>NC_064923.1:377771328-379021328 GCF_023897955.1 Schistocerca gregaria
TTCATTAAAATTAGATTACAGTATCACTATTCCACCACCCTTTTGAAGTCTTTAGCACTATATTTTAGCATTAATAAAAAATCCTTGCACAACAAATGACAGTTTACAGCCATATGGGAATTGTGAACCCGTCTTGATACAAAACACTTTTGTTATCTATTTATTCCCGAAATTAGTTCCAGCAACAAAAATCGCCGTCACCAGTGGGTCTTTAAATCTAAATCTTGCAGAAAATCACGTAGTTATAAAACACCGCAGAACTCCCAATACAATTTTCATACCCTCCTCGACATGCCACATATTTCTCGCGACAGACGCGAACAGCAAAATGGCGTATTGTTTTGGATTGTGGAAGAAGTGCGGAAGGTATGTTTTTCTCTGTATGGAAGGCAGCTGCAAGCCGTCCAGTGAACATGAGTACACGACAAACTAAACTAAGTAACAGCGTAGTACACACCAAAACTGTATCCACAATACTACCGTAGTCCTAACTGTATAACGCTGATATAAGAAAGTTCACATTTTTGTATTTGTTTACTAACAGCCGTTCACAAAGAAGCAGATGACATAATGTATGCCGAGAAAAATGGCAACAGAAACACACAGAAAATAAGCCTCAAACGCCGGCCGCTGTGACCGAGCGGTACTAGGCGCTTCCGTCCGGAACCGCGTTGCTGCTACGGTCACAGTTTCGAATCCTGCCTTGGGCATGGATGTGTGTGATGTCCTTAGGTTAGTTAGGTTTAACTAATTCTAAGTCTAGGAAACTGATGACCTCAGTCCCATAATGCTTAGAGCCTTTTGAACCATTTTTTAAGCCTCAAACAGCGGCAACAATCTTAAAACCATTCTGTAATATATAACAAATAAATACTATCGATATGAAAATATCCACGGGATTCAATATTTAAGGAACAAACAGAACATACACTCCTGGAAATGGAAAAAAGAACACATTGACACCGGTGTGTCAGACCCACCATACTTGCTCCATACACTGCGAGAGGGCTGTACAAGCAATGATCACACGCACGGCACAGCGGACAGGCGTGAATGGAGGGACGAATGGAGACGTGTCGTCTTCAGCGATGAGAGTCGCTTCTGCCTTGGTGCCAATGATGGTCATATGCGTGTTTGGCGCCGTGCAGGTGAGCGCCACAATCAGGACTGCATACGACTGAGGCACACAGGGCCAACACCCGGCATCATGGTGTGGGGAGCGATCTCCTACACTGGCCGTACACCTCTGGTGATCGTCGAGGGGACACTGAATAGTGCACGGTACATCCAAACTGTCATCGAACCCATCGTTCTACCATTCCTAGACCGGCAAGGGAACTTGCTGTTCCAACAGGACAATGCACGTCCGCATTTATCCCGTGCCACCCAACGTGCTCTAGAAGGTGTAAGTCAACTACCCTGTCCAGCAAGATCTGCGGATCTGTCCCCCATTGAGGATGTTTGGGACTGTATGAAGCGTCATCTCACGCGGTCTGCACGTCCAGCATGAACGCTGGTCCAACTGAGGCGCCAGGTGGAAATGGCATGGAAAGCCGTTCCACAGGACTACATCCAGCATCTCTACGATCGTCTCCATGGGAGAATAGCAGCCTGCATTGCTGCGAAAGGTTGATATACACTGTACTAGTGCCGACATTGTGCATGCTCTGTTGCCTGTGTCTATGTGCCTGTGGTTCTGTCAGTGTGGTCATGTGATGTATCTGACCCCAGGAATGTGTCAATAAAGTTTCCCCTTCCTGGGACAATGAATTCACGGTGTTCTTATTTCAATTTCCGGGAGTGTATATAACAGCGTTTTATAGTGTTTTGTAACTATGCTATTTTCAGCATTTTTTAAATTTAAAGAACCGACTGATGATGGTAATACTTGTCGCTGCAAATAGTTTGGGGAATAAAAAAATAACAAAAATGTTTTTTATCAAGTCGGGCTCACAGTTCCCATATTGTTAGTTTTTTATACAAACACAAAACAAATAGAAGAGTTCCAAGATAAAATTATTTATATTTTAATTTCCAAGAATGATTGCGTATCTATGTTGGAGGCGCCCAAACGATACATATCGAACGTGCGATAGTAAATCGATTATGGAAGTCTCGTGGCGCGCGTTTTGATCAATTATTTGTGATCGCAATTTTTATCAGTTTTCCGTTGTTTCCTCAGTTCGTGTACATTACATTCCCGCCGTAATTATTTGTCATTTGATTGGGAAACCCACACGGTTTCTGTTAATAGCGAGTGTAATGTCTGCTGCTTCTCACGTTTCTTCTGCGGATTTTCTGGCATGGAAAACTCTACTTCCATGCGTATCCAGCATAGACGAATGTTTGACTTTTTGTTGCAAAACATGGACTTCTGCCGGACGAGGAAAGGAGGGACTGTGTTGACTGTGACGCTGCGAAGTCTGTAAAACTTAGAGGAGTGTGGACACTGAGATTCCGTTGCAATTTCATTGCGGACTTTGCGGAAAGCGAACCAGCGTCAGGAAAAATACGTGGTTCCAGTCATCCAAATTATCGATTCAGACGAGCGTAATTTTGAATCGTGCTGGATTCGAGATTACATGTAGCCAGACACAGCATCAGAAACTGAGTTATCGGCCAATACCGCATGTGACTATTTCGTGTTTTCCCGAGAAGCGTGTTACGTGGCAGTGACAAATGACCGTGTGCCAATCGGTGGACCGAATAAAATAGTAGAAGTGGACGAATCTCCTACTGCTAGACGAAACAACGAGAGAGGACGACCTTCTAAAAGTGAAGTAGATTATATTTGGGTTATCGGTGGGATAGAAAAAGAGTCTCGTAAGTGTTTCGTTGTAGGGTGTAAGGTGACTTTAGTGTGTCTCATAAAACACTTCATATTGCCTGGAACAAAAGTCATCACAGACGGGTTTCAATCGTACCAAACTCTGAAAGCTAAAGGGTTCGACCACGTTTTCATGAACTACTTTGTGGAGTACGTCTCTTCAGATGATTCCACGGTCCACACCCAGAAAGTAGAACGGCTGTGGAAGTCTGTCAAGTCTACCATAAAAAGAGAAGAGCCTCCAGGACAGAGGGACGAACTGTACTTTCCAGTAGGCCTCCCTATACTTCCTCAAGTGGCGTTTGCAGGGGGAAGTCGACGAATGCGGTCTGCCGATATTCCTGCGCGATATTGCAGAGTTTTTCCTGGCTACGGGAAGAAAAGGAACTGCCCCTGTAGCTTATACATCACACGGACTGTGAAAAGACGATAAGCCCGACGACGAGTAAGGTAAGTCGTCTCCTTTGAATGTACAAGTGCTTCTCTAACGCTTTTCTTTTGTCGTTGCTGTAGTGACAACTTGCAACATACTCATAACGCGTGTCACAAGACTTCCATAATAGATTTACTATCGCACGTTCGATATCGCTTGGACCCCTCCAACTTCGATAGGCAATCATTCTTGGAAATTACCGAAATTAATAACAGAAAGGCGTAGGTGGTGGGGCAGTGGACAAGTATCGCAAATTTCTCTTGACTCAAAATATCTAGCAGTATAAAGGAACTGCTGAAAATAAGCCCTCCAGCGCTCACCTTCCAAATGAGGTTGCCGATGATGGAGCCGACGTGGGCACAGTACTGGGACTGGCACAGCAGCTGGAACTTGAGGTTCTGCAGCTCCTCCTCGGCCCGGTTTATCTGCTCTTGCTGATAGTCCCACTGCTTGTGCAGGGCGTCGTACGACTTCTTCAGCTCCTTCAGTTCGCAAACGATGCGCGTCGGCACAACCTGCTCTTCGCCTCTTCCCGCCATCTCCTGCCGTCACAGGTAGAGCTGCTTGGCAGGTCAACTCAGTCGTTCTTGTTCAGAAGCGTGCTTGCGAAACCCACCTACGATTTTGATCGTCCCACTGTATTGCGAAAAGGCCGTTACTACGGAAACGAACGTTTTTCGTTCGGCAACCGACTTGCATTGTTGTCTCCAATTTGCGAACGAGCGTACGGGCTTTCCGCAGAAATGATTAGTTTTAGGCACCTGTGATGTATTGTACTACTAGGTTTCTTCACACCATTTGCCAGAGGTAAAGAATTGGAAAACGTGACTGTTGAGGATACGTTATACAAATGATACATTATGGTTCTCCTTGCCTATGAGAGCTTCGAACTTCCACAATCATGAAAACCTCAGTACGGAATACCTATTATATCATGAACATTTTATAAACTGGAATAGAGATACACGTATATTGTCCTTACGAATGTTAATGCCATTGACTGTTTAGTCCTTTGTACTGAAAGAAAGAATATTAAAATTCCGTAACAACAATACGCTGCCTAGTATTCGAGGTATGTGTGAAAAACCGAAATAAAAAGTAATTTTTTCAGGTACAGGGTGTCTATAAAGTATCTCTTCAAGTTTAGACTTCAATAACTTTGAAACTATGCTAGGTTTTACAATGTGGTTTTCAACATGTGATGAGAAATATATAGCCTTTTGTACCTTCAAGCAAACGATTTTTGACGCTAAACTGAACTTGATAATCTGGTAAAATGAGCGTGCCACAGGAGAATACTCAGTGTGTGGTCTGGTCCATATAAAAGACGTCCGATACCAAAGAGCAGCGAAACTGAGGAACATGGTATGGAAGGTTACCACAGTCCTTACCAACCATCGGGACTTGGCATATCTCATGTGTGGAAACAGGTAACGTTCACCACAGAAGAAAAGGGGCAGACGTCGTCCATATATTTCAGATGCCAGCGAGGACAAGGTACGGCATGCGTTTGCTAAGAGTCCGTCCAAATCAGCGCGTACAGCGGGTAGAGGATTGGAAATGAGACAATCGACAGAACCCAGTGTCTTGCGTATAGTTTACGGCTGTATCCCCGCAAGGTGCAGCTGCTTCAGGCAATGAAGCTTACAGACAAACGTTAGCGCAAACATTTTGCATAGGCGATGCTAGACAACACTGGCGCAAAACATTTCATGTATCCGGCAAACCGAATCGTCGTAACGCTCGTAAATAGGGTTCACAATATCCCCATGCTACACATGAAATGGAAAGAGACAATCCCAGTGTCAATGTCTGGTGCGGACTGATGCACAATTTCATCATTGGTCTATTCTTTTTCATCGAGTAGAATATTCTGTCAAAAGGTGGTGTTTACCGCGACATGTTCCAAGAGTTAGCTGTGCCACAACTGGAACACCTACAACCTTATGTCACATTACTGCGGGATGGGGCACCACCCATCTAGTCTCCAAATGCCCCTCAATTCCTAGATGAAAAGTTTACGGATAGAAGGATTGGACGAGATGGTCCAATTCGATGGCCACCACGATCCCCTGACCTAACAGCACTAGACTCCTTCCTATGGCCGGCTGCTGTGACCAAGCGGTTCTAGGCGCTTCAGTCCGGAACCGCGCTGCTGCTACGGTCGGAGGTTCGAACCCTGCCTCAGGTGTCGATGTGTGTGATGTCATTAGGTTAGTTTTAATTAGTTCTAAGTCTAGGAGACTGATGACCTCAGATGTTAAGTCCCATAGTGCTTAGAGCCATTTGAATCTTCCTGTGGGATTTTGTAAAGGATCTGGTCCACCAGACCAGTGTTAGATACCTACAGGACTTGAAAGCATACATTCGCAATGAATTACAACATGTCACCGTGGAGAGAAATGGAATTCCAACTAAACGTGATCCGTTGCACTAAGGGTGCACACAGTGTTGTATATGAAAGATGAAACAAAACTATATGCCCTATCTTATCACATGTTGAGAACCATTTGTTAATATCTACTACAGCTTTAAAGGTATTAAAGCCTTAATCTGTAAAGATAATTTATGGACAGTCGAATGTTCAAATGTGTGTGAAATCTTATCGGACTTAACTACTAAGGTCATCAGTCCCTAAGCTTACACACTACTTAACCTAAATTATCCTAAGGACAAACACACACACACACACCCATGCCTGAGGGAGGATTCGAACATCCGCAGGGACCAGCCGCACAGTCCATGACTGCTGCACCCAATACCGCTCGGCTAATCCCGCGCGGCTATGGACACTCTGAATATTTTAAGTCACATATAGACGCTGCTGCTGTAGAAACGATTAAATATCTTTAATATCGCTAGATTATCTATAATCTAACATTAGAATTTAATGAAGCGCATGAATGGCAAAAACGCTATTGCAAGCGGTACATGGGAAGATTATAGCATCATTCACGATCGTCCAGCTCCATTGTGAGAGGCTACTCATACAAGGGCTAATATTAATTGAATAAGATGTCGTTCATGCGCTTCGTTAAATCGCTATGTTAAATTACACAATTACATACAATTTTCGAAGTTAGTGCTGTTTAATCGTTGCTACAGTAGCTTTCAAATGACCGAAGAGCAACTTATTCCTGGAATACAAAGATTCTGTGTCCTCCTATTAACATATTGTCACCTTAGCTTTTTCAAGTTCAAAAACGCAAATAATGTACCCCCTTAAAATCTGACATTGGTCGTTTTGGAGCTCTACAGAGGCCATGTGACTCATCTTCACTGTCTAAGCCACAGCTGTCAAATCTATATGTCCCAATAGGTTGTACTGAATGAACGGGGTCCAGGGTTCTATTCCTGGCGGGATCGCGGATTTTCACATGCCTCGAGAAGACTGGGTGTTTGCGTTGTCCTCATCATTTCATCATCATTCGTGCGAGTGGCTGAGCGCCCCACAATCCAAACATCATCATCCTCATCATGATGTACTGAATGAGCGCAGAGTGTCAGAAGTGTGAGAGGAAAGTGTGAGAGAACTACTCTTATTCTTTATATATGTGTGGCATTCGCTAATAAAGCTGGTTGGTTTTATCCAGGATTCCAATAAACGATTTTGTTCCTCACCCTTTTGGACGCAGACTCCTGTTTATTGAACACAAAATCCGTTGAATACGACGGCCTTACGCCACCTTACTGGGAGAGCCTGTACGCCCATACCGCAGTACCACTCTACTGGTCGACGTGGGAGCCAACGTTTTACTCTACCAATAATCTCCCCATCATCCACGTACTGCTTCCCACGGGGTACACCCTTCATTGGGACAAACACATGGGAATCATAAGGTGCGAGATGCGGGGTGTACGGTGGATAAGGAAGAACCGTCTACACTCCTGGAAATTGAAATAAGAACACCGTGAATTCATTGTCCCAGGAAGGGGAAACTTTAATGACACAATCCTGGGGTCAGATACATCACATGATCACACTGACAGAACCACAGGCACATAGACACAGGCAACAGAGCATGCACAATGTCGGCACTAGTACAGTGTATATCCACCATTCGCAGCAATGCAGGCTGCTATTCTCCCATGGAGACGATCGTAGAGATGCTGGATGTAGTCCTGTGGAACGGCTTGCCATGCCATTTCCACCTGGCGCCTCAGTTGGACCAGCGTTCGTGCTGGACGTGCAGACCGCGTGAGACGACGCTTCATCCAGTCCCAAACATGCTCAATGGGGGACAGATCCGGAGATCTTGCTGGCCAGGGTAGTTGACTTACACCTTCTAGAGCACGTTGGGTGGCACGGGATACATGCGGACGTGCATTGTCCTGTTGGAACAGCAAGTTCCCTTGCCGGCCTAGGAATGGTAGAACGATGGGTTCGATGACGGTTTGGATGTACTGTGCACTATTCAGTGTCCCCTCGACGATCACCAGAGGTGTACGGCAAGTGTAGGAGATCGCTCCCCACACCATGATGCCGGGTGTTGGCCCTGTGTGCCTCGGTCGTATGCAGTCCTGATTGTGGCGCTCACCTGCACGGCGCCAAACACGTATACGACCATCATTGGCACCAAGGCAGAAGCGACTCTCATCGCTGAAGACGACACGTCTCCATTCGTCCCTCCATTCACGCCTGTCGCGACACCACTGGAGGCGGGCTGCACGATGTTGGGGCGTGAGCGGAAGACGGCCTATCGGTGTGCGGGACCGTAGCCCAGCTTCATGGAGACGGTTGCGAATGGTCCTGGCCGATACCCCAGGAGCAACAGTGTCCCTAATTTGCTGGGAAGTGTCGGTGCGGTCCCCTACGGCACTGCGTAGGATCCTACGGTCTTGGCGTGCATCCGTGCGTCGCTGCGGTCCGGTCCCAGGTCGACGGGCACGTGCACCTTCCGCCGACCACTGGCGACAACATCGATGTACTGTGGAGACCTCACGCCCCACGTGTTGAGCAATTCGGCGGTACGTCCACCCAGCCTCCCGCATGCCCACTATACGCCCTCGCTCAAAGTCCGTCAACTGCACATACGGTTCACGTCCACGCTGTCGCGGCATGCTACCAGTGTTAAAGACTGCGATGGAGCTCCGTATGCCACGGCAAACTGGCTGACACTGACGGCGGCGGTGCACAAATGCTGCGCAGCTAGCGCCATTCGACGGCCAACACCGCGGTTCCTGGTGTGCCCGCTGTGCCGTGCGTGTGATCATTGCTTGTACAGCCCCCTCGCAGTGTCCGGAGCAAGTATGGTGGGTCTGACACACCGGTGTCAATGTGTTCTGTTTTCCATTTCCAGGAGTGTAATACAGTTATATGGGCTTCTCTCTGATGCACATACTCGTGTGAGGCCTTGCGTTATCCTTGAGAGAGGACACAAAACCGAATAACCGCTTCACACATCTACACTTATACTCCGCAAGCCACCCAACGGTGTGTGGCGGAGGGCACTTTACAAGCCACTGTCATTACCTCTCTTTCCTGTTCCAGTCTCGTATGGTTCGCGGGAAGAACGACTGACCGAAAGCCTCCATGCGCGCTCTAATCTCTCTAATTTTACATTCGTGATCTCCTCGGGAGGTATAAGTAGGGGGAAGCAATATATTCGATACCTCATCCAGAAACGCACACTTTCGAAACCTGGCGAGCAAGCTACACCGCGATGCAGAGCGCCTCTCTTACAGAGTCTGCCACTTGAGTTTGTTAAACATCTCCCTAACGCTATCACGCTTACCAAATAAACCTGTGACGAAACGCGCCGCTCTTCTTTGGATCTTCTCTATCTCATCCGTCAACCCGATCTGGTTCGGATCCCACACTGATGAGCAATACTCAAGTATAGGTCGAACGAGTGTTTTGTAAGCCACCTCCTTTGTTGATGGACTACAGTTTCTAAGGACAATGAATCTCAACCTGGTACCCGCCTTACCAACAATTAATTTTATATGATCATTCCACCTCAAATCGTCCCGCACGCATAATACTCCCAGATATTTTACAGAAGTAACTGCTACCAGTGATTGTTCCGCTATCATATAATCATACAATAAAGGATCCTTCTTTCTATGTATTCGCAATACATTACATTTGTCTATGTTCAGGGTCAGTTGCCACTCCCTGCATCAAGTGCCTGTCCGCTGCAGATCTTCATGCATTTCGCTACAGTTTTCTAATGCTGAAACTTCTCTGTATACTACAGCATCATCCGCGAAAAGCCGCATGGAACTTCCGACACTATCTACTAGGTCATTTATATATATTTCAGAGTTTAACGTTCTTTAAAAAAGATTAATGCTTTTAATTTTGCGTTCTGACTGTACGTTGTCATGTTTACACGTATCTGGTTTGAAAGAAATAAGCGGAATGGTGATATATAGCATGGTTTGACAGCAATCCGTAGCAGTAGTAGATCGAACAGAAGTGTGGTTCGAAACATTTTTCTTCGCAGAATGGGGCTGCTAAGTATGTCAGTAGGCTGTGAGGGGTATATGTAGTTTGCTTCTGCGCAGTATAAGTTGCACAATTTAGAGATTCAGTGTAAGGAAAATAGTCTTGCTCCTCAAAAAATTTTGCGTTGTGACGCAGTAACAATGTACTATTTCTGGTATGCGTCACGGAAGGAAACAAATTCTGTCCTTTGTTGAGACTGAATGCCGCGTCTGATGTTTGATTCAAAAATGGTTCAACCGGCTCTGAGTACTATGGGACTTCATCTGAGGTCATCAGTCCCCTAGAACTTAGAACTACTTAAACCTAACTAATCTATGGACATCACACACATCCATGCCCGAGGCAGGATTCGAACCTGCGACCGTAGCGGTCTCGCGGTTTCAGACTGAAGCGTCTAGAACCGCTCGGCTACAACGGCCGGCGATGTTTGATTCTTCGGACCAATAATATAGTTAAATAAAAGTTATTTGTTGAGGGTTGATTTGCTGTATGAATCTGGTCTGCAAATCGATCGGTGGGGAACAGCACTTATCAGCACAAAGGTTGACTGAAGCAGGAGTGTTTGTACACTATGAAGCGGAAAGCTGTGGTGCGAAAGGAAGGTTCTCATCAGAAAAGGCGACGTTGTGTGTACCATTTTTAGGTTGACAGAAAACTTCTTTATTGTTAGTGTCATCGTGTTTAATATGGGGCTTGATAACTTCGCTATTAATTGTTTCAGACCGCGTAGGTGGCTCAACAGAACGGTCATGTGCGTCACTCCAAACGGTATTGTCATCAGTTTCAATGAAATGTAACGAAAATTCTGACATGGGAAACTTAGCATTGTTATCGTATTTCGTAGGCACAATGGTTTCATTAATGTTTTCCCACATTATCAAACTGCTGTAGCTGACGGTAGCGTCGGAGGAAAAACTAACAATGTCATGCCACTTAATAGGTCATGGTTAATTTCTCCGTCAAATCCTGCTCTATATTGTCGATGGGTTTTTCAGTAGGATGTGAGGTTTGTGACGTGGCAGCGTCTGTAACGGAATTCATAGTAGCGTCAACATGGATTGTAAGAATAGTGAGCAACTGCTGTTCTGTATTTCTACTACTAATGACTGTAACATCTGATGGTTTTCCTCTGTGTGTTTACGGAGAAAGTCTTTGGATAGCTTTTCTGAGGTCTCTGTGTCAACTCTAAGACGTGCATCTAATCAAGTGTCTTGTTGATCTATTCTTTCATTAACTGATTTTATTTCATATGTATGTTTTTTATACGTTTCACTACAATGATGTCTTAAAGCATTAATGTCATCTCTCAACAGTTTCGTGCTGTCTGTACATTGCTTGGCTATGGCTTCAATTTTATTCCAAAGACGTTTTTCACTAACCTTAATGTGTGTATCTGCGTGTTTGAAACGGTTATCAGTCGTTTCTGTGTACGATTTAAGCCCGTCACGTATGGTGGAAAATTGTTCATTGAACTGAGTGGTGGTGTCAACTTTGTTTTCACGTATGATGGAAAATTGTTCATTGCACATGTTCACAAGATTTTTAAACATCGCTTCCATATTGCTTTGATTTGTAGCGACGGGTTTCACCCATATTGTGCATTGTGGTGTGGAGACATCATCTACAACCATGAACGTCTCGTTTGTTGCGTTATCTGCATAACTACCGTATATGGAATCTGACGGATTTTTAAAAACAGATTGAGTACTTTCCACTAATGGTAAATTAGGTGAAATATATCTGACTATTTTAATAACGAAGACTTCACAAAGGGGACGACTGGCAGAGCTGTCGCCAAGTGTAAAGTTCTATAAAAAATGAAAAAGCTAACTTCACTATGACGTTTAATGAATGTCTGATCCGTGGAATGAGAACTGAACTCGGATTGGCGTGTTGCGTGTTGTAAGTGCAAGTGGTGTGCTTACTTTGTATTATTGCTAGCATATCTTTACACGAATTGACTGGGCATTGCAACTCCCAATGCCAATAAAGAAATACAGTCACTGCAAAATACAGTCAGCACCTTAGGCTGAATCTTATGGCCCTGTTCAAAACTAAGAACTTTGGTCGCTGTACACATAACAAATAAATTAAATTGTCTTATCTCTAAAGCAGTAACAGTGGAACGCAATATATTCTGGTCTCTCTCAAAAAAAAAAAAAAAAAAAAAATATATGAATGCTACCTATCGGCTCAGCTGTGTGTAATGCTGGCCATAATAGTAGATATGCACATGAAATTTTTTTTTGGCTGATAAACGATAACATTAATGAAAATCCAACTTTATTGAGAAATATATGACCTGGACAGGGAGGCGGTACTGATTATGGTGAGTTACTAACACTGTTTTTTTTTTAGAAAAATTATATTGCAAGTTAAGATTGTCTTTTCAAAAACATCTGACAATTGAAGTTGAATTATTCACAACTGATTCACGAACAATGAGATTTAAACAGCAAGTGTTATCTAACTTCATTAATCCAGCATAAATGCAAATCATCAAATTACATATAGCTCTGTTAACAAATCTTACAAGCATTACAAAGTGAAATACCTAAGTCGCCTTTTTGTCAAAACAGTTAACTTTCATTGTGGTGTGACTCATTAATTAAAAATTATCAGTAAACTCATCTATACTAACGCGCTGGCCAAAACAAAAATTATAATTAATTAACATCTTTACCTGGTTCGCATGAAGATTTATGCTTCAATGTTAAGCAAATTTGATATACCTGAATTAATCTAACACTTGGTGGCTTCACACAGCACACCACAGAAACTGCCTACTCCATCGTCTTTCCCTCACAGACAGCTACCTACGACTGTGCGCACAGCTCTCTCTTACTCCAACACTAGCAGTATCTCTGGGTCTGCAGTCTTACGCAGTCAGCGATATAAAGCCTATTAAAGACATACATCGTTTTAAAAATCATATTCGGGTGCCATATACAAATGTTCCCCAGTAGATTCCTGTCAAGAGTCCCAAAAGAACTTCGCATGCCTTTACTGGCTAAGAATAATGCTTTGCCTTCTCCTTCTATGGAGAGATGGTGTGGGGCCGCTCCAGGGACTGCCATTTTTTTTTGTTTCCGGTTCCAAGTGATTAACCCACGTTTCATCGTCTGTGGCGATGATCGGAAAAAAGGTCACGATCATTCCCATAGCGCACAAGCAATTTTCCAAACATGGTCCTTCGTTGCTCTTTGTGGCCTTCTGCTAGGCATCGAGGAACCCATCCCTCACCCAGCTTTGAGTACCTCAACTGATGGACAGATGTGTCGAGGTACTACCAACAGTGACGTCTAGTTGAGCAGCGGAGTGTTCGAATGCTGTCTGACGACCACCTCCAATGAGAGTGCCCGCACGTTCAAACATTTGATGAGTCATAGCGGTGTGAGGCCAGCCCGCACATGGGAGATCGGATGGGTTTGTGCGACCTTCTTCTTGATGGTAACAGACACCTCGTCCAACGACTCACTGTGCTTTTTTCCACTTCCAGATCTCCCTAGACACTATGCACGCGCCTGTAAATATCTACGATGCTCTGGTTTTGCACCAAAAGAAACTCAATGACAGCTGTCTGCTTGGAACCCACCTCCATTACAGACGCCATTTTGAAGGCTATGTCTAGTACCGCCACACCCGAATTTCGTAAAACCATAGGCTTTGAAGCAGGAACGTTGCACCATGTTCCACAGAAAATGCCGCATTTTTTTCTTTTAACTGTGATTGGCTGAGAGTAAAAGGTGTTGCATTACTAACTGAACATACCTCGTACACAGGTGATCAACGGGACAGGTTAAGGAGCAATTTGCGGCTGTTTGCTTATGATGCTGTGGTGTGCGGGAAGATTCCGTTGTTGTGTAGCCGTAGGAGTACACATCATTACTTAGACAGAATTTTTGTTTAGTATGATGAATGTCTCGAAATGTAGAAAAATGTAAGTCAAAAGCAATCCTGTAACTTTTGAATACAGCATGAGTAAGTAGCTACTTGACACAGTCACACCGATTAAATATCTAGGCGTAAGGTTGCAAAGCGATATGAAATGGAATGAGCACTTCAGGTTGGTAGTAGGGACTCCGAATGCTCGACTTCGATGTTTTGGGAGAATTTTAGGAATATGTAGCTCATCTATAAAGGAGACAGCCGATAGAACGCTAGTGCCACCCAAACTTGAGTAACGTTTGAGTGTTTGGAAAACACACCACGTCAGGTTGAAGGAAACATTGAAGCAACTCAGAGATTTGTTACTGGCACTTTTCAGTCAGCATGCAAGCATTACAGAGTTTCTTCGTGCACTCAGATTGATATCTTCAAAGGGAAGGCGGCGCTCTTTTCGCGAGGCACTATTGCGGAGACTTAGGGAAGCGGCATTTGAGGCTGATAACAGAACGATTCTACTGTCACCAACGTATATTTCTCGCAAGGATGAAGATACGGCTTGAGAAAGTTGGTCTCGTATAGAAGTTTATAGATAGCCGTTTTTCCCTCACTGTGTTTGCCAGTGGAACTAGAAAGTAAATGAGAAGTAGTGGTATGTGGTACCCTCCACCATACTCCGTACGTTAGCATGCGGAGTATATGCACAGACGTAGATTTAGATGTAGATTTTAAGACCTGATGGAATGGAGAAAGGAGGTATAGTGTTTGAGCGTACCCAAGAACGCCGTAAACGAAGTTCGTGGTTTTGTTGACTTATCGTTGTGGCCATGGAAATATAGTCTCTGTAAACAAGGGTGGAAACTTCCTGCCAATCGCTCCATTCCTCGACAGTAGAAATACGTTCCTAAGTTATGGAGTCAGTACAGAACGACAACAGCTGTTTAAACGTATTGACCGATGGAAACTGTATTTCCCCTGCCTGGACATTTTCTGCGGTCGATATCAATGGCCGTCCTTTCCGTTCAGCATCACCCATGTCTGTCAGTTGTGGGAAGTTACTGGCACCGCTTCACTACGGCTTTACGTGATCTTGCATTTGGTCCACATACTGCCTGAATTTCACGTTGAATCTGTGTACAATATATACGATTTGCTCGCAAGAGCCAAACTACATCGCGTATATAAACTTTGAGGTATGTTCACAGTGGTAATAAAATTTCACTTCTGTACTACACTGAAGAGCCAGAGAAACTAGTACACCTGGCTAATGTAGTGTACGGCCCCTGCGAACATACAAAACTGGCTCAACACGACGTGGCATGGACTCGATTAATGTCTTAAGTAGTGCTGGAGAGAATTGACACCATGAATCGTGCAGGGATGTCAGTAAATCCTTAAGAGTACGAGGAGGTGTGGATCTGTTCTGAACAGCACTTTGCAAGGAATCACAGATATGCTCAATAATGTTCATGTCTGGGTTGTTTGGTGGCCAGCGGAAGTGTTTAAACTCAGAAGAGCGTTCCTGGATCCATTCTGTAGCAATTCTGTACGTATGGGGTGTCGCATTGTCCTGCGAGAATTGCCCAGGTCCGTCGGAGTGCACAATGGACATGAATGGATGCAGGTGATCAGAAAGGACGCTTACTTACGTGTCACCTCACAGAGTCGTATCTAGACTTATTAGGGGTCCTATACCTCTCCAGCTCCACATACCTCACACCATTACAGAGCCTCCACCAGCATGGACAGTCCCTTGCTGACATGCAGGATCCATGCATTCAATAGGTCGTCTGCATACACGTACACGTTCATCCGCTCGGTACATAAACGAGATGCGTCCGACCAAGCAACATATTTCCAATCATCTACACTCCAATGTCAGTGCTGACGGGCCCATCTACATCTACATCTACATCTACATGATTACTCTGCAATTCACGTTTAAGTGCTTGGCAGAGGGTTCATCGAACCACAATCACTCTACCATTCCACTCCCGAACAGCGCGCGGGAAAAACGAACACCTAAATCTTTCTGTTCGAGCTCTGATTTCTTTAATTTTATTTTGATGATAATTCCTACCTATGTAGGTTGGGCTCAACAAAATATTTTCGCATTCAGAAGAGAAATTTGGTGACTGAAATTTCGTAAATAGATCTCGCCGTGACCAAAAACGTCTTTGCTTTAATGACTTCCACCCCAACTCGCGTATCATATCAGCCACACTCTCTCCCCTATTACGTGATAATACAAAACGAGCTGCCCTTTTTTGCACCCTTTCGATGTCCTCCGTCAATCCCACCTGGTAAGGATCCCACACCGCGCAGCAATATTCTAACAGAGGACGAACGAGTGTAGTGTAAGCTGTCTCTTTAGTGGACTTGTTGCATCTTCTAAGTGTCCTGCCAATGAAACGCAACCTTTGGTTCGCCTTCCCCACAATATTATCTATGTGGTCTTTCCAACTGAAGTTGTTCGTAATTTTAACACCCAGGTTCTTAGTTGAATTGACAGCCTTGAGAATTGTACTATTTATCGAGTGATCAAATTCCAACGGATATCTTTTGGAACTCATGTGGATCACCTCACACTTTTCGTTATTTAGCGTCAACTGCCACCTGACACACTATAAAGCAATCTTTTCTAAATCGCTTTGCAACTGATACTGGTCTTCGGATGACCTTACTAGACGGCAAATTACAGCATCATCTGCGAACATCCTAAGAGAACTGCTCAGATTGTCACCCAGGTCATTTATATAGATCAGGAACAGCAGAGGTCCCAGGACGCTTCCCTGGAGAACACCTGATATCACTTCAGTTTTACTCGATGACTTGCCGTCTATTACTACGAACTACGACCTCCCAGACAAGAAATCACGAATCCAGTCTCTCAACTGAGACGATACCCCATAGGCCCGCAGATTCATTAGAAGTCGCTTGTGAGGAACGGGTCAAAAGCCTTCAGGAAATCCAGAAATACGAACTCAACTTGAGATCCCCTGTTGATAGCGGCCATTACTTCGTGCTAATAAAGATCATAGAACAATGTTTTCTGAAACCATGCTGATTACGTATCAATAGATCGTCCACTTCGAGGTGATTCATAAGGTTTGAATACAGTATATGCTCCAAAACCCTACTGCAAACCGCCGTCAATGATATAGGTCTGTAGTTCAATGGATTACTCCTATTACCCTTCTTAAACACTGGTGCGACCTGCGCAATTTTCCAATGTGTACGTACGGATCTATCGGTGAGCGCGAGGTTGTATATGAGTGCTAAGTAGGGAGCTATTGTATCAGCGTAATCTGAAAGGAACCTAATCGGTATACAATCTTGACCTGAAGACTTGCCCGTGTCAAGCGATTTGAGTTGCTTCGCAACCCCTAAGGTATCTACTTCTAAGAAACTCATGCTAGTAGCTGTTGGTGTTTCGCCCAGGCGAGGCGTAATGCTTTGTGGCGTGCAGTCATGTAGGGTACACGAATGGACCTTCGGTTCCGAAAGCCCATACCCGGCCTCAGCGATGTCGGAGATTAGATGTTTTACCGGATTCCTGATATTCACGGTACACTCGTGAAATGGTCGTATGGGAAAATCCCCAACTCATCGCTACCTCGGACGTGCTTGTTTGATAACCTGCCACCGTAAGAGCAGTAACCGATCTAACAACTGAATCAAACACTTGTTGTCTTATATAGGCGTAGCCGACCACAGCGCCGTATTCTGCCGGTTTAGGTATGTCTGTATTTGAATACGCATGGCCGTACCAGTTTCTTTGGAGCTTTAGTGTGTGATTAGACAATTATTACCTAAATTAAAATTTACCTTTCAGTATAAAAAATTGTGGAATTTCTCCAAAGAGGGATCTTTTTGGATTTTGCATAATTCTCTGCTGTTCATGAGGCAGTCGTGAAGCAAAGTAAGACTTCTTTTTGCGTCAACAGTGCACTCTCTAGATCTAGCGTTCTTCATTGTAACGACAGCTTTAAGTCCCAGCAAATTTTGGCACGCTTTTTTTTTATCCATATGGCAGCAGAAAATCATTATTCAGATCGATAATATGGAGAAAAAGGTAGGTGTTAACGACGCACAACTAGCTTTAAACCAGGGACAGACATGAACGTCTCCATACTTTGGATCTTAAAATACACTCCTGAAAATGGAAAAAAAACACATTGACACCGGTGTGTCAGACCCACCATACTTGCTCCGGACCCTGCGAGAGGGCTGTACAAGCAATGATCACACGCACGGGACAGCGGACACACCAGGAACCGCGGTGTTGGCCGTCGAATGGCGCTAGCTGCGCAGCATTTGTGCACCGCCGCCGTCAGTGTCAGCCAGTTTGCCGTGGCATACGGAGCTCCATCGCAGTCTTTAACACTGGTAGCATGCCGCGACAGCGTGGACGTGAACCGTATGTGCAGATGACGGACTTTGAGCGAGGGCGTATAGTGGGCATGCGGGAGGCCGGGTGGACGTACCGCCGAATTGTTCAACACGTGGGGCGTGAGGTCTCCACAGTACATCGATGTTGTCGCCAGTGGTTGGCGGAAGGTGCACGTGCCCGTCGACCTGGGACCGGACCGCAGCGACGCACGGATGCACGCCAAGACCGTAGTATCCTACGCAGTGCCGTAGGGGACCGCACCGCCACTTCCCAGCAAATTAGGGACACTTTTGCTCCTGGGGTATCGGAGAGGACCATTCGCAACCGTGTCCATGAAGCTGGGCTACGGTCCCGCACACCGTTAGGCCGTCTTCCGCTCACGCCCCAACATCGTGCAGCCCGCCTCCAGTGGTGTCGCGACAGGCGTGAATGGAAGGACGAATGGAGACGTGTCGTCTTCAGCGATGAGAGTCGCTTCTGCCTTGGTGCCAATGATGGTCGTATGCGTGTTTGGCGCGGTGCAGGTGAGCGCCACAATCAGGACTGCATACGACCGAGGCACACAGGGCCAACACCCGGCATCATGGTGTGGGGAGCGATCTCCTATACTGGCCGTACACCTCTGGTGATCGTCGAGGGGACACTGAATAGTGCACGGTACATCCAAACCGTCATCGAACCCATCGTTCTACCATTCCTAGACCGGCAAGGGAACTTGCTGTTTCAACAGACAATGCACGTCCGCAATTATCCCGTGCCACCCAAGGTGCTCTAGAAGGTGTAAGTCAACTACCCTGGCCAGCAAGATCTCCGGATCTGTCCCCCATTGAGCATGTTTGGGACTGGATGAAGCGTCGTCTAACGCAGTCTGCGCGTCCAGCACGAACGCTGGTCCAACTGAGGCGCCAGGTGGAAATGGCATGGCAAGCCGTTCCACAGGACT
The DNA here is from genome assembly GCF_023897955.1 of Schistocerca gregaria. Classification (NCBI taxonomy): domain Eukaryota; kingdom Metazoa; phylum Arthropoda; class Insecta; order Orthoptera; family Acrididae; genus Schistocerca; species Schistocerca gregaria. The sequence continues at coordinate 377,790,261 of NC_064923.1, forward strand.
ACATCCAGCATCTCTACGATCGTCTCCATTGGAGAATAGCAGCCTGCATTGCTGCGAAAGGTGGATATACACTGTACTAGTGCCGACATTGTGCATGCTCTGTTGCCTGTGTCTATGTGTCTGTGGTTCTGTCAGTGTGATCATGTGTTGTATTTGACCCCAGGAATGTGTCAATAAAGTTTCCCCTCCTGGGACAATGAATTCACGGTGTTCTTATTTCAATTTCCAGGAGTGTATAATAAGTCGTACCAAAAGTGTCATCACAGTAAAAAAACATCTATATTGTACTTTCTATATAAATTATAAAACAAGTCACAGTTCTCTCCTGTCTATGCTAACATATTATCAACAAATTATTTCACAATATTTCAAAGGAACTGATATAAATTACTAAAGGATTACTTCAGGAAATAGTTCATCTTGAGAAATGCCCACCATACAGGTCTACTAAATTTCCTTATGTTCAGGCTTTTCCCTAAATACAGAGTGAGATACCGACGTTCAAGTTTACATTTCTTAAGTTAATTTTTTTCTTTATTCTAAGAAACAGTACTCAGAATTTTCACACATCGTCAGAGAGTATTTAGTATTACTGCTGATGTAATCCAAAGTGGATACGAATATCTTGTTGATTTATCGTGTAAAATTCTGTTTGTGCTTTATTTCCTGTTTCCGTTTTAAGCAGCCTTGCTGGGTATCTAGTACCGACAACGTACATCAACTTTGAAGAACGTTTCCAACGGCCATAAGATTTCACTCATGTGCTATGATGCGCCCTTTATTATCCATATCACAGCAGAACTGCGTCTGCAGGAAATCATCTACTGAGAATGTGTCATTGTGGTTGCACAATGGTCTTAGCGTGGGATGACACGTGGAATTTATTTCCTGATGCACCTATATTTGGTGTCCGTCTAGCCCTTCTCACTTACAGCGTATGCAGGGATTACTAGCGACATACTTTCCACATCTTTCTTCAACTGGCAACCACGATTACTGAGTTTGTGTCATCCAACCTATTCACAGATGAGGTCACTTATACACCTAGTGGTACGGAATCTCAACCCCTACGATTTCAGGTTATGAGGCCATCTGAAAACTATTGTATATGCAAGACCCATTCTAGATGTAGAGACACTGGAGCAGCGTATTCATGCTGCCTTTGACACTGTTTAGATGCAGCGTGGCCGACATGAACGTGAGAGACAGAACATGATACAGCGTGTACGCCCATACGTTGAGGCTAATGTTAACCATTTTCAACACATACTGTAACTGTGGCTGCACGGTACAGCTTGTATTAGACCACAGTCTCTGTAACAATGTAAGATTGAATATAGGGTCTCTAGCATGGAAACCTTGAATTTGCGGACATAAGTTCATTACATATTTTTAGTTACATATTCTCTCATCGATAAATCCCTGGAATTTGCAAACGGCGGAAAAAATTACCTTTTATAAAGGGCTAATTTTATTACAAAAAAGTAGTTCTTCAACGATTTACTTCAAAATTTTTACTTGATACTCTAGTGTACCTTCAGACAGACATACTCTGTATGTTTTACAAAAAATCTGTCTAATATGTAAATATATTTCTAATGTATAAAGGACAAGCATTGTTTCCCAAACTCTCGAGAAGTTCTTGGCCGACTTAATTCAAATTTTTATACAACATATATAAATATTTAGATAGGCTGTGAATAAGAAATGTTGTGCCAAATATCTCGAAAGTATTGGCACCGGATTACTTCATATTTTAACATGATACTCTAATGAGTATTCAGACTGACATGGGACTTATAATTATTTAATACATACTATACAACATGTGTGCAAAATATAAAGAGCAACTGTTGTTACCCAGTTTCTAAAGGTTCCTGACCGATATACTTCAGAGTCTTGGACGATACTCTGATGAACATTCACACAGACATAGGCTACATATTTTTAATATAAATAATACAGGAATATAAATGTAGGCAGTACGTCACATTAGACATAACACTCCTTTTATTTGGTGAACTGTTCCAGATACCTAAACGGCAAATGATAATACACTAAGGGGTAAGTACATTGATATATGATAAAGAAACTTAACCTTTGTGTCGATGGAGATACTGAAGCAATTAGTTTTCTTAAAACTGAATGATATATTTTTTGGGGCCTCCGAAAGGGCCTGAAAAGGAGAATAAAGTGATATAATGCTTTTTAATTTTGTGGTTGAAACTCTTCGCAAAAGAATCCAAGAAGTATCCTAAAATAGAAAGGCAAGGTTGGTAAACACGGTCATGCCAGACTAAGTCGTTCTATCAAACCGTTCGACTGTTTACTTGTGTGCACTGCAGAATTACAAGGAACTGGGTCACCTATAGGCAGGTAATTTCTACATCAATATATCGTGCATGCGCATGTGTTCACCAGTGAGAAGTTAGCCTTTCTACTTGTGTAGTGGAGTTTCAGCCGGCCACGATGGCCAAGCAGCTCTAGGCGCTTCAGTCCGGAACCGCGCGACTGCTACGGTAGCAGGTTCGAATCCTGCCTCGGACATGCGTGTGTGATGTCCTTAGGTTAGTTACCTTTAAGTAAATACTCCAGAATTCGAATCGAGAACAGCTTCCAACATGAGTAACACAGAAGTAAATATCCTCTGAGTAGCGAAGCAACTTAAATCACTTAATAAAAGCAAGTTTTCTGGTCCTGACTGTATACCAATTAGGTTCCTTTCGGAGTATGCTGATGCATTAGCTGCATAACCAACAATCATATACAACCGTTCGCTCGTCGAAAGATCCGTACTCAAAGACTGGAAGGTTGCACAGGTCACACCAATGTTCAAGAAAGGTAGTAGGAGTAATCCACTAAATTACAGGCCCATGTCGTTAACGTCGATATGCAGCAGGATTTTAGAACATATATTGTGTTCTAACGTTATGAATTTCCTTGAATAAAGCGGTCTATTGATACATAGTCAACATGGGTTTAGAAAACAACGTTCTTGTGAAACACAACTAGCTCTTTATTCACATGCAGTGCTGATTGCTATTGACAAGGGATTTCAGATCTATTCCGTAATTCTGGATATCCGGAAGGCTTTTCACACTGTAACACACAAGCGGCTCGGAGTGAAATTGCGTGCTTATGGAATATCGTCTCAGTTATGTGACTGGATCTGTGATTCCCTGTCAGAGAGATCACAGTTCGTTGTAATTGACGGAAAGACATCGAGTAAAACAGAAGTGATTTCTGGCGTCCCCAAGGTAGTGTTCTAGGCCCTTTGCTGTTCCTTATATATATATATTAACGATTAAGGAGACAATCAGAGCAGCCGTCTTCGGTTGTTTGCAGATCACGCTGTCGGTTATCGACTAATAAAATCCTCAGAAGATCAAAACAAACTGCAAAATGATTTAGAAGAAATATCGAAATGGTGCGAAAAGTGGCAGTTGACCTTATGTAACGAAAAGTGTGAGGTCATCCACATGAGTGCTAAAAGGAACACGTTAAGCATCGGTTATACGATAAATCAATCTAATGTAAAAGCCGTAAATTCAACTAAATACCTAGGAATTACAATTACGAACAATTTAAATTAGAAGGAAAACATAGGAAATGTTGTGGGGAAGGCCAACCAAAGACTGCGTTTCATTGGCAGGACACTTAGAAAATGTAACAGACCTGCTAAGGAGACTGCCTACACCGTGCTTGTCCGTCCTCTTTTAGAATACTGTTGCACGGTGTGGGATCCTTACCAGATAGGACTGACTGAGTACATCGAAAAAGTTCAAAGAAGGGCAGCACATTTTGTATTATTGCCAAATATGGGTGATAGTGTCACAGAAATGATACAGGATTTGGGATGGACATCATTAAAAGAAAGGTGTTTTTCGTTGCGACGAAATCTTCTCACGAAATTGCTATCACCAGCTTTCTCCTCCAAATGCGAAAATATTTTGTTGACGCCGACGTACATAGGGAGGAACGATAACAAAGATAAAATAAGGGAAATTGGAGCTGATACGGAAAGATATAGGTGTTCATTCTTCCCGCGCGCTATACGAGATTGGGATAATAGAGAATTGTGAATCTGGTTCGATGAACCCTCTGCCAGGCACTTAAATGTGCTTTGCAGAGTATCCATGTAAATGTAGATGTAGTATCACTTTCCGTTTGTTTAAGAATACATTCTTGAATAAACATTATCCAAAAAAATTATCTACTGTCGCCTAATTCAGTTTCAGGCGTTAGAAGAAAATGTATGTGATTAAATTATTCATTTAACTTTTATTTAGTATTCCTCTTTATGCTTTTAAGTCGTTATTCTAAATAATACACAGACTGTTTGATTGCAGGATCACAGCAACGAGCTAGATCAAGAGCATGAAAGCAATCATATGCAGACCGACCCTGGGACGTTGTCGTGCTATTCATTTTAAACAGAGCAGCACATTTCCCAATTACCTAAGGTACGAAAAACTTCTAGTAAAGTCGCAGCCGGTGTTCTCATATGGAATGCTGGTAAGAGAAGTTATTACTCCGCAGAATACGCATTAAGTAAAGTGACACAATATTGCTGTTTTTCTTGTCTTCATCTCCACATAGCACCATATTATTTGACTTGCCCTACACCACAGTACAACCTGTTTACAAGACTGAAATCTTACAGAAACTGACAATAATTAAATCAAATCAAATCGCTGACGAATGTTTGCACAAGCCTTCCTATTCCTGATGCGTATGCTGAAGATTGCACGCGCTTGAACGCTTACACAAGTATGAATAATCGAAATTCAATCAAGCATCAAGCTGCCTGTATAGACATAATGCTTGTGCAAAGATATCCTAGACACACTCAAGCATTTCTGCTCAAGCATTATTGTGCATGCGTGCTTGTCAAGCATACAGCTACGTATGTTGTTGTTGTGGTCTTCAGTCCAGAGAATGGTTTGATGCAGCTCTATCCTTTGCAAGCTTCTTCATCTCCCAGTACCTACTGCAACTTACATCCATCTGAATTTGCTTAGTGTAATCATCTCTTGGTCTCCCTCTACGAGTTTTACCCTCCACGCTGCCTTTCAGCACTAAATTCGTGATCCCTTGATGCCTCAGAAGATGTCCTACCAACCGATCCCTTCTTCTAGTCAAGTTGTGCCACAAATTTCTCTACTCCCCAATTCTGTTCAATACCTCACATTAGTTATGTGATATACCCATCTAATCTTCAGCATTCTTCTGTAGCACCACATTTCAAAAGCTTCTATTCTCTTCTTATCTAAACTATTTATCGTCCATGTAAAACTTCCATGCATGACTACACTCCATACAAACACTTTCAGAAACGACTTCCTGAATCTTATATCTATACTCGATGTTAACAAATTTCTCTTCTTCAGAAACGCTTTCCTTGCCATTGCTAGTCTACATTTCATGGCCTCTCTTCTCCGAACATCATCAGTTATTTACCTCCCCAAATAGCAAAACGGATTTACTACTTTAAGTGTCTCATTTCCTAATTAAATTACCTCAGCATCAACCGAATTAATTCAACTACATGCCATTATCTTCATTATGCTTTTGTTGATGTTCACCTTATATCCTCCTTTCAAGACACTCTCCATTCCGTTCAACTGTTCTTCCAGGTCCTTTGGCGACTCTGACAGAATTACAACGTCATCGGTGAACCTCAAAAATTGATTTTAATTCTAACTCCGACTTTTTCTTTTGTTTACTTACTGCCTGCTCAGTACATACAGATTGAACAACATCGGGGATAGGCTACAACCCTGTCTCACTCCCTTACCAACCACTGCTTCCCTTTCATGCCCTTCGATTCTTATAACTGCCATCTGGTTTCTGTGCCCTACAGATATAGCCACCTTATGTCATGGAGCTGGTTTGTTTACAATATTATGCGAGTTGCGTGGACTGGGCGTGCCCGTGTTTGTCGACTGAGTGCCTTACTGGGTGCATGCATGTTTATTTTTGACAACATTATTATTATATACTTGACGAAACTTTAAATAAAGTCAGGTAAATACGCTTATTTAATTTTCTTGATCCTGCGTTTGGCATGCTAAACTAAAGATACAGGGAGAGTATTTGAGTGCAGCATTATTGATTTTTAATTGGAGAATTACCTCAGATTCCCACATGTTGAGTTAATTGCTCTTGAATAACTCACTTCAGTTCATTCGCATGTTTATAACTTCCCGTCACTTGGATCATATTTTGAAATACCCATGTGGAAGCAATGCTCTATCGCAATTGCGAAGAGACGCCAATCTCAGAGCAGGTGGCCACCGACTCGGCTTTTGAGATGGCGCTACCCCTGTGCTGCGTCTCCCCACCACAGAGCTCCGTTCCTCATGTTGTTACAGGACTAATTGGCACTGCCGAAGCAAAACACCTCCACGGAAGTAAAAGTTTCCAATTAACGTTGGCTCTCTAGTCGCTAAGCGCTGTGAGCGTTAAGTAAACAATGGGGAAGCAGGCCAGCCCTCCCCCCCCCCCCCCCTCCACGTCAGAAACTGGTTATTACCGATATTCGACAATCTCTCTAGTTACTCATCAGAAATAATCGTTACGTTGCTCAAGGTTCAGCGGAGTTCAAGACCGTTTGCTCAAGATCTTAAGAAGCAGATTAATTTTAGTCTTAGAATGGACGCTGCTTCTTAGCGCGCAACTAATAAGAAGTAATAGGAGGAGATAATCTGCGTGAATCTTTCGCGCTACGTGACATAAGCAAATACAAGATTTTGTCGTAAGATATCAAGTATCGTAACTATAGTATGTAGCAGAACGTTATGTAGAAAACTGTAATTTTTGTATGTTCCATCGATCATATGTGCGAAAACTCGTGATGATATTGAGTGTGTCGACAGAATTACTTATAAGATACGTGTTCACTGTCAAAACATAGATGCATACTCACCATTAACACAAGTGGTTGTTTTATCCTCTAGTGCAAGAAATATAAGCGTAATCCATACAGGTAACATCTGTTCAGAAATACATCAATGGAATAGAGGGTTTTGTCGAGTAGAAATGATTTCAGTTTCTTTTTAAATCAGCACCTTTAATTCGTAAGGAAGGTTGTGAAACATAATTGCATACTTTGCTCCTATCTGTTCAAGAGTGAGATTACATTGTGAACGTGAAACGATATTTTTATACCTTGTGTTATATTTCTGAATTTTGCTAATATTTTCGAATTTTCGTAACCCATTTCATAACAAAGTAAATGTATTGTCAGTGGTTGTTATTAAGCTTACTTTTTAACAGAATCCCAAATGATAAATTTATAAACATTAACTGCAATCCTTATCTCCACTATTTTTACAGTGGTGGTATGTTCAACTTGTTCTGACTTCGCCTAATGTTTCTTCTCTACCTATTGCCCTTTCCGCATGATTACAACTCCATACATCATTTTCAGAGGTTGATTTAAGATCAGTGCAGAGGTTATTTATCAACTTTCAGTCCCATTTAAATGCCATCCTATCGAAAGGTAAGTAACTTTCAAACAGTCGGTGACACCCACGTAAAGAAATTTTGACTAACGGGCAAATGGTAGTAAAGAACGTCACTTGCATGCTCTAAGGAGTAAGAAGTACCCCGTCAGTCCCAAAGGTCATTTTTGTTCCTATTTGGTCATATCTTGTTCTCTATAAATGTTGTTATTGCGGTCTTCAGTCCAGAGACTGGTTTGATGCAGCTCTCCATGCTACTCTATCCTGTGCAAGGTTCTTCATTTCCCAGTAACTACTGCTACTTACATCCTTCTGAATCTGCTTAGCGTATTCATCTCTTCGTCTCCCTATACGACTTTTACCCTCCAAGCTGCCTTTCAACGCTAAATTGGTGATCCCTTGATGCCTCAGAAGATGTCCTACCAACCGATCCCTTCCTCTAGTCAAGTTGTGCCACAAATTTCTCTACTCCCCAATTCTGTTCAGTACCTCCTCATTACCTATGTGACCTATCCATCTAATCTTCAGCATTCTTCTGTAGCACCGCATTTCGAAAGCTTCTATTCTCTTCTTGTCTAAACTATTCATCGTCCACGTTTCACTTCCATACATGGCTACACTCCATACAAATACTTTCAGAAAGGACGTCCTGAATCTTAAATCTGTATTCGATATTAACAAATTTTTCTTCCGCAGAAACACTTTGCTTGCCATTGTCAGTGTACATTTTATATCCTCTCTACTTCTACCATGATCAGCTATTTTGCTCCCCAAATAGAAAAACTCATTTACTAATCTAATTCCCTCAGCATCACCCAATATAATTCAACTAAATTCCATTATCCTCGTCTTGCTTTTGTTGGTGTTCATCTTGTGCCCTCCTTTCAAAACACTGTCCATTCCTTTGAACATCTCTTCCAAGTCCTTTGCTGTCTCTGACAGAATTACAATGTCATCGGCAAACCACAAATTTTTTATTTCTTCTCCGTGGATATTAATTCCTACTCCGACTTTTTATTTTGTTTCCTTTAGTGCTTTCTCAATATATAGATTGAATAACATCGTGGATAGGCTACAACTCTGTCTCACTCCCTTCCCAACCACTGCTTCCTTTCAAGCCCCTGAATACTTATAACTGCCATCTGATCTCTGTACAAATTGTAAATAGCCTTTCGCTCCCTGTATTTGACCCCTGCCACCTGCAGAATTTGAAAGAGAGTATTCGAGTCAACATTGTAAAAAGCCTTCTCTAAGTCTACAAATGCTAGAAACTTAGGTTTGCCTCTCCTTAATCTATCTTGTAAGATAAGTCGTAGGGTCTGTATTGCCTCACGTGTTCAAACATCTCGACGGAACCCAAACTAATCTTCCCCGAGGTCGGCTTCTACCAGTTTTTCCATTCGTCTGTAACGAATTCGTGTTAGTATTTTGTAGCCGTGACGTATTAAACTGACAGTTCGATGATTTTCACATCTGTCAACACCTGCCTTCTTTTATATTCTGCTTGAAGTCTGAGGGTATTTAGCCTGTCTGATACATCTTGCTCTCCAAATGGTAGAGTTTTGTCAGTGCTGGCTCTCCCATGCCTATGAATGTGTAGATAGATAATGATTCCTTCCACCTAATGTTTACCATGAGCCGGCGTCGGTGTGTACATAGCTGCAACGTACCCTTCCTGCACGGTCAATGACCCATGAGAACTCACTGCTTCACTTTGTACCGATGCCGAAAAATTAAAAAATACGATGATTTACATGTTGTTACCATGTTCGACGTTATTATAGTGTTGCATGACTGATATGCGTCGGGATACGTGTAGAAATTTACATTATTTGTGGTAACAAGCCGAATATTTGCATCCAATATCATGTATTACTTCATTCAATATGATGCCTAGCTGCAATGCAGAATGGTACCACTGTCAGTACCACTATCAGTAAACCGTTATACGCAAGGAACTAAACATGTTGAAAACTAATTTCCTACTAGTTGCACCATTACTCCCGTCTCAGAAAATACATCTTTCTGAATCGTCATGGACTTTGTAAGAAAATTAAACCTGAAATATTACTGAGTGTGTTAGAACGGAGAGCTTCCGTGCCATGTAATGTGTGTGTCTCTTTCTAGTAACCACAAGTGCCATTTACGCACTCGTAATAAGGTAACGAGTGAATGTGAAGTACAGAAAATGGGCTAATAAGAAAGTTTACTTGAAATATTCTTCTAACAAACATCACGAAATAAAATTTTATGTTGCTCGAATATGTAACTTAACCGTCTCTGAAGTTTTTGTTGTTATATTTTTAAGCACTGTACAGCTATTCATTTATTTCAGTATCAAGTAAGCCGCTACCACATACAGTTACGCCCGTAGACGATGTGTTAGTAACTCTGGACCAAAAATATAATTATTCCGGGAAGGGGTTGAGGTATATAATATTTTTAAAAAATATTTACATAATTTTGAAGGATGGTAGCAGCGGAAGTACGTTTGAAATCAAGAAAATAAAACAGGAAACGTATATATGAAAAGAATGAGTTTTCGCGAAGTTAAGATGCTACCAACTACGCACCAGTCATCGTGAAAATCCCTCGCTGAGTCATATTGCGACGTAAATCACCACTTTTCACTTTTCTGTTGTTATTCATTACTAAACTTTCATTTTCAATGTTCACTTGCCTGAAGTGTTGCCCTTATATGGACTACCCGTAACTGATTTTAGTTGAACTTTCATTCGTACCAAGTCTGGTCAGTTCCGGCTCATTTATGCGGGTAAACAAGTAGTGATGTAAATAAAGTTAAGCTCTATATTCGTATTACTCAGCACTCATATTCTCCTATTACATGTTGCATTTCTAGAGCCTACTGACAAACATCACTCTTTAAATGCTGTATGTATAGTGTTATATCGAGAGCAGTGAAACATAATTTATACAGTACTCATTAATCGAGATCTCCGGATCAAATTAAATTATCATAATGTATAACACATCATTCACATTTAATGTGTACGGATGCAACACAGTATCGCTCATATTCAATATTTAAATCTTAATTTATCTGCTTAAATATGTAAATCATTGTTAATAACAGCAAAGAGAGCCAATATTCCAAATATGAGGCAACTTTTAGACATTGCTGTCTGTTTTATTGCTTAAAATATTAGTAGCATTTGATAACTGTGGCTGCGATGTGTCTCTTTTTTATTTAGCTCGTCGGTCGTTTGGAATCTGCTATTTTCGTGTTCTGGAAAATTTATTTTATTATCTTAATTCGGTTTCCTGAAGAGGGACAATTGTCGTTTCAATACGTGGAGTGGCAACAGTCTGCATGATTGACTGATCCGGTCTTATAATATTGGACAGCGGCTGAAAGCAATGGGAAACTACTGCCTTTTTTCCGAGGGCATCCCGATCTACTGTATGGTTTAATGAGGATAAATACGTTTGGGTAAAAAATTCCGGAGGCAAAATATTCCCTCATTTTACTCACTTCGTAAGGTATACTCAGAAGGATACCGTCATCAGAAAAAACAAAACTGCCAGTTTATGGATCACATCAGAAAAAAACGACACCGGAGCGTGATATGTTAGATGCTTTAATCTGTTAGGTGGGCTAGAGAAATTTTAATAGGGAAATCGATTGTTTGATGTAAGTTATAGTGGGAATTATTGCGGTGGCAGGTAAAACTAAACTTATGATCAGAATGCCGGTAACCTACCATGAACATAATAGTGAGCCCATAGTAATAGCCAAGATAGACACGACGCTAACACACCCCACAGAAGTAAAAGCATGTCTGCCAACTAACACCGCAACTGATGAAGAGATTGGAAGAAGGTAGGATAAGATATAGTAAATTATTCACATATTTAAGGGCGACGAAGGTTTAATTGGAATAGGTGACTAGATGTCAGTAGTAATAAAAAGAGGAGAAAGAAAAATAATAGGAGAATGTGGACTGGATAAAAAGAACGTAGAGGAAGACGTGTGGTATAATGTTCCACAGAGCACAGTTTCATAAACGTTAACATTAGTTATAAGAATGATGGTAGAAGACTGTATGTGTGGAAGATTTCAGATTATGTATACACAGGTAAAAAGGATTACGTAACCATATTTTAAATTGACATATCCAGGAACAGATGCAGACTGTAACCGTTGTTTATTGGTTATGAACTGCATATTAAAACTAAATAAATGGCAAAACGTTAGGAGTTAAAGAGATGTGGCGTGGATAAATGGGAATCTGATGAGTTTGTTGAAGGTTTAAGATGGAGTATTAGACTATGTTGGACTGAAACAGAAGAATGGAAAACAGTAGAAGACAAATGGGTATCTTCGAGTGACGAAACAGAGAAAGCAACGGAAGATCACATAGGTGAAAAGACGAAGGCCAAAAGAAATTATTGAATAACTCAAAAGGAAACACCGTCGGCGAAAGAAGAAAATATGATAATGCCTTTGAAAAGGAATACAGACGTCTAAAAAAAGAGACTGACAGAAAGTGGAAAATGGCTAAACAGTAGAAACCAGAATGCGATTATAAAAGACGAAGAAGATGAAAGGGAAGCATTAGTTGAAAAATGAATATCAAAGGACTGCAACCTATTGCCAATATCATCCAAACTGTACTATAAGTAAGCAGTAGAAAAAATAGTAATTTCGGAAAATTAGTGATCAAGGAGAAGAAATTAAAACCGAGGTGGTCATTGACCCTGAATAAATAAAAGTATGAAGTTATTCACATGAGTAATAATAGAAATCAGTTAAATTTCGATTACGCGATAAGTCACACAAATCTGAAGGCTGTAAATTCAGCTAAATACTTAGGGATTACAATTACAAATAACATAAATTGGATCGATTACGTAGATAATATTGTGGTTAGAGCAAACAAAAGACTGCGATTCATTGGCAGAACACTTAGAAGGTGCAACAGGCCTATTATAGAGACTCTTACACTACTTACCTATTCTGGAGTATTGCTGTGCGGTGTGGGATCCACATCAGGTAGGACTGACGGATAACATCGAAAAAGTACAAAGAAGGGCAGCTCGTTTTGTATTTTCGCGAAATAGGGAGATCATTAAATCGATGGCGTTTTTCGTTGCAAAGGGATCTTCTCATGAAATTTCAATCAGCAGTTTTTCCTCCGATTGCGAAAACATTCTGTTGGCACCCATCTACATAGAGAGAAATGATCATCACGATAAAATAAGATAAATCCGGGCTCGTGCAGAAAAATTTAAGTGCTCGTTCTTCCCGCGTGCCGTTCGACAGTGGAACGGTAGAGAGACAACTTGAAGGTGGTTCATTGAACCCTCTGCCAGACACTTTATTGTGAGTAGCAGAGTAATCACGTAGATGTAGATTTAGATGTAGAGGTTTGTCGATGTCATTGTTATTGTATCAGTGATGGAAAAAGACTGGGAATAGCAATTGAACTGAATTAAAAGTGTTGAAAGGAGGATATAAGATGGACATCAGGAAAAACAAAACAAGGGTCAGGGAATGTAGTCGAATTAAATAACGCGATGCTGAGGGAGTTAGACTAGAAAGTAGTAGATGACTTTAACTATTTGGATAACAAACTAACTAATGGGCAGATATAACATCAAGACTGACAAAAGCATGAAATACACTCCTGGAAATTGAAATAAGAACACCGTGAATTCATTGTCCCAGGAAGGGGAAACTTTATTGACACATTCCTGGGGTCAGATACATCACATGATCACACTGACAGAACCACAGGCACATAGACACAGGCAACAGAGCATGCACAATGTCGGCACTAGTACAGTGTATATCCACCTTTCGCAGCAATGCAGGCTGCTATTCTCACATGGAGATGATCGTAGAGATGCTGGATGTAGTCCTGTGGAACGGCTTGCCATGCCATTTCCACCTGGCGCCTCAGTTGGACCAGCGTTCGTGCTGGACGTGCAGACCGCGTGAGACGACGCTTCATCCAGTCCCAAACATGCTCAATGGGGGACAGATCCGGAGATCTTGCTGGCCAGGGTAGTTGACTGACACCTTCTAGAGCACGTTGGGTGGCACGGGATACATGCGGACGTGCATTGTCCTGTTGGAACAGCAAGTTCCCTTGCCGGTCTAGGAATGGTAGAACAATGGGTTCGATGACGGTTTGGATGTACCGTGCACTATTCAGTGTCCCCTCGACGATCACCAGAGGTGTACGGCCAGTGTAGGAGATCGCTCCCCACACCATGATGCCGGGTGTTGGCCCTGTGTGCCTCGGTCGTATGCAGTCCTGATTGTGGCGCTCACCTGCACGGCGCCAAACACGCATACGACCATCATTGGCACCAAGGCAGAAGCGACTCTCATCGCTGAAGACGACACGTCTCCATTCGTCCCTCCATTCACGCCTGTCGCGACACCACTGGAGGCGGGCTGCACGATGTTGGGGCGTGAGCGGAAGACGGCCTAACGGTGTGCGGGACCGTAGCCCAGCTTCATGGAGACGGTTGCGAATGGTCCTCGCCGATACCCCAGGAGCAACAGTGTAGCTAATTTGCTGGGAAGTGGCGGTGCGGTCCCCTACGGCACTGCGTAGGATCCTACGGTCTTGGCGTGCATCCGTGCGTTGCTGCGGTCCGGTCACAGGTCGACGGGCACGTGCACCTTCCGCCGACCACTGGCGACAACATCGATGTACTGTGGAGACCTCACGCCCCACGTGTTGAGCAATTCGGCGGTACCTCCACTCGGCCTCCCGCATGCCCACTATACTCCCTCGCTCAAAGTCCGTCAACTGCACATACGGTTCACGTCCACGCTGTCGCGGCATGCTACCAGTGTTAAAGACTGCGATGGAGCTCCGTATGCCACTGCAAACTGGCTGACACTGACGGCGGCGGTGCACAAATGCTGCGCAGCTAGCGCCATTCGACGGCCAACACCGCGGTTCCTTGTGTGTCCGCTGTGCCGTGCGTGTGATCATTGCTTGCACAGCCCTCTCGCAGTGTCCGGAGCAAGTATGGTGGGTCTGACACACCGGTGTCAATGTGTTCTTTTTTCCATTTCCAGGAGTGTACATTTGTGGGAAATATGAATTTTTCAACATCTAATAGAGATCAAGTGTTAGTGAGTCTTTTATGAAAGTATTTTTCTGAAATGTAGTCTTCCATGGAATCGAAACGGTTGACAATTAGCTATTCCCAACAGGGCCAGACCAGAAACTCTTGAAATGTGGTGGTGTAGTAGAATGCTGAAGGGTACGAGGGTAGAGCGATTAACTAACGAGGAGGTGCTCAGTCGTGTTATGTTGCGAGCCGGCAAATGCTGTATTCAGAGGAGCTAGATGTCATGTCGTAGTTGCTAATAATAAATGGGTGGAACGTGGCCAAGGGATCTGTCGCCGTTGAAACTGAACAGGCAAGCAAAAGATTTGTTCACACGAGGGCACTGTGTTTTACAAAACTTGCAAAGAACTACTACACTGTTGACAACTTTTGGTAGCCATGGCTGGTTATAAGCAGAGTTCTGACATGGGCGTGTGTCCGTGCATACGAAATGTTTGCCGGTACAGCTACCTGTCGACAACTCGGTGTAACGTTCGGCACCAGCTAGCAACATCGCATTACTCTTCAACAATTCTTTGTTGAACATAATGAGAATTACACACACCAAAGATGTTTTATCTACACATCTTGTTTCTCCATGTAATCTTCATACCTTTCTATGGCCTTTCTCCAGTGCGTGTATGCCTTGTCGGTACCAATCCTTGTCCTGGTGGCGGAGACAGTGCTTCACTTAAATTTTAGAGGATTTTTTCACTGTTTCTGCAACAGTGTTCTGACCTCTTTTGTGTACCATGGAGGATCAGATCCATCGATTATTAATGTATTTGGTGGAAATCTCTCAGTTTCTGCCAATACTATTTCTTTGAATTCAAGCCACATCTGGTCTACACACTTATACTGTCAATTTGGAAACAGTGGAAATGGTCTCTCAGGAAGGCGTCAAGGGAATTTATATCTAGTTTTTTGAATAGCTATATTTTTCGTTTATTCTTGGGGGATTTGGGAGTTAGGGATTTCAATCTCGTCATGACAGTCCAGTGCTGACTAACCCCTGTATCCGTTTTGATGCTCGTTATTAGCTGAGGATCATTTGTTTCCAAGAGGTCAACTGCGTTTTCTGAGCCGTTTACTGTTAGAGCGAGATAATGAACTAATTTCTCGAAATAATTTACCCGTGTTAAAATGGACCGCTTACCAATTGCGGAAAAGGTCAATATCGTGTTGATGTATAGCTATTGTGATCAAAATGCCCATTGGGCGTGTGTTATGTATGCTGCTCGGTATCCTGGACGACATCATCCAAGTGTCCGGACCATTCGCCGGATATTTACGCTATTTGAGGAAACAGGTAGTGTTCAGCCACATGTGAAACGTCAACCATGACCTGCAACAAATGATGAGCCCAAGTAGGTGCTTTAGCTGCTGTCGCGCCTAATCCGCACATCAATAGCAGACAAATTGCGTGAGAATCGGGAATCTCAAAAACGTCGGTGTTGAGAATGGTACATCAACATCGATTGCACCCGTACCATATTTCTATGCACCAGGAATTGCATGGCGACGAGTTTGAATGTCATGTACAGTTCTTCCACTGGGTACAAGAGAAATTACGGTACGATGACAGATTTTTTGCACCCGTTCTATTTAGCGACGAAGCGCTATGCGCCAACGGCGGTAACGTAATCCGGCATAATATGCACTATTGGGCAACGGAAAATCTACGAAGGCTGCGACAAGTGGAACATCAGCGACCTTGGCGGGTTGATGTATTGTGCGGCATTATGGGAGGAAGGATAATTGACACCCATTTTATCGATGGCAATCTAAATGGTGCAATGTATGCTGATTTACTACGTAATGTTCTACCGATGTTACTACAAGATGTTTCACTGCATGTCAGAATGGGGACGTACTTCCAACATGTGCGGTTGATGAGGTATTGAATAGCATATTTCATGACAAATGGATTAATGGATTGGTCGTCGAAGCACGTGCACCGGATCTGACGTCCCCGTATTTCTTTCTGTGGGGAAAGTTGAAGGATATTTGCTATCGTGATCGACGGACAACCCCATCTTCTTTCGTGTAGTGTACAGCAAAACTCACGGAGATTGACCGCAGTTACGACCAATGATGGTTCACTGAATTGTGTGATCGTTGATATTCTTAAAAGGACTGTAGCTGGATTAGCTTGTAGGAAAACATTCGCCGATGAAAGATGATTGCAGACTAAAACGAAATATGAAATATCCAATGATGCTGTTTCTGTGTTTCTGCATGTTTCTTTGCTTTGAACCTGTGGTGAGTAGGTTCGCACGTTGTTGCTCTCACGAAAGTGTGGCAATCTTTCGGCATCTGACGCGGGTGTTACTTCACAGCTGATGACATCACCATAACAGCTGGTCGTCCAGAGCGCGGCAGCCTCTCCGTGGAACGAAGGGCAGCGTGGTTCTGATTCAGTGTAGCGCCAACTCCGCTGCGCCAGCAGCCAAACAAACTGTCGCTAAGGCCCTACTTCTTCGCGTCCGTCGAGCCCCCAATCATGTTCTAATGTCCAGTATCCACTGGACAGCCGTCATTCACCGCCAGCATGCCGCCCGCACGCTAGTGTCCGGACTTCGGGTGGGCCACTACGCTGCTGGAAGACGCCTGCGAGTCGCGGTGGTTGTGACCGTCAGTCGGCGAATCAGCATCGGTTGGGGTCAGCTACGCAAGCCGCTGCCAAACACACAAGGCCGCAAGACAGACCCTCCGCCATAGCACGGCCTCGCTTCACATAAATTGTAGTTCGACCTCTGGACCTGCACGAAACTTTACAGAATGCAGGGAGATTACTTCTGTATAGCTTAGTGTTGCAGTGGTTCTAGGTGCTATACTTGCTCACCAATTGTTGTCAACCAGTGAACAATCTCGTGTTGTGCTGTACTCTGCCACCTATATTCAGTGCTACAATATGAGATGGTCAACGGCGATCATGTCCTTCGCCAATGGTAGTTGACTTTGCCGACTAGGTTAGCTCCGAAATCGTAATTCTCAAAGGTAGTCACTTGAAAGGGTAAGGAAGTATATTTTCAGCATGACTCACGGCTGGAGTGTATCGTGTGTTCGATAATTGGGATTTAGCTAAAATGAAACCTGCTGATCTCGAATATCACTCATGATCCTAGTCGCGTTACACTCCCAAGCAATTCATTTCATCTTGAACTCACCAAAAAGCTAACTATTTAAATTACTCGTGCATGGCCGGTGACGTGACATCGTTGTTTGGGAACATGAATCCCATGAATGACTACAAATGGTCTCCAGGTAGAAGAACATAACTACACTCCTGGAAATGGAAAAAAGAACACATTGACACCGGTGTGTCAGACCCACCATACTTGCTCCGGACACTGCGACAGGGCTCTACAAGCAATGATCACATGCACGGCACAGCGGACACACCAGGAACCGCGGTGTTGGCCGTCGAATGGCGCTAGCTGCGTAGCATTTGTGCACCGCCGCCGTCAGTGTCAGCCAGTTTGCCGTGGCATACGGAGCTCCATCGCAGTCTTTAACACTGGTAGCATGCCGCGACAGTGTGGACGTGAACCGTATGTGCAGTTGACGGACTTTGAGCGAGGGCGTATAGTGGGCATGCGGGAGGCCTGGTGGACGTACCGCTGAATTGCTCTACACGTGGGGCGTGAGGTCTCCACAATACATCGATGTTGTCACCAGTGGTCGGCGAAAGGTGGACGTGCCCGTCGACCTGGGACGGGACCGCAGCGACGCACGGATGCACGCCAAGACCGTAGGATCCTACGCAGTGCCGTAGGGGACCGCACCGACACTTCCCAGCAAATTAGGGACACTGTTGCTCCTGGGGTATGGCGAGGACCATTCGCAACCGTCTCCATGAACCTGGGCTACGGTCCCGCACACCATTAGGCCGTCTTCCGCTCACGCCCCAACATCGTGCAGCCCGCCTCCACTGGTGTCGCGACAGGCGTGAATGGAGGGACGAATGGAGACAGGTCGTCTTCAGCGATGAGAGTCGCTTCTGCCTTGGTGCCAATGATGGTCGTATGCGTGTTTGGCGCCGTGCAGGTGAGCGCCACAATCAGGACTGCATACGACCGAGGCACACAGGGCCAACACCCGGCATCATGGTGTGGGGAGCGATCTCCTACACTGGCCGTACACCTCTGGTGATCGTCGAGGGGACACTGAATAGTGCACGGTACATCCAAACCGTCATCGAACCCATCGTTCTACCATTCCTAGACCGGCAAGGGAACTTGCTGTTCCAACAGGACAATGCACGTCCGCATGTATCCCATGCCACCCAACGTGCTCTAGAAGGTGTAAGTCAACTACCCTGGCCAGCAAGATCTCCGGATCTGTCCCCCATTGAGCATGTTTGGGACTGGATGAAGCGTCGTCTCACGCGGTCTGCACGTCCAGCACGAACGCTGGTCCAACTGAGGCGCCAGGTGGAAATGGCATGGCAAGCCGTTCCACAGGACTACATCCAGCATCTCTACAATCGTCTCCATGGGAGAATAGCAGCCTGCATTTTGCGAAAGGTGGATATACACTGTACTAGTGCCGACATTGTGCATGCTCTGTTGCCTGTGTCTATGTGCCTGTGGTTCTGTCAGTGTGATCATGTGATGTATCTGACCCCAGGAATGTGTCAACAAAGTTTCCCCTTCCTGGGACAATGAATTCACGGTGTTCTTATTTCAATTTCCAGGAGTGTATTTCCAATCATTGAACAAGAAGACCCAGTCAACACCGTAATAGTCTGTGCCACACTCGAAACCTACTACACCACCGACTGAAATCGGAACTTTTCTGGCGAGGCCATGGTTTTTCAGTCTTCCACTATCCAATCGATACGGTGCAGACGACGTCGTGCTGGTAGCAAAGGGATTCCCCTTGGACGTCTCCTGTCACAGCCATAAACTCCACATTTCGCCGCACTGTCCTTACGGTTACGTTCATCGTACATCACACACTGACTTTTGCCTTTATTTCACACAGTGTTGCTTGTCCGTTAGTCTGACAACACCACGCAACCGCCACTGTCCTTAAATAATGGCCGTCGGACACTGCTTTGTGCGTGCTGAGAGGTAATGACTGAACTCTGACGTTCTCGGCACACTCTTGACACTGTGGATCTCGAAATATTGAATTCCCCAACAATTTCCGAAATGGGTTGTGCCATGCGTCTTACTCCAACTACCAGTCCTCGTTTAGCTCCCGTCGTGCGGCCAAAGCCACGTCGGAAACTTTTTCACACGAGTCACAAGAATAACAATAACAGCTCCACCAAAGCACTGCCCTTTTATACCTTGTGTACGCGATGACTTCCAGTGTAAGGGGTTACGATCGTTCTCCAAACGGCCTTGTCAAAGAGGGCGGAGGAGCAGACAGAGATTCATTGCACTCCCTTGTCCTTGGGGTGGGAAACTGCCCCTAAAGGCGGAAAAATCAGAGTGATCACTGGGTTGAGGATGCAGAAAGCAATGGGAAAGAGTGCATTAAAGACACATAACGTGTTTCCGAAGGACATGCGGTCTGTAATTGAAAAAGTGTCATGATGATCTCTCCATTGGAAAAAGATTCGGGAATAGTCCCTCATTCGGATCTCCAGGAGGGTACAGCCAAGGGAACGTAATCATAAGAAAATACTGAATAATCAACGAAAGGATAACGTTCTACGAGCCAGGGAGACTCAATCTAGATATTGTAGGCATCAGTGAAGTGAAATGGAATGGTCGGACGAGTGTATAACATCGACAGCAGCAGAAAATGTTATAAAGGGAGTAGGACTGGTTATGAATAGGAAGGTAGGGCAGAGATTGTATTAGAGTGAACAGTTTAGCGATACGTTTGTCCTTGTCAGAACTGACAGCAAACCAACACCGACAACGATAGTTCAGATATACATGTCGACGTCCAAAGCTGAAAATGAACAGACAGAGTACGTACATGAGGATATTGAAAGGGTAATACAGTACATAAAGGGATATGAAATTCCAAAATTTATGGGGGACTGGAGCGCAGTTGCAGGGGACGGAGCAGAAGAAATGGTCTCAGGAGGACATGGGCTTGGAACAAGCAATGACAGAGTAGAAGCATTAACTGAGTTCTGTAATAAACTTCAGTCGCTAATAGCGAATACACTATTCAAGGATGACCAGAATCATGCTCAGACGGAGATTACGAAATCAGATATTGAATTTATGGCATACTCAGGACTAGATATAGACTCAGATCACAATTTAGTACTGATGAACAGTACGCTGTAGTTCAAGAGATTAGTCAGAAAGAATCAATTGCAAAGAAGTAGGATGCGGAAGTACTAAGGAATGACGAGACACGCTTGAAGCCTTGTAAGGTTGTAGATACAGCAATGACGAATAGCTCAGTAGGCAATACAGTTGAAGAGGAATGGACATCTGTAAAAAAAAAAAAAAATAGGGGGACGGCGACCGAATGGCCGAGCGGTTTTAGGCGCTTGAGTCCGGAATCGCGTGACTCCTAAGGTCACAGGTTCGAATCCTGCCTCGGGCATTGATGTGTGTGATGTCCTCAGGTTAGTTAGGTTTAAGTAGTTCTAAGTTGTGCAGAACTATAGACCTATATCTCTAACGTCGATCAGTTGTAGAATTTTGGAACACGTATTATGTTCGAGTATAATGTCATTTCTGGAGACTAGAAATCTACTCTGTAGGAATCAGCATGGTTTCGAAAAAGACGGTCGTGTGAAACCCAGCTCGCGCTATTCGTCCACGAGACTCAGAGGGCCTTAGACACGGGTTCACAGGTAGATGCCGTGTTTCTTGACTTCCGCAAGGCGTTTGACACAGTTCCCCGCAGTCGTTTAATGAACAAAGTAAGAGCATACGGACTATCAGATCAATTGTGTGATTGGATTGAGGAGTTCCTAGATAACAGAACGCAGCATGTTATTCTCAATGGAGAGAAGTCTTCCGAAGTAAGAGTGATTTCAGGTGTGCCGAAGGGGAGTGTCATAGGACCGTTGCTATTCACAATATACATAAATGACCTGGTGGATGACAACGGAAGTTCTCTGAGGCTTTTTGCAGATGATGCTGTGGTGTATCGAGAGGTTGCAACAATGGAAAGTCGTACTGAAATGCAGGAGGATCTGCAGCGAATTGACGCATGGTGCAGGGAATGGCAATTGAATATCAATGTAGACAAGTGTAATGTGATGCGAATACATAGAAAGATAGGTCCCTTATCATTTAGCTACAAAATAGCAGGTCAGCAACTGGAAGCAGTTAATTCCATAAATTATCTGGGAGTACGCATTAGGAGTGATTTAAAATGGAATGATCATATAAAGTTGATCGTCGGTAAAGCAGATGCCAGACTGAGATTCATTGGAAGAATCCTAAGGAAATGCAATCCGACAACAAAGGAAGTAGGTTACAGTACGCTTGTTCGCCCACTGCTTGAATACTGCTCAGCAGTGTGGGATCCGCACCAGATAGGGTTGATAGAAGAGATAGAGAAGATCCAACGGAGAGCAGCGCGCTTCGTTGCATGATCATTTAGTAATCGCGAAAGCGTTACGGAGATGATAGATAAACTCCAGTGGAAGATTCTGCAGGAGAGACGCTCAGTAGCTCGGTACTGGCTTTTGTTAAAGCTCCGAGAACATACCTTCACCGAAGAGTCAAGCAGTATATTGCTTCCTCCTACGTATATCTCGCGAAGAGACCATGAGGATAAAATCAGAGAGATTAGAGCCCACACAGAAGCATACCGACAATCCTTCTTTCCACGTACAATACGAGACTGGAATAGAAGGGAGAACCGATAGAGGTACTCAGGGTACCCTCCGCCACACACCGTCAGGTGGCTTGCGGAGTATGGATGTAGATGTAGAAGTTCTAAGAGACTAATGACCTTAAAAGTTAAGTCCCATAGTGCTCAGAGCCATTTTTGTAAAAAGGGCAATCACAGATGTTGGAAGCTAAACCTTAGACATAAAGAAGGTAACTGCGAAGAAACCATGGGCAACAGAGTAAATACTTCAGTTTTTCAATGAATGAAGGAAACACAAAGATGTCCAGCAAAACTCACGAATACAGAAATACAAGTCGCTGAAGAATGAAATTAATAGGAGGGGCAGGGAAGCTAAGATGAAATGGCTGCATGGAAAAGGTGAAGAAATCGAAAAAGAAATTGCTGTCGGAAGTGCTGACTCGGCATATAGCAAAGAGAAAACGGCCTTCTGTGAAATCAAAAGCAAGGGTGGTAAGATTAAGAGTGCGACGGGAGTTCCACTTTTAAATGCTAAGAGTACATTGAAGGCCTTTATGCGGTGGAAGATTTGTCTGATGCTATGTTAGAAGAGACAGGAGTGGATTAGAATCCAAGCTACAGAAAAATGACTACTCACTTTGGTGTGTAGAATGTATGGGTCTGGCAACAAACCATCTGATTTTCGGAAAAAAACCATCCACACAATCCCGAAGACTGGGAGAGGAGAAAAGTGTAGTAATTATCGCAAAATCAGCTTAACTCATGCATCCAAGTTGCTGACAAGAATAATATACAGAAGAATGAAAAAGAAAATTGAGGATGTGTTAGATGACGATCAATCTGGCTTCATAAAAAGTCCAGGGAAGCGATTCTGACGTTGCGATTGATGGTGGAAGCAAAAATGGTTCAAATGGCTCTAAGCACTATGAGATTTAACATCTGAGATCATCAGTCCCCTAGACTTAGAACTACTTAAACCTAACTAACCTAAGGACTTCACACACATCCATGCCCGAGGTAGGTGTCGAACCTGCGATCGTAGCAGCCGTGTCGTTCCGGAATGAAGCGCCTAGAACAACTGGACCACAGTGGCCAGCAATAATGTAAGCTAGAATAATTAAAATCAAGACACGTTTTTAGGATTTGACGACATGGAGAAAGTGTTCGACAATGTATAATCGCACAAGATGTTCGTAAACCTGAGGAAATTAGAGGTACGCTATAGAGAGAGACGGGAAATATACAATATGTACAAAAGCCGAGAGGGAATAATAACACTGGACGACCAGAAACTAAGTGATCGGGATTAAAAAGGGAGTAAGACAGGGATGTAATATTTCGCCCATACTGTTCAATCTGGTCACTGAAGAAATAGCAATGGAAATAAAGGAAAGATTCAGGACTGAAATTAAAATTCAAGATGAAAGGATATCAGTGATAAGATTCGCTGATGACATTGTGACTGAGTGAAAGTGAAGAAGAATTACATGATATACTGAATAGAATGTACAATCTAATGAGTACAGAATATGAATTGAAATTAAATCGAAGAAACACAAAAGTAATGAGAAGTAGCAGAAATGAGAAAAATAATAAATTTTACATCAGGATTGAGGATCAAGAAATAGATGAAGTTAAGGAATTCTGCTATCTAGCCAGCATGACGGACGTAGAAAGGAGGACATCTAAAGCAGGGTAGCACTGGCAGAAAGGGCATTCCTGGCCCCGAGAAGTCTACTAGGATCTAACACAATTCTTAATTTGAGGAAGAAATTTCTGAGAGGGTAGCATTGTGTGGTAGTGATACATGAACTGTGGGAAAACCGGAACAGAAGAGAACTGAAGCACTGGAGAAAATGGTTCAAATGGCTCTGAGCACTATGGGATTCAACATCTTAGGTCATAAGTCCCCTAGAACTTAGAACTACTTAAATTTAACTAACCTAGGGACATCACACACACCCATGCCCGAGGCAGGATTCGAACCTGCGACTGGAGCAGTCCCGCGGTTCCTGGACTGCAGCGCCAGAACCGCACGGCCACTGCGGCAGGCTAAAGCACTGGAGATGTAATACTAAAGACGAGTGTTGAAAATTAGTTGGATTGATAAGGTGAAGAATGAGGAGGTTCGGCGCAGAAGCAGAGAGGAAAGGAGTATGTGGATGACACTGAAACGAAGTAGTTAAGACATCAGGGAATGACTTTCATGGTAGTAGAGAAAGCTGTAGAGTCCAAAAACTGTAGTGGGAGAGAGAGATTGGAATACATACAGCAACTAATTGAGGGCGTAAGTTGCAAGTGCTACTCTGAGACAAAGAGTTTGGCGCAGGAGAGGATTTCGTGGCGGGCGAATCAGAAGACTGATGACTCAAAAGGAGATACTACCGCCATCTAACCCAATCAGTAAAGAGACGTTGACAGACCATGTAATAGACGAAGCGAATCAGGAAACGGAAGGTACAAGTATCTTTATCCTTACGATAGACAATGGTAACGAATATTGTGAATCTCGTTCTACGCGATGAGAATCGAAGAAAACCAAATGAGAACATTTTCTGACATAACCTGTTGCCGAATGAATAGAATGCACAGATACGCTCTAAAGTATTTTATAAAAATGGTTCAAATGGCTCTGAGCACACTGTAACTTAACTTCTGAGGTCATCAGTCACTTAGAACTTAGAACTACTTAAACCTAACGAACCTAAGGACATCATACACATCCATGCCCGAGGCAGGATTCGAACCTGCGACCGTAGCAGTCTCGCGGTTCCAGACTGTAGCGCCTAGAGCCGCTCGGCCACTCCTGGCCGGCAGTATTTTATAGGTGCCGTGATATGTTTCAGTTCCGTGCTCTCTCGATTGCAACAGAGGAACTCATATAACTGTGTCACTTCATCAGCAGCTTCTCGCAGCAGTGGTTACATATTTAATAAAAAAGCAAAGTCATACAATAACAATGTAGAAACATATTTCTTTACCTCAAAAGTAGTTTCTGATTTCCTTTGATGATATGGTATTCATTACTCTTACTTAGGCATTCGGACCCTTTATTTATTTGTAGAGACAACTAGAGGCAAGCCAAAACTGAAAGAATACTCTGTTGGTGTGAGGCGATCTGTTTCGTGTGCTTTGAAGAAGGCAAAGAGTCGACCTAGAGACTATGACATACCTCAATAACTAATAAATGTGTGGAGTTGACGACAAAAAGACGAAGGAACAATAGCAATAAGACAGGAAGTGAGGAAAGTAGGTTTGATGTACCTGTATTTTCCTCAAATGGTGTGCTGTGTATACGTCGAGCAAAGACCGAAAAGATGGCAGAAAGCAACAGGCTCCGACCATTAAGCACGGCGGCGGCAGCGTCATGGCATGGCTATGTTTTTCTACACATGGGGCTTATTCTCTAGTCCAAAACAGAAGGCATAATGTCTCACTTCCTGTAGACTGACATTTCACAAAAGAATATGCTTCTGTATTGGAGAAAGGGTACGATACATCAATAAAAATTTCAGCAGGACAACAATTTAAATTTATATTTCTCCATATAAAAATTTCTTTTCAGACAAGAAGATCAAACTTTTCGAATGACCAAACCAGAGCCAGAATCTAAATCCAACTGAACATTTCTGGGATGTATCGGATCAAGGGTCCTGTCGTAGAATCTACTCAGACAAAGATCTATTTGCTATCGCTTTACTGGTCGAATGGTCAAAACTACCGCTTGATCTATTTCAAAAGCTTGTGGACTCAGTGCCAAATATATACGCAGCTATGATTTACACCCATATGTATGCAACGAAATAGTGATTTGTTCTCCCGAGTACAAAATAGCTTTGTTTTATTCTTACGCACTTAAGACTTACGAAATACTTTTGAGGCAAAAGAATTATTTCTAGTTTGATGTAAGACAACTTTGTTTGAAGTAAATGTGGCTTTGTACTAAATGGATTACAATTACATTCTTTTCGATTGTCTAATGGGTTCTTTTCTGCTACACACTTATCTCCATGTACTTGTCACAAATGCTTTCTACAAAATATTTTTGCTCGTTACTGTATATATGTGAAAATTCACCCACTCGACATCTGACATTACTGAGTGAACGTGCACTATATTTGCAGGCTATTTGAGCTGTTATTCAGCACATGGGTTTTAAACAGATTAAATTCGTGGTCGAGCGTAGGGCAAGTTCGGACGGGGGACGCAATGTAACCAAGTTCGACGAAGTGGGCCTGGAACCTCTGAGCTTACGTTGCTTGTCTAACAGCTTAGGGCGGTCTTCATACTGAGTTTATGATGTTACCAGGCTTCTGAGGGCACACACACGACTCCCTACGTACAAATTATTTGAACGATGGCGGTAAGTTGAACGGAGATGGTGTTAGCCATAGAAAATTCATGAGTTGGAAAAAAGTGCTTACTCAAATATTTTTAGAGAGAATACACTGATTCATTATAGAGCTAAGTGCCGAATTTATAGTTCCATGTACACAAAAACAAATTATAAAACCTAAATATGAGGAACTTAGAAGTGAGCTGAAAATGCTGCTCGTGTTGATACATCCACATGACGCTCTGAAGCAGTAAACATGTCACAAATGGGAAGAGAAAGAAATGTACACTTTTATATACGCTTTCTCATAAGGCGCATAGCACTACTAAGAACAACGTTCCTGTCGGAAACGCAATTACAATACGTGAGACATACTGTTACTAATTAGATTTATTTCACTAAAAGTCTCATTCCATTACTGATATTTTGATCACGTCCAAATGCAGGGTGATTCTAAAGTCACAATACATTTCAGTGATATAGTAAGCCACTATACATTTCAGTGATGTAGTAACGGAATATTTGTTTCTTGCCGGTACTACGACAGAATACTAACCAAAGAAGAACGAATCGCTGTTGTTTCTACTCGTCTTTTGTGGAATGACGTATGAACGGGTGCCGACAGATTTGGCCATCGATTCCGCAAAACAGGCCCCACCAGGCTTGCTATCAAGACCCTCGTCAATAAATTCTAGCATACTAATAGTGTTGCAGGTGAAGAATGTCCTCGGAGGTAGGCCATAACGCCAGACACTGTGCAAAGTGTGCAGGATGCGATCACATGTAGCCCTTACGCATCTACCAGGAGACTTAGTAGGGAACTTGGTATTCCTCAAACCACTGTATGAAGAATTCTTCGTTACAAGCTGCACAAACGTGCGTACCATATCCAGGTCGTACATAAGCTTGAGGCGGAGGACTAAGCAGCCAGACTAGCTATGTGTCATGACATGCTACAAGCTGTGGAAAATGCTGATTTGATGCAAAATGTCTGCTACATTTCATACATGTGGACATGTGAACAGACACAACTGCCGGATCTGGGCAGACGAACAATCTAGTGTGCTGCAGGAGTGGCAACGGGACACAGCAGAAGTGAACGTGTGATTAGGGATAACGAGGTCAACAGCGTACGGCCCCTTCTTCTTCGCAGAAGAAACCGTTACTGGAACCACATACCTATAAATGTTGGAACAGTTTTTGGAGCCCCAGTTGATATCTGATGGGATTAAGGATACTGTTGTTTTTCAACAGGATGGTGCACCACCCATTTTGCCCTCGTTGTTTGGGATTATCTGAATTTCCCGGCAGATGGACTGATCGTGCCTCTCCCCGGATGTGGGCTCCGCGCTCTCTTGACTTGACACCCGCAGACTTTTTTGCATGGGGGTTTATCACGTGTAAGGTATACCAGGTGAAGATCCGCAGCACTGAACACTTAACACAGAGGATTCGAGCCGCAGCTGCTGAGATTACACCAGATATGCTTGGGCAGGTTTTTCGGTCTACAGTGGAGTGCTGGGTGGTGTGCTTAGACATGCAAGGTGGTCACACTGAAATGTACTGAAATTATATCCCATTGTAACATAAGTTGCAGTGCCATTACATATTGGTTAATAAAATTTGTTAAAGTACAAAATGTATAGTGACTTTAGAATCACTCTGTAAGTAAAACACTTCGTCTAACTTATTGTTTAACTTTGACCCCATCTTGATATCATCACCGAACTTTAACACGAATATTTGAAGGTAAACTAAGAAATAACTAGTCTCGATGACAGAGGTTTACCTGTGTATGAGAAGCAAATGAGCTCATCTGATATAGTGTTAGTCTCCACCTACAAGAGCGTGGCAACGACCTTGCCGCAGTGGATACACCGGTTCCCGTGAGATCACCGAGGTTAAGAGCTGTCGGGCGTGGTCGGCACTTGGATGGGTGACCATCCAGGCCGCCATGCGCTGTTGCCATTTTTCTGGGTGCACTCAGCCTCGTGATGCCAATTAAGGAGCTACGCGACCGAATAGTAGCGGCTTCGGTCAAGAATACCATCATACGACCGAGAGAGCGGTGTGCTGACCCCACGCCCCTCTTATCCGTATCCTCCACCGAGGATGACACGGCGGTAGAATGGTCCCGGTAGGCCACTCGTGGCCTGAAGACGGAGTGCTCACTTACAAGTGCGCATTAGTCATTTGGAGCGCTGTAGATGGTGTAGAAGCCTTACCAGGAAGTCATATGACACTCCGTCATTGACGTACGTCGCGACAGTGGATTGGTAAATATTCGGATTCAGGAATCGGCGCAGTAAGTGGGTCGACAAGGAGACGTGGCGTAACAGCAGACGTGAGATATCGTGTTTAGCGTGCCCACAACCACATTGTGACAGAAACTGACTGATTTTTTTGTGTATAAGCGAAGGCTGTCAGAAGTGTCTACAATGAATGGTGTACTACTCACAGCCATGGTACATTCAGTACCAACAGTTGTCGTAAGGTGATCCTAACCGTCAGGGGCGAGAACTACGTAAGTCACTCCTTGTCAATGCTAATATTGCAAACTCTACAGTGTTGCAGATCGATCCCAACCACGAGACCGATGAGTTGCGATTCTGTATCATTTCAAAAATGCACTTAAGCAGAATGGGACGTTTAACGCACACAAGATGTAGTTCAGACCGGAGGTGGCCCTGTGATGTACTAGCTGTGGTTTCGTGCCATGAGTTGGGTCCAATCGGTCCGGTTACCGCGAACATGGAGCAGGATGTTTATTCTAACATTTTCGGTTACCAAACGATGCCCTTTTGTCTGTATCCTTGTATAGAGTATGCTGTGGACACTACCATTTCGTAAGATGGCAATAACTATGTTCGCAGGACTGCACACATATCTTCATATAGTAGAGTTGGCGTAAGTTGCTCCTTGAGAGTTGCAGTGGGTTGGGTCCAGCAGTTTCGCTGGCCTACCTAAACCAATAACGTAAGGCGGTTTTGTAAACTTATCTATGGCAACGCCTCAGTGTTGTCACAGGCCTGTAGACGGTTACTGTTTTATCTAGAATCCTTTCGGCACTTCGAGGTTGAAAGCTGGCAACAGCGCTGTGTGCTGCTGGAGATCTTCTTGCGCCGTCTCAATTGTAGTTTCATAGGTACTTGGGCTCGCTATCGCTTGCGGAAGGCCCACTATGTCACTTTTGCCTCTACATCTACATCCATGCTCTGCAGCCACCTTACAATGTGTGTTGGAGGGTATTTCTTAGGTACCATTTCCCCTCTCCTCCTTTCCTGTTCCATTCGCAAATAGCCCATAGAGGGAGTTACTGTCGCTAAGGCTCAGTATTATCTCTAATTTTATTAACTCTAATTTCGCTAATTTTCTAGTTGTAATCGTGTCGTGAAAGTCATGTGAAAGAAATAAAACGTTCTCTTTCTGTCTGCGAAGAAAAGTGTGGCCCTACGTTGGCCCTCCTGTAGACTTTTATTAACCATAATTGGCATGGGTTCGAGAATCATTAACAACACTCAAGAACCGGCATAACGGGTACCCTGATGGCTACTTCAATCATGGAAAATTACATTTCTTTAATATTCTCACTATGTCTCAATCCCCCTTTCAAGATCACTTCGGACCCCCTACCTAATTTACAGTAATATTGTTTTCAGTTGACCTTCCCTCACAGTGCAATGAGGCCTCTCCAGTTTACGTACAAGAGGTCACACCTATCTACATTCATGGTCAACGGAACAGCCATGCACCAATAGGTTTGCAACATTCTGATCGAGAAATGAATCATTTGGGGATTGTTATCAACCATATTAATATAAACTGCAAACAGTAGCACTTCTGTAACACTCCCTCGGCGTAGTCCCGAAAGGATCTTCACGTCTATAGATTCTGCTCCATTAAAAACGTCGTTTGTAGTTCTCCCTGCGAGGGAGTCCTGTATCCATTCACATTCATTGGATCTTAATCCCGCAGAAAATGTCATGAGATATTTGGCACAGCATCTGAAATGCAGGTATCAGCATCTCCGAAACTTATCTCTACGGAATCTCATCTTAAATGGATCTCTTCAGCAGCATATAGCAAATTGAGTGCTGCCTCACTTAGCGGATTGGGATTCGTTGTCAAGCGATACGCAATAGTAGTGTAATGTCTACTGAGGACGACTACGTTTTGTTCTGTGTGCCTAAACTTACAAAACTAGCATTTTTTAAGAAGTAACACTATATATTCAATCAAGCTGTAGTGTTGTGGAGAAACAGAGAAGTAACAGGTAGAGACATCATCTTTGTGTTTCTATGCGTATGCAGTTAATCCACATTCGACGAGAATAACTGTTTGCCCCAAGTATAAGCAAATTTGACATCCTCATCTCTTGCAGTTGAGTTGCGTTGTGAGGCTTTCTATGGTCTGACGTAACAATATGTAGCGTCATAAATCAACACGAAATTTGCGTTTACCGTTTAAATGAACATATAGAGAGTGTGCAGTGATAGAGCTTGTGTCATTCACCTCATGATATAGTTGTGCAGAATAGAGAAAATGAGCTGTTCGTAAAAGGTTGTTCGCAAGTGATCCAGTGCTTCGATTTGAACAGGTAGTTTACATCAGTTAACAGAGTATCCAGAAGATATACGTAAGTACTTGTAAGTGGTTTATGATACTCACTTCATGGATGTTTTCCTTCATTATGTTTTCATGTACTGACTGCTGTAAGTATAAAAACAATATGGACTTTTTTCTCTTATTTACATCAGTTAACATTGGAAGTGAACTTTTCTAACTTTATAAACTATTTCGCATTCTGAATATGATATGAACTTAATACCTACCAATACTGCAAACGGTAGATAAATGAGATATTTATTTATCTGTTCTTTCGTGCAGTAAGAACTTGTCACAAACGTGTCTAGTATTTTTTGTTCTGATGTATATCCCTTTCCATTTCAATATCGTTTGACTGCTAATTTATTTATGTACTACACAATATTTCTCTCTTCATCAGTAGTTTTTTACGTATGTTCCTCCTGTTGTCAACCATTTGTATCTGATATTTCCACGTTATTTAGTTTTACATGTGTGCAATAATTTTGTTCGATAGGCTGAGCCATCTTATAATCTTTGATCAATCACCTATATGTTTTGTCACTATTTTGAAATTGCAAATGACATTTTATTAAATCAGACAGCTTTTTGTTAAGACTATGTCTATTAACACACATCAGCGACAGCTTTCTTAGTCAATTTTGTATTAGACCCTATTTATATTAATATACGGGTTGGCTATAATTAAACTACCGATACTTTCACCAGTGTAGACGAAACACTGTCTACTGTGTGGGTACCCAACCGTACAGGAATGGTGTTCAGAGTGTCCGCTGCTGTTAGGCACCGGTAATGATACTGAGAAGTAGGGCTGAAACACAAGCATCAGTGTGTTCTGCAGCTGCAGTGAACATAGGTCTGGGAAAGGTAAGAAGGGCCTTGCTCACCAAGCTGTTTTATCGAAATAACACAATTGTGCTGCTGCTATTCGAGAAAATGGAAATATTAAGAAAATGGAAATATCCTCTTTCTGCACCGGTGTTGAAGAACGTGATTTGGTAGTTCGGATTACCTGGCGATTTGAGAATTGCTCCTGATAGAAGGCTGACGGCCAATTACGCCACAATTATTTCTATTGTGAAAAAATGAAACTCCTACAGCCGTCCTTATGATTTTTTTTTTATTTTGACGCTAGCAGTTCCGGCGCTTCGGCGCGCCATCTTCTGGCTTCGGTTGGTGCTGAAGGGGTTGACACGGTCACTGCGCTGGCAGTTGATGGTTGAAGTGCTGACACCAAAGTGTTCAGACAGTCTGCATAACCAGTTATGTTGGGCACCTCTCCCGCCACTTGCCTCTGAATGCCAACTGAAATGGGAGTAATATGAAGGAACAAACTCCAACTGTTACCTTAAATCAGCCAAGGGCGAGCACATTCACATCTGATAATTATTGGTCACACAGTGCAAAAACTAGCGGAAGCGCCCTGATTTCCATGCCCCTAACACCAGACCACGTGGGAACAGCCGCTGTGTTCGTGTGCACCAACCTGGCCACCATCGTGAAGAGACTTTCTGAAGTGAGATCAAAACATCTTGATTTTTTATACACTTTGTTTGATGATCGGTTTCGTAGCCCAGAAGCAACATCATCAGGTTAAATTTGTTAAAGTGGTCACTACAGTTGTGGTCGATTTGTACGAGGGTAATCCCAAAAGTAAGGTCTCCAATTTTTTATAAGTACAGACACCTGTTTATTCCTACAATGGTTTACATCGGTTTAAAGCTTGAACATTTAGCTATTTTTCGACAAAATCACCATTCCTGTCGATGCATTTTTGTAGACGCTGTGGCAATTTTTGTATGACCATGTCATACCAGCTCGCTGTCATGCTGTTCAAGAAGTTATGAACCTCTTCTTTCACCTCGTCGCCGGAGCTGAACCGCTTTCCTGCCAAATGTTCTTTTAACCTAGGGAACAGGTGATGGTCACTGTGCGCCAAGTCACCAGTATAATGTGGGTGGGTGATTACGTTCCACTGAAACTGTCGCAGCAGAGCAGCGGTTTGCCGAGCGATCTGTGGGCGAGCGTTTACATGAAGAATGTGTACGCCCTTGCTCAACATTCCTCACACCCCGGTCTGAATTACCCGTTCGAGTTTCTTCAGAGTCTCACAGTACCTGTCAGCGTTAATGGTGGTCCCAGCGATTCAGCTCCGACAACGAGGAGAAAATAGAGGTTCATAACTTTCTGAACAGCATGGCGGCGAGGTGGCATACAAAAGCTGCCACAGCGTCTACAAAAATGCATCGGCAGGAATGGTGATTTTGTCGAAAAATAGCTAAATGTTCAAGCTTTAGACCGATGTGAACCATTGTAGAAAGAAACAGGTGTCTGTACTTATAAAAAATTGGAGACCTTACTTTTAGGATTACCCTAGTAGTTTCAGTCAATCGTGAGAAATAGAACTAAATTACTTATATGGGTAATAATGTCATTAACATTTGAAGATAGGCGGGACGAAACGTCCCTTGTCTACGAATAAACGATACTATTAGCGGATTGCCAGGTAAGCCAGAAGTATGGGTCCTAGGGTCCTCAACCGTGCCTAAATTTGTTTTCCTTTTTTCAAATTATCAGAACCATCAAAAAATATTCCAACCTAATGCCATAAAAACCTATAATGGGATAGAACTCCCACTTAAAAACACCTACCAAGAATCGAAACGGACGCCAGTAACTGAACATAGCCAGTTAACCATTAGATATAGGGGCACAATCCATCCAGAGGGCCTGAGAATTAACTAAGATGTGGGAAATATCAACAAGAACCAACTTAATAATAAAAAGGCGTTGCTCATGAGGAAATTTGTTTGAAAATTACATAGCGCAAATGCTTTCAAACCGTAATGTATAGACATGCAGGCGAGAAAGTGACTAGCTATGGACTGAGTGATAAGCCGTGCCGTGGTGGAAATCGGGTCAACGCAAGCACAGTGGGACAAAATGATTTACAGAAATTGGCGTGGCGTGGTCACATTAACAGACAAAAAAATTGGTGATGAGTAAACAAAGCATATTACTGAAATTTTTTTGAAGAACGTAGCATATTAGTTAAACAGTACTGACATGGCTGAAAATACTTTATGTTATAAATCCATGTTTATGGAAATCCAAAGTATAAGCGATAAAGTAAGTGGTTCTGAAGCCACAAAAATACAGACCATTGGTCCACTACTAAAGAGGTCATCAAGCGAAGATGTGGACAATCTTACTGACTGTTTCATTTTTAACAAAAAATCAAATTGTTAGAATATTACGTAACCCTAGTTGTCCGCTTAGTGACGGCTCGGACCACTGCTTAATGGACCTCAGAATGTTCACTCCCTCAACGATGCTAAATGTGTTTCCCTCATTTTCTAGATGTAAACTGGATACATTTTAGGTCGGATTCGTAACCGTATGCCCTTGTACTCGAAAATGGGCACTTACTGACGATCCAGACCCGAAACGATAGGATGTCCTTGTAAACTGTTCTCAACGCCTGTAGCCGTTACCTACTTCCTTGGGGTTAAGAAAAGATAGGTTCGATATTTTTTCCTCGCAATTGTTGACCAATTTTTATAAAGACTGTACCAAAAGAAATCTAACGATAGGTATAAGTTTTTATCGCACCTAATTTTAAGGGTAGTAGATGGAATAATGTGGTTCTTCTTTTCTATACTTTTAACTGTACTCTGGCTAATGTCAACTACGCACTTCCTATCAGAGCCTTTTTGAAGAGCAATGCAAAGAATAAAGGAATAACGAGACTGGTAGTTAAATCAATTATTTACAAGACCAACAAAGTGATTGTTATTCAGGATATCTATTTACACTCCTGGAAATGGAAAAAAGAACACATTGACACCGGTGTGTCAGACCTACCATACTTTCTCCGGACACTGCGAGAGGGCTGTACAAGCAATGATCACACGCACGGCACAGCGGTGAGAGTCGCTTCTGCCTTGGTGCCAATGATGGTCGTATGCGTGTTTGGCGCCGTGCAGGTGAGCGCCACAATCAGGACTGCATACGACCGACGCACACAGAGCCAACACCCGGTATCATGGTGCGGGGAGCGATGTCCTACACTGGCCGTACACCTCTGGTGATCGTCGAGGCGACACTGAATAGTGCACGATACATCCAAACCGTCATCGAACCCATCGTTCTACCATTCCTAGACCGGCAAGGGAACTTGCTGTTCCAACAGGACAATGCACGTCTGCATGTATCCCGTGCCACCTAACGTGCTCTAGAAGGTGTAAGTCAACTACCCTGGCCAGCAAGATCTCCGGATCTGTCCCCCATTGAGCATGTTTGGGACTGGATGAAGCGTCGTCTCACGTGGTCTGCACGTCCAGCACGAACGCTGGTCCAACTGAGGATCCAGGTGGAAATGGCATGGCAAGCCGTTCCACAGGACTACATCCAGCATCTCTACGATCGTCTCCATGGGAGAATAGCAGCCTGCATTGCTGCGAAAGGTGGATATACACTGTACTAGTGCCGACATTGTGCATGCTCTGTTGCCTGTGTCTATGTGCCTGTGGTTCTGTCAGTGTGATCATGTGATGTATCTGACCCCAGGAATGTGTCAATAAAGTTTCCCCTTCCTGGAACAATGAATTCACGGTGTTCTTATTTCAATTTCCAGGTGTGTATGTCTGCGTTTGTCCTGAAACAAGATAGTGTGAGACCAAAACAGTTGTCATACTGAAACCAAGACTAACAGCATAGAGTTAACTTGCATCAGACATTCACTGCGTGACGTTGCAAACGGAGTCCACTGATGACAAGATGGTAGAATAGGAGATGTTGCACCATTCATGACAAGAGTGGAGGAAGAAGAGCAAAACTCGCTTGTGAGAGCGTTCTGTGGTTATTGTGCTTCGGTTGGTCATTCTAAAGTACGTTCTGGGAATTTTTTCGGGGGATATCCATAGGTGGTCATATAAAATAACTCACACGCTGTTCCACATAGTGCCTTCCGTCCTGGAGATATGTGAACCTGTTTTCTACTCTGTTTTTAGAGCTGAAGTCTGCTTCCTGTATTAATACTAGTGCCTGTTGTCATTTTGTGAGATTGTTTCCATTACATATTCGGTAGCGTTACTTTTGTCTGCTCTTTCTACATCTACATCTACATCCGTACTCCGCAAGCCACCTGACGGTGTGTGGCGGAGGGTACCCTGAGTACCTCTATCGGTTCTCCCTTCTATTCCAGTCTCGTATTGTACGTGGAAAGAAGGATTGTCGGTATGAATCTATGAAGATTTGAATTTGTTCCTGCTACCCGACTGCCACCATCAAATCTAACCTCTGCAGTCCAATCAATATACGGCGCTTGAGCACTAAAAGACAGCAAGTGAAAACCGCAGGCCAAGACAAGTCTCCTGGTGAGAATTTCAGATGGAGAGTGATTAGGCAGGAAATCGTAGACAGGGAGCAGCTTAAGCTGCTCTTACCATTGCCTACAATGTGACGAGCACACAGAGATGCTGGAATAAAAGTCACCGACTGTCAGTCAGTGGTAAAGCTATACTACGCGAGCCCAAGTAGAGGTCCATGCCGACATCAAGCCAGTTGTATCCTCTTTCATGCACTGCCGATTCCATCAATTGGTAACATAAATTGGTTACCCCCCCCCCCCCCCCCGCACATGTCAACATGTCAGTTACTGAATAATGTCTATGCCAACTCAAAACAGTCCTTGAAAATTTGTATTTATAATTTATACATTGTAATAGAAATAAATCTTGTGGAACGCTTCCCTGCTTTCTTTTCTTCGTTTGCTTCTGAACTAGTGTGAACTACAGTTCTTTCAACTGTTTCTCCTTCCATTCGTCTCATATTTCTCTCATCTTTACTCGTAGCTTTTATCTTCTTTCTTGTGTCCAAATGGCTCTAATCTTCCTCTGGGATTTTTCGTAGAATCCTTCGGAGTCTTGTAATTTCTTTCTGAGCGGCAGTCATTCCTCAAGACCTTGCAGAGTAATTCGTAGTTGGTCCATGTCCCTTCCAACTTCTCTGCATCGTTTGGTTTACCGAAGTCTGTTTGGATTCATCTTTTTGATGTGGCTATAGAAAGCTATTCCTCTTTTCCTAATCATGTCCGTAATGCATTCAATATATATATACAGTTCATATTCTTACGTCTCCTCTATTGGCTTTGCTCTTTAACTGGTCCTAAATTTTCGTTAGTATTTTTGTTTCTGTGATTTCCAGTGCTTCCATCTTTGCCTTTTTGTTTAGAACTAGACATTCTACTACATTAAGTGCTTCCGGCGAATAATTGCAGACAAGTGTGTAACTTTAGCCTTGATGGATATAAATACTAAGTGATGTAATACGCTGTTTCCAGCTTACTAACTCCTGCTTTAATGGCTTCATTCTCCGAAATCTCTTGTTCAGTTACATTTCTTAGATACGTGAACTTATTAGATCTCTCTTGTTACATTTCTCCGTATTCAATTTTCATTATCTAAGGGACTACCTTAAGGATTGTCATAAATTTAGTTTTCTAAAAGGGGTTTGTAAGCCTGATTTTTACTTGTTCTTTCAGCATTTCTCTCTACCAAGTGACTATTTCGATTAAGTCGGAAAACAACTACGTCTTCCACAAACGCTTCAGGTTCTATTTTTGTTATTGTTCTTTTTTTAAACCAGTCTGCATTACATTATGGCTTTTCCTAGAACATAATTAACAAGCAGCGACGAACGACCGTCTCTCTGCCTGATCCCAGTTTTCATCTCAAAACGTCTTGAAATTTCTCCTCTAAACTACGCTTTGGAGTTCCCGTTTTTGCTTGGTTAAAGCCGCGGTTTTACTATCTAAGACCAGCAGGTTGAAGATTTCAAACTGTGATTTCCTATTGACTGAGTAATAAACTTTCCTCAAGTCGACAGAGGTGATTACGAAATTTATGGATCTTTCTTCCAAATACATTACTATTAACTTTAAATTCACAACACTGTTGGCGCTCAGCATGTGGCCATCCATTCCGTTTCAAGAACTCTGTTTACAACAAATAACATCCAACTACGTCAGTCTAGTAATTGATTGCAGTAGTCTCTTGCATTACGCGACTTTTCAGGTCACTGCACTCGTGAAAACTGAAGTTCTCTTCCTTAGACGTCGTTGCATCACCATCACCTCATTGGATATGCTCCCTTTGAACGATGTTTATTACCCATTAAATCATGATATAATACCATTACTTTCTGTATATCAATACCTGCATACTCTGATTACTGTCACCACTGTTTTTACTCATGAGCAGTTGAACTTGATCCAGCTATCGCTACCATGAAAGGAAAAGGTCATTTTGCCAGGTGTATGAGAATTCATCAGACGTCAAGTGATAGACTAGCAAGAACGAGCAAGACAGCCCATATAAACACATTTAATTGCTACCTAATGATGTTCGCCCAATACACAGGATATTACGTCTGCAGTAGATGGATCCCCCCGTCGGAGGTTCGAGTCCTTCCTCGGGCATGGGTGTGTGTGTTGCCCTTAGCGTAAGTCAGTTTAAGTCAGATTAAGTAATGTGTAAGCCTAGGGACCGACGACCTCATCAGTCTGGTGTCATAGAAACTTACCACAGACTTCCAAATTTTCCCGTAATCGGGCAGCCACCGGGGTATTCAAGTGACGCTACGAGAAGGTTAAACCTTGAGAGAGAAAACTACCGCTACAATTGTGGTGCATTGGTGACAGGGGTCACCATCGATCAGTGAGGATAATTACAGCATACAGGCAACACTGCAACATGTACACGCAAAATACGCGTTGCATATCAATAACCGGCCAGTAGGCATACCCTGCAGAATCACATTATCCAACTGAGGTGCAGAAGCATCGAACGACACGTGTACCCATCCCTATGACACAGAGATTACCATGGAAGCAGAAGAATCGTTGTTTTGGCACTCAAAGCCAGATAGGAGATTACCTGAACACAAAGACTACATTGAAATTATATACAGGTTGATTCACGAAGATATGCAAATACTTTAATATGTTTTTCTACAAGTAAAACTAAAGAAAACAGTTGACATAAGCATAGGTCCGCAAATGTTTAGTTACGGAGTTACAACTAATAAAAGGTTTTGCCTGGAATTTAGCAACTTCGCTAATATGAAGCTATCTCAAAACTGTACGAAGTCAAAGTAAAGCACGGTATCCATTTATTTTGTTGTTATTGATCTGGTGAATCTAATAAAGCACGTCCCACACGTGTATCTGCAGTAGTTTTCCAGAACACACAGAGAAGCAAAGAAATAATTTCGTAATTTTTTTAAATTTATTAACTACTTGTCCCAATTTGTTTTCTAAATTCCAAACAATTGCACCAAGGTTTCAGCAGAAGTTCTAGAGAATTTATTTTAGAAAAAATGATGATATTAACGTTAACTGTAAGTGTATGAAAGTGTCAGATAATCTGCTTTTATTAATACCATAGCACACGTGAATTCATGTTAAACCGGGAAAAACAAAACTCAGTTTTAATGAAGTTGTACAGTGCACATACAATTTCACAAAACAATTACAAAAAAGTTCAAAAATGTCTTCACCGAGTTCAATGCATTTAGCTGTACGTGTATGAATATATTTTGTTGCTCGTTCCAGTTTCACAGGGTTGTTCTTAATTTAATTTATTCCATTCATAGTGCGAACAAGTAATGCCACATTTGTATTGAATTTGTCCTCATGAACTACGTCTTTCATCCATCGACACACACAAAAATCCGTTAGTGTTAAATCGGGTGATCTGGGTGGCCACAGACGTGTAGCACCACGACCAATCCATTTCAGGGGAAAATGTTCATTTAAATGTGCAGTACCGGCTTTGGTGAAATGTGTAGGTGCGCTGTCATGTTGGAAATACATTTGCAATCGCGTAGCAAGTGGAAAACCTTCGAGCAAGCGGGGCATTTCTTCTTGAAAGAATTGTAGTTACATCTCGCCAGTTAGACGTCCTGGAAAAATTAATGGTCCAATAAAATGTATGTTAATTATATCACACAACACATTTACGCTAAATCGCTGCTGGAAATTGCGTTGCACTGGTGCAGGTGGATTTGCTTCAGACGATACGTGTTCGTTATTTAAATTGTTAATACCATGTCGCGTAAACTGTGCCTCATCAGAAAATAAAATGTATTTGTGTAACTCCCGACTAGTATTTAGCCTGTAACACAACTCCAAGTGAAGGGCAGGATGTTTCGGATATAAATTATGCACTTTTTGTTTATGGTAACGATACAGATTACTGTACTTCAATGTACGCCATACCTTAGATTATGAAATGCCTAATCGTTGATAAATACGTCGTGTACTGGTACCCGGGCTACGTTCAACAGCATCCATAATATCTTCATTATCATCGTCACATATCGAACGCTCCTACTGATTATGAACGCTAGGAAGAGAACCTGTCTCCCGTAATATTCGAAGTACTCCACTAATGG
Source organism: Schistocerca gregaria (assembly GCF_023897955.1). Classification (NCBI taxonomy): domain Eukaryota; kingdom Metazoa; phylum Arthropoda; class Insecta; order Orthoptera; family Acrididae; genus Schistocerca; species Schistocerca gregaria. The sequence goes on from NC_064923.1 coordinate 377,830,968, forward strand.
TTCGTGCAATCCTCTGAGTTGGATAACATACGCGATATCCGTTAGCTGCAGCCGTAGCATTACCATCACATTTGCCATAAATGAACACCATATCGGAATATTCTTTTGTCGTAAATTTGGAATGCATCCGTATTTCATAAATAATCGACAAACTACAACAGTTACTGTGTGGTTTCGCTTGAATACACTGCTGTTATTATGTTCTTTCACTGAACAATACAGGAAACTAACTCGTTTAAAGGTTAGGAGACGAGTGAAACAACTCACTGCCAACAACCACATAACCACGCTTAATCGAAAGTAAACAAATTTACTTGAACAATAATCTTTGCTTCTCTGGATGTTCTGAAAAACTACTGCAGGTACACGTCTGGGACATGTTTTATTAGATTCACCAGGCCAGTAGTAACAAAATAAATGGAAATCGTGCTCTAACCTCGTACAGTTTTGCAATGGCTTCATATTAGCGAAGTTCCTAAATTTCAAGCAAAATCTTTTATTAGCCTTAACTACGTGACCAAATATTTGCTCGCCTATGGTTATGTGAACTTTTTTCTTTAGTTTTACTTATAGAATGACATATTAAAGTATTTGCATATCTTCGTGAATCATCCTGTATACTGCTCATGCACGCATGAAATATGGACTTTCGACTGATAACTGTTACTAAACGTCTGTACAGGTTCATATCAAGGTGTAACACATCGAAACCTGTTTGGTTCAATGCCTCCTGCTCGCCAGTAGGACATGATTCAAGCTGATGGAGATCGTATTCTCATATGGGGTCTGCCATTATCATCAGAGAAAAATATAGGAACCACGTCTCGGACACTAAATTATTTTAATTTCCGTGCCCAGGAGATATACATCAAAATTTTCAGATGGTTCATATTGCTCTAATCACTTTTGGACTTTACATTTGAGATCATCAGTACCCTAGATTTAGGAATACTTAAACCGAACTAACCTAAGGACATCACACACATCCATGCCCTAGGCCGGATTCGAAAATGCGACCGTAGAAGCAGCGCGGTTCCGGGCTGAAGCGCCTAGAACCGCTCGGTCACAGCGGACGGCTCACAATTTTCGTGTCCATTATTCCACGGACTTATTTTTCACTACTGAGCACCACATCATCTTGAGACCATATGATTTTCACATTGTGGTAACTTAATTAATAACAGATGGCCTCAATCTCTCAAAATTTACAACTGTCTTCCTGCTGAATTGCCATACAATACTGCTTAATATCAAGATCCCGAGGTATAATATGGTTGTGGTTATCCTCTGCCGAGATGTTCTCAGACTAAGAAGATTCCTGATTCGCTACTACTTCTCTGCACTCTGAGACGTATAAAGCTTCAAGAGTATTCTCTCTAAGAGCTTCTACTTAATGTAAGATGACTCCTTGCTTACTCCTGGTTGAATATCGGATGTCTCGGTGACGTCTCTTGTTTATATTACTCCAATTCTCGTGAAACAGTGTGTTTAAGGGTAAGTATTTCGATGATACTAAAGAGTAGATTTTATGTACTATGGGTTTAAAACTACATTCGCCATCTTAGAAGAAACTGATACACCCCCAAATTAGTGCCTCGTTGTCCATTCTTGCAGAGAATTCGTAAAAACTCAGAACGCAGCACGTGTATATTTGACAATGTACGCCCAGTGGCTCCTAAACAGTACTCCGTCGGCGACCGACGCCTTCAGCAACACAGTGCAGCACTCGAACGATACCGAATTTGGTCACAATGTGAATCAAATCATTTAGAGTATTACTTCAAGTCATTCCGGATCACTCCAAGAGCTAAAATAAGAAAAACGATTTGATTTGAATTGAAACTGGTCGCTGAAGCGTACGAACGTTGTCAGAATGGTTTGAAGAACAGTCCGCTTGTGTGGGCCCAAGATCATTTACTCTCAGTTCCACTGTTCCCTTCAGCGACGTCATCGGGCGTGATGTACGCACCTTGGATTCAGCTTCAACGAATCTCCGTTATTTGTGAGGCATTTGAGGAGCCATGGAATATAGTGGTTCGCATCGCTTTGCGGATCTCCGAAAATTGATGCCACAACTTGTCGCCATCGTTATCTTGGTGACAGGAAGCAGTAGGTAGGTCTCCTGGATGATATGATGTGGCCCAGCACAGCTACCTCTTCTGAGAGAACACGTTTACATCAGAATATGGGTTACCCGTCTATATCTTTGCAAGCCACCTTACGACACGTTGTGGACGACACTTTGTGTATCACTGTCAATATTCTCCGCTTTGTTGTCCCAATAGTGAATGTTCAATGGGATGAACGATTGTTGGTAAGTGTCTCTGTGCGCTCGGATCTAATTTTAGCTTCATGGTTTCTTGGAGCGATAAGTAATATATTACATACGCTCACAGTTTTAGCAGGAAACTACATCGTGACGTATAATGCATCTCTTAGCGTCTAAGACTGTAGGTGGAAGAATTTCCGTGATCCTTTCTCGGTTACTAAGTGAACGTGCGAAGAAACGCGCTGCTCTACTTCGGATATGCTGTGTCTCCTCCATCAATCATACCTGCTATGGGTCGCAGGCTGACGAGCAATATTCAAGTATTGGTGGAACGAGGGTTTTGTAAACTATCCCCTTCGTGGGTGGACTTCACTTCCAGAGATTCTTCCAAAAAACCTCAATCTGACAGTGGCCTCACCTACGCTTACAGTCAGCCACTGGCCTTACATACGATTACAGTGAGGATTGCAACTGACATCGTGCCGCAAACATATTCATAGATACTGTATGGAAGTCACTGCTCCCAAAGATGGTTCTGCAAGTGTGTAATCGTACCATTATGGGTATTTCAGGTTGTTTATACGCAATATATTAAATTTGTTTATGTTGTGCGTTACTTGGCACTGTACCAAGCGTCGATCCTTTGCTGGTCTTCCCGTATTTTCGTTGTCACTTCTCTATAAACTAAAGAGCCAAAGAAACTGCTACACCTTCCTAATATCGTGTAGAGCCCCCGCAGAAGTGCCGCAATACAACATGGAATGGACTCGACTTATATCTGAAGTTAGAATTACATTAACACCTTCAGCTTCCTACGGGCGTTGATATGTATCAACGGGGACAGGTGAAATTGTGTACCCCGAGCGGGACTCGAACCAGCGACCTCATGCTTACATGGCAGACGCTCTATCCATCTGAGCCACCGAGGGCACAGAGGATAGCGCGACTGCAGGGACAATCTCGCGCACGCCTCACGCGAGACCCGCATTCTCACCTTGTATGTCCACACGCTACATTCGTTGTGTCGCGCCCCAACACTCTCATTACTCGTGGAAGACATTCTTACCAAGTCCCGTAAGAGTTCGGGCAATATGTGTGCATCCGCACAGAAGGAGAAGGTCACGGCCGGTGTTGCCAGAACTATATACTTATAAGGATATGGTGTCTGTTCATTCGGACAGTATATTTGAAGTAGTGCTGGAGGAAAGTGGCACCATGAATCCTGCAGGACTGTCCATAAATCCGTAGGAGTACGAGGGGGTCGAGACCTCTTCCGAACAGCACGTTGTAAGGCATCACAAATATGTTCAATAATGTCCATGTGTGGGCCGTATGGTGGCCAGCGGAAGTGTTGAAACTCAGAAGAGTATTTCTGGAGCCACTCTGTAGCAATTCTGAACGTGTGGGTGTAGCATTGTCCTTCTGTAATTGCGCAAGTCCATAGAAATGCACAATGGACGTGACAGAATGCGGGTGATCAGACAGGATGCTTACGTACGGGTCACCTGTCGTATCTAGACGTATCACGGGTCCCGTATCACTCTAATTGCACACGCCTCACATCATTACAGAACCTCCAAATCCTGGATCAGTTTCCTGCTGACACGCTGGGACCATGAATTCATTCGGTTGTCTCCATACCAGCACATGTCCATACGCTCGGTACAACTTGAAACGACACTTGTTCGGCCAGGCAACATGTTTCCAGTCATCAACAGTCCAAAGCCGGTACTGATGGACGCAGGCGAAGAATGAATCGTAGTCATCAAGGGTATAAGAGAGGGGCTTCGGCTCCGAAAGCCGATATCTATGATTTTTCGTTGAATCGTTCGCACGCTCACACTTGCTGACGGCTCAGTATTGAAATCTACAGCAACTTATGGAAGGGCTGCTCTTCTGGTATGTTGAACGATTCTCTTCAGTCGTCGTTGGTCCAGTTCTTGCAGGATCTTCTTCTGACCGCGGCGATGTCGGTGGTTTGATGCTTTACCGGATTCCAGATATGCAAGGTACACTCGTGAAATGGTCGAACGGGAAAATCCCCACTTCATCGCTACCTCGGAGATGTTATGACAAATCCCTCGTGCGGCGACGATAACGCCACATTCAAACTCACTTAAATCTAGAAACGGAAATGAGCGTTTGGTGTCATTGGCCGGGATGCCCCTTGCGGGGCAGGACCGGCCGCCTTGGTGCAGGTCTTATTACATTCGACGCCTCATTGGGCTACCTGCGCACCGGATTGGGATGAAATGATGATGGAGACAACACAACACCCAGTCCCTGAGCGGAGAAAATCCCCAACCCAATCGGGAATAAATCCCGGGCCCGTAGGCTGGCAGTCCGTCACGCTGACCACTCACATATCGGGGCGGTCACTTAAATCTTGATAACTTGCCATTCTACAGCACTAACTGGCCAAGTAACTGCACCAAGCACTTGTTGTCTTATACAGGCGTTGCAGAGCGCAACGTCGTATTCTGCCTGTATACATATCTTTGTATTTGACTATGCATGACTATATCAGTTTCATTGGCGCATCAGTGTATAGCAGCATCAGCAGCGAAAAGCCTAATCGAACCACCGAGGTTATGTATCACGGGCAGTCACATGAAAACTAAACTAATGAAAAAGCTAAGTAAACTGTTTATTATTTTAAATGTAATCGCAATAACTTGACGCATTTATCTCATTGTGTGGCAAGACAGTCAGTGCCCTCAGGGAAAAATGTCTGCGGTTGCGGACGGAACCTTGTTTGTACCAAGCCGTACATCTCACCGTCCATAGCAAAACGACGGCCACGAATGTCTTTCTGAACGCTCAACGTACTTCTTTCGTAGCTTATTCTACTGAGAACCTCGTGTCTTGTCAGTCAATTTCCTCAAAATTTTTGAAATACATCTTCCTCTCTTTTCCGTTTTTAGCAAAGTCATTGATCTATATACTGCTGTGTTCCACAACTACATTCTTAGAAATTTCACCAATTTCCTCTACAGTTTTTCTGTTTCTGGATAGAATCCTCAAATTCAGGCCTATGTTTGATACCGATCTACAATGATTTGTTAGCTGTGCTAGTATGCTACTTATATCCAGGTTGTTTCGTCCATCAAGCTAACGGAATGTCTTCACTTACTACAATACAAGGGGTCCAAATTTCCGTTCTTCGGTAACCCGTCTCTAATGCAATTGTCCATGAGTGTTCACTGCACTATCTACATCTACATACATACTCCGCAATCCACCATACGCTGCGTGGCGGAGGGTACCTCGTACCACAACTAGCATCTTGTCTCCCTGTTCCTCTCCCAAACAGAACGAGGGAAAAATGACTGCCTATATGCCTCTGTACGAGCCCTAATCTCTCTTATCTTCTTTTCGTGGTCTTTCCGTGAAATGTAAGTTGGCAGCAGTAAAATTGTACTGCGGTCAGCCTCAAATGCTGGTTCTCTAAATTTCCTCAGTAGCGATTCACGAAAAGAACGCCTCCTTTCCTCCAGAGACTGCCACCCGAGTTCCTGAAGCATTTCCACAACGCTCGCGTGATGATCAAACCTACCAGTAGCAAATGTAGCAGCCCGCCTCTCAATTGCCTCTATGTCCTTCCTCAGTACGACCTGATAGGGATCCCAACCACTCGAGCAGTACTCGAGAATAGGTCATATTACTGATTTATAAGCGGTCTCCTTTACAGATGAACCACATCTTCCCAAAATTCTACCAATGAACCGAAGACGACTATCCGCCTTCCCCACAACTGTCATTACAAACTTGTCCCACTTCGTATCGCTTTGCAATGTTACGCCCAAATATTTAATCGACGTGACTGTATCAAGCGCTACACTACTAATGGAGTATTCAAACATTACAGGAGTCTTTTTCCTATTCATCTGCATTAATTTATATTTATCTATATTTAGAGTTAGCTGCCATTCTTTACTCCAATAGCTCGCATCTCGTGGTCGTGCGGTAGCGTTCTCGCTTCCCACGCCCGGGTTCCAGGGTTCGATCACCGGCAGGGTCAGGGATTTTCTCTGCCTCGTGATGGCTGGGTTTTGTGTGATGTCCTTAGGTTAGTTAGCTTTAAGTAGTTCTAAGTTCTAGGGGACTGATGACCGTAGATGTTAAGTCCCATAGTGCTCAGAACCATTTGAACCATTTGAACCTTTACTCCAATCACAAATCCTGCCCAAGTCATCTTATGTCCTCCTACAGTCACTCAACGATGACACCTTCCCGTACACCACAGCATCATCAGCAAACAGCCGCACATTGCTATCCACCCTATCCAAAAGATCATTTATGTAGAAAGAAAACAACAGCGGAACTACCACACTTACTTCGGGCACTCCAGATGACACCCTCAACTGCGATGAACACTCACCATCGAGGACAATGCGCCGGGTTCTATTACTTAAGAAGTCTTCGAGCCACTCACATACTTGGGAACCAATCCCATATGCTAGTACCTTATTTAGGAGACTGCAGTAGGGCACCGAGTCAAACGCTTTCCGGAAGTAGAGGAATATGGCATCCGTCTGATACCCTTCATCCATGGAAGCCGTGCTGATGCATGGACAGCAACTTCTCTGTCTCAAGGAAATTCATTATATTCGAACTGAGAATATGTTCGAGAATCCATCAATAAACCGATGTTAAGGATATTGTTCTGTAATTTTGAGGATCCGTCCTTCTAGCCTTGTTATAGACAGGCGTCATCTGCGCTTTTTTCCAGCCGCTCGGGACTTTACGTTGGGCAAGAGATTCGCGAAAAAATGCAAGCTAAGTAAGGAGCCAATACACTAGAGTACTCTCTGTAAAACCGAATAGGAATCCCATCAGGACCTGGAGATTTATTTATTTTCAACCCATTCAGCTGCTTCACAGCCCTAGGTATGTCTATCACTATGTCCTCCATACGGGAATCTGTACGAGACTCAAACGGCGGTATGTTTGTACGATCCTACTGCGTGAAAGATTTCTCAAATGCTAAATTTAAAATTCCAGCTTTCGTTTTGCTGTTTTCCGTTGCCAGGCCTGCCTGCATGATTCGCCGCCAGCCGCGGCGGAATCCGCTACAGTGACGAAGTCCACGCGCCGTTGATTTATTCCCTGATATTACTGGAGCTACGCTAGACTCTAACGGCCCGTTGCGGAGCACGGCTAGCCGTAAACCCAGCGTCCATCACCTTTCTTGTAGCGCAGCGGGCGGCGGGAGCGCCCAGGCGCTCGCTAACAGATGGCGAACTTCTCACACAAATTTGCCCTTTTACTCCTTAGAGTTTTTACTGGCCGAGCTCCCGCTGTGTCGTAAGACGTCACTTATCATCCTAAAACCCACAATTTACGGTTTCAGCTCCTCTGTGTTCCCGCGTGTGTCCTACAAATTTTCTCCGTGGTTTATGTCAGTAGTTTCATGGTAAAACTGGCTGCTATTAATCGCAGGTGATACACTGCTCAATGCAGTATTACTAGATACAAAAACTATTTGAGTCTAGTATAGCACTTAGAGCATGTGACAAATAAGGAAACCGGGTAATCAACTGTTTCTGCAATGCCGTGTACTGTGTTATGATGCTACACTGCTGTACATGGCTACACATGAACCAATGCATAGTCATATAGCCTTGTCTTGGTTTATACAAGATCATGAAACACATTTCTAAGTTGTTGATAAAATTGCCGTGTTTTGTTTCAACAAAAAATTCCTACAGTATTATGTAGTGTCCTGGCCAGCAACAAAGTCACAAAATAATTTTACTGTGCACATATTTTTTCGTATGTTTACGAGTTACAGGGCAGATTTTCCTTCCATGGCGTTATTTGTACAAAGAGATGTGTCAGACTATGATAGAATTTTCTCATATTGAGAAATGAGAAGGATCGGCCTGTTTTACTTGAAATAGCCAAGATCGCGTAAACATTTCTTTAATTTCGACATCCGGTGTTTACAGGGTTTGCCATTATCTTGATCTCTCAGGATGACGGCAAAGCCTGTCGATAAAGGTTGTCTATGAGAAAGAAATATTTATGTGATTTTAGCTATATAAATTTCTTTTATCACACTGAATACGACGAGTTATCGTCTGCAGTCATGACAGGCAATAAAGCTTATTCTGTGCCACATAGCTTTTGAAGATACATTGTAGCTTGCAGTGGGTTACATGTTGTCACTTTATTAGTTGACTACTAACAGAAGTCCTGTATTTTTCTGTTTGTGTGGTGGTTATGAGACTGATACCACTAGCACAGGATTAAATAAATTATTGGCAATGGTTGGTAGGTAGAAAATATGAATGTTAATGATGCTGCCCTGCTCCCTCGCTGACTATTACAGTGCTGCCGCCGCAGACCGCTATTATGAAAGCACCCCCCTGCCCGTGTTTGAAGAGGTAGAGAAGATCAGCAGCCGGCAGAGCTCTAGTAACCAATATTTATTCAGTCTCCGACCATGTGAGACATTGGAAAGGTTGTTACTTACGAAGAGCTCTTGCTTAGTACGGAGACTTAGAGGGGTTTTGGGGATAGGTCACAACTAGAAAGAAATACCAGATTTAACATAAAAACTTAGGGTATTTAGAGAGTAAAGGTTCGCAACATTCAGCTGCGGGCAGCCTTCACTAACGTCAAACATTAGTAAGGAAGAATATATGAAAGTAAGCTAAAGTGCAAAAGAAATACACAACTAAATGGAAATTTACTGGCGCTATACAAACTCCAGTACAGGGATAGATGCAGACTGATGAAGCACATTTGCTGAAGCCAGAGAGTGAGTACTCAACAACGAGATACTGGTCCAGGTGACGAAAGAGGGAGGTCGCTGTTAAATCATTGACAACTTACGTGGAGGGGCGTTGTGAGCAAATTAATAACTTGACCACTGCCAAAATATGTTTCCAGATCTCGCTGTCTTAATACTTCAGCAATAATTACAATAACATCTCTTTTCCCTTAGTATGTTTTCTCTTGGAATGTTAAATAATGGCTTAGACTGCAACTCAGAACTGAAGGAACTCGAAAGAAAATTGATACAAAAAAACAATCAGAAGACTGATCTTTTTTTGCGACCATAAGTGGTTTTGAACCTGCTAAATGCAAAGATATAAAAAGACAGACTAGAGAGATATGTTTATATTCCGCACACCCTCCTTACCTTTAATCTCTGTTGATCCATTGTGGAATGTGGATGGCGATCGCTCAAATATTTACCAAGGAAAGTGGCCATAGAGTCGTGTTTTGAGAACATATTTTTTTTAGACAACCAGTTTCTGCATCTCAGCAATGCCGTCCTAAGGCCCCTAATGGCTCTGAGCACTATGGTACTCAACTTCTAAGGTCATCAGTCCCCTAGAACTTTGAACTACTCAAATCTAACTAACCTAAGGACATCACACACATCCATGCCGGAGGCAGGATTCGAACCTGCGACCGTAGTGGTCGCGCGGTTCCAGACTGTAGCGCCTAGAACCGCTCGGCCACCCCGGCCGGCTAAGGCCCCTATTTAGTCCCTGTACAGACAGTCAGATGTATCGATACTTACACATCGCAGTCGTCAAATCTGCAAGCCGTGAATTCGTGGAATGTTTGCTTCGAAGACTTGTCTGTACATGGAGTGCAGGCGGACCTGGTTGTTTTAAATAAAATAACTTCGCAGATCAAACGGCTGTTTGGCGATTCTCCTGGGTAAACTCCATACCTTAGATAGTTCTATGTTTTCTTTTGCGACGCAGTCTTAGAAGGAAGACTACCACAGAAAAATGCAAAATGCGTAATATGGGCACAATTTGTTATGACATTCATATGTTGCACCAAGAAATCTCATTGGACACTTTGGTGCAAAGTACACAATCTATCGTGATTCTCATTAAGAAAAGTATTGGTTTTTAAGGCCAACAATTGTTCTTTAGCCACTAGTTGATACTTCTCGTTGACGAAAAAGTAATCTTGTAAGTAAGAAATAATTTTGTTATAAAGTTCGAGGTTAGCAAGGATTTTCTTGATGGACTCTGAATTTTACCAGTGGCGTAATTCGGAGCATCAAAAGCTATCAATCTGAAAATTTATTTCAAAAAAATTGTTAGGCACCGTTCGTACAAGGTACGATTGTCTCACAACAGCAGCTTGCGTGCAACAGAAGACTATTGTAACTCGTCCTAGGCAATGCTACCGCTGAAGTATGCACGTGCGGCACTAAATCGATGTTTTACGGAATTTTATCCGAGCACTGCACTTGTGTTGTCGTTTACACTGATTCTTCTAAGCAGGATAATTCCGTCGGCTGTGCTATTTCCAGACTGTATCGTCAAGATTTGCTTACTTGGTACATTTACAGTGTATGATGCTGAAATACATGCGACCTTGAGGGCACTGGAGAAGGCGGGGTGGCTTTGTGCTACAAAATTCCTCATCTGTACCGATTCCCAAAATGGTCGTCAGGCTATCGATCACATGCAGCCAGCCGAAAAGTATCTTCAGTTGTTTCATGACACCCTTTTCCACTTACAGAGTCAGGGAAAGAACGTGTCATTTGCTGGGTACTATGGCACGTTGGGATTAAAGGTAAGGAAGCAGCAGATACAGCAGCTCAGGATGCCTGTTATGAAGAAACGATTTCTGAATGTGCTACTCCTGTCCATGCAGTTACCTCGCTCTTGAAACACTTCATCATGCGTCTGTGGGAAGAGGAGTTAAGGGTTGGAGAACAGCGAGCTGAGGCCCGTGAAACCAACGTCAGACCGTGGCGTTCCTCCTTCCAGTTACAGCGACAGGAGCAAGTACTTATAACGCGCCTCCGGATAGGACACTGTGCTCTGACGCGAGGATTCCTCCTTCGGCAGGAAAACCCACCGGTGTGCGGTGCTTGTGGTGAACACGTTTCTGTACGGCACATTTTAACTGAAGGTGTTTTATAACAAGCCATGAGGCCGCAACCCATTTACCAGTTGACTTGTCCTCAAATTTAGGTGGTAACGAATCGAATGTGGTTCGTGTTTTAAGGTTCTTTTGTGCTGTCTGATCTTCTCAATAGTGTCTTGCGTAGAGTATAAGGTGTTTGTAGCTACTGCTTTATCGTTTATATTCCAATTGATCGTGTAATCTCAGTTCCTTGTTGCAATATTTTAGATGTTGTTTGGTTATAGTCTATGTATTTTACCTACACATCGACCCGAGGAATCTGTCTTTTGCTGTTTTGTGTCGAAATGTGAGTGAGAGAGTCCTGGGATGGCTGGGGATTCCACTTTTTACTTTATATTTTGCTGCATGCTTCTAACAACCCATAACCACACTTGAGAGGCTCATTTCCAAAACTTACCAAATCTATAAGATCTACTTTAACAGGAGAGACTAAAAATGTTTTATAAGTACTGTAGCATTAGAATATGTTTTGTAGCTTTGTTTCAAACAGATGCTGACACTCATAACCCCAAATATCTCTGCCAAAAGCTTGTTTTATTAATAGCGGTTGCATAGATAAAGATCGATTTTGCACCGTTTGGCCGAAAACTGCGTTACGTTTGGTAGATGTTGTTTTGGAGTTTTTGTTGGTGATTCACAATGTTCACGTGATATATGACCCCATAATTTTATTAAAAAACTTGCAGTCAACATAAAAAACTCCAGACGCGTACTTACAACATTCAGTGTCATGTAAATCAGTATCGTCCATGTTGTGTGTGGTGTCATTACAAAGAAGAGCCGCGATTGACTGCCGAGACTTGTTACTTTTTGGAAACGAAATAAAACTGGATTTGGTACTCTTCGCCTCGAATAGCAAGTTTTAAGGGGAAATGTATAACGGATTTGGTACTTTTAGGGCACACATAAGAGATCTTGTTACGTGTTTAATGGTGCTAAGTAGTGCTGCCATCTGTTATCTTTTTTCAACTTTTCGGATTCGATACATTCTGAAAACCGGCTTCTCACTTTGTAACCTCCCAACTATATTTGTACCAGCCTGCAATTTAGCCCAGCTTTATATCCCTCACTATAAAAGTCTACGTATTGCTATAACTATGTCCCCACAAGCTCGTATACTGACCTTCCGCTAAACAGAATCTCATATGAACTGAACTGTAATTTACCTGAAAGGAATTGGTCTATATATTAAATGCGTAACTGCAGTAAACGATTATCTGTCCCTAATCAAAATGACCACTTACTTCTCTCTCGACAACATTGTTGCAGATTTCTTGAAACCACAGCAGCAAACAGCGAGCAGGCAGTAGCTAAGCTAAATTTATGTTTCTAAATACATATTTAAACTATTACATGTTGTAATGCCTAATGATAAACAGTGACGTCGGCAGAGTAACTATTCGTTAGTGAAGTGTGAAGTTGTTCACACGAGTTCTAAAAGAAACGTGCTTTATTTCGATTAGGCGATAAGTCACACAAATCTGAAGGCTGTAAATTGAAAGAAATACTTAGGGATTATAAATAACCTAAATTGGAACTGTCACATAGATAATGTTATGGGTAGTGCAAACCAAAGACTGCGATTCATTCGCAGAACACTTAGAAGGTGCAACAGGTCTACTAAAGAGACTGCTTACACCACGCTTGTCCCCCATATTCTGGTATATTGCTGTGCGGTGTGGGATCCGCATCAGGTGGGATTGACGGATGATATCGAAAAAGTACAAGGAAAGGTAGCTAGTTTTGTATTATCTCGAAATAGGGGAGATATTGCCACAGACATGGTAAATGAATTGGCGTGGCAATCATTAAACAAAGGCGTTTATTGTTGTAATAGGTTCTTCTCATGAAATTTCAAAACATTCTGTTGGCACCCACCTAGATAGGGAGAAATGATCATCACGATAAAATAAAAGAAATTAGGTCGCTCACAGAAAAATATAAGTGTTCGTCCTTCCCGCCTGCCGCTCGAGAGTGGAACGGTAGAGAGAAAGTTTGAAGGTGGTTCATTGAACCCTCTGCCAGGCACTTTATTGTGAAGAGCTGAGTAATCACGTAAACGTAGATGTAGATGTCGTAAGAAATGATATTCCAAGACAACGATTTTAGAGCGAAGTATGTATTCAAAGAGGCAGCTCTTCACACGTAACACTGGTCTGAAAAGCACTGTGCTTAAAAAAGCGAACAATGATTTTAAAACGGTGCAATGTTTACAAAGAATTTCTACAAAAACAAAACAGTTCAATCAGTTAGTGTGTTAGTGCATGACTCAGGGAAGTGGGTTGGCATTTCTCTCAGCCCTGAGGAAGTTAATAACTCATAGCTGCGCAGTGCTGCAGTATCACCTGAAACTTCTTCTCTTCAAATATAATAATATTATTGAAAATTTATATCTGTTTCGCCTTCCAACATATACATCACGTTCATTCTTGTTGTCCTTTACAATCAATCTTGCTCGCCGGTGTTGCCGAGTGGTTCTAGGCGCTTCAATCTGGGAGCGCGCGACCGCTACGGTTGCAGGTTCGAATCCTGCCTCGGGAATGGATGTTTGTGATGTCCTAGGTTAGTTAGGTTTAAGTATTTCTAAGTTGTAGGGGACTAATGGCCTCAGATGTTAAGTTCCATAGTGCTCAGAGCCATTTCAAAAATTTGAACGAGCAATCTTCCTTCATGTAACAGATACAATCACAAGTCAACACAGCACTACAGAATACGTCCCTCTCCTGCCACACTCCAACAAAGAATGTATCAGACTACGCAGAGGCAAAGCCTGTGCCACGACAAGAACAAAGATTATTAAACAGTAACGTCACTTGCTCTCTCTCTCACGTGCACATCGATGACATACAAAAATCAAAATGACATGACCATCCTACAATCTGTACTCTTTTAGTTGTATACGGGCGCTGATGGCCTCGCTGTTGAGCGCTCTATATACAGCAACACCAGCACCGTGTCTGGGACAATAGCAGACACAGGGTCCAGAGAGGACGGCAGCCGGTACAGACGCGTAACTTTGATCAAGGAGCTGTTAAATGGCCGATATCCGCAGAGGTGTCGAGTGGCGCTCAAAGCCGGAGAGCGGCGTCGCGATCGGCCCCGGAGACGGCAGAGGGCGCCGGCCGGCCACCTGCTCGTTGACATTCGAGCGACTGGGGGCGGTCTGCTGTGAGGCGGCGTCGCCCCTAACGTGCCGGCGCCCTGCTACCGGATTCCTCCTCCTCCTCCTGCTGCTCCCCCTCACCCTTCCCCCACACCACCCAGCCCGCACATACACGGCTGAGCAGCCCCACCTGCCAATGATCTGTTTGCTGCGGCGTCGCGCGACGGAGCTCAGATGGGACACTGCCGTTTGAGGGTATCCTGTTGCTTCCTCGCCTTGCCTCGTCCTCCATCACGCACCTCCAGCTGCAGTCCGGCTTCGCTTAGAGGCAACGCGAGGTACGGCTAGAGCTGTGATGGAACTATCTAACACCTGTCACTAGACGTTTTCGTTAGTGCAAGTAATTCAAATGATCAGCTTTGGAAATTCAGTTAGATGCGGTCATAACACGAACCTAGCAACTCTCTGTAAATGGAGAAATCAGAGACGTAGCACAGAACAGGACTACCCCTTTGAACATAGCCTTGTTTATTGTTTTATTTTAAGTATTGGTTAAAAACAGTCTTGGCTGCAATTTTAGTTTTTTATTTTTCAACGACGCGTTTCGTCTTATTTAGGCATCTTCATGTTATCTTTTCTAGATGGACGCGAGAGGCACCAAGATCTGCATAACGCGTTCCCGTACACAGGTGCGAGTAACAGTTACTATGAATGTTATTCGCTCCTGTGAACAGGAACTCGTTATGCAGATCTTGGTGCCTCTCGCGTCCATCTAGAAAAGATAACATGAAGATACCTAAATAAGACGAAACGCGTCGTTGAAAAATAAAAAACTAAAATTGCAACCAAGACTGTTAAGCACTGGTTTGCTGTATACGGATTGGAATAATTTCTGTTTTATTTTAATTTTTCATTGGTGCCACAAAGGAGCGCATTAGTCCTCAATGCATTTTTCACTTAGCCTCCATTTTTCTACGCCTAAAATTCCATCATATTTTGTCGAGTGCTATTTTTTGTCTCAATGTATCCCGTTTGTGTATATTCTTTTTCAGAAAAGATCTCAGTCGAAAACCGCTCCTGATTTCTTACTATGATTCTTCACAGAAAGTGGAGATGTGTTTGTGACTTCGACGAGAATGTCACCAAGGTGCGACGAAATCGAAAATCGAAAAACAGAGAAATATCTTTAACAATTAGCTGCTCCTGTTTGCATATTTACACTACTGGCCATTAATATCGCTACACCAAGAAGAAATGCAGACGAGAAACGGGTATTCATTGGACAATTATATTATACTAGAACTGACATGTGATTACATTTTAACGCAATTTGGGTGCATAGATCCTGAGAAATCTGTACCCAGAACAACCACTTCTGGCAGTAATAACGGCCTTGATACCCCTGGGCATTGAGTCAAATAGAGCTTGGATGGCGAGTAAAGGTACAGCTGCCCATGCAGCTTCAACACGATACCACAGTTCATCAAGAGTAGTGACTGGCTTATTGTGACGAGCCAGTTGCTCGGCCATCATTGACCAGACGTTTACAACTGGAGTGAGATCTGGAGAATGTGATGAACAGGGCAGCAGCCGAACACTTTTTGTATCCAGAAAGGCCCGTACAGGACCTGCAACATGTGGTCGTGCATTATCCTGCTGAAATGTAGGGGTTTCCCAGGGATCGAATGAAGGGTAGAGCCACGGGTCGTAACACATCTGAAATGTGACGTCCACTGTTCAAAGCGCCGTCAATGCGAACAAGAGATGACCGAGACGTGTAGCCGATGGCACCCCATACCATCACGATGGGTGATATGCCAGTATGGTGATGACGAATACACGCATCCAAAGTGCGTTCACCGCCACGTCGCCAAACACGGATGCGGCCATCAGGATGCTGTAAACTGAACCTGGATTCATCCTAAAAAAACGTCGTTTTGCCATTCGTGCACCCAGGTTCGTCGTTGGGTACACCATCGCAGGCTCTCCTGTCTGTGATGCAGCGTCACGGGTAACAGCAGCCATGGTCTCCGAGCTGATAGTCCGTGCTACTGCAAACGTCGTCGAACTGTTCGTGCAGATGGCTGTTGTCTTGCAGACGTCCTCATCTGTTGACTCAGGGATCGAGACGTGGTTGCACGATCCGTTACAGCCAAGCGGATAAGATGCCTGTCATCTCGACTGTCAGTGATACGAGGCCGTTGCGATCCAGCACGGCGTGTCGTATTACCCTCCTGAACCCTCCGATTCCATATTCTGCTAACAGTCATTGTATCTCGCCCAATGCTAGCAGCAATGTTGCAATACGATAAACCGCAATCGCGATAGGCTACAATCCGACTTTTATCAAAGTCGGGAACGTAATGATACGCATTTATCCTCCTTACACGAGGCATCACAACAACGTTTCACCAGGCAACGCAGGGCAACTGCTCTTTTTATATGAGAAATCGATTCGAAACTTTCCTCTTTGAGCACGTTGTAGGTGTCGCGATCGGCGCCAACCTTGTGGGAATGCTCTGTAAAGCTAATCATTTACATATCACAGCATCTTCTTCCTGTCGGTTAAATTTCGCGTCTGTAGCACCTCATCTTCGTGGTGTAGTAATTTTAATGGCCAGTCGCGTATTTGGATTAGGGTAATTAGTGCCTCTTGTTAACAACCAGGTAGCCTTCACAGATTATCTTAACATACGAAGTTTTAATACTGTAAATGAGTAGAAAATACAAAATTTAATGCTATTATTAAAGAGAGAAATAACAATAATAATGACAAAACACCAACATCAATGGACTGGCTGGATAGATACATTTTTATTTTTTCGCTACACTGATAAACCAAAACATTATGACCACCAGCTTAATAGTTTGTTTTTCCGGTTATGGCACGAAATACATCACTGATTCTGCGTAACAGAGTACCGACAGATTGTTGATAGGTTTATGGAGGTATGTGTCATTACATGTCTAAGCACTGATCATGTAATTCCCGTAAGTAACAGGCAGCTGATCTGCGTACGCGGTGATATTGTCCAACCTGGGTTCCGTAAGATTTACATCAAGTGAATTTGGTTCTCGAGACATCAGTGTGAGGTCACTGTAGTGCTCCTCAAACCACTGCAGAACGGTTCTGGCACCGAGTCACGGACAGTAACGCAGCTGAAAGGTGACATCGCCGTCGGGGAAGACAACAAGTATGAAGGGATGCAGGTGATTCGTAGCTGTCAGCGTGTCTCCTCTTAGCATAATACTGCTCCAACTAGGCTGCTTTCTTGGCGAGCTGCATATTTCGAGCCGCTGTTCACCTCGATAACGGCGTTTGCGGAGACCCCCAGCGACGTAATGCATTGAAAATGTGATTCGCGGGAAGAGCCGACACGTTTCCAGTATTCGACGGTCGAATTCCGACGGTTCCGTGCCCACTGCAAACGTAATTGACGATGTGATTGGGTCAACATATGGACACTCTAGGGTGGCCTGCTGCGGAGCCCATGTTCAACAATGTACGATGAACTTTGAGCTCCGAAGCACTTGTACATCCACTGGCATTGTGCTCTTCCGACAAAGATGCCACATATCATCGTCTATCCTACTTTGGAGAGCAAACAAGCCTCTGAACCCCACGTTCTGTGAGGAGAGTGG
Source organism: Schistocerca gregaria (assembly GCF_023897955.1). Lineage (NCBI taxonomy): Eukaryota > Metazoa > Arthropoda > Insecta > Orthoptera > Acrididae > Schistocerca > Schistocerca gregaria. The sequence continues at coordinate 377,848,895 of NC_064923.1, forward strand.
ACGTTCAACCGTTTAGCGCCTAGTGGCAATTTCTCTGTCCTGCCTCCTTTCGTAGACGCTCATACCAGTAGCACGTGAACATTCGATCAGCTTCGCTGTTTTCGACATAATTATTCACAGGCTCTGCATTATAACAATTTATCCTTTCATAAAGTCGCTTATCTTAATGGAATCCCCCAACTGCAGCCCATTTCTTAGCTAGGCTTATCAAACATCTGTCTCTATTTCGCTTACATGAATCTGTTACAGCGGCAATTGCCCGCAGCGTCACTAGGTGCCACCTAACGTCGCAGTGGCAGGTGGACAAAATGTTTTAGCTTATCAGTGTATATCCTAAATAAGAAAATGGCTCTCTTACTGTTTTCAATTATATACCATTATACACCAAATCTCATATAAATTTATTCACTTCAAGGTTGACGTAGAGCCTTCTTCGACATATAATAATTTGTTAATGTACTGCAAACGTCCTAAAATGGTACTATACATCTATACTCGGAAGATGCGTACCACAGGCCAAAGGCGTCATTGAAATTTGAAAATAAAAATATCCAAACCAAGACAGTATTTCCATTTTAAATTTTACTTTATGTTATTTTTATCTGCCGTACTTTCATTTTACGATGACTTTTTGTTTCTTTTAGAAGATCTGAAGAAATTTCAGAGTGACAACCGAAACTAGGAATAAATACAAAGTCCACCACGAATAATGCCATTCTCATTAAAATCCTTCTACATTTACTGACGTTTTAACATATAAAGCAAAATGCTAAAACATTAAAATTAGTGATGTTGCGTCAGTGTTGCAGAGGCTTTTCTCTCTGTAGACTAACTTAATGTGTGCTTCGATATGTAGGAATTCTAACGGTGTCATAATAAAACTGACGCCGGCTTTCCTAGATATCGAAGAGGTGGCGTGTGTCGTCATTTTCTTTATAGCATCGTTCCCGCATTTTCCAAGGATTTTGTAGGGAAATTCAAGTAACTTTATTTGACCGACTGTCGTTGCATAACTTACGCTGGCTGCACTTTATTTTAAAATTCTTTCAAAATATTCCCTTATATACAGTATTGGAGACTTTTTCAAGGTTCTTCAGTCTAAGATGAACGCCATGTGATGGTAAATTTATCAGTTCTACCGCTGCGCTTCATTACATTCCCAGTTACTCTGGCTATACAGTTATCTGAGATTCCGCAATAATGTGAACCACAATAGGAAGAAACGTATTTGGAGAGGTCAGTCACCGAAGTTGGACGGAGGTACATAGGCAAAAACTAGGTAACCGCGAGGAACGTCCCGTTAACGTAACAAACTCTTATAGCGAGCAGTCAAATGAAAACGAGCCAAATGAAAACAAGTAAGTAGGCGGCCAATACCCTCGTGAAAAAATGTTTGCGTTTGCCTACGGAACCCAGTCAAATGAAAACGAGCCGAATGAAAACAAGTAAGTAGTCTGCCAATACCTCCGTGAAAAAATGTTTGCGTTTGCCTACGGAACCCAGTTTATGGTCATGCTTGCACATATTCATCCGATGCAAATCGACGGCCACGTATGTATTTCAAAAATACGTAAATCATATGGGGAGAGGTCGTGAGTGTATGATGTGTAAGGTGTTCCCGGCGAACCTTCTGAAGCACATTCGAAACAACGTTGGCAACATGTGGCTGGGATTTATCAGAATGATGCCTTCCGTAAACTTTCCTTGGCATTTGGACTTGATGGCGAGCTTCAATTTTTGTAAAGTATCCACGTAGGCGTCGTGTGGTAGTGAGGTATGGACTGTTGGACAATCTGAGAAGAATCGGCACGTTTGATATATGGTGCTACAGAAGGCAAGAAAGTACTGACACGAAGAAGAGGTATCATGAGAGGATGTGTGTTAGAAAGCCAGGAAATAACGTCCATGGTACGACTCTGAGGTGTAGAATGCAAAAATTGTAGGGGAAGACAAACAGAGGAATACATCCAACAAATAAATGAGGACGTAGGGTGCAAATATTGCACTGATATATGAGAATTTCGTATCGACCCGCATCAGAGGCGGAATATGAGCCATGAAAAAAAAAAACATTAAGACAATCATTAGGAAATATGATTTATGTCCTGGCGCAGAGCCGATTTTAATAAGGAGAATTGGTAAACTGAATACCAACCCAGTGCAGATTAATGACCCAAAACATCTGCATGTGCATCTACATCTATGTGATTACTCTACTATTTACAGTGAAGTGCCTGGCAGAGGGTTCAATAAAACATCTTCAAGCTGTTTCTCTACCCTCCCATTCTCGATCGGCCTGCGGGAAAAACGAACACTTAAATTTTTCTGTGCGAGTCCTGATTTCTCTTATTTTATCAACAGATTGTTTTCACAATAGGAGCAGAGAAGTGATTATTGGAATTTCATGAGAATATCCCGTCACAACGAAAAACGCCTTTGTTTTAATGGTTACCACTCCAATTCACGCATCATGCCTTGGCACTGTCTCCCCTACTTTGCGATAATACAAAACGAGCTGCCCTTCTTTGTACATTTTCGATGTCATCCGTAAGTCGCACCTGAAGCGGATCCCAAAACTCACCACATTACTTTAGAACAGGGCGGACAAGCGTGGTGTAAGCAGTCTCTTTAGTAGGTGTCCTGCCAGTGATCCGCAGTCTTTGGTGTGCTCTACCAACAACATTATCTATGTGATCGTTCCACATTAGGCAATTTGTATTTGGAATCCCTAAGTATTTAGTTGAATTTACATCTCTGAGATTTGTGTGGCTTATCAAGAAATCGAAATTTAGTGGATTTCTCTTAGTACTCATGTGAATAGCTTCATACTTATCTTTATTTAGAGTGAATTGCCACTTGTCACACCCTACAGGTATATTATCTAAATCATTTTGCAATTCGTTTTGGTCATCTGATGACTTTACAATACCATAAATGACACCAAATTCTGGGAACAATCTAAGACGGCTGCTGATATTGTGTACTATGTCGTTAACATAGATTAGGAACAATAGGAGGCCTAAACATTTCCCAGGGGGAATGCCGGATATTACTTCTTACTCTATGACTACGAACTGTGACCTTCATCTGCTTAAAGGTGTGTTGGTTCACCTTTGAAACGAAATGAAGCAGTGATAACACGTAGCATGTATTCAAAAGCCCTCGGTAGGTCTGCAGATGTACGTGGCATCATTTTTCTATGTGTATACCATATAATTCCAGTAAATTACGGGCAGGTGGATTATGGGTGCAGAGTGGTTTCTCAACAGCGCCACGTCTCTCCATTGGGTTCGGATCAGGCAAATTTAATATGAACGTAACTTTCAGATTCCTGAAACCACTGCAACACGGTTATGACCTTCTGAATCGGGCAGTTACCCTTCTGGAAAATGCCATCGCCATTGGGGAAGACTTCAAGCATGAAGACATGTACGTCGTCTATAATAATCCTTGTGTAATGTACAGACATCTTGATGCCTTTGATTAACGCCACAGGTCCCACTGAAGCACAGGTGAATGTTCTGCATAGCACAAAACTGCGCCAATTGGTCTTGCGTCTGTGACGCGGTGCATGTGTTGAGCAGCCTGAATATCCTGACATGATCACTTATGTGATGTAACAAGGAACGTGATTCACCCAAGCGGGTGACACATTTCCAGTAACCCACGGTCCAATTTTTATTGTACTGCAGTCGCATTTAATGATGTCATTGAATCAACAATGGAACATGTAGGGATCTTCTGCTGTAAAGCCTCTTGTTCAAAGATGTATGCGAAACTCTTGTGCCTGCACCAGCGTTGCCCCCTGCCCTCATCTCTGCCACAGATCGTCACCTATCCTCTCTTAAGTAAGTCTCCGACGTTCACGTTCTGTGGTGAAACTGTGGTGTCTAACATCTTGTCGCCTACTTATGTCTTCACCGTCCTTGAACCACTTTCTACGGATGCTCACAACAGTAGCACGCAGACAGCAGACCAGCTTTCCAATTGCTGTTCCATAATATTCCATCCTTTATCACACCTGCTTACATGGCTGTTGATTTCCCATTTGCGACCCATATTGATGGTGTACTGCGCCACATATTTCGGATATTCCAGAAATGTAGCGACAAATGTAGAGGTGTTGAAGAGGATGTCTTGAGGATAAAATCGAGGACAGCAGCCAGAGTCTGAGAACTCCATCCAACGATGCTATATAGTGTCGACGTTATAGGTACTGAAGCCTCTCATTAGGCCACCCACTCAGCAGCAAACGTGGCCTTGTGCGCTGACGGACAATTGGCAGAACGTCTTGCATTGTTGTTTGCTTTTCAGTGGTCGCGTCTGATTGCCACGATCGCCAGGGCAGGTAATAGAGCTAGTTGCTTTGTGGAAAGGTCTTGTTTCATAAGTAAGCTCAGTGGATTATGGTTTTGGACACCGGTGTCCATTCGGAGGTTATTTTTCTGCTAGAAGACTTTAAACTAAATTTTCGGTATATAGGGAACAATACACAGATGGAAACCAGTGTCCGAGACTGTCATCCTCTAGGACAAAAGAACATCGCATTGACGGCAGACAAGGCCTGTGTACGCAGGAGCCAGCTCAATCTCCTCCACAGGCGACCATGGCAGTTAGTGGGGAACAGAATAACAAACATCTCTGCGAGACGTTTCGCCTACAGCCCGCCAGCGTAGAGTCACGTGTGCTGCAGAAGGTGTGGTCTAGTGGAAGGCGCTGAGGTTTATAACGTCGACTCGTCGACGAGCTGTAGCGTAGTTGGATCACTTTCCGGACAGGGGTTCCTATGCTCGATTTGATCCTCAAGACACCCTCTACAGTCCCTGGAAGTTTGTCACGACATTTCTAGGACAAACTGTACATTAGTACTTTTATAACCAGTATACATGCCTTCAGCGTCATCAGGTGGCTTTCAATATTGTGGTGACAGTGCTGATAATTTTTTGACTTATCTTCGTAAATGGTAATAAATGTATAACAATCTCCACTTGACAGTATTTGCTTATAATACAATGCTAATCTTATGAAACCTTTGATGTAACAGATTTCATATACCTCGTGGCAAAATTACAAAGTGATATGAAATGGGGGGAACACGTTGCCTTAGATGGATGGAAGATCTGCAATTTCTTTGTGAGCTTAGGAAACATACGTCGCGTCCGTCGTCGAAATCATAGACTCGATTCTGTTGAACTTTTATACAGTACTACTGTAGCGTTTAAAATTATTTTCATGTCGCATAATTGAAAGCGCCTAAAGAGTTCAGACACGCGTCGCACGGTATAAAACCGTTCATTTCCATGCGACAGGGTAATGGACATGCAAAAGGAACACAATACGAGTATTCTGGAAACAAGGATGATATTTTCTTTACAAATGTTGATCTAAAACGTACAGTGGTTCACAAACCGAATAATCTTAGAGGTGATAAGGCCTTCCTTTCCTCTGACTTTCTACCTAGCTAGTTGTTAAGAGGTGAAGATAAACGATATTAATAATTGAAAAAGCGTCACGGAAAGTGAAAGTGACGTCAGGTGCATAAAAATAGTGAGACAGAAACATAGTTTGTACTGGTTACCTTACCCAGAACCATTTCCTTTTACTTCCAACTCCTACTGAACTTCAACAAATAATTAAGTAATACTTCTTGGATTCGGAAAAAAATATTTGCCAGTCGCGATTGCAGCTTTTATTGTTATTGATTACTAGTTGTAGCCATCTTGAGATACATTTTTTTCGTGTACAACCGCCAACCGGTAGGTCACATCGACCCAATGACGTGCAGGTTTCATTGCTCCATCTTACTATGCAGCTCGATGAAACATTAATGTAAAATCATCCAAGAATATGAGATCGTCGTATCGACTGATTTGTAACAGTGAGATAACAAACAACATCTCCCTTACTCTAGACATGTTGCATCAGAAAAAGTACATAATTTTCACTCAGTTATATGAGGATTTCGTAATCTCTGTGCATGTATGTGTATGTAATACAATACTCAGTCAAAGTTACGTATTGTTTTCTGATGGTACGTCTGTAGAGTAACACAGTACATGAACTGTGATCTCACTGAGCGCAATGTGGAGACTATGTAATATGATGTTATCACACAGCGTATGCAATCATCTGTTAGTTTGGGTAATTTTACGTTAATGTTTCATCGAGCTGTATAATAAAATTGAGGTATGAAGCTTGCACAAAATTATGTCGGAGTGTCCTACCTGTTGGTGATTCTACGAGGGGAAAAAGTATCCTGTGATGGGAAGATGGCAGAGAACTTTAACTGAAACTAATAATCACTGAAACTAACAAACTAATATCTTCACGAATAAAGGATTGTTTCCTGAATCCAATAAACGAAAACAATTTCAGATCGTTTATCACCAATGTGACTACGTCAAGTAACAACACTTTAAGTAACATTACCCTGAGACGAAAATTTGCACAAACAGGTAAATAACTAACGATGACCGCTACCGTTGAATCGATCTAGTTTATATCTAAGAGTTTAAAACGAGGCCCGAAGCGGCGGTAGTTATTTTCGCCTAGAACAGGTGTAAGCAGTTGTATTATGGCGCCCAACGTGGCCCATGACAAAGTGCGTTTTACTTTTTCTTGGTATCAAGTTGAGCATACTCTGCGTTCCATTTGAAAAATATTTATTAATCAGATTGTTATATGGCCATATGACCCATCATATTTGACATATATTGTGCACCTCTGCATCAAACGACTTTTGTATAAAATCTTTATGACGTAGTTTGATAAAGACGTGCTCAGTATACATCACTGATGGTGGGCTACATGGCCGGATACCAAGCTGACAAATAAATAGTTCTGTAGTGCAGCTCATGGTTTACAAAAAGCTTTTTATCAAATATATGTAAGTTGTGAAGAAATTAGTGCACAAGATTTTCCGTTTTCTTCGCAGTATTCGCCTGGAGACTACTTACATGGACGTAATAATTCACTGAGAGTATCTATACCTGTCAGGCTTTTAAGCTATTATGATTCGCAAGGCGTTACACTCGCCTGCAGTCCCTATCGTTTAAGTTCCTTTTACGCCCACTGTTCTTACGCTGTGTTTCCTGCCTACGAGTGTAAACCCATTCCTTGTACACTTCATGCAAACATAGGAGGTACTCACATGCGCAGTAGGAGAAATGCAAGGAACTGAAAGAGGTATTGCAGTGCTGCGGACGAATAAACGGGTTGGAGACGGCACGAGCATACATAATAGATTGTAAGCGGGTTCATTTCACAAGCATGTGATGCATACAGTTTTATCGTGAAAAGTAACATCACTGTTAAGCAGACGTAAACAATTCTTTAGAGTTTGTGCGGACACAACTGCACATTACAAATGATACAGTTCATCTTATGACAAGTACTATGGAACTCCCAGTGTCACTATTTCCACACGAAAACACATTTACAGCATGTTCCACCATACCTTTCTTAGGTTTCAGTAGCCGTGTTTGTTTCACTTGCATTGGTTGTGTGAACTGAGCCAGTATCACCTTCACTTGCGAAATCAATATCGTATTCATCACTATGACTAACACTATTCGAGTCTCTACCACTTCCCACAAATATGAACATTTTCAGCGCTTCCTCCAGTAAACCTTCATTTGAAATATACAGCTCTTCAATTTTCTTAATGTGCTCGCAGCGTTTCTTCCAGTCTTCTTTCTTTATGGAATCAATTTGTTCATCTACAAGTACTTTCTAAATTTCAGATTACGTTCAGAAGGGCCGTTCTTAATTCAAGCCCATATCAGCTCTAAAGTTTTCAATTCTGGGCCGTATGAAGGAAGTCGCAACACTGTATGATCATGTTCGGTTATTTCTCTTCTCGTTGACTTTGATGTTGGGGCGCGACTCAGTTGCTTACTATAGTAAGGGGCGTTATGTATAACGATGGTAGTGTTAGGTAGTAGATTAGGTACCGATCTCTCCCGGAGACACATTTCATAATGTGAGAAATCTATGTTGTTGCGATAATCCGCGGTTTTCTGGCAATATTTAGACCTTCCAAAGGCACACATTACAAACCCATTCTCCCCGCCAGCACGGATGATGATAATTGTGCTTCCTTTCGGAAAAAGTTTCAACAAACGCAGTACTGAATTGTCACTCCATCTGTTCGATACTGTGAACATGTCTCGTCCACTTGAGGACACTCATTCTTTGCTCTCGGATACTTTTTAAGTAAGCAATTCATTTCGCCCTGATACTACTTTGTTCCTTGACAACTTTATGACTGTTCACCGTATTCTTCCCCTAACGACTACAGTTCAAAGAATTTTATACAGTGTGTTTACATCTGCTTCAAAATTTATTAAAGTCAGTAGCTTTTTATGAATTTCCTTCAAAGTTTGTTTTTCACCACGCGGCTGACGATTTGCTCCCTCCTATATCTTGTGGGTGTTTCCTTATAAGGCACTGAAAATGTCGAGGACACCTGCATGGAATCTTCCCAGTTCTCTCTAGATTTGTCGAACGGAAGTAAACTATACAACAGTTGCTTCAGACAGTCGTTTCAGTATGGATTTTAGTTTCTATATAAACTGGCAGGCATTTACAGGCACTACGTGTGTTTGTCTGTGATGAAGTTTGGCCTTTAATTTGCTCTACACTGGTGGCATCATCAGCTTGGAATGTGTTGTTCCAGAGTATTTACTAGAGGAGCGCTTCGCCGGACTTGATGGTAACACGTCCGACGCTGGCGTTCGAGTGAACGTCGTCCGAGGAGCATCCTGTTTACTGTGTTCGCGTCTTTTGAAACAGCTGTAGACTCGTTGGACAGTCCACTATGAAACGTCCACAGATTGACATTCACTATACGGCCATGGTGAAGTGTTACGTGGACAGAACCACGTAGGTGGTGGTTAGTGTTTAACGTCCCGTCGACAACGAGGTCATTAGAGACGGAGCGCAAGCTCGGGTTAGGGAAGGATTGGGAAGGAAATCGGCCGTGCCCTTTCAGAGGAACCATCCCGGCATTTGCCTGAAACGATTTAAGGAAATTACGGAAAACCTAAATCAGGATGGCTGGAGACGGGATTGAACCGTCGTCCTCCCGAATGCGAGTCCAGTGTCAGAACCACGTAGTTTCATGTAAATGTAAAGTCGCAAAAAAGACGGAAAGCACAAAAATGTACATTTATGTGTTTATTTGCTGTACATAGCTTCAAATGTAAGTAACGTAGCCGGCCGGTGTGGCCGAGCGGTTCTAGGCGCTTCAGCTTGGAACCGCGCGATCGCTACGGTCGGAGGTTCGAATCATGCCTTGGGCATGGATGTGTGTGTTGTCCTTAGGTTGGTTAGGCTTAAGTAGTTCTAAGTTCGAGGGGACTGATGACCTCAGATGTTAAGTACCATAGTGCTCAGAGCCATTTCTTGAATAACTTATGTAAATTAATTTTGTGAAGATTGATTATTATATCATTAAAATATTTCAAACATACAGTGGTAGCCAGCTTGTGGCTGATTGCGGTTGATTGTCATACGTACTTTTTGTTTTTTTCGGAAGATAAGTAAAGAGTATTCCTGCTTGGATCTGTCTCTCTTGTCTGGTAGCCTTTAAACTGACAGGAAGCAGTATAGTTGCGTTCCTTGCGTATCTTTATTGGTGCGATGTGTCATGTATTAGCTTTATAACCATCTACAACTAAATTAATGAAAATTAGATACGTCTTGTGAGTTCTCGTTTTAACAGTTCTCCAAACAAACATATGAAAGGTTTTAATGCTTTATCGTTACAGCCAACGACCAATACGAGCTCAACGGATCGGGATTTGGGGACGCAATATCCGAATGTAATTAGAATTCTGACATTTATTAATTTGAAACTTGCTACAGCATCCCTAAGATTAATTAACGATGATCATGGTTCATGGTGTGGGTTCCTGTAGCTATGTCCTAGTTCATGAACCACGGGCAACGTATGAGTGGCCAAGTAAGTGGTCCCGACAGTCGGGATACCAGTTATTCTGGAATAAGGCTGGGCATCTCGGACATATTCTGAGTCGTGGTCACCTTTGTGCTCATACGGCAAAGACTACCAAATCCACCGGTTAGTCCCTCAACCGTTAGGGGTAAAACTCAATGGCACCCGGGGCAAGTAAGTCTAGCAACCTGCTTCCCTGGTACTTAAATATGATGCTGGCAACAATCAGAGCAAAATGCCTCGGACCTTTGGAGGTGACGGAGTCCCACCTCTAACTGACAAACCAGGGACTCCTAAGATACGACTCGCCAAACAAATGGTAATGAGATGGGAGGCTATTAATATCAATGGGGGCTACTCTGGGAAGAAGGTAGAGCTGGCAGAGGCTGCAAGTAAGATGGGGCTGGATGTTTTAGCTGTTAGTGACATTCGGGTAAGGGGTGAGAAAGAAGAGAAAGTGGGAGAATACAAGGTCTACCTGTCAGGAGTCGAAGCAGGAACAGCACAATGGGGTTTAGGGGGCTTTACATCAAGAAAGAAATGGAACCCAGCGTAGTTGCAATAAGGTATGTGAACGAACGACTGATGTGAATAGATATGACAGTGCCTAGAAAGAAAATTAGGATTGTGTCAGTATATTCGCATTGTGAAGGGACAGATCAATATAAGATAGATAGTTTTTATGATGCACTGAGTGATGTAGTTGTTAGAGTAAAGGACAAGGACAGTGTTCTTCTCATGGGTGATTTTAATGGCAGGACTGGAAATCGAACAGATGAGTATGAAAAGGTTTTGGGTAAATTTGGAGAGGATATGGAGGCCAACAGGAACGGTAAACAACTCTTAGATTTCTGTGCCAGTATGGGCTTAGTAATCACAAACTCCTTTTTTAAACATAACAACATTCACCAGTATACTTGGGAAGGCAGGGGAACCAGATCTGTCATTGACTATAAAATAACAGATCAGGAATTCAGGAAGGCTGTGAGGGACACACGTGTATTCAGGGGATTCTTTGATGACACTGATCATTATTTAATCTGCAGCGAAACTGGTATTGTGAGGCCGAAACTGCAGGAGGTCAGGTCCATGTGTAGGAGGATAAGAGAGGAGAAACTTCAGGATAAGGAAATCAGGCACAAGTATATAACAATGATCTCAGAAAGGTACCAGTTAGTTGAATGTAGTCAATTACAGTCATTGGAAAAGGAATGGACAAGGTACAGGGACACAATACTAGAAGTGGCTAAAGAATGTCTTGGAACAGTAGTGTGTAAAGGTAATATGAAGCAAACAGCTTGGTGGAATGATACAGTCAAGGCAGCCTGTAAAAGGAAAAAGAAGGCATATCAAAAATGGCTACATACTAGAACTCAGGTAGACAGAGAAAGTTATGTTGAAGAAAGAAACAAAGCCAAACAGATAATTACAGCATCCAAGAAGAAATCTTGGGAAGACTCTGTAAACAGGTTGGAGGCTTTGGGTCAAGCTGCTGGAAAGCCATTTTGGAGTGTAATTAGCAGTCTTCGAAAGGGACGTAAGAAGGAAATGACAAGTATTTTGGGCAGATCAGGAAAACTGCTGGTGAATCCTGTGGATGCCTTGCACAGATGGAGGGAATATTTTGAAGAGTTGCTCAATGTAGGTGAAAACACGATCAGTAATGTTTCAGATTTCGAGATAGAATGAGATAGGAATGATGATGGAAATAGGATCACACTTGAGGAAGTGGAGAAAATGGTCAATAGATAGCAGTGTAATAAAGCAGCTGGGGTGGATGAAATTAAGTCGGAACTCATCAAATACAGTGGAATGTCAGGTCTTAAATGGCTACACAGGATAACTGAAATGGCCTGGGAGTCGGGACAGATTCCATCAGACTGGACAAGAGCAGTCATCACACCAATCTTTAAACATGGAAACAGAAAATATTGTAACAACTACAGAGGTATCTCTTTAACAGCGTTGTGGGTAAAATCTTCTCAGGTATTGTTGAAAGGAAAGTGCGAGTATTAGTTGAGAACCAATTGGATGAAAATCAGTGTGGGTTTAGGCCTCTTAGAGGTTGTCAGGGCCAGACCTTTAGCTTACGGCAAATAAAGGAGAAGTGTTATGAGTGGAACAGGGAATTGTATCTATGCGTTATAGATCTAGAAAAGGCATATGACCGGGTTCCAAGGAGGAAGTTATTGTCTGTTCTACGAGAGTATGGAATAGGAGGCAAATTTTTGCAAGGAATTAAAGGTCTTTACATGGATAGTCAGGCAGCAGTTAGAGTTGACGGTAAATTGAGTTCATGGTTCAGAGAAGTTTCAGGGGTAAGACAAGGCTGCAACCTGTCTCCACTGTTGTTCATATTATTTATGGATCATATGTTGAAAACAATAGCCTGGCTGGGTGAGATAAAGATATGTGAACACAAAATAAGCAGTCTCGCATATGCGAATGACTTAGTTGTGATGGCAGATTCGATTGAAAGTTTGCAAAGCAATATTTCAGAGCTAGATCAGAAATGTAAGGACTATGGTATGAAGATTAGCATCTCCAAAACGAAAGTAATGTCAGTGGGAAAGAGATATAAAGAGATTGAGTGCCAAATAGGAGGAAATAAGTTAGAACAGGTGGACAGTTTCAAGTACTTAGGATGCATATCCTCACAGGATGGAAACATAGTGAAAGAACTGGAAGCGAGGTGTAGCAAAGCTAATGCAGTGAGTGCTCAACTACGATCTACTCTCTTCTGCAAGAAGGAAGACTAAGTTATCTGTGCACCGTTCAATCTTTCGACCAACTTCGTTGTATGGGAGCGAAAGCTGGGTGGATTCAGGGTACCTTATCAATAAGGTTGATGTTACGGATATGAATGTAGCTAGGATGACTGCAGATACTAGTAGATGGCAGGAGGGTGTCCACAATGAGGAAATCAAAGAAAAGTTGGAAATGAACTCTATAGATGTAGCAGTCAGGGCGAATAGGCTTAGATTGTGGGGTCATGTTACACGCATGGGAGAAGCAAGACTACCCAAGAGACTCGTGGGTTCAGTAGTAGAGGGTAGGAGGAGTCGGGGCAGACCAAGGAGAAGGTACCGGGATTCGGTTAAGAATGATTTTAAAGTAATAGGCTTAACATCAGAGGAGGCACCAATGTTAGCACTGAATAGGGGATCATGGAGGAATTTTATAAGGGGGACTATGCTCCAGACTGAGCGCTGAAAGGCATAATCAGTCTTAAATGATGATCATGATGATGATCATAAAGCATTTTGCAAACTTGAGTGCAAGCGGAACCTTAAATGAGCTGGCCACAGTCTCCAAGGCATGATTCCGTTTCGCCCGTAAGTAACACATATCGGTCCTGCAAAAGTGATTGTGGTATTTCTAAATATTATAGCATTCTTCTAGAAGCTTAGTTTCGTCACGAAGAATGATGGACCGACCGTCAACAATGGCCCTCTGCTCCAGTTAATTTTAACAGTTTTCTTTGCAGTGATTAATTTCAATTTCTGTTTAACGTCAATTTATCGCACATTTTAGTAAACTTGCATGAGCAGACGCATTAATGGGCCCCTCCAAACACAATAACGCCTCCCTGTCGTTCTGTCACGTCCCCACTTGGACTGGACTGATTTCATACAGTTGACTGGCAAATAACGACCACTTGACTGCCATGATTTACGTCACCACTAGGTCACATGACAACATGAAATTGCTTACAATACTTACAATAACATCTACTGCGCTCCAAAGAGATCAGTGGGCTCTTTTAAGGGGTCGACAAATCTTGTTGTCTGGTGACCTTACCAAGATGTCCATTCTCACAAACTGCGGGTAATATTGCTTTTTCGTGGGCTGATGAACTACAGTTCGTTTGGGGTGGTCCACCATCTTGTCGGATGTTGTTGTTGTTGTTGTCTTCAGTCCTGAGACTGGTTTGATGCAGCTCTCCATGCTACTCTATCCTGTGCAAGCTTCTTCATCTCCCAGTACCTACTACAACCTACATTCTTCTGAATCTGCTTAGTGTATTCATCTCTTGGTCTCCCTCTACGATTTTTACCCTCCACGCTGCCCTCCAATGCTAAATTTGTGATCCCTTGACGCCTCAAAAGATGTCCTACCAACTGATCCCTTCTTCTAGTCAAGTTGTGCCACAAACTTCTCTTCCCCCCAATCCAATTGAATACCTCCTCATTAGTTACATGATCTATCCACCTTATGTTCAGCATTCTTCTGTAGCACCACATTTCGAAAGCTTCTATTCTCTTCTTGTCCAAACTAGTTATCGTCCATGTTCCACTTCCAAACAAATCCTTTCAGAAACGACTTCCTGACACTTGAATCTATACTCGATGTTAACAAATTTCTCTTCTTCAGAAACGCTTTCCTTGCCATTGCCAGTCTACATATTATAACCTCTCTTCATCGACCATCATCAGTTATTTTGCTCCCCAAATAGCAAAACTCCTTTACTACTTTAAGTGTCTCATTTCCTAATCTAATTCCCTCAGCATCACCCGATTTTATTTGACTACATTCCATTATCATCGTTTTGCTTTTGTTGATGTTCATCTTATATCCTCCTTTCAAGACACTGTCCATTCCGTTCAACTGCTCTTCCGAGTCCTTTTATGTCTCTGACAGGATTACAATGTCATCGGCGAACCTCAAAGTTTTTACTTCTTCTCCATGAATTTTAATAACTCTTCCGAATTTTTCTTTTGTTTCCTTTACTGCTTGCTCAATATACAGATTGAATAATACCGGGGAGAGGCTACAACACTGTCTCACTCCTTTCCCAACCACTTCTTCCCTTTCATGCCCCTCGACTCTTATGAGTGCCATCTGGGTTCTGTACAAATTGTAAATAGCTTTTCGTTCCCTGTATTTTACCCCTACAACCTTCAGAATTTGAGAGTATTCCAGTCAACATTGTCAGAAGCTTTCTCTAAGTCTACAAATGCTAGAAACGTAGGTTTGGCTTTTATTAATCTTTCTTCTAAGGTAAGTCTTAAGGTCAGTATTGCCTCACGTGTTTCAACATTTCTACGGAATCCAAACTGATCCTCCCCGAGGTCCGCATCTACCAGTTTTTCCATTCGTCTGTAAAGAATTCGTGTTAGTATTTTTTTTGTCCTCAGTATACTGACTGGTTTGATGCGGCCCGCCACGAATTCCTTGCCTGTGTTAACCTCTTCATCTCAGAGTAGCACTTGCAACCTACGTCCTCAATTATTTGCTTGACGTATTCCAATCTCTGTCTTCCTCTACAGTTTCTGCCCTCTACAGCTCCCTCTAGTACAATGGAAGTCATTCCCTCATGTCTTAGCAGATGTCCTTTCTCCTTATCAGTGTTTTCCACATATTCCTTTCCTCTCCGATTCTGCGTAAAACCTCCTCATTCCTTATCTTATCAGTCCACTAAATTTTCAACATTCGTCTATAGCACTACATCTCAAATGCTTCGACTCTCTTCTGTTTCGGTTTTCCCACAGTCCATGTTTCACTACCATACAATGCTGTACTCCAGACGTACATCCTCAGAAATTTCTTCCTCAAATTAAGGCCGGTATTTGATATTAGCAGACTTCTCTTGGCCAGAAATGCCTTTTTTGTCGTAGCGAGTCTACTTTTGATGTCCTGCTTGTTCCGTCCGTCATTGGTTATTTTACTGCTTAAGTAGCAGAATTCCTTAACTTCATTGACTTCGTGACCATCAATCCTGATGTTAAGTTTCTCGCTGTTCTCATTTCTACTACTTCTCAGTACCATCGTCTTTCTCCGATTTACTCTCAAACCATAGTGTGTACTCATTAGACTGTTCATTCCGTTCAGCAAATCATTTAATTCTTCTTCACTTTCACTCAGGATAGCAATGTCATCAGCGAATCGTATCATTGATATCCTTTCACCTTGTATTTTAATTCCACTCCTGAACCTTTCTTTTATTTCCATCATTGCTTCCTCGATGTACAGATTGAAGAGTAGGGGCGAAAGGATACAGCCTTGTCTTACCCCCTTCTTAATATGAGCACTTCGATCTTCATCGTCCACTCTTATTATTCCCTCTTGGTTGTTTTACATATTGTATATGACCCGTCTCTTCCTATAGCTTACCCCTACGTTTTTAAGAATCTTGAACAGCTTGCACCATTTTATATTGTCGAACGCTTTTTCCAGGTCGACAAATCCTATGAACGTGTCTTGATTTTTCTTTAGCCTTGCTTCCATTATTAACCGAAACGTCAGAATTGCCTCTCTCGTGCCTTTATTTTTCCTAAAGCCAAACTGATCGTCACCTAGCGCATTCTCAGTTTTCTTTTCCATTCTTGTGTATATTATTCTTGTAAGCAGCTTCGATGCATGAGCCGTTAAGCTGATTGTGCGATAATTCTCGCACTTGTCAGCTCTTGCCGCGTTCGGAATTGTGTGGATGATGCTTTTCCGCAAGTCAGATGGTATGTCGCCAGACTCATATATTCTACACACCAACGTGAATAGTTGTTTTGTTGCCACTTCCCCTAATTATTTTAGAAATTCTGTTGGAATGTTATCTATCCCTTCTGCCTTATTTGACCGTAAGTCCTCCAAAGCTCTTTTAAATTCCCATTCTAATACTGGATCCCCTATCTCTTCTAAATCGACTCCTGTTTCTTCTTCTATCACATCAGACAAATCTTCACCCTCATAGAGGCTTTCAATGTATTCTTTCCACCTATCTGCTCTCTCCTCTGCATTTAAGAGTGGAATTCCCATTGCACTCTTAATGTTACCACGGTTGCTTTTAATGTCACCAAAGGTTGTTTTGACTTTCTTGTATGCTGAGTCTGTCCTTCCGACAATCATATCTTTTTCGATGTCTTCACATTTTTCCTGCAGGCATTTCGTCTTAGCTTCCCTGCACTTCCTATTTATTTCATTCCTCAGCGACTTTTATTTCTGTATTCCTGATTTTCCCGGAACATGTTTGTACTTCCTCCTTTCATCAATCAAATGATTTCTTCTGTTACCCATGGTTTCTTCGCAGCTACCTTCTTTGTACCTATGTTTTCCTTCCCAACTTCTGTGATGGCTCTTTTTAGAGACGTCCATTCCTCTTCAACTGTGTTGCCTACTGCGCTATTCCTTATTGCTGTATCTATAGCGTTAGAAAACTTCAAACGTATCTCGTCATTCCTTAGAACTTCCGTATCCAACTTCTTAGCGTATTGATTCTTCCTGACTAATGTCTTGAACTTCAGCCTACTCTTCATCACTACTATATTGTGATCTGAGTCTATATCTGCTCCTGGGTACGCCTTACAATCCAGTATCTGATTTCGGAATCTCTGTCTGACCATGATGTAATCTAATTGACATCTTCCCGTATCTCCCGGCCTTTTCCAAGTATACCTCCTCCTCTTGTGATTCTTCAACTGGGTATTCGCTATTACTAGCTGAAACTTTTTATAGAACTCAATTAGTCTTTCTCCTCTTTCATTCCTTGTCCCAAGCCCATATTCTTCTGTAACCTTTTCTTCCACTCCTTCCCCTACAACTGCATTCCAGTCGCCCATGACTATTAGATTTTCGTCCCCCTTCACATACTGCATTACCCTTTCAATATCCTCATATACTTTCTCTATCTGTTCATCTTCAGCTTGCGACGTCGGCATTTATACCTGAACTATCGTTGTCAGTGTTGGTCTGCTGTCGATTCTGATTAGAACAACCCGGTCACTGAACTGTTCACAGTAACACACCCTCTGCTCTACCTTCCTATTCATAACGAATCCTACACCTGTTATGCCATTTTCTGCTGCTGTTGATATTACCCGATACTCATCTGACCAGAAATCCTTGTCTTCCTTCCACTTCACTTCACTGGCCCCTACTATATCTAGATTGAGACTTTGCATTTCCCTTTTCAGATTTTCTAGTTTCCCTACCACGTTTAAGCTTCTGACATTCCACGCCCCGACTCGTAGAACATTATCCTTTCGTTGATTATTAATTTTTTTTCTCGTGGTAAGCTCCCACTTGGCATTCCCCTCCCGGAGTTCCGAATGGGGGACTATTCCGGAATCTTTTGCCAATGGAGAGATCATCATGACACTTCTTCAACTACAAGCCACATGTCCTGTGGATACACGTTACGTGTCTTTAATGCAGTGGTTTCCATTGCCTTCTGCATCCTCATGTCGTTGATCATTGGTGATTCTTCCGCCTTTAGGGGCAATTTCCCACCCCTAGGACAAGAGAGTGCCCTGAACCTCTATCCGCTCCTCCGCTTTGACAAGGCCGTTGGCAGAATGAGGCTGACTTCTTATGCCGGAAGTCTTCGGCCGCCAATGCTGATTATTTATCAACATTTAGGCAGTGGCGGGGATCGAACCCGGTACCGAAGACATTTTGATTATGAATCAAAGACGCTACCCCTAGACCACGCGTAACCTGTGACTTATTAATCTGATAGTTCGGTATTTTTCACATATGTCAGCACCTGCTTTCTTTGGGATTGGAATTATTATATTCTTCTTGAAGTCTGAGGGTATTTCGCCTGTCTCATACATCTTGCTCACCAGCTGGTAGAGTTTTGTCATGACTGGCTCTCCCAAGACCGTCAGTAGTTCTAATGGAATGTTGTCTACTCCCGGGAACTTGTTTCGACTCAGGTCTTTCAGTGCTCTGTCAAACTCTTCACGGAGTATCGTATCTCCCATTTCGTCTTCATCTACATCCTCTTCCATTTCCATAATATTGTCCTCAAGTACATCGCCCTTGTATAAACCTTCTATATACTCCTTCCACCTTTCTGCCTTCCGTTCTTTGCTTAGAACTGGGGTGCCATCTGAGCTATTGATGTTCATACACGTGGTTCTCTTCTCTCCAAATGTCTCCTTAATTTTCCTGTAGGCAGTATCTGTCTTACCCCTAGTGAGATAAGCTTCTACATCCTTACATTTGTCCTCTAGGCATCTCTGCTTAGCCATTTTGCACTTCCTGACGATCTCATTTTTGAGACGTTTGTATTCGTTTTTGCCTGCTTGATTTACTGCATTTTTATATTTTCTCCTTTCATCAATTAAATTCAATATTTCTTCTGTTACCCAAGGATTTCTAGCAGCCCTCATCTTTTTACCTACTTTATCCTCTGCTGCCTTCACTACTTCATCCCTCAGAGCTACCCATTCTTCTTCTACTGTGTTTCTTTCCCCCATTCCTGTCAATTGTTCCCTTATGCTCTCCTTGAAACTCTGTACAACCTCTGGATCTTTCAGCTTATCCAGATCCCATGTCCTTAAATTCCCACCTTTTTTCAGTTTCTTCAGTTTTAATCTACAGGTCATAACCAATAGATTGTGGTCAGAGTCCACATCTGCCCCTGAAAATGTCCTAAAATTTTAAAACCTGATTCCGAAATCTTTGTCTTACCATTATATAATCTATCTGATACCTTTTAGTATCTCCAGGATTCTTGCATGTATACAACCTTCTTTCATGATTCTTAAACCAAGTGTTAGGTATAATTAAGTTGTGCTCTGTGCAAAATTCTACCAGGTGGCTTCCTCTTTCATTTCTCTCCCCTAATCCATATTCACCTACTACGTTTCCTTCTCTCCCTTTTCCTACAACCGAATTCCATTCACCCATGACTATTAAATTTTTGTCACCCTTCACTATCTGAATAATTTCTTTTATTTCATCATACATTTCTTCAATTTCTTCGTCATCTGCAGAGCTAGTTGGCATATAAACTTGTATTAGTGTAGCAGGTGTGGGCTTCGTATCTATCTTGGCCACAATAATGTATAAAGTATCTCCAGCATTCTTCCATGTATACAACCTTCTTTTATGTCGGATGGAACATCATTAAAAAAATTTCGAGTTCGTGCTGAATAATGCTCAAGGCATAGAGATGGAATCCGTTTTTTCTGACTGCTACACCTGAATTACAGTGAATGCTTAATGCCTTACACATGGCATAGTATGCGTTATAAAAGATCATGGGGATACTAAATGTTATTAGGATGTAGTTGTGTATGTTGCTTTTCTGGTCACATGAGAGTAGCAAAAACATGACTTCCTGTAAGTTACTCTTGTCGTAATATGCATAGTCAAATGAAGACCGAGCGAGGTGGCGCAATGGTTAGAATATGGACTCGCATTCGGGAGGACGACGGTTCAATCCCGCGTCCGGCCATCCTGATTTAGGTTTTCCGTGATTTCCCTAAATCGCTCCAGGCAAATGCTGGGATGGTTCCTTTCAAAGGGCACCGCCGACTTCCTTCCCCATCCTTCCCTAATCCGATGAGACCGGTCACCTCGCTGTCTGGTCTCCTTCCCCAGACAACAACAACAACATCAAATGAAGAGTGGGAAACGGACAAATAGGGTATGAAACCAAATTTTTATTGCCGTTCGAAACATAGTAAAAAGACACATGAGCCATCAAACTGAACAGGTTGAACTCCACGTCCGCAAAAAGATAAATAAATAAAACAATAAGAATAGTTGAGAACAGTTGCTGCGACTTAAGTAACTGAAGTGTCATGAAGTTCATCTCCTCAGGGCCTAGCTATCTTTTAAGTAGAAAGCTCCTATGGTGTGACATTTAACTGTCAAATTGGCTTCCTCAGAAGCAAGTATGAAATTTACAAAGTTTCTAGAAAAAAAGTGGCTAGGAAAACAAATTTGTAAATGTCTCTCTTACAACGCACGCCACAGTGTTGTCGCGGTTCTATAGACGACTACTATTTCTCTTACAGCCGTTAGCGTTTTATAGTTGAAAGCTGACAACAGCGTTGCTACGTGTCAGAAATCTTTTCATCATGTTAGAAACTGGATTTCTTTTCCCCACATCAAAATAAATAAATATCAAATTACAGCACAAATTGAAACTTTTCTGCCTTATTTTTTTCTATAGACTCTAAATAGCAATAATATACCGACTTATGATGTATTTTATGCTTCCTCAAGAAAACTTGAAAATAAAAATAATCTGACAAAAAGGTCAAAAAAATCAGAGAAAACGTTTTATACGCCTTTCCATTAGCCTTGAAATCATGCACAGCAAGTACGACTAAGGTGCGCCTGAAAAGTTAGATTTCTGTATTTAAAGCCTGATCTTAGAATTTTGAAGAGTACTAGAGGATATTTGTCTGGTGGGTAATGTAGACTTTGCAGTCTGCTGTTGAGTGGTCTTCACATATTTCTATTATAAACGACCGAAGTTGTAAAAAGTTTCAACAATTTTCCAGGCAGCAAATGCTGCAGTACAGAATCTTTCAAATAACTGGAAAGACTATGGCGCAAGAAGTAATGTTGCCCTTAAGAGTGCTATTGTCACATTGCTCTTGTTCTCTCACTTTTCCCGATAAAAAGAAGTACATGATTTCGAGCATCATCCTAAAGCACTTGTGTATCATTTTTTGTGTCATGAGCTACTTACTCTTAAGAACTGTTGAATTACGGATAGGTGTTACATTGGAGAAAAAAGCGCTCTGCTAATTTGGTGGACGGAAGATGTAATTGTCATCAGGAATGTTAAAGTTTAACGTCGTCTGACAACACGATCGTCGGAGATGGAGCTTAAGCTCCTTGTAAAACAATAATATTGAAAGATGTCCGGATATGCCGACGGCGATTTCGCATCCCCTTATGTGCGTCAAGTTACGACGATCGATCGGCTGCTATGGCCAGCATGATTGTTCTTTTAGATTGTTCGACACGCTTGCCTGAGCAAATACCGAACTAATCACAGAATGCCGGATTTCGTGGCCGGTATTTGCATAATTTCCGATATTTGTTTTGTGGGCTATAGTTCAAGGTACAATTCTGAGGCTAACGTTTCGTCCTACCATGCTGCCGGCATCATGAGAGGCTTTAACGATCCAGAAAGCAGTTACAGATCCTAACAAGCTCATTAGGCCGAACTGTTTGTAATTATCCACGCAACGGTCTCATTCTGATGTCATCAGATCTCTGTCTATTATCGCAGGGTCGCGCCAACGTATGCTGCGGAGCTTGTAGTGGGGAAGAGTTGGCGCTGTTTGTTTTATTTAGTACTGTGGTCCACAACTTCTCTAATTGCAATATTTGTTCTTTTATGTTGAAACTGTTTCTGTACTTTTGAATTTCTGTGGCCTCTCTGTAAATTGTAACGTAGAAATTATTAGATCTTGCTAAAACCATAGTGTCAAAGAAAATAAATGGCAGGTTTCTGCATCCTAGTGCATGCTTTGATACTGCTGGTATTACCGTCTTTTAAACAATAACCTTCTACACTTGCGGCCGTGTGTACTTAGGAACTAAAAAGTGAAGCGTTAACAGCAGCCTAAAAGAGCGCGTCAGATATTTTCGTCTGTACTCTTAACTGGTATGCGATTCTTCTTGTCTCCAGCTGTAGTAGCGAACTCGATGTTCTCGATGGTTTTATATACTGTCTGTGATGTACCCATGTCAGGTTAGTGGCTGACGCTACAGACAAATTTGGAAAAAGATCAATTTATTTATGAAAATACAAAGTACAGTCAACAACGAACTTTACATATTCACATACTCCCTTACCTTTAACCCAAATGAATACAGACTCATTTACAGATATTTTTCTCTTATTACGGGTATACAAAGACAATGCAGAAGGCGACATATAAGCTGATTTACCAAAGTCTTTATTTGCAAGTTCTGCCACATGGTAGGTACGATAGGCGATATGTCTCTATCAACGAAACTTTCAAGTCCAGGTACGTTAGGAACTCCCGTACCTCCACGTACAATGGCTACAGTGTGCCAACCATTATCACGAGAAAAGGTATCATTAATATCAATACTAAAATTAAGTCTACAACCACAAAAAACACAAGATTCGTCGACAAGTGCAGTAGCAGCAACACCCGTAACTGGTATGCGGTTCTTCTTGTCTCCAGCTGTTGCGCCGTTCAATGCAGTTGCCTGTGCAGTAGCAGCACCTGGAATTGAAAGTTTCGTTGATAGAGACATTATTACCTATCGTACTTACCATATGGAAGAACTTGCAGACAAAGACTTTGGTAAATCAGCTGTTTTCGCCGTATCTAATTATTACTAAGCTAGGATTATAGAGAGGCTGCAGAAATTCAGTAGCACAACAATAATTTCGACAGAAAGGAAGAAGGACTGATTTAGAAAGGGGTGGGCCCTAGTTGTAAACAAATCAAACATTGCCAACTATTCTCCACCACTAGTTCTGCAACACACTGTGGAGCGACCCTACGATCTTAGGCAGCGGTCTGATGACGTCGCGAACCGACCGTTCAGTGGATACATATAAACAGTTCGGCTTGCTGACCTTTTTCGGATCTTTAGGTGCTTTCTGAGTCGTAAAAGAATCTGGTAATGTCTCCAGATCTGGAAGACGAAACGTTAGGGAGAAAATTATGCGACGGACAGCGCCCTTACGCGTTTAAAGAATGTCAGCAGTTCCACGTCTGTATCTACATCTGCAAATACTTTACTGCCTGGCAGAGGGTTCATCGAATCGCTTTCGTTCTATTTCTCTACGTTCTACTCCCGAACAGCATGCGGGGAAGACGAACGCTTAAATATTTCCGTTCGATCTGATTTCTCTTATTTTACTATGATGTTCATTTCCCCATAAGCATGTCGGCGCCAACAAAATATTTTCACTTTCGGGGACAAAACTGAAGATTACAATTTCGAGAAAAGATCTCGCCGAAACGAAGAACGCCTTTGTTTGAATGATTGCTTCCCCAACTCGCATATTATATCCGTGTCACTCTCTCCCCTATTTCGCCAAAATAAAAACCGACCTGCCCTTCTGAGAACTTTTTCGATGTCCTCCGCCAATCTTTCCTGGTAAGGGTCCCATATCGCAATACAGTAATCCAGCAGATGATGGACAATCGTAGTGTAGGCAATCTGTTTAATGGATTTGTTGCTTCTTCTAAATGTTCTGCAAGTAAAATGCAGTCTTTGGCTCGCCTTCCCCACAAGATTATCTTTATGATCGTTCCAGTTTAACTTGCTTGTAATCGTTATCCTCGGGTATTTAGTTGAACTGATAGCTTTAAGATTTCTATGATTCGGAAATTCCTTTAAATGCACACGTGGATGACATCATACTTGACATTATTGAGAAACATTGCCATTTTTCGCACCATGCAGGTATTTTCTCTAGATTAATTTCCAGATGGTTTTGACATTCTGAAGACTTTAATAGACGGCAAATAAAAGCTTCGTCTACAAACAAACTAACGTGTTTGTCTCCTAAATCACTCATGCAGATTAGGAACGTAGGGAGCCTATAATACTTCCTTGAGGAACGCCAGATATCACTTCTGTTTTTCTCGATCCCGCTCCGTCAGCCGGCTGGTGTGGCCGAGTGGTTCTAGGCGCTTCAGTGTGGAACCGTAAGAACCGCTACGGTTGCAGGTCCGAATCTTGCCTCGGGCATGGATGTGTGTAATGTCCTTATGTTAGTAAGGTTTAAGTAGTCCTAAGTCATAGTACGTCGACTTACATGTTAAGTCCCATAGTGCTCAGAGCCATGTGAACCATCTGAACTCTCCGTCAGTTACTACGAACTATGAGGTTTCTGACAGAAAATCACGAATCCAGTCGAAAAAAATGAGACGATACTCCATCAGTAACCTATTTGATTAGAAGTCTCTTTTGAGCAACATTATCACAAGCCATCTGGAAATCTCATCACGCAAATGCCGAACCCTTTCCAAAACACACAGATTTTAAGTACAAGTGATCTACTTTTTCGTGGTCTTAAGTCCGAAGATTGTTTTGATGCAGCTGTTCACGCTAGTGTATCTCAGGCTCGCATCCTTCCTTGAGCCAAACTACTGCAGTCTATATTCATCCGAACCTGCTTACTGTAGTCAACTGTTGGCCTCCATTTATGTCCTCCCCATCCCCCTCCCCCCTCTCCATCGCACTTACGAGCATTACAAAACTGTCTATTCCATTATGCCCTATTAATCGACCACATTTTTTGTGAAGTTGTGCTATAATTTGCAGTTTCCCCCAATTCCATGCAGACATTCTTTAGTTATACGATCTACCCATCTCATCTCTAGAACTCTTTTGTAACAACATGCACTCTAACGCAGATAAACGACGTATCACGAAAATCTGTAGATGTGACGTACATGTACAGAAGAAAACCAAATGAATTCAACTTTAGTAAAGTAGAATGATCTATTCGAGAGGAATTCTGCTAGTCATGACGCGTTGGCCCATCTGTGCTGCTTACGCCTAACAGTTATTTAGCTAGGCACTGACTGTTATAATGTCCTACTGAGAGATATCGTGTCAAATTCTATACAATTGGCGCTTTAGGTTGTCAAAACCTCGCACTGGTTGAAGGGCCCTGTCCTTAATGCTCAAAAAGTTGCCAAAGTGGGAAAGATACGGCGACCTTGCTGACCAAGGTACAATTTGGTAAGGAAACTCCGTGTGCGGGAGGGGATTATCTTGCTGAAACGTAAGCCTACGACGACTTTCCATGAAGGGCAACCAAATGTGGCGTAAATTATCGTGGACCTACTGCTGTGCTGTATACGTCCTGCAGATGATAACCAAAGTGGTCCTACTATGAAAAGAAATACAATCCGAAATCTTCACTCCTCACATGCTGCCATATGGCGGGCGATAGTCAGAGTGATATCCCTCTGCTGTCCGGGACGTCTCCAGAGACGTTTTGGGCCAGGAATCTCATTGTCTGGAATCGAATTTTCTTCAGTGATGAGTCCCGCCTTGAACTGAGCCGAGAAACGGAGAGTTGTCTAGAGACGTCCCGGACAGTGGTGGGATACAAATCCGATTGTTGCCCTCCGTATCGCCAGACAATCAGTAGTAATGAACTGTGGTGCCATTTCATGTCGTAGCAGGACTACTGTCGTTTTCATCCGCGCAACCCTAGAGGTGCGTCCACGACATACTACGCCTTGTGTTGTTGCCCTTCACCGCAAACCACCCTGAGCTTACTTTTCAACAAGATAATGCCCGCCTGCAGTGTTTACTGCTTCTCTTCCTGGTTAGAAAACAATACATTGGCCAACAAGGTCACTGAATCTCTCTCCAATTGTGAACGTTTGGAGCATGATGGCCAGGGCCATACAACCACCTCGGGAGTTTGACGTTCTAACTGGCCAATTGGACAGAATTTGGCACCATATCCCTGAGGGCAAAATCCAACAACTCAGTCAGTTCCGAGCCCACTAACTCCGTGAATAGTGGTCAGAGGTAAAATAACGCGTCATTGACGTGCTCAGTTTGTGAAGTTCTTTCTCTTGAATAAATCATCCGTTTCTTCTCAAATTCTAGTTGTTTGCATGACTGTACATGACACGTTTCGATTTCCATCCCATTCGGATCTTACTTAGTGGTGTGTCGTTTTCTTTGTCTTATGCTGTATTTCAAACACTTCTTATCTTTTCTTGCCCGAATTTTTCATTTTCCAAATTCTGTTTCGGTATCCAACACTTAAAGCCATATTCGATGTTATCACATTCATCTTATTCAGAAGCCCTATTGTTGTTGTTACCAGTCTGCGGTTTTATAAACTCCTTGCTCTTTTTATTGTCAGTTATTTTCCTGCCCAAGTAGCTAATCTCTTCTGATCCTTTCAATGTCTCATTTCCTTCTGTAATTCACTCATCATCGCTTTCATATTTCTGGATATTCTTCGCACGACCTTTTTTCAAGTGAAATTCCAACTAGTTCAACTCATTTTCCCAGTCTTTTTATTGTCTCTGACAGAATTACGAAGTCTTCGATAAACCGGAAAGTTTTTATTCCTCCTCCCTGATCTCTAATTTCAAGTTCCCACTTGTTTTCCATTTCTCGTTGCTCATAGTATGGAGTAAATAACATAGGGATCTCCAACCCTCTCTCACTCTCTTCCCAAGTACTTCTTCCCTTTCATGTCACTCTACTCTTACAACAGTAGTACGGTTTCTGTACAATTTATAGATAACGCTTCTCCCCATGTATTTATTTCTGGCAGCTTTCTCTGATTCTAAATTAAGTATAGGTTCACTGCTGCCTCTAGTGTTCCTACCTTTCACCAGAACAGAGACTAATTTCCCTAACTTCTGCCAGTCTGTACATTTACTTTAAAAAATACTTGTTGCAGTGTTGCTCCTGTGAATTATTAAACAGGAATGTATACAGATGTACGCATCAGCCTCGACAAGCTTAAAAATAATTGTGATAAGAATAAGAGCATCCAGCTGCATAAATAAAACATTACTATTAACAAATCATGAATAGGCGCCCGAAGAATAAGACGTCTCGCCGGAGGTTCCAGTCCTTCCTCGGGCATGGGTGTGTATTGTGTTCTTAGCATAGGTTAATTTAAGTTAGTTTAACTAGTGTGTAAGTCTAGTGACCCATGGCCTCAGCAGTTTGGCCCCTTCACACACATTTGAACATTATTTTGAGAATAAGACGGGCATTCATTTATGTTGAGTGACTGAATGCCAATAAAGCATTTGATACCATATAAAGAGAACCTTAATTCCCGACAAAATTTTATGTAATTATTCATACACAGTCAACTGTTCTGATTCGCTCTGAGTTCACCTGTTTCACTAAATTCTGATTTTAATACAGTTACGTGTAAAATGTCACTAACGTCGTCGACAGAACGTAAAAACCTAATCACTGGACATTGATAATTAAGAATACAGTTCGCAGCGTGATGTGCATCAATTTCCATCTGCCGGTGGCCGAGTTCTCACGCATTTCATCGCGTAATGTAGTGGCGGTCCGACAGTTGTAACACATTATCAGTTTCGCTGTTGACCATATGTCAGTGTTCCTGGGAGACTATTTCAGCTGGCTGTAATAATTCATCAATGGTAGCTGCCAATATGGAGACCGGGCGATCTGTGGCACCAGTGACGCCAGAGACTGCTGGCTAAACCCCCGTGGTTAGAATCCTCATCGCCTCTGTAGCTATCCAGAGATATTAGTTTCGTAAAATTTTGGGTTAGATAGGTTTCGCTTTGGATGTAGTATTGTGTAATAAATTTTAGGTTATCTTCTTATTGTTCACCAACTTCCCGATTCTGTTTATTGTACTACTAAACCCCTACCGCGATTCTCCTTCCTGTTTCTAATTCTTTTCTGTTTAATTATTCTACGAACGCGAACTTGAAACCCATGCCTCTGGCGCTGGACGTTATTCTATAATAATACTTATAAAGTTTATTTATCGTATTTGCAGCTCGCTTGTGAGAATTTCTTTCTCTCTACTATTACAATTTTTCGTTGATGGGTTTCTACCTGCACTTGACGCCACCGAGCAACAGTTATCTGTACTGGCGCCATCAGACGTCGCTGATTCTGCCAATACTGTGTATGCACTGGATGAGAGCGGATCGGCCACCGGCATTTTTTTCCGGGTCCTTGTTTGCAATGTATGACCGTCGTCTTACTCTGCACTACTATTACTTAAGGCCCACATTTCGCTACGTAAGCCAACCGTCAGAGTTTTCAAGTATTTTTCTGTAGGTTTATTTTTAGTGTTTTTTATGACATCTCTTTTTTCACGTTCGTTAGCCGGTCATTCATGCACACTACGCTGCAAAATGTGTTCTTAATTACCAGTGCCCAGATATTAGGTCTCCACGTTCTGTGTTTTAGACGTGTTTGACGGATACATTTTGACAGTAATTATAGCATTTTAGGTGCTTTCCTGTCCCTTACGTCTTACATCTTTACGTTTTTGGTTTTCACTTTTGAGTGTAGTACGAGTAGCTTGTGATAGGAACACGCCCGGTTATATATTACGTCTGTTTTTCATTCTACTTCCAGATAATCTGATGATGCCCTACCAGGGTGAAACGCGTCGTTTTTGAGACAATAAAGAGCACTGCGCAACCTTGAGTTGTGTTTCTTTATTAAACATGACATTTTATTCAGTTTTACATAAATTTATGCGCCAGAGAGCCTAGAGACTTCAGCGGGCAATTCTGTAACTGATTCCTTTTACCGTCCTTTCGTATTTTCGCAAAATTTTTACCAGGAATGACCTAATTCATGCGCATCGATGAATCCATCAAAACGATAGCATGCAGAACTCTGGTTTTTAATGCTGAATATTCACAATCAAAAGTAACAAAACTTGGTTCGTTCAGCTATTGTGTCATTTTTATGAAACTATAATCATAAGCAGATGAAGCAATACATCGATTTGAGGCTTTACAATGGAAAATATTTCACCAAACCCTACGTCGCTTTCGTATGCGGGAGGAAAGGGGTTCAACTTCTCGTCCAGCTAACCAGGTTTATAATTACAGTTGTTTCTTTTACTTCCGGAAAATTCTGGGACGGTTTCTCGGAAAATGACACGGCTGATTTCCTTTCCAGTTTTGGATTTGTGATCTGTTTCTAATTTATCGTTGACAAAACTTGAAATTAAATGTCTTCGTTCCTTTCTTTCTTCGTGAAAATGTTCTTGTAACTGAGGCCAGGAAATATTTATCACTGGATACTGTGTACATGTACAAAAACATTCATAGAGTAATATTAAAAAAATTACATCATTTTCATTTTCATTTGATATTCTGTTCTGATACCACATCAAAAGCAAACGACTGATCCTCATTTTCTGTCAATGAGTAATGTAAGAAGCGCCTCTTTATATTTTCACTGCGCAAAGACTGTTGCAGAAAATTTCAAGCGTGCTGCCGCATAAATTCGACTTCTGGTTCTATATTTCAGCTGAATACCGTCCAGTTATCTTCAGAGTGAGCTGAGGTGACACACTCCAGCACTTGCTCCGTCCTTTTAAGCCCGCGGATCGCACCACTGGGTAAGCGGCCACAGGTACACAACGCGCCAGAGACGTAGATTGGCGTCATAGAGGAATGACATATGCATGAAATTAGATCCGTGGTAGCACAGTCTATCCACACGGTGGTATCGATGTCTTACTGCGAGTTGCACCATCGCGACGTCTTTGTGGTTTAATTACAAAAAATTGCCGGATTCAATTATCTGTCCAAGCTGTAGCCGCTATCTCTGTTAATTAAATTCGTCGCCAACACTGGATGTGCGGGGCTTCTTTCACTACTGAGTACCAGAAAGATGAAGTCGAGGCAAAAATTTTCACGTTACCGTACACCGTAAAGTGCAGTATGTCAGCACAGTGCTCTGCCACATCAGATTTATTAGGTTGTAAGTGCCCGGTGTACCAGCGGCGTTCTGTGCATCTCTCCTGGACTGTATGTGTCATCTATCCGATGAATGAACGGCGGCACTCACAGGGGACCTTGTAAACCCTAGGCTTCCGAAGCACAAAATCTCCTTTAACGGAACCCAGGAGTGCTGTTGTCTTTGGTGGAAGGCGAAAAATTACTTTCACATTTTGATATTGAGGATCCGTCCTATTTTTGACGATAGGCTTCCCACGCATGGCAGAAAAGCCATGGATTTAAAACTTTACGTGTGTTCTTTTACTTTTCTTATACCACTGTTGGTTTCATTTGTAGTGCCTTACGTATCTACCGTGGAGAGTACCCGTTGGCTTCAAAAACTCTTCTCAGGTGTATAAGCTCGTCCTTCTGACTGATCTCGTCAGCAATGACGTGTGCTCTGTGTACCAGAGTCCTGAGTACACTCATCTTCTGCGAAAGACGGTGGCAGCTATTTCCACGTAAATATAAATCCGTATGGATCCGTTTTCGATATACTGCATGTTCAAAGGAGCCACCGGACGCAGAAAAACACCATCCTTGTGGCTCTTTGGAAGTCCATGAAGCCTTGGAGGAACCGCACCACTTGGTTTGAATCTTCGCACACCATGTTGTGGAAAATGGGAGGCGTTCGGAAGCGAAGCAGTGTTCCTTACCTCCTAGTTGGTGGGGTATCTACTGACTTTTCGATATTATGTCGTTGTAGATAGCAAGGTGTCGACTAGAGACTTCTGAGGAGAGCTAGCTGACGTGTACCAGTTACAAGGACTCCACAACAAATACGCCAAGGAAATCTAATACTCTTTTGGCAGTGGCGGGACATGCGGCTGGCAGTAATGTGCCCCACCGAAACTAGTCGTGTGAGGCAATAAAGTCATTCTGAAGATACAGTGGTGGGAGACAGCGGTGGCGGTACTTTTTCTCATTTTATATCATCAACCGAAGTCCCTCGTCTATGCAATTAAATGGATGTCCATAAATTCAAGTATGGTCATTTGATACCGTACTGATAGTAGTCCCTCAGTCAGGACTTCATATTTCTGTTAGTGAAGAATCAGTATCGCCCTTACTCCACGTTATTCAAATGTATCTCAACGGCATTGCTGGGTTGTTTTAATTGACAGCAAATTAAGAAATAAAATAACAATTTTAATGCAATAATGAATTTTGAAAGCTCGTGTGGGTATCCTAATCCACGTGGGTACGAATCTTAAACGCATTCGCAAACCACATTACTTCAATTCTAACGATTCATCTATAACATGAATTAATTTGTCATGCGTGGGAGAAACACGGGAAACAGAATGAGGTTAAGGGAGAAAACTACAATAGCAACGTGTTAGTTATGCGCTAGAGCATTGAGCGTTCTCACCAACTGAAGTAGCTGCATCCATTTAGCAAAATTAGATTCCTTTCAGACATACGCCGTTCTAGACTGATTGGCAGCTACTACACAGAATTTCACATTACCTCAGTATCGCCCTGTAGCTTGTCAGCTCAAAGAAAGTTGCGCATTGTGTACCATCGAAAGATACACGCAATCGTCGATGAATATTCCGTTATGCATAGTAACTTACAGTGATTAGCCAGTCCATTACGACCTCATACCTAATAGCCAGTATGTCCACCTTCGGCACAGATAAAAACGACGAGGTGTCGCGGCATCGAGACGAGGCCTTGATAGGTAGCTGGAGGGAGTTAACAGCACATCTGCACTCACAAGTAACCTAACTCCCTTAAATTTAGGGCCTGCCGCGGTGGTCTCGCGGTTCTATGCGCCCAGTCCGGAGCCGTGCGACTGCTACGGTCGCCAGTTCGAATCCTGCCTCGGGCATGGATGTGTGTGATGCCATTAGGTTAGTTAGGTTTAAGTAGTTCTAAGTTCTAGGGGACTAATGACCACAGCAGTTGAGTCCCATAGTGCTCAGAGACATTTGAACCATTTGACCCATAAATTTAGGAGATCGGGCGACGAACTATGACGCCAATGTTCAATCACATCCTAGATGTGGGGAGCCAGCCCGTCAATTGGAGCTCATCACTGTGTTCTTGGAACCACTCCACAACACTTCTGTCCTTGTGACATGGATCACTACCTTTTTCAAAAATGCCACTGCCGACGGTAAGGGATTTAAGTAGTTTTCAACCAGTGTACGATATTCCTTGGCCGTCTTGGTGCGTCGCACGAGTTCCACTGGACCATGGAGGCTCACGTCAACGTTCCCCAGAGCATAAAAGAGCCGCCGCCAGCTCGTCTCCGTCCCGTAGTACAGTTGTCAACGAGCTGTTTCTCTGGAAGACAAAGGATTCGCTCCCTTCAATCGGCATGATGAAGAAGGTATCGGGATTCATGAGATGATGTAACGGTCTGCCACTGCGCCAACATCCCTTGCCGAAGGTCATGTGCTCATTTCAGTCGTTGTTGCCTAAGTCGTGATATTAACATTCGCACATGCATGGGTCGTCAGCTGCGGAAGCCCAACGTTAGGTGTGTCCGGTGCATTGTGTTTTCATATACACTTGCAGTCTGCCCAGAATTAAATTTTACTGTTAGTTCCGCCATAGTTTGCCACATATCTCGTTTTACCAGTCTGCCCAGCCTACGAAGTTCGGTATGTGTCATGACGGGTGGCGCCCTACCCTACGAAGCCTGACGTGGTTTCACCTTAGTTTCGCCACCCGTTGAAGACACTCAACCACAGCGCTTCTCGAACACTCAACAAAAGTCTTGCAGTTTCCGAAATGCTCTTGCCGAGCTTCCGGGCCATCACAATCTGCCCTCGGTCTAACTCAGATCGCTTGCCTTCCCCATTCTACACAGACAGGACACTCACTTATACTGCATCCACTGTGCGTTTGTCTGACTAGCAGTCATTCCTCGATAGGTAACGCTCCTATCGCCTAGACAGGTTTATATAGAACGTAAGTCGGAATGATAATATTCTTGCTCACCAGTGTGTATGAGGTAGCCACGGTTTAACTTCAAAAATACGCATTGGCCAAACCGGTATTATGCTACACATCCGATCAACACATACATCTGGTACATAGGGTGAACAACAAACGTATGTACTAGGTCTACAACTTTGCTTTCGCCGTTTTTTTCTCGAAATTCGCTGCTTTAATGTGAAAAACTTACGGTTCATAGTATTGCCTACAGCATACGAATTCTGTGGCGGAAGAATTGGCCGTCTTTTATGGGGATCCATGAATTTATTCAATTTTGCAATTGTTCATATGATCGGAAGTGCTGGTCAGCCAGACTGTATGCCTCTGATCGAGAAAGGTGGTGGTCAGAGAGAGCAACGTATGGAGAATACGGCGGGAGGGATAGGACTTTTCATTTTAGCGTTTCCATGTATATTTTGACGGGTTTAGCAACAAGGGACCGAGCACTGACCTGCTGAAAAATTACCTTTACGTGTCTATCGATGTATTGTGGCCGTTTGTGTTTCAGTGCTGGGGTCTAACGCATCAACTGTTTTCGATAATGATGTCCTGTGACTGCCTTAGTCTGTTTCAGTAGCTACGAAAACGTTCTGTCTTCCCCTCCATGACGGTCTTCGACATCAAAATCACCGTTCTTAAGGCGTTGAAAACATCCTCTGCACGTTCTTCCACTAACAGTACCGTCACCATTGGTCTTACCCAGCATTTGAAGAGCCACAACTGCGGATTTATTCATGTAAAGCAGAAAATTAAAACTTTCCGCAAATGGTGAGAAATGGGTACGTACTCAATCGAGAATAACCTTATGATGCAATCACAAATCGACTAATATTTTAATGGCATTATGTTTACAGATACCTAAGCTTATTGTATTACACCTATGGCGATGGCAAACTTGTAGACCTAATATATCTATGTCGATAGGACATGAACTCTTTGCATAGTAGAAAAATGAAATTACTTACATGCTGTGCACATCTAAATTAAGCAACTTGACAGTCAATCTCTATCATAATTATAAATGGCGTTTATCTAGAAACGTCCGCAGCTCGTGGTCGTGCGGTAGCGTTCTCGCTTCTCACGCCCGGGTTCCCGGGTTCGATTCCCGGCGGGGTCAGGGATTTTCTCTGCCTCGTGATGACTGGGTGTTATGTGATGTCCTTACGTCAGTTAGGTTTAAGTAGTTCTAAGTTCTAGGGAACTGATGACCATAGATGTTAAGTCCCATAGTGCTCAGAGCCATTTTTTATCTAGAAACATAGAAACCCAGTGAATGTTTAAAAACGTAATGTAGCCCCATATAAAGCCAATACATGCATGACCACGATAAGGCTCATTACTTTGAGGTAATGACAAAGTATCTTGTCTCTGTGATATACAGATCGTCACGAGTACGTGTTATAATACCGTAAAACGCTAAACGGAACGAGAATGACTATCTTTTTAATATACACCTAAACACGTCCATTACACAGTTACATCGGACGCTGCTCCCACAATGAGAAAACGTAGAAGTGCACGTCAGGCAAAGTTTCTCGTAGTATAGGTCTCCTCTACCCCTGAGACCTCACCTAGTTGATTTCTCGCTTGCACCCACTATGTGTAGTGAATAAGTGATTCCACAATTGCGTGAGGATTGTCGTCAGCCCACACATGTTGGTGGTGAAAACTTACAATTTGATCACGTTGGAATGAAGCGTCATCCGTGAAGAGAACATTTGCACTGAAATGAGGATTGACACATTGTTGGAACCATTAGCTGAAGTGTATCCGTGGAGGCCAATCAGCTGCTGATAGTGCCTGCACACGCTGTACACGGTACAACTGGTTCTCCCGTAGCACTCTCCATACAGTGACGTGGTCAGCCTTACCTTGTACAGCAGCAACTTCTCTGACGCTGACATTAGGATTATTGTCAACTGCATGAAGAATTGCCTCGACCATTGCAGGTGTCCTCGTCGTTCTAGGTCTCCCCCAGTCGCGAGTCATAGGCTGGAATGTTCCGTGCTCCCTAAGACGCCGATCAATTGCTTCGAACGCCTTCCTGTGGGGACACCTTCGTTCTGGATATCTGTCTAGATACCAACGTACCGCGCCACGGCTATTGCCCCGTGCTAATCTATACGTTAAATGGGCATCTGCCAACTCCGCATTTGTAAACAGTGCACTGACTGCAAAACCACGTTCGTGATTAACACTAACCTGTTGATGCTACGTACTGATGTGCTTGATGCTAGTACTGTAGAGCAGTGAGTCGCATGTCAACACAAGCTCCGAAGTCAACATTACCTTCCCTCAATTGGGCCGACTAGCGGTGAATCGAGGAAGTACAGTACATACTGACGAAACTAAAATGAGCTCTAACATGGAAATTAAGCGTTTCCGGACGCATGTCCACATAACATCTTTTCTTTATTTGTGTGTGAGGAATGTTTTCTGAAAGTTTGGCCGTACCTTTTTGTAACGCGCTGTATAAGGAAGACAACCGTTGCCTAAGACAGAACAAAACTTTCGGCGATGGTGCAAGCTAGAAAATACTGTTCAACTTGTACACGAAATAAATGTTAAAGAAATTTTTTCGATCGAGGAAAGGAAAATGGAGAATATGCAAAGATAATAATATCCGAACACCTGATTTCGAACATAATCTTCCAAATGTCATACAATGTATATAGAGGTTTTGATACTCGTGAAAGTGTGTACAAAAATGAAAAAATGCTTTTGAGGACGAGAAAAGAACAATACAATACTTCTCGGAGGGAAAAACTTACAATTTTCGCACAAAAAATTGCGTGACATCATCTTCATTACAAAGGTCCTTCATCATTTCTAACTGCACCTACAGCTCCCAAAGCATAAAGCAAAAGCAGGCACACACACACACACACAATATAAAGAGACATAAAAACAGAGAAATTTAGAGTAACGATGCAGTACTGCAAAGTGTTGGGTCCCGTAAAGAAAGTCTGTAGTAAGATGCACGCTTTCTGTGCACTTTATAAGACGGCACGGTAATCCACGGTGGGAAGTGCAGGATCTCCTTCATGGAATCGTGGCCATTAACAGTGTCAGCACCTTGCTGAAGCCCTCCAAATCCCTTGCCCGAATCACAGCATGCGTTAATGAGAAATTTACTGCGCCGACGTAAACCTCTTTAACTGCCATAACGTCCAGGTCCGGCGCCGTGCTGCGGCCGTTACCGCGGTCATTAGACCTTTTACTCGCCATAATAGACGTTACGGTCGGGTAGTTCCGCGGCCTGTAACCGCCCGCCGGCGCTCTGGACAACGCATAAGCAGCGCCACGTAATCCCTGCCGCCGACGACCGTTCCGCCTAGTGGTCTTTGATTTCTGCACGCCCTTGCGGCATCTCATCTATTGTTACGGGGCGGAAATGTGGCAGTTAGGATGGTATTGAGACGTCGCTATGGATAACTTGAATTCCAACACTGTGTGTGATGAACGCTTCTGGTAGCAACACGGTGTCGCCCTGTGATGTTCTTTTGGGTGTGTGTGTTGTCCTTAGCATAACTTCGTTTAAAGTTAAATTACGTAGTGAGTATGCTTAGATTACGTAGTGAGTGACCGATGACCTCAGCAGTTCGGTCCCATAAGATCTTACTACATATTTCCAATTTCTTTTTGTGTTGAATTAACGCCTGCTATTTTAATGTGCCTTACAGGTGGAAAAGCTTTATAAATATTGTAAACTATGTCAGTCTAATCATAAAAACGCCGCGATTATTAAAAAAAATATGATTATAACACTGTACATAAAACCTTGGGTACATGACCACGGTAGGGTTCATCATCTCATGGTAAACGTTAGTACTTAATTACGTACACAAATAACGCCGCATCTAATAATGTCTTTGACTCAGCCTTAATTACGAAGTTACACACAAAGAGAAAGGACAAACTAGAAATAGGGATCAGGTACATTAGAAAGGAATCAATCAGAGAAAAAAGATAGAGTTGTAGTTTCTCTGTACTGGGATCCCATTTCCGCTGGGATAAGTCGATCGTTTCATGTCAATACTGACCCTACGACTTATCTTAGAAGCTAGATTAAGGAAAGGCAAACCTACTTTTCTAGCATTTGTAGACTTAGAGAGAGCTTTTGACAATGTTGACTGGAATACGCTCTTTCAAATTCTGGAGGTGGCAAGGGTAAAAAACAGGGAGCGAAAGGCTATATACAATTTGCACAGAAACCAGATTGCAGTTATAAGAGTCGAGGGACATGAAAGGGAAGCAGTGGTTGGGAAGGGAGTGAGAAAGGGTTGTAGCCTCTCCCCGATGTTATTCAATCTGTGTATTGAGCAAGCAGTGAAGGAAACAAAAGAAAAATTCGGAGTAGGTAGTAAAATCCATGGAGAAGAAATAAAAACTTTGAGGTTCGCCGATGACGTTGTAATTCTGTCAGAGACAGCAAAGGACTTAGAAGAGCAGTTGAACGGAATGGACAGTGTCTTGAAAGGAGGATATAAGATGAACATCAACAAAAGCAAAACGAGGTTAATGGAATGTAGTCGAATTAAGTGTGGTGATGAGGAGGGAATTAGATTAAGAAATGAGACTATTAAAGTAGTAAAGGAGTTTTGCTATTTGGGGAGCAAAATATCTGATGATGTTCAAAGTAGAGAAGATATAAAATGTAGACTAGCAATGGCAAGGAAAGCGTTTCTGAAGAAGAGAAATTTGTTAACATCCAGTATAGATTTGAGTGCCAGGAAGCCGTTTCTGAAAGTATTTGTATGGAGCGTAGTCTTGTATAGAAGTGAAACATGGACGATAACTAGTTTGGACAAGAAGAGAACAGAAGCTATCGAAATGTGGTGCTACAGAAGAATGCTGAAGATTAGATGGGTAGATCATATAACTAATGAGGAGGTATTGAATAGGATTGGGGAGAAGAGAAGTTTGTGGCACAACTTGACCAGAAGAAGGGATCGGTTGGTAGGACATGTTCTGAGGCATCAAGTGATCACCAATTTAGTATTGGAGGGAAGCGTGGAGGGTAAAAATCGTAGAGGCAGACCAAGAGATGAATACACTAAACAGATTCAGAAGGATGTAGGTTGCAGTAGGTACTGGGAGATGAAGAAGCTTGCACAGGATAGGGTAGCATGGAGAGCTGCATCAAACCACTCTCAGGACTGAAGACCACAACAACAAGTCGATTGTTTATTCAGACTAGTATGCAAATTGGCTTCCGGACAGAGAACACTGTCAGATCGTGCGTTATTCACAAAGTGAATACAGGCTCACCATTAATAAAACCTACTAATTGCGGGGGTAGATTCCTGGCTTAAAACGGAGCAAAAAAGGTTCTATGAACACGTGTCCGGAAATGCATCGCTGCCACGATAGATGGTTGCCGCAGCGTACTGTAAGCAGCAGAATGGTCCGGTATTAATGTTGGGAAGAAGCCAAGATGATGTTTGTGTACGGCCAAACAGATGGAAACGGTCGATAGGTAGCACGGCTGTGCCAAAACAAGTACCCTCACAGAAACCAATCACATCACACATTTCAAACCCTTTTTGGCGTTTGTGTGATCATGGGTTCTTTCAGACAGACGAACGTACGGTGAGGTGGGGGAACTGAGAGTACACCGTATTCGGGAGGACCGGGCTCTACAGGCCGGCCGGAGTGGCCGTGCGGATTTAGGCATTACAGTCTGGAGTCGAGCGACCGCTGCGGTCGCAGGTTCGAATCCTGGCTCGGGCATGGATGTGTGTGATGTCCTCCGCTTAGTTAGGTTTAATTAGTTCTAAGTTCTAGGCGACTGATGACCTCAGAAGTTAAGTCGCTTAGTGCTCAGAGCCATTCTGAACCGGGCTGTGCAGCACATTGAAAAGAACCAGAGTGCAAGCTTCAGGAGAGTATCCAGCAGACATGGTGTAAGCAAAGGTACAGTTTCGTGTATCCTGCATGACAATCGCTACTACCCCTGTCACATCCAACACCACGGAGGCCAAACATCTATTGTGACTTAAATGCTGTGCAGCTCTATACTGTGTTGCCGGACAATCATAGTATGAGACACATGTTAACAGTACCTCTATTCCACTATTTCCAGACAGCAATTCGTCCCTGCAGTTTGTCGGTTTTATTATTGTTCACCCTGTACCATAATTCTGGACTACATACAAAACTATATTGTGACCACAGAGAGATTATGTTGGGCAAACCAGGAGAACGTTCAATGCTAGATATAGAGACCATATTATGTTAGTGGGTCAAATCCATCAGCATTTAGTGCTCATTTAAGAGATTAGAAGCCTTCTGCTAATGACATCACTAACAGAATCAGAGTTTTTTTGCAAAGAATAAAAAGGTAGAGCACTGAATGTCCTTCATGGAACACAGATATGTACTCAAATGGACGAACAGACAAAGCAGTGCAGTAAGATCTATATAGAAGAACTTGAACAACATGTTAACAAGATAACTTCAGGTTGGAGTCTTGAGCGTATTCCTTCATGGAAATCGGACTAAAATCTTACAGAAAATGTTATTATGTCCTTCAGTCAGGGCGTCAGTTGACCACCTTGATACATAGTAGACACATGTTGTATTACATGTTAGAGATTGAAGTTTCGTGGAAAGTTCTCGAGGCAATGGCAAACTTCTTTTTTTAAATGATTGCCAGCTCAAATAACTATCATGTCAGCGACATTCTTTCCCTGTTTCGCTATAATACAGAATGAGCTGCCCTTTCTTGATATTGTCCGATGTCCTCCGTGCGTTGTATTTTGTAAGGATCCCATACGGAGCAGAAGAGTTCGCACAAGCGAGTCTCGGCGGTTTCTTTCATAGATCTGTAGCATCTTCTGTATGCTCTGTCAATAAAACACAATCTTTGGTGCACATTTTCTGTGTGATGGTTCCAGTATAAATTATTACGATTGTAATCCCTACGAAATCGTCTACCTTTAAACGTCTGTTAATCGATACATATCCATTATGTCGGTAATAAGTACTCAGTCAAATGATTTTCGAAAGTAAAGAAGTACTAGCCCTCTTGTTCCATGGCCTTTGCACCGTCATGTGAGTTGGGTTTCGCAGGATCGGTGTTTTCGGAATCCATGATGGAGAAGGTCCCTTTATTCAATGTATGGTGCCACCTGACGCTTCAGCCAGTTGTTGATAATATCTTTGATCTCGACGTCGGCCTTGCTGAAGGATCTTTCGAATTCGGTGTCAGTCTTATAAATTGCTTTTGCATTTCAAGGAAACGCTGCAATGCGTTCCAATCTATTTCCACGCTTTGAGGTACATCCACGTTCGTCCGGTTGATTGCAAAAATGCTGTCGCCTCTCTAATTGAATCTGGGCTGAGTACAGAAAACTTTCCTAAGACTCGACCCATGCCGATTTTCGTTTGCTTCCTTGCTGTCTTCCAGCGGCGACTGTGTAATTTGTAGATATAAGTGTCGCTTTTTGCTGCACCGTGAGGCATTAGTTTCATATCTTAGAGTCCAAACTTCGAGAAGCTCTTATTTATCTGATTCTATGTGGATCTTGCGTGTGGCGTATATGGGCTTACGTCTCTTGTTCACTTGAATAGTATGAGTTTCAAGGATGAAGAACTCTGATTTTGTGCTTCTTTCGATCTTCCTGATAGTGTCAGCCAAAGTCCCTCATTCATATAAATTTTCTGTGTTTTCTTCATCTTTTCAAGAGTGACTTTGCAATCAGATTCCATGTTCGTACTGGATTTTAGTAAATACTTGACACTTTGATATCGACTCCCATTTATGAACCTGACGTCCTACAACTTCTTCTATGGTTTGGTGACCATTATTCAACATAGATAAGCAGCAATATACTACCGTGTTGTTTCAATGTAATGGCGTATCTGTTGAGTGTAGAGGCCAAATTATAAGTAGAATTTTGCATAACATCATAGACTGATTCTTGTTATAACGGTCTGGTACCACTTGCAGGTCTTTATTTGGGAACACAAACCGTTACTTGTAAGGATTACTTCCAATCATTTTGCGATTTCGACAGGACCTGCTTCACTTTCTTGTTCCTCTTGGAAGAATGAGTGTGCATCCGTAGTTTTGGTCTGTTCCTCACTTTCAGCTTCCTCGTTCTGAATCCGATTCTCGTCTTACTCGTGGTTCTCTTCATAAATGTGTCCTCCTGTTTGTGGAAACGTGGGATGACTGTCAAGGTTGACCCTTCCCTTTTAATGCTGTGAATCCACCGTGCACAAACTGGTGATAATTTAACTCCTATGTGACAATTTTAGCTGGCCGCTGTGGCCAAGCGGTTCTAGGCGCTTCACTACAGAACCGCGCTGTAGCTACGGTCACAGTTTCGAATCCTACTCGGGCATGGATGTGAGTAATGTCGTTAGCTTAGTTAGGTTTAAGTAGTTCTAAGTTTAGGGGACTGATGACCTCAGATGTTACGTCCCATAGTGCTTAGAGCCATTTTTTGACAATATGAAACAGGGTTGTCGTTGAAATCTGAGGCAGATCTGTAAGAAGTTCATAAATTGTGAACTAACGTGTCTTGACCGCTATCCTGGCTGCTACTAACCTAGAAATTTCTGCACTATTACTCAGAACACAATCACAATTAACCCCATCCCCTGACCCACGATACAATCGGCGATGGTTCTCGATGGCATTCATTGCTTCTGAATGCAAGACGCGAATGAAAAACCTTACACCACAACTGGCGGGAGACGTAGAGACATGGTACATTTAGTCGCTTGCTTCTTACACGTTGACAAACGCAACTGATGATCTCGTAAAGAGACCTTCGAAGTCTCCTTCTCCAATTACGCAATCGCCATGAAGCTACTAGAAATAATAGCCAGTGCAGCACCTCTGCCGTAAAAGCCGTGATAGGGTAATGGTGGTAACAGCCCGGCTGTTACACGTGGAAGACGAATTTGGATGTGTGATGTGTCAGGCATTCACCGCATACAGCGCAGAATTCTGTTTATTCACCTGCTTCTAAAGTTGGTGCCCTCTTGCTGAAAATAACGCACTGAAACTATATTCAACATTTCAGTTTTTGACACAACACTGTTTAAAACACAATCATGAAACATTAAACCCCCATTCCGCACAAATGACTGCTTAACAAGCCATGAACTTGAGTTCGGAAATTGTAATGTCGATGACACATCACGGAATAAATAACAATGATCGAAAAGAATCATTCTGGGGAGTGGACACACATCCACTCAAAATACCGTCGTTGCCTTCGATCTAAGGCTGGCGACCGCTAACATCGGCGTACGCCCCGCAACCAGTGTAGCTGGATCTGGCGTCGTATGTAGCTGAAGACTTTGCTCTAAAGCCCGGACTACCTATTTTAACTAGAAATATAGTCAGTTTGATATTTTCAGTCGTTTATTGATAACCGGATGCAGTCAGTTTTTTGTGAGATCTGCCTTAAACGTGATTCAACTAAAAAAATAAAATAAAAAGAATGAACAGCCTAATAAGTTTCCAATTATGACAGCACTAAATTCAATCTTCTTCCGAAGGTAATGTTACGTCAAAATAAAGTAAAAGTTCTTGATCGAACAAAATGAACAATTATCTCTTCTTATGGCGCGTAAAACCAAAAGGCATTCAATAACTTCAGTCGTATCAATCAAACTTTTAAAGAAACCGATCGCGTGGCAACCCTCAACCACACCTGCCGGGAACCACACTCTAGTCTCTGCCTCATACGTGTTGACCAGTCATCGGACAAGTTTGCAAGGCCATCTTCCACAGCAGTTGTGTAAATCAGTTGTTATTCGTTTTCAGTCTTGCTCTTACTGAAATGTAGTTGAAGAGAATTACACAGAGGCGTTTCGCTTTTATTTATAAAGTGTCTTCCGTGGTTATTCTGCAAATTGGATATATATGTATAAACACTTTTCGTGGTTTTTAGATTAAAAACAGCGATTTGCTTATAAAGTTGTAGTGCAAGTTACTTACGGTGTTTCTTTACTTATTCTCCAAACCACTGTTTGTTTCCTCTATGTTAGCAGTGGTTGACGTCGAAAGACTTCGTTTTACATAAAATTACCACCAGAGACAGACATAGAAGTCATAAGAATAAACAACAAAGAACACCTCCTCACCTTACGAGAAAACCACCACAGTCAGAAAACCGTAACACAAAAAGAGCTCATAATTTATCAGACCAATCTAGCAAGCCACACACTCTTTAAACAGATTGACAACTTGACATAATATTAAATATGCATATATAAGCTAGGCTCCATTTATCCATCTCTCTTATAATTATAATCCAGGTCCGACACCCCACCCAAAAACAAACAAAAATCTCGCAATCACTCTCCCCCTGCCTCCCCCCCCCCCCCCCGCCACCCCTATCTCTTCTCACATCCCTGGAACACACAAGACAGAGTACACACATCACACGCATTCACCCTCTACTCTCCCCCACCTTCTAATCTCTCTCTCTCTCTCTCTCTTTCTCTCTCTCTCTCTCTCACACACACACGCACACACACACAAATAAAAAAAATAGTTTCACAGATTGGCAACTCTCACAGCCTACTCGAAAACTAAAAAGCAGACATAAACACTGTAATACTGTGGAGAGTAAGAAGTACAAATTACTTTAGTTCATTTTACAAAGATGAAGAATAAATCTCCCAAATGCAGCACAAGATATGCTGCAGAATGGCAGAAACAGCGAAGTGCATATGTAAAACGAAGTCTTTCGATGTCAACCGCTGCTAACATGGGGGGAAGAAGCAGTGATTTGGAGAATATGTAAAGAAACACATAAGTAACTTGCACTCCAACTTTATAGACTAAACTCTGTTTTTAATCTAAAACTACGTCCGCCCCCGGTAGCTGAGTGGATTTTGGTGAGAGGGTTTAGCTACCCTCTGTAATAAAAAAAACTGAGTGAACGGATCAACGAACAACCAGAACGAGTGTCATAGGACGTCCACAAGGAACAAAGTCAACGAACAATATAGAACAAAATAAGATTGAAAAAAAAAGTGTCCAGCGCGACAGAATGTCAATGCTAAGTGCACGGGTTCGATTCCCGGCTGGGTCGGAGATTTTCTCGGCTCAGGGACTTGGTGTTGTGTTGACCTAATCATCATCATTTCATCCCCATCGACGCGGAAGTCGCCGAAGTGGCGTCAAATCGGAAGTCTTGCACAGGGCGAATGGTCTGCCTGACGGGAGGCCCTAATCACACGACATTTATTTATTTATCTAAAA
The DNA here is from genome assembly GCF_023897955.1 of Schistocerca gregaria. Classification (NCBI taxonomy): domain Eukaryota; kingdom Metazoa; phylum Arthropoda; class Insecta; order Orthoptera; family Acrididae; genus Schistocerca; species Schistocerca gregaria. The sequence continues at coordinate 377,893,224 of NC_064923.1, forward strand.
CTACCAAAAACATACAAAGATATGCATCGAATTTGCTGAATAACCATGGAAGGTGCTTTATAAATAAAAGCTAAACGTGTCTGGTGTAGATAGAGAAGATCCAACGGAGAGCAGCGCGCTTCGTTACAGGATCATTTAGTAATCGCGAAAGCGTTACGGAGATGATAGATAAACTCCAGTGGAAGACTCTGCAGGAGAGACGCTCAGTAGCTCGGTACGGGCTTTTGTTAAAGCTCCGAGAACATACCTTCACCGAAGAGTCAAGCAGTATATTGCTCCCTCCTACGTATATCTCGCGAAGAGACCATGAGGATAAAATCAGAGAGATTAGAGTCCACACAGAAGCATACCGACAATCCTTCTTTCCACGTACAATACGAGACTGGAATAGAAGGGAGAACCGATAGAGGTACTCAGGGTACCCTCCGCCACACACCGTCATGTGGCTTGCGGAGTATGGATGTAGATGTAGATGTAGAATTTAATTTCAGTAAGCGCAAGACGGAAAACCTGTAGTATCTAACTACCACATAGGTCACTCCGAACAAGCAACGACAAGCCGAGATGCTATCTCCAAGTTAGTAGCCACGTCGTTACACGTGACGAAGACGCAAAACGATGCAATACATTACGCAACAGTTTGGGTTACTTGGCGCAACAACACGGCTCACCCTAAGCGGAAGTTCCTATAGACGTTGAGGGTTAATTTATGAACAACCCCCCTAGAATCTTTTCGTATAATCGGTGCTCCACTGTAAATAAATGGTTCACCCTTCGTAGCGACTCCGCGTCACTGGTACGCCTGCCGGGCGAGCACCTCAGTAGCTGAGCAGTGGGCACCGCAGACGCGAGCCAACGTCGACAACGAGCGGGTGAAGGCGCTGCGAGGGCGCCTGGCGGCGGCTGGCGGCGGCTGGCGGGTAGGGAGGCGCAGCGCGGCGCGGCGCAAAAGCAGACCACCGGATTAGGGATAAATATTCATGAGGACAGGCAGCAGCGGCGGCGCGCGCCGCGCGTCTTGCAATTGGCTGGCAGCGCCCGCTCGGCGCCAGATGGCCCCGCTCCGCTCCACACTGTGTCTGCGTCTGGCGCTGAGGCGACGGCGGCGGGATGCTGCGAGGGGCGTGTGTGTATTAGCGGCTGCGTGTCTGCCGCCGCTGCTGCTCAAATTATCCTAATGGCTCACTTCTACGCACTGCGAGTACTGCCAATTTTGTCTCATTGCTGTTGCTGTACTACTGGTTGCGAGAATTACAAAACCGCAGAAAAGCGAATAAATACTGTTTGTTTCTTGCAAAGGAGAAAACAGAAACCAACCAGCGGCTGAAGTAAAGTTCACTTCCTACAGGGTAATACATAACTCTCTAAGAAATTAGGAGGAGATTGAGGAAATAATGACAAAGTACTCTCACTGATATGATTTGATATCTAGCAGGATACTAAAGCATGTTGTGATAATAGTCTGATGCTAATCTACATCTATATCCATACTACGCAAGCCACAAGACGGTGTATGGCGGAAGGTACTTTCAGTACCTCTATCGGTTATTCCTTATGTTCCAGTCTCGTATTGTTCGTGAAAAGAAGGATTGTCGGTATGCTTCTGTGTGGGCTATAATCTCTCTGATTTCATTCTCATGGTCTCTTCGCGAGATATACGTAGGAGGGAGCAATATACTGCTTCACTCTTCGGTGAAGGTATGTTCTCCAAACTTCAACAAAAGCCCGTACCGAGCTACTGAGCGTCTCTCCTGCAGAGTCTTCCACTGGAGTTTATCTATTATCTCTGAGCACTATGGGACTTAACATCTATGGTCATCAGTCCCCTAGAACTGGGAACTACTGAAACCTAACTAACCTAAGGACAAAACACAACACCCAGCCACCACGAGGATGAGAAAATCCCTGACCCTGCCGGGAATCGAACCCGGGAACCCGGGCGCGGGAAGCGAGAACACTACCGCATTCGCGATTACTAAATGATCCAGTAACGAAGCGCGCTGCTCTTCGTTGTATCTTCTCTATCTCTTCTATCAACCCTATCTGGTACGGATCCAACACTGCTTAGCAGTATTCAAGCAGTGGGCGAACAAGCATCCTGTAATCTACTTCCTTTGTCTTCGGATTGCATTTCCTTAGGATTCTTCCAATGAATCTCAGTCTGGCATCTGCTTTACCGACGATCAACTTTATATGATCATTCCATTTTAAATCACTCCTAATGCGTACTCACAGTTAATTCATGGAATTAACTGCTTCCAGTAGCTGACCTGCTATATTGTAGCTAAATGATAAGGGATCTATCTTTGTATACATTCACAGCACATTACACTTTTCTACATTGAGATTCCATTGCCATTCCCTGCTCCATGCGTCAATTCGCTGCAGATCCTCCTGCATTTAAGTACAATTTTCCTATGTTACAACCTCTCGATGTACCACAGCAACATCATCAAAAAGCCTCAGTGAATTTCCGATGTCATCCACAAGGTTATTTATGTATATTGTGAATAGCAACGGTCCTACGACACTCCCCTGTTGCACACCTCAAATCACTCTTACTTCGGAAGACTTCTCTCCATTGAGAATGACATGCTGCGTTCTGTTAACTAGGAACTCTTCAATCCAATCACACAATTGGTCAGATAGTCCATATGCTCTTACTTTGTTCATTATACGACTGTGGGGAACTGTATCGAACGCCTTGCGGAAGTAAAGAATGGCTCTGAGTACTATGGGACTTAACTTCTGAGGTCATCAGTCCCCTAGAACTTAAAACTACTTAAACCTAACTAACCTAAGGACACCACACATATCCTAGTCCGAGGCAGGCTTTGAACCTGCGACCTTAGCGGTCACACGGTTCCAGAATGTAGCGCCTAGAACCGCTGGGTCACTCCGGCCGGCGATAAAATTCCGACAGCTACTATCACAAGTCTTTATTTTCCGACGCTACCCTTTATGTTTGTCTACTAATATCGTATTGTTGTTGTGAAAGAGAAAATTTGTACTACCACTTGGGCTTCGTTAATACCGGATGGTTATACTTACACTTCCCCTATTTAACACGTTGTAGCACGGAAACTAACTACCGAAAGTGTACCAAACTTGGTAGTATTAATGTCCAGAGTATAGGGTACATGATTTCCATGCGTCACAGCGCCACTGTGCGGTTCCACTTATGGCCATCAGGTGCCATGATCAGTCATAGAAAATCATAGTCTCACACATCACTGCGCGATAACAACGGCGATGTCAATGACGACAGTGCCGCTAAAGCAGTTATCAAAAACGGTTTTCAGAAACTCCTTCACCAAAGAAGACGAGGTAAATATTCCTCAATTCCAATCAAGAACAACTGCGAAAATAGACATACTCGGTGTAGCAAAGCAGCTTAAATCACACAATAAAGGCAAGGTCTCCGTTCCAGATTTATACCAGTCAGGTTCTTTTCAGAGTATACTGATACAATAGCTCCATATTTAGCAATTATATACAAACACTCACTCACAGAAAGTTCCGTACCTAAAGACTGGAAAGTTGCTCAAGTCACCCCAATATCCAAAAAGGGAAATAGGAGTAATTCCCTGAATTAAAGGCCCATATCACTAACGTCGATTTGCAGTTGGGTTTTGGAACATAAACTGCGTTCTTTCATTACGAATTACCTCGAAGAAAACGATTTATTGACATTTAGTCAGCACGGATTCAGGAAACATCGTTCTTGTGAAACACAACTACCTCTTTATACTCGTGAAGTAATGAGTGCTAACGACAGGGGATATCAAATTGATTCCACACTTTTTGGGTTCAGAAGGCTTTCGACATGGTTCCTCACAAGCATCTTCTAACCAAAGTGCGTGCCTATGGAATATCGCCTCAGTTGTACGAATGGTCACAGTTCGTAGTAATAGACGGAAAGTCATCGAGTAAACCACAATGAATATTCGGAGTTCCCAATGGAAGTGTTAAAGGCCCTCTATTGTTTCTGATGTACATTAAAGACATAGGAGACAATCTAGGCAGCCCTATCAGATTGTTTGCACATGACGCTGCTATTTATCGTCTTTTAAAGTCATCAGATGATCAGATCGAGTTGAAAAATTATTAGATACGATATATGTGTGGTGTTAAAAGTCGCAATTAACCTTGAATAAAGAAAGGTGTGAAATTATTGACATGAGTACTAAAAGAGATTCGCTAAATTTCGATTACGTGATCAATCCTACAAATCTTGAAAGGTAAGTGCTAAGGTCTAATCAGGGTATATCGGGTATATCCAGAAAATAAAGTCGATAATTGCCAGCCGCAAGGTGGAATGAGTATAATATCTGTGAGTAGGAGGATCTTTGATGGTCAAGAGAGCCAGGCGCGCGCAGTAAAATACTCTGTCGTCGCAACTAGGTGCCCGGAGGAAGCAGACGTGTGGTGACAGCTTTAAGGTAGGATTCGCGCAACGCAGTTTTCAGGTTGAACAATGAGCAACTACAGCACGTTAATGGGAGAAGCTATAAAATGATTTCAAAATGTTTTTTGTTAGATAAAGTTCACAGTCATGATTTGTATGCCCAAATTTGACGCAGTAAATTTTTAACAATATATATATATATATTGAGATCAACATGTGTTTAAGTCTAGCAGCCTGAATCATAATCAACTTTCTTTGCTTGTCTTGAATATGAAAATGAGTAGTAAAGTAAAGTTACCCACCAAATGAAAGAACGTAAAGAAAAGAAGGCCTCTATGGAATATACAGGGTGTTTCAAAAATTACCGGTATATTTGAAACGGCAATACAAACTAAACGAGCAGCGATAGAAATACACCGTTTGTTGCAATATGCTTGGGACAACAGTACATTTTCAGGCAGACCAACTTTCGAAATTACAGTAGTTAAATTGTCAACAACAGATGGCGCTGCGGTCTGGGAAACTGTATAGTACGATATTTTCCACATATCCACCATGCGTAGCAATAATGTGGCGTAGTCTCTGAATGAAATTACCCGAAACCTTTGACAATGTGTCTGGCGGAATGGTTTCACATGCAGATGAGATGTACTGCTTCAACTGTTCAATTGTTTCTGGATTCTGGCGGTACACCTGGTCTTTCAAGTGTCCCCACATAAAGAAGTCACAGGGGTTCATGTCTGGCGAATAGGGAGGCCAATCCACGCCGCCTCCTGTATGTTTCGGATAGCCCAAAGCAATCACACGATCATCGAAATATTCATTCAGGAAATTAAAGACGTCGGCTGTGCGCTGTTGCCGGGCACCATCTTGCATAAACCACGAGGTGTTCGCAGTGTTGTCTAAGGCAGTTTGTACCGCCACAAATTCACGAAGAATGTCCAGATAGCGTGATGCAGTAATCGTTTCAGATCTGAAAAATGGGCCAATGATTCCTTTGGAAGAAATGGCGGCCCAGACCAGTACTTTTTGAGGATGCAGGGACGATGGGACTTCAACATGGGGATTTTCGGTTCCCCATATGCGCCAGTTCTGTTTATTGACGAAGCCGTCCAGGTAAAAATAATCTTCGTCAGTAAACCAAATGCTGCCCACATGCATATCGCCGTCATCAATCCTGTGCACTATATCGTTAGCGAATGTCTCTCGTGCAGCAATGGTAGCGGCGCTGAGGGGTTGCCGCGTTTGAATTTTGTATGGATAGAGGTGTAAACTCTGGCGCATGAGACGATACGTGGACGTTGGCGTCATTTGGACCGCAGCTGCAACACGGCGAACGGAAACCCGAGGCCGCTGTTGGATCACCTGCTGCAGTAACTGCACGTTGCCCTCTGTGGTTGCCGTACGCGGTCGCCCTACCTTTCCAGAACGTTCATCCGTCACGTTCCCAGTCCGTTAAAATTTTTCAAACAGATGCTTTATTGTATCGCTTTTCGGTCCTTTGGTTACATTAAACCTCCGTTGAAAACTTCGTCTTGTTGCAATAACACTGTGTCCTAGGTGGTGGAATTCCAACACCAGAAAACTCCTCTGTTCTAAGGAATAAACCATGTTGTCCACAGCACACTTGCACATTGTGAACAGCACACGCTTACAGCAGAAAGACGACGTACAGAATGGCGCACCCACAGACAGCGTTGTATTCTATATCTTTCACATCACTTGCAGCGCCTTCTGTTGTTGAAAATTGTAACTACTGTAATTTCGAAAGTTTATCCGCCTGAAAATGTACTGTTGTCCCAAGCATATTGCAACAAACGGTGTACTTCTATCACTGCTCGTTTAGTTTTTATTGCCGTTTCAAATATACCGGTCATTTTTGAAACACCCTGTATATGTGCAGTTCATGGTTTGAAATCGATTTTGGTATAACTAAAGTTATCAGAGCAAAGCTATTTCAAATAAGTAATTTCATACCATTGCACAACTGGCTATATTCAGGTAAAGATATAATTTCATTAGGTAAACATCAGGGCCAAAAGTTAATCTTTCAGTACCATCACAATGCCACTGAACAAATGGCATTATTCTCTTAAATTCAAATACATGTTTCATAACGTCAAAATGGAGGAGTGCACGAAACAAGTTCGCAGACGCAGTCAGATGGAATAATTTTATCTTTAATACTTTCACTAATTAAATTGGAAACAGTGTTGGGTTAGATACTTTCACTTTTAAAGACCATTTTAGACATGATACGTTCAATCTGAAGGGTGTAAATTCAACTAAATGCTTAGGGATTACAATTAAAAATAACTTAAATTGGAAAGTTCACATAAATAATGTTTTGCGTAGAGCAAATCAAAGACTGCGATTCATTGACAGAACACTTAGAAGGTGCAGCAGGTCTACTAATGAGACTGCGTACACTGCACTTGTCTGCCATATTCTGGAGTATTGCTGTGTGGTGTGGGTTCCGCATCAGGTGGGACTGACAGATGACATCGATAAAATACAAAGAAGGACGGCCCGTTTTCCGTTATCGCGATATAGGAGAAGGCGTTTTACGTTAAGACGGGATCTTCTCATGAAATTTCAATAACCAGTTTTCTCCTCCGATTGTGAAAACATTCTGTTGGCACGCACCTACGTAGGGAGAGTTGATAATTACGATAAAATAAGAGAAATCAGAGCTTGCACTGAAACATTTAAATTTTTCGCGCCCTCTTTTCGAGAATGGAACGGTAGAGAGAGACAGCTTGAAGGTGGTTCATTGAACCCTCTGTGAGGCACTTCATTTTGAATAGCAGAGTAATCACGTAGATGTAGATGTAGGTGTAGTAGCAGTGCACTTGTTGATGTGTCAACATGAGATAGAGAAAAGGAATGGGGCATCATTGGTGAGCTCTGTTATCAAAACAACAATAATGCTGCAGCCGCACTTCGAGAATATCGCCGGCTAAAAGGATTACAGAGGGGTCCTTGGTCTCCACCTGCTGTGCGGAGCATGATCAAGAAGTTCGAATCAACTGGAGAAGTGGGCGTCGCTGCGGGAGGAGGCCGACGACCGGTTGCACCACGGATGGTTGATGAAATTGCTGTTGCTATGGCAGACAAGTGCGCGTGCTGACAGAACTGGACACCCCCTGTCCATTGTACGGAAGGTGCTTCGAACCGTTCTCAAATGGCATCCGCAAAAAATTGCATGTGGTACTGCAGCTTGCACCACAGGGCGCACATTGACTTCGCTCTCCAGTTTGTCGCAAGGATTAAAGTTGACGAGAGCTGGCCATGGACCATCCTATGGATAGAAGAAGCCCATTTTTCTCTGACGGGTCAGGTGAACACACAGAACTGCCGAGTGTGTGGATCTTCACCTCGGGTCACTGTGCATGAAGTTCCTCTTTATGGTGAACGTTTTACAGTGTAGTGTGCTTCATGACTACCTTCATCATTGGTCCATTCTTTTTGAACAGGTTGGCACTCAAGGACCAAAGACGTTCAGTGTGACTGGCCAGCGTTACTGCGATATGCTTCGCCAGCTTGTCATACCCGCCCTACAAGAGAGGTACGTACTGAACTCAAGTTTTCATGCAAGGTGGGGCCCCACCGCACATCGCTCGTGAAGTTCACCTGCTTCTCCGAAACACATTTGAAAACGACCGAATTATCAACCGATTGTTTCCAAATGCTTGGCTGGCACGATCACCTGACCTCTTTCCCTGTGATTTTTGGTTGTGGAGCTACCTGAAGGACAGTGTTTACAAGGGGAACAATCACACGTGTTCTGATTTGAGGAGCAGCATATCAAGAAAGGTATCCAGCATAGCTACCGACACGCTTCGTTCTGCTGTGCAGAATGTAATCCTGCGCTTTCAGATTTTTCTGGACACTGATGGGTGCCATATTGAACCCCTTTTGTAGCAGTAATGGTACCGGTATGTAATGTTATGATGTGCACCACATTAAAAGTTTTCAACTTGAATTGATTCTACATTATTTCTTTTCCCCATGTCCTTTCTACCAGGTTTGGTACTCGTACAGTAATTAGTTTTCGTGTTATAACCTGTTAAGTAGGGGAAGTTTAATTATAACCACCCGCTATTTTACATTTTAACTATAAACTTCAGTATTTTATAAATTGTGTTTGTGAAAGAAGGAATTTATATTACCACTCAGATTTTATCTACATGTTGCATTTTAATTGCCCATTTTCAGTATTTTTGTAATTGGTTCTCAATTATTTTACGTAATTTTTGTGTGGTTTAGCACATGTAGAACCGCCCGACACCATTCATCCCCTCTGTAGCGTCGGTTTTGTTTCCGTCACCTCTGACGCCACCTGTAGACGGCCTGCCAAATGCATAGTAGTCAGTACTGCTTTGTCTGCTGCCGCTCAACCAACTACCTGCAGATTGCGGGGTAAGGCTCTTCTCCTTATCTGGGTCCAGAGCTTGGCTCGGACCGGTTAATATTTATCCTGATTTTATTCTGAATTTCCATTCGTTTTCAATAAGGACTATCGCTTTTAGCGCACTAGTCTTATTTGATTTTCATTTCAAGGAAGAAATTCTTTTTAGCATGAGAAAATCATTCCAATCTTTCTCCCAGCATTTATACTTTAGTATATTGTAGCTGGCGCAATTTCTCCATGCAGTGCTGTTGCTGGCGCATTTTCTTCATCCAGTGCTGTTGCTGCTGATTATGTTGTAATTTTTCTTGTGGAATTCCTTTCATATTTTGTTGATTCTTTCGTTTCTCATCTCACGTTTCCACTGCGCAAATTCTAAGCGTTTTGTTCGCCAGTGAACTGTGTGTGTTGCACAGTGTTGCTACGTAATTTCAGTGTTCAGTTTCTTGGGGCAGTGCACAATTTGATTCTGGTAGTGGTTTTGATTTTATTTTCTGCACAGTTAAAGCCATTTGGTTATCTCTTTACGCAAATGTACGCACTTACTCACTCTGCTCGAAATAATAATTTCTTTGATTTAATTTCCTGCACATTTAAAGCCATTTGGTTATCTCTTTACGCAAATGTACGCACTTAGTCACTCTGTTCGAAATAATAATTTCAGTTCAGACTTTTATAACAGATGCCGGTACATTAAGTTTTGAGTAAAAACCAATAAAACGTTTTACTGTTCATGAACGAACGAACGATCGTATCAGAACAATTAGCTTTCACCGCTTATGGCGTATAGTATCATTTTTTTCGTTAACTCTTCTGATCCAAAAACTGTATTTCTGACTCAGAAACGGACTGTTGCAGCAGTATGTGGTGTAGGTTCGCAAATCTCTTGTCGACCCCTTTTCAGCAGTTTCTCAATATATATTTACTTTAATGCTGTTCGTTCTTAACAGTACCTGCTTATACACAAGAGTTACCAGTTTTCACTCAGTTAATGCTAGGCCGAAATCCAGTCTGCATTTGGAACGCACATCCTTGACTCTTGTGCAGAAAGGCGTCCATTTTAAGTAAGCTGCCACAAGAATTCGAAGTTCTTAGAAGTAATCCGCGCACTTTCTGGTCTAAATTGAAGCGTTCCGTCATGGATCACTCATTCTCTTCTCTCGACGAACTCCTCAGCCATTGTAGAAAGTCCTCAGAGTTCCAAATGTGGTGCACACATTTGCTCACTTGTGGTGCCAGCATCTTCTTTAGGTATATTGCAGTAGGATTGGTGGCAGCGCCGATGTTGCTTACAATAGGTCGAAGAGGGGGCCATTCTTGTGAACTTTGGGAAGTATATGCAGTCCTACTGGCGCTTTGAAATGCAGCTGTTTGACGACTTGTTCAAACAGGCCCGTCTCCTACAGCAGAGCCTTGGTCTGTTGTCCACTTTGTCCATGGGGTCACTTTCTATTGGTTTGTATGCAGGATCCTCCAGAAGTTGTTGCACTTTTCCGTCATACTCTGTCTTCTTTAGGATGACTATGGAGTTCTTCTTGTCTGCTGGTATCGCCACAATGCTGTCATCCTCCCGGAGCGGCCTGATTGCTACCCTTTCATTGTTTGAGATTGAGCAGTGGTGCTGCTTTCCTGGCACACTAGCTCTTGGGCAGTACTATCGATTACCCAGCTGTACTACGATCTTTGCCCCTGTTGTGATCTGGCGGAGGGTATTTCCGATATACAAGTCGGCCTTCGGACTCGCTACGGTGCGCTAGGGCGTGCTTCAGGGGACAAAGGAGCAAAACACGCAGACTCGGCCAGCAGCGGCGCGGGCGGTCTACCTTGTAGGACGGTCGTGAGTTACTGTTGCACCAGCCTGATCTCAACTCCGGTCGCTGCTCGTCGCCTTGCCCTGGTACTTGTTTACTCGAACAGACCATTTCCTCGAGACCATCACGAACAACGCTCTCCATCGGAGGCGTAAGTGCTTTTGGTGCCTTCGTTTTGTGGAAGCATTTGCGTTGTAGCGACTGTCATTTGTGGGTTGGTTGCTTGGTCTAGTGTATGTGTTGATGAAATAAGAGGAGCCGGCAAGAGGCGTGACACGAAGGAGACCAGCAGTCAATACTTCCTTCAAGAAATCAGCCCCCCGGAAAGGCGTAGTGACTGTAAGCAATTGAAGATATTTTATCATAGTCTAGTCGTAATATGCTGCGTAACAAACTTAAACAGTTCAGTTACAGTGCAGACCTATGAAAGGCAATTAAGGTGCACAAAACCTAGTTTGTGCTGAAGTTGTGCATTTGAATAACGTAATATTATCTTGAAGTTTCTCCATTTCATTTTGTACACATTATCGGTCTTTATAATATGTGGAATATTGTTTGGAAAACTATGAGTGTAAAGGTCTGGTACTATACTTTCAGCATTGGATTTGTATACATTTCTTACTTTAAATGTTTTACTGCAAAATTGTGCATTTGAATAACGTGATAGTATCTCGAAATTTTTCCATTTCATCTTTGTACACATTGTCGGTTTTAATCATGTGTGGAAATATTGTTTGGGAAACCATGAGGGTGTAAAGATCTGACACTATATTTCCTGCATTGGATTTGTGTACATTTCTTAGTTCAAATGTTTCACAGCATTGATATTGCTACAAAATCTTTCACTTCTATGAATAGCACTTATTGGTTTCTTTATTTATATTATTGAACTCTTAACTTCTAGTAATTGATGTTTGTTTGGTGTTTACTGTGTTTTCTGCGGGCTGTTTGTGTTCTAGTTTTCTGCGAGTTGGGATTTGTGGGAGAGGCGCCACGTTCTGCATCAGTGCACAGAAGGTATGACGTGTCGTCTCAAGGTCAGTGACTCCCGGTTGAGCCCCGGCGTTTAGGTGTTGTTTTGGACGACTAATCTGCTGCTTCTGGAATTTTAAACTAAGTCACCCAGGTCAGCCGGAAGTCACTGCCCGTTTGATAAACTCACATGTTTAATTTTTTAAAAAAAAAAATTTAATTTACTTGTCAGTGAATTATATTGACTGTAATGTCTTACTTGTGTTATTCCTCAAGCATATATAGAATTGGTTCCTCATTCCAAATTTCTTTATATCACTTCTGATGTAATTTACTGATTTACTGTCGTTAAGTAATTGCAATTTGCTGCTTGCTTAAAAAGGAAGCTGTCATTTTTCGATATTATCTTAATGATGGCCACATGTTGCGTGTATGTTAGCTATTTGATTAATGTCTTTTAAAATAAATTGTTAACTTATTTCTTGAATTGCTAGTTGTTGTGTTTAAGGAGTGACATTATAGAGGCCTTGACCTTCCATGCTAAGTGTACCCATCATCCCCACAGAGATGTTGGATTTGGGTAACTTGGTTTTGGTGAACGCCATGCACGTCTATAGATCTCCTCAGCCTTACTGGATGGTAGCCTATTGGTCGCTTGTTCGACTGCACTGATGAAAGCTGCACTGTCCTTGGTGTTACTGCGATGTTGAGGCCCTTGCTGAGTACTTTTAAGGCGGTCTGCTTGTCACTCATGTTGGCCACTGTACGCTTGTCCCCATTCTGTTGCTCCTCGTTGTTGAGGTGCTAAAACTTAGCTGGTTAACATGTCTTTGACTTCTTCCTGATGCATTCAGCTGGAGACCAGGAGGCGCCATCAACCTGGTCCCAGTCTTGGTTGGTCAGGGAAGCTGCTATGGAAAGTTGGGGATACAGCAACTCCCTGGACTTGACATCTAGTCGATGGCGCATATCACACGCTCTCTCCCTTACAAGCGCGAGGTTACCTCTGCAAGTTCTGAAGAATTACATCTGATGCGGTCAATTGTTTGCTGAGAGGTTTATTGGTGTCAAATTGCTATCAAAGAGTGCCACGCCACGATTAGTCAGAGAATGACATCAGACAGGGTTTTGAACAAGTCAAAAAACATTACGAAATGTGCCCGCTATTTGGAAGATATGGGTGCAGTTCACTAAAAATTATTTAGAGTCGCACTAAACCAATCAGGCGCCTTTCGCAAGAGACCTGCTTACCACGTCGACCATGTTTACAGAGTCACACCTTTTGGGCAGTGGAGAATCCAAATAACTTGCACGAAACATTATTGCGTGATCAGAAGGTTGTCTGCAGTGTTCAGTGTCGGTACACCGCATTTTTGATCCCATTTTCTTTCATCAGACGCGACCTTGGCGCGTGACATTTCCAACATTTTGAAACCATTTGTGGCAGTACTAAAAGAAGAGGAAAAGACCTGCAGCTAGGGTGGAGCAATTACCCTTGCAGCCGGCCGAAGCTTGGAGCACGTTTGCACAATCTTCACGCTTGACAGAATTGTTAGCAGAGGTCAGTCTGGTCGCGGCCCTAGCTGGTCACCCAGGTCACCTGACCTGTCAGTGTGTGATTACTACGTGTGGGGTGCCCTCAGTTCTAAGGTTATCACAACGAACATCATAATCTTCCAGAACTGCATGCAGCATTTCGGATGAGACTGCAACAATTCCAGCAGTTCACTTTCGATCATCCTTCATAATCCTACTGACAAGGGGCCAAAAAGCAGGAGATGAATGGTGGTCACTTTCACCATTTGCTATAGTCAGGTTAGTACCTTTACTGTGTTTCCTTCTACCCTGGAACTCTGTTCTCTGGTATACTTTTATTTGTTCCACCTTGTATTTGCAGTCTCAAGGGGGAAAGATCCACGAGTTGTACTGTCCGTCGCCTGAAACGCTTTTACGAACGAATTGATGAAATGGGAAACTTTTATGTAGGTTTAGTACCACGAGGAGATCTTGTTAAGCTTTCACTCACCACAAGGGCGAAAAAAGAGCTGGAACCAATTGTAAACATCAACAACTGTGCATTTAAATAGGAACCTGTCGGTTAGAAACCAGTAACAAGAAAATATCATTGTTAACAGCACTTGGTTGTTGTTTTCATCTTTGCAAAAATCAGTCTATATTTTCTACACAGCTACTGACTCAAAACGTCAGTTTTCAACAAAACAGCGTAAAGCATGCAACTGATTTGATACGAAAGAACACCCGTGTATTAATGATTAGATATTCCAGTTTTCAGGAATGGACGTAGGAAGATGCACATAATTATAGGCCTACGTCACTGACAACATTTTGTTGTTAAGCTATGGAACACGTTTTATGCTCACATGTTATGACGTTTTTGCACAGCGAAAATCTCCTCTATAAAAATCAACTTGCATTCCGTTCTCGATAGAGTAATTTTGTGTATTTAGATTGTATTTTAGTGATACTTCAGCCTAGATATCATTTGCTATTTGTTTGACAAACTCCGGGACACAATGAAAGAAATGGGTCTACCCATATCATCTAACAGACGTCACGTGTTTATATACTCAAACAACCATGTGTGCGGGCAATGGTGAGAGAAGATCTGGCAGATTAAAACTTTGTGCCCGGCCGAGACAAGAAACTCGGGACCTTTGCCTTTCGCGGGCAAGTGCTCTAGCTACTGAGCTACCGAAGCACGAATCAGACCCCGTCCTCTCAGCTTTAATCTGCCAGGAAGTTTCATATCAGCGCACACTCCGCTGCAGAGTGAATATCTCATTCTGGAAACATCGCCCATGTTGTGGCTAAGCCATGTCTCCGTAATATCCTTTCTTTCAGGAGTGCTAGTTGTGCAAGGTTCGCAGGAGAGCTTCTGTAAAGTTTGGAAGGTAGGGGACGAGGCACTTGCAGAAGTAATGCTGTGACGATGGGGCGTCAGTCGTGCTTGGGTAGCTCAGTTGGTAGAGCGTTTGCCCGCGAAAGGCAAACGTCCTAAGTTCGAGTCTCGGCGTGGCACACAGTTTTAATCTGCCAGGAAGTTTCATATCAGCCCACACTCCGCTGCAGAGTGAGAATCTCATTCTGGAAGCTTTTAATGTGATTTTCTGACTGATTGTTGAAAAATTAGATCAGTCAGCAGCCCGTCATAAAGAAGGACGCGAGTGAGAAGGCTGCACAATTTGATTGTTTGTGTCACATAACTTTCCCCATAATTCAAAGTAGACATTTTTAATATGAGTGAAATACATCTTGATTGCAGTCACGTATGTCTCTCGTCGACGTCTTTGTAATTTAGTCGCATTGAAAGAAAAGCTTTGTCTCTCTCTCTGTCTCTCTCTCTCTCTCTCATACACACACACACACACACACACACACACACACACACACAATCTCCTGCAGATTCAAAACCAAATTACCTTTATCACTAAATGAACAGAAGAGTGAATGAGAGAACACTGCGAAAATAACAAATCCATCAGAGATATGCTCTCTCTCCTTATAAAACGACACAAGAACAACACGTTGCACAAAGCGTCACCGCTGAAATACATTCAGTGTCATATCCATTACCCCCGCCATTATGAAGCGTTAACAGCAGCACAGGGACTGTTTTTGCATAAGAGTCCCGCTAGCCATCACTGAAAGTCCGTTACCCCTCACTGTAAGCAGCTACTCGTTTAAATTCCTGGTTCATTATTTATAGACATGATTGTATCTCACCATGAGAATAGAAGGCTACACACAGGGTAAATTAAATAAAATGTTTACATTCTACAAGCTAATTACAACTTCATGACGAGCTGTTATTGCCCTAGCGTGCTGGAAATGCAAGGCGGAGCAGGAAAGAAGAAAAGAAGGGAATATGAAAAGATTCAATCTTCATGGCAGCAGTGATATAAACTGTGGAATGTAACGCTGTATACTGCAGATTTACTCATGATACGAAGCAGGCTACCGTGTTTCTTTGCGGCAGTGAGACTGCATGGACAATAAACAGCATGTTGAGAGTAGCTTGTATTATGATCGCTGAATATGTGCCTACAGTGTTTTAGCAACCAACAATATAATTTTAAAATATATTTGAATCTAAATTTGGAGTGAGAGAATTAAACATCGAGTTAGTTTCCGTGGCAGTAGGATGTTCATTTATTAAATTAGTGCATAGCGTTATGTTAATAGCACACGTGACAGGACTGGAGTTGCACTTACTTTTTGGAAAACAATATTCCTGTTTGCTTATTTAAGCATTGTTGAACCTCTCTTCCATCAGTCCTCAGTTAGTGGTTGTGAGAAGTATTTCAGTACTTCACTTCTGGAAACAGTTGGGAATTGAATTTAAACGTTTTTTTTTTTCTACAGCCTGAATTTCTTACACCATCAATTTAGCAATTAAATTATTTTATCAGCAGGTTCAAAAACTGTAAATAGTTTCTTAATAATCCAGCAATCACAGATCATATATTTAAAGATATACATCATTCGAATCGCAGCAACACAGGATACATTTTCAGCGTTACATAAAAGTAACGCTAAGCACTAATCATGGCAACTTAATAATTTTTCCTCTATTTTGACAAGTTGATTACACTTTTAAATTTTTATTTTTCCTTGGAGAACAAGGTTCTGAGGAAACGTCACTACGGCACTATGAGAGCAAATCTAATCCTCCGACATGGCCCTTTTCGAAAGACGAGGGAATTATAGAAACATAAAGGAGATATTATTCATTCAAAAGAAAAATTGAGAGTTTATACTGAAACGGCATGACAACACCACCGTTGTTTCTCGAGCATCAAATGCCACTGAGGCGAGCCCAGTAATCACTATTAAAATATATTCTCAGTGGTCAAGAAAAGAAAATTGATGTTCCGCGAAACTCCATCCTGACGAAACACAAAAAGCACGTGGGTGCAACTGATCGAATACATCCAAATGTAAATCAGTCCTAGACAAATATCTGTATCAGTAAGTGGTACTGGGCCCCTTTTAGTTGGTTATTGGTTGACAGTGTTCACAGTGCCTGGATACTCTACCACAAGATGTTTCCGAAGAGAAAGTGTGCAATTGTACTTGAGGACGTAGAACGAGACACCTTAAGGACCTCTAGGAACTCAGTCAGGAACCACGCGACTGCCGCGGTCGCAGGTTCGAATCCTGCCTCGGGCATGGATGTGTGTGATGTCCTTAGGTTAGTTAGGTTTAAGTAGTTCTAAGTTCTAGGGGACTTATGACCACAGATGTTGAGTCCCATAGTGCTCAGAGCCATTTGAACCATTTTTTTTTAACCTTAAGGACCTGGACAAATCCCCCCCCACCTCCCCCCCCCCCCCCACCCCCACCTCCACTGCCGTAACAAATGAGCTAGAGTTTGATGGAAATAAATCACCAGATCGTGAAAATACAGAAACTCAAATAAAGACGATGTGTTGGAAAAACCTGCAACACATCAACACGAATGCAGTGCAAGAAATGTGATGTGGGACTGTGTGTTGAATGTTTCGCTCCTTATCATACCAAATAATTTGTTATTTTTGTTTCTGACTTGTAACTGGTACTCAGGTTTAACTTATTTCTTTCAGTACAGAAATGTGTAATCTTTTCACATAAATGTATGTTCCGTCTCATCATGCGTAGCGTTACATATGGTACGTTGTATCATAAGCAGAGAAATAAAAATTCTTTTTATACTTTAAATGTCTCTTTTTCACTGTGCCAAACAACGTAGAACTACTAAATGAAAAAAACTTCGACAAAAAAATTATTCGGGTGCTAATGAATTGAAATATTGACAAGTGCACTCGGGCAGTATTGTTTCAGTTCTTCATCTTTATTACAGAATTTCAAAACTGCGCATCAGACTATAATCGGTGTGGTATTTTCCATGAAAATAACATTAATGAACCATACTTACGAATTAGGGAAATAACATTACCAACCGTGTTTTGAAACTAAGGAAATGTGACACGAATAAAAAGCTACAATCAAAGGCGTCGATTTATAAACCGAAATGCGCCAGCTTTCAGTTATCTCCAAACCCATAGTGAGCTTGTGTGGCCGAGCGGTTCTAGGCGCGTCAGTCTGGAACCGTGCGACCGCTACGGTCGCAGGTTCGAATCCTGCCTCGGGCATGGATGTGTGTGATGTCCTTAGGTTAGTTAGGTTTAATTAGTTCTAAGTTCTAGGGGACTGACGACCTCAGCTGTTAAGTCCCATAGTGCTCAGAGCCTTTTGAACCATTTTGAACCAAACCCATATAATACATTTTGCAAGTGAATGTTGGAAACTATAAATGTAGCATGAATGTTACGTAGCTCTTGAGCTGATCCACTGATATCTAAAATGCTATCAGAAAAAAATGTGCATTTGAGACTGAAGAATATATGAGAATTTTTGTAAATATAATACAACTACAGTCTCTCGCGAAGAATATGTCGGCTATAGGGACACAAATTGTATTCATTATTTTAAATTAATCGTTTACTAATATTAACGTTTACTACTAACTGCTGAAGAAACTATATACCTTTTTACCAATTTCAACTTCGAAATCTATTTTTGGCATAGAATTACACCTCTCATGATAAAGTAAAACCTGTAACAGAAAGCCTACAAAAATGTAAACAGAAGAAGGCAAACACACGCTAGGATGTTCTCTTACCTATTCCTAGGTAAAGTTACGTCATTCGTAAATTTGTGTTATGTATTGTACAATGCTTAACAATGCGTGTTCACGACACGGGGATCCGGAATGTTATATCAGTCTATCCAGAAATTTTCACGATAGAGGGGAAAAGTTTCTTCTTTCTGAATCACTGGCTTTCAAAATAAATTGTCTCTAGATTGTATGTAACAGCAGCCATTGGATACAAATAATTGAACAAGGTCCGAATTAACTTCTAAGTATATTCAAATTGAGGTTGGATAGGACAAAAAGAATGCGTTGCACCGATAGCACAGTTATTCTACTTAAAACCACTTAAGATTTACTGCAGGGGTAACTGTAAATATTTTGTGTACGCCACTTTATGATATAAGAATACTTGAACAAGTTTTCGTGGAGTCTGTGACGCTGCTTGCGATATAAGGTGTGGACGTTTGAAAGTTACCTGCTTCTCAGCACACTTATTATAGACAGGGATCACCCGAAGAAAGCTACCAGCTTTCTTGAAAAATCCTAGAAGGGATCCTCAGATGGAAATTAACGTCTTGCATGTGCACGCTATCTATCTTGTTCCATGAAAGCCACTTCCAACGACACAGCTATTCATTGAGCATACGGAATTGAGATATTATCAGGTTTGTTTGTGCTGCAAGAATGCGCATCGGGTAACAGTCTGTCCCAAAAAATGAAAGGGCAACGTGGCGTTACGGACAGAAGCTCGAGACGTACATTAATTTGGCCTCTTTTACTGTCAGTAAATTTCCCACAGTTGATACTATTAACAAGGGGGCAAAAAAATCCACCGGAGAATGATAGGATATTGTACGACACCGTATTTTACAGTAGTCTTAATATTTTCGAACCACATTTTTAGTACTTCTATTATACACATACCGACTAACTTGGACAAAAAAGAGAACAGATAACAGTGAAAGGGAACCCACTTCCTATAGAGGTCAACGACAAACACGGCCGCCTTTTTTCATTATAACAATTTATGTAAGTGGCCCAACGATATAGGAAAGAAATAATACACAGATTTACATAAGCAATCATGACTTGGGATAGTGTTGCGAGGAGCAATACTGGCGGGAAGGATATACACCACTGGCCATTAAAGTCGCTACACCAAGAAGAAATGCAGATGATAAACGACTATTCATTGGACAAATATATTATACTGGAACTGAAATGTGATCACATTTTCACGCAATTTGGGTGCATACATCCTGAGAAATCAGTACCCAGAACAACCACCTCAGGCCGTAATAACGGCCTTGATACGCCTGGGCGTTGAGTCAGAGATTGGATGGCGTGTGCAGGTACAGCTGCCCATGCAGCTCCAACTCGATACCACAGTTCATCAAGAGTATTGTGACGAGCCAGTTGCTCGGTCACCATTGATCAGACGTTTTCAATTAGTGAGATATCTGGAGAATGTGCTGGCCAGGGCAGCAGTCGAACATTTTCTGTATCCAGAAAGGCCCGTACAGGACCTGCAACATGCAGTCGTGCTTTATCCTGCTAAGGTGCAACGTTTCGCAGTGATCGAATGAAGGGTAGGAAAAAAATGGCTCTGAGCACTATGGGAGTTAACATCTGTGGTCATCAGTCCCCCAGAACTTAGAACTACTTAAACCTAACTAACCTAAGGACATCACACACATCCATGCCCGAGGCAGGATTCGAACCTGCGACCATTGCAGTAGCGCGGTTCCGGACTGAGCGCCTAGAACCGCTAGACCACCGCGGCCGACCTGAATGGTAGAGCCACGGGTCGTCACACATCTTAAATGTAACGTCCATTGTTCAAAGTACCGTCAATGTGAACAAGAGATGACCGAGACGTTTAACCAATGGCACCCCATACCATCACGCCGGGTGATACGCCAGTATGGTGATGACGAATACATGCTTCCAATGTGTGTTAACCACGATGTCACGAAACACGGATGCGAACATATTGATGCTGTAAACAGAACATGGATTCGTCCGAAAAAATGACGTTTTGCCATTCGTGCACCCAGGTGCGTCGTTGAGTACACCATCGCAGGCGCTCCTGTCTGTGATGCAGCGTAAAGGGTACCCGTAGCCATGGTCTCCGAGCAGATAGTCCATGCTGCTGCAAACATCGTCGAACTGTTCGTGCAGATGGTTGTTGTCTTGCCAAAGTCCCCATCTGTTGACTCAGGAATCGAGACATGGCTGCACGATCCATTACAGCCATGCGAATAAGATGCCTGTCATATCGACTGCTAGTGATATGCGGACGATGGGATCCAGTACGGCGTTCCGTATTACCGTCCTGAACCCACCGGTTCCATATTATGCTAACAGTCATTGGATCTCGACCAACGCGATTAGCAATGTCGCGATACGATAAACCGCAATCACGATAGGCTACAATCCGACCTTTATTAAAGACGGAAACGTGATGATACGCAATTCTCCTCCTTACGCGAGGCATCACAACATTTCACCAGGCAACGCCGGTCAACTGCGGTTTGTGTATGAGAAATTGGTTGGAAATTTCCTCGTGTCTGCACGTTGTAGGTGTCGCCACCGGCGCCAACATTGTGTGAATGCTCCTACTTCGGATGCTGAAAGGCTGGACGCTTTCCGAAGGGACTATAGCTGTTTGTGCATACGCGGATGACGTGATGGTTCTACTTCGCGATCCTGCTGAAATACCTCGACTGCAGGCTGTAATCGATGATTTTTGTCAGAGTTCCGTTGCAAAACGTAATGAAGGTAAATGCAAGCTTCTTCCCTTGCAAGGTTTTGATGACGCGGTTCTTCCATGGGCTACTGCGGTACATCGGCATACGTCTCTAGGTATCATCGTTGATCGTTCTCCACTCAAAATGGCGACGCTCAATTGGAAGTCCGTTGCGGACAAAATTCAGGGAGCGATACTAGAGCATGAGAGGCGTTCTCTTACTATGCTCCAGAAAGTCCGAATACTGAATACATACGTCTTATGCAAAGCTTATTACGTGGCCCAAGTTTATCCGCTTCCTTCGAATATGGCGAAGAAACTACAACTGTCTGGTCGTTTTTTATGGAAGAGACCTATATTTCGCTTACGGTATGAGGTAATAACGAAGCCCCGTTCCTTTGGGTGTGGGGAGGGGGCGGTGGATTGGGCCTGACACATATACGGAGGAAGACGCGTATGCTATATATGCGGCGTACTGTTTTGACGATGACTCAAGAAACTCACTCATTCACATCTCATTTATTTCTCCGTGCCCGTCCTGCTAGTCTTAAACCCGCTATTGATGTCGGTCGCGTAAATTATAAGTTAAAATACATCCGTGACTTCTATCTTGCGTTAAGCTATTTAGGGACTGCCATATGCAGACCTGTCCTCACCATGAACTTCCTAAAGACTCGATGGAAAGCAGTCCCTTGCCCGAACCCCGTTGAAAGAGAATCGCCGCATACAACCTGGACGATAATTGGGTTCAATATCAGTCTTCCGATTTTGCCGATGCGTATAACGTTCTCGTGGTATAAGGTATTAAATAAATTGATTCCAACGAAGGAGTGACTTTTCCTTGTTGGGCTTAGTGACACGGATTTATGATGTCGTTGTAGGTCTCCAGATACGATACGACATCGGTTTACTTGTGGGGGTTCATATGGCAAACTGGTCTTGGACCAGGACACAACTGGCCTTCCTTACTCGATCCTCTGAGACTGCATACACTACGGACATCGTATGGTGCCCAGATTCTTCTTTCTTTCTACGGTCGAAAACTGATACCGTTATGTGGTTACTGGGACACTTCGTTCATTATGTTCTAGAAGGCGAGGGGGGATATCACACGAACTTCGTGCATTACGTGCTCACTGCCTACTGGACAGGCTTGCGAATGCCTCGATATCGAGACCTTTTCGCCAACATATCGAATCTTTTTCTCAGTCGGCAAGGTGTTGGTTAATTTAATTTTTCTGGTAAGTGTTTTTCTTTGTTATGTATGTTCCCATCTGATTTGCTTCGGCTTGTCCTCACCTGGTTTCCCTGTTCGTTTTGTTTTGAGTATTGACTCAGAATCACTCCAGTTCTACTGTAAAATGTGTATAGATGAAGTGTAGCTACAAATGAGCGTTGACAATCCTTGCAATCAAATTAAGATTTTCTTAGTTTGCTATTTCGAATGTAATCTGGTTTCGTTTTCCTTTTACGTGAAGATTACCTTACAAACTATAAAAATAAATAAAAACCCCAAATAACAAAAAAATAAACAATTACAAAAAAACCCATATCTTGTGAGGTACGTGGTGGTTTGGCGGCTATTTTCTTTGTTCTTTTTTTCTTATATTTTTCATTTTTGCCTTTGTTCAGTTATCATTGTTATTTTTTTCTCCCATTTGCAGCTTATATTACATGACGATTTGACTTTGGTCTACTGAAGTGTCATGATAGTACCAAGTCATTCTGATAATGATTTGATTAATAATCAATGGCTAACAGACGATAACACTTCAGCTGATCGATGAAAGAAGGAAGTACAAAAGTGTTCACGCAAATTCAGGAATACAAAAATCGCTGAGGAATGAAATAAAGAGGAAGTGCAGAGAAGCTAAGACGAAATGGCTCCATGAAACATGTTAAGAAATCGAAAAAGAAATGATAGTCGGAAGGACAGACTTAGCATATAGGAAAGTCAAAACAACCTTCGGTGAAATTAAAAGCAAGGATGTTAAGTCTAAGAGTGCAAAAGGAATTCCATTGTTAAATGCAGAGGAGAAATCGGATAGGTGGAAAGAGTGGTTAATAGTAAACTGCACGAGTTTCTATAGAAAGGTCCTAGACCTGCTCTTATTAATAAACGCCCATATGGTATAGTACTAGGGACAGAAAGTTGGCTGAAACCAGACGTAACCAGTAATGAAGCACTAAACTCAGATTGGAATGTATACCGAAGAGACAGGCTGGACAGTGAAGGGGGAGGCGTGTTTATAGCGATAAGAAGTGCAGCAGTATCGAAGGAAATTGACGGAGATCCGAAATGTGAAATGATTTGGGTGAAGGTCACGGTTAAAGCAGGCTCAGGCATGGTAATTGGATGTCTCTATTGTTCCCCGGGCTCAGCAGCTGTTGTGGCTGAGCACCTGAAGGATAATTTGGAAAATATTTCGAGTAGATTTCCCCACCATGTTATAGTTCTGGGTGGAGATTTTACTTTACCGGATATAGACTGGGAGACTCAAAGGTTCATAACGGGTGGCAGGGACAAAAAATCTAGTGAACTTTTTTTAAGAGCTTTACTTGAAAACTACCTTGAGCAGTTAAACAGAGAACCGACTCGTGGCGATAATTTATTAGAACTTCTGGTGACAAACAGACCCGAACTATTTGAAACAGCTAATGCAGAACTGGCAAACAGCGATCATAAAGCGTTTACTGCATCGATGATTTCAGCCGTAACTAGAAATGTTAAAAAAGGCAGGAAGATTTTTCTGTTTAGCAAAAGTGACAAAAAGCATATTACAGAGTACCTGACTGGTCAGCACAAAAGTTTTGTCTCTAGTACAGATATTGTTGAGGATCAGGGGACAAAGTTCAAAAGTATCGTACAATATGCGTTAGATGAGTATGTGCCAAGCAAGATCGTAAGAGATGGAAAAGAGTCACCGTGGTACAACAACCGAGTTAGAAAACTGCTGCGGAAGCAAAGGGAACTTCACAGCAAACATAAACATAGCCAAAGCCTTGCAGACAAACAAAAATTACGCGAAGCGAAATGTAGTGTGAGGAGGGCTATGCGAGAGGCGTTCAGTGAATTCGAAAGTAAAGTTCTATGTACTGACTTGGCAGAAAATCCTAAGAAATTTTGGTCTTATGTAAAAGCGGTAGGTGGATCAAAACAAAATGTCCAGACACTCTGTGACCAAAATGGTATTGAAACAGAGGATGACAGACTAAAGGCCGAAATACTAAATGTCTTTTTCCAAAGCTGTTTCACAGAGGAAGACTGCACTGTAGTTCCTTCTCTAGATTGTCGCACAGATGACAAAATGGTAGATATCGAAATAGACGACAGAGGGATAGAGAAATAATTAAAATCCCTCATAAGAGGAAAGGCCGCTGGACCTGATGGGATAACAGTTCGATTTTACACAGAGTACACGAAGGAACTTGCCCCCCTTCTTGCAGCGGTGTACCGTAGGTCTCTAGAAGAGCGTAGCGTTCCAGAAGATTGGAAAAGGGCACAGGTCATCCCCATTTTCAAGGGACGTCGAACAGATGTGCAGAACTACAGACCTATATCTCTAACGTCGATCAGTTGTAGAATTTTGGAATACGTATTATGTTCGAGTATAATGACTTTTCTGGAGACTAGAAATCTAGTCTGTAGGAATCAGCATGGGTTTCGAGAAAAAAAGGTCGTGTGAAACCCAGCTCGCGCTATACGTCCACGAGACTCAGAGGGCCATAGACACGGGTTCTCAGGTAGATGCCGTGTTTCTTGACTTCCACAAGGCGTTCGATACAGTTCCCCATAGTTGTTTAATGAACAAAGTAAGAACATATGCACTATCAGAACAATTGTGTGATTGGATTGAGGAGTTCCTAGATAACAGAATGCAGCATGTCATTCTCAATGGAGAGAAGTCTCCCGAAGTAAGGGTGATTTCAGGTGTGCCGCAGGGGAGTGTCATAGGACCATTGCTATTCACAATATACATAAATGACCTTGTGGATGACATATGAAGTTCACTGAGGCTTTTTGCAGATGATGCTGTGGTGTATCTAGAGGTTGTAACAATGGTAAATTGTACTGAAATGCAGGAGCATCTGTAGCGAATTGACGCATGGTGGAGGGAATGGCAATTGAATCTCAATATAGACAGGTGTAATGTGCTGAGTATACATAGAAAGATAGATCCCTTATCATTTAGCTACAAAATAGCAGGTCAGCAACAGTTAATTCCATAAATTATCTGGGAGTACGCATTAGGAGTGCTTTAAAATGGAATGATCATATAAAGTTGATCGTCGGTAAAGCAGATGCCAGACTGAGATTCATTGGAAGAATCCTAAGGAAATGCAATCCGAAAACAAAGGAAGTAGGTTACAGTACGCTTGTTCGCCCACTGCTTGAATACTGCTCAGCGGTGTGGGATCCGTACCAGATAGGGTTGATAGAAGAGACAGAGAAGATCCAACGGAGAGCAGCGCACTTCGTTACAGGATCATTTAGTAATCTCGAAACCGTTACGGAGATGGTAGATAAACTCCATTGGGAGACTCTGCAGGAGAGACGCTCAGTAGCTCGGGACGGACTTCTGTTAAACTTTCGAGAACATACTTTCACCGAAGAGTCAATCAGTATATTGCTCCCTCCTACGAATATCTCGCGAAGAGACCATGAGGATAAAATCAGAGAGATTAGAGCCCATACAGAAGCATACCCACAATCCTTCTTTCTGCGAACAATACGAGACTGGAATAGAAGGGAGAACCAATAGAGGTACTCAGAGTACCCTCCGCCACACACCGTCAGGTGGCTTGCGGAGTATGGATGTAGATGTAGATGTACGTTGAAGACATCTATGAGGGGAAGATTTGTCTGATGTGATAGAAGAAGAAACATGAGTCGATTTAGAAGAGATCGGGGATCCAGTATTAGAGTTAGAATTTAAGAGAGCCTTGGAGGACTTAAGATGAAATAAGGCAGAAGGGATCGATAACATTCCATCAAAATTTCTAAAGTGGTTAGGGTAAGTGGCAACAAAACGGATATTCACTTTGGTGTGTAGAATGTACGAGTCTGGCAACATATCGTCTTGACTTTAGGAAAAATATCACTCACACAATTCCGAAGACTTCAAGAGCTGACAGTTGTCAGAATTATCACACAATCAGCTCAACAGCTCATGCATAGAAGCTTCTGACAAGAATAATATACAGAAGACTGGAAAAGAAAATTGAGGATGTGTTAGATAACGATCAGCTTGGCTTTAGGAAAGTCAAAAGCACCAGAGAGGCAATTCTGCCTTGGAAGCATGACTAAAGAAAAATCAAGACACCTTCGTGGGATTTGTTGCCCTAGAAAAAGCGTTCCACAATGTGAAAAGGTGTAAGATGTTCGAAAGTCCGAGAAAAAGATGGTTAAACTATAGGGAGAGATGGTTAATATGTACGAGAATAATAAGAGTGGACGACCAATGACAAAATGCTCGGATTGAAAAGGGTGTAATACAGGGATGTAATCTTTCACCCCTACTGTTCAATCTCTACATCGAAGAAGGCATGATGAAAGTGAAAGAAAGATTCAGGAATGGAATTAAAATTCAAGGTAAAAGGGTACCAATGATAGGATTTGCTGATGACATTGCTATGCTTTGTGAAAGTGAAGAAGAATTGCATGATCTCCTGAATGGAATGAACCGTCTAATGAATACAGAATATGGATTGAAAGTAAATCGAAGAAAGACAAAAGTAATGAGAAGTAGCACAAATGAGAACAGCGAGAAACTTAACATCAGGATTGATGGTCACGATGTAGATGAGGTTAAGGAACTCGACTACCTAGGCAACAAAATAATCCATCACGAACGCAGCAAAGAGGACATGAAAAGCAGACTAGAACTGGCGAAAAGGGGATTGTTGCCTAAGAGAGGTCTACTAGTATCAAACATAGGAATTAGTGAAATTAGTTTGAGGAAGAAGTTTCTGAGTATATTCGTTTGGAGCACAGCATGGTATGGTGGTGAGACATGGAAAACGGGAACGGAAGAGAATCCAAGCATTTGAGATGTTGTGCTACAGACGAATGTTGAAAATTAGGTGGACTGATAAGCTAAGGAATGAAGAGGGTCTGCGCAGAATCGGAGATGAAAGGAATATATGGAAAACACGTAAGGAGAAGGGACAGGATGATAGTACACCTGTTAAAACTTCAGTGACTGACTTCCATGACACTAGAGGGAGCTGTAGAGAGCAAAATCTGTAGAGGAAGACAGAGATTGGAAAGAGTCCAGGACGTATATTGCATGTGCTACTCTGAGATGAAGAGTTCGGCACAGGCTGGCCGCATCAAACCAGTCGCAAGACGCGTGACTAAAATAAATAAATAAACAGATAAATAAAAAGATAAAACATAAAATTCATCAGAAGATGAAAACAAATTGCAGAAAGATCTATGAAAGATATCTGAATGGTGCGAAAATTGGCAATCAACTCTACATAATAAGAAGTGTGAGGTCATCCAAGTGAGTGGTAAAAGGAATCTCGCAAACTTAGGTTACAAGATAAATCAGTTTAATCTGAATGCCATAAACTGGACTAAATACCTAGGGATCATAATTACTAGCAACTTAAATTGGAAAGACCACGCAGAAATTGTTGTGGGGAAGGCAAACCAAACACTCCGTTTTACTGGCCAAGCACTTAGAAAATGTAACAGTTCTACTAGACAGCTTTCATTGTGTTCGTCGGTCATCTTTTGAAGTATTGCTGCGGGGTCTGATATCGTTACCAGGTGGGATTAACGGCGTACATCGAGAAAGTTCAACGAAAAGCAGCAGATTTTTTACTACAGCGAAATGGTGGAGAGAGTGTTACGGACATGATACGGGATTTGGAGTGGATACCATGAAAAAGGCAACTTCTGACGAAATTTAAGTCACCAAAGTTCTCCTCCCAATGCGAAAATATTTTGTTGACCCTTTCCTACATAGGGAGAAATGATCAAATGATCATCATAATAAAATAATGGAAATCAGAGTTCGCACAGAGAGATAGAGGTGTTTGTTTTTTCTGCAATCTGTTCGAGAGTGGAATAATAGAGAATTATTGTGAAGGTGGTTCGATCAAGCCTCTGCCAGGTACTTAAGTGTGATTTGCAGAGTATCTATGTAGATGTGGATTTAGATGCATGCGTATGTAAAAGATGATCCATCATCTAAATAAATCATCTAAATAAATGCACCCCATTAGCCATGGCTGGATGCTAATCGTATGTCTATTCTGCTTGGTACTTATGTGCTCGTTTGTGCACATATCCTGTTCGCTATGAATTTCCTCAACAGTTGTTGACATAAATGTTAATTGTATGTTTTTCGGGAGGAAGAACATTCCCCTGATAATTATTATGATCTTTTGTACAGGAAACATATGAATTACCTGCATGTGTGAGACGAAGCTCCGACGACTGATAGAGAACAAGTGGATTCTGAAAAACCTTAAGACTGTATATAAATACATCTCTTGTGTTGATTCATTTAAGTACTAGCACCTTTTGTGTATGCACTTACTGCTGTTACAAGTTTTCATGTTTTCAGTGTTTTGTACTTGCTTATGGCGGTGTTATGACGCTGAGAATCATTTTATGATGTTTTCATGTTCAGTAATGGCGTGCACGTTTCTGGTTAAATAGCATGTATGACACGTAAATTGGGCACAATAGAGATTTTTCCAATGTGTAGATTGTCCCTTACCGAAACCTTTGTGAATAAGTATGTTGTACCATAGCACAGGGTGTATCATGCCTTTATCCAAGTGTACCACTGCTATTGACAGTCTCCGAAAAAAAAAGAAAATTGCACCTATGAGCAAAAATACAGTCTTTTATTTCATTTCTGTTGGTATTTACGCCAGTTTTCTCAAGAAGTTTGTTTCCGGTGTGTTTCTCCTTTCTATGAAAGCTTAATTCTCACAGCAATACAACACAACAAATTCAACTACTTTAAAAAATTAATTTCTGTTTCATTCCTTGTTCTGCTTCGTAAGTGATGTGTTTATAGCTCCATACATTAGGAATTTTTCAGACTTTGTTAGTAGTAAATGAAGCGTCTAAACTAGTCAAGTTATGTAACTTGCTCCTTCACATTAAGGTCACTTATAATTTTTAACGGACTGGATATTCAATCTGAAATTACATAACCTTAGATCTGTTTAAGGGTATTTCTCTGATGCAATTTAAAAGTGAGTTGAAAAGTCGATCTCTTTTCAAGCGTAGGTCAGACACACACCTTGCAAGCAGAGCCTGATCATTAACAGATAAAATTGTGTATATAGCTGTGTTGCCAGTTTCGAAGCTTTTACTCTGCCTCCCTGTTTCTTACCACAGTTTGTAGAATTTGATTGTAGTCATAATATTGGGCAAAATAAGCACTGAGACGAAACACTGAATTGAATATTAATTTACACAACAAAAACCTCACCTTCTTACAGTGCTTTTTGGTCTAGAAATTGACCTCCTTTGCGTCTGTTTGCGAGACGATATTTCATGCACTCTGTTAATGTACTTTACTATGATAATATCTCTTCAATTGAAATTCATTTGTGTGAATCTGAATATTACTTGCTGCAACCCAAATTACACTAATCCGGCCACCAAGTCCTCACTGAGACAATTTGTACCACTTGCAATGTTAGATATGGTACGTCTGAAGCCAATCACTTTGATATTATTAAATTGTGGAAGTATGTCCGTCTGCAGTGGAACAAATATGAGCAGAGGTGTTAAATTAGAGCAGAAGTGTTAACGAAATGCACCTGAACCGTATTATATATCTCGTAAATTGGGTTTAGTGTGCTAAGGGTAAATATAAAAAAAATTAAACACTGATTCCAGCGTTTTGTTTGTGATCTAATTTATCACATTCCCTTTACGGGCCGACTTATGACGAGTGCTGAATATCATTGCATCAAACAATAAGGTTGTCACGGATATCAGTACAGTTTGTAGTAGCAGTAAAGAACATGGTAGAGTCGTGACTGTTATATACGAACAATACGGACTTCTTATCCCTGACAGATTATTTACATACACTGTGAGGATGTACAGTTGCATCATGATTGCTATCGACGATTGTATATGATACATCTTCCGTTAATAAATATTTATGTCACATTATTGGGAATACCCATGTTTCTGTCACTCACTCCAGATAGTTGCTGCATGAAAGAGTGGTATTCATGCAGAAATATAACAACTAAATACTCGATGCACTGGTTGTAAAGGGCGAATGCTGTTGACTTGGATCCTTTCTGTATTTATGTAATGAAGTAAATTTATTCTTCGCTTGTCGTTGGAACATGAACAGAAAACACTTCATAAAAGAATTTTCATAAAAGTTCATTCAAACTACAGAGTAATACGGGATCATGGTCCTCAAAGCAAGACTCTTTATTTAAAACATTACTATAATACATGAAGGCATTACACAGTTTGTACGTTTAGAGACCTGCACTTTAGGAAATATGAAGGAATATTCTTAAAATTTCTGGAAGGTCGTGAAAAGATCATATAAAATAATAAAGTTGACCTGTAAGCTACGAAACAAAAACGTTGTAGCTCAGTTAAAGTAATGGCGTTATCCACAACCACATTGCAATATGTGATAGATTTGGAAGACATCTGTTATGGAATAAATACTTATCTTGACAGTCCAAAGAACTGTAGAAGGGAAATTTGTGAGCGACGATAAATGTTGCAATAAGCAGATAAATTATTGGGAATGGTAAAAACGAGTGACAGATGCACAGACATGAAGGGACCCACTGTAGGAGATGCTAAAGACGTTAAAACACTGATTACTGAAAAGTCTGGACGGACAATTTGATTTAACTCGTATTTCATGTTATGTTGTACACGTTCCCCTCTCTTTCATAAGCCCTATTCACGTGAAATTCAGTGCTTGCAATCACTAACGTCCTTTCTGAAGCCACATAAAATCGCTGTTTTGCCATTTTTCTGAGTTAATCAACTATGCCTCATGCGGGGAGCACCTCACAGTCAGTAACAACAGAGGAGTGGTATGTCGCCGCTTTTGACGCATCTGTTGGGAGGTTTATGTGGCCATGATAAATTTTTTTTTGTGATGACACGTAAGTACGTTAAACTGTGGTGTGGCAGACAGATTTTTACCTTTCTTTCGTGCACACAACCATCTAGGCCGTTCAGTTCATTATGTTTCCCTACGTTTCTGCAACTCTATTTCCTCCCATTGTCATATGTCGTGGATAAAATTTAACGTGGCCTCTGTGAATAATCGTATGTAGCTGCAACTATTTCATGCGCCGCTACCAGTAAGTGTTCATAGGAAAGGTTGCGAGTGAAATTGGGTTTTCTGAATACAATGAAAACATTCCACCCAAAAAGGAAGCAATTGTAAACTGAAATATTAAAGAAAATGAAGTAAGTAGGAACCTGATCCTCACATTTATTCGTAAGCGCTTGGAACGTCTTGACCACTGCAAAGAACCATACCAGAGGAAGTTTCTTTACATTAAATCATTAATTGTCGTATCATATTCATCTGGGAACCTAATAGTAATTCGCGGAGCAGTAGACGTAGACCCTTCCATTCTCAGTCGCGGGCCCTATTATACAGCGCGTATCTACATGGTAACTAGACAGGACATTTGTAATCGGTATTTCAAAATTTTGTGAATAAAAATGTCTATATCACTTAACATATTTCATTATTTATTACGTTGTTTCGGCTACTGCCACCACCAGATAAAAGTTAAAACCTGTAAAACAGCGTCCACTGTATCACTTAACACTTGATAGGATTTGTTGACGCTAAATATTTTTTACAGGAAGTATGATTTGAATCGATAGTGGCAGTAGCGGAAAACTAATAAATAAAGAAATAGGTTAAGTGATATAGAAGCGGTTATTCACAAAGTATCTATGATGATCAGGACTTTTATTTCCTTTATAAAAACATGGTCCTCGTATTAAATATCGACAAGTGAGACAAGCGGTGGCAAATGGGATTCTGCCATTAACTGGGCGGACGTCCTAAATTAGTTCATCTTATGCAGGACTAAGCGAATGAACGAGATTAGATTCGAGCGTCTAGTACAGATGTTCACACAGCGCCAATGTTAGCGCGCATGAAGTAACCATCTTGACAGTTCGCTTAGTGGGGAACAAATATACATCAGTCTGCTCACCAACACGCTTTCCTGACCGTATGGTGATTCATCGCCTGTAGGCCACCAAGCGAAACTTTAACGTGTTAGGAGTCATGTGAAAACAGTTTGACTGCTAAATGCTTATACTGACTAGAGAAAAGATGGTTTACCTAGCACGTGATTAGCATCCAAAGAGGTCGTGCTTTTTCCTGGCTCTCAGAGTCGTAAAACTGCACTGAGATTGTCGTGAGTACAGTTCAGTCGCTATTTAAGACCATTCTCTTATCTACGAACTCTTCTCAACCTTTTTGGACTCACCAGTGCATTCCCCATCATACACAGGACCCACCTTACGTACATCCGTTGTCAACGTAGTCTCTGCAGTGCTTTGGTTGAACTGTGGTTTTTATTTTATTGAATGAGTTGAGTTTATTTACTGCACTTATACTAATTTTTATTTAAGCTGGTAAAGTCTCTTATTTAATTTTATTTTTTATCCATTTTATTTTTAATCCATTTGTTTGTAGATCTGAGGATGGTCGATACCGGACGAAATCGACTGTTTTGTGAAGAAAAAAAAAAGTGATTGTTCCGGATAATCGAATTCTTTCTTCGCATTGTGGCAGGCTAGTATAACATGAGATGGGTTTCAGTTGCTCTCCTACGATGGTTCTACTAGCCTGAGCGTCGGGATTATGACACTGATGAAAGAATATTGGACGCAGCTGAAGCACGAGATGAAACTGGACATTTGTGGTAAGGTCTTATGGGACGGAACTACTGAGGTCATCGTCCCTAGGCTCACACACTACTTAATCTAATTTAAACTAACTTACGCTAGCGACGACACACACACCCATGCCCGAGGGAGGACTCGAACCTCCGACGAGGAGAGCCGCGCGGACCGTGACAAAATTACTTAGACCGCGTTGAGGAACAGAAGGTGAAGCAACTGCTTTTTGCCTTAGTAAATGGTCACTTACTTCTGTGCCTCCTCTTTCTGCTAACTTGCACCATCGCAAGTGATAGTGTTTGTAGCTGCTTGTTTAAAAGAACTACATTCCTTTAAATAAAGTGATTTTCTTTTCATTGCTGTAAGAAATAAATTCTGGATTGCACTGAAGCAGCCGTATTCTGAATCCTTTAACCGATCTTCAGAATTAATATTTACAAGATCCACCACAGTTGCACTGATACGCATTCATTATGCCATGGTCGATTCAAACGATCAGATTACACTGTTAATAGTCTCCGTAAGAATTCCTCACAGAGTTGTGCCATTATCATGACTTAAGAAGTCTAGTTATCTTATGCAACGTTAAAGGGAAACTGTTGCGTAGTTACGCAGTACACTCACACCGAACCATGCACACACACACACACACACACACACACACACACACACACACACACACACACATACAATAGAAATTTTTGTCTGTCACAGTTTATAACATTGTCAAAGAAACATATCAAAATAGTTCCAACTCACTAGTCCATTCAAACTTCTCTGGAGGCTTCCCTTGAACATCAGACTGAATGCCGGTAGTGGAAATCCTCACCCAAAGGTTTACAGCTGGGATTCCCTCCACCCCACTCCAGGTCTGTTTTGATATTTGGCCGAAAACTAAATTCTACACTAGCCCCTGCCACGTATTGGGAGCGGAAGATGTAATATAAATATTTAAAAAATAAAACAGGTATCCCTGCACTCTATGTCAAACAAATAATCGATTTTACATTTTACAATCATAAGTAAAGACTCCCTCACATACATTAGGCTTTCACCTTAGTCAGACATGGCCAACCGATTCGGCTTAAATTTGGCAGGTCGCTTGTGTAGAACCTCAAACGAAGGACTCTAAGCAATTTTGGCTCAATACTCGCCCGTTTCTGTGAAAATCACCCCTAAAGATTATGATGAGCAATCGACTCATAATTGGTGGAATCGATAGATAATTGTAAATAGAGTATGCAAACGCATACTTTTCCAAAAATCGAGGAAAGAATGTTTACAGCTGAAGCTTACTTACACACAAGCTAAGTGGTTTTTGCCGAGAGCGCAGCTAGCATTGACGGCACGGTGACTCAGTGTGTTTGGCCAGAGCGTTAGCTGCTCTCTGTAGTATAATGCCCGAGTGAACAGCCGGCACGGTAGCTCAGCGTGTTCTGTCAGAGGGTTAGCAGCCCTGTATAATAAAGAAACTGAGTTAATCGGTCAACAACGAACTTAATCGGATGTCTTACGACGTCCGCCCCGAGCAGATGCAACGAACAAAAGAGATCAAAATTATATTTAAAAAAAGCGAACGGATTAACGGAGAGCGGGAAGGGGTGTCATCGGACGTCCGCCCTGCAGGGATTCAATAAACAATGTAGAACATAATGAGATCAACAAAAAAGAAGAAATAAAGACAATAGCACAGCAGCCAAAGTACTGGCTGAGAAACGGAGAACTCGGGTTCGAATCTCGGGAAACTATACTATTTACATTTTTTTTCTAAATTGTATTTCTTCGTATCAGAATTCGTAGGGATAGGAGGTTTAATAAGGTACGCAACTTAACACGGAATAATAATAGCAATAAGGTAGGCAAATTAATTTCCCAAGCGACGTAAATTAGCAAAGAATTAAACTTTTAAGCCTTGTCACATGAAAACAACTCCGAGTAAGAGTTCTGCAAATTCCTCATGAGGGACCACGGACAGCCAACCACGTGACGCTTGTTTACAGCGAGGCACAGGACAATGCACGTGGTGGGAGTTATGTTGTCTCTCGGTTGCCTATTCGTCATATCATAATTTTAAACCTCGAACGGTGAGGGTGTCCAATACGAACCTGACAGAAGTCAATCGGAAAGAGTTGTTTTCCGTCATTAGGCTGTAGCGAACCTCGAGGATACATGTAATGATTTTTCATCGTTAATCCGCCTAATAAAATATGTTTTGTGAAAGAATACAGTGATCTTCCGTAAGTAACACAGACTTGTACTGTATGTAGTTTGTATTAATTAGCTTTTCTGTTTATGCCATAGTAACTAGTCATTGTTTGTTGTGTCATATCTTCCAGGTGCATAATCTGAATAATGTAGGATGTACACCCTTCGACAGCGCTGAAATATGTAGTTGGGAGCCTGTCCCAGACGACCGCAAGCGGGAAGTTAGCAACGCTGTATTTTGATTTGTAAGGGTGTTGCAAGACAGATGTATAATCAATGCACTACCGGAAGCAGGCAGTTCTGTTTCTCTCGGCGCTCCAGGTTGATATGAGCGGCTATCGCCGAGAGATTTTTGGAGCTGACGAACGAAATGACTTCTGTTGATACTCAAGTAGTATACCATGAAGGCGAAGCAGAAGGTCATTCAGTGGAATATATCAAAACTAGTGAATTGAAAAATGGTCATAACACTTTGGAAATGTCCTCGTCGCAGGCAATCTGTGCTTCATCTGTTCACAATGAGTATTATGAACCAGTTACTAAACGATTGAACTACTGCGCTATACCCCTTTAAGTAAAAGTGTAGGCGGTAGCCCCAGCCAGGAATCATCCACATTGGAATCTACAAACATGCAAAATAATGGAGCAACAACAGCCTTCAAGTGGAAGAAAGGACTAAAATTGTGTGAAAATAATATCGTTTAAAGAGGGACAAGATACGACAAATACCAAGCGATAAAAAGGGTACATACGACCGATTTGTCGGATATCGTCGACGGAACGAGAATGTAGCAACGAGAATACTCCAGTAGTGGGCTGCAGGTGCAGGATTTTACGTTTGCCGCATCATTATCTTGGTCAAGGAATTTCAAACCGGATTATAAAATTCAACGGAAAGTCACTAAATACGTCTCCCACAAGAAGGTAGAAAATATAGAAGATGTACAGAAAGTGGCGGCTTTTTTTAGCACGCAAACGGCGTCACTTATGACCAGTTTTAATCGTGATTACGTGATCAACACAGATCAAACAGAATGCTAGTATCGGGTAAACATTCAATGCACGTTATCGCATAAGAGACAAAAACGGACCCACGTCGCAGTTGATAGAAAAAAAAAACTAACACATTCGTACACAGCGCAATATCCCATCACCGCTTCTGGAAAAGTGTTGCCTAAGGTTTTTCTGTTTTCACAAGAAAGCAATGTTACATTTGGTCTTCAGGTTATAGAAGAGGTCAATCGCTTAACCGACTCGTTGAAAAATGTTTACATTAACTGCTCTAAATCCGAGAAACTGACAAGTGTGATTTAAGAGCATTTCTTGAGAAAGTTTGAAACCATACGTTGCTGATAACAAGTTTTGTCTAATATAGGATACCTGGGGTGGATAAACTAATACTCTAATGAATGACACCATATTTATAGACGATGAGTTTCTACCGACGTGCACAGTAAAAGTAATACCTCCAAACTCCACACTTGTGTGGCAGCCGTGTAATGTTTATTTCTATCGCTAGGTTAAATACTTTATTTCGAGGCTTCAGAACTATAATGTGCTTCTGGAAATCCAGCGGGAACAGCACAACCGTACGGTCGCAATAACTATTTACAGTATAATTTATAACCAACTTTCAGCACAGATTTTTCAGGCAATGAATTTTTAGGCAATATTTCTCACACAATGATTTTTCAGGCAATGATATCGTATGCGTGGTACGCATCAAAATTAATTCCAGAAGAAGACATTTTTAAATGTAAACCATGTTTGTTTTCCGCCGACTCTTCGGAAGGAACAGCGCAGCTGACTAAAGACTTCATTCATAAGATGTTCTTGGTGCCTCGAGTATATTTGTTTCGAAGGTTTATATGAAAAGTACCGTCCATCTAGTTCGAAGAAAAAGAGGACACGTAACAGTGACCGGACGAGCCATTGTAAAGTGACCAGGTGCAACATTTTAGTTGTTTACTGTCCCAAGAGGTTTGAGAAATTTGTTTGCCAACGTTTTTATCATTTCATATTGATCTGGTTATCTTATTAACCCTGCTATCCCCATCAGTTTTGATATGAAAAAATACAAACGAGAAGAATAACATCGGCTAGGTTTTCTCGAGAGTCGAAACCGGGTTTTCCGCTTCCCAGTGACTTACCCATTTTTGTATTAAATCGATCATTTTGTTCGTTTTCGTTCGTTGGATTTGGTCGCGCTGGACGTCACAAGACACCAGTTGAAGCTCATCGTTTCGCCTTTCGCTCAGTTTTTTACTACAGAGAACAGCTACTAGCCCTCTGATCGAACACGCTGACCTGTCGTGAAGGCATTACCCTGCCCGTTGTGCTATCGGCGCTCTCGGCGAAAAGAGTGTATCATGAACGTCAGTTGTAAAAATTTCTTTCCTCGATTTCTGGAAAAGTATGCATTTATGGACCCCATCCTGAGGATGAAAAACGCTCTATTTACAATTATCTATCAATGTCACCAATTTTGAGTCGACTGTTCGTCATAACCTTTAGGGGCGATTTTCTCAAAAACGGGAGGATGTTGAGCCAAAATATCTTAGCGTCCTTCGTTTTAGGTTGTACACAAGCGACCTGCCAAATCTGAGCCGAATCGATTGGCTGTGTGTGAGGCCTTCACCTTGTGAGATCTATTGTCCTACAATTAACAGTAGTTACTGTACTAGGGTCACGACCAAGGTTTTTCGAAATTTTCTGTTGGTTGCAAGGCAAATACTGGAAATCGAAATACCATCCCAAATATTTCCAGTTGTGACCACTATCATGCACCTAAAAGATCACATATTTGGCTGTAAATGCTCTGACCCTACGCTGGTCGTTAGTCAGACCTACTTTATCTAGAGAATATACTTCCTGAGAATTTCCAGGTGCACTTTCTCTGATGTTTCAATCGATATTTGAAGTTTAGTTTGTGCAATGTGTAGCTACAGTCAGCCTAATCGTATCACATTTGTTGTAGAGTGAGGGGCGTCCACTTTGATGAAACTCTCGCTGGCGCTGGGAAAGACTAATAAAGGTATCCTGTTACGACGGATGCGTGGGTTCTGGGGCAGCACATACAGAATGAAGGTAATTCAGCTTAGTGAATAAAATGCATTACTGAACTTCGATATCGCTTGTTACAGCAGTTGTAGAATACCGGTTTAACCTACCTGTCCTGCGTTGACTACAGTTCTGTGAACATAAACTAAATAATGTTCTTAGAGTTTTAAACATGGCTGTAACTCAGCTACCATATATTAATTTCAACATAGGATTATACATCAACCGCTTAGACATGACCGTTTGGTGCACTGACCTAGATTTCGACACCGACTAAGGCTGTCTTAATCAAAATGAACTTTTGATAAGCCCGAATGGCTGTTCAGACTTTCCATCTCATCTCGTTCGGGCTTATCAAAATTTCATTCTGATGAAGACGCCCTTAGTAGATCTCGAAACCTAGGTCAGAGTACTAAAACAGTAATTTGCGACCGGTTAGCTGTATAATCCTATGTCAAAAATAATATTCTATGAAATAAAGTCGGAAGGAAACCAATCTTCTGTCTTGATGTACTATTCGAAAAACAGTTCCAACTGACAGTACTCAAATGTCCAGTCAGGCAATTGCCGTCCACACACGATAATTCTGTTCAGTGTTCCGGTCCAGCTGAACACTAACCACTGTCGACCTATCGACCATTGTTCTTTTTTCACTTGGCAACTTGAAGACACGAAGAAGCTTCTGCACGAACTTCCTAGCAAGACTCGGACTTACCCACATCTTGTAACTGACAACATCTGCTCGTGCACGTGTAGTTAAGCGTGCGTCCTTCTTCTTGTTGGCGCTGCCGCAACAGGGGGCGTGATTCTCATATACAGCCCGTTTGGTTTGTGGTCAGCAATGTTCCTCAAGCAGACGGACGTCCACGTTGCTTCTAATACCGACTGTTGCAAACTCTTCATGTATGTTATCTCAGTATACCACTATATATTTCATGGGATGCCCACAGTTGATGGAGGGCGTCAGTTAGTTTCCAGTTAAGAAGGAAATGATATTTAAACCCGAACTTTACCTATCCACTTGACAGA
Organism: Schistocerca gregaria; assembly: GCF_023897955.1. Taxonomy (NCBI): domain Eukaryota; kingdom Metazoa; phylum Arthropoda; class Insecta; order Orthoptera; family Acrididae; genus Schistocerca; species Schistocerca gregaria. The sequence continues at coordinate 377,932,426 of NC_064923.1, forward strand.
ACAACCCCAAATTAGTCTAGAGTGGCAATCATTTTATCGCCGTGTATTAACAGCTTAGCAAATTCGTAAGAACAACCAGTACTCCAGCACCGGCGGCACCCCCTGGCTTGCTCTGACAGCTATCGCCGCAATACTGCGCTACTCAATCGCCGCTAGAGTACCGGTTATTCATTGAAATTTACTATCCCTCTTCATACACGGCGATAAAACTATTATCGCAGTAGACTAATTAGGGACTGCTCTGTCAAGTGGATAGATAACGTTCTGCTTTGAATATAATTTTGTTTGCAAGGACAAACGAGCCAAAGCTTTCCGTCGACGTTGGGTGTCGCATGAAAGACTTTGTCTGGGCAGACTCCAGTTACACACTGCGAAAACTAAATTGCAAATATACGCCGAAACAACATAGTAAATGCCGCTGGCGGCGCTTTCGAGAGACATCCTGTATATATTTATGCTGAATGAGAACTCCATCGACGAAGTTTCAGAGATGTTCGTAGGGACCAATACAAAAGAAATATTTAGCAAACGTAGACTCTAAAATACACAACTTAAGAGCTACGAGGACTTCGTCAGTAAAAGTACCGACTGTAGTCAACGTGAACCGGTCTTCAAAGGTCTTACTCTATACACTTCAGAGCCCCTATTTTCGAGACATTCTTTAGTTGTTTTGGAACATACTAACATTTGTCAGAATATTGAAATGAAAGATTTTTCAATAGAAGAGGTACCTCTCATAGTTGCAAAGATAAACAAGTACTCATTGTCCTTAAGGTATGAACTTAGTGCCTATATTTAGTAGACTTTATCCTTGCTTGTTCCCTGGTACGAGGTCTGAAAGCTTGTCGGTCGAGTTACTAAGAATCACCCTATATAATATATATATATATATATATATATATATATATATATATATATATATTGTTGTAAACGTAGAAATTACGCCGTCCGGAGTGTCCGAGCGGTTCTAGGCGCTACAGTCTATGGTCGCAGGTTCGAATCCAGCATCGGGCATGGATGTGTGTGATGTCCTTAGTTTAGTTAGGTTTAAGTAGTCCTATGTTCTAGGGGACTGATGTTCTCAGAAGTTAAGTCCCATTGTGCTCAGAGCCATTTGAACCAGCCATAGAAATTATAAGATTAGTGTCCTGGCTATAACAGAACAAAAGCTGTTTTTATTTTGTGTTTCTTTCCTATAGATAATAATAGCGGTTCCTCCAGTATACTACATATGCGTAATATAGATTACATCCACAAAAAAAACTGGAAAATAAAATTCAAACAGCAGAGATGAGGTTCTTAAGAAAGATGATGGACGGCACAAGAAGAAGAGACGTAATTAGAATCGAATATTTCATAATAGGTTTAAATATTTTTTGCATGAATGAAAATATTCAAAATTGTCGATAACATTGGGGACAACACCTCATGAGAATCCCAGTTCACAGATTACCCTAGAAGATCCTTAACTACAAACTAAATGGGAAAAGAGATACTGGGAAACCTCGAGAAATGTGGGAATCATTTTTTTTGTGTCTTCGGAACAAGTAACAGTCTAATCTATGAAAGGAAAATCACGACGATGATTTATCTGGTTGTAAGGTACAGAAAAATTTTCTATGAGTAACAAAAACTACATTAACGATATGCAGAACCAACTGATAGAAATACTTACAGGGCCGGCCGCGATGGCCGTGCGGTTCTAGGCGCTTCAGTCTGGAACCGCGTGACCGCAACGGTCGCAGGTTCGAATCCTGCCTCGGGCATGGATGTGTGTGATGTCCTTTGGTTAGTTAGGTTTAAGTAGTCCTATGTTCTAGGGGACTGATGTTCTCAGAAGTTAAGTCCCATTGTGCTCAGAGCCATTTGAACCAGCCATAGAAATTATAAGATTAGTGTCCTGGCTATAACAGAACAAAAGCTGTTTTTATTTTGTGTTTCTTTCCTATAGATAATAATAGCGGTTCCTCCAGTATACTACATATGCGTAATATAGATTACATCCACAAAAAAACTGGAAAATAAAATTCAAACAGCAGAGATGAGGTTCTTAAGAAAGATGATGGACGGCACAAGAAGAAGAGACGTAATTAGAATCGAATATTTCATAATAGGTTTAAATATTTTTTGCATGAATGAAAATATTCAAAATTGTCGATAACATTGGGGACAACACCTCATGAGAATCCCAGTTCACAGATTACCCTAGAAGATCCTTAACTACAAGCTAAATGGGAAAAGAGATACTGGGAAACCTCGAGAAATGTGGGAATCATTTTGTTTGTGTCTTCGGAACAAGTAACAGTCTAATCTATGAAAGGAAAATCACGACGATGATTTATCTGGTTGTAAGGTACAGAAAAATTTTCTATGAGTAACAAAAACTACATTAACGATATGCAGAACCAACTGATAGAAATACTTACAGGGCCGGCCGCGATGGCCGTGCGGTTCTAGGCGCTTCAGTCTGGAACCGCGTGACCGCAACGGTCGCAGGTTCGAATCCTGCCTCGGGCATGGATGTGTGTGATGTCCTTTGGTTAGTTAGGTTTAAGTAGTTCTAAGTTCTAGGAGACTGATGACCTAAGATGTTAAGTCCCATAGTGCTCAGAGCCATTTGAAATACTTACAGCACTGAATTAATTTCATAATGGAACAGTAAAGTAATAAACAAATCAACAACACACGATATAAATATTGTAATGTCTTTATAACAGAAGTAATTAACCAACTTTCTGTTTCATATCCTGCAACTTTTGCATATGTCAGTGTGTGTTGTTGATTCCGTTCCGACGCCGATGTAGCAAAGCAAAGACAACAATAATAGAGAATCAAAGTAGCAGTTACATATCGCCGAGGCAGGACCGCGAACAACATGTCCTCCACCAACCCTGTGCTACATTGTTCTGCATTCTAACTTTCTCTGCACAAAAGAATCAAAGTAACACTTGCGTTAGTACTTCACCGTGCATTTGCATGCTACTATGTGGAAGAAATTCACTTGTGCCACCGGCTGCAGCCTCTCAAGCCGAGCGAGCTCGAAATGGGCGGGCGAGGTCCTCTGTGTGGTTCGCCTCGTTCCACATCGGCGGCGCTGCCGCAGCAAGTACTCAGCGCTGATGGCGGCCTCCGCGTGGCAGGACTCCGTCAAGACGAGACGGTCGAATTGTTTCCTCGAAATGCGCCCCGCCAGCCGCCAGCTCGCCTTCATCTTCGGGATCCGTGGCACGGCTTTGATCAATAGTAATGAGGTTGCGCAACCGGGAAGACGTCCTCTCGACTGCAGGCGCGGAGGGGGAAGGGGACGTGCGGTATCTTCTGTGGCTGCGGCTGTCTTTCTTCGTATTGGATAGCAATATGCACGAACGCTGCCTGCCAACCAAGTTTCTCTGTTGCGCAGAGTCCGGATCGCTGCCGCGGAATGCTGTTTCCACCTCCGGGCAACCGACTGCGCACAACCTACTTTGCAGTAATTTGTCTTCTCGTGGCTCTAGCGTTATTGGATCTGGCTAAGGTAATCGACGGAACGAGTTCCACCTTCTGTGGTGTTCGAGCGGTAACAACTCTTCCTCGACACTGCAATCTGTCAGCAAGATTAATGCTGTAAGAAATAAAGATGAAGTGGCTTCATATTCCGATCACATCGTTGTTAACGTTTCAATGAATGTTAGGAAAAATGTAGTATGCGCCTTCCAAAGAGACCTTCATTTGGGGCGTAATTTCTCTGTTCAGTCTAGTCTCCATATAGTAGTCTTTTCACAATATTCGTCACAATTTGATACCCTTATTTCTTTTCTTTAATGTACTTTATGCAAACTTACTGCTGAGAATACTTTTATACTGTAAATTCCTAGTTTGGTAATTGTTATTAAGGTAATCTTTCCCACGCCTCCGATGCTGCAGTTGACCTCGCACACTAATTTCCTCGTAATATAAAAGGCTTATTCAGAAATGAGGAATTGGAGGAGTGAGAGAACGCGTTTTGATCACTAGACTACGTTCCAAGATCCTGATCTACATACCCAGTCAGCTGGGATAGAGACATCTGTTTCATATATCTTATTATTAGCATATCAACAGACCGTCCAGTTATCTACTGCACACATCCAAAAAAGTTTTTAGAGACTGTAAACACCACTGCACAAGAAATCAGTTAAAAATTGTTTCAGTCTCTGGGACCCGAATATATTTTTAATTACTGGAGAGGGGGAAGGTGTGAAGAGCAGAGGATCAGTGAAAAGAGGGTGTGTTTTTCCTTGGTAAATTCTCTCCCGAATACTTCTAAATGGGAATTTTTCTGCTCCAGCCAAGCCCCCTGGGATATTTGGTTGAAAATGAGAAGAAAAAAGTCATGCAGCATCCCGCCCATTTTTAAATAACTTCCTTCGGTAGCTCTCTTGGTAAATCGGTGGTCAAAAGGGGAGATATCATATTCAAAAAGTAGAAAGACAAATAAAAAAATGTAAGCGATGTAGAAGGCAAAATTATGTTGAGACTCACACTCTGGGATCAAGATAGATAATAAGTGTTTCTCACGATGATCTGTAGAAACAAGCAAGATTCGTGTTCTAACTCATGACTTGGCAGAAAACCTCTGTCAGCGTATGGATATATACTTTTCCGATGAACCTGTTGTTTACTACACTCACGTGCTGAAAGAATTCTGGAAAAAAGTAATTGGATGACGTAAATGATTTGACTACCTGGGAAGCTCAGCTGCAAAACATCGAGATCAAATACAAAGTAAGGAAACTAAAATTATTTTGTTGTTTTTATATGAATGTATGGTGTCTGTTCTCTCGGACATATCTGCTGGAGCTGACAAGAGTGATCCCCATTTAATTTACATTTTTGTTGTTTTTGTTTCTGGTGTTGTTGTTGTATAATGCCTCTTCGACTGCAAGATTATCATAGATCGAACCCTGTTGTACTTCCGCCACAAGGGCTCGGCAGAAGATTCAGTCATGTTAAGAAACGTATTTAGGGAGAGTCACTAAATGATATCCTCATGTGATGCACCTTTACCGCAAGTTTTAAAGTAAGTTTCACACTAAGAACATTAGACAAATTATAAAATATCTTACTTGACGGTTTCCTTGCCAATCACATCTGCAGAATTGCTCACAGTAAGAAAAACCACGAAATGCGTAAATGTGAAGGACACTGTAAGATTTTAGGAAAGCAATGATAATCGTTTATAGGTTACTGTTAAAACTGCACTTTTTTTCAGAAATCTCACTAAAAGATTGCATGGTTCGTATAAAGGCTTTTTCCTGCCAACTCGTGACAGTAAGAGATAAAAGTAGCGTTAGATTTTCGTCGACAATAAAAGACAATAAAACCCCTTTCTTGACCACCAATGGACGTTTGTAACCATAGCTCCATACCCATCAGTCTCACAGATGTAGTTCTACACGTCTATTAGAAATTGACGGAAAACTTACAAGTAATAAACTTAACAACTTGCAGTATACACTGTCTTATACCGTTAAGAAATTTTCGTGACCGAGAAACGTCAGAGATGACGTTTATCGTGAGGTGTCTGTAAGAGTGCAGTGTTCTCGTAGTTTTATGCCCTGCGTCCATTGTTTACTCCGTGACGTTTGGGGCGAGGAAAGAAAGGAAAGAGCTGTTGTTAGATTTGGTCGTGTGAGACGTATTTGAAACTCTACATCCATAACTAATCGATAATAGTTGTATGAAAATGAAAGATTATCGGGACTTTGGCCATTTCCATCCACTTGAATGATAAAAATTGTATTTCTACGTAAGTCAGGATGACCTGAAAACTGAGAGAAAATTTCTACGAGATTTTTCATCACTGCCAAAATAATATCTACTTTATGGTTTGGAAGAACTGTCGCTAACTAGTTTTGCAACTTAGAGCCTTCGGGTCCCTGTTTGGAGAAATTTTCTTTCAATTCAAATCACAAAAGAACGATTGCGGACCATGCCTGTATAGTGTGTACGGCATTCTTTCCAGCACTAGCTGCAAAAGGTCTGTGCATTGAAGTGTCAGCTTAATATTAATAGAAATTCTGTATTTAGTTTTTGAAAGAAGTAAATGCCAAGCTTTTACGAGACGCATATCCTAAAATCCCATTGACTTGGTAATATATACACATATTTGGAAAAATTACTTGACTGATTTCTAATTCAGTAATATAAAGTTTGAGGAATAGAGTTTCAGATATCGTACTTCGAACTAAGCACAGGTTTGCAAAAAAAAAGGAAAGCAACATCACTTTCGCTCCATATTAATCTCAATAAGATTTATAGCAGAGACGTTAAATATTAAGATTTTTCCGTAATATATAATATCAAATATATTACACACACAACCTTTCAATTATCTGTAGAAGGTTAGACACAGCCTTGTATATGATAGCATTGTGTTGTTTTATGTCTTACAGGTTGACAATTATTGAAAACGTAAAAAAAAGATTAATTAGTTAGAACTACTGCGTGTACACCCTTTATTCGACATGTCAACGTTACTACAGATATTCGTATTTACGTTATGATATGTTCGATATGCCTGCTATCAATGGCGATGATGTGGCGCAGACGAATAGCGAAATTCTGCATGACCGGCTAAAGTGTCAGAATGTCGATGACCTCCTGAATGGCTGTTTTCAGCTCAGCAATGGTTTTGGGGTTATTGCTGTACCCATTGTCTTTAATATAGCCCCACAAAAAGGAGTCGCATGTGTTCAGATCCGGAGAATATGTCTGCCAATCGATGCTCAGGCCAGTAGCCTCTGTGTACCACAGAGCTACAATGCGGTTCCCTAAGTGCTCTCCCAGGACATAAATACTTTCCTGCTTGGATGAGGTCGAGATCCTTCTTGCAGGAACGACGTCTTGTTCAAATCAGGGTCACTTTGGATCATTGGGACGCAATCTTCTTCCAAAACCTCTAGGTAGTCACCGTGTCATCAAGGAATATCGCTCCGATTATTCCTTGACTGGACATTGCACACTACACAGTCACCTGCTGAGGGTGAAGGGATTTTTCGATCGCGGAATGCGGATTCTCAGTCCCCCAAATGCGCCAATTTTCCTTATTATCATACCATCAAAATGAAAGTGGGCTTTGCGCTAAACCAAACCGTGCATGCGCATACTAATTGCCAGCGTGCCCCGTGTCTAACCGTGCAGTTTGAACGTCCTAACGCAAACCGTTCAGGATTTCATTTAGTTCAATAATCGTCTCCCTGTATATCCTGCTTAGTAGATAAATACGCTGCAGGTTCAATGATTGTAAAGCTTGGATCAAAAATGGTTCTAAGTAAAGCGCAGCTTCTCATTGAGATCCAGTGTGGGCTATACTTATAATGCGGTAACAACACTTGGCATATATTGTAATGCGTTAATGTGGAACGCAATTACGCTGGAAATAAAAAAGTTCCACTTTAATCTGTCAGGTCCAAATCTGGCGATGTGAAAGAAGGAAACACGTTTAAAAATGTTTTCATGTGGAATGGATTAGGGCCGGCCGCTGTGACCAAGTGGTTCTAGGCGCTTCAGTCCGGAATCCCGCAGCTGCTATGGTCGTAGGTTCGAATCCTGCCTCGGGCATGGTTGTGTGTGATGTCCTTAGGTTAGTTACGTTTACGTAGTTCTAAGTCTAAGGGACTGACGACCTCAGATGTTAAGTCCCATAGTGCTCAGATCCATTTGCACCATTTTTAATGGATTAGGAACGGGACATAGACAGAAAAGATCAAAAAATTGTTCAAATGGCTCTGAGCACTATGGGACTCAACTTCTGAGGTCATTAGTCCGCTAGAACTTAGAACTAGTGAAACCTAACTAACATAAGGACAGCACACACATCCATGCCCGAAGCAGGATTCGAACCTGCGACCGTAGCGGTCTCGCAGTTCCAGACTGCAGCTACTAGAACCGCACGGCCACTTCCGCCGGCAGAAAAGGTCAAACGAGTAAGAAATCCATAATGTTGGTTTTATTGTTGACCACTACATACACAATTTGTTCACAATAAAAACTTTCTGAAACCTAGATCTCATAAATGTTACTTTATTTACAAACAACCTGTTTCCACAGACTTGGCCGTAATATTCAGGTCTTCAAAAACTTTTGTCAGGAAGTGTCTTCCTTTTGATTTGACCAAGTTTTCACGTACGTAAAATGTAGCTCATTACTTGACAACCTGGCATGAGTTCAACACGGAATGAACACATTTTGTAACAAAAATCTTTGAAGACCTGAAGACAACAACAAAGTCTATCGGACTGGTTGTTTGTACGTAAATAAATATTTGTGCAATCTTTCCTTTAGAAAACTTTCACCATGTAAAACAGATCTCTCCTCCATATTTATGAGCATGAGCTAATTCAAACAATTGATACAACATTGGCACCGCAGCCGTCAACGCGACGCTGCACCCGAAAAACGACGTGATGAAGAGTTGAAACTGAGCAACGGTTTCCTGTATAGTGGCCTACAGACCAGGTAGAGACCGAACGTGTACTGGTAACAGCATGCTTTTAGAGTCTTGTACACCCAAAAGATACCTGGATACATATAAGGCGCCCTTGAAAGCCATGCATCTGAAAAGCCCTGAAGATAACACGTTTGTGGAAATGTGCTTTAAGCAGATCATTTAGTAATCGAACGACCTGAGGTGTGGCTACGTTTTGCATAAAAACAGTGGTTTCCACACAGCTGCGCTCTTCCGAAGCACGAATCACATGCTATACAGGGAAGTCTAGACAACGTGCAGACGTCACTGAACACCTGACAGGCTCTCTGGGCGTCTTTTCTTCACAGAAGAACGGACCAAGAAAAAAATGTGCTTGTGAATACACACCACACAGTCACCTACGGCAAGTGCAGTGGGTATCCGTGCACAGAACGCGGTTTAACAGTGCCGCAAATTCGGTAGTTCTGTGTATTCACTACGCCTCACATTCTAAAATGTGCCTCGTCCTTGGACAGAACATTGCCCGGCCACATGTCATTAACTTCGATCCGTGCCAGAAACCAAAGGGCAAATTCACAACTTTGCTGTCCATCATGAGATTTTAGTTGTTGGATTGTCTGGGTCTTGTTCGGGAAACAGTGTAAAGTAGACCGCTAATTTCCGTACTGTTGACCATGGGATACAGAATTTTCGTGGCACTTCACGCACGAGCGCTAACACTACCCGGGGCGTGGTCAGTTGCGGCAACAGAAACTTCGTCAATAACTTCCACCGGGATAGGTCGCCTTCCTCTTTCAAGTGTCACACATAACTCATCTGTGTTTTCGAATTTTAATTAGGAACATTTTTAAATCGTTTAATGACATGGGCCCTCTCTTCAGATCTTTCAGTGGTCGATACTCGTTCAGTGCAGCACTTTAATTACTGCCGTTCTCATAGTTTCACTAAAAGCAAACTCTCTCTTTCTTCTCGACATCCATAGTGTTAAGTGGCGTTGTTGTTGTTGTTGTTGTCTTCAGTCCTGAGACTGGTTTGATGCAGCTCTCCATGCTACTCTATCCTGTGCAAGCTTCTTCATCTCCCAGTACCTACTGCAAGCTACACCCTTCTGAATCTGCTTAGTGTATTCATCTCTCGGTCTCCCTCTACGATTTTTACCCTCCACGCTGCCCTCCAATACTAAATTTGTGATCCCTTGATGCCTCAAAACATGTCCTACCAACCGATCCCTTCTTCTAGTCAAGTTGTGCCGCAAACTTCTCTTCTCCCCAATCCTATTCAATACTTCTTCATTAGTTACGTGATCTATCCACCTTATCTTCAGCATTCTTCTGTAGCACCACATTTCGAAAGCTTCTATTCTCTTCTTGTCCAAACTAGATATCGTCCATGTTTCACTTCCATACAATGCTACACTCCAAACAAATACTTTCAGAAACGACTTCCGGATACATAAACCTATATTCGATGTTAGCAAATTTCTCTTCTTCAGAAACGCTTTCCTTGCCACTGCCAGTCTACTTTTCATATCCTCTCTACTTCGACCATCATCAGTTATTTTACTTCCTAAATAGAAAAACTCCTTTACTACTTTAAGTGTCTCATTTCCTAATCTAATTCCCTCAGCATCACCCGATTTAATTCGACTACGTTCCATTACCCTCGTTTTGCTTTTGTTAATGTTCATCTTATATCCTCCTTTCAAGACACTGTCCATTCCGTTCCACTGCTCTTCCAACTCCTTTGCCGTCTCTGACAGAATTACAATGTCATCGGCGAACCTCAAAGTTTTTACTTCTTCTCCATGAATTTTAATACCTACTCCAAATTTTTCTTTTGTTTCCTTTACTGCTTGCTCAATATACAGATTGAATAACATCGTGGAGAGGCTACAACCCTGTCTCACTCCTTTCCCAACCACTGCTTCCGTTTCATGCCCTCAACTCTTATGACTGCCATCTGGTTTCTGTACAAATTATAAATAGCCTTTCGCTCCCTGTATTTTACCCCTCCCACTTTCAGAATTTGAAAGAGAATATTCCAGTCAACATTGTCAAAAGCTTTCTCTAAGTCTACAAATGCTGGAAACGTAGGTTTGCCTTTTCTTAATCTGTCTTCTAAGATACGTCGTAAGGTCAGTATTGCCTCACGTGTTCCAACATTTCGACGGAATCCAAACTGATCCTCCCCGAGGTCCGCATCCACCAGTTTTTCCATTCGTCTGTAAAGAATTCGCGTTAGTATTTTGCAGCTGTGACTTAGTAAACTGATAGTTCGGTAATTTTCACATCTGTCAGCACCTGCTTTCTTTGGGATTGGAATTATTATATTCTTCTTGAAGTCTGAGGGTCTTTCGCCTGTCTCATATATCTTGCTCACCAGCTGGTAGAGTTTTGTCATGACTGGCTCTCCCGAGGCCGTCAGTAGTTCTAATGGAATGTTGTCTACTCCGGGGGCCTTGTTTCGACTCAGGTCTTTCAGTGCTCTGTCGAACTCTTCACGCAGTATCTTATCTCCCATTTCGTCTTCATCTACATCCTCTTCCATTTCCATAATATTGTCCTCAAGTACATCGCCCTTGTATAAACCTTCTATATAATTCTTCCATCTTTCTGCCTTCCCTTCTTTGCTTAGAACTGGGTTGCCATCTGAGCTCTTGATATTCATACACGTGGTTCTCTTCTCTCAAAAGGTCTCTTTAATTTTCCTTTAGGCAGTATCTATCTTACCCCTAGTGAGATAAGATTCTACATCCTTACATTTGTCCTCTAGCCATCCCTGCTTAGTCATTTTGCACTTCCTGTCGATCTCATTTTTGAGACGTCATTTCCTGCATTTTTATATTTTCTCATTTCATCAATTAAATTCAATATTTCTTCTGTTACCCAAGGATTTCTAGCAGCCCTCGTCTTTGTACCTACTTTATCCTGTGCTGCCTTCACTACTTCATCCCTCAGAGCTAACCATTCTTCTTCTACTGTGTTTCTTTCCCCCATTCCTGTCAAATGTTTCCTTATGCTCTCCTTGAAACTCTGTACAACCTCTGTTCTTTCAGCTTATCCAGATCCCATGTCCTTAAATTCCCACCTTTTTGCAGTTTCTTCAGTTTTAACCTACAGGTCATAACCAATAGATTGTGGTCAGAGTCCACATCTGCCCCTGGAAATGTCCTACAATTTAAAACCTGATTCCTAAATCTGTGTCTTACCATTATATAATCTACCTGATACCTTTTAGTATCTCCAGGATTCTTCCATGCATACAACCTTCTTTTATGATTCTTGAACCAAGTGTTAGCTATCATTAAGTGCGTTATGGCTTGTCAAATGACAGCGTGGATGTCATACCGTCATGCAGCGCACAGCTTCAGATTTGTTCCTGGTGACCACGACTGGAGCACGAATATGTTCCACATTAGCGTATCAGCATATCTACCAGGTATCGCTGTAGTACAATGATTGTAGCTCACAACTAATCTTCCTGAGTAGCCGCAGTTCAGTTATAATCACTCATTAATTCAGTTACATGAGGTTTCTCTTACTGTGAAATTGTGGGACATCTATATTATCATCGAGCGAGATGGTGAACTGGTTAACACACTGGAGTCGCATTCCAGAGGAATACAGTTCAAACTCACGTCGGGCTATTCAAATTTACGTTTTCCGTGATTTCCCTACTTCGCTCCAGGTAAATGCCAGAACAGTTCCTTCGAAGTGGTACGGCCGGTTTCCTTCCCCAGCCTAGACACAATCCGAGCTTGTCCTCTGTCTCTAATGACCTCGACGCCGAAGGGACATTAAACTGATTCTTCGTTCCTTCCTATAATACTAAACGTCACACTAAATTATTCATTTATCAGCGCTACCGATCGAGGCGGTGCAGTGCCAGACACTGGACTCATATTCGCATGGACAGCAGTTCAAATGCTCCTCTGACGAACCAGACTTAGGTGTACCGCGATTTCCTTAATTCGCTTAAGTTAACGCAGCGATGTTCGGTTTGCACATTCACAATCTGCGGTCCGTCTCTAACGATCTCGCTCTCAAAGAGACGTCAAATATCTAACTTGCTTCCGTTTGCGAACAACACTTTATTATTATTGAATTTCTGTACCTCTATGACTCCAGTTGTCAATAGCAGCCTCTTTTTAACAAAGGTCAGCAATACTGCTCGGTGCTGAAAAACGTAAAGCGCCAAGATCGTTTCCAGGATTCACCGATAAGTATTGAAAATATCAACACTATGAAAAAAGTGTAAGCACATTACTGGAATAAATTCTGGACGATCAGTGAAACTTACGACTAATTCAGGGCCACTGCAACGAAGAAATCTGGGTTCTTCGTCCATACGCCCTTTTTAGTTTGGAGAGCAGTGACCCATGCGTAGCCATAACGTCGTCGTTTGTCATACATAAGTAAAGCCTGCAAACGAAGTTATGTGTTTTTATGTGTCTTAATGCACACGTAACGTGTATCCACAGGACATGTGGCCTGTAGTTGAAGAAGTTCCATGATGATCTCTCCATTGGCAAAAGATTCCGGAATAGTCCCCCATTCGGATCTCCGGGAGGGGACTGCCAAGGGGGAGGTTACCATGAGAAACAGATTGAGTAATCAGCGAAAGGATAATGTTCTACGAGTCGGGACGTGGAATGTCAGAAGCTTGAACGTGGTAGGGAAACTAGAAAATCTGAAAAGGGAAATACAAAGGCTCAATCTAGATATAGTAGGGGTCAGTAAAGTGAAGTGGAAGGAAGACAAGGATTTCTGGTCAGATGAGTATCGGGTAATATCAACAGCAGCAGAAAATGGTATAACAGGTGTAGGATTCGTTATGAATAGGAAGGTAGGGCATAGGGTGTGTTGCTGTGAACAGTTCAGTGACCGGGTTGTTCTAATCAGAATCGACAGCAGACCAACACCGACAACGATAGTTCAGGTATACAAGCCGACGTCGCAAGCTGAAGATGAACAGATAGAGAAAGTGTATGAGGATATTGAAAGGGTAATGCAGTATGTAAAGGGGGACGAAAATCTAATAGTCATGGGCGACTGGAATGCAGTTGTAGGGGAAGGAGTAGAAGAAAAGATTACAGGAGAATATGGGCTTGGGACAAGGAATGAAAGAGGAGAAAGACTAATTGAGTTCTGTAACAAGTTTCAGCTAGTAATAGCGAGTACCCTGTTCAAGAACCACAAGAGGAGAAGGTATACTTGGAAAACGCCGGGAGATACGGGAAGATTTCAGTTAGATTACATAATTGTCAGACAGAGATTCCGAAATCAGATACTGGATTGTAAGGCGTACCCAGGAGCAGATATAGACTCAGATAACAATATAGTAGTGATGAAGAGTAGGCTGAAGTTCAAGACATTGGTCAGGAAGAATCAATACACTAAGAAGTGGGATACTGAAGTTCTAAGGAATGACGAGATACGTTTGAAGTTCTCTAGCGCTATAGATACAGCAATAAGGAATAGCGCAGTAGGCAACACGGTTGAAGAGGTATGGACATCTCTAAAAAGGGCCATCACAGAAGTTGGGAAGGAAAACATAGGTACAAAGAAGGTAGCTGCGAAGAAACCATGGGTAAGAGAAGAAATACTTCAGTTGATTGATGAAAGGAGGAAGTACAAACAAGTTCCGGGAAAATCAGGAATACAGAAATACAAGTCGCTGAGGAATGAAATAAATAGGAAGTGCAGGAAAGCTAAGATGAAATGGCTGCAGGAAAAATGTGAAGACATCGAAAAAGATATGATTGTCGGAAGGACAGACTCAGCATACAGGAAAGTCAAAAAAACAACCTTTGGCGACATTAAAAGCAACGGTGGTAACATTAAGAGTGCAACGGGAATTCCACTGTTAAATGCAGAGTTGAGAGCAGATAGGTGGAAAGAATACATTGAAAGCCTCTATGAGGGTGGAGATTTGTCTGATGTGATAGAAGAAGAAACAGGAGTAGATTTAGAAGAAATAGGGGATCCAGTATTAGAATGGGAATTTAAAAGAGCTTTGGAGGACTTACGGTCAAATAAGGCAGAAGGGATATATAACATTCCATCAGAATTTCTAAAATCATTAGGGGAAGTGGCAACAAAACGACTATTCACGTTGGTGTGTAGAATATATGAGTCTGGCGACATACCATCTGACTTTCGGGAAAGCATCATCCACACAATTCCGAAGACTGCAAGAGCTGACAAGTGCAAGAATTATCGCACAAACAGCTTAACAGCTCATGCATCGAAGCTGCTTACAAGAATAATATACAGAATAATGGAAAGGAAAATTGAGAATGCGCTAGGTGACGATCAGTTTGGCTTTAGGAAAAGTAAAGGCACGAGAGAGGCAATTCTGACGTTACGGCTAATAATGGAAGCAAGGCTAAAGAAAAATCAAGACACGTTCATAGGTTTTCTCGACCTGGAAAAAGCGTTCGACCATATAAAATGGTGCAAGCTGTTCGAGATACTGAAAAAAGTAGAGGTAAGCTATAGGGAGAGATGGGTCATATAGAATATGTACAACAACCAAGGGGGAATAATAAGAGTGGACGATCAAGAACGAAGTGCTCGTATTAAGAAGGGTGTAAGACAAGGCTGTAGCCTTTCGCCCCTACTCTTCAATCTGTACATCGAGGAAGCAATGATGGAAATAAAAGAAAGGTTCAGGAGTGGAATTAAAATACAAGGTGAAAGGATATCAATGATACGATTCGGTGATGACATTGCTATCCTGAGTGAAAGTGAAGAAGAATTAAATGATCTGCTGAACGGAATGAACAGTTTAATCAGTGCAGAGTATGGTTTGAGAGTAAATCGGAGAAAGACGAAGGTAATGAGAAGTAGTATGAATGAGAACAGCGAGAAACTTAACATCACGATTGATGGTCACGAAGTCTATGAAGTTAAGGAATTCTGCTATCTAGGCAGTAAAATAACCAATGACGGACGGAGCAAGTAGGACATCAAAAGCAGACTTGCTATGGCAAAAAAGGCATTTCTGGCCAAAAGAAGTCTACTAATATCAAATACCGGCCTTAATTTCAGGAAGAAATTTCTGAGGATGTACGTCTGGAGTGCAGCATTGTATGGTAGTGAAACATGGACTGTGGGAAAACCGGAACAGAAGAGAATCGAAGCATTTGAGATGTGGTGCTATAGACGAATGTTGAAAATTAGGTGGACTGATAAGGTAAGGAATGAGGAGGTCCTACGCAGAATCGGAGAGTAAAGGAATATGTGGAAAACACTGATAAGGAGAAGGGACAGGATGATAGGACATCTGCTAAGACATGAGGGAATGACTTCCATGGTACTAGAGGGAACTGTAGAGGGCAAAAACTGTAGAGGAAGACAGAGATTGGAATACGTCAAGCAAATATTTGAGGACGTAGGTTGCAAGTGCTACTCTTAGATGAAGAGGTTAGCACAGGAAAGGAATTCGTGGCGGACCGCATTAAACCAGTCAGTAGACTGATGACCAAAAAAAAAAAAAATGATTCTGTGTGATGGACATGCCCAATAGCATGACAGTCGCATAAGATGTCGAACGAAGCAGCTTTCACTGCAGCTAGGTTGTCTGATAACTTACTCGGAGTAGTTCCGTTCTTGTATGCTTAAGGTTAGTGACATATCATATGATTATAATACGAATAATGATCACAATCTTCTGCTTATCGAGACAGTTGTCCGATTATTAGGCTGGTTACCTACTCAGTATGGTGTAACTAATTTCCAAAGAGACTTCCTTTTGGTATTATCTGTAGGATTTATTTAACGTGCGACCATTATACGAATATTTGAGGTTGAGAATCCACTTGTTATGAAAAATTTATTGAAGTGTTTCAGGCGCCACCCATCATCAGAAAATAAGAAACCAACTCTGTACAAAAATAAGACTCGCAGTATCAATGAATTATCTGAATGTGACGGAAAACGGTGGATGTGATTTACACGTACAGTCCAACAAATGAGTAGAATTTCAAAGAAACTGGATGATATAGTCAAGAGAAAGAGCTTCATAAATTTGAACAAGTCAATAGTGCGCGGTCGTCATTTGGCTTTTACGCGAGCGTGTATTCGGCTTGGCATTGATCGACAGAGTAGTTGGATGTCCTCCTTAGAGATATCGGCACCAAAATTTGCCCAGCTACCGCGTTATATCGTCAAAATCCCGAGGTGTTTGGATGGCCATGTCCGCAATGCTCCAGACGTTCTCAACTGGGGAGATATCTGGCGACCTTGTTGGCCAAAAAATGGTTTAACAAGCAAGACGACAAGCAGCAAAAACTCTCGCCGTTTGAGGGTGATCGTTATGTAGCTGAAATGTAAGCCCGGGATGCCTTGCCGTGTATGGTACCACAACGTGCCTGTCAAGATGTCGCAAATGACAACGAAAGGGGTTTCGATGTGAAATGAAGTGGCACCTCAGAGCCTCACTCGTAGCTGTCGGGCGACAGTCAGCTTGGTGCCCCGCCGTTGTCCAGGGGCGTCTGTTCTGCCTGGAATCTCAGTGACGGAGTAGAAATGTCTTCAGCGACGAGTTCCGCTTCTAATAAAGCCCCGATGACCAGCGAATATTAGCTCAATTTGTGAAGCTCTTTCAATAAATCTTCCAATTTTTCTGAAATTGTAATCGTTTGTTTGTCTGCCCATCTACATCACATCTACTCTGTTATGTCCTATTCTGATATCTTCTTGGTGTATCGTTTGTCTTAGGGGGTATATTTGTTTATCAGTCACAAGTCGCCAACAATTTTCCTTTCTTTCGTATGTTTCACTCGACAGACGCGATCAGCTTCAGAATTTCAGTAGCCACGGCTATGTAAAACGCAAATGACAGACATAAAATAATCTCGTGTCAAGTAGTATCGTGTAGTTCAACGATATGAAAGTAGGCATGTGAGGTCCGTGTTCTGTTAATCTTCCTTCGATGGTGATTACCTCTGAAAATAGTTTACGAAGGTATTTCTTGATTCAGTAATCTTATTTACGTTCAATTCATTTAAAATTGAAGCATTAGCTTTTTTTCAGTCCATGATATCTGCAGCGATTAATTGTATGCCACAGTTCAAAATTTGCTGTGCACCTGGCCGTCAACCAGTGCTTCTCCGTCTCAGAAAGCAGCGCTCTCTAACAAGCATACGGCACGACCGTGGGGTACGAGACTTGTCCGAAATGTCGTGTGGTGAAGGAGGACCCCTAACACCTCACGTGGTTAAAATATTAGGACGCACTACTCGGAAAATCCCGAGAAAAATCGATCCAAAGTTTCTTAGGCGCGTTATCAGTATAAAATATCAGTCCACTGTCGAGCCGCTGTCTGGCCTAAATGGACGCCGGCGCGGTAGCTCAGAGTGTTCGGTCAGAGCCCCGGTTGGCCTCTGTAATAAAAAACTGAGTGGAAGGATCAACCACCGAACTTGGAAAGGATGTCTTGCGACGTCCACAACGATCAATAACGAACCAAAAAAGAAACGAAATGGTTAGGGCTTGCACACTTACGCCAGAGGTCTCGCGTTCGATTCCTCCTCTCGCACTTTTTTTTCTACTGATTATTGGAGAGGTCAAACGAATCCGGAGAGATAAGATGCAATTTTTCAAGGCGACGAAAATATGCCAACTTGGTCTGTAAAAGTCATACCTCCAAAATGCACTTCTTTGGTGCAACCTTGTGATGTTTACTTTTACATGCAAGTTAAAAATTTCATAAAGCTCTTGCAAAATTGCAGTGCATTGTTACAGGAGAATCGTGAAATTAATTCCCTGGAAGACTGTATAAAAATTCATTCTATGATTCACCATCAATTATTGTCACCAGTATTCCGAGACATGATTCAGTATGCTTGGTTTGACTCAAAATTACCAGAACCTCAAAACATTTTCGTAAATGTTAATGGGGCATGTTTTTGTACAGATTTATTGACTGTAAAAAATTCCGCTTTTATATGTTGCACAAGATGCCGCAAAAATTATTGCTTTGTTTGTTTTTACGATAATTACCACTGCGGTTCTTGTTCATAATTATTATATGTATAGAAATTGAATGTTTCCCAGTCGACTTTGTTATTCTGATTAAAAACCCAATGTTTCTCCTCATATACTTTACAATAAAAAATGGAAGACCCATCGCCATGAATTCTGTTGTTGGACAAAAAGAAAGTAATTTTTATTCAGTAATGTAACTAATTTGTTAAAGATAATGCAGGTTTGGAAAACTTCCTGTGTAATTGGTGGAATAACAAAAGAAAATGAAACAGTAAGGAAAAAATAGTGTCAGAGGAGGAATCGAACGCGCGACCTGTGGCGTAAGAAACTCAACCACTAATCATCTAGGCCAGACGGCGGCTCGGCAGTGGACTAACATTTTGTACTCATAACACACCAAAGAAACTTTGGATCGGTGTTTCCCGGGATTTTCCGGGTGGTGCGTCCTAATACACTCCTGGAAATGGAAAAAAGAACACATTGACACCGGTGTGTCAGACCCACCATACTTGCTCCGGACACTGCGAGAGGGCTGTACAAGCAATGATCACACGCACGGCACAGCGGACACACCAGGAACCGCGGTGTTGGCCGTCGAATGGCGCTAGCTGCGCAGCATTTGTGCACCGCCGCCGTCAGTGTCAGCCAGTTTGCCGTGGCATACGGTGCTCCATCGCAGCCTTTAACACTGGTAGCATGCCGCGACAGAGTGGACGTGAACCGTATGTGCGGTTGACGGACTTTGAGCGAGGGCGTATAGTGGGCATGCGGGAGGCCGGGTGGACGTACCGCCGAATTGCTCAACACGTGGAGCGTGAGGTCTCCACAGTACATCGATGTTGTCGTCAGTGGTCGGCGGAAGGTGCACGTGCCCGTCGACCTGGGACCGGACCGCAGCGACGCACGGATGCACGCCAAGACCGTAGGATCCTACGCAGTGCCTTAGGGGACCGCACCGCCACTTCCCAGCAAATTAGGGACACTGTTGCTCCTGGGGTATCGGCGAGGACCATTCGCAACCGTCTCCATGAAGCTGGGCTACGGTCCCGCACACCATTAGGCCGTCTTCCGCTCACGCCCCAACATCGTGCAGCCCGCCTCCAGTGGTGTCGCGACAGGCGTGAATGGAGGGACGAATGGAGACGTGTCGTCTTCAGCGATGAGAGTCGCTTCTGCCTTGGTGCCAATGATGGACGTATGCGTGTTTGGCGCCGTGCAGGTGAGCGCCACAATCAGGACTACATACGACCGAGGCACACAGGGCCAACACCCGGTATCATGGTGTGGGGAGCGATCTCCTACACTGGCCGTACACCTCTGGTGATCGTCGAGGGGACACTGAATAGTGCACGGTACATCCAAACCGTCATCGAACCCATCGTTCTACCATTCCTAGACCGGCAAGGGAACTTGCTGTTCCAACAGGACAATGCACGTCCGCATGTATCCCGTGCCACCCAACGTGCTCTAGAAGGTGTAAGTCAACTACCCTGGCCAGCAACATCTCCGGATCTGTCCCCCTTTGAGCATGTTTGGGACTGGATGAATCGTCGTCTCACGCGGTCTGCACGTCCAGCACGAACGCTGGTCCAACTGAGGCGCCAGGTGGAAATGGCATGGCAAGCCGTTCCACAGGACTACATCCAGCATCTCTACGATCGTCTCCATGGGAGAATAGCAAACTGCATTGCTGCGAAAGGTGGATATACACTGTACTAGTGCCGACATTGTGCATGCTCTGTTGCCTGTGTCTATGTTCCTGTGGTTTTGTCACTGTGATGTATCTGACCCCAAGAATGTGTCAATAAAGTTTCCCCTTCCTGGGACAATGAATTCACGGTGTTCTTATTTCAATTTCCAGGAGTTTATTTTAAAAACGTGAGGTGTTATGGGTCCTCTTTCACCACACAAAATTTCGGGCAGATCCCCGACCCCACGGTCGTACCGTCTCCTTGTAAGAGTTACGCAACACTAGGAGGTAAACTGTAAATTGTTTTCCAATAATAGTTGGTTCTTCTAGACGTGAGTATAATACGATTTCAATTTTCCCCTCTATGTTCTACACCTTTAGTACAGATTGCCGCCATGTTTCAAGTTTTCCTACCGGCTTTGTTCTGCAGACGCAGCGGGATCTCGCCCTCAGCGGCTCTCCAGCCCGGCCACAAAGGCCGGAATAACAGCTTCTGCGGCGCCCTCGTTCCTCATATGATAGAACATTTCATACCGCCGCGCCGCGGCCGCTGCCGTTGCCGCCCTGCACCGCAGACCGACCGGAAGACAAAGACGGGTGCACGCTAATTCAATTCGACACCGGCGGCTAGAGACTCCCACGGACTGGTGGTAACTGCGGCAGAAGGGGAGGGATCCGACGTGCGAGTAAGTGAAAAGAGACGTAGACAGAGGGAGAGAGAGAGAGAGAGAGAGAGAGACAGACAGAGAGAGAGAAACGTTATTTGGATTCCTGCATCCGTAGCTTCGACACTGGCGTCGC
Source organism: Schistocerca gregaria (assembly GCF_023897955.1). Taxonomy (NCBI): domain Eukaryota; kingdom Metazoa; phylum Arthropoda; class Insecta; order Orthoptera; family Acrididae; genus Schistocerca; species Schistocerca gregaria. Next base: position 377,953,358 of record NC_064923.1, read on the forward strand.
CGGGAAACAAACGTATCAGAGTAAATCTGGTTACGGCGTCGCAGATGAATAATACATGCCGCGAGGACCTCCCGCCGGCAGCGGTGTGGTGCCGCTGGCTAACCCAGCAGCCGTCAAGTGGCGACACGGCACCGGCCGTGTATCGCGTCCAGGTTCAGACACGGCCGCCACAAGCGGCAGGTGGCACTACTTGGATGTCATTAGCTTGTTCTTTCACTATTATATGAATGCGTGGTGTCTGTTCTTTCAGACATGTCCGAAAGGACAGAGACCACGCGGAATCCGCGGCTTTGATACATTACATGTAGACTGAAAGTGGAGGCGGGGAGAAAGGCAAAGGGCCGTGAGCAGTGCTGATGTAGTCCGTTGCGATAATACTGTGTTCCGGACGTCTCACTGACCAACGAACCTGTCTAATAAATAGGAGATCTCGGTTTCGAATCCCAGTCTGGTACACATTTTCACTTGTCGCTGCTGATACCGGATAATGTCCCGATGCAGCTGACATCAGTAATCCCATCGCTTTAACTTCCTTTCTCCCCACTTCCACCTTCAATGTACATACAGGGTGAAAAGTATTTAAACCGACAAACTCTGGGAGGCTGTAGGGGACATAAAAAAATATATTTTCCCCCAATGTCATTTTTTCCTATGAGGAGTATTTAAACCGGTATAGGAAGTTTTCTCTGGCGGCAAATTAATTAAACCAACAAACACTTTTACATTTTTTATGACCAAGAGACAACACATTACCACAATACAATTTCAATTAGAGTAGATTTTAAAAAATGCCTCCACTGACACGTAAACAAAGGTTAAACCGTCGGATTATGTTCTGTCTGACACAGACAGAAATAAATAAATCGACGGGCACGAATGTCTTTTTTCATGACGATAAAAATATGGAAATTGATGGAGAAAGCCGGCCGGAGTAGCTGAGTGGTTCTAGGCTCTACAGTCTGGAATCGCGCGATCGCTACAGTCGCAGGCTCGAATCCTGCGGTGGGCATGGATGTGCGTGATGTCCTTAGGTTAGTTAGGTTTAAGTATTTCAAAGTCTAGGGAACTGACGACCTCAGATGTTACGTCCCATAGTGCTTAGAGCCATTTGAACCACTTTCGCTGGCCATTATACTGTATTGGGTCAACATATCTTCGAGTCCCAAGCCCAAGAGTATCCTGAATTGGTTCTGCTGCAGCTACTATCCGGACAACCAGATCCTCTTCTGATGCAACAAGAGTTGCGGAAACAAGGTTGCGCATCCCTCCCCACACAAAACATTCCAGAGGGGACATATCTAGGGCTCGAGCAGGCCACGGTACAGCACCACCTCTGCGAACCGTCGGTCCAGGAATCGACGCATACGACGACTGAGATGTGCCGGCGCCCCGTCATGTTGGAACGACACGCGTTTTCTTGTAGCGAACAGGACGTCTTCCAGCAATTCTGGCAATGCTCTGGCGAGAAAATTGTAATAGTGGCTGCCATTTAATGGCCTAGGTAGCAGAAACGGCTCAATTAAACAGTTCCCAACAACACCGACCCACACATTAACGAAGAACCGCACTTGACGAACGCTAGTAACTGTGGGATTTGGGTTATCCTCACTCTAAACATGCGAATTGAGCATGTCGAAGACTCAGTCACGCCCGAACGTTGCTTCATCGGTAAACAACACAGAGGATGGAAATGTAGGATGCATTTCACACTGTTCCAGGCACCACTGCGAAAACTGTGCTCTGGGTGGATAATCATCTGGTTCCACGCTGTGGACACGCTGTAAGTGAAATGGATGTAACAATTGTTCTCGAAGGACGGTTCTTAGATTCGTCAGATTCGTCCCCATGTTACGTGCAATTGCACGAGTGCTGATTGAAGGATCCCGCTTCACATGCTGCAAGACAGCTTCCTCAAACTGCAGCTTTCTTACAGTGGGACGGCGTCCCTGTCCACGAAATGTGCTAAATGACTCGGTCTCACTGAGACGTTGGTACACAACAGCAAAGGTCGTAGGATGCGGGGTACGGCGATTAGGATATTGTTATTGATAAACCCGCTGTGCAGCTCGTCCGTTCTGGTGCGCTACGCAGTACGCACCAACCATATCATTGTACTCACTCCAGGTGTATCGCTCCATTAGTAGAAAGAGACAATGCACTACTACACTGGTGGACAGCAGTTGCCTACAAGCGAAGAGCGTAGTACGCCCTCTATCAACTGAAGATCGTAATACGGCCTCTAACAACTAAAGAGCGTAATACGGCTTCCATCGGTTTAAATAATCCTCATAGGAAAAAATAACATTTGTTTTTATGTCCCCTACAACCTCCCAGAGTTTGTCGTTTAAATACTTTTCACCCTGTATAATGTACCACAACCCCCCACCCCCCCCCCCCCCCCCACCCCCCCATGAACCATGGACCTTGCCGTTGGTGGGGAGGCTTGCGTGCCTCAGCGATACAGATGGCCGTACCGTAGGTGCAACCACAACGGAGGGGTATCTGTTGAGAGGCCAGACAAACGTGTGGTTCCTGAAGAGGAGCAGCAGCCTTTTCAGTAGTTGCAGGGGCAACAGTCTGGATGATTGACTGATCTGGCCTTGCAACATTAACCAAAACGGCCTTGCTGTGCTGGTACTGCGAACGGCTGAAAGCAAGGGGAAACTACAGCCGTAATTTATCCCGAGGACATGCAGCTTTACTGTATGATTAAATGATGATGGCATCCTCTTGGGTAAAATATTCCGGAGGTAAAATAGTCCCCCATTCGGATCTCCGGGCGGGGACTACTCAGGAGGATGTCGTTATCAGGAGAAAGAAAACTGGCGTTCTACGGATCGGAGCGTGGAATGTCAGATCTCTTGATCGGGCAGGTAGGATAGAAAATTTAAAAAGGGAAATGGATAGGTTAAAGTTAGATATAGTGGGAATTAGTGAAGTTCGGTGGCAGGAGGAACAAGACTTCTGGTCAGGTGAACACAGGGTTATAAACACAAAATCAAATAGGGGTAATGCAGGAGTAGGTTTAATAATGAATAGGAAAATAGGAATGCGGGTAAGCTACTACAAACAGCATAGTGAACGCATTATTGTGGCCAAGATAGATACGAAGCCCACACCTACTACAGTAGTACAAGTTTTTATGCCAACTAGCTCTGCAGAGGATGAAGAAATTGAAGAAATGTACGATGAAATAAAAGAAATTATTCAGATAGTGAAGGGAGACGAAAATTTAATAGTAATGGGTGACTGGAATTCGAGTGTAGGAAAAGGGAGAGAAGGAAACATAGTAGGTGAATATGGATTGGGGCTAAGAAATGAAAGAGGAAGCCGCCTAGTAGAATTTTGCACAGAGCACAACTTAATCATAGCTAACACTTGGTTTAAGAATCATGAAAGAAGGTTGTATACGTGGAAGAACCCTGGAGATACTAAAAGGTATCAGATAGATTATATAATGGTAAGACAGAGATTTAGGAACCAGGTTTTAAGTTGTAAGACATTTCCAGGGGCAGATGTGGACTCTGACCACAATCTATTGGTTATGACCTGTAGATTATAACTGAAGAAACTGCAAAAATGTGGGAAATTAAGGAGATGGGACCTGGAGAAACTGAAAGAACCAGAGGTTGTACAGAGTTTCAGGGAGAGCATAAGGGAACAATTGACAGGAATAGGGGAAAGAAATACAGTAGAAGAAGAATGGGTAGCTCTGAGGGATGTAGTAGTGAAGGCAGCAGAGGATAAAGTAGGTACAAAGACGAGGGCTGCTAGAAATCCTTGGGTAACAGAAGAAATATTAAATTTAATTGATGAAAGGAGAAAATATAAAAACGCAGTAAATGAAGCAGGCAAAAAGGAATGCAAACGTCTCAAAAACGAGATCGACAGAAAGTGCAAAACGGCTAAGCAGGGATGGCTAGAGGACAAATGTAAGGATGTAGAAGCTTATCTCACTAGGGGTAAGATAGTTACTGCCTACAGGAAAATTAAAGAGACCTTTGGAGAGAAGAGAACCACGTGTATGAATATCAAGAGCTCAGATGGCAGCCCAGTTCTAAGCAAAGAAGGGAAGGCAGAAAGGTGGAAGGAGTATATAGAAGGTTTATACAAGGGCGAGGTACTTGAGGACAATATTATGGAAATGGAAGAGGATGTAGATGAAGACGAAATGGGAGATACGATACTGCGTGAAGAGTTTGACAGAGCACTGAAAGACCTGAGTCGAAACAAGGCCCCCGGAGTAGACAACATTCCATTAGAGCTACTGACGGCCTTGGGACAACCAGTCCTGTCTAAACTCTACCAGCTGGTGAGCAAGATGTATGAGACAGGCGAAATACCCTCAGACTTCAAGAAGAATATAATAATTCCAATCCCAAAGAAAGCAGGTGCTGACAGATGTGAAAATTACCGAACTATCAGTTTAATAAGCCACGGCTGCAAAATACTAACGCGAATTCTTTACAGACGAATGGAAAAACTGGTGGATGCAGACCTCGGGGAGGATCAGTTTGGATTCCGTCGAAATGTTGGAACACGTGAGGCAATACTGACCTTACGACTTATCTTAGAAGAAAGATTAAGAAAAGGCAAACCTACGTTTCTAGCATTTGTTGACTTAGAGAAAGCTTTTGACAATGTTGACTGGAATACTCTTTTTCAAATTCTAAAGGTGGCAGGGGTAAAATACAGGGAGCGAAAGGCTATTTATAATTTGTACAGAAACCAGATGGCAGTCATAAGAGTCGAGGGGCATGAAAGGGAAGCAGTGGTTGGGAAAGGAGTGAGACAGGGTTGTAGCCTCTCCCCGATGTTATTCAATCTGTATATTGAGCAAGCAGTAAAGGAAACAAAAGAAAAATTTGGAGTAGGTATTAAAATTCATGGAGACGAAGTAAAAACTTTGAGGTTCGCCGATGACATTGTAATTCTGTCAGAGACGGCAAAGGACTTGGAAGAGCAGTGGAACGGAATGGACAGTGTCTTGAAAGGAGGATGTAAGATGAACATCAACAAAAGCAAAACGAGGATAATGGAATGTAGTCAAATTAAATCGGGTGATGCTGAGGGAATTAGATTAGGAAATGAGACACTTAAAGTAGTAAAGGAGTTTTGCTATTTAGGAAGTAAAATAACTGATGATGGTCGAAGTAGAGAGGATATAAAATGTTGACTGGCAATGGCAAGGAAAGCGTTTCTGAAGAAGAGAAATTTGTTAACATCGAATATAGATTTATGTATCAGGAAATCGTTTCTGAAAGTATTTGTTTGGAGTGTAGCCATGTATGGAAGTGAAACATGGACGATAACTAGTTTGGACAAGAAGAGAATAGAAGCTTTCGAAATGTGGTGCTACAGAAGAATACTGAAGATAAGGTGGATAGATCACGTAACTAATGAGGAGGTATTGAATAGGATTGGGGAGAAGAGAAGTTTGTGGCACAACTTGACTAGAAGAAGGGATCGGTTGGTAGGACATGTTTTGAGGCATCAAGGGATCACAAATTTAGCATTGGAGGGCAGCGTGGAGGGTAAAAATCGTAGAGGGAGACCGAGAGATGAGTACACTAAGCAGATTCAGAAGGATGTAGGTTGCAGTAGGTATTGGGAGATGAAGCAGCTTGCACAGGATAGAGTAGCATGGAGAGCTGCATCAAACCAGTCTCAGGACTGAAGACAACAACAACAACAACAACGTATCACAGTTGAGGATTCGGCTTGGTGTCTGTTCTTTCGGATATGTCTGAAAGAAGAGACACCACGCATTCATGTAACTTATTCGACTAGATGGGCAATGGATCCACCTTCTTCAGTGCGGACGCAGATTTACTTCCTACCTCCTGTGGGATTCTCAGTGTAGCGAGCAGAGAGGTAATGGAGAGGGACTGCGGATATGTGGCGCTCAGTGGAAATGTGGATCGGACTTTTGAGGCGTGCTTAGGTAGTCCGCACAGTGGTGGTGACACTGTGTTCCGGACGGCGCTGTGCGTAACGCACGTGCCTAGGAAGTTGGAGATCTCGGGTTCGAATCCATGTGCGATACATATTTTAAGCCGTCTCTGCAGATTCCGCTTAATATCCCTTTGCAGCTGACATCAGGCAGCCCTTCTCTTTCACTTCCCTTCCCCTCACCTCCACCATCAGTTTACGTATTTTTCCACAAAGCCAGCAAATGTCCCACGGCCGCCTAACTGAATATCCATGCCTTAGCGACTTTCACTAAATTCAAATATACAATGTCGTCGGTGACATTTGGGACTATCGCGTAAGTGTCCCCTCCGTCATGCAGCTTCTGTAAGGGTCTGAACGAAATTAACATCTTCCCTGGTTGCCATTTTTCAGTCATTTGGGGTCTGTTAATAGTTTACAGACGGTGCATACTGACTCTGCGGTTTATAACAGCGCTTGCGAGGCACTATTATAAAGTTTCGTCTACCACGGGAGTAGCGAAATGTGTGCTTTGTTTCCTGGTGCTCATATTCACTATGACAACAGCACTCGTCTTATCTGGCGGCTGTTGACAGTAAAAAAGATTTTAATTATTGTAGGCTTTAATATTTGGTAGATGTAGCAGGTTCCTGTATCATCAAAATAAAGTTTAGTCTGAATAGCGACTGTGAAATTCTGCTATCCAGATAAGATCATGAAACTTCACAAGAAATTTACTTTTATACAACTTTTCCAGGTTATCTATTTCCTCTCTTTGACAATTCAATGAGGAAGATAAGTAAATAATTCATACGAATATTTAATAACAGTTAACTGCGGCTTATTCAATGTAAAAGTCTCTTCAGCTTAGAATCGTCCTGAACTCAAGAAACGTATTATCTAATCACTTCATTAAGCTCCGACACTGAGCAAGATCTGGACAAGACCAAGACCACTCGTGGTAATGTACATGTGCGTCAGTGAAAAAAAAAAAAAAAAACAATAAAAAGGTGATAGCATGTGGAAGTAATGTGCTGTTCCAGTCTCTTCTGTACCTAAGGTCCATCACCGTTCCCTTTGGATCCCTACGTAATTCGGTGCTCTCCGATACACACGATCGAACAGTGGAGGAGTGATACTCAAGCGTCAACTTTAGTTTACAATATCTCCAGATGTAATTAACATTTTACATTTGCAACAAACGGCACTGATTACGTATTTGTTTATATGTTCAGATGTGCTAACAAAACTAACGGGGTTCCATTTTTTAAAAAAAAGTACGTTTGTGCTAAAAAACATACTTCCGTGTATTTTTTTATGGTTTGTATTAACCAATCACACTAGCCCCTCTCCTCAAGTTCGGTCTGTGGAATCGATTCGTCAGTATCTGATGTGGTTTACGAAATATATCCATGGTAATGTTAGGTGACTCACCCTGTATATGCAGAGATGATTTTCACATACATCTGATAGCTCATTTAGTGAGACTCTGGTCGGGGCATGTAGTTGAGCTCTGTACTGGTCATGCTTTAGTCAAAGGGAGCAGGGTGGAAACCTGCTGCTTCGGCCGCGAGGAGAATAGTTGGCTGGCTAAAGAAACGGAGAGTGGGCTCGCCGTTCGCTTGGGGCCGACGGCCCTGGGAATGCTGACACCGAGAATTCGACCCGTTCATAGAAATGTTTGTCAAGACGCCCTTGCGACCTCTGGAGTTGCTGTGTAACCATGGCGGCTGTGGGAAACTCCGAGACTATTCTGCGAACATAGAGCGGAGGTCTCTCTGCAGCAATCGAACGCCAGACGCAGCCGCATTACGTGGCTCTCGGAGATGCTTGTCGTGACGCCTTGTGACCCCTGCAGTATGTATGGGACAACAGCGGCTCTGACAACTCCGAGGCTATTTTGCACACACAGATCAGAGGTATGTCAGCTGCTGTCAAGCGTTACTTTCCCACTGACCTAACTGTGGTTCCCACAGCAGTTACACCGGGAAATTCATCTGGAAGGATCAAGATGATGATGATGATGATGTCTGGTTTGTTGGCCGCTCAACTGCACGGTCATCAACATGCATACAAAGTTCCAATTTTTTTCACAGACCAATCCAGACACTGTGAAGAATGATAAGGATGATGATGTAATGATGAGGACAACACAAACACCCTGTCCCTGGGCAGAGAAAATCCCCAACCCGGTAGAGAATCGAACCCGGGATACCGTGATCCAGAGGTAGCAACGCTAGCCTCTAGGCCACGAGCTGCGGACGAGGGCCAAGAAAGGCATTGACGTAGTAGGGAACCAGGTGTCCAATGAGAGTTCGTCGCTGTGGTAATTCATGAGGCAGCAAATCAAAACAGGAGAAAGGCCAGGATCTGTGTATCGGAGTACTGAAGTCAAAACGGTAGTGAAGGTAGTGGGCGTTCGGTCTGAGGCGTCTTGTCACGGTCCGTGCGGCTCGGACGTTCGAGTCCTCCCTCGGGCATATATGTGTGTGCTGTCCATAGCATAAGGTTGTTTAAGTCAGATTAAGTAGTGTGTAAGCTTAGGGAACGATGATCTAAGCAGTTTGGTTCCATACGATCTTACCACAAACGAACAAACAAAGCAGTGGTCGTTAGTCGGAAGTCGTGGCAGTAGCGTAAATACGAAGTGGTAACACCGGCATTAGGAGTTGGAAGCAATGCTGAGGACGGAGGTAGGAGTTCAGCAATGATCGGAGAACAACGGAGTGGCACAGCGCTCTCCGTCAAAGACAAAGAGCCTCAGTGAACTCTCCGTAGTTTCATTTATGGGAGGGAGCAGGTAATACTGATAGGTTGAAGACTAAAGGACGGTTTTTTTGTGGGTTTTACTAGGTGTCAGGAACGTGGTGAATTGTCTAAGGATGCAACAGAGGCAAGAAGAAAACCTTATTTGTGGTAGTGTAAAGCAGCAGTTATTAGTCATGAACTAAAGAGACTACATGAAACCTTATTTGTGAAAGTGTTAAAGCGTGGAAACGTTAATTAAAAGATGAGAATAAAACCCTTTCCACTTATAATTTATATTGCTATATCTCTCTAAAAGTTAGTCTCACCATCTTTAAGTGGTTTTGTGTGTTATTTGCCGTCATTCCTTCTTCAGTGTCCGCCGTATTGCTTGTGTGATGAGATGCTATGGTTTTATGGGGTATCTGTATTTCGGCATTGGTTTCCCTTAGTTTCGACAATCCTTACGAACGGAGGCTGGGTCGTCGCGACGGTAAGATGGACCAATGATTTCCATTTGGAATAATTCCCCTTGTCTCACGGTGTCACGGTGTGAACCTTTCGCAGTGAGGTTGGCGGCCTAAAATAAGAGTTATCAGTGATGGTAGGCCGCTGAAAGAAGTTAACATGATTTGAGTAGCACATTTATGGTTGGAGCAATTGCAGATAGACCAGCATGGACAGCTAAGTTACTCGGAGAATCGTCTTCGGACTGAAGCCTACCACAAAAACTTCAAGAGGTTATTGTAATTCTCAATTCACGTAACTCCATTAGGAAAAACGAATCCACCGTAATATCTGTCTTACTAATTCAGTTGGCGCCGTGAAATTTCTTTTAAGAAAATATACGGAAGATTCGAGTTTGACCATGAAGTCATCAAAGACGAGCTACGATCTCCGATTGAGGAACACGCGGAAAGAAAGCTGCCATGCACGAGGGTTTGCTGAAAAGTAATGTCTCCGAATTTTTTACGTGATAACTTTTAAAGATTTTTTAAATAAACGTACTCAGTTATTTTCATTCTGCATGCCTACATATTTATTTTTCAACCTAGTCTCCTTGGCGACGAGAGACAGTTTCGACTTTTTTGACATAAGCCCAACCTTACTTCTGCTTGTACCGTTCCATGAATATTGAAGTCCACAAAGGTAAGTTTTGTAAACACTCAGAGCTCTGTCACATATGTTGAGGTTAGCAATACCGTTTCCTTCACTACGATCACAAACAACCCAACGTCGCACATAACTGATGGCGATACGATAATCACCGTATACATTTTTCATTTTTTATGGATTGCAATTGGAGGCACGTATTCTGCAGTTACACACTCGATTACAGCAGACGGTTTCTCAGGCACTGACATAATTCGGTAACACACCGCCTGTTATTACAATTCGGAGCCCTCTAGAATTAGACGGTTGCAACTTACATCAGGGAAGCGAAAAGGGATAAAAGCTGAAGAAATGAATTAAAATCTATTACAAGGCAGGGACTTGAACAAACTTCCCCTTCTTAGTAGGCCGATACGCTATCCACTACACCACCCTACCACTGTGGATTCTACAGCTGTACTGAATACCCTACCCCTGTGCTGCCCACCCAAAAACAAACGTCAGTTCATGTCTCAGCCCGTCTTCATCTTCCTCTTCATAAATCGTCGCTATTGCCGAGGCTCTCCGACACTGGGGTAGCACCCTAGCTTTGACCGTACTGGGGAAATCCTGCATGTAGCTCAGACGTAGACGATGACAATCAGCACAAGTAACACCTCAATCGATACTGAAAACAGAATAAATAACTCGAGGTTGTTATTTTTGAACACGCCCTTTGACCTCTTAAAGGAGGCACACAGGCGGGAGCGTTAAGTAGTTTAAGGAAATAAGAGAAAACTTAAATTACGATGGCTTGACAGTGCTTTGAATAAGCGCCTTCCAGAATTCGAGTGCCATGTCATCTCAGCTTCACCGGTTCGTATGTTTTCTCAGCAAACATAACTCAAGACGCAATAATCAGATTAAAGATTGAATCTCAACCTAGTATCTCTTACTTTAGTACGAAAATAATGTACAGTAGACGAATCAGCCAAGCCTACACTCGGTCTCGTCATTTGGCTCACTAGTGAAGTCGCTCAAAGCAATACGCAACTGACAGATATGGAAGTTAGTAAGCAGCAAAATTAGCCAGGTAGAACCACAGACGTTGCAGAGAAAACTCCCAGAAAAATATTTTCGAATATATTCCAGTCTTCACATAACAGCTGCATACGATTCAGACAGCATGAAAATTTCATTCAAGCAAGAGGTTGCCGGTTCAGTTAAGTTGTGCAATACTTTTTACAGTAACGTATTAAACGAAAGTAGGGTCCTTACGTTCTGGAATGAAGGTTTTATTTAGAAGTCTCGTTTATCCTGAGCTCTGCTGAACAAATGTCGTAGAGAAATTTTGCGTTATCCTAGCTGGAAAAACCGTAACACGACTGACATGACGTTTTTCCATGTAAGCCGTGTAGAATCCTTTTACTGACATGACCTTCATAAAAATGTCAACCACCCTCACACCAAATGGGAATCTAGTGTGCGAGCTAGTGTACCGACAAGCTCCAGTACGTGAGTTATGGTATTAATTAATCCTTCCAGCTGCAATGTCGGTCGTCGACCGAAATACTGTTTCCCGCTTTTGTTACATTGTAGGATGACGTCCAACGTGCTGTTTTAGTTAGGTTTTTTCACCCGTACTTCTGTCGCGGACGTTTAAGCTCGTTTCGCCATGTTGCACTCACTCTAATCATAAAGTTGTCTGCTCCATATATAGTCTGTGTGCTTTGCCGAGCTATCCACTTCTCGCAGAGTTTGCTTCTATGAAGATGGTAAAGAAAAGACGGATATGTCACGATGATATCGCGAAGTAGTTTTTAGAGATTCTAGGGATGAAAGAGAATCTGTTAAGGGGTTGCGTAAGAAAAATCACTTGCACTACTCACGGAATCTGAAGATAGTAACGAAGAAGACGATGATGTTAATTTACCGTCTGTAAACCATCTTATTTCTCATCAGTCCACCTAATTTTCAATGCTCTTGTGCAACAACAAATCTCACATGCATCGATTCTCTTCTTTTTACGATTCTCTCACAATTCATGGATCGCTTCCATACAATGCTGTGCTCCAAACGCAGATTCTCATGAATGTCTTCCCGAAATTAAAGACGATTTTTGACACCAATAGACTTCTTATGTTCTTAGGACAAGGAAGGCTATCATGAGCCATTTTACTTCCAGAATAGCAGAAGTCCCTTTCTTCGTATGACTTGTGGTCACCAGTTTTGGTGTTAACTTTATCGTTAACCTCATTTCGGTCACTCTGCATTGGTTTCAGCCTTCTCCGATTTAGTCTCAACCCTTATCCTATGTTCATTAGATTCTTTATTCTGTTCAACTCATCTTCCAACTCGTCCTCATATTCCCCGATGATATCAGTGTCATCAGTGAATGTTATCATTGAATTATGTCACCTTCAAATCTAAACTGACTACCGCAACTTTATTTCATTTTCGCTATTGCATCTTAACTGTAGTGACTGAACAATAGAGGCGAATTACAGCGTCCCTCTCTTATATCATTTTAGTCTGTATGCTTTCTTCATGATCTCAAATTCTTTTTTTTTGCTCCCTCTTCGTTGTTGTTTTTACTGTATTTTACCCATCTGTCCCTATAACTTCACACATTCTTCCGAAAATTTCGAACATCTTGCATCATTTTTCACTGTCTAACTCTTAATCTAGGAGGACAGTTTCTGTCAATGTGACTTGACTTTTCTTATTATTAAGTGCATGGTCATAACCGCCTTTTTACCTTTCTTGAAGTGAAATCGATCGTTATCTAACATCCCTCCAATTTTCTATTCCATTTGCTATGTATTATTCTCGTTAGCAACTAGGATGCATGAGCTGTTAATCTGATTGTGCGATTGTTCTCGCACTTATCCACCATTGCAGTCTTCGGGATTATGTTGATTATATTTTTCCAGAAGTCTGCTGGAATGTCGCGAGTCGTATAATACCAACGCATGAACTTTAGTCGTTTGGTAACCACTTCCCCCAATGATATTGCAAGTTCCATAGGAATGACATCTATGCCTTCCGCTTTATTCGATCGCAAGTGTTTCTAAGCACTGTCAACTTCTAATTACAAAACGGGATCCCTTATATCTTCCTAATCTAATCCCATTTTTCCTTCCATCACGTCATCGACCCTCTGGCAGGAACTTCAGTGTAATTTTTCCTCCCATCCACTCTCTCCTCTGCGTTTAACAATGCAATTTCTTTAATCAGTATCGGTGTTGACACCTTCGCTGTTAATTACATACATCATCGATTTCGGAATACGTATTCCGTCATCAGATGTACATCTGGGAATCCGGTCGCATCTATAGATCGATTCAACTGTACACGTCCAAGTGAGGAAAGCAGATAATCGGTTCAACTGTACTCGTCCAAGTGAGGAAAGCAGATAACAAGTGAATTATTAGTTTTCTGTCTTATATTGACGGGAAGGAAACCGAGCATCTACGGTAATATTCAGCAGATGTGCTAATTAATAAAAATGTATTTCGTGTCGCAGATTATGAAATGTTACGTAACTTATTCAAGATCATTTAGTGATCCCAGATAGATGGACTGTATTTCTTCTGAAGTCATTTTTCCCTAAACTTTGCAATGTCTAGGATTTGTTATATACAGTAGAGCGTCGATTGTCCGAAGTAATTGGGGGACATGAGTGTTCAGAAGACTGGTTTGTACGGATAATCGAACTGTACATGCTTATTTGCCAAAAAGAAGTACTGTACAGGAAATTCATTCATAAAAACAGGCATCTCTTTTAGTATTACAAAGTAACATTCAAAAGCAACTTCAGTGGGAATATATAGTATGTGGCACAGTTTATTAAACAAAAATATATACATATTACATACGCATTTTGCAAGAACAATACACACAATATATAAAATTAACATTCAAAAAAATCCTTTATTTTGGTCTGTCTAAGCAAGCCTACACGCTTACGAGCAGCTAAGTCACGTACTTCTTTCATTACAGATATCTGAAACTGGTCACTTTCATCTTGGGCTTCAAACCATCGCAAGGCAGTATCTAAACAAGTGAACGCCTCAGAAGCTGTTGGTATACTTTCATCTTCACTTTCTGGAGCACTTATTGATGAGATGCTGGCGCCGTCATCTTTACCAGTGACGACGTTTACAATCTCGCTATCCTGCATGATTTGGTGTCCTGGATCCGCATCATCAATATTCATCCATTCATGAACGTCTTCTTCATCAATTTCCTTTAGCATACCGAGAATTTCGGACATATCATTCTGTTCGTCATTTTCAATCATACTTTGTGAATTTTCTTCTGTGTCCAAAATTTTATTCCAGGCTTTCTTCAAATTCTCTTCCTTTACACATTTCCATGCTGCGTTGATCATGTAGGACGCGTATTTCAAGTCAATATTCTAATGATTTCTTAAGAGACTTTCTTCTCCATCCTCTTCTCTTTCTAACAATAACTTACGCAACAATTCTTTCCTGTGATATCGTTTGAAAGTCTCAATAACGCCTTGATCCACGGGCTTTGATAAGGAGCTTACGTCAGGTGCAATAAATATTACCCTTATGAATTCGTCTTTTTCGTTTAAAATATCACATGACGGATTAGTTGGTGCATTGTCAAGGAGAAGTAGTGTTTTCTCCCTCTTCCCATTCTTCAGCTGATGAGCTTTTACAGAGGTTACGAAAACGTCCAGAAACCACTTCATAAACATCGTACTATCGATCCAGGCGCTCTTTTGTGAGGTGTACACAACAGACAAGACTGACATATTAACATGCTTGAAACAACGCGGTTTTTTACTTTTACCAATGACGAACATAGGCAGTCGGTGACTTCCAGTAGCATTAGTACAAGCCAAAGTTGTAATACGGTCCTTGCTTGTTTTGGGATCAGGTGTTGCTAATTCATGACGTGAAACTAGAGTTTTTCTCGGTAAAGCTTTCCAGTTAAGTCCAGTTTCGTCAGCATTGTGAACGTTTTCGAGAGTATAATGTTCTTCCCTTAATACGTCCCTTAGTTTGACTTTGAAAGAATCAGTTGCTGATGAATCAGCCGACAGTTTTTCTCCAGGTATTGTAAGCTCACGAATGCCGTGTCTTGACTTGAAGCGTTTTAACCAGCCCGTGCTCGCTTTAAAGTTCGAAGGCCCTCCAAGTTTTTCGTCGAACTGCATTGCCTTCTCACACAGAATGGGACCTGAGATAGGTTCTCTTTCCGATCTCTTTTGTGTAAACCACTTGTAAACAGCATCATCTAGATCTGTGTTAGTGGCGAGCTTCATAGTTTTACGGCTTGTTGCTCCATCAGTAGAATCAAGCATAGCTATAATATTTGCTGTGCTCGTCTTTTGTTTTTTATATCCGTAATTGTCGACTTCCCCACCTTGTACTCAGTGGATAAAGTGGTTGCAGATTCAACTTCTTCTAACCTTTTAATAATCTCGTACTTTCCCCTCATAGAAAAGAGAACACTTTTACGTTTAAGCATTTTGTATCGTCAAGTTCACTTCTTCACGCAGCAGCACACAAGTGGTCGTAACACAAAACAGAATGTGACTGTTTGCACCGTGAGAAGCTCTTCTTGGGGCGCGCAAACCTTCAAACAGCGCGGAGCGGCACACCTCAACTCTAAGCTGGCGCAGGTGTTGCTGTGAACAGCTATGATACTGCCGCTACTTCTACAGCCAGTGCCAAGCCGACAAAGTGTGCTGATTGTTGAAAAACAGCGGCTGGCGGCTTGGCCGGTCAGCAGCGCCTTGTGAAGGCCCCATTAGAAGCAATGTTCCGCCAGCGGTGGCCCAGTGCGGCGACTACTGTGGGAAACTTGGTTTGGGAGTGAGGGGGATAATTGTGAGTAACAGGTGCGAGCGAGTACACAGTTTGGTTAAGCAGTGGTTCGGTTCACCGACGGTTGGATAATCGACGCTCTACTGTACTTTTATAATACGACATACGACACTGAACAACTGTGTGCACGTCTTCAGCTAGTACACCGATCACACTTGAAGTTACTATTTTTTTCTTTGTTTTTCTATCTGGTTCATCCATCCTGGAGGTACTCGCTTTGAATGGACCACCTCCTAATGATTAGTATAGAGTTATAGACAGTTTGAAAAAGTTTAAATAAATATGATAGTCAATAAATTAGAAAATATAAGTGCCCTCATTTATTTTCACATAAGAAAATTTAATCATTCCGCAGTCATATTCTTTCGAGAATCTCGGTTCCCTCAATAATAGCATTTATTTTTGAGTCTAGTGCGGCCTTGCTAGGTCCAGCGAGAGTATGACACACATTTAATGCAATCGTAATCTGGTTTTCTTCACACTGTACACTCACAACAACCTTCAGCTTAGTCATTTTAATAGAAAGATCACCGCTGCAAATTGTATTAACTTCCGAATCTTCAGATTCTGAGGCTGATGTAAGTTCTTTCTTCTTTTGCGTTCTTTTCCTTTCAGTAATCCTTGTGTAGAAGATTATAATTCTATCAGAGACAGCAAAGGATTTGGAAGTGCAGTTGCATGGAATAGGAGGATATAACATGAACAGTAATAAAAGCAAAACAAGGGTGATGGAATGCAGTCTAAGTAAATCAGATGGTGATGGGGGGGACTCTGAGTAGGAAATAAGACATTAGAAGTAGTAGATTTCTTTTGTTTTTCGGCAAGTGCAATAGCTGATGATAGCGTTATGAAACGTCCCCTTAGAAAAATTTATGAATGACTGTGCTGATAAACCTCTTAAATTTTTTGCTTTTTTAACAGCTGAGCAGAACTGAACGTGCTCAGAATTTCGCTCTTTCCCTATTCTGATCAACACCAAACTGACACACAATATTTTTAGCGTAACTCAATCTGACTTTCAAGAAATGGTTCAAATGGCTCTGAGCACTATGGGACTTAACATCTGAGGTCATCAGTCCCCTAGAACGTAGAACTACTTAAACCTAACTAACCTAAGGACATCACACACATCCATGCCCGAGGCAGGATTCGAACCTGCGACCTTGGCAGTCGCGCGGTTCCGGACTGAAGCGCCTAGAATCGCTCGGCCACCGCGGCCGGCTTTCAATAATCCCTACAAAAGAATGCCCCTGACTAACATTTACCTATACCTTTCACAAATCACTTTGCTCACTTAGCTGGCTACTGCCAGCTAAATAAAAGATTCAAACTACTGAAGGCACTAACTACTGATGGGCATCGTTAGCAAATGAAAGATTTTGATAGAGAACAAACAATGTATTTACCTTAATAGTGTTCAAAAGTCATAATATATATAGCAGTTCATGACATCCAGTCTTACAAATTTACTGTCTCTGATGGATACACGTCCACATCATCTGCTCTCAAAACTCCGCCATTTCTGACCACTGCTGGCGGCTCACCTCCAACTGCGCAACGCTACGCGCTGTTAACAGACAACTGTCCAACACTACAATAGCGAATATTACAACAATGCTAACCAGCCACAGACTTCACACAGCACAGCCAGTGATTTTCATACAGAGCGCTACGTCGCGTTACTAATATGAAAACCTAAACAGCCTACTTACAGTGTAAGTGAATAGGATATAAAATGTAAACTGGCAATGGGAATAAAGCGTTTCTTATAAAGTGAAATTTTCGGAAAGGGAATGTAAATGTAAGTGATAAGAAGTATTATATGGACATAATTGTCTGGAGCGAAGCCTTGTACGGAAGGGAAACATGGATGACGAGCAGTTCTGACAAGAAGAGAATAGAAGGGTTTGAAATGATGAATATTTGATGGGTAGATGTCGTTACTAATGAGGAGGCACTGAGTAGAATTGAGGAGATAAGAAATTTGTGGCACAACTTGCTAAAAGAAGAGATCGGTTGATAGTACACATTGTGAGACATCAAAGGGCCACCGATTTAGTATGGGAGGGAAGTGTGAAGCGTCAAAATTGTAGAGGGAGACCAAGACATAAATAAATACTGAAAGCAGAATCAGAAACACGTTAGTTGCAGCTGTTATACAGAGATTAAGAGATTTGCACAGTATAGGTGGGCTTCAGGGGCTTCATCAAATCATTTTTCGGACTGGAGACACAAACAATAAAAACAATAACAATAGGCTTTGCGCCTACTCCTCATCCAAAAATATTTTACACTACAGTCGTTGAGCATATTTCCATCGCAACTGCCGTAGCTGCAAAACGTATTTGTTGAACTGAAAGGAAATGTTACTCTAAATAAACACATGTAATTAAATATGCACCTCTTAAAAATTTAACTACCGAAACCTCTCTGCAGCTACAAGTAAATATATTGATTTCCATCTCGTACAACCCTTCGATCTGACGCTATTTCTTTAGCTTGCGTGCCACTTTCACTCCTTATTTCATTAATAGCTGACGCAGTTCCAGATCTTATCTCTGCGAAAGTAATCACTTGGAATTGAACATGCAACTTAACAGCGCTAAGTCATACAGTGTGTTTAGCGTCTTTTGTGTAGCACAGACGTGATCCCATCTGAACTGTTACTTATTTATGGGGGTAAAGTATCAAATGCAAAGCTAATTTCAATTCCGACGCAAGTGCTCGAAGTATATCTAAAGTACTACGAACATACTCTTAACACAGATCCGTTAATCACCTTCAGAGACTGTTTTCATTGCGTACGACGGTGATCAATGTAATGTTAGCACTACATTAACCTTTGAGGTTAAACATAATATTTGCGGTAGCTTCCACCGAAGGAAAACAGATTGCAATACGATTACTAAACGCAAGCCAAGGTTGCGGTTATTGATGAACAGCGGCAAAAGGCCCCTATCGGATCACAAAAAAGAGAATATACTCGTGTTTAGAAGACTCTGACTGAAAAGTGGGGTATAGCTGCCTGATTCACTCAGCACTCTCAAAATTTTTTTTCCAAAAATTTTGCGTGGCGAGTACACTAGCGCTCTTTTTAACATGCAATCAACCTCCCGCTTCCACAACTTCCTCTAGCTGCAACTTACTCACACCCACGAATACATTGTTGTAAGTCACTCATATCTATCCACACCCATTACCCCATTCTCACTCACTTATTCAGCCCAACAAATTATCATTATCTCTTTGTGTCTCTCTAAGTGTGCTATCTAACAGCGAGTCTCCTTCGTTCTGCCCTACTAGTACTGTCTCCTATCACTGCCAATGTCTCCCTCTTGCTCTCTCTTACTACCACTACCTCATTGATTCCTTCTCTTCTCACTTTCACTATCTCTCTCTCTACCTCTTTGTCATTGTCATAGACTCCGTCTCTCTGTGTTACTGACTCTCACCCATTTCCTCTTTCTCTTTCTGTTTACTCCTCTCCCACTGGCTCTGTCTCCTTCAATCTCTTCCTAGCACCTTCTCTTCCTGTCGACTATGTTCCACTGCCACTTTGTCCCTATCTTTCTCTCATAACACAATTGTCTCCTTTCCATATCACAACCACTGTCTACTATCTTCGAGTATTTATTATTTTTCCGTCTTTCCCGTCTGCTATGGTCTCCTCTCTCATCATAAAAAAGCGCGAATATGCTCGCATGCTAAAATTTATGCGAAAATTTTAAGGTGCTGAGAAAAGTAGACTCAGGTAGCTGGCAATCCACTTTTCAGTCATAATCTTTTTCGTGCTCCGATAGGAGCATTTTTCCACTAGTTTCCTTCTTTTTCCTGCTACAGCAGGGAATGTCACGTATATGAAAAGCTCTTCATGAATCTGCAAATTTATTATGGTTCACATACGTGAATTGAAATAACCCAAACCTAATTTTATACCTCAGACTGGATTTTACGTGCACAACAATTTTGCAAGTGTATTTTTACGAGATAAGTCATTTAATAAACCTACGTTCTTACCTAAAGCCAGATTTTTACTTTAGTATTTTACGTATACAATTCGGGTAATTTTGAATCTCTGCCTTTCGGAAACGCAGAAAAATATGAAGATAATTTTCAAGATTGTTCGAGATCGGGCTCTTAGGAATGCATCAAAAATAATTTCAGCCATTTGCTGTGCATAATAGTCTTGGAACCCGCAGCTCGGTTTTGATAACCGAATTCCATGGTTTTGGGTTGTCTATCGAGAGCGGATAAAAATTTTTTAAGATGGGGAGATGTCACTTCCAGGTAAATTCCTAGAGAATACACCGTTAAAATTTTGAGTAATTTTCTGCGTATAGTTATATAGAAATCCACTGCTGACGGCGTGTTTTCTCAGGAACCGCCTATAACCCTAGCCTAGTACAAGCCTTCGATCTAACGCCATTCCAGTAACTTACATCTCAGTTTCATTCTAAAGCTGCTGTCTCTTCTGCCACGCTCTCTCTCTCTGCCTCGTTGTCATTGTCTTATACTATGTCTCTCATTATCACTGGCTCTCACCCTTTTCCATTTTATCCTCCTCTTTATTTCTCTCCCGCTGGCACTGTCTCCTTCACTATTTGCCTGGCAATATTCTGTTACTGTCAACTTTGATCCACTGTCTCTGTTCCCCTCTCTTTCTCTCACACTCTCAATGCCTCCTGCGCCCCTCCTGTATCACAATCATTGTACACTGTCTTCAAGTATTTATTACCTACCGGGTCGTTCTCACTGCCACTGTTTCCTTCTCTCTCATCATAAATAAGGGCGAAAGTGCTCGCATGCCAAAATTTTCGGCAAATTTTTTAAGGTGTTGGGGAAAGTAGAACCAGGTGCTACCATAAGCACCTCAAGGTTTTCCGTAAGCCACATCTGGTCCAAGAAGAACCATCCATTTCTCTCCATTTGCCTCAGCTGGAGGAAGTGTGTAATAATAAATTTTGAGCCTTTACTATTGGATAGTTGCAATAAGAACATACTTCTATTTGGTGTACAAAGGTTTCCTAGCCCAAGGCCTGTCCAAAACACTTCAGGCTACCTTTCTATTACCCATAGAATAAGAGCCATGTCTGTCGCAAAAGTTCCGTTTTTAAGAACGGTATTTTACATTGACGAGCCAAAGAAACTGGTGTACGTGCCTAATATTGTGTAGGGCCCCCGCGAGCACGCATAAGTGACGCAACACGAAGTAACAAAGACCCGACGAATGTCTGAAGTAGTGTCACACCATGAATCCTTCAGAGCTTTCCCTAAATCCGTAAGAGCACGAGATGTCCTCTGAACAGCGCGTTGCAAGGCAATAATACTCATGTCTGAAGAGTTTAGTGGCCAGAGAAAATGCTTAGACAGAAGAGTGTTCCTTGAGCCACTCTGTAGCAGTTCTGTACCTGTGTGGTGGGGCATTGTCCTGCTGGAATTGTCCAAGAGCATGATGAAAAATGGATGCAGTTGATGAGACAAAATTCTGACGTATTTGTCACCTGTCAGAGTCGTATCTAGGCGTATCAGGCCGGCACGGTAACTCAGCGTGTTCGGTCAGAGACCTGGCTGCCCTCTGTAATATCAAAAACGGGTGAAAAGATCAACAACGAGCTTCGTCCGCTATGCCGAAATACAACGAAACATAACAAAAAAAAAAGAAAAACCTGGCACGGTAGCTCAACGTGTTCGTTCAGAGGACTGCGTGCTCTCTGCAATAAAAAAACTGAGTCAAGGAATCAATGATCACCTTGAACGGGCGTCTTGTGACGTCCGCCCAGACCAAACGCAACGAACCATATCGAAGAAAACGAAAAAAAAAAATGGTCCCATGTTCCTCCAACTGCACACGCCTCACACCATTACAGAGCCTCCACCAGCTTCAATAGTCCCCTCTTGACATGCAGGGTCCATTTTGTCAATTTATTCATAACGTTGCCCCCATACCCGTGCACGTCCATCCGCTCGATACAATTTGAAACGAGACTCGTCCGACCAGGCAACATGTTTCCAACCATCCAGTGTTATCGGGTTTGACGATCTCAGGTGAGGCGTAAGACTTTGGGTGGTGCAGTCATCAAGGATACAAGAGTCAGCCCTCGAGTCTGAAAATCCATAATGATGATGTTTCGGGGATGGTTCGCACGCTGATACCTGTTGATGGCCCAGCATTCAAATCTGTAGCAAATTGAGGAAGATTTGCACTTATGTCGCGTTGAACTATGCTCTTCGGTCGTCGTTGGACCCGTTCTAGCAGGATATTTTGCGGATTTGATGTTTTACCGGATTCTTGATATTCAAGATACACTCGTGAAGCGGTCGTAAGGAAAAATCCCCACTTCATCGCTGCCTCGGAGATTCTGTGTCCCAAGGCTCGTGAACCGACTATAACACCACGTTCAAGCTCACTTAAATCTTGGGATCCTGCCATTGTAGCAGCAGTAACTGACCTAACAACTGGGCCAGGCATTTGTTGTCTTACATAGGGGTTGCCAACCTCAGCGCCGTATTTTGCCTGTTTTCATATCTTTGTATTTGAATACGCAGTCTATACCTGTTTCTTTGGGATTTCAAATCAGAGAATATGGCCGATGGAAATATAATACACCAGTCGACGTGGCATAGCAAAGAAAATATTTCCTGTTCTAGCAGAAGTTGCTTTACGGTTGAACAAAGAGCCCTAAATTCTATTCTGGGAGCACAGAGAAATAGAAATGTGAGCTCTGAAAAGAATAAACTGGAAATAATTGATATATAGTGATAGCAAAGGATTTTAAAAATTGTTCAAATTACGGTAGTCACAGGTAGAAGAGGTTTTATACCAAATAATCCTTTAAAATACTGCTATCGGTCATGATAATCAAGAGAAGATTTAGATTCACGCTAAACATTCTTTAGTTCGTGAGGCTAGCATGTTAGTCCATAGAAGAACAACACCAATTATCGAACACTTTAATGCATGAGATCGTATGCCTTCTTAAAGCGACTGAGACAGAATAGGAATAAATTATAGGAATCATCAAACAAGGTCAGAAATTAATAACAAAAACAGAAATTGATCATAAAATCGTTCTTTGAGGTTTCTATGTATTGCAGTCTGCCTTTACTGTGTCACGCCGTCAGTGTTTTTTTTTTAATTTCCTAGGGAGTGAAATATGTTTTGTCCTGGTAACAATGTAACTGTTCTTGAAATGTGATAATGACTGGGTAATTCTTCCTAAACAAGTGAAGCGTCTGTGCAAGGACTGTGCGTAGAAACAAGATGGTTGACGGTTTCATGCCTGGGTCATCAAATGGCAGAACTTTACATAATGTGCAAAAATGTTAGCGTATAGTTTCTGGAAGAGATAGCTGAAAATATCGTCTTCACTCTGTTATGGTTTTACAGGAGAAACTGTTATAGAAACGCATCTGTAGCCTGAGACAAAGAGTGGTACCTAAAATTAACATATGCTATTGCTGTAGGTAGAATTCAACACACGTGTTAACCACGTAAAGAAAAAAAAGGAATCATGTCCAGGAGCGTCATTTTCTGAGCGCGTGGAAAGAAAAGACTTAGCTCATATTCCTTACGTGACACACGTGCCTAATGAAAAAGTTCTCTATATATTCACTATCTGAAGAAAAAAGTGAAGCATCCAGGAAACATAGTCGAAGGTCGACGTAGCTTCTGACACTACACACCATCAGCAGGTATATAAGTGACTAACGAACACGGAAATGGATACTGGATATACTGCCTGATCTGGGGTATCCGTGGAAATTGTGTCAGGGTGCAAATTTTGGCTGCCCATTCCGATTTCGCCCAATTTGAAGATATGTAACTCGAAATTATAGTAAGACATACACGAGTGGAATATGAGCGAAGAAGACTTCTTCGTTTTCATTTGCTGTTGTTTTCAAGGTTCTTATAAAAGACTTTGTACATCATACAATTACAAAAACTCAAAATACTTTCAATTTTTGGATATTGCTTCGTAAGAATATGAACTTGTTTTCTGAACTGCCAGTTCACATTTGATCATGCAAGAAACACGCTGATCGAAAGTCTGTTCCGGAGTATTTGCATGTCTGACCTAGAGCCTCGTTTAGTATTACTGCAAGGAAAACATTAATTGAAAATTGAAGTCGCTAAAAACGAATGAGAATATCGGTGGGAATCATTGGTACACACGATAAAACAGCTACCTCTCCAGCTTCTGAACCTGTAAGAACAGCAGCTTAAATGACATTATCACACTCAGTATCAATCTGCGAAAGAATGGTACTACAACTGCAAGACTGATTACGAAATACTATTCAAACCTAACCCAATAACCGGTAAACGCAACTTCCAACACAAATTTTCTGTTGAAGCCGACTGTGAGACAGAAAAGAAAACAGCGCATAGCTATAGTTATGTATACAAACTTTATTTAAAATTACGTGTAGCGGACGAACAATAAATATGAGAGCAACAATTTGTCTAATGTTTTAAATGTTTTAAAACCGACTTCAAGGAAGAAAGCAAACCCGCACATTTTGACAGCACATAACAGCACTTTCTTTCTTCCAGTCAGGTTTGACAGAAAACATGTATATTATTAGTTTCAGAACAATATGTATTCCCTGTTCTACGGAATGTTTATTACAGTATCGTGTAAATATAGGGTGGCGCACCAAATGTTTCGCCATTTGTTTCGACATAATCTATTAGTCAGACTAGATATCCCGTTGAGCTTCTCAACAGCGGAAAATGAAGAACTTGGCGAATTAGATGAGTAACGAAATGACGCGTGTTTTACGATACCGTCTATAGGAGACTAGTGTTTACGGCATGGTGGACAACGGGCGACTAAGAAAGCAGCAGCAATAGGCAGTTGTGTTTTTTTTTTTTTCATAAAATGAGAAGTTCGGCCCTAGCAAGAAAATCAGTCACAGGCTGTAGAATCGCTTTGTACGCAGGGATCAGTATTGGAAGCGAAGTGAATTCGGTCGAAGACTGATTCTTCGCTAGAGAATATTGAAGCGGTACGAGTTGTTCTACAGAGAAGCGACAGCAAATGCTGGAGAAAGGTAGCAGAGCAGCTGGACATATCCAGACACCCCTTTCAATGGCTCCTTAAAAGTGACCTCCGGATATACTGTTACAAACTGAACTCAGAAGCTCTCTACAGAATAAAAGAGGCATACACTACTGCTTGGAGGCGGAGGACAGGGAACAAACTCTCACCGACGTTTCGTTTTCAGACGATGAATATTTTCACTTGTACGGAGTAGTTAATAAACAAAATGAAGGCTTTTGGGCTACTGGAAATCCACAAGTGCTATATGAACGACATCACGCTCTGAAGATTTCAGTGTGGGTCGCACTTGCTAATCACGTACTTTGCTGGCCTTTTTCTCTTTCAAGAAACTATGAAAAGTGTACGTTATTTGAGCATGCTCCGCAATAACTCCGTTTCGTAGCTTCTTGCTGCTGCGTTGCCTTACAACAGACAGCGGTAAATGCAAGAAGGAGCGCGGCCACATACTGCAAACACTGCGTTGGATTTCTTACACAAGTGTTCCCATATGTGGGTCATTTCACACAGTTTCTGGGTCTTTCAATAACTGGGAATTTTATCTGCCCAACAGTCCAGACCTCAAACCAAGTAACTTCTTTCTTTGGGGGTTCCTACAGGAAACAATTTTCCCGAAACGTCCACATAATTTAATGGCGTTCAGTAGCCTTATTCTTCAAACTTGCAGTGAAATCGCGGAAGATATGTGCCTTAGGGTCTAACACAACATAAGTGTTCGTGTGAAGGAAGCTACGAATCAAAGCAGCAGACATGTTAGGTTGGTGATGAGTTAGAACAGTTCTCCATAGACTGTTTGTCATGTCGTGAGCATCTACGGAAAGAAGTAGAAGGGCAGTGGAACTACCGCTAGGCTCTAACTGGCTGGACGTCTACAGCTCTTCACAGAACGTGTGATTCGGAGGCTTGTCTGCTCTGTAAAGTAGGATAGATGGTGGTCTGTGGCATCTCTGCCGGGAGATCACAATGCTGGTGCACGCACAAGTGTGTCGGAGCACACCGTTCATCGTACATTCTTGAAAATGGTGGTCCTCAGGAACCACCCTACGTGTTCAGTTGTCTTACCGACGGCGGTTTCATCTTTCAACAGTGTAACTCCGTGTCTTGGAGCCAAAACCTTGATACAGCTGCTTGAGGAGCATTATAGTGAACTCATGTTGATGTCTTGGCAATCAAATTAGAATGATGTAAATCCAGTGGCACCGATATGGGTACCGCATAGGTAAATCAGCGGCCAGTTATTTACGCCAATTACATGATCTGTGTGTAGACATCTAACGCCACACAGCACCACGAACCTGCCAACAAACTGTCAGATCCCTTATACGCAGAATTAGTGAATTATTTGATTCCAAAGACGGACAGACAAGCTACTAACCAGGTGGTGATAATGTTTTGGCTCATTAGTGTACTGTTTGATGGTTAATTTGTGAGTTATGAAATGTAAATTACTGACCTCTATGGCCTTTGCAATAGTATCGTACTATGATTCAGCTTCAAAATACGGATAATCCACCAGCCATACTGGGAATTTCCGTATTAAGTCCTGAGAACTACAACTTTGAAGGACACTTGTTCGTTTAGTTGACGAGTCAACATGACAGGGAAATATACTCGGAACCTGGCAGCTTCCAATACAAGACAATCCTGTCCATCTCACCTGGTCTCTGTCGTGCACAATATTAGGAAGGAGCGAGAAGAACATGATTCAGACATAACTCATCCATCACATTAACTCTGCCCAGTTTAGTTGGAGTCGTTTCCCACATATATCTAGCTCCCGTGCTGCTTTCCCACCTCCAGCTCAGAATCAGAGTATATATTTCTGGGGAATATCATTTCTCCAAATCAGTAGACAGTATACACTCCTGCATAAGCCAAACAATTTGATTCTTACTTGAGAGAAGGTGAACTTCGTAGCCAAGATCGCTTGTAAACAGCCTTTAGCGTCGATTACCGGTTTCGGTAAGCACAGTTATCATCTTCAAATTTCGATAAAAGTCATCACAGTCCTCCGATGCCTGCTGTACTCCATTAATGGCGCTCACGACACTCTTCCTGCCAGTGTAACAGTATGAGGAAGAGTGTCGCCATCGCCATGAATAGAGTACAACTGGCATACGAGGTATGTAGCAACATTTTATCGAGATCTGAATATGGTAACCGTTCTTACCGACACCGGTAATTGACTATATACATAGTGTGCAGGCGAGTTTGGCTAAGAAGTGACAACTGAAATATCTGTCAGCAGAAATGAGTGCCCCATCAACTATTAGAAAGCGTACGCCAGTTGTGTCCTATCTCTGATGATACCTATAACGATGCAGTGTTGAAATTCTTTGCTGCTTTCAACACCCAAATGAAAATATGTGCCTTTTTATTTACGTAGTAATTTAAAGACGTCCTTGTACGTAGGCTGACACTGCTGTCGTGTGAAGTTGCATGGACACCTCTCTGTGGTCAATTTAGGATGAAAGCAATGACAATGTAATCACACGCGTTCGTCTGGCTATTTGCCACCTATGTCCCGGAATCGGTTGCCAGCCTATGTGAGGAGCAACCTGACATTGGACAACCGTGCCACGCCATAGGCTGGAGAGCGATGGAGACAGTGAGAGCGAAAAAGACAGGAAGAGAGAGAGAGAGAGAGAGAGAGAGAGAGAGAGTGTTGTCTGCGTCGGCTACCTTTCCATTCTTTGTGGACGCGGTCGGAGGTCTTCACTGGCAGAATTATTTATGATGACGGGAAGGAACACAACGGCCGTGGTCGATGTTGTGTTCTGCTGTTTGACCTGCATTAAAATGCTTACGGTAGCTGCAACTGGTCTCACCTGTACGGACGGACTGATTCAGAGAGAGGAGTGGAAGTATGAAACAACGATGAGCGAATGTGAAGGCAAGAGCAGAGACAGAAAAAGGGAAACACACAAAAAAAGTCAGCGAGGAGAAATTGACCGGTGAACCAGTTCAGATAGTGAAGCGTGGGCCTCTTGACAACAATAAGCATTTCATGTTAGGCTGGAAATGCGCATTCAATAACGATTTCTGCTCACTACGTTTCAATAGAGTCTCTGACATTCGGTGATCCGATAGAAAATTTGAGAGGGTACGAAACGTTATCGTATTCATTTGGGAAAGACGAATGTGTTCTGGATTCCACTAGCAATACATGCCGCTGCGGCTTGTATCAGAAAATTCATGTAAAATAAAAAGAGAAGATGTGATGCAATTGACACAGGGCTTGGGAGTTTTGGCGTCGCAGTAGTTCTCTCTAGTACTACCATAGGAAGTTGTTCTCGATCTTAAATAGTAGAGAACAGTTTTGTGGACGGCGGTGAATGGCACAGGTTACATGAGACTGTCAGTTTAATCTCCATAGTACCAAAAAATGAGAAGTTGTTAATGAAGCACACCTGATGCAGATACGTATTGATGATGATGACAATGATGTGGTGTTTGTCTCCAGTCAAAATATACTTCCACAACGAATGAGTGTACATGAAGCAAAATTATAAAGAGATCTGAAGAAAACCGGGACATAAATGAGAAAACAGCGTATATTAAGAAAGATGTCATTGAACGAGTCTATCACTTTCTGCGTTTAGAATATTTGAAGCCAGCTGCTGAGTCGACCGCACAAGGAATATACAGAAAGGTGAAGAGGCTCTAGAAGGAATATTAATAGCCCTACAGAGTTTTCGGTATTACACTTCCAGTGCACTAAAACAGAAAGCTTGCAGTTACATTTATTATATATAAATATTATCAGTTTTATCTTATAGCATTCAGGTATGAAGTCCCATTACGAAAATATTACAAAAAGTACGGGTCACTCGTGATAAAATGGAGAGACAGTAAATTAAACAATTCGATCAGAGAACAAACAAGCAAGAAATTGAAAACCAAATGAAGTAGTAATCGGCTGTAGATAATTCTCAGGTTCTTGGTTAGTAGATGGAAGAAGGAAGTTCTTTGTTTGATTCCACGAGATTAGGAAAATACAGAGAAGCTGAATAAATGAGGGGATAAATTGTATGTACCTTTCACAATTACCGGTTTCGGCAGTTTCAATCTCCAAATCTGTCACAAAAAAAGGGCAGTAACTAACAAAGTTGAATTAGTTGGAGGAAACTCTACAACAGAAGTAGTGATACATAAAAATAAAAATGTTAACATTATAAATGCCACGCATCTCATTCATACACACCATAAAAATATTCTGATGTAGGTATCAATCAAACTCTATACATCCGCGTACATAGCAAGTACTGGTGATGGCCTAAATATGCTCAGTAAGTAACTGAGGCCATTAATTAAAATTACTTCATATGGCAAAATGAGTGTCTGACAAAAAAACGATGACTCACATAAAAAGTAAGAAAATCATAGTTAAAATTCACGTAAAAAGTGTAAAGAGCAATACTAGGAAGCTACTGCCCTGTCAAAGTAAATAATACATAACTTTGCAAGTGCCCGAATACAAAATTTAAAGTCACTTCACATCTATGAATCGAAGGCTTTCAGCACGGCAAAGAGCTATCCATAACCTTAAGATAACAAGACATCTACTCTTAAATGAAATGTCGATAATCGATGACACATTCGGAGTAAAATGTCAGTCTCTTACGACACTGGTTACCCATGCATCCTAGCATTACTGCCCTCTGCTGGCTTCACTTTCTTTGTTTTTTTTTTTTTCCTTTGTGTAATCAGTGTTCTGACTTGATGCAGCCCGTCGCGATTTCTTCTCCTGTGCCAACCTCTTCACCTCACAGAAGGATTTACAAGTTACGTCCTCAACTATTTGCTGAATGTATTCCAATCTTTGTCTTTCTCTCCAGTTTTTGCCATCTACATCTCCCTCTAGTACCATGGAAGTCATTCCCTGATCTCGTAACAGATGTCCTGTCATCTTTCACCTGCCCCTTATGTTTTTCGCGTATTCCTTTCCTCTCTGATTCTGCTCAGAACCTAGTCATTCCTTACCTTATCAGTTCACCTAATTTTCAACATTCGTCCGTAGCACCACATCTCAAATGCTTCGATTCTCTTCTGTTGCGGTTTCTCCCACAGCTGTCCATGTTTCACTGTCAAACAACGCTGTGCTCCAAACGTTCATTCTCAAAAACGTCTTCATCAAATTAAGGCCTATGTTTGATACCAGTAGACTTCTCTTCGCCAAGAATGCTCATTTTGCCATGGCTAGTCAGCTTTTGAAGTCTTTGCTCCTTCTGCCATAGGTTATTTTGCTGTTTACGGAGTAGAATTCCTTATGACTATCAGTCCTGACGTTAAGTTTCTCGCTCTTCTCATTCTGCTGCTTCCTATTACTTTCGTCTTCCTTCGATTTATCCTCAGTCCATATTCTGTACTCATTATATCGTTCATCTCACTCAGCAGATCGTGTAGTTCTTCTTCACTTTCACTTACCATCAACTAACATATTTTCAATTTTGTTTTCCATCCTTCTTAGAAGAACTGAAATGTTCCTGATATATATATAACTCTGGTGATATTCAAAAGCCTCCCGCGCGGGATTAGCCGACCGGTCAGGGGCGCTGCAGTCATGGACTGTGCGGCTGGTCCCGGCGGAGGATCGAGTCCTCCCTCGGGCATGGGTGTGTGTGTTTGTCCTTAGGATAATTTAGGTTAAGTAGTGTGTACGCTTAGCGAATGATGACCTCAGCAGTTAAGTCCCATAAGATTTCACACACATTTGAAGATTTTTTTCAAAAGTCCAGTCCGCGTTCAAAGCCACTGAGCTCTCCTCACCGAGCTATTCTGTTGTCAGAGCTTCTCAGTTGGCAAGACAACTCTGCCGCCTCCTTTCATACTGGTTGGTCCGTCCGTCGTGACATCTAGTGGTCAGTCCCGCATAATATAGGGATGTCTGGATACTTTAGACCAGATAGCGTACTTGGTATACAGATGACAGATGTAACTGAAATGCGCCAGACTATAGGAAGACAAGCGAACTGTCCAAAGTAAGCAGTTAAATAGATTCCTAGAGATAAGTTGACGGCCACGAAGCACACACATCAGAAAAAGTTTTGCATCACCCCAGTTCCTAGAACTCCTGAAGATAGACGTTGACTGTGGTCATTGTATCACAGACACACTCCATTTGACGGTTTAGAGATGTCACTAAACTGGCCCAAGGATGTAAACAACCATGCACGAGCAGCGCCTACTAGTCGGAGAGAGTCCGACAGCCGATCAGTTCCAGTCATTCCACCACGAAGGAGGTACAAGGCTCGGGTTGGCTGTAGTGCAACCGTGCCTAGACGGTCAATACTGCGTGCGGTTCGATCGCATCCGCATTCTTACATTGTGCCAGGAAGGACTCTCAACAAGGGAAGTGTCCAGGAGTCTCAGGGTGAACCAAAGTGCTACTGTTCGGACATGGAGGAGATACAGATAGGAACTGTCGATGACATGCTTCGCTCAGGCCGCCCAAGAGCTGTTACTGCAGTAGATGGCTGCTACCTACGGATTATGGCTCGGATGAACCCTGACAGCTACTCCACCATGTTGAATAATGATTTTCGTGCAGCCACAGGAGGTCGTATTACGACTCAAACTGTGCGCGGTAGGCTGCATGATGGGCAGCTTCATTCCCGTCGTCTATGGCGAGGTGCATCTTTGTAACCACGACACCATGCAGCGCGTTACACATGGTCCAAGAAGCCAAATGGACCGCTCAGGACTGGCATCACGTTCTCTTCACCGGTGAGTGTCACATATGCCTTCAACCAGACAATCGCCGGAGACGAGTTTGGAGGCAACCTGGTCAGACGGAACGCCTTAGACAGCGCTGGTCAAAGGGTGCAGCAAGTTGGAGGTTCCCTGCTGTTTTGGGGTGGCATTATGTGGGGCCGACCTAAGCCACTGGTGTTCATGGGAGGCGCCGTAGCTCCATAAAGGCTGTACAATACGTGAATGCCATCCTCCGACCGATAGTGCAACCATATCGGCAGCACATTGGCGATGCATTCGTCTTCATGGACGACAATTCGCGCCTCCATCGGGCACATCTCCTGAATGACTTCCTTCAGGATAACGACATCGGTCAAATAGTGTGGCCAGTATGTTTTCTAGACATGAATCCTATCGAACATGCCTGGGATAGATTGGAAATGGCTGTTTTTGGACGACGTGACTCACCATACACCCCGAGGGATCTACGCCGAATCAACGTTGAGCGGTGGGACAACAGCACCTTGATGAACTTGTGGATAGCATGCTTCAATGCAAGAGGAGGTGCTACTAGGTATTAGAGGTATCGGTGTGTACAGCAGTCTGGACCACCACCTCTGAAAGTCTCGCTGCATGGTGGTGCCACATTGAATGTATGGTTTCATTGAGCAATAAAAAGGGCGGAATTGATGTTTATGTTGATCTCTATTCCAATTTTCTGTACTGGTTCCGGAACTCTCGGAACCGAGGTGATGCAAAGCTTTTTTTGATATGTGTAGTTAAAGCTTGATGTAATACACTAACCAACATGTACGAGGAACGTAAAGCTCTGACATGTCCAGAAGTGTCCTTTGGTACCAGTGGATGCCAAATGGGTGGTGACGATTATTGCATATTATGACTTTATACGACTATGTTGGAAGTAAATGGTAAAACACTTGCCCTGATCACCAAAGTAATTTCATTTATCATTACATGACTCTTTTCGTGAGTACCACATCATTAGATCTATTGAATTCACATTTCACTTTCTACTTCATTTTGGAACACCATCAGAGACCAAATCATAAAATTTGTTTCCCCATTCATAAGCTATAGTATGGAGTATTATGTTTATTATCTCCCCGTTCCTCCTACATTTCACTACCTTTGTAATGTAAGAATAACACACAAAATAATAAGCTGATAGAGGTGGTTTACCCCCGAAGTTGCATCGTCTAGTCATTTTAATGCGACCATTGCCTATGTTCAACGTCAAATGGCGTGTCATAGCACTAGCAGTGGAGGGTATATAAAGTGTGTCGGGGGGACACAGAAAAGAATCCATTCGTTGCCTTAATGTAGAAACGGAGCTATCTGTCTGACTTTTGTGCTTAGAGTTGAAGCATCTCCGAAACGGCTAAGTTTGTAAACATTTCCCTACGCCACTGTGTTTAAAGTATACCGTGCGTGGGAAACGTCGCTATCCAGATCCGGCTCCCGGTAAATGTGGTGCATTACTGGCCGTAGAAGATGACAGGGGTGAACGACGGCTGCAGGGATGTGTGCGGGAGAATAGAAGGGAAAATGTTGAGCAGCTGACCGCTCAGATACATCAAGTGGCTAGCAAGAGCGTCTCCTCAACGACCGTTCAGCTCTACTGCAACTCGACGTCCACCAAAATGGGGAAAGGTGGCGTTTTGACATGAATCGCGTTTCATACTCCATCGGACAGGTAGCAGACACTCTGCAATAACCTTCAGAAGGATCCAAGACAAAGGGGAGGGAGCGTTGTGTTCTGAGGACTGTTTTCGTGCAATTCCCTGGGTGATGTCATCTTTCTGGAAGGCGCAATGGGTAAATGCAAGTTTGCATCTGTCCTTGGGGACCATGTCCGCCCCTACATGTAGTTTGTTTCTCTTCGATAGGGTGCTTCGCGCCTTGTATCCTCAACCGAGAAACCTAGCGCAATGGCCACAGCGCTGGAGTCGACAAGGCTTCACACCCCTGTTGTTACCTTCTAGAAACTCATTACCTCTCTTACTTCACGCCTCGCATCGATCGGCACTGCAAAAGCTGGTTATTCGGGCTTTCGGTAGGTAGTTACATTATGTGATTGGACCGTGTACATACTACGGTAGATACAAAATGGCATTCAAATGACAATTTGTAGGGGGTGTGAGAGGGGACAGGAGAGGGCGCTAGACCTGGGAGCATTTCGGGTAAAGAATGACGACATGTAAATAGCTACTAAAAGATTCCATTTCCGACGCTGTTCTTGAACGGAAAACATCTAACTACAAGGTATTTCTTCCTTTCTCTGAGTGTTAGTGTGGAAGAGGCAGGGGGAGCGGGATCGGCGCCCCTTGCCACCAAGTATTGGCACTCTTGGCAGATACCTCGATGTAATTGCAATAATGTAATGACCCGACTCCAGTCCTTTACAAAATTATTCACCCACGTTATCTGTTTCTCATAATGTACTTCTACAAACATGCTTCAAAAAGTCACAATGGGTTGCTCGGCATAGTATGATAGAATGGTGTTAGACTGTTGATACATCACAACATTTTATTACTGTAAGTAATTTTTTTCGCACTTATGATGACAAAATCAGCTGGCTCTGAGCACTATGGGACTTAGTTTCTGAGGTCATCAGTCCCCTAGAACTACTTAAACCTAACTAACCTCAGGACATCACACACATCCATGCCCGAGGCAGGATTAGAACCTGCGATCGTAGCTGTCGCGCGGTTCCAGACTGTAGCGCCTAGAACCGCTCGGCCACTCCGACCGGCTTATGATGACAGATCGCCTGTTTTCAGATACAGCACGACCTGGCTTGGACCCACAGAAAGTGGAGAATTAGGAGAAGTACATTTACTGATACGAATACCCAACTAGTGTTTTAGAGAACTATGCCTGAAGATAAGGCATTAAGCATAGAATGGCATTGTACAACATATATGCAACACAACTAGATATACATGCTTACTCTGCAATTCATAATTAAGATTACGCTATAGAACCAGCTGAAGTTGCAAAATTCACTTTCTATTCAACTGATGGCTAGCTTCGGGCTACCTGAACCCATTTTAAAATCCTCCAGGCGAACAAAAAGTACTTTCCGAAATCGCGTATAGACAATGTCTAGGTTACACATATAAATCCAAGAGAGTCCATTTTAACCGTGTACAGCGACAGAATATGTTGTTATTCACATGTATGTTTGTAATGTTGATACTCTTTATATGATGTTTTGGAAAATACTGTTCTATCTTGCTAGCTGATTTGAAAATGGGTTCAGGTAACACGAAATTAGTCATCAGTTAAATAAAAAGTGAATCTAGCAATTTTGATTCTTTCTGTATCGAACTGCTTAACACATGTTGCTATTCTGCAATTACTCAACCATGCTGAAAATTCGTATAGCAGAACTTCAGAGAGAGCAGAAGACAGTTGTTTTGAACTATACTGGGCGGCACATGTTGCTGTCAGCTGCTGGAGCATGTGTGGTGTACCTGTCCCATTGCAGCCCTGTTGGAGTTGGGTTCCCCACATTCAAATCGACGTGGGTATCTCTCACAGCATACTGTCGATCGCCACTTACGGCTCGGAGGAGGATGGTTCAAATGGTTCTAAGCACTATGGGACTTAACATGTGAGGTCATCAGTCCCCTAGACTTAGAACTATTTAAATCTAACTAACTAAGGACACCACACACATCCATGCCTGAGGCAGAATTCGAACCTTTGACCGTAGCAGCAGAGCGGTTCCGGACTGAAGCGCCTAGAACCGCTCGGCCACTGCGGCCAGCCCTCAAAGAATAACGTAATGCGGTTTTGTACACATATCCTAGCCAATGCCTCACATTGTTTCCACTTGCCACCGTTGTCTCCTCGCAGATGAAAACTGACAACAGTGCAGCGAGCTGTCAGGGGCTTCTTACGCCAAATCGACTAGAGTTCAGACGCTATTGATCTCGGAATGCCCGAATTGTTGCGTAATCTCCGATACACCATGAGTTTCGCGTCTTGCAGCGATAACCATCGTACAATGAATTTCGGCTTTCTAACCACGTGCTGCTAAGTACGCTTCACATTGTCTGTCACAGTCTGCCCAGATATCGTATCTACATATAATAGAAAATAAAGTCGTAACATTCATACACGGCACCTCTACAAATGGGACAACTCTTTCTCATAATTTACAGCCAATCAGCTTAACGTCTCTAACACTGCACTCTCTCACACCGCGAGGAAAAAGAGAATACTTAAATATTTTCACAATATTCATTTTTGTCTGTGGAAGTGGAAGGCAACAGAATATTTAGGCATTCGGGGAGAACGTGATTGACTGAAATTTCGTTACAAGCTTTCGTCGCAATAAAATACTACTTTCAGATAAATTATTACCATAGCAATTAATTTAATATTTCCGTGACAATATCTCCTCTATTTTGTGATAACGTAAAAGCACCCGCTCTTCTCTCAACTTTTTTGATGCCGTATGTCAGTCGTAGGTCGTGAGGATCCCCTCCTGCGCTGCAGTAATCTAGAAGCATACGAACATGAGTAGCGTACCACTTTCAGCAATGGATTTCTAACACCTCCTAGGTATTCAGCCCATTAAACACCATCTTATTCGCTTTCTCGGTGACATTTAATATGAAATTTTTCCAATTTAAGTGGCTACGTTCAGAAACCTTTCTGAGAGGGCCGAGTGAGGTATCGCAATGGTTAGCACACAGGACTCGCATTCTGGAGTATGATGGTTCAAAATCGCATCCGAGTAGTCAAAGGCCTGGGTGGTTTCTTGGAAAGGGCACGACTGGTTTCCTTCCACATCCTTGGAACAATCTGAGCGTGTGCTTTGTCTCTAATGACAGCGATGTCGGTTGTTTACAACTTCGTACACAATGACAAGGAGAGGTGGGCTGCTGAGTGGTGCGGCAGCTGTCGTCTTAGCTAAGCTGGACAAGGGCAGAAATGATTAACAACAAGTATAACAATAAACAGACAGTTTACTTAACTTGCATTTCTCCAAGCGCAGGAAGACCTGCTACAAATAGTGCGACAAGAAATACGAGTCCAGCTATTACAATGTCAACAACGATGAGGCTCGCTGTCTCGGACACAATCGATGTGTCGTCGCGAAGTCAACGGTACGTTAAACGTTGATCTTCCTTGCTTACTTTCTGAGAGGCACCTCAAATGAAACCGGCTAGCTGAGAATTTATTCCATATGAATATTTCGATCTGAGGAACGGTGTCAAAAGTATTCTGGAAATCTAGGAGTATGCTCGTACAATGAATTCACGGTCCCACATCTATAAGAGTCACTACTTCGTGTGAACAAAGAGTCCGTTGGGATTTCCTAGAACGATATTTTCTCAATCCAAAGTGGTGGCATGTCAATATACAGTTTTTTCTAGGTATTTCAATATTTTAAACAAGATATACGATCAAAAATCCTACAAAGCGATGCCGCACGGAGGCTTTCCGGCAGTCGTTCTTCCTGCGAACCTACGCGACTGGAACAGGAAAGGGAGGTAATGACAGTGGCACGTAAAGTGCCCTCCGCCACACACCGTTGAGTGGCTTGCGGACTATAAATGTAGATGTAGATGTAGAACATCGTATTGAAGTCCACACTAAGTTTGAAGCTTCGAGATATTGTGGAGTTCCTGCACAATGCTCATAGAACCCCAAAAAACGAGGTGTTCTTTGTATACAGGATTGATAGTAATTAATAAATGAAACTGGTACGGGTGAAAATAACCTACAGTAGAGACAAATAGGTTCCAATAAACATAGATCCAAAAACGACCAATTTGCGGCGTTATGTTGTCTAAGTGTGGTAGTGTGTCGTCACTGACTTCAGGATGAAGTGTTGTCCTAGCCAGCACAGAAGTACTTGAAACGTAAACCATCTGATTAAGTCATCATCTAATTAATTTCAAATTTCACCCATAACCCATGGATGAAATTGGTAAAAGCATTATGTATGATACATCACACGACAATTTGGATAAATCGAGCAGGGCCTGTGCCTTGTCTCCAAGATAACATTATCTCGATCCTCCGAATCTGCATCAACATCAGTACTCCATAAGCAAACTGACGGCGTGTGACAGAAGTTACTTCTAATGCCACTAACTGATCCCCCGTCCCAATGGTGTGTGGGCAGAATGATTGGCGGTTAGCCTCCGTATTCTAATTTTTCGGATTTTTAGACCGTGGTCATTTCACGAGATGTATGTGGGATAAGTATGTTGTTTGACCCTTCCAGAAAGTACTTTCTCTAAATCTCAATTGTAAATCTTTCTATGATGCACAAAGCCTGTCTTACAGCGTCTGACAATGGAGTTTGGTAATCATCTCTGAGACGCTCTAGCGCCGACTAAACGATCCCTTGAAGAGATGAGTCGCTCTTTGAACTGCGTTCTCAATCAGTCCTACCCGGTAAGGGTCCCAGATTGAGGAACAATACTCAAGATTCGGTCGAACGAGCGCCTTGAAAGCAGCTTCTTTAGTAGATGAGTTAAGTTTGCTTCAGATTCTTCGTATGAATTTCTGTCTGGCGTCTGATTTTCCTACTATTTCTTATATGTGGCCATTCCACTTAATGTCGATCTGAATAGCTACTTCTGGATAACTTACGGTTTGTAGTACTTACAAAAATTTGTTATGAATAATGTACGTAGTTTTACAGTAAGTGATTTTTTTTCCTGTGTACGAGCAATTATTACATTTATTTACGTCGAAGGGCAACTTTCAGAGCCTGCACCATTAATTAAGCCTCTGCAGGTTGTTCTCCAAATCGATACTGCCTTCTAGCGTTGCTGGGTACTTATAGACAACTTCCTCATCTGAGAATAGACTTAAAAAGCTCCCGAAGCTTTCTTGTAGATCATTTACGTATGTTATAAATAGTAACAATCCTATCGCAAGTCCATTCTGTACCCGGAAATTATGTCTGTCGATTTTGTTCCGTTAAGAGCAACATAATGAGTCCTGTCTGCAAGTAAATCCCGATTCCAATCTCAAATGTGATCCGATACTCGATATAATAATTTTTTTTTCTTTCTAGACTGCAGTGCGGGATGGTCTCAGATGCCTTCCTGACGTGAAGGAGGACGGCAACAGGCAACTACCTGAGCGCCTCTCTCTACAGCACTGTGGATGTCACCTGTTCCGCAAGATCTCTGTCTGCGGAATCCGTGTTTAGTTTTATAGGAAATATTTTGGTTCTCCAAAAACTATAAGGGATCGCCTCAGACGTGAAGTGTTTAATCATTCAGTTGAAACACCTGAAAAAATGAAGCAGCGAATTGTACATTCTTGTTAAGATCTGCGAGATGATTGGGTACGTTGGAATAATTCGTAACGAACTGTACAAACGTTTCCAGGCCTCCATTCAAATGAGAGGGCGACACGTGAATATCTCCTACAACAGTAACGAAAGAAAG
This sequence comes from Schistocerca gregaria, assembly GCF_023897955.1. Lineage (NCBI taxonomy): Eukaryota > Metazoa > Arthropoda > Insecta > Orthoptera > Acrididae > Schistocerca > Schistocerca gregaria. Next base: position 377,992,196 of record NC_064923.1, read on the forward strand.
GTAATTAGTAGCACGTGACGTGATGAAAGAATATTTTTTCCATAAGGTCCATCACTAGTGAAATTTTCATTTTAGATACGTTTCTCCTGTTCTATAAAAAGGTGTTAGCATGTGGACGTAATGTGCTGTTCCAGTCTCTTTTGTACCTAAGGTCCATCACCGTTCCTTTTGGATCCCTACGTAATTCGGTGCTCTTCGATACACACGATCGAACAGCGGAGGAGTGGTACTCAAGCGTCAACTTTAGGTTACAATATCTCCGGATGGAATTAACATTTTACAATGCAACAATCGGCACTGATTACGTATTTGTTTATATGTTCAGATGTGCTAGCAAAACTAATGTGGTTCCATTTAAAAAACTTAGGTTTGTGTTAAAAAAACATACTTCCGTGCATTTTTGTATGGTTTATGTTAAACAATTACACAAGCCCCTCTCCTCGCGTTCGTTCTGTGGAATCGGTTCGTCAGTATTTGATGTGGTCTACGAAATATATCCAGCGGTAACGTTAGGTGACTCACCCTGTATATCCAAAATTTAGAATACCTTAAAGTCGAAAGTGAATGAATTTCTGCATTACGTATCGCTGTAATATTTATGTAGTGTAACTTCACGATAACGTTTACTCGACTACGAGTAAATCTAACTAATCAACCATTCCAAATATTTATTATCTATTATCAGAATTAAAATCGTGACGTATGAATGACATCAACAGCGACAACAAATACCAAAGAAACATTGAAATACTACAACCAAGTTTTCGATACATAAATACTTTAAAACTCTTAAAATTTACCAGGCTATTCGAAGAAAAGTTAATATTTCCTATCTTTTGCCAGATTCAAAAATTTCAACACTCACGTAAATTCCCTTTTTAAAAAGTCAGTTAAGACTGTTGCTCTATAAAATTGTTGTAACGGCTCCGATTAATCGAGGAAAAATCAATTTAAGAAAGAAATGTAGCCTTACTTTCTCGTATAGATTTCATTTTTTTTAAAATCGAAATAGTTACCTTACTCACAATGTGCTTATGGTATCTATGACTTAGGTTAATAACCGCCATAAACATGTCAAAATAAAACTCTAAAATACTGGCAGTCTTTTACAGAACTGGGTGTCTAAAATTGTTCGGTCTTAATCGCTGCTTAAGCTGCAGGCGTGACGTGTTAGTTCGGCGGCAACAATAGTATTAAACATGGCTCTTCTTCCAGTTGTAGGTAATTTTATGTGTGCTTGGTCAAATAGTAATCTTCCTTTAGAGTTATCTTCACAAATTAGCATTGAACTGTGGTCCCACAGGAACTTGGTGCTTCTCATAGCCGCAGAGTATTTTAACAATTATAACCACTATGTTGGAGCCTAAACACACACACACACACACACACACACACACACACACAAACACACACACACACACACACACACACACACTTTTACTCGCTTCTACGCCTCATCCGTAATATTCATTCATTGCTAACTGCCATCTCTACACAACGATGGTACGCAAGAGATTCAGACTAGATCGTTGAGTTTAAAACAAATTCCTGGCATTGCCAATGTGTCTAGTTCATAAAATTTTTAAAAAAAATGTTATTTTCAATTGTTTACAAGAAAATAAAACCACAATATCGGCAGGGGAAGACGGAACTAAAAGAATGATTTCAACCTTTTGGGCCACAAAGGAGTGTTAATTATTTTATTACGCATGGTAAATTGCAATGGCACTTACATCGTACTTAAAAGTTTTGTATGATGGAGTTTCATTGATTTAAGATCTAGTCTTCTTCAGTGTAGGTAGCAAACTTTGAAACATTGAAACAACGGAGAAATATAATTTTTGGGGCTATTTCAAACGTAAATGGGGCAATGTGAACCATTGTAAACACTCATACAGTTGTAGAGTCAATTACACTTTTTTACTGTTCCAGTAGTTGTTACCTGTGTTTTTCACAGCGAATTGGTTACGATCAGCAGTCCCAATAGAAATTTCTTGAGACCACACCTTGCGCTTACAGCACCTGATTCATTCCCCTTCTTTCACAGGTCTAGGGTCGTGATATTTAGTGAAGCAGAAACCACAGACTAAATTCTATTCCTCCGACTCAGCTTTAGCTGATGATGAAGATGAATCTATTTTTGAATCTGAATGTTTCACTTGAATATCCAGCCCATTTCTGCAACCCTTGAGCTTCTTTCCTTGCGAGTTTACAAATCGCAATTTTTTCTTCCCTTTTGTAAAACTGGGAAGAACTGGTAAAGTCATAACGAGCTGATTTGTTTTTTATCCTTACGCTCTTAAGACTTGTGGTTTTAATTGTGTTGACAAAGCAGAAGAAAATGTTGATGATGATGTTGCTGAGCTCTGATTTACCGTATTTCTTGGAGAATTGACAGGAGCTGCAGCGTATGGATTTACTTTTGATTCTGTGGGGCCCATGCTGTGGAACGCTGATGAAGGAAGGAATTTGTGCGAAGTATTTTCTTGGGATTGAAGGGTAAATTTTCTGTTCACTCAAATCACTTCTCGGTATTTCGTACATTAGCTCTACACCTCCAAGCGACATCGAAAATTTTACCCGAATTTTGTAAAAGAGGTCGATTGATTATGGTGTATTCAGGAAGTCCCACGAAGACTGATTCACATAGCTCCATTCCCTTGTTATTGTTTTTTGCAAGCAGTTGCTGATAGAACAAATGTCGCCAGTTGTTCGGTTGAGCAGCCTTATAGATGCTACACGACTGAAAGCGGAAAGATTTATAAATACCATTCATATATTTCAAGAATAGACCTCCTTTTTGAAACAGAATTACATGGCTGATTGTTACAAGCAATAGCGTCTTACCTCTTTTATTTCCTCTTTGATGATTACTGTCTGGATTAAATTTATGTGGAAAAACCTTCTTGCCGTTTGTGCCCGAATTGTCTGGCAACGGTCGTCTAACATAGTGGTGTCCGAGCTGTGCATATAGGCTGAGCAGTAAAGTTTTTTCCTTACATTTTGAATATGGCTGACTAAAGTAACGGTTAAAGAACCGCAGGTATAATCGACAACCAACCATTTGCAATAAATTGTTGTTTTCAAACAACCTTAACCGTATTTTCGATGGATTTAAACCCGTCTTTTAGGAAGAACAAACAAACTTCACACTAGCAGTTGTAGGCGCTACAGTCTGGAACCGCGCGACCGCTACCGTTGCAGGTTCGAATCCTGCCTCGGGCATGGATGTGTGTGAAGTCCTGAGGTTATTTAGGTTTAAGTAGTTCTAAGTTCTAGGGGACTCATAACCTTAGAAGTTAAGTCCCATAGTGCTCATAGCCATTTGAACCATTTTTGAACTAGTAGTTCATCTAGTAAAAGCTGTCTCCACATGATACGTATGGGCAACGGTCTGTAGGTCCATTCGTAAAAATTAAGGCCCCTAGGATCAAGGTCTTGTCACATCAATAAAACTAATCACTTAAAATAAAACAGCATGTTAGTAGCTGAAGGCCTTTTGAAGAAGAACGCTTTAAATCCGTTGAAACCATGGTTAAGGTTATTTGAAAACTACCAGTTATTCCAACTGGTTGGCTGTCTGTTATACTTGCCTCTTTTTTTTCTTTTTTCTTTTTTTTTTATCCACAATGCCCCATGATTCAGAAAGCTTCACACTGTCCTATTGAAGATGTATGACAGAGAATCAGCGAAAACATTGACATTCGGGAGAAAGAATAACACTGGATAACATAAAGAAATATACTGCTCCATATTGTGTCATATTGTGCTGTAGTGTTACAGAGGAAATGGTGTAGCAGAAGCAAGGGTTCACACATTTTCTCGGTACTGCTTTTCTGAAGAAGAATATTTTCAGCCGAGGTGATCCTTACAAATATTGATGTTGCAGATATTCAGATTCTGAACGTGCTTTGTTCTTCCGCTTCGTAGATACATTTACTGGAGAAGTCTCAACGACATCCATTTATTACGAGACGCGTCCGCTTCATTGCTCCAGGCTCGTTTTGAGTTATCGCACTGGCTGGAAGCGGGCAGACCACACTGAGTTGGTGTCAGGCCAGTGCTACACGGAGCTCCAAGATTGGTCACAGACGCTGCCGCCCCGTCCAGAGGCTCCGGCTATACGAGTTCACCATCTTCTTCTGCCTCGTCTCGCGCGCACGCCCACAAAAGGGGGAGCGAGTCGCGCGCCGAAACGCGATAGCCTGAAAGGAGGACAGGACGCAGTCGGAAATGGCGCCGCTGCTGGCTGCCGTCGTTACGCCGAAACAGCCGTGAGTGAAAAACCGAACATCGATAAAGCGCTGCCGAAGGAGGCAGGCAGCCACCCCCTGCCTGCGCGGCGCCCTCCCTCTTCGCCTCGGATACCGGCTGGCACACGTGCTGATCGGCAGAAACTTCTATCGCAGCGTTTTAAAACTCCAGAAAGTACCTCTATTTCTGTTTCGACAGAGAGTAGATTGTCATCATTGTGTCAGCTAATTAGATAATACCGTCATCTGCCTAGTAACTTTCGGCACTCGTACGCGTCGCCCATATGACACTACGAGATGGAGCAGATGTTGGTACCATAGTTATCGCTCATGAAGACTGCTAAGAGCAACGTCCAAGAACAGGTAAGTGCGAAAACTATAGCACGATCAGCTTAACAGCTCATGCATTCAATGTTATTGCAGTGTCTGTGTTATTAAGAAGAACATGCATACATGTCCGAAGACTGTAACGTTGCTATTTACGCCATTAAATCTACAAAACACACAGAATGGAGGAATGAATAGGCACTGCAGCGATTACAGAAGTTATGAAACACACTGGAATTGAAGGCTATACACAACTGATTTGGATCATACTTAATAAACAGAAAGAATTAATTTTTGCTGAATAGCACAAATAATGTTGGTAGTGTGGTAAATTCTAATGAATGGGGAGTTATCCCAAAGAGAGTTCCACAGGTTTCAATTTTAGGTCCTCTGCTGTTCCTTATTCATGTGAACGACCTCCCACTTAACGCTCAGCAAGCGAAACTACTTTCTTCGGATGACACGACTGTTATTATAAATCCCATTCCAGAAAAAGCAACTGAATATATTGTTAAGGAGGTCTTTCGAAGAATTATTAAGTGGTTCTCAAAAAATGGACTCTCCCTTAATTTTGTAAAAACTCATTATATCCACTTCTGTACACCGAATAGAGTCATATCGACAACCCATGTAGCATATGAACAGGGCTCAGTTAACAGGGTAGATTGACCCAAATTTTTGGGTGTTCACAACGACAACTTGAACTAGAAGGAGCATATTACTGATCTTCTCAAACAACTAAATTCAGCTACTTTCGCTCTTCGTATAATCTCTAGTCTTGGTAATAAACAGATCAGCCTCCTAACGTACTTTGCAGTTTCCATTCAACAACGTCTTACGGAATAGTTTTCGGGGTAAGTCACCACTTACACATAAAGTACTGACTGCACAAAATAGAGCAGTGACAATAATTAGTAGTGTTCACCCAAGGACGTCATGTAGGCACCTTTTTAAGAAGTTAGGTATTTTAACTGCACCATCAGAGTACATATATTCGCTAACAAGATTTGTAACAAATAATCCACCTCAATTTGAGAAGAACAGTGAGCTCATACGTACAACAGTAGAGGGAAAAATTACCTTTCCTATCCGTTATCGAAGCAGCCAGCTGCTCTAAAAGGAGCACATTATTCAGCAACAAAAATCTTTGATCATATGCCCAACAACATAAAGTGTCTGGCAGGTAGCAGATAAGTTTTGAATCTAGCTTAAAATAACTTATTTTACTCCATGGACGAGTTAATGTTTCATAAATGGCAAAAAAGTATTACCTCTAAATATAGATGCATGTGTAGAACTTAAAATTTCAGTAATATTAATAGTAGCACTATTCACGTGTGTGTATATATATCTTGTAATTTGACTTGTTCCACATCATATCGATTAAATTATCTGTAAAATGATCTACGGAACATGACATAACTAAACCTAAACTAAACTAAACACAGAAACTGGTATAGACATGGGTATTCAATTACAGAAAAATGTAAACAGATCAAATACAGCCCTGCGGTCGGCAATGACAATGTAAGACATCAAGTGTGTGGCGCAGTTATTAGATCGGTTACTGCTGATAAAACGGCTGGTTATGAAGATTTAAGTGAGTTTGAACATGGTGTTATAGTCGGTGCACGAGCGATGGGACACAGCATCTCCGACGTAGCGATGAAATGGGGATTTTCCAGTACGACCATTGAACGAATGTACCGTGAATATCAGGACGGTGAAACATCAAATCTCCGACATCCCTGCGGCCAGAAAAAGATCCTGCAAGAACGCGACTAACGACGACTGAAGAGAATCGTTCAACGTGGCAGGAGTGCAACCCTTCCGCAAATAGCTGCAGAGCTAAATGCTGGGCCAGCAACAAGTGTCAGCGTGCGAACCATTCAACTAAACATTATCGATATGCACTTTCGGAGGTGAAGGAGCGCTCGTGTACTCTTGGTGGCTGCACGATACAAAGCTTTACGCCTCATCTGGGCCCGTCAACACCGACATTGGACTGCTGATGCCTGGTCGGACTAGTCTCATTTCAATGGTTTGGGGACAACCTCATGAATCCATGACCCTGCATGTGAGCAGGGGAATGTTCATACTGGTGAAGGCTCTGTAATGGTTTGGGGCGTGTGCTGTTGGAGTGATGTGAGATCCCTGATACGTCTTTATACGACTCTGACAGGTGACACGTACGTAAGCATCCTGTGTGATCACCTGCATCCACTGATGTCCACTGTGCATTCCGACGGACTTGGGAAATTCCAGCAGTGCGACACCCCACACGTCCCGAACTGCTACAGAGTGGCTCCAGGAACACTCTCCTGAGTGTAAACATTTCCGCTGGCCACCAAACTCTCCAAACACAGATAATATTGGGCATATGTGGGATGCCTCACAACGTGCTGTTCAGAAGAGATGTCCATCCCCTCGTACTCTTATAGATTAATGGACAGCCCTGGAGGATTCATGGTGTCAATTCCCTACGGCACAACATCAGACATTAGTCATGTTGCGGCACTACTGCCTGCCCACGGGGGCCCTACACGATAGTATTCAAGTGTATTGGTTCCGTAGCATCTTCAGTGCACATGAGAAGTATTCGCAGTTGCGAATACGAACAACCATCAGTTGTATAAATAAATGACAAAAATTAAAATTTGTGACGAACCGGGACCCTAATCTGGATTTCCCGCTTTACGCGAGCCGTCACCTTTCACGCTTAGGCGATCTGTGCATGAGCCATTGGCAGAACCAGAGTTCCATATATTATCGATCCCGCGTCGCAACCTGTACTTGTACACATATTACGTAATTCAAGTACAGAGAAGACATTTTAATAGAAAGTCGCTGCCTAATATCGGCGGATAAATATATCATTGTAGTGACTGTTCTTAAGAAGAACGGAGCAATGTGTCTTCGGACATACGTGCTTGTCAGAATGAACAGGCTCTGCGGTGACTACAGTTGCTATGAAATACATCAAATGTACAATGTATTCGGATTTTCGAATACGAACAATCATCAGATATATAATGGCTGTAGTTCCCGGACAGACAAGAATATTATACAGGAGAACAGAGAAGAAAAGGTAAAAGCACGAGACGGGTAGGCCTGGAGTTGCGCCTGATAATGGAAGCGAGAGTGAGGTAAAATCAAGATTTATTCATGGAACTTTCTCGACACGCAAGAAGTGTTCAAAAATGTAAAATGGTTCGAGACGTTCGAAATTCTGTGAAAGACAGGAATAAGCTATATGCAGGTGGGTAATATACAAACCGTACAATACTCAAGAGGGAACAATAAAAATGGAAGACCAAGAACTAAGTGCTCGGATTAAAAAGTATGTACGACACACTATTCAATATATACGTGGAAGAAGCAACGGCGTAAATAAAAGAAAGTTCCAAGAGTGGGATTAAAGATATCAACGAGGATTCCATGATAACATTACTATCTTAAGTGAATGTTAATAATAATTGCATGATCTGGTGGATGAAATTAACAGTCTAGTAAGTGAATAGTATGGATTGGCAGTAAACCAGAACAAGCAAAAGCATTGAATGAGATGTAGCAGAAATGAGAATAGCGGGACTTAACATCAAAAGTGGGGACCACGAAGTAACAAAGTTAATGAACTCGGCTACTTTGGAGGCGAAACTATCCACGACGGACGAAGCAGGAAAAACGTAAAATGGGGACTAGCACAGGAGAAGAAGGCATTCCTGACCAACAGAATACAACTGGAATCAAACATTGTCTTTAATATGAGAAAGAAATTCTGAGAATGTACGTTTGGGGTACAGCATTGTATGGTAGTGAAGCACCGACTGTGAGAAAACCGGGACAGAAGAGAAACGAAGCATTTGAGACGTGGTGCTATAGACTAATGCTGGATATTAAGTGGATTGCTAAAGGGACGAATGAGGAGGTTTTAGGCAGAATCGGTAAAGAAAGTAAGATATGGAAATCACTGACAACAGGTAGGAACAGCTTACTACAGAATTCTTGGGTATATCCTATGTTCGAATATATTAAATTTTCCTGTGGCAGAAAAATCAGCACGGTTTTATAAAGCATTGCTCGTGCGTAACAAAGATTGTCGTGCACGACATCGTGTGCATTATGGGTGAAGGCCAATAGGCAGATAACATATTTCTAGGTTTTTCAGGAAGCGTTCGTCACAAAGCCCCCCCCCCCCCCTCCCGCCCCGTGCAGTTTGTTAGTAAAGGTACAAATATGTGGAATAGTTTCTCAGTTATGTCAGCTCGAAGACAAGTAATAGAACAAAACAATTTGTTTTTGAAGACGATTGTTTATCAGAGGCAAGAGTATCTCAGGAGTGTCCCAGTGAAGTGTGATAGGACCGCTCATACACCGTATGTAAATAAACGATATTATGGATCAACTGAGCAGCAATCTGCTTCTATTTATGGATTATACTATAGTGTAGGGGCTACTGTCACTGAGTGACTGTGGGGGGAGGAGGGGAGGGGGTAAGGGCGGGTGAAGAAAGAATTTGGATTTTGTGTTTTTGTGTGATGCTTACCCCAAATATTGGAAATCTAAATTAACACAGATGAGTAAGAAAAACAACGCTGTAATGTTTGAAGGACAAATTAATAGTGTGATACTTCTACACAGTCACGTCGATTAAGTATTTAGGAGTAACGTCGCTAAGGGATATGAACTGTAATGAGCTCGTAAGGATGGAAGTAGGGAAGGCCAATGATCCACTTCGATTCATTGCAAGAATTTTAGGGAAGTGTAGCTCGTCTATACAGGCAACAGCGTGTAAAACGTTAATTGGACCCATTCTTGGGTTCTGCTACAGTGTTTGGGACTACCACGAAATGGAATATAAGGACGAGATCGAAGTAATTCCGTGATTTGCCACAGATTTGTTACCGGCAGGTTCGAGTAACATGCGCAAGTGTTACGGAAACTCCTCGTGAACTTAAAGAGGAATCTCTGGATAGTAGACGCAGTTTTCGCAAAAAACTACCGAGAACATCTAGAGAACCAGCATTTGCAAGTGGCTGCAGAATGATTCTATTGTCAGCAATGCTCATTTTGCTTAAGGACCTTATAGGGTGCGTATTGAGGCATATAGACAGCTCCCGTGTTTCCTCGTTCCATTTGCGAAGGAAACAGAAACGGGAATGTGTAGTAATGATACAATGTACCACTCACCATGCCTCCAATGGTGGCTTGAAGAGTATGAACTTACATGTAGATGTAGATCATAGAGTTTCCTAGGGCAATTCACGCTCACATTGGTAAGACACAACAACGTTTACATCTGAAGCAAAAAACAAAGAACCTTTTATAAACCCAGGAAATTAAATTCAGGTCTCAGATTCTGACATCTGGTGAAATTACAGGTCGAATTCCCGCAGTCAGAAATGAACTATTCGAACGTAAACCAGAACTTGAACTTTATATGTATATTTATGACAATGAATCAGTTATGCACAAAGTTATAAAACTAACAATTAGTTGCGGGGGGTTAGGGTCATAAGACAGCGATGTCTTACTAAGGCCTAAAAGAGTATTCTCTTAATTATAACTTTCAAGGTTATTAGTTTAATTAGTTATTTTATATTATTAGAAAAATAACTTTTGTGAGTAGCCCACGCGATCGTGGAGTGATCCGTCATCTCTGCGTGTCTTCGCATAGGCGTCATGTAGAGAGAGCAACGCTAAAGCTGAAAATATTTCGTCCCCGCCATAAAGAATAATAGTCGGGTGAGTGCACCAATCCTGTAGCGTTTGCAACGCGCACTGCGTTATCGTCGGTGGTTGCAGGCTAACCAAGATACGAAACTGTTGAAGACACCGCGCTCCACTGCACTTATTTAGATAACTTAAGCAGTTAACTCACTCATTCGTCTCATTAGTGAACGTTGGTGCAGCATTCTGTATCCATTGTCGACAATGGGGTCCTCTGACTCGTACTACTGGAATATAAACAAAGTCTTATGACAACATTTTATTTGTTATAAATGAGTTCACCTTTGACCGGTTGGTGAGCAGGTACATCATCCCGTGTAGCTTCGACATTTTCCTATTATACCAGCTGAGCAGCTTTCACCACCTTTTACACTCTGTTTCTACATCTCTTCGAACATAATGCATGCATAACCATTTTCGCTTCAGTTAAAACACTCACAGTACCGGAAACACTAGCAGAGCGTACATAGTAATGGTATGGTTGCCCTAACTCTTTAGTTTAGACTTAAAAACGTTTGGGCTACTGCTAAGATTTTTGAATTCTTGTGGTAGCTTATTGAAAATGTATGCAGCAGAATACTGCACTCCTTTCTGTACAAGAGTCAAGGAAGTGCATTCCACGTGCAGATTTGATTTCTGCCTAGTATTAACTGAGTGACGAGACAGGAAAGGTTGAGCCCAAACAAAACATGAGCTTCCCCGTACAAAGACCTGAGCGCATCTACAAGTGTTATGAATCTAGTGAAACTCCAACGGTGTGCTGTACTACGAATTCCTTCCCCGAGAAGTAGCCATCACTGCAGACATTTGTTGTCAACAAATGAAACGTCCTGCTGACTGAATCAAAAAATAAATACTAGACAACGTGAAATAGTGCGTTTCTTTGAGTCATCAGTCTTCTGGATGACTAGTTTGATGTGGCCCTCCACGAATTCTTCTCCTGTGCAAACTTCTTTATCTCAGAGTAGCACTTGCAACCTACATCCTCACTTATTTGCTGGGTGTATTCCAATCTCCTTCTTCCTCTATAGTTTTTGCCTTCTTCCGCTCCCTCTAGTACCTTAGAAGTAATTTTCTGACGTCTTAACAGATGTCCCAAGATCCTGTCCCTACTTCTCGTCAGTGTCTTCCACATATTCTTTTCCTCTCCCATTCTGCGCAGAACTTCCTCATTCCCCACTTCCTCAGTGCCTGTAGCACAACATCTCAAATGATTCGATCCTGTTCTGTTCCGGTTTTCCCACAGTCCATGTTCCACTACCGAATATTGCTTTGCTCCAAACATAAATTCTCAGTCGTCAGATTAACACCTTTGTATGATACTAGCAGAGTTCCCTTGACCAGGAATGCCTTTTGTTAGCTCCCGTCTGCTTCTTGATGTCCTCCTTGCTCCGTCCGTCATGGCTTATTTTGCTGTCTGGGCAGTCGAATTATTTGAGTTCATCTACTTCGTGACTATTATTCCTGAAATTTCTCATTTCTGCTACTTCTCACAACTATCGTCTTTCTTCGATTTACTCTCAATCCATATTCTGTACCCATTAGAATATTCATTCCATACAGCATATCACATAATTATTCTTCAGTTTTACTCAGGATAGCAGTGTCATCAGCGAATATTATCATTGATATCTTTCACCTTGGATTTTAATCCCACTTCTCAACTTCTCTTTTACTTGCCTCATTGCTTCTTTGATGTATAGATTGAACAGTAGGGGCGCAAAACTACATCATTGTCTTACACCATTTTTAATACGAGCAGTTCGTTCTTGACTGTCCACTCTTTGTATTCATTCTTGACTCTTGTACGTTTTATATGTTACCCGTCTCTTTATAAAGCTTATCCCTACTTATCTCAGAATTTCGAGCATCTTTCACCGTATTGCTTTGTCGAACTCTTTTTCCATTTCGACAAATCCTATCAACATGTCTTGATTTTTCTTTAGTCTAGCTTTTATTATCAACCGCAAAGCCAGAATTGCCCCTCTCGTGCCTTTACATTTCCTAAAGCCAAAGTGACCGTCATCTAACACATCCTCAATTTTCTTTTCCATTCTTCTGTATGTTATTCTTCTCAGGAACTTGGATGTTTTAAGCTAATTGTACGACAGTTGTCGCACTTGTCAGCTCTTGCAGTCTTCGGAATTTTGTGGGTAATACTTTTCCGAAAGTCACACCATGTATGTCGCCAGACCCATACATTCTACAAATCTTACCCTCACAGAGGCCTACAGTGCACATTTCCACCAATCCTGTCCCTCCTACGCATTTACCAGTAGAATTCTCGTTGCACTCTTAATGTTATCACCCTTGCTTTTAAGTTCTTTCGACTTTCGTGTATGCTGAATCTGTTCTTCCTACAGTAATTTCTTTTCAGATGTCTTCACACTTTTCCTTCAGCCATTTCGTCTTAGATTCCCTGCATTACCTAATTATTTCATTCCTCAGCTACCTGTAATCCTGTAATCTTGAATTGCCCTGAATATTTTTGTACTGCCTTCTTTCATCAACCAACTGAAGTATTTCCTCTGTTACACATGTTTTCTTCGCAGTTACCTTCTTTCCACCTACGTTTTTATTTCCAGCTTCTGTGATTGTCCTTTTTAGAGATTTCCATTCTGTTCAACTGAACTGCCTGCTGAGTTATTCCTTACTGTTGTTTCTACAGCCTCATAGAACTTAAAGCATATCTCGTCAGTCCTTAGTACTTGTCCCACTTCTTTGCGTGTTAATTTTTCGTGACTAATTTCTTAAACTTCAGCCTATTCTTCATCACTACTGCATTATGATCTGAGTCTATATCTGCTCCTGGGTATGCTGCACTATCCAGTTTCTTATTTCGGAATCTCTGGATAATGATGATGTAATATAACTGAAATCTTCTCATACAATACGTCCTTTACCAAGTATATCCCCTCCTCTTGTGATTCTTGAATAGAGTAGTCGCTGTTACTAGCTGAAATTTATTACAGAACTCAATCAGTCTTTCTCTCTCTCATTCCTCTTCATTTTTCTACAACTTTGTTTTCTGCTTCTTCTTCTACAACTGCAGTCAATTCCTCCATGACTGTTACATTGTCATCTTCCTTTACGCACTGTACTACCCTTTCAATATCCTCACACACTTTCTCTATCCCTTCATCTTCAGTTTGCGACGAGAGCTATCGTTGTCCGTGTTAGTTTGCTGTCGATTCTGATAAGAACAACCCTATCACTGAGCTGTTCACAGTAACACACTCTCTGCCCTACCTTTCTATTCATAACTTATCCTATTCCCTTTACACCTTTTTCTGCTGCCGTTGGTATTACCCTATATCCATCTGTCCAGAAATCCTTGTCTTCCATTTCACTTCACTGTCTTTAGTATATCTAGATTGATTAGTTGCATTTCCCTTTTCAGGTTTTCTAGCATCCCTACCGCGTTCAAGCTTCTGACGTTCCCAACTGGTTACTCAGTTTTCTGTTCATGGTCACTTCCCGCTTGGCAATCCCCTCCCACAGATCCGAATGGAGACCCGGAATCTTTGGCCAATGGAGGGATTATTATCACACTTTTTTCTGTTACAGGCCATGTGTCCTGTGGGCACACGTTGCGTGTCTTTAATACAGTGGTTCCCATTGTCTTCTGCGTCTTCATGCCGTTCATCATTGGTGGCTGATTCTTGCGGATTTAGGGGCAGTTTCCCACTCCAAGGGCAAGAGAGGGCCCTGAACCTGTGTACGCTCCTCCACCCTGTTTGATAAAGCGTTGGCCTTCTTGTGCTAGAGGTCCTCGTTCGCCAGTGTTGACTGTTAATGAAAATTTAAGCAGTGACAGGTTCCTAACACCTCAGTGAGGACATTTTGATTACTAATCAAATACGCCACCTGTAGACAAGGGCTGTTGCTACACTCTTAGTGCCCACCCGCATTCCGCTAGTCTCGCAAAAGACCCTATACTGGCGACGGTCTGGGAAGCTATTCCCACCCACCATATTCACCTGACCTTGCGCCATCAGATTTCTACCTTTCCTGGCCTCTGTCGAACAACCTTCAAGGAACTTCCTTTCCGGATGGAAATGCGTTCCGAACATAGCTCGACGAATTCTTTCCTCGAAACCCAGACATCTCTAGAGTTGCGGAATCGAAATGTTACCCCAGCGGTGGCAGACTCTTCTTATTTGTAAATAGTGAAGGAGAATGTGTTACTGGTGACTAAAGAAGTTATGTGTATACATTGTGCTTATTACTTATGAAGAAAGGCCCCGTACTTATGAACCAACGTAATGCTTTACTGCCCCCTCTTTCCCATTAATCAGAGCATAATGTTTGGTGATATTTAAAAAGATGTCAGATTTAATTATTTAGGATGCACACATTAAGCCAGGCTTGTCCCCTTCCCTTCCTCCCTATCTCAAACTAATTACTGTGTAGTACTAAAATCAGGAATAAATATGGCGCCCAATATGTGCCGCGCAGGGTAGCCGCGCGGTCTGCGGCGCCTTGCCACGGTCGATCTTCTCACCCCCCCCCCCCCCCCCCCCCCACCGTCGTCCTTAGAGTAAGTTAGACTAAGTAGTGCGTAAGCCTAGGGACCGATGACCTCAGCAGTTTGATCCCATAAGGACTTACAACAAATTTCCAAAATTCCCAATATGTAGTAAAGAATTTTCGTAGCCCTCAGCTGTGCTGTACGTCCCATGCTGCCTACCTCTCCGCTTTCCACTCAACCATAGTATTTAAATGAGACGTCAAAATGATGCATCCCTTCACTTCAAAGTCAAAGATATGCATCAATACATTCTGTATTTAATCTTCACTGTATTGAAATGTTGTGTAAACTGGCTCCATATTCAAATACTTGTTTTATTTACATTAAATAACGCGTACACGCGCGCGCACACACACACACACACACACACACACACACACACACACACACACACACACAAACGCACGCACGCACACATACATACACATACACACGCGCGCACCTTATGAGCGCATATAAAGAATGGATGTCATTCTGCTGTTTGAGTGATATCTCTTACTAAAACAACTTCTTCCTTCCTAAAACTGGTGTGACTAAAACATCTTCTTCCTCCCTGTCAGTGACGGAGCGAGGGGTGAAGACAGGGGCTCTACCACGCCCCCAGTGCCACTTTCGGAGGGGCGCCAAATGTTCTCCAATTCAAACAAGATTTCCTGAAAAATATTATTATTAGAGTAAATTACTCTATTACTATGTGTCTGTAGAGGGGCAGGCATCAATAAAGTGCAGTGTCGTACCCCAATTGGGAGGGGGGGGGGGGGGGAGCAATAAAATGTCGTAATTCGGTACACTCTTGTTACTTTCTTCCTAAAATGGTTTTCCGTCAGCTTGTTGTCCTTTGGCTATGTTCTGCATGTTTTCAAATATTATATCTTTATTAAATGATGATGTTACTTAATATCTGATTATAGAAATACACTCCACAAACCCTATAGAGTCCCCTAGCACCATAGTTCTGATTGGTAAATACTGCCGACTTTATTGAAAGTCGTTATATTACATAACTACTAGTAATACGCCTGAGTCATTTCTAATAAAAGCAAGAACTGTCAATCAGTACAATCGATAATACTTTTGTCGCTCCTAAAATGATGGTTGAGAGCAATTTAGTTGTGGACATATTTAATGTGCGACCTACATCACGCAAATGCTTAATAAATTACATTCTTCCAGTAAATTAGACTGTCTATTTGTTGATGTGCCTAGGCACTTCGTATATCAATTTCACTAACTCATATTACCTACCCTTATAAGCCTGGTCAGATTAGTTACATATCTATCGCTTAGGCAAAACTCCTAATGTCAACTGTTAGTTTATCATTCTTTGTAATTATTTTGGCATGAAAATAGCAGTGTAGTACTTAATTTATGGTATTCGGTAATGTTTTAGGCACTATTTTGGTAAGTCTGTGTGTATGCGGAAGCAACATTGTCATACTTGATGTAAACATTACTCTCTTTTCGAACTGTGGAGGTATTTTTGCAGGCTTGGAAAGAAATCTGTGAAAAAAATGAAAGTTTTTACCAGTGCATACAAGAGATGGTGACAGTAATTATATCATGAATCAGCAGTGGATATTATTTTGCATTTTTCACGGTTTGTGAAACAATATTTAAACTAAAACTCATTTCAGAAACTACATATTACTAATTCACTAGTTGCATTTCAGAAACAAAAGTTGATTTTTAACTATTAATGGACAGTATGTTATATATTCGATCCAGTATTCCATACTGTATGGAATTTAATTCGCAATGAAATTTATTAATGCGACTGCTGAATCAGTCCATAAACGATTGTTATTAATTCAGTAATGGAAATATAGCTGAGGCAAGTTTTTGCATTTACGCAGTTCAAATAGATTTTAAGTGTGTGACGTAGCTATATTTAAATTGGCTCTTTCATTTTAATGACTATAAATAATTAAGCTGTGTTAGGAGGACAGAAGAAATGAAGTGATACATTATGCACTGTGTGTTTATTTAAATATCATGGAAATAATGAAACTTGAAGTCATTTTTATGCATTTATTTAATTACACACTGATTGCCTAGAAAGAGGAGTTAGGGCTGGTAAAAAGCACAACCGAGTTGGTTCTTCCCACCTTGGACTAGTTTCCCCATTCGATGTTTCATTTTTAATACTTCACTTTGATTTTTGGTGGTAGGGAAAAGAGTGTAGAGCATAAATCACAATCGAACTAATTCCGTCATCTTGAATTTTAGGACTGGGTGGCGATAAGAGGAGGATAGGTAATAGAAGAGGGTTTTTAATTTCCCACTAACATAGGAATGCGATTAACTGTATATTCATCTTGTTACTGTATCTTCCTGTTCTAGTACCAGTAATACTAAGTTATACTTTGTCTTGTTCCAGTTCAAATTTCTGCTGTAGTTTTTTATCATCATCATCATCATCATCATCATCAAAATTTAGTCATTCTGACTAAACATAAATCAAAATCATGCTGAAAATTAGAGTAAGCAATATTTCTTAACATACTTCGTAGTATACTTGTAAGACCACAAATTGTAAGACAAGAATTATACTAGCATAGCTGCTGTGCTTGTGTTCACTTACTTTTTAATATTTCAATACCTGTAAGATGTAACTGCAGCGAGTTCTTAAAACATTCCTTATTTATTGCGATTCTCGGCGTGTAAGGCCTTCAGCCGTGATCACAGTGGCTTGGTTTTTTTTTATTTAAACATTATCTCTATCTGTATTTTATGGTGATTTGCTAAATTGTAACGGACTGAATACAATATTATTTACTCAGTTGTTTATTCCTTCATTAATAACGTGTGGTATTTTTTATTTATTGTTGAGTCTGGAGTTATTGTTTTAAAAATAAATGTAACTGTTAAAGGCAACCAGTAGAAACTGATTACGGCTCCGTCCAAAATCGTGACCGAATCCTGCCTTCCCTTGACCAACCGATTTCAAACTCTTATAGAGTCATCTGGTTGAGCACCTTTCACTGTTTATAATCTTTCGCCTACTGTAGCTCTAATCAAAGGTCTCTAAGTCAGAATCTTTGTTCTTTCGTTCAGTCGTGATCGGCTGTTGATCTACGTCGCTGCATTACATTCTTCTCTAATTAGACGTCCCTTACATTTTGCCGCAACTGTCTCTCTTTCTTTCTTCTTGTTTTCAGTTTTCAAAACACGCCCTTTCATTACTAACATGGCTATACATTTAGTATTTTTCTTTAATTCGAAGCTCAATTGTCTGTTCTCTTTATGAAGATTTCTTACTTCTTTTGTTGAATCATCAGTCTCCCTCGAATTCCTCTGCTACGCTAACCTCTTCATCTCAATACTTTTTGCAGCACCGTAGGTTCTCAATTATTTGAAGGATAAATTCAAATGTCTGTCTTCCGCTACAGTTTGTACCCTCAACAGTTCCCTCTATTACCACAGAAATTATTTCCTTACACGGTAACACATGTCCTTTCTTCTTGTCAGTGTTTTTCATATTTTCCTTATTTCGCCATGTCTGCTGAGAAACCCCTCGTACTTTATGTTATCAGTCTATCTGATTTTCAACATTCTACTCTACCACCACATCTCAAACGCATCGGTTGTCTTTTGTTCCGGTTTTCACACTGTTCATGATTCACTGCCATATAATACTGACCTCGAATTTGCATTCTCAGAAATTTCTTTGTAGAATTAAGGCCAACGTTTGATACCAGTAGACTTCTCTTGGCCAAGAATGCCTTCTTTGCCTACTGTGGTCTGCTTTTTATTTCCTCCTCACTTCGTCCGTCATCGGAAATCTTGCTTCCAAGCTAGCATAATTCGTTAACTCCGTCCCCAATTTCGACGTTAAGTTTCTCTCTATTCTCATTTCCACTATATCTCATTACCTTTGTCTTTTTCCGGTTTACTCTCAGTCCATATTGTGTACTAATTAGACTGTTCATTCGATCCAACAGGTCCTGTAATTCTTCTTCACGTTCGCCGTCGATAGAAATGTCATCAGCGAATGTTATCATGTTTCAGCCTGAATCTTAATTCACTCTTGAAACGTTCTTTTATGTCCATCACTGCTTGTTCACTGTCTAGATTAAACAGCGGGGTGAAAAGATTCCATCCAATCCGAGCACTTAATTATTGGTCTTCCAATCTCATTGTTTCCTCTTGGTTCCTGTAGAACCTTGTATATTAAGCCTCTTTCCCTGCAGCTTACTATGTTTTTCTCAAAATTTCGAACGTCTAGCACCATTTCACATTGTCTAACGCTCTTTCTAGATCCACAAATGTTACGAGCGTGTCTAGATTTTTTGTTCAACCGTGTCTCCATTTTCAAGCGCTACGTGACAACTGCTCTGAGGTTCCTTCACCTTTCCTAAAGCCTAACTGGTCGTCATTTGACTCGTTCTGAATTTTCTTTCCCATTTCTCTGTGTATTACTCTTGGAAGCAGCTTGAACGCATGATCTGTTAAGCTTATTGTATGATAGTTTCCACACTTATGTGTCCTTGCTATCTTCGGAATTTTGTGGAAGTTAGATTTTCGTACGGCTGAATGGGATTTGCGCTACACTCTTAATGTTACCAACCTTGCCTTTAATTTTACGGAAGGTTTCTTTGACTCTTACATACGCTGAATCAGCCCTCGCGACGGTAACTTTTTTTCTTATTTCGATGTCTTCACATCTTTTCTATACCTATTTCGTCTATTCTGCCCCTCATTTGCTGTTTATCTCATTCCTAAAGGATTAATACTACTTCATTCCCGCCTTTCCCTGAACGTTTCTTTGATTCATACTCTGGTCGATCAATGGAAGTATTTCATCTGTTACTTACTGTTACTTCTCAGTCGCCTTTCTTGTACTATGTTTACCTCACCAGAATCTCTGACTGCCCTTTTTAGACATGTCCACTTCTCTTCAACTGAGGTGCATATTCTGGTGTTCCATATCGCAGTATCCACATCTTTAGCGAACACTACACGGGTCTCGCGGTTCCTCAGTCTTTCAGCATCCCACTTCTACATTGATTCTTCCGGATGATTCTCTTAAACTTTACTTTACTCCTCGTCATTGTGATCTGAGCCTATATCTGCAAATGCATACGCTTCACGGTGCGATATCTAATTTCGGAATCGCTGTCTGATAACGATATAATCCAGCTGGGACTTCCTTTTGTCTCCTGGTGTTTCCAAAGTGTACCTTCTCCTACTGTGATTCTTGGACAGAGTATTCGTTATTACCATCTGAAATTTATTGCAGAACTCAATTAGTATTTCTTCTCTCCCAATCCTACTGCCAAGCTCATATTCTCCCGTAACCATTTTTTCTACTTCTTCCGTCACAACCGCATTCCAATGATGCGTGTCTGTTACATTTTCACTTCCCTTTATACAGAGGGGTTCAAAAAAATGTATCCACTGTTTAAAAGTCCATAACTTGCAAACTAATTGACGGAGTTGTGTGATTTTTGGTGAATGTGTAGCTTGAAGTCCAACTTACAGATATTACTGTAGGTGTTCGAAATGGTCACCATTAACATCCACACAAAAACGATGCCGCCGAACTGCAACACGAACTACTGACTGCAACGTGTTCAGTTACATATTTGCTCATGAATGTACGATGGATTCTCGAAGTTGACCCAATGTGCGGGGCTTTTGTCGATAAACGACGTCCTTTATCGTTCCTCACAGGTAAAAGTCCAGAGGAGTTAGGTCTGGGGAACGTATTGGATACTCCTCAGCACCTCTACGGCCTATCCATCTTCCTGGTAGATTTTCGTCGAGATACGTCCTAAAACAATTTCGGTAGTGGGCTGTGGTACGATCTTGTTGAAAGTAAACTCTTCCGCCTCCATACAAGTCTCGGATGGCAGGTAAAATGGATGTCTGAAGCTTCTAAAGGTACACCTCACCGGTAACTGTGCCATCAAAGAAGAATGTCCCAATCAAGCCCCGGTAAGACAACCCACACCACACACTTCCTCCTGGCAAATTCACGGCTTTGTCTACATGGACGTTCGCATTTTCGGCGGCCCAGTAGATGCAATTGTGTCGATTTACTGTACCATTGAGTTTGAACTATTCCTCATCAGACCACACAATCATCTCTGCAAACTCTTCATCGTTGGGCACCATGTTAGTAAACCACTCGCAGTACTCCTTTTTACGATCTGGGTCGTTCTCGTTCATTGCGTGTAGCAATCGTGGGATGTAGCACTTCCACTCTGCTGTCTTCAAAATTCGCCGAACACTTGACCGACTCACTCCAGTTTCACTGGCACACTGTCTCACAGACTTCTGTGGTGAGCGAGTGAATTGTTGTAACACGCGATGGGAGTTAGCTGGAATTGTTAATGTTACAGGTCGTCCTGATCGTTGTTTGTGTACGTCTTGAGCACAGCCTTCGGCTTCAAATTTGTCTCGAATACGACGAATCGAATCGTTAAACGTGTCGGTGGCTCTGTTTGATACTCATTTCGTCATTGCCGTTGTACCTCATTAATGTTTTCTTACTTAAAATACCATTTCAAAACTGACTTCCTTTCATCGAATGTAAGCCTTGCGCCAGCCATGTTTACTCGAGTAAGTATTTATTTTTTTTATTTATTTATTTATTTATTTATTTAACCTGGCAAGATTAGGGCCATCAGGCCCTCTCTTACATCTAACCAGGCATTCTACTTATTTTACAGTCATATGTTTCAGTAGGCATGTTAAACTACATCTAATACAAAAAGTGAGATAAACAATTAGAAAGGTACACCTCGAAAAATACATTATTGAAGAGAAAGATTTAAGATAGGAGTGCTGGCAGCAGGGAGTATGAGGGAGACTCATGGTGAAGCGAGGAGAAGAATAGAGAGACATGATGAAACATAATTAAGGAAAATATAAAGGAAAAGGAGACTGCGTGTCTAATAGAGATAGATGAAGAGGAAGGCATCTCAGGAGCAAGATAGGAGACACTAGCTTTGCTATTTGACAGATGAGAGGATTTGCCTTGCACATTAATTTTGTGGAGAATTTTATGCTGATGATAGTAGGAAATGCTTCAACTTCTTCTTAAAAGCAACAGGAGATTGAATTTTCCTCAAGGTAAGGGGCAGTTTGTTCCAGAGGCGGACAGCGGCAACTGAGAAGGAGTTTGCAAAAGTTTTTGTTTTGTGAGTGGGCACAGTTAGGATACCAGATAAGAGTGACCTCGTGTTTCGATTATGATGGCATGACAGGATTTTAATCTCTGAAGCTAGGTACTGGGGTGCTTGCGCGATGAGGAGTCGGTGAAGTAGACATAGAGTGTGGTAGTCACGCAGTTTGTCCGGTCTCAGCCACCCTAGCTCGGAGTATGAAGCACTAACATGATCATATCGGCGAATGTTGCAGGTGTAACGCACACAGGCATTCATGGTTAGCTCTAGCCGTCTTTTGTTTTCACTACTCATGCCTTGTTGAATCACATCACAATAGTGGAGGTTCGGTAGAACGAGTGCTTGCACGAGCTGGCGTTTCAAGTCCTGTGGGAATATGTTCCGAAACTTTATGAGAGCATAGAGACAGGCAGACGTTTTTCGGCACACTGCGACTGTATTCTCCGCCCAGTTGAGATGCTCGTCCAAAGTTACACCCAAGTTCTTCACTGTTTTCTGATATGGTATTGGAGTACCTTCGAGCAGAATAGGAGGTAGCCGTTCGCGGAAATCTGAACTTATTAATTTCTGATGGGCTATTAAGATTACTTGCGTCTTTTTTGCATTTAATTTAAGCCCCAGGTTTTTCGCCCATGTCACTACTGAAGACAGATCATCATTCATCAGAGCGATTGCAGTGTTTACGTCTTCAGGTCTGACGCTGAGGTAGAGCTGGAGGTCGTCGGCATAGAAATGATGTTTACAGGAGGACAAAACCGACGAAATATCGTTGACATATAAAGAAAACAAAAGTGGTCCTAAGACTGATCCTTGTGGCACTCCCGAAGAAACATGTTTCCAGGAAGACTTTTCATTTGCGCAGACAACACATTGCTGTCTGTCTTTTAAGTAGCTTTCAAACCATCTCATTGCACTATCAGAGAAATTAAGCTGTTGCATTTTTCTGAGTAATATGTCAAAGTTAACAGTGTCAAAAGCTTTGCTGAAGTCCAGTAGCGTCAATATTGTTGCCTTTCGATTGTCGATGGCATATTTCAGGTCATCAGTTACTTTAATTAGAGCAGTGTTTGTGCTGTGATGTTTACGGAAACCGGATTGAAATTTGTCATATAGACTGAATTCATGCAAGTGTTCAGTGATTTGGTCATGAACAATATATTCCAGTGCTTTGGAAACAGCAGGCAGTATGCTAATTGGTCGGTAATCACTAGGCAGTTGCGGGTTTTCGACCTTAGGGATGGGTCGAATTATGCTTCTTTTCCATGCAGTGGGGTATATTCCGTTCACGAGGGAAAAATTAAATATGTCAGTTAAGACAGGTACTAAGATATCGGCAACATTCTTAATCATGGTTATACCGATACTGTCGTTGCCTATTGCATCAGAAGAGATTCTCATTATTGCTTTTCTTGCCGTATTTGTTGTTACATGTTTTAGATGAAAGGTATCGTTGTTAGTTATCCTGTTTGGGGATTCTTGTGGACGGAAATCATCAGCCGTGCTGGTATTCAGAGGTGCAGAGAAGAATTCATTTAATTCGTTAGCTGACACATGAAAAGTAGTTTCCGATTTTGCCTTTCCGACCCCCAAGCTACGGAGATTCTTCCATAGAGTCGTGGGTGTCAGATCGCTGCATACGAGGGAGCGAGCGTGCCTGATTTTGGCATTGCGAATGCATTGTTTCACTCTGTTCCGTAGCTTTCTATATTCTTCAAAACGTTCGGGTTTCGGATCTGCCTTGAAACGCCTGTGGGCAGCATCCCTATTAGTCATCATTTGACGTAATTCAGCTGTCAGCCATGGAGCAGGAGATTTTCTTACACGGACTGTGCGCACAGGTGCATGTTTGTCATAGAGGGCAGTGAGTTTATCACCAAGTTCATTAATTTTGCCGTCGATTGTAGGTTCTCTGATTATTTGATGCCATGAGATTTCTGAGCAATCGGCTGTTAGAGCGTCAAGGTCAATACGTTTCATGTTCCTACAAGTTATGTAACGCGATTTGATCCTTGGGGGCTGCACAGAGTAGGCCAGGAATATTACATCATGTGCTGAGAGGCCAGGGGCCGATGATTGACCAACATCTCTTACTTTGTCAGTCTGTTTCGTTGCGATCACGTCTATAAGAGTATGACTGTGCGCCGTATGGTGTGTAGGTTGTAATGGAAGAATGTTCATGCTATTGCAACTAAACAATCTTCTTAGGTTTATTGCGGAGGGAGTGTCTCTTAGCAGGTCTATGTTCAAGTCACCCATTACGATGACATGTTCGTATTGACACTGAAGTGAATGTAATTCCGACTGGAAGGAACTCATTGAGCTTATTTTTGGCGGCTTGTACACCACGCCAGTCAAGAATTTCCGACTTTGTATATTTATTTCAATGAACATGAATTCAGCCTCTTTTTCTTCAGCAGGATTTGACGTACATAAGACTTTCGCTTTGAGATCTGTTCGTATATATGCGCCGACCCCGCCACCTCGCTTTTTTGATCTGTCTGCCCTAAGAAATGTGTACCCTGGGAGATGAATAGATGCAGAGGATATGTGTGGTTTCAACCACGTTTCGGATAAGAGGATTACGTGGTAGTTTAGTTGGTGGAAGAGGAGGCTAAGTTCTTCGTAATGCGCAGGTAAAGACTGAATGTTGCAGTGAGCTGCTAAAAGCTCGGACGCGTTCCGCTGAGCAGCCTGGAGTAGGGTGGCAGACTGGTTTGTCCCTTTGTTAGGCACTACCTGCCGCGAGGGGCACTGACCGGTGTTTCCGCCAAGTGACATATTCCAGGGGTGTCCGAGATTTTGCGCGCCCTGTTTGTGACTCCGCGAGAGCCGAAAGAAAAGCGACTGCAAGAGATTTCCTGAGGTTGCGGGAGTATAGAAAATGGATTAGTGGTATTCGGTGCAGGGAGAATATGACCAAAATGGTGACAGCTGTGTGTCACTGAGTATCCTATGTCGTAAGAGGAAAAGTGTAATTAGAGTATTTGAAACAGCTTAGGGTGGAAATAAGGGAAAGAGGAGTGATTTAAGAGGCCGATGCTGCCAGCAGAGAGAAGAAAGCTTAATATTTAATAGAGTATCGTAGGAAGCTAGAATTAAATTGAAATTTGCTAAAGTGATACTGATAGTAATTTTTGTTATGAACAATTTAAACCGAAGAGATGGTTGACTAATGAACTAAAGGAGAGACATATAATTGCAATAGAACTATTACAGAATGGAAGAGAATAAACTGAGAAAATGAAAAAAGTATTAGCAGTAACTAAAACTAAGCAATGGCTACAGCTAAAGACACAAAAATAGTAAAAAGTTAATACAGTTACAAAAACAATTAGTTGAAGGTACAAATAATTGAAAAGTTAATAAGTTACAAAAACAATTAGTTGAAGGTACAAATAATTAAAAAGTTAATACAATTACAAGACTATATCTAAGTATAGGACTGTTAAAATTTGAAAATGGTGTTAAGTTTGACTTTTGGCTCGAGTAGGTTCACTTAATACTATTTAGTTCTGTCATGTTTGTGACTGTCTTCTTTCCAGCTGCAGTCTTAATGATTACTCTGCCATCCTGAGTCCACACATTCTGAAGACCGAAATGGGATATGGCACTGTTTAAAATCTTTAGCCGCTCGTGTGTCAGATCTTCCCTTATTGTAATCCCTGTCCTTGCTAACTTCTTCTTCTGGGTAAAGATCTCAGCCCTTTTTCGGTACGACACAAATTTAATAATTATTGGACGAGGTTTGGTAGCACCTGGTAGTTTTCGTCCCACCCGGTGGCTCCTGTCAATGTCTGCCTTGGTCACTTCGACGCCTAATTTTTCACGCGCAACCTGTATAAGCAGGTTGTCCGTGTCTTCTTCTTTATTTTCTGCTACTCCAAACAGTCGTAGACTATTTCGCCTTTGGTACTGTTCTAGCTCGTCTGTGGCGGCAGATAGTTTCACTTCCAACTCTCGTGCCTTTTTCTCGTATTCAGACACAGACTTTTTTAGTGCTGTAATTTCAGCAGTATTGGCCTCAACAGTTTCACGCATTTTGGCCAATACTGCTGCCGTTACAGTATCTGATATGGTGCCTGCTATCAGATCGAGATTGTTTTTATCGCGAAGCGCAGCGTTTACCTCAGAGCGAACCAACTCCGCTATACCGGGAGCCGCGGCCGCACCTTCCGCCAGGAGCAGGCCCGCCGCACCTGCTGCTTCCCCGCTGCTGGACGCGCTGCTGTTGATTCTTCTGTTTACCATTTTCTCGCAGATATTGGCGGAGCACAGAAAAAAATAGCACTACTGCACAGAACACTGTTGTTTACACGATTTCCACTTGTACTAGACAACACCACCTGCGAGAACACCTTCGAATTCGACTAAATTTCGCGAGCCGAACTTAACACGTGTTACACTGCAGCCGCCATGAGCTTTTTGCAACTAAGAACAAAACACTGACTATCTGGCGACTGTCATTTGACAAAAGAAAACAAAGCAATACAACGCTTGTGTGGCGACTGCCGGAACTACAAACTACTACACTACCAAAGATGAGACAACTCCTTCAATTAGTTTGCCAGTTATGGACTTTTAAACAGTGGATACATTTTTGGTCCCCTCTGTATATTGTAGTATGCGTTCAGTGTTTTCATACGTTTTCTCTACCTCTTCATGTGCTGCTTGCGATGTTGACATATATACCCGAACTGTCGTTGTCGGCGTTGGAGTCGACTCTGATGTGAGCAACCGTATCACTGAACTGTTCACTGTAGCTCACTCTCTGCCCTACCTTCACCTGCATAACGAATCCCAGCTCTGTTATACTCTTTTCTGCTGCTGTCGATGTTATCCTATATTCGTCTCACCAAAAACTTTTATCATCCTTTCATTCACTTCATTGACCCCTAATTGCATCTACATTGAGCCTTAGTATTTCCCTTTTCAGATCTTCTACCTTCCTTACTACTTTTAAAGTTTTGACATTCTATGTTCCGACTGGTGGAGTGTTATCCCGTGGTCGGAAATTTCATCTTTTTCTAATGGTCATCTCCTCTTTTGAATTCTCCCCCCACCCTCCCTCCAGAGATCTGAATGGAATATTTTGCTACTGGAAATCATCATGGCACTTTTATCAATTACAGGCTACCTGACTTGTGGATATATATTACGTGTCTTTCACGCAGTGGATCCCATCCCCTTTTTCATCTTAATGCAGTTGTTCATTGCTTATTCTTCTTTCTTTTAGCGGCAGTTTCCCACCCCAAGGACTAGAGTGTATTCTCCGTTCCCCTGCCCTCTTTGAAAAGGGCGTTGCTGGTCATTTTTATTCAGGATTTAAGCAGCAGTTGAATTCGAACCCGGAACGCAGGACGTTTTAACCAGTAGTGAAAGGTGCTACCCCTATACAACCTATGCCTTACTTTATGCTCTTACTCATTTACGTAGGAGTGGCTTTACTTCATTTCAACTGCCTAACTTAAGAGTTTAACCCAAGGAAAATCAATGGAAACATTAAGTTTGTAGAAGATGAATGAAAATTAGTTAACTCTCAAGTCAAAAACCATGTTTAGCACCGACACCAACAAAACTTATGAACGTGAGAGACCAAACATTTGTTGCCATCACAAGGGTTATTTAGACTCGCAACCTTGGTCTAGGCAGTTTAGTATCCCAGACGGTGTATACTTTTTAAAGCACGAAATGGCCATTCGGGCACTCAGAAGTACCTCAACATCAGACCAGAGGCCACGGCCGTAAGATAAGTTCCAAGAAATTTCGTAATTCATTTGAATGCGAAGAGTGTATTGAATCTGACTGATTTTTCCATTTAACAGACCCATTAAGCGCCACTTTCCCTCTGAAGCCTATGGAGGAATGCTGCATTCTGTGTGATAAATTATATTGTATGGATTCAGATTAAATGGGGACAGGGATATATACTGTTGCAAGCCAATCAAAGAGTAAGGGACGAGTTTGCTCTTAGAAATATTCAAACTAATCCTGTTTATATGGAAGAATAGGCCATAATATCCTCGATATACAAGAAGGGAAGCGAGTTGGAATTTGGTAACTACAGAGGTATCAGCTTGCTGAATGTAACATGCCCTCGGAAAATTACAACTATTCATAGCGAACAACAAGAATACCAAGCTGGCTTTCGATCGAACCAATCGACAACGTATCACTCTTTTATCCTAAGACAATTGTTCGAAAAACCCTGGAAACATGATAAAAATATCTTTACTCTGTTCGTAGATTTTCACCATGCATACGACAGCATCCACAGGAGTAGCCTACACAATGCACTGCGTAACTTCAGAATCCCTGAGAGGCTATTAAGAATGGTGGAAACTTGTATAGACCGATCAAGGGCGGCTGTGCACTTCCGAGGGGTCAGGTCAGAAAGTTCGAGATCGAGGAAGGTCTGAGACAAGGGGGTGCTGTGTCATGTGTCTTAGAGAACGTAATAAGGGAACATAGGCAACAGGAGTAGGTTGGACTACAAACGGGTGGTATTTCAATTGTAGTACATATGATACTGTATTGATAGGTGTATCGATCCATTAGTTGAAAACAGTCTGGAACAGCGCGATTACTACGGTCGCAGGTTCGAATCCTGCCTCGGGCATGGATGTGTGTGATGTCCTTAGGTTAGTTAGGTTTAAGTAGTTCTAAGTTGTAGGGGACTGATGACTTCAGATGTTATGTCCCATAGTGCTCAGCCATAAGTTGAAAGAAATGTACCAGAAAAGGGACAACTACACACGGTAGATTGGGCTTAAAGTAAATCAGACGTAAAAGAGTTTATGCAATTAAGAAGGAGACAAGAGCAGACAGATGGACTTAGGTTCAAGAGAATTCACCATTGTAAATACTTGTGAACCTGGTTTACCTGCAACAACAACATAGAAATGGTTATCGAGGAAGGAACGGCAATGGGGATGAAGTACATGTATTTCATCACGGAGACGCTCAGCTCGAAATCTGTATCAGTGAATACTAAGATGAGAATCTATAAGACAGTGATATGACCAACAGCCATGAACGACCGCGCGTCGTAGCCGCGCGGTCAGGGGAGCCTTGCCACTGTTCGAATTGGTCCCCAAGTCGGAGTTTGGAGTCCTCCTTCGGACATGGGTGTGTGTGTTGTCCTTAGCGTAAGTTAGTTTAAGTTAGGTTAAGTAGGGTGTAAGCCTAGGGACCGATGACCTCAGCGGTTTGGTCCCACAGGAACTTACTACAGATATTACTGCAGTATCAACGGTTCAGAAACCTGTAGCATGACAAAATGCGAAAAGGAGAAACCATTAATATTTGAAACAAAAGTAATGAGGGAGATCTGGGGACAAATCATAGATAAAAGAAAGTGGAGAATAAGGTGAAATGAGGAAACATACCTCTTGATGCGACAACCAACGATACTACAGAAGCTGAAGAGAAAAGAATCTAGCGGGAAGACTATGTAGCCCGTATACCAGAAGAAAGACAAACAAAGAAAATATGTGAGGGGGCAACGATACATTTAATGCACAATGTGACGACCAAGGTAGCGTATGATGAACGACCTGGCGGAAGACCTACCAGCGCTGGAGGCTGAAGACACCTGGAGAAACCGAGCACAAAACAGAAGGGAATGGAGGCAGCTTGTGCAGTCAATACGTGGTCTGCAGGGCCTGAAACCGTTAGATATGTATGTACAGATTACACCCGTACAAGAATGCACTTTATATCTACGAACTACTATTCTTAAGCTATTGAAACCACATTTAATTTTCAGAATTAATACAATTTCAAAACAAATTAAATACACCATCAATTTGGAAAACATGATGGAACTGTTCGTTTATAGAAAGGAATGAATTATCATAATCTCTTTAAAGTGTGTTTTCTCACGCTAATGTACGTGTTGTTTCTTTCTTATTTATTTATTTATTTATTTTTATTTTTATTTTATTTTATTTTTTTATCGGTCTCCTGACTAGCTCGATGCAGACACGAATTCCTCTCCGCTGACAACATCTTCAACTCAAGAGTAGCACTTACAACCTACATCCTCAATTATTTGCTGGATGTATTCCAATCTCTGTCTTCCTCTACAGTGAACACCCTCTGCAGCTCCCTCTAGTAACGTGCTAGTTATCCCCTGGTGTCTTAACAGATGTCCTACGGTCCTGTCCCTTACTATTGTCATTGTTTTTCATATATTTCTTTCGAGAACGAAGTCTTCCGCGGCGACACTGATATGTAAAACATTCAAGGGTTACTTGCCGCATCAGTAGCTGTTTACAAGATTTGTGGAGAACAAATTTCTTCTACGACGTCTGATTCCAGAAATGCATTTGGCAAGCGCGGAGCATCATTTAGTAGCGAGGTACTATTTCAAAGGTGAAGAAACGTAAATTATGACATTTATGCTCGTTTTATTGATTACCAGAAGGCTTTCGACAGAGTAAAACACCAGAAGATTGTTGACATTTTAAGAAGCATTGGTTTGGTTGATAAAGACCTACGTATAATTGTGAACCTGTATTGGAAGCAGTCGGCGTCTGTGAGGCTGGACAGAGAAAATACAGAAGACATAGACGTTCTACGAGGTGTAAGGCAGGGTTGTACATTATCCCCACTGATTTTAAACATCTATTCAGAACACATCCTTAAGGAAACTCTTGATGAAGTAGAGACAGGAGTGCTCTTAAACGGAAAATAAATCAACAACATCCGATATGCTGACGACACAGCAATATTTTCTGATAGGGTAGTTTGCAGAACCTTGTCGATAGTCTTGCACAAAAAAGCTCTGAGTATGGTGTAGATGTAAACCCTCAAAAAACGAAAACAATGATAATCAGTAAAAACATAGTACCTGCATGTCACAATAAGATAGGCTAAAATCACACACAGCGAATACATAAATACACGTACCTTGGAACTACAATAAATGACCAGTGGAATCTTTCTGATGAGGTGAAATTTCGGATTGGAAAAACCAGGGCTGTCTTCAATAAGATGAGTAACCTTTTCAAGAATCTTGGCTTAGAAATGATGACGAAGATCAGACTTCTATGTTGCTACGTATTTTCCACCCTCTTCCATGATGTTGAAACATGGACTCTGACAGAATCGTTGGATAAGCGGCTGGAGGCTTTTGAGATGCGGCTGTATAGGAGAGTGTTAAGAATACCGTGAACAGCGCATGTAACAAATGTCGAGGATCTATGAAGAATGAACGACGAGAAAGAAGTACTGACCACCGTGAAAGCAAGAGAGCAACAACAGATACCATCTCCTCCAGGCCATCCTGCAAGGAAAAATACCAGGGAAGAGAAGCGATGGCCGGAGAAGAATATCCTGGCTTACAAATATCAGAACGTGGACCTATAAAACTTCTACAGAGCTATTTAGAGCAGCAAGTGACAGGAAAAGCACTGCCAAGATGGTTGCTAACATCCGGAACGGATAGGAACCATAAGGAGAAGAAGAAGATTTGTTATTACAGCATTCTACAGCGACGTTCAAACCACAAACGTGTTCCTATGTCTGCTTCTTAGCTCCTAAATCTCTTTCGATCAGAACGATCTTCAACAGACCGCGCTTTTGTACGGCTATAACAATCCACTTGCTATCTTCTAACTGCAGCGGCTCACGTTCCACATCTTTTTTCTTCCTTGCCTTTTCCCGTTTCTCTATGAGGTTGGCGTGGTTACAGGACAAATGCATTAGTTTTTGTGAATATTGGCTGTGTATTACAATGACTGCAGTGAAAATTTGTGGCGGGCCGGGATTCGATGCCGGATTTCCCGCTTTACGGTAGAGGTCGTTTTAACCGCTTGGGCTCTCACTAATCACGGCCAGCCACAGACTTCGATATGTCATCGTCCACGTGTCACCCTGCACTCTTACGTTACATATTTTCCCATCCAGGAAGGACATATTCTGTTGAGAGTCGAGGGCCCGGTTTTACGGAGAACTACGTATGCATGACCGAAGGAACATTGCATACTACTTCTTAACAACAAGGGCACTATTTCCTAGAGTTAAATGGGTTTTGGCAATGTTAGTGACTGTTGGTGGTCGGATGCCTTTCCTACACCGAGCCTCCCCCCCGGACAGAATTTATGTATCCCATCTGTTTGCGTCTAGAGTAAATATCACCTTCAAATGTAAAACGTTTTCTATTTTCGTAGCGTATATCACAGGCGGAAAGTGTCACCAGCGCTCTAATTACTTATTTGGAATTGGGTAACAGTCTAAAAACCACATTTAGACTGACTGGCTTACCAGCCCCCGTAGTTAACTCGCGAGGTCACGTTCGCGTCCCCGAATTCTGGAAAGAGTGCACAAACGCACTCGGTTATCCGGGTGGGTTACAGTATCCCATACCACTAAACCAGTATCTTGTAGAACTAAACCAGTCTAAATCAAATTCAAATTTAATTCTATTCATAATAAAACTATGAAAATCATTAAAATATCCGGCACCTTCTGACAGGAATCATCACAAGATATACAGAGCCATTTCAATTAACTGTATTAATTAAACTTTGGTAAAATTGCTCTCTGTAGGAGGCTGTTATACTGCAAAGAGACAGTTTTGTAAGTCACGTGACGGAATCGTCTCATATTGGTTTAGTGTGCGTAACGATGAAGCTACTTTTTCGTGGCCTCTACGATGTCTAGATATTGAAATAAAATATGTACCATTGTGGTATATACTTGGAAATTATGTGAGAAACCGTTTTATAAGTCTGGTAAAAAGGCAACAAAAAAGTTCCTTTCGTGAACAACTCACCTTAGATCTCGATATACTTTCCTTTGAGGTATGTGTACTTGGTACATCGATCCTCCAGCTTCTTCACCCCGTAGGGAAAGCAGTTTCCACTAAACTCTGCAAAATACTCGTAGACTGTAACTATCACTTCCTCATTTGATGAAAGTTTTCTGCCAGCAAGCAGAAGTTTCATGTGAGGAGACAGGAAAAAGTCATTTGAAGCCAAGTATGATAAATAGGGTGGATGAGGAAATTCAAAGCCCACACCATGCACTTTCCCATTGTTATCGCTGAAGCGTTGGATGGTGCACTATCCGTGTGAAAGAGCGTGTCAACTATGAATTTTTTTAGCCAACGCAAGTTTCAAACGATTCAGCAATGTAGCATTGTAGGGTCCAGTTATGTTTCTACTTTTTCCAAGTAAACTATGAGGGAAAAATTCATGGTGAAACTTTAAACAGTCATTTATTGACAGCTTTAGGTTTCACCATGAATATTGAGAGTTATTTGGCGCCAAACATACATGAGTTAATGTAGGAGGAATTAGTCATTGAGAGTCCCGAAACAATGTTGGCCATCACCTTACCAGCTTACAAAATGGACTGTTTATCTTCTTCTGTGCACTTTCAACATCCTCAGCCCACTGTTTTGACTGTGGTGTGTAGTAATGGATCCAGCTTTCATCAACAGTCACAAATCGGCGAAAAAGCCCGCCGGATTGTTATTAAACATCGCCGAACATTGTGCTGAAATGTTGTGCCGGGTGCCCTTTTGGTAGACTGTGGGCAATTGCGGCATCCACAGTCTTCATAACCAATTCTCCGTGCAGGATGTTTCCCATTCGCTCAGTTTAGATGCTGTAGTCTCACCGATCTCACAAGTTTTTATTCGGCACTCTTGCATTACCATATCATAGATATTGTCAATGGTTTCCTTTGTGGTGACCTCAATTGGACCGCTAGAGGTCTCTTCATCTTCGGTGCTTTTTCGAACACGTCTACATTCATTTATCCAAAAGTAAATGGTCTTTAACGATGGTGCAGCATCCACAGGAACTTCATCCAGTTCTATTTTGATTTGTGGGGCAGTCCAACCCTTCCAATGAAAATGTTTAATAACAGCATGAAACTCGGTTTTCACTATTTTCAACCGCCGTCGACACACTGACCAATTCAGACGGCTGTCAACAATGAACTGTACACTGAACATTGTTGGAATTATTTATGCGAACTTTGGAGTGATCAAGCTTAACAACCATGAAGGCCGACCAAAAACGTTCCATTCTTTCATGGACATTTATCGGAAGTGTGAATCCCCCAGCAGTTGACTTGCAAAATACTGAACGAAATCACGCATTTACGCAGTATCTATATGTAGAAAAAGTCATGCTGTTTTAAATCCCTCAAGTAATTTAGCACCCTTTTAGGAAGTATTCACATTATTTCTTACAATGCATATTCTTCGTCCAGCTTATAGTCGTTTCTAACGTATTGACTCCATTATTCACGAAAAAACACGTTGCACCAGCAGATGCGAGCGCTCTGTGATCTTCCCATCACGTTCCTCTAGAATTTATGACACACTTATATCCTTGTGAATAACGACCGAATTGAGGCCACAAGTGCGACTGCACATATTTGCCACAGTATCCTTATATGAGATCCTGAGTTTCGTACCGACAGCCAGCCTCATGTAGCTATTATGAGAGATAACGACTACGTTCGCCATGCCGTGAAATCGCAGGCCACCACAGCGTCAGTTACAGCAATAACAGATGGCGTCCGCTCGATCGTTCGTAGTTCAGTTGCCAGGTACCACTTGTACATTTGTTATCACGTGCCAACGCCCTCGCCAGGGTCACGTTTCACAGGTCATAATCTCGCCTAACAGTCAATCATAATAAACCAGTGTTGGCGATCGGGGTCAGTATTTTGAGATATTGAGCCTTCAGTTTCGAGGCGAGCAATTAGCAGCTGATACTCGGGAGGCTATAGATGCATCCCAGGTCAGTAAATTGTCCGAAGAGGATGAGTTTACATGCTGGCAAATGCTCGCGGCCACTGCTCTCACTTACATTTTTAGCGGTGGAAGCCTTTTGAAATGGTACTAAGTATTTTATGGTGCTCTCAAATAAGCAAAAAGCGTTTTATACTCATTCTATATTTCATTACTTTCATCATGGCAGCGACAACAGCAACCGTTACGAGATTGTCCCGAATGAAAAACAGCCCACAGTTTCACTGAATTATGTTAATTTTAAACCTTGACGATGGTTTCAGCTATAATAATACAACCTTCTTCAGAAGTCATACACACTAATAAATGAACAATATCTTAGACTTTTTCATTCGAGACATTCATATTTATATTTAATGAAAATAGTACCAAAGTAAGCACGCTTTAGACTACTGACTTCTACAGAAATATACAAAAATAGAGCACAATAATAGAAAAAAGTAGCACTGTATTGATTCCACTGCATATGGATAAAATTGTTTCCATTTAATGGGAGGAATGAAGTTGTTTTTCACTTTTGATCGCCTGTTTAATGTCAGGATAGGTAGAAAGCTGAGCTTCCATTCTTATCCCCGTATTTTGTCTTTGTAGCTGCATATGCAGGGAAACCCGTTTCACACCATCTGTTGTTGGGAACAGGAGAACAAAGAGCATATACGGCAAGTTGCGGATGTATTTTACGAACCCTGCACCAAAACCCATCAAGTGGCTCCCATCCTTGAACTGACCTTATTTATAAAAAGGATTCATAAGTTGCTTTTTCACATTTCTAGGTTCTGAAATTTCGGTACAAAAGGGTTCTGGACCCATGAATTCATATTCCACTTTGTATTCGGCTCTTAAGGGATATACTTCTCAAAACTTGCACTCGGATCATTGGAACAATTCTTCATATACTTCATACGATAGTTCTGCTGTCTTACCAACGAACACAGTCTCAAGAAGTTTTCTAGTTCTCTCTTGCCAACAATCATCTATTTCTTGAAGGCGGTTATTTTGTTATTAGCATCGGAAACTGTTGTCTGCTTTCCTTGTAAAGATAGATTTAATTTATTAATTTTTCCAAATCTATCTGCCAAATGAGCTAGACTGAACAACCAGCTCACATCACTCAATGTGTGTTTTTTTAATGTGAAAGTAATGTCAGTCATAAAAACTTATAATTCATCTCTTCGAATAATCTTGTTAAACTCTCACCCCGAGAGAACCGTAGAGAACCGTCTAACTTGTGTGTGCAGCAGTAGTGTTTTAGATCTGCTTCCATGTTCTTCACTCTGTATTGACACAATTGGCACAGAAGAGGGACTGATTTGACGTATTTGATTCCTCATTGAGGGAAAACATACTACTTACTTTTGAGGGCTTCTCCACACTTCAGAAGTTACCCTGTATCCCCAAAGCCAGCGTTCACGGTCATGGCATGGCATTCCTCATTTAGACCCGTCCTCCTCACTATTCTAATTAATACCGCTCTCCATTTTACGTTCGCTCGTCCACCCTTTTTCCTTTCCAGCGGCAACCATTCCAGGACTGCCGTATATGGCCTTACCATTGAAGAGCTCTACCCTCCACCTTTTGCGCGACATGTTATTCCATATCCATTACTTCCCTAATTTCATTTCTTCTGCTCTCCATTCTGGATATCATGGCTGCACTCCTTATTCCAGCCATTTCTAGTACCTGCACTCTACTTTTCTGCCGCTCCCCCAGAGCTCCTGCTGCACCGTATGTTAGTATAGTTTCCATTACTCTTTGGCGAATCCTCTTGATGTTGCCCAGTTCCACAGAACTCCATTTAGTATTTTAATTGCTCCTCTTGCCTGCTGGATCCGGCATTCCACATCTGCTTCACAGGTCCCCTAGGAATTGAACACTTCTAATAGTTCCTTGTACCAGAACTAAAAGGTGTCCGGGAAGTAAGGATAAATTTGAAATTTTGCGCCATTTTGTCATATGATGGCAGCCGTGGTTTTTTATGTTTACCTCCCATCCTTCCCATTGGTAGCTGTTAGTTTTTGTGTGGTGATCATTGTTGTTTGATATTTATTTTCGTCATGGAGCAGATGACAACTGAGCAACGCATCCAAGTGATGGAAAGTTATTTCAAAGACAGTGAAAGTTCCCCGGAAACAACTCGTGAATTGTGTGTGACACTCGGACGTAATGCTTCTCCATCCGAATCATTAATGCGGAAGTTGATCCGGAAGTTTGAGACCACTGGTTCTGTTTCAAACGTTACGAAAACAGGACGACCGAATTCTATTCGAACACAAGAAAATATTGCTGTCATGAATGACAGTGTGACCGTAAGCCCCATAAAATCGGTTTGCCGACGAGCTCAACAATTGAATTTATCACCAAGTTCACTGTATAAAATCCTTTCAAAAGGTCTGAAAACTCGGGAGGATGCATAACAACTCTATCACCAATGCCAAGCCGAATAACTACGTTATAGAGGTCAGAAGTGGATCAATGAGTTACTGACTTGCTAGGTTTGTTATATTCTTTCTGTTGAATAAACCATCAAATTTTTCTGACTTTGTACACGCCTACAGATTCCCGCCCCACTCAGATAATTCCATCGCGATTCGTAGTTCGGTTTTTATTTTTTAGTGTGTATTTTAAACAGGGTCGGCGACATATGCAACCTTTTTTTTAAGTCATTTTCATGTTTTGTATATCGCACTCACCTTTCTCCCTCGTTTAACCAATGCGTGCAATTGGTGTTAAATAGTCTGTATTAGGGATATATGATGTGCTTCTACACCTCCAACGCTTTCCATTGCGCGCTAATGTGCGCAGAATCTTACGCCTTTTGTAAATCCATAAATATTAGCTGTACGTTCTGACCCTTAAAACACTCCCTCCCGCTTGCTTGTCGAAG
The DNA here is from genome assembly GCF_023897955.1 of Schistocerca gregaria. Classification (NCBI taxonomy): domain Eukaryota; kingdom Metazoa; phylum Arthropoda; class Insecta; order Orthoptera; family Acrididae; genus Schistocerca; species Schistocerca gregaria. Next base: position 378,029,823 of record NC_064923.1, read on the forward strand.
GTTGAAAAATGTTACATACAAAACCGTCCAACCTTAAAACCTGAATGATTCTCTCCCATATTTCCCTTAATCCATTCTCCAACATATTTTTCAGAATAGCACTAAAAAGTCTTCTGATAGATGCCATAACACTAATTCCACTATAATTACTTGGGTGCTTATTGTTTTCTTTTTGGTAGATACCATATTTGTATGATACACACCATTTTGGTATTTCCTTTCCCACTAATATCTGAATCATTTTAGATATAAGTTTTGTCATTTGAGGAGGCTCGTATTTCCACAATTCCATCACAACTCCTCCCAGTATACACACATCCCCGTTGCTTGCCTTTTCCAGTATCTCTTTTCCTTCTTACATTAGTATAGGTTCTGTATTACCTAGTGTACTGCTTTCATTGTAGACCTATCACGTGCTCTCTTCTCATTTATACCATAAGTTCTTCAAAAGTTTTTTCCATTGTCCAATAGTTGTACGTTGTGGATGTGGAATTTCTAACCATTTCCTTCCTTATCATCTTACACGCGTCTGACGGTCTCCTTTATCGAATAAAATGCTCTGTTTCCCCACATAATAAGGAAAATAACTCCTATACAACAAATAGTAGTATTTATAAGAGTTGTTGTTACAAGACTTGATGTGTTTGGTTTTTTAGGTTGATACTATTTAGATGGAGCCCTAGCAGAGACCTTACGGGGATCCAACACTCTGCGGAGCACACATTTAGTACCCCAATAGCTCTAAAGTCACCAAGATGCAGCAGTTGCTAAATTTTCGTCAGCCTCTCTCATAATCAACAGTGGCAACTGTCAAATTCAGTCTCAGCGACTAACTTTTAGGAACTTTAACAGTCCTGTGTTAGAAAGACCATTAACAGAGCTTTGAAAAACATGGAAGTATGTGAGGCAGGATGGACAGATAAAATGCCTTCAGAATATCTAGAATTATTGGGAGAAGGGACAACCAAATGGTGAATCAATTAGTTGGTCAGAATATACGATACTGACAACATGCAATAAGATAATTTCTTCATGCACGCAAATCGGAGCACAGCAAGGACAGGTAGCTGTGACAACTATTGCGCTCTCAGCTTAATAGCTGCAAGATAGGTCAGAATCCGTTAGATGACGGTCAGTGTGGCTTGAGGAAAGTCAAAAGCACCAGAAGGGAGTCCTGAGAATGTGCTTGATAATGGAAGCAAAACATAAAATAATTTACGACACGTTCATAGAGCACGTCCACCTAAAAACAAGCCTTCAGCAGTGTAAGATGTTCGGAATTCTAAGAAAAATTTGAGTGAACTGTAAGAAGGGATGAGTAAAATACAAGATGAAACAACAAGAATGGAGTAACGGTGCTTGGATTATAAAAGGTGTAAGGCATGTACTCTTTCACCCTGATTGGTCAATCAATATAACGAATGGGATGTACTGATGGAAATAAAATAAAGATCTGAGAGTGGAACTGAAGTTCGGGGAGACAGGATTCGATTACGATATTGCTATCGTCAGAGAAAGCGAAGACGAATTACAGAATGTGTTGAATTGAATGAGGAACCCAGTGAGTGCAGAATATAGATTGAGAGTAAAGCGAAGAAAGACGAAAGCAATGGGGAGCTGCTGAAAGGTCATTAGTGATAAACTCAACATCCTAACATGGCGAAGATGAAGTGAAGGAGTTTGCTACCTTTGAATCCAAGTAATATATTAAAGACGAAGCAAGGAGGACATAATAAGCAGACTGGCAAGGGCAAATATAGCATTGGTATGCATAAGAAGTCAATTAATATTAAAAGTTGGTATGAATCGGACGTAAAAAATTATGATGATGTTCGTTAGGACCACAGCATTGTACAGTAGTGAATGATGGACTGTGCGAAAACCACAACAGAAGAAAACTGATGCTTGCGCTATATAAGGATGTGGAAAATTAGGTGGACTGATAAGAAATGCAGAAGTTCTCCGATGAATCGGCGAATAAAGGAGCATGTTGACATCACTGACAAGAAGAAGGGCAGAAAATGAGCCAGTTGTTACGACAGGAAGGATTAACTTTCACGGTACGATAAGGATCTGTAACGGAAAAAAATTGTAGGAGAAGGTAGGAAATGGAATATAACATTGAACTATTGACGTAAGGTGTAAATGCTACTATGGAAAGAAGATGTTGGCACAAGAGAGGTACTCATGGCAGGCCGCATTAAACCAGTCTTAAAACTGATGACTCAAAAAAGCGCAGTGTTTCTTCACAACCCTGGTTAATATTTTCTCGATCACTTAAAAAAATGTCTTCACCAGTCATGTTTTGTAACAACAGTACCACATTGGCATCTCCCTTCCTTCGATATTCTTTTTATTATTTAGTGTTTGATTTTGCATAACTTGCTCGTGTAATAAATTCTTTTGTAAGGTGGCTATAATTTTGCAACTTACAAGCACCCATCCACATACTTTGCCATGATCTACAAACACAATTAGGTATCATGTGACAGGTTGTACATGGTAAATGTGAATATATAAAGGAGACTGACATTGTCATCTACACCAATAGTTAACGCTTATTCCATGAAAGGTGATGGAGTGTCTTTATTATAATAAAGGCGTAATGAATGATTGCCTATACTAGTAGAGGTTGGAACGCAAGTGGAGATGAAATGGCAGGCAGAAATCAAGCTCTGCGTGGAAGGCCCACAAAGGTGTTGATCCTGCTTAAACACAGGAAGTAGCTAGACAGACGTCGTGGCACCTGAGCTCTGCAGCACAATAGGGTGACGGCCGGCCGCTATCGGCCGCTATTGCAGTAGGGCCAGAAGGATAAGCAGATAATACTTCCGAAATTTGCAAATCTTGGACGCAGGTGAGAGTAACGAAGAACCTTGGAAACCACGCAGGCTGGGTTATTTCCAAGGATTTTTACTCAGAAGCGTACTATTGTATGAGTATAGGTATTCCCTCGCAAAATTTCCGCGCTGGACGACAAAATGGTTGGTCGGCGTTCGGACGAATCTGCAAAGAGGGAGAATATTCCGTGGGTTCGGGAATATGATTCGTTTTCGGAATTACGATGGTGGGGAGCGGAGTCTTGTTGGGAAGACAGCAGTGGAGAGACATGGTCTTCTGTTATGAGTGCCCGCGTGTGACAGCAGCTCGATATCAGCTTTGTTGGTACTGCCCTACTTGCTGTCTTTGCTCTTAGGAGAGTTTATAGTTAGAACAGTTAGGCACTGTACTGTTGCGAACCTATATGATTCTGGACTTCACCTGCGCGTTGGCAGTCGTCGTTGAGTACGCAGCTTTGAGTAATTGAGAGCACTTTCTCTGCCTATACTTACTTTGAGACGTTATCTGAACTCCATCCTTGTGGCTGGGAGTTCGCGATTCTCGTCTGTAGAACACAGAGAGGAGAAGACAGTATTAGAGTATAGGACAGCTTTCTGTCATCCTAGTGTTAGAAAGAGTTTATTTGTGGCTGGAGTTCTTCCGTCGTCGGGATGTCCGGCAAAGGCAGCTGTGGCCAAGAGGTTCTAGGCACTTCAGTCTGGAACCGTGCTGCTGCTACGGTCACAGGTACGAATCCTGCCTTGGGGATGGATTGGTGTGATGTCCTGAGGTTAGTTAGGTTTAAGTAGTTCTAAGTTCTAGGCGACTGATGACCTGAGATAGCGCTTAGAGCCATTTGAACCGTTTTTTATGTCCGGCACATAGCACGCGTGCAGTTGAAGCGGTATTAAATAGAATATTTAATGACAGATGAATAGGTCATAGAAGCAGCTTATCATGGCCTGCACGTTCTCCGGGCCTTGCATCTCTGGAGTTCTTTCTTTGGGGAAAATTGAAGGATATTTCCTATCGTGATGTACCGACAACGCCTAAAAACATGCGTCAGCGCAACGTCAATGCAGTACGGCAATTACTGAAGGCGTTCTACTCACTTTTCTGAGGAATTTCGTTACACGTGTTGCCAAATGCAGTGAAGTTGAAGGACATCATTTTGACCATTTATTACATTAATTAGGCTATTATGGTTGCCCACGCATTCCCATAATTTATAAGGTCACAAAAGTAAATGTATCACATTGGAACAACAGAAATCTAGTCCAAATGTAACTACCTTTTGAGTTGTAATTTAGAAAACCACATTGTTTCCAACTATTCATCTAAATGAGTGAGGCATATCATAAGTGTAGGAATATTACAGCGCCATCAATCACAAAGCGAAACCAATGTTCCAAATCACATATTCAAACGTATTTACGTACTATACGAATATGTAGAATTATGGGGGGTACCCATTTTTAAAAAATGCAGTTTTATCAATTTGACCAATGGCAGATGCATCTAGTGGGCCATTCATAGTGCCATCTGTTTCCCCCCGTCACTCTCGAACATACTTGTTTTTCTAATTATTTCGTTTGATGCTAATTTCGTGATATACTTGGCTCGGTCACAATCAGTGGACCAATCTGTATATGAATGAGATTAACAGCAAAATAAAACGAAAAATACAGCTGTAACTAAATCAGCTACCAACTGAATAAATAAACTTTGTGTAGTTTAAGTAAAATGCTAAGGCGTGGCGCCGTAGTGAAACGAAAAATCGGGTTTCTTGCCGCTTCCACTAGTTAAATATACATGTACTTTCGTCCTAGTACCCGTCAATGTTACCCAAGATTAAAAGTACTTCAAAAAACCGTGCTGTTGGCTGTGACGAAAGTAGTGCTCCGTTTATCCCCAAATGTGGTACTGTTTTCGTCTCACATCGACTTCACGATTGACAGTTATTGCTTGATAATACTTGGGGAGTGGTCGTAAGAGCGTTCTCTAATGGGAGTAATAAAATGTATGTTATTCTCATAAAATACGTTTTCTTAATGTAACCATTAAAAGCAGTACAGTTTGTCGTTAGCAAGTTTCCTCTGAAAATATACACAGTACTAAAGTATTGCGACGAACACAAACGCACCATGAATGTGTATAAAAATTTAAATAAACTCCAGCTCGTTATAGTGTACCGTAATACGAGACACATTCTGAAGCTCAGGCAACAAATATTTCGGAAACTGTTGATCCTAATGTCCGCCTTCGTAGCTGCATGGTCAGCGCTGCTGACTCCCATCCGGATGAAACCCAGTACCGCCAGAGAGTTTTCCTTGGTGGGAGGACCGGACCGGTGTGTACTCAACTTCATGATGCCAACTGAGAAGCTACCTGATCTAACAGTAACGGCTCCAGGTCACGGAAATTGAGATTGGCCGGGAGAGTGATGTGATAACCTCGCGCCCTTCCATACAGCATCCAGTGATGCCGTGAGCAGACGACATGGCGGTCGGTCGGCGCCAGGGCCTGCGAGGGAAAAGGGCCCTGCCGTGAGATTGTGAAGTCACACAAGTCGACTTGTCCGTCACACTTCGCGGAAGCTCTGGTCCATGCAGGACTCACGGGAAACCAGTATGTAATTGAAACTAGCTACACTAAAGATCTTTACTTTGTCGTGAGCTATCGAAAGCTTTCATGCATTTAAACGCGCAATCAAGAATTATGAAACTCGTCTGAAATAGTTACTCGTTCCCCGGCGGATTAGGCTGCTGGCACTCGTAAGACCTGCAGTAACACGTGGTGTGACGTACGCGTCATGGGCTCTCTCTCTCATGGACCTCATTCCGTTCCAAGGGCTCGCTGGGGCCTGTGGACGCAATTAACGTTGCTTAAATCCTCATGTTTTGTGCCAAAGGTCCCTAATAAGCTTTAACGATAAGATACTGTCGAGAAATCACCGAAGTAACGTTACGTTGTCAAAGTAAATCAATGATTTTCTTTCCCCAGTCTAATTTAAATCCATAATGCTGCAACGTTGACTGAAGTTCTGTTTGTTTCACGGCTGGTTCCCCCTTCCTTGAACGTTCATCGTTTCGTGAGTGCGAGGCCCGAAAGCTTGCTGTGGTACTACGGGCGGCGTACACACTACTCACATTCTGGCTGTTCTCCCGTTAATGAGAACCATGAAGCACTTTTAATTTGGCAAAACTCACTTTTATACCAGACAGAGCGGCGCAGAGTGTTCCAGCCGAAATTAATATTTCCAAATTCATGAATACAAATTGCTAACTTAACGAGTGTCAGATGAAGAGCGGCGAAGCGCAGGCCGCCTCTCAATTGCTCTCCACGCACTCCGAGAACCGAAACGCGCAGCTGCAGCCTCCACGTTTTTCACGTTTAGCGGCGTATATCGGGTAGCTCTAATTTTGCATAAACTTAATTGAACTTGAGCACAGCATCTTCCAAAGGTAGCAGAAATTTAAAGACTGTTTCACTTGCGAAAGGCAAACATGACCGTGATTGTGCTGGAAAAGATGTTACACAATGTGATGTAATCAAAGCTGATACATATTTTGAATTCGGATACCGATACTTTCATTTTGCAAATTCATATATTCGTTTTAAAACCCACTGGTGTGACAAAGGTCATGGGATAACACCACGCGCATACAGAGATGGCGCTGGTATCGCGTACACGAAGAAGAGAAGGGCAGGGCATTGGCGGAACTGTCATTTGTACTCAGATGATTCATGAGAAAAGGTATCCAACATGAGTGTGGCTGCACAACGGAAATTAACAGAATTTGAAAGCGGAATGATAGTTCCCTCTCCGTAAATCGTTAGGGAATTCAATATTCCGAGATTGTCAGCGTCAAGGTTATGCCCAGAAAACCAAATTTCAGCTATTGCCTCTCACCACTGACCCTACGACTAATCTTAAAGAATAGATTAAGGAAAGGGAAACCAACATTTCAAGAATTTGTAGACTTAGAGAATGCTTTTGACAATGTTGATTGGAATATTCTCTTTCAAATTCTGAAGGTGGCAGGGGTAAAATACAGGGAGCGAAAGGCTATTTACAATTTGTACAGAAACCAGATGGCAGTTATAAGAGTCGAGGGCCATGAAAGGGAAGCAATGGTTGGGAAGGGAGTGAGACGGGGTTGTAGCCTATCCCCGATGTTATTCAATCTGTATATTGAGCAAGCAGTAAAGGAAGCAAGAGAAAAATTCGGAGTAGGATTTAAAATCCATGGAGAAGAAATAAAAATTTTGTGGTTCGCCGATGACATTGTAATTCTGTCAGAGACAGCAAAGGACCAGGAAGAGCAGCTGAACCGAATGGACAGTGTCTTGAAAAGGGGATGTAAGATGAACATGAACAAAAGCAAAACAAGGTTAATGGAAAGTAGTCGAATTAAATCGGATGATGCTGCGCGAATTAGACTAGGAAATGAGACGCTTAAAGTTGTAAATGAGTTTTGCTGTTTGGGGAGTAAAATAACAGATGATGGTCGAAATAGAGAGGATATAACATGTAGATTGGCAATGACAAGGAAAGCGTTTCTGAAGAAGAGAAATTCCTTAAATTCGAGTATAGATTTAAGTGTGAGGAAGTCGTTTCTGAAAGTATTTGTAAAGAGTGTAGCCATGTATGGATGTGAAACGTGGACGATAAATAGTTTAGACAAGAAGAGAATAGAAGCTTTCGAAATGTGGTGCTATACAAGAATGCTGAAGATTATATGGGTAGATCACATAGCTAATGAGAGAACAGAAATTTGTGGCACAACTTGAATAGAAGAAGGGATCGGTTGGTAGGACATATTCTAAGGCATCAAGGGATCATCAATTTAGTATTGGAGGGCAGTGTGGAGGGTAAAAATCGTAGATGGAGACCAAGAGATGAATACACTAAACAGATTCAGAAGGATGTAGGTTGCAGTAGGTACTGGGAGATGAAGAAGCTTGCACAGGTTTGAGTAGCATGGAGAGGTGCATCAAACCAGTCTCAGGACTGAAGACCACAACAAAAAAAGACTGTAATCCAGCCAAACTAAATTTGAACACCAGCAAATTACGTCAAGTGTAAGGGTAGCCTTCAGCTGCCATTATCATCATCAATAAAAAAAATTATATGGGTATGATCATGTCACCATGTAGTTTGATAGATCACAGATTTGGTCACTGTTGCAGATAGCTTACTCAGTGAAGCTCATTTATTAATGGACCACAGTCGCATTGGGAGTAGCATGGAGAGCTGCATCAAACCAGTCTCAGGACTGAAGACCACAACAAAAAAAGACTGTAATCCAGCCAAACTAAATTTGAACACCAGCAAATTACGTCAAGTGTGAGGGTAGCCTTCAGCTGTCATTATCATCATCAATAAAAAAAATTATATGGGTATGATCATGTCACCATGTAGTTTGATAGATCACAGATTTGGTCACTGTTGCAGATAGCTTACTCAGTGAAGCTCATTTATTAATGGACCACAGTCGCATTGGGAGTAGCATGGAGAGCTGCATCAAACCAGTCTCTGGACTGAAGACCACAACAACAATAACCTCTCACGATGGACAACTCAGTGACCGATGGCCTTCACTTAACAGCCGTGAGCCGCGGCCTTTGTGTGGAGTATTCAGTGCTCACAGACAAGCAACACGGCGTGAAATAGCTGCAGACCAATGGGGGATTATGATGTACGTATCCATTAGGACAGGGCGGCGAAATTTTGTGATTACGGCTGTATCAGCAGACGACAGACCCGAGTACCCATGGTAACAAGACGACATCGCCTATAGCGCCTATCCTAAGCACGTGACCATATCGGATGGACACTAGATAAATGGAGAATTGTGGCCTGGTCAGATGAGTCACGATTTAGCTTGGGAAGAGCTAATGGTAGAGTTTGATTGTGGCGTAGACCGCGCGAAGTCTTCGATCCAAGTCATCAACGGGGCATTGTGCAAGCTATGGACAGTGTTTACATGGAATTGACTCGGTCTTACGTTGCAACGGAACTGATCGTTTACCGAAACTGGTTACGTTCGGCTACTTGGAGACTACTTGCAGCAAACATTGTTGGAAGTTTTATGGATGACAATGCGTCTTGTCACAGAACACAATTGTTCGCCATTTGAAAAATGTTCTGGGCATTTCAAGCGGCGAATGATTTGGCCACCCAGATCGCCAAACATGAATCCAGTCGAAGAAATATGACACATTATCGAGAGGTCAGTTCGTGCACTTCCGCAGTTGTGGATGGCTATGGGGGCAACATTGCTCAATATTTCTGCAGGGAATTTCCAACGATATGTCGATTCCATGCCACGTCGAGTTGCTTCGCTACATCAGGAAAGGGCGGTCCGACTCCATCTTAGTAATTTGTCACCTCAATGCATACCTACTAGATCTCATTATTTGATACAAAAAATTTATATCTTATACTTCAATAATAAATATATATATCTTCTAAATTCGTTCCACTCTTACAATATGCAAATAGTTATTATGGCATAATGAGTTTTAGTAGGTATAGTTTCATATGAACACATGAATTTTTAAAACGAAATTTTCAGTATCGAACGATACTGAAGAATTCAGAATATACCTCAGACTTGATTGAATAACAGTGCATAAAACCTTTTCCGGCCCAGTCACGGTCGTCTATCCATGTTATTAAACTCAGATTTGCTAGATGTTTATAAGATAATGTCTTTGGCAAAGCGGAACGATTCATTGCTTCAAATTTTACTGTGTACTTCCTCTTAGTGAACACTTGGCGGGAAGTGGTGCAGTGACGGAGACATGTCGTGTTTTCGATATGCTATAAAAAAATGGCTCTGAGCATTATGGGACTCAACTGCTGTGGTCATTAGTCCCCTAGAACTTAGAACTACTTAAACCTAACTAACCTAAGGACATCACACACATCCATGCCCGAGGCAGGATTCGAACCTGCGACCGTAGCAGTCGCACGGTTCCGGACTGCGCGTCTAGAACCCCGAGACCACCGCGGCCGGCGATATGCTATAAAGCACACACTGTATTTACAATTGATAGCACATGGAAACGATTGAACATTATGCAGGGTGTTACAAAAAGGTACGGCCAAACTTTCAGGAAACATTCCTCACACACAAAGAAAGAAAATATGTTATGTGGACATGTGTCCGGAAACGATTACTTTCCGTGTTAGAGCTCCTTTTATTATTTCTCTTCAAATCACATTAATCATGGAATGGAAACACACAGCAAGAGAGCGTACTTTGTTACAGGGAATGTTCAAAATGTCCTCCGTTAGCGACGATACATTCATCCACCCTCCGTCGCATGGAATCCCTGATGCGCTGATGGAGCCCTGGAGAATGGCGTATTGTATCACAGCCGTCCACAATACGAGCACGAATAGTCTCTACATTTGGCACCGGGGTTGCGTAGACAAGAACTTTTTAAATGCCCCCATAAATGAAAGTCAAGAGGGTTGAGGTCAGGAGAGTGTGGAGGCCATGGAATTGGCCCGCCTCTACCAATCCATCGGTCACCGAATCTGTTGTTGGGAAGCGTACGAACACTTCGACTGAAATGTGCAGGAGCTCCATCGTGCATAAACCACATGTTGTGTCGTACTTGTAAAGGCACATGTTCTATCAGCACAGGTAGAGTATCTCGTATGAAATCATGATAACGTGCTCCATACTGACGAAACTAAAATGTGCTCTAAAATGGAAATTAAGCGTTTCCGGACACATGTCCACATGACAACGTTTCTTTATTTGTGTATGAGGAACCTTTCCTGAAAGTTTGGCCGTACTTTTTTGTAACACCCTGTATTTTGTTATAGCGGTGTTTGAAGGGTTAAAAATACAAGTAATCGAAGTGCAGACACGTATTTGATTTCATACGTAGGGATCCACCAGACTTCCAGAAACGTGGAATCACTTGTTCCTTTTCGTAGAAGGAAGCCGTGCGGCATTGTCGTACCACCATAAGAATATAAAAAAGCTAACTTCAAGACAATCAGTTATGTCAGAAGTATATTTCACTAAATTAAATATCCGCTTCAAGGCAGTTCCATTCAGAATAATGACAAATGTCATTCTATGGACAGGTCATTGTATAACCACTATTGAATAGGCATATTGAAACATCTTACTACAGAACGAGTGTAGCTGCAGCCATAGCCAAAGACAGTGCTGTACTTACCCCATGCACGAGCGACCTCTACAGAAATGAGCAAGATTCTAAGTGTGGCATCACGTGCGTATAGCGCCCACTGTACAAGACTCAGAAGCGGTGTAAATGATTCCATGCTTACGTAAACGTGGAATTTACGGCATTCTGTGTAAATGTATTATTTAACAGACCATATTATTTTTGTTTTTTCCTTTTTTTGTCATCAGTCTTCTGACTGATTTGATGCGGCCCATATCATCCTCTTCCTTCTCCTTGTCAATGTTTTCCAGATATTCCTTACCTCTCCATGCTCTGTTCGTCATTGGTTATTTTACTGCCTAGGAAGCAGAATTCCTTAACTTCATCTACTTCGTGACCATCAATCCTGATGTCAAGTTTCTCACTGTTCTCATTTCTGCTACTTCTCATTACTTTCGTCTTTATTCGATTTACTCTCAATCCAAATTCTGTACTCATTATGTTGTTCATTCCATTCAGCAGATCATGTAATTCTTCTTCACTTTCACTCAGGATAGCAATGTCATCAGCAAATCGTATGACTGATATCCTTTCATCTTGAATTTTAATTCCACTCGAGAAAGTTTGTTTTATTTCCGTCATTGCTTCTTCGATGTACAGATTGAACAGTAGGGGTTGATAACTACATCCCTGTCTTACACCCTTTTCAATCCGAACACTTCGTTCTCGGTCGTCTATTCTTATTATTCTCTCTTGGTTGTTGTAAATTTTGTATATTACCCGTATCTCCCTGTAGCTTACCCCTAATTTTCTCAGAATTTCGAACATCTTGCACCATTTTACATTGTCGAAGGCTTTTCCCAGGTCGACAAATCCTTTGAACATGTCTTGACTTTTCTTTAGTCTTGCTTCCATTATGTCGCAATTTTAGAATTGCCTCTATCGTGCCTTTTCCTTTTCTAAAGCCAATCTGATCGTCATCTAACACATTCTCAATTTTCTTTTCCATTCTTCTGTATATTATTCTTGTAAGCAACTTGGATGCATGAGCTGTTAATCTGATTGTGCGATAATTATCGCCAGACTCATATATTCTACACACCAACGTGAATAGTCGATTGTTACCACTTCCCCAATGATTTTAGAAATTCTGAGGGAATGTTATCTATCCCTTCTGCTTTATTTGATCGTAAGTCCTCCAAAGCTCTTTTAAATTCTGATTCTTATAATGTATCCAACATCCACATTTTGAGTTTACAGTAAAAGTCGAGTTCACACAGTTAACTTCTTTGAAATGGCAACGCAAAAGAAGTATGGGAATCATAATTTTGGTGTCCACAGGGAAACAACTTATTTGACACAAATTTTAATAACCAGTTGTCGCACTCTCAACGGTAAAAATTTAATTTTTCTGGACATATGCACGACTTTAGAGATGAATGACAATTACGAGAGAACTACTTATCTCAAAGAAACACCCATCCTGAAATTATATATCATCGTCAGAAAACTAAATTTGACACAATGGTATATTACTGGGTAAAAGGGCGAAATGCTTCCGAAAATGTTACTTAAAAATTACGTTTAAAGCAAACAATAGACTGAAATCAAGACTAAGACACAAGATACCTATTTCCATCCAAAGTAAACACGTGTGCCCACGTGTTTACATGGTTACAGGAGGCTACAAGAAGTATTTACGAACTCAAAACAACAAAACGCTTTTAGGATTTCACCACTTTAAATGGCAATTTTGTATGAAACATAGAGAAAAGTATATTGTATTAAGAACAAGAGGACAACCTAGTAAACTGGGGACACTTTCAACAAGGTGTCTTAATGTCTGTGAAACAATGCAAGCGCATTCTTCCTCAACAGCCAAAAAGTGGTAGTGTTGAGGGACGCTGTGTTGTGAATCGATGTCGTAGCTGTAACTCATCTGAAAGAAATTCCATTGGATTCAGGAGAGGACTCTCGGCAAATCAGTTCATTTCATGAATGTCCACACACCTTTACCTTCAAATGACTCGTTATGAGTCCTCCATTGAGCAGTGGCGTCACTCGTTACACCTCTTCTGTTCATATGTTAAACATCACCTCCTAAGCCGATGGGCAAGTTCAAACCAAACGAAGTACATATCTTACTTACAATCTGGAAGCAATCCTGCATTCGGATGGGCTGCGTGTCATAACAGGGTAATGGACACAGAAAGAGTGAGGAAGGATGAGGTGGAAGGAGAGAGAGGGGTGATACGGAGATGGACAGACTCAGAGAGGGAAGGAGGAAATGGGCACACACAAATGGGAGGAAAAATGTACAGAGATAGGGGAAGGTACAGTTAAAGAGGGGGATGGGTAGATAGAACGAAAGAGGGAGGGAGAAGGAGATGGACAGAGAGAGAGGGAAGGATAATATGGACAGAGATAAGACGTAGAGATGGACCAAGACAGGGACGATGGATAGAGGAGGAGGTGTATGGAAGAAAGAGAGAGAGACAGAGAGGAACTGGAAATAGAGAGGGGAAGGAAGAGAATTACAGGTAGAAAGTGAAGGAAGAGATGTAAAGAGAAAGGGATGAGGAGGACATAAACAGAGATATGGTGTATGTGGAAATGGTTGCGAGAGGGTGGGAAGAGATATGGGCAAATGGGGGAAAAGAAGATGAACAGAGACAGGGGGAGGTAGGGATGGATAGAGATATAGGGGCGGTGGAGGTGGATAGAGAGAGATGAAGGAGGAGATGGACAGAGGTCGGGGGATAAGGAGACGAACAGAGAGAGAGGAAACTAACAGAAGATTGGAATAAATAAGTACCGGGGCAAAGCGTCATTTCTCAGGTAATTAAAAACATAAAATTTTTAGAATCTTTCAAACAGTTCTTTCAAATCCAGCATATAACAGCGCCAAGCAGCGGCATAAAGGCATGGCGAAAGACAGTAAGGTTTATACTGGGGACTTCCTAAGACAAGTTTTGCTTTTCGGAAAGACTATGGCAGACGTTATATTCTGGAATTCAGTGTTCATCAACATACAATAATGAATTTACACTACGTTCCGGAGTGTGCTCTGATTTCAAACTTCCTGGCAAATTAAAACTGTGTGCTCCTGACCGAGACTCGAACCTGGAACCTTCAGCTATGGCAGTCTAGTATTATACTGAATCCTGTACCCAAGCATGACTCTCGTTTTGCCTTCGCAGCTGTACTTTAACTGTGAGGGGGGTCTGTGCGACTAAATGGATACTCTAGTTATAGATCTAATACTGAGCACTGAACAAATTAACATCAAAATGTAAAAATCTTTTCTTTCAGAGTGCAAGGTTTATCAGACCGTATCGTGTGTTCTGTAAGGCATTTCGTAAATTTCTTCGTACTTAACGGACGTCAGTAGTTTGGAGTAAAGAAACTTTTACGAAATATTTAATGAGAAAAGTTCAGAGTATAGATTTTTTTTCTCATTGACTGTGTAGCGTGGAAGGTGTTTATTTTTATAGCCTTTTCAGTGTCTCGAATTTTCTACCTTCTCCTGTTAGCAGATCTTGAAAGGAAAGGAAGAGGAAACAGAGGAGTAAAACACAGCAGCGTCAACGCGGATGCCATTTACATAAAGTAAACTGTTGCGTAACAACTGCTTGGAGGGGAAGTAAATAACTTCAGAGCGTAGGAAGACGTCGTACTTTGCTCACAGAAACGTTTGAGACGAATTTCGCTGTCAAGTAATGAAACAGGCGGAAAATATTGGCGATGTCGAACGCATTGCAGTGGAAGTGCTTCAGATGAGATTTTCCCCCCTTTTCATGACATATTACAATCACAGCAAATACTGGCAACTCATCATCATAGAAAATGAAGTAAGGGAATATAACCCAGTTGCACTTAATTGAAGCCAGAGAAGTTTCTCCAAAGTAATTGGATTAAACATACAAGTCAGTTAAGGTGTGATAAAAAAAAATTATTTCATCGAAGTATCGGGATTTTTCCGCACGTAAAAACCGATTGTCTTTGTTTGCAATTGAATTTCCCTTAGATAAACTCTCATACCTTTCCAGTTAAGGATTACTACATTCGTATCAATGCTGCTGAAAATTAGAAGCCGACTTTTAACAAGGAAAATCACCAAACGAATACATTAGGCGAAACAAACGAAAACACAAGAGAGCTACTCTGAAATACAGAGCGTTTCTAAGTCTGTCGAACCATAGTTCCTTCACAAGAAATTTATTCGCAGATGCGAACATGGACAACCATCAGCAGTATAACGCAACAGCGTCTGTGTAAATTTGTACCAGCCCGGGGCACGAACCCGGATTTCCCACTTATCGCGAGCGGTGGCCGTGCCATTAGCCTATCCTAGCACGCCTTAACGGCCAGACCCTAACTTCAATATGTCGTCAGCTATGGGTCTACAACCTCTACTCGTACATCCATTATGTTTATTCTTGTACGGGGGAGACATTTTACTTGAAAGTAGCTTGCTCGACGTCGGCAGATAAATAAGATGCCTGTATTATTCTGAATTAGGGTGTAATGTTACTTTGGAGGTGAAGCAAACGACTATCAAATAAAATGTCTTACCTATACGATAATATGCATAATGGATGTACGAGTACATGTTGTAGTCACATAATGATGATAGCGATGATGTTTGGTTTGTCAGCAGTATAACGCAACAGCGTCTGTGTAAATTTGTACCAGCCCGGGACACGAACCCGGATTTCCCACTTATCGCGAGCGGTGGCCGTGCCATTAGCCTATCCTAGCACGCCTTAACGGCCAGACCCTAACTTCAATATGTCGTCAGCTATGGGTCTACAACCTCTACTCGTACATCCATTATGTTTATTCTTGTACGGGGGAGACATTTTACTTGAAAGTAGCTTGCTCGATGTCGGCAGATAAATAAGATGCCTGTATTATTCTGAATTAGGGTGTAATGTTACTTTGGAGGTGAAGCAAACGACTATCAAATAAAATGTCTTACCTATACGAGAATATGCATAATGGATGTACGAGTACATGTTGTAGTCACATAATGATGATAACGATGATGTTTGGTTTGTGGGGTGCTCAACTGCGCGATTATCAGCCTCCGTACTAAATCCAAACCTTTGCTAGCTAGCCACTTTCATGAATGTTGAGGACAACTCGAGTCAGGTGAAAATCTCGAACCCCGCCGGGAATCGAACCCGGGACCCCGTGCTCGGGGAGCGAGAACACGACCGCGGTACCACGAGCTGCGGACTTGTAGTCACATGGTTGACAATATCTGTCAGGTAGAGTCTATCCATGTGACTCATGTTCGGATAGCCTAATGGTAAGGCCATTATTCACGACAAGCGAGATATCCGGTTCCTAGTCTCAGCCAGGAACAAATTTTCATTGTCGTCATTCCGCTACACAGTTCATGGTTGCCCATATTAGCAACTTCGAGTGTATTTCACATTTTTATAATGCCTGTAGTCGCCGTAGTGCGTGTTCCTTCTAAAATGCACGCTTCTCCGAAGGCAAATTGCGTAGTAATTCGGAATAACACAGGCACTATAGTAAGGTCTTGTTGGTTTAATTCAGTGTTCCATGCATCATATTCGCTATAACTCGTCATGATGTGGGACCTTTCAGTACGTTTACAAATGATACATGTTTTCTCTACTAAAAATATGGCTAAATGGCGGCCATTCATAAAGCTCTCTTTTACGTTAAACCACAATAATATTTTTTAGACACAATCTCTTAATTTCAGGAAGAAATTTCTGAGAATGTATTTTTGGAATACAGCGAACTTAATAATTTTTTCTTATTGATAAATAGATAGATAGTTATTCGACTCTGATACCAAAGATTAATGTGAAAAGTATTTAACACTGTTGGACAAAAGAAGCTTTACGCTCTTCGTTTATTAGTTTTAGTATTAGTTACCTTTCGTTGTTCCCCGGTCTTGGTGATAAGACGTATTGCGTAATTTTAAAGTGAAATGGTGTTATACAATGAAAGCAATTCACGGTCAATATGATTTTCTGATTTACGATACCACGGATACCAAATCCTGTAACTCTGGGAGATTATTTATTATTTTAATTTTATATGGAGGATTTAGTTGGAGGTGACAATATTCCCGAAAGCGCTGTTCAACAATGTCAATTTCGATTCATCTGCCGCGAATATTCGGAACCTGTAGTCTTTCTTTTAATTTAATTTGGAAGTCCGATAATCTTCCTTCTTAAGCGAATAAATGCAATTTAATCACAATTCTTTTTATCTAGGCCACTGGGATTGATAGTACTTAGAACGTACGTGCCTCTATCCCGATTGTACGTTTGCATAGAACTGAGTGTGCACCGACGGAACTATATTTGTGACCCCTTTCCTTTACGGTATTAATCCTTATTTTGAACCACTCACTCGCGAATGTACGTGCCTTCTCTTTTTGTGGAGTCAGTCGGACGTCGGACGTGTTCTATTATAAAGTTACTTGTAATCTCCAGTGGCTTAGTTTCTACAATTGACCTTTGCCTGTGTCGCAATGGCGCTTCACGCGAAATACTTATTACGCGACCACCACAACAACTCTCATTTCAAAACTACGACATCGGCTGACTAAGCTTCCTACTATTTAACACGACGGTTACAAGCATTCTATGGAAGTAAAAGATAGGCTGCAGGAGAACAGGAAAAGAATTCGGAAAATCAGATTGACTGATAAGATATGCGGAAGTTCTAGCAGCCTAGGCAATGAACAGGTCACGTGTAAAACATGGACAAGATGAAGGGACTGAAGGACAGGATATGTGGCGGACATCAAGGAATAATTTCCATAGTATTTCATGAAAATACAGAGCGTAAAGACTGTAGCAGAGGACTGAGACTGACATACAGCGCCTAGAAGAGTACGAATGTTGGTCACCTAGTTTGTGTTCTACTTTTGTTTCTTTTAGATTTGTGGTTCGCCAGAAATGTACTTTCACCAGAATCTGTCTGGCACTGCAGAATGCATTAAGACACATTTATCTATCCGCAGGAACCTAAAATGGTCAGCTCCCAGTGGGGGGTCCAATGCCGCAGTGACGTTGACAAATTATGAGATTCTTCGACACCGGACGATGCACTAAAAGAATCGAGAGATTTATGATGCCCAACGGACGTGCTCTTCGACAGTTAATGCAGATTTATGCAACATTTCTGCCGACCAGGAAGGGCAAAGAAATGGGAAATAATTAATCATTGGGTGTATCTGGGAGTGACGCAACGGGTATTGTGTGCTGACGTAAGAACTTTCCGTCCTGATTTATCCAGCAGCAATAATTTTCCTTCATTTTATGAGATGGACGTAAGCATATCTGAGTGGAGAAATTACATTTAACAGAGGACAGGTTGATACTTCTGATACCGTTTAAGTAAATGTTCCAACATTATAACAGCCTTTAGATAGTTCACAATAAAGATATACACAGTTTATTTCTCCAGAAATTATCATAGTCTTTCGAAAAAATCTGGCTCACAAGTATAGAGTTCCATAACTGCCGTTTACGATATCTGTGACAAACATCTTCAGACTGACGTTGTACCTAAAAATCTCAAACACAAATAGTAAAAATACTAAAATAAATACTAGATAGTCTTCCATACTCATGGCAGTAAGCTTAGCCAAAGATCAGGTCATGATATGACATCATACGTCAAATTGATATGGTACCGCTAGCCTCGATTATAAGTGAAAATTTCCAGCTTCTCAACTATACTTGTATTTAACATCTATGTAAATGAGTGTTAATATGACTGATACATTCGGGCTATATCGGCTTCTGCCTGTAACAACAGTGTAAAAAGTACCACTAGCAGTGTCGGCAGATTGGAGAGACTAGCATACGCGCTAGAAACACAGAGCTCATTCGCAGTTTGCGTCGTGCTCTTATGCCGCATCATTGAGAACTTCACTTGGTCTCAGCAGCGTAATACAGATTTCGTTTATGGTGTGGCGAAAGGAATAGAGCACGCGGCTTAATGCATCTAGAAATTAGCGGAGTCAGTCACATCGTTCTAGCTCTGCGGCTACTCATCAGTGTTTGATGAAACAGGTGGTTTCAAAGGACGTCAGAACGGCAGAGGCCTCGTGCGAAGCGTGCGTATGCTGCGATTGGGAGATGTATTAGAGGAAGATTCGATGCAGACCCATCCACAAGCACTCGCGCTGTAGCAGACGCATTGTAAACCAACAACGCAGCGGTTTGGAGAGTAAAGCATGAGGAGGGTAGGAATCCACTCCATTCCACAGGCGCTGACGGTCCACGAGATTGCTCCGCCTTTGGGATTTGAGCATCAGTTTTTGCATTATTGCACCAGGCAATTATATTGCACTGCTTATGTTTCGTTCACGAATTAAGTGTTCTACGATTGTGAGATTGTGTGCAAAGATCACAACTGCCACATTTGGACGGGAGAGAATTCCCATGCCACCTACTAACGAGGTGATCAAGAAACGTTTTCCAATCAGTTATGGACTGGCATAATACACGATTACTTGACTGGTCCCTGCATTCTCCCTCCTTGACTCACAGGCGATGGCTATGCAACGTTTTTTGAGTGCTGTCTGAGCTACTGGAGGATGTGGCACCTGCAGTTCTTCGATGTATGTGATTCTAGCACGACGCGGGCACAGACACTTCAGTTCAGCTGCTAGAAGCTGTATCATACACATACTTCGATGTCGCTCTGTAGCTTGGCACCTCCGTCGTCTAACCTCAGACTTCTGGACTGTTTGCTGTGGGCTGATCTGAAGAATATGGTGTCTGAAACCCCAACAGAACAGCGGAATATTCACCTGCAAGAATATATGCAGGGTGTGAGGACGTTCACATTATGGACAGCATCTTTGACAGAGAGCGTCAGTCATCGGTAAGCAGATATCAGGCGTGCAGTGATTTAGGAAATCTTCGCTAATTTTGAATACTCTAATGTTTGCGCCTCTTTCCTTTGTATTCTTATTTCCTTTCCATTCAATTAAATAAATCGTCGATATCTCGATGTTTTTGTTGTTCAACGAATGCAACTTATTGCCAGCAAACTTCAGGAAAGTAGACGGTGATAGCTACTGCGTAGGCAGACGTTAGCGCCTGTAATTTTATTACATTCTGTATATCGATAAACACTGGAGATTTTAAATGGTTACACGAGAAAAATAAACTGTGCTTGGAAATCTGTCTCCGAAACCGTCTTTCATTGAGGCAACAGAGCATCTAGCATACGAGATAAGGCCTGTCTGTGCAGCAACTAGCTCCGTCGTCTCCACCGGGGACAGTGGCAATCAACAGCGATTGCTGAATAACAATAACGATACATTGTGAGACGCTCCACGTGCGGTCCGCCACCGTACAAGGTCACTTGCCTTATGGTAGACGCCGGCGCCTATATTTTCTACGCTCTGTAGCGTCGTTGGATGACATTTCCGAACACGCGTTACTACCCTCAACTTATTCTTCAAGACACCCTCTAACCCATCAAACCTTGACGATATCGTTCTGTAACAGCCTGTGCATAACATTTTGCACCCTGAGGGAAAATTTCTGAAACTTTTTCCTTATATCTATTAATTCCCTGTAGAATCAGGTAAAAGTACTCAAAAAATTTTCATGCTGAAATTTTGTTCAAGATGTTACTAGGATAATCTTGCTGCTCAAAATACAAACGTGTGTAAGACCCAACTGGCACTTCACACAATTTTTAGGACAGCCTATATACGTTAAATGAAATATTCCCGTTCTAATACAACTCAGAAATGGCATTAAACAAACGAAATTTAGTTAAAGGTAGTGTATTTACCTCGGTGATGCACAGCTTTGTCTTCGCGCTGAAGTTTGGTGGTCATAATATTAAAAAAAAAGCTGGTGACAAAAGAATGCAGCGAAATTACACTATCGTTACCGTCCGGAGTGACGACAAATTTAAAACCGAACCGACATGACCGTGCGGACCAGGAAGGAAAGGGATAAGTGGCGGTCAAAAAATTGTCATTTGAGGGTGTTGCTACAGCGTGTGTGGAACGCAGCGCGACTACGATGCGGGTATATAATCACCGACATGTAGGCAAGGGATAAAGGTGCCATGCGTGTCTTCCCTAAGTGCGTGCGGTAATTACGGAAATGAGAACATTGGTAACATTAGTCATACACTTTACCAAATGCGTTCAAAGAGCCAAAGTAGTGTTATTCTTTTTTGGCTTCCGAAAGAAAAACCACCGGTAGAAGCAACTTTACGACTGTCGCCAATTATGGAAAAAGTGTGTGAATTTCTAAGGGACAAACTGCTGAGGTAATCGGTTCCTAGTCTTACGCAACTACTTAAACTAACTTATCCTAAGAACAACACACACACCCATGCCAGAGGGAGGACTCGAACCTCTGGAGGGATGTGCCGCGAAGTCCGCGACATGGTACCTCAAACCGCGCTGCCAGTCCGCTCGGCCGCCAATTATAACATATTTCGGATAGGTATACCTTCTCATTGCTTCTTCTGTGCCTTTGAGGAAATTTGTAAATAGATTTTTAATCGGTGTATTTACACCTACTTGACCGTGAGAAGAATTTACAAATGATGATGCTACCCTGTCATTAGTTGAGTTCAGGGAACGAAGGTGAACAGAATGCATTTTCACTAAATCAGCGTTAGGTGTAAATTATGCAGGAGACAAATCCACATCTAATGCATGTTGTGCCACTGATAAGATGTCGAATTACTACGCCACACGGAGAAGATCACTGTAATTAGGACTAGCCAGCAGTACCCGACAGGAAGCCTGGTATACAACCCCATTCCTAACTAAATATTCGTCATTAGACGTGACCATACATAATTAGGCTGTTAACTAACAACATATAATTCTATAAGACTGGTTCACTTCTTACTTACTCTGATCTTAACTTCGTCTAGGAACAACTACATGCGTTTTCATTTCTAAATTAGAGTACAACATATGTCGAACAACAGGTTCGACTAGTGGTAATAGCGAACTACCTCGTAAATATGACTGCTACATGAAGGTCTCAGAAATGTTATTAGCCTGACAAAACCCTAGATATTGTTTACGATGCAAATTTCAAGCACCTTTTGAATCATGGAACGCCGGACAAAAAGTTGTTGATCCTCAGTAGACTTTGATAGTATTGATGTGGCTGGCGGACGGTTGTCCCGTTCTGGTGCACATTTCAGTAAGTCACTCTACTACTTTTATGTATCTTCAGCTGCTTCTGTATCTTTTACTGTTGCTCCTCTTGTTGCTTCACTTGTTGATGTTCCAGTACTTGTCGATGCTATTGCCATTGCTGCCGCAAATCACTATACTTTGCATCTGATACATCTCTACCAAGCTAGAATTTGAGTTCTTTTGCCTTATTCCCTGACTCAGACTAGGCAAGTCACTATTGCGAACAACGTATCAAGTGGAAACTAAGGTCGACGCAAAGTCAGTTTACGGAACACAGTCGAGACCGGATTTACCACTCAAGTGAGTAGCAATGATCATAGCGAGAATGGTCTTAAATAACTAATAATTAAAAAGATTTTCAAGCTACACCGTAATCAAGAAATGCGAAGTAACCGTTGTATTCATGAACTGGTGATTCGAAAGCTTTAAAAGCCAGATGAAAACTGCCTCTGCACCCGCTAGCCGATTATTTATTTCCTATAGCGGGCTAATAGATATTCCCATGTGACGTGTTTGACGTGACTTCTGGCGCTGCGGCAGTCCAAAGCGAAACGATCTCCTACATAGATAATATCTCTGTCACTCTCTATCTCCATGTCGCTGGAGCTCTGGGAAAATAGACAAGCCGTTCCAATGTATCTGCTGATTAAACGCTGGCAGTTTTCTGTTGAAGTCTGAAGTAAGAGCCACTTACAGCTACAATCTCAACCCAGTTGAGTCCCAACAGCACACGAAATTCAAGATGGCGGCTTCCTGGAGAAATCGCTGAACACTACGGAGGTAGGGAACAAGTAATCAAAGTTTTGCCCTAATTGACGGGTCGGTATCTACGCGAGGTGTTAGGACAAGAAGTTCGTGGGCTTAACAGAATTTTCGCGGCGTTATATACTAGACAGTTAAGAAATAATACACATAAACTTTAAATTAGGTTAAATGAATTGGGCTTGAAACTGTTGTAGATACGACGTGTATTTCTGACAGTGACGTCACAAATGAAATATGAATCCTGAATATGAATGGAATCTCGTACTTAAAATGTGGGTAACTTGAAACTATGACGGAGGATAATAGAAAGGTGATGATGTTCTGATACAAGGACCATTTAGTCTTTACCTTTTATTACTACTGGCAACGTGATTTGTCCCGTTCGCGCTGTATTTTCATACTTTCTCTTCGACGTAATTTATATCTTATATAATTGCGTTGTATGTGCTCGTACATGTTCGAAAGAACAAATACCATGTATTCATATAACTTATTTACCTCGACGGGCAATGAATCCATTACCTGAAGTGAGCATGCATCCTGCGGGAATCTCAAAAAGCAATCACCGTGGAAATAGAAGGGGACTGCAGATAGGTGGCGCTAGGTGGGAGAGTGGGTCATCTGGGACTGTACTCAGATAGTCCGCAGAATGGTGCCCAACGTCGTGTCCCGATGGCGCAGTGGTAAACGCAACGGCGTCGTCGGTAAGAGGGGCCCGGTTTCGAATCCCGCTCCGGCACACATTTTCGGTTGTCAAGGCCCATCAACAATTACTAAATTATAATTATATTAATACCTTCAGCTGCTGACGGGCGTATATACACTCCTGGAAATGGAAAAAAGAACACATTGACACCGGTGTGTCAGACCCACCATACTTGCTCCGGACACTGCGAGAGGGCTGTACAAGCAATGATCACACGCACGGCACAGCGGACACACCAGAAACCGCGGTGTTGGCCGTCGAATGGCGCTAGCTGCGCAGCATTTGTGCACCGCCGCCGTCAGTGTCAGCCAGTTTGCCGTGGCATACGGAGCTCCATCGCAGTCTTTAACTCGGGTAGCATGCCGCGACAGCGTGGACGTGAACCGTATGTGCAGTTGACGAACTTTGAGCGAGGGCGTATAGTGGGCATGCGGGAGGCCGGGTGGACGTACCGCCGAATTGTTCAACACGTGCGGCGTGAGGTCTCCACAGTACATCGATGTTGTCGCCAGTGGTCGGCGGAAGGTGCACGTGCCCGTCGACCTGGGACCGGACCGCAGCGACGCACGGATGCACGCCAAGACCGTAGGATCCTACGCAGTGCCGTAGGGGACCGCACCACCACTTCCCAGCAAATTAGGGATACTGTTGCTCCTGGGGTATCGGCGAGGACCATTCGCAACCGTCTCCATGAAGCTGGGCTACGGTCCCGCACACCGTTAGGCCGTCTTCCTCTCACGCCCCAACATCGTGCAGCCCGCCTCCAGTGGTGTCGCGACAGGCGTGAATGGAGGGACGAATGGAGACGTTTCGTCTTCAGCAATGAGAGTCGCTTCTGCCTTGGTGCCAATGATGGTCGTATGCGTGTTTGGCGCCGTGCTGGTGAGCGCCACAATCAGGACTGCATACGACCGAGGCACACAGGGCCAACACCCGGCATCATGGTGTGGGGAGCGATCTCCTACACTGGCCGTACACCTCTGGTGATCGGCGAGGGGACACTGAATAGTGCACGGTACATCCAAACCCATCGTTCTACCATTCCTAGACCAGCAAGGGAACTTGCTGTTCCAACAGGACAATGCATGTCCGCATGTATCCCGTGCCACCCAACGTGCTCTAGAAGGTGTAAGTCAACTACCCTGGTCAGCAAGATCTCCGGATCTGTCCCCCATTGAGCATGTTTGGGACTGGATGAAGCGTCGTCTCACGCGGTCTGCACGTCCAGCACGAACGCTGGTCCAACTGAGGCTCCAGGTGGAAATGGCATGGCAAGCCGTTCCACAGGACTACATCCAGCATCTCTACGATCGTCTCCATGGGAGAATAGCAGCCTGCGTTGCTGTGAAAGGTGGATATACACTGTACTAGTGCCGACATTGTGCATGCTCTGTTGTCTGTGTCTATGTGCCTGTGGTTCTGTCAGTGTGATCATGTGATGTATCTCACCCCAGGAATGTGTCAATAAAGTTTCCCCTTCTTGGGACAATGAATTCACGGTGTTCTTATTTCAATTTCCAGGAGTGTATATATCAACGGGGACAGGTGAAAATGTGTGCCTCGGCCGGAGCTCGAACCCGGCTTATCCATCTGGGCCACCGAGGGCACAGAGCATAGTGCGACTGCAAGGACTATCTCGCGCAACCCTCCCGCGAGACCCACATTCTCACCTTACATGTCCACACACTATATTCGTAGTGTCCCACCCCAACACACTCATTACTTGTGGAAGACATTCTTACCAAGTCCCGTAAAAGTTCGGGGAATATGTGTGCATCCGCACAGAAGAAGGTCATGGCCGGTATTGCCAGAAATATGTACTTATATGGATATGGTGTCTGTTCTTTCGGACATGTCAATAGTTACTTTCCTTTCTTTTCTCACCCCTCCCCTCCTCCTTCAAATTTTTGTCGTCGCTGTGTGTCGAGTACTCCAGAGAGCATAAGCAAAGCCGCAGAGTGGAATATCCATTATGACTCCTCGGTCAGATCTCCACCCATTGCCATTCTGACAAAGAGACATCACCAACTTGACCTCATATCTTAAGGATAAAAAAAGCCCACTGGCAATATATGAGTCCCAGCAACCGAACTCGTACGTAACTTTTGACCATAGTGCTGATAGTACGCAGTTATAAATTTCCGTGTGCACCGGTTGTCTGTCATTCCCTCCGCCCCACTTCAGCCGTCTAATGCCCAAGCGCGAAATACCGTACAGTGGAGTGTTAGGTATTACTGTTTTGACATTGCTAATAAGCGTTGTTAATTAAGTCAAAGTTCGCTGTTACTAACCTGTATCTGGCGCTCGAGTTCTCTTTGCTTTGAACATTTTTATGTTGCGACTCACAAATGCAATGTAAAAGAATAAAACGAATTAGTGGTTCATTAAAGAAGTAGCGTAGCGATATTTAACTATTAACACCGCTGTTGCTTTTCGTTTTCTTTGGATTTTATAGCTGCTAATGTTAAAGTGAAGTACATTTGCAACAGACACGTATCGTTCAATTCAACTGCATGATTAAATTGTACAGTGAAAATCATTAACCTCATTTTATAGCGATTCTTCAGTTGAATGATGGAAAACATAGGATGGAATGTAACAATATTATGTAAACGATAGTTGCTACTCACCATATAGCGGAGATGCTGAGTCGGAGGTAGGCACAACAAAAAATGACTGTCACTAAATAAGCTTTCGGCCAATAATGCCTTTGTCAACAGTAGACGACACACACACACACACACACACACACACACACACACACACACACACACACGCACAAACACACACACATACACACATACACACACTCACGCAAACGCAGCTAACACACACATGACCACAGTCTTTGACAGCTTTAGTAGGTCCTCTATTGTTAACAAACCTCATTTTGTGACAGTCCTTTTGTTGTGCCTATGTCCGACTTAGCGTCTCCGCTGTATAATTCTTCAGTTGCCTTGGTTTACTAATTTTGATTTTGAGGCGCATGTATAGCTGCCGAATATCAGTGCGAGAATATTGTGAAGGTAATATTGAAAGACAATGTGCGTGAGCTTGTCGTAGTATGTTCATATAACGAGTACTTACTACCTTTCCTATAGAACAACTTATTTTCAAACAATATTTCAAAACACGCCAGACAGGTAAGTCTACCTCGACCTTGGCCAGCCCTCAATTAAAGCAATACATGAGTACAGGGCTCTGGTGGCCATTCTGCTGTGCGGTACCTCGTGCTCGGGCATCAGGCGGCTGCTGTGAGCAGTGTGAGTAACGAACAACTGGTGTATGTGGAGTTGTTAAGTTACTGTAGGCTACTGTAGACTACCATAAGTGTACTTCGACTATGGCAGCTCTCCTAGTATCTTCAGTCAGTTAAGGTCGTACCTGTGTTATATGTGCATTAGGTGTGTTGCGTAGCACTTGGGCTTTACCTTATATCCAACACTATCTTCACGAAAGCGATCAGTATCTTAGTAGAGTCACCTAAAAAGTTGAAGGGACATACCGTTTAAAAACTGATAGGATATAAAGGGCCAAGTGACATAAAGGACATTTGTGTTCTATATACTTGTCCTCCTGTCTGTTACTTAAAAATAAACAGAATTGAACTTTTCAATGCTTAATTGAGGTTTTTACATTAAAATCGTTGATCTGCAGCGTAAAGCAGAGGGATGGTTTAGTAAAAATAAAGATAAATTACAGATTTATCGCAAAACTCTAAGAAAGGCTATTTACTCAACAAAAAGGTGAAATTAAAAACAAAAGCAAGCATACGTTACGCATCGCATTAATATTTAGTCGACCTTATATAAAATATGCTTCTGTTATTCATAAGCAACTTTAGTATTCGTCAATATTAACATAAAATTCTTGCCTTTGGTCACGATGATGAACATTTTACTGAGTGAAAATAACAATAATTGTGTATATTTTTTATGTGTGCGTGTACACTGTTCTTGCATCAAAAGTGATTGCTTTGGTTACATAAAAGCGCAGAAGTAAAGCGATCAACTACTTTTAGTTACTTACAAAATGCAGTCTTACACATTCACTTACGTTTCTTTCCCTACCAGTACCACTGGCAACTGTACCATTTGATGTGTGGTTTATGTAGTGTGTCAAAACTATCGAATCGTGGATTTGGTGAAGCGCAGTAGTAGTATAATGGCGTTTGTAGCGCAATTTTGATACCAAATTGATATGCAAATTAATTAAATTGATCAATTAATCACCCACACCCCACCCACCGCCACTCCTGGATAACGTCATGTGTTTTCTCAGCTGCACATGTGCCTCACCCACTTCCTCCCCCTCGCTCCTCCCCCACCCCCTCTCCCAACCTACCCTATTGTTATGAATTTCGAATTTTGGCGGGAATTTCGAATTTTGGTGGGAATTTATATGTACCAGGGCTGTGCCGACATCCCAACTCACCCCCTACCCGGGAATGGACATGAAATTAACAATTGTGCTGGTGCCCTTTCTGGCACTCAAACCCCGGTCCTCCTGGGTGGAAAGCCCAAGTATACCCCCCCCCCCCCCCCCCCGCAGCACAATTAAACCGCCAGACGAGTTTGGAATTGGCAGTAGCCAATGGGAACGCAGCATCCGATCACAACGGGGATGTAAGGCAGGCCCAACAACTCTGCAGCCTCAGTTGCGGTCAGTGACCCATAATGAAGCGCCAGTCGAGATTGTCCAGCGCTGTCCAGCCAGAGCAGCAACGAAATATGAAGAAGCCGTGGAAGAGTAAGTACCCCTGGGTTAATGTCTGTATTGACTGCCGTGTGAGGGTCTTTGTGCTTCTGTCATCGCCTTTAACGGTGTTTCTTCTCTGCTCATCAGTGAATGTGACGTCCTCCAGTCTGTGAGTGTCTGCAACAGCAACGTGTCCCAGCCCGTCGCGGCAGCATTCTGGGATCCTGACGCGCACCTGGTCAGCTTAATGGAGCAGGACAGTCAGCTGTTATTGTCGGAGACACCCAGCCAGCCCCTGACTCGCTGAAGTACACCAGGTACTCAAAAACGTCCCAGGAGCGGGAAGCTAATGGCAGATATGTGCCTCGTCTGCCACAGTGATGTGCGCCATTTTCCATATAATTTTATTGATGATGATCTGATTCCCCTCGTGAGCTCATTGAATGTAATAGTTGAAATCTGTTGTGCTCCGTACCAGAATAAGCTCCTGTTTAGCATTCATAATAACTCGCTACATTTCTTCAAAGTACCCCACAAGCATTTCTAGTGGTATACACGCAATAAATCGGCGGTACTCTTTTGCTGTTCTGCCCACAGGCTCGTCTATTAACCATCCTGCTTTTTCTAAGCCATTCAAATCCGTCGGTGATGATGAGACATAAGTTTTAAGGGTTCATACTATGCCGACATTTTGTGTATGGTCAACCTCTATCCAATTAAGTTCATAATGCATTTCCCGGAACAGGAATGGCAAAGCATTACGTATAACTCTTGATCCCACTGTAGGACTACCATCCATTTTGTTAAAGGATCCATCCAAATATATCAAACTCTTGCACGGAAGAGTTAAAGCGTCTTGATGCTGGATGACAACGCTAATTTAATAGTTCCTGTTAAATGTCGTTGAAGCATAAGGTTTATGCGAGAAGTGTTCCTGGCGTAAGATTCTCTCATCATATTCCACTGGGTGAGATATATTGAGCACTTGAGCTTTCATCCAGTAGAACCAGGGTTCGACTCCTAGAAAGGGCACAGATATGTTTAATTTCCCATCAGATCAAAATGCCGCTGGTGGTTTAATTGTGTTAGGGGGTTACACTTAGGCTTTTTTTTGCAGGAGGATCAAGGTTCAAATCCAAGGAAGGGTACTGCCAATTTAAATTTCCCGTCAGTTCCAAGGGGCGCGATGTCAGCACAGCCCTGAGACAAAGAAATTCCCACCAAAATTCGAAATTCCCACCATAATTCTAAATTACCGCCAAAATTTGAAATTCCAGCCAATAATGTAGGTTATGGGGAGGGGGGCGGTGTGAGGTGGGAGAGGGAGAAGAGGCTGGGGCACACGTGCAACTGTGAAAACACGTCATCTTTGGGCAGGGGTGGCCGTGGTGGGAGGGGGCTAGGCGGATTCAGGGGTGATTAATTGATCAGTTTAATCAATTTGCATATCAATTTGATATCAAAACTGTGCTGCAAACCATATCTCCCTACTACTAAGCGCTATTATAGGTACGAGCAAAAGTTTGAAAGGTCATAACTGCGTACTTTCAGGATTATGACACAAATTTTCGAGCGGGATGAGTTGTTGGTGCTGATTTCTGGCAAGTGCGTATTTTTCTCCTCAAAAAATGAGGTCAAGTTTGTGATGTTTCATTGTGAGACAGCGATAATGCCGTCGCAATGGCAGTTGGTGCTTGATGTATCACATCAGAAAAATCTCTTTTCGCGTTCTGCCTAGCACTTCTCGAATACTCTCGACAGCGACTGCGTCACACGCTCGGCCTCCAGCTATGGAACCAACGAGAATCGATTCGCCGCCAGAGCAAAACAAACCCCAAGAGGAAAAGCGAAATAAGGTAAACATAGACCAGAACTAGATCCCTATCCTTGAAGTCTTCCGCAGCATAGTCGACAGATATAGAGCAGCCCAGAGTTCCGGCAATCGAGAAGGTAACGCCGCCTGGAGGGAACAACAGCTTCCAAATGTTACTGCAGGCCAACAGCGTATCGCTGTTGAACCGGTGAGCGAGACTTTCATTCCTGTCGGCAGCCACCCAGCATCCTTCAACGTGAATCAAAAATGTTTATGTTACGATTCAGTTTGTTGTTAAATACCATTTCACCCCCTTCCACATTAGGAGTAGGATAAAAATTTCTGCTGTTGTCAAGTGTATTCGTGAGCCAATGGCCTACATGCAGGCAATATAGGTAATGGTACGCGAAAAGCAGTTTGTGCTTCATAATTGAGGCAAGACTTTAGAAAAATCATATTTTATAGCTTTTGTGGCTATAGGTAACGCATACCACTATCTAAAATAGTGTAAATCCTCACAAAAATAGACGTAAGCAGTAGGAAAAGAGGCGTAACGCACAATGTGTACAAAAATCCGAAGGGAAAGATAAGAATACAAGACCAAGACGAAGTGTTTCTATGAGAAAGGATGTAAGACAGCGATGCAATCTTCATTCATTGTTATTTAATCTGTATATCAAAGAAGAACTGGTGGGAATTAAACTTTCAAGAGTAGGACTGAAATCCAGCTTGAAAGGATATCAGTGATAAGATCCTCTGACCAAAATACTCTCCTCAGTGACAATGTAGAAGAATTACGGATCCTGTTGAATGGAATCAGCAGTGTCTTGGGTAAAGAATAAGAGTTAAGGGTAAACCTACGAGAAACGAAACGGTAACAGGAATGAGATTAGTGGTGAATTTATCAAAATTGTGGATCGCGAAGTAGAAAAAGGTGAAGATATACTGATCTCTTGGAAGGAAAATAACGCATAACGGGTGGATCAAGGAAAACATACAAGAAAAACAGCACAGGCTTAGAGTGCATTGCTTAATAAAATAAGAATTGGCCTTCAGTTTGAGGAAGAAACTACGGACAACAAGCTATGGAGCCCAGCTTTGTATGGAAATGAATCACAGCCTGCTGAACATCTGGAAAAAGAATAGAATTGTTTGGTTTTGTAATTCGACATAACCGTCATCAAGAAATGTGACTGAATGAAATGTAGAATGTTAATTTGCCACTACAAACCGTCGACAAGCCTCAGTCACTAAAACAATAAAAATTTTAAAATGCTGGATTACTAGTTCCGACGCTTCGACTCACTGAGTCATCACTTACAAATGTAATTACAAACCTGGAAAACGGCATTTATAACTGCAACCACACTTCTTTCACACACTACGAAAAATACATTAAAACCTGCAAACCGAAGCAAAGACAGCATAGACGGGTCAGTAGACGTCATGACGACTTATGGTTGATCAGTCATTTGACATCTTAGTGCAGTGTAGATGAAACTGCATGGGGATGAAAGATATTATATGCTCTTGTATTACGTCCTGCAGTGATACCAGAGTATATTATATCTTACATCCCCATACAGTTTTCATCAACACTGCATTAAGGTGTGAAATGACCGATCAGCCAAAACATATCATGACGTCTTGTGACCCGTTTCTGTTGCCTTTTCTTCAGTGGTGTTAGTGTATTTTTCGTAGTATGTGGAGGACGTGTGGTTGCAATTATTAATATAGTTTCCAGATTTTTGATTACATTTCAAAAAGACGATTCAGGGCGTCGAAACTAGTAATGAAACCTTTTAAAAATTTGTTGTTTTAGTGACTATGGCTTCACGACCGTTCGTGGTATCAAATAAGATTTTAAGAATCGTTTGAGAGGTGGTGCTGTAGAAGGATGTTGAAAACTAGGTGACATGAGAAATGGCGAGTATTTGAGCAGAAGTGGCGCACACAGGTCCATGTGGCGCACAGGCAATGAGAAGGAACAAGGTGACAAGAGGTGTGTTAAGATGTCAAGTATTAATATCCACATCTGTAGAGAAAGAGAGAGGTGGAAATACATTCAACAAATAATTGAGGACGTTGATGAGGAGGTTGGCGTAGAAGTGGAAGACGTGGTGGCCAGCATAAAATCACTCAGAAGGCTCATGATCCCAGAAACAGGAAAAATAAAAAAAATAGAACAAGCACTTGCATTCTCAATAAAGAGAATCCACAGTTTCCCATTGGAACAAGGTCACATAGCATCAAAGAAAGGCACCAGCAACAATATTTGGTTTCAATATTATATCTGTTACTGGTAGAGGCCTATGAGAAAATGACTATAAAGGCTTTACGAGTAATATGTGGGTCACTTGGGAGCAGCCCCTCTTCTAAGGTTCATTTTAACCATAACTTTAATTAACTTTTAAGTTTCAATGGGACCTTAAAAGTTAATTAAAGTTATGGTTAAAATGAACCTTAGAAGAGGGGCTGCTCCCAAGTGACCCCTCTTCTAAGGTTCATTTTAACCATAACTTTAATTAACTTTTAAGGTCCCATTGAAACTTAAAAAATATTTTCCTTATCTGTTGGGTAATCTTGTTCAACCTTAAATAAGGTGTAAGTATACCTTAAACTCATTTTATTTTTAAATCTTTTTTAAGATTAAAACCAACCACACTCTCCCCAATGAGGTTTCCAAAAGTATATCTTGTTTAAGGTTAAAACTAGCCATAAAACGTAATCGAAAATAATGAACCTATTTTATGGTTCACCCAATCTTGAAAAGTTAACCTATTTT
The DNA here is from genome assembly GCF_023897955.1 of Schistocerca gregaria. Classification (NCBI taxonomy): domain Eukaryota; kingdom Metazoa; phylum Arthropoda; class Insecta; order Orthoptera; family Acrididae; genus Schistocerca; species Schistocerca gregaria. The sequence continues at coordinate 378,062,761 of NC_064923.1, forward strand.
AAGGTTAAAACTAAACTTAAAAAACGTCATAAGATTTTATTAAAAAATATGGTTCAAAGTCATCATAAAAAACATTCAAAAATGTTGAGAAAGAGTGTGGCTAATCTTAATCTTAAACAAGATTTAAAAAGTATTAAAAATTATGGTGGAACCATCCATTTTATTTAAATAAATAATTTCACATTTGTGAAATAAAAAGTGGTACAAATAATGGTTAATCTTAACCTTAAAATGTAATCGAAGATTTTTTCAAAACTTATTCCTACACCAAACCAACCATCTTCTAGGCTCCTATTAACCTTAAAAATTATTTTACTTATCTTTACAGTGTGCTCTAAGTATACCTTAAAAATTATTTATAGTCTACCATTTTTCTTAATCTTAATTAAGATTGTGTCTACCTTAAAAATTATTATACTTATCTTAATCTTGTTTAAGATTGTGGTTTGTGTCTACCTTATTTTCCTATTTATTTTTTATTCAATAACCCCAAGGATATGTTTCAATAATACCGCCAGCCTCCGGCTCAATCATTCTAAGAACAACATGTGAAAAAGTATTAAGAGAAGCTCCACCTATTTTAGAGTTGGAAGAACGTGAGAAGTTTTGTGATGACACAGGTAATATGTTTGAAGTTGAAGTAAGAGGAGTCAGAGATGTAAACAAAATATATTTTAAAGCTATCGATATTGAAAAATTGTTTGAAATGGAAAACTTAATAAGAGATTTAACTCACAATACTAACAATTTTAATATAGATTTAGATTATACAAAATTTTTAATGCCCCAAAGTCGCCAAATTAGCGGTGATGGGTCAGAAGAACAAAAACGAGTCAAACGAACATTTTTTACTTATAATGGTCTTTTAAAGGTTATTTTTAAATCCAATTCAGGTACAGGATATCGATTTCGTGATTGGGCTACTAAAGTAGTATATACAGCTCATCTCGGTACTGATGAACAAAGATTTGAGCAAGCTTTAGATATTGCTGGAGTAAACGCATCTCTCGTAAAACCTGTTGTTTCCATAAATTTTAATGGCTTGTGAACCATTAAAATTAAAACTTCTCCATCAAAAGTTTTCAGTAATTAGTCCATGCTTAAGATCATAAGTCAAGTTTCTTTTACCATACATAATTATGTATGCTAAAGTGTTGTCAGGAATTGGTGAATTAAAAGTAGCTGACGATTTCATGGCAGTTTTTTGTGCAGTGACAACATTCTTTCTCCTGCTCATATTTATTACGTAAATAGGGTACGAATTAATGAAATTGTATGCACTAATTTTATGGTCATCTTTCAATTCAGTTATTCTCTTAAAGTCTGCAAATGCATTGTATGCCTTCAAACAAGTGTCTGGAGGATCTATGTTCCACAGTTCTTCAGGAAATATCTCATTTCTGCCATTCTTTAGATAAATGTTTTGGAGATGCACGTGATCATACACTGATGAGTCTGCATCTTGGTTTCCTTTCCTGTTGGTCTGAAACACCACAAACACAAAATAAGGCATGTCAAATTCCATAGAGTTGTAGTAATTCGTTATATCTAGCTCAAAGTTTCTCTTACCACTAATTCCTGCTATTTCCTGCGTCTGAAGATCAAAAAATGAAATCGGAATCTTAGGGTCCTTTAGCATCTTTTCTCTTAGCTCTAGTTCATAATTAGGCTCATACTTAACAATGGGTACTCTAATCTCTAAACTGGTAATGGTTACTTTACCCAACTCAGGTCGAGAGCCTTCAATATCTGCACCACTATTATTTTGCGAAAACCATCTAAACAAGGCATCGCTAGCATTTGCGCTTCCCACAAATGTTACTGTTAAGTCACCTTCCCACATGATTTCTTTGTAATCCTTAAAAAATCCACCCAACATTTTTAACGGATACAACACCTCGTTTTCCTTTCTTCGTAACTTACCATTGTTAATGAAATTACCCTCGAATCTAATGTCATCGTCGAGAGAAGAAGTAAGGTGGTATAAAACCGTCGACGAAATGCTTGGATGCTCTAACCTGTAGATTATGTGACCTCTTTTCTTAACAATTACTGCACTCCATAACTGTGTCGGAAAGTTGTCAACGAGTTTAACATTCGATTTACCTTCGTAAGAAGTGTAATCTGATCCATTTGCGTGAGTAACATTATAGGTCATATACAAGTAAGCATTGTTGTCAAACCAACCATCACCAACTTTGATGTCTATTTCTACATCTTTGTTCGGTAGGTTTAAATTATTCCTAGTCTTCTCATTTACTGGAAAAGACTGCCACTGATAGCTTTCTATTTTATTCATTTTATTTACTGCAATATTTTAATTTTAAAGCATTTCTAAAAGAACAGTCACTGTAGCTCCACCAAAATCTATCGCAGCATCATTTTCATCCGTTACACTTACTTCCAGGTTTTGAACTTTATCGTGCACAGGGAAAAATAATGGATAATTCGGTTCGTGTATTATAGGACTACCAAACTGTAAGTGACCACACCCCTCCAATTTGGGTTTAAAAGAAGCAATAATGTTTGTTTCTCGATGAAAGTGGTCAGAATCCTTTACAAACATACCATCAGCTAAGTTAAAATGCACTTTAATTTTTTCAAAAGGGATTATTTTCGGTAGCTCATTTGCTACAACTTTTGTTACAGGTTCCACAATTGCGTCTCTAAAACCTAGCATCCTCCCAAAACTACATTCCTTATTAAAATACAGCTTAAAGTCTAAGCTTTCTATCTCAACTCTATTTACGATTTCGTTAGCCTTAATCTTTATATTACTAGCATTGAAAGGTTCCTGGCTCTGAATACACCTCTCTAAATTGTCTAGACTGTACTGCCCTGATGTTATATATAAAGTATTAACCACACCATCTTTCTCATAGTGTAATCTGTTATTATCCTTTGTGACATTTGGAGTTAAGAATGTTGAATAAAATCCGACCAAACCAACCTTTGTATACATGTTTCTTATTGGTACATTTAGCCTCTTTTTTAAGTTTGAGGATGTACCACTAATTTCAAAAATTCTATTCATTTATTAATTAAGTAATAAGTAGTAAATAAAAAAGTAAAATGACTGATTGGGATCCAAAGATCAGAATTCGAGAAAAACGAATCAAAAGCAGACATGGGAAGTTATTACCTAGTTCAATTCGTTGCGCCATCGTTGGACCAAGTGGATGTGGTAAAACAACTTTAATGGTTGATAATTACCTTCTGTGCCCTGGATGGCTTAACTGGAACACCATTAAACACTTGTACATCTACTCGAAAAGCTTAGAATAGTTTAAGTACAAACATCTTATGGAAAAATGTGACTGAATTGAAAATGAACACAATGAGAAGGTAGCTACATTTGTTAGTAACTGTGATGACATTATACCATTAGACGAATGTGAAGAGTGCTCCGTTGTAGTGTTTGACGACTTTATATCAGAAAACCAAGATATTGTAAGAGAATACTTTACCAGAGGAAGACATAAGAACATTGACTGTTTCTACTTAGCGCAAACGTATTCTAAAATACCCAAGCAGTTGGTGAGAGACAACCTTAACTTTTTAAACATATTTAGACAAGATGACATTAATTTGAAACACATCTACGACGAATTTGTAGGTGGAGACTTTAAATGGAATGACTTTAGAGAGCTTTGCAGTAAGGTGTGGAACGAGGACTTTGGATTCATAACTGTTGACATGACTCGAAAGCTGTATGACGGTAGGTACCGTAATAAAATTAAAACTTTTATCAGATTTTAATGGTTTTTTAACCATTAAAATACCACATTTTTTCTGTTTACCCAACTATTGTGTGAGCTATCAAAACCTAGCCACTTAACAAATACTTTGTCACCCTTTTCTCTTAAAACTTTTTCTACAAGATACACATCTGGATACTTTGTCTTTTGTAACTCCTGTTCGTAAAAACTTCCTTTAATTTCTTCTTCACTTGTATCTTTTAACTTGTATGTAGTCGGACTTGTGTTATTAATCTGAGTCACTTCAAATATTTCTGTCGACCAATTAGCAGTATAACCTTTTTCGAACAAGCCTTTAAGTTTACTTATCCTAACTTTGTCACCTATCTTGAACTTGGGCGCATCTGCTTTGAGTTGCATCGTAGGTACCACCTTCTTTGCATTCTTTTCGTTTACGTCTACTGGTTTCATCCCTATTGTCCTGTGTTTCCTGTTGTTGTAATCATACACCAGTTTTTGAAGTAGCTCAACCCATTTTTGATTGCTCTGGAGTGCAAATTGTTTCCACATTTTTTCCTTTAAAGTCCTGTTGAACCTTTCAACTACTGAAGCCTTAAGTTCTGTAAACGTAGAATAATGATTTACACCTGTAAGTTTCATGAGCTCTTTGAAGTGTTTGTTGTAGAATTCTTTGCCATTATCTGTTTGTAAGTGTTTCGGCGTCCTTTCTTGTAGTATACCTTTAAAAGCGTTGGTAATACTTTCACCTGATTTATCTTTAACAGGAATAGCCCAAGCATACTTTGAAAAGACGTCTATTACAGTCAGTAAATACTTCATACCCTTGTTGAATTTTGATATACCTTTAAGGTGACCAGAATCCATCTCAACCAAGTCAGCCTGCCACAAATCATCTATACCGTAGGATGTAAGAGGTTTTCTTGGAAAATTCTTTCTCAGTGGCTTGTGAAGCTCTTGTATAATTTCTTCACGAATACTTTTACTTGTCGGAGACATTACTTTATTTTTATAAACTTACTTTTCTTGGTATTACACACCCCACAATAGCCCTCAATCCTATGACGACCGTTTTTCGTCACAACTCTCTTGGGATGAAGTATAGTAGTAACTTTTTTGCAGCTTAGACACCAAATATGTTTATCATCCATCATTTATTTGTTCGGAAATTAAAAAATCAAGATTCTAAGCCCTCGTCAATAGCATCAGTAATTGATGCAAGTTCACCAAATAGTAAGAGTTTTACGTCCACAGGGACTGTCTTCGCCGACTCTTTTAGTCTTACGGTTAGGAAATTTCCTTTATGAATTAATATTGGGTTATGCTTGTCCTCAATTACGTGTAATTTGTCATGTACATTTACTGAAACATCAAAATCATTAAATGTTAAATCTTTGTTTATATCTTTTCCAATGACAATAACTTTTTTCAGTACAAAATCATACTCGAAGGTGTACGTTTGTTGCTCTAATCCAGTCATAAAAGTGAATTCAACTGTTTGTTTATCACATATTTTGTTCAGGCCTTGTTCAGTTTTGTTGATGTATTGAGATAAATCACCTTTTGTATAATAATCTGAGAAAACTTTTTCTAGGTCCTTTTTACTGTAATAATGGTCGAGTTTGGTTTTACTTACATAATTATTAAGGGTTGTTAGTATACTTGTGTATTTGGCATTAGCAACATCATTAACAGCATCGAGCTGGCTTTTAGTGACTGCATCATATCCACCTATGGCATCTGCTATGTTTACAATGCGCCTTCCTTTCAATGATACCCAGTTCTTTGAAAATGAGAAATACTTCTTAATATTAAGTTTACTGATACTAGATTCTAGTCCGTTTATGACGTCTCTGACATCGTCTAGTTGTTCAGTACCTTTCTTTATCTTGTTTCCGAAAATATCCATTTATTGTATCAAGAATTTTAATAAAACTCCATCCATCTGTAAATAGCTTCAGTACCATCACACACAAATGACCGCATATAAACTGATCGAAATTCTGAATTCTTTCTGAGTTGTAAAACAGATTGTCAGGACCCAGGTATTTCACTAAAGTTTGTGGTATACTGCCACCGAATGAGTCAAAAACGTATTTTTCATTACCCTTCTTGTAATAGCATATCCAGTGAGTACCAATGTGATCAGATGTATCCAAGTTAACTACCCCTGATTCGATTTCTTTAGGTTCTAACGGTAGGTCGTCGGCCATGAATACACCTCTAAAATTTTTGATTTTTAAAGACTTTGCTAACCTCTCGATATCATAGTTGCTCAACGGGTGATCATATTTTTGCACAATTTTTTCGACTTTTTTTCGACTTTTTTCTTTAAAAAAATACCATATCCCGCTTTCTTTTCCATTTCAAGGTTATGCCTCTTTTGCTCTGCTAACTCTGCGTCTTCCTTTTGCTTTTTGTGCACAGCACTTGTTATTGCCGCAGCACCACCAGCTAAAGACCCGATTGCTCCCAACGCTGCAAGTATCAGTGGTAGAAATCCACCTTCGTGCTTATTCAATCCAGAACCTGCTTTCAATCTCTTAGAGTTTAGGTACTCGAGTATCTTCTTCACAACAGGTATAGAAAATGTTATCAGTAAGCTACCACCTTTTTTAAGTTTATTAGCTTTCTGTTTCATTTGAGTCTCTGTAAGATAAGCATCTAGAAAGCCATGATTTTTCAGGTCGTCATTGGACAGTTTTATTTTAATAGATTTCGCTCTCGGATTCCCACTGGAGGGAATGTTGTAGTCAATACTAAATCCTTTCATTTATTATCTCAAATAAATTAAATATTTTAGTGCTACACCCATATTAAATTTTAATGGGTTGTGGCCCATTAAAATTACACCTCTTCATTCACATTCACAATACCCATCCATTATCATCTAACCCTAGACCTAGCTTCCTTTTCCCAAACATTATTCCAGCTACAGCTGTTGAAGCTAATCTTTCTCCTAGGGAAGCATCTTTACTGAAAATCCTTTCCTTTGCCGCTTTCTGCAGTTCTTTATCAGCTTGAAGTCTTTCTTCCAAATCTTTATGATCCCTGTATGCGATATCATGCCTTTTACACGCTTCATCTAGAGGATTAACTCCTGCATCACCTCTAGCTAATCTTTCTTCTAGTTTGGTACCAGGGCCGCAGTAATTGTATCCAGGTAAATGCATTTCAACAGGAAGATTATTAATTAACGTGTTCACTAAGCCCTTTCCATAACTTTCTGCCTTCCAGAATGTATGAGGGAGATTGTTTAGAAATCTAATTAGGTAAGGTATCCCCTTTGGATTATTTACTATGAAGTCATTAAATTTACTCGTAAGCATCTTGGTTATTCCAACCTTCTCATTGTGGAAGTTATTATTTCCAGCATTCTCTTCACCATGAATAACCATTAGCCTATCAATTAAATCTCTGACATCATTCATCCACACGTACTCGACTGGTTTGTCTGTATACCTCTTTACAAAACCCATACCACCCTTTGTGTTTGGCGAGTTACCACGTTCTTTCTTGAGTGACTGCCATATTGGTTTAATGATGTTGTTGTATTTTTCGCTACTGCTTGACTTGGGTTTATTCCCCTTTGGATCATTGTTCTGATATATCGCATTGGTAACCTTCAGCATAGTTGTATAGGTATCAAGATCGTCAGATGTGTACTCTTCAGGTGCTACGGTTTTCTGAGTCAGGAGCTTCATAAACCTATTGGTGGCTTTAAAGGAGTTACCCTTCACCATAATATTATCGTTGTTGAATGTTACTTCGGAGTCACCCATGTAATGCCTACCATTGTCAAAACGGAGACCAAAAATTGTGTCACCTAGAGCGCCTAAGTATTTTGAAACTTTTGGGCCCAGGTAAGTTGTTGAGTAGTCTGAAACAGCCTTCATCTTCTGCCGTTCCTCGTCTTCAATTTGTTCCAACATAGGCTCCAACCTCTTACGTGTCTTTGGTGTGATGGGGTCATCAACAAATAAGCTTCTCTCAAACGATGTTACCTCAGGAGTAGGTGGTATAGGGAACATATCGTCAAACCCCCCATCGTAAGGTAGTAGCTGCTTTTCAATCTCACGATTTTTTTCTATAGCATCAATTACGTCCTTCCCTATTGCATCTAATTTGTCAATTACTGGTTGGTCCTCCTTTTTGTATTTTTCGTATTCGGTTATAGGCTTAATTTTCCATTCTTTAAATTGGTCTTTGATTTGTTCAAATTTCTTTCTGTTCTTTTTTGCTTGCTTAACAAGCTTTTCATCATATTTTGCAAACATTTATTTAAGGAAAAATAATAAAATTATTCGTTGGACGTTGACGTTGGTACGTTGACGTTGACGTTGACGTTGGGACGTTGACGTTGACGTTGGGACGTTGACGTTGACGTTGGGACGTTGACGTTGGTACGTTGACGTTGGGACGTTGGGACGTTGACGTTGACGTTGGGACGTTGGTACGTTGGAGATTTTAAGGGTCCTAGTACACCTCTTCAGCATGTACCATTTATTGTATTTTATATTAATGGTGTTCCGTTTAAAAAATATGATGGTGGTTATAACCACCAAGATTTTCAAATTTTTATAAAAAATGTTATGGCTGAAGCATCTAAAGTTAAAGATACGTCAGAAATAAGTGAAATTCCACCTTATACTATTGGAAAACCAAATTCTGCCAAAGTATGCTACTTAACATATCAAAAAGCTTATTAAATTAAGGTTAAAAATAAGATAAATTAAGATTATTTTTAATACTTTTAAAGTATTAAAAATAGAGTAAATAAATATAAAGATTCCAAACAAAGATTCCAAACAAAAATTATTATGTCAAATATAACATTTAATTATTATACTGTTGATGATCTTAAAGTTTCACTTGTTTTTCAACAAGGTCGTACATTCAGAGGTGCAACCCCAAAATCTAAAATCAATTTAAAAGAACTCAATGTCGTGTATCTTCTTGTCGTTGTTTGTTTCTTTGACACCATTGTATAACATCTTTAATCCAACCAAAGTATTGCAATCATCCCAGCTTAATAATTTGGTGTATCTATCGGGTAATATAATCTTGTATTCACTGTCGAGTTGTAGACAAAACTTTTGGCCATATTTTGTACTTATATTCTCAGCATTTGTAATGGTATAAGTGTGTCCCTTTTGTAACTCATTCAGCTTTGTAAACGTTTTGTTGGCGCTGTTAAGTTTCAATAGCAGTTGATTTCGTTCCATTTATTTACTGCAATATTTAAAAAAAAAAAAAAAAATCCCGTTAGGGTTTTAATGTTTCTAGCTGAGTCACAGTATCTTTTAAACTCTTCACTAGTACCGTAAAAGAAGATGACTTCTTGGGACAGTTTATACCAAATAAAGAAAGATCGAATTTACCTGCTCTTACTAGTACGTTTGAGAATTCATTGTATTCATATAATATACCATCCTTGAAGAAGTAGAGCAAACCGTTTGTGTATCTAAAAACAGAGTCTAAGGCTGAAGGCACCCCCGGGAAGCTTTTACTGATCACTCCATAAGCCTTTGCTCTAAAACTACATTCATCTATTTCTGCAAAGTATACATCGTCATAGAAAATAAAGGTTCTGCCAGAGTAAGTGTTCACAGCTCCATGTACAACAGAATTTTGTCGCAACCCTATATCAGATACTCTTTTAGGGTAACCAGATTCTAACGCTAAGCTCGGTATCTGAACCATGTATATCATGTTATTAATGATCAGAACGACTTCACCTGATGGTCTCTGATAAACAGCAGATACATTTTCGAATTGTTGAGGTAGAAACGTTAACCAGTCTGTTATTAGTTGTGGCTTCGAACGATCCTCGTTGTTATTAAGAGCAGTCATCCAAACCCACCTTCCACAAAAAATGTATAAAAACTCATTCACAATCACCGAAGCTCCAAACTGCTTAAGTCTGCACAGTTCAGGTTCCTTTTCAGGCACGGCTTCGGTTGAGGGAGAAGCTGGAGTAGGAGGGTTACTAGAAGCACGTTTCCCATATAAACTTTGAATACCGCGTATATCGTCTTCAGATAGGGTGGTGATAGTGTTATTGTAAAATGCGTACATAATTGACTCAGAGAAATCTGAATGTGCCATACCCAGCGTGTGACCAATCTCGTGAACTAACACTGTAAATAGGTTTGTTTGTGAAGATGGTGTGTTATTGTCCATTTCCACGTACCAATATTCATCCTGATCAACGTGAATTTCAATGGGGTCGTTGTACAAATTAGGATAATCTGCATGCGCTAATACGTTTCCTCTGCCATCAAAACTTCGTTGACAGAACTGTAGGGCTGAATTTTGGCGTCGGTGTGCACCTCTCTTGGTCGAAATGACAATATCAGGACTTTGGTTGCTGTTCTCAAAAGTAAGATCCGTGTGTTCCTGCCACATTTTGAATGCTGCCTCTGCCACCTGTAACATTTTTCTAGTTGCTAGGTAGTAATGCCACTTAATATTCTTCTTATTCCACTTGTAGATGTGTGTAGTAAAGCTTAAAACGTTATCTTCCACGCCACACCTCGGGTTGTTCATTAATTGTAATGTTTCATCAGTAAGCTCACCATTAGCTGGTAGATTATACTTCTGCTGGAATAACATAAGTGCGTCTTTGTACGCTTCATCACTCAATTGAGAAAGTTGATTTTCTTGGTAGTCTAAGTACCCAAAGTCGTGTAAATATTTTACTGCTGCTTCATCGTGAGCACACACTAAGGATAATAGTGAAAGTATAATTATTTTGTTCATTTATTTGAATGGAAATAATAAAAATGATTTTAAAAAGAAAATAAATAATTAAATAAATGAAATCAGGCGGTGACGAGTAGATCCTTCCGTATTTTCATTGACGCTAGTATGAACAGGCGCGTCTCGTCTCTTGCGATAGCTTCACGGTCAAGGCTGCTGCGACTGCGATAGCTAGCTGAGAAGACAACGGTGAAGGTCAGGTCGCCGACGTCACTATCGCCTGCATTAGTCACAACAGCGCTGCTCTAGCGTAATAATTTAACTTAAATGTATATTATTCACTTAAACGTAAATGTTCCGCTAATAAATTGTTGTTTTTGGGTGTTGTTGTGTATGTTACACTACGTAATGTAAGTAAAAATATACGGTAAGTCAGATGAAGCGTAATGCTGAGAGAGAGAGTAAGATTAATAGCTTACTCGAATGCATTTGTTTCGCCGGCGCGGTAGCTCAGCGCGTTCGGTCAGGAAGACTGGCCACCTTTCTGAAGAAAAAAATGAGTAAAGTTTTCATCGTGGAATTTTGAGTGACGTCATGAGACGTCCGCAATGATCCGCTCTCCCTCATCTGCTAAGAAGTATGGGACGAGACGTGGTAACAAAGAGGAAAAAAACCCTGTGGGGCAGAAGAACAAGGACGACGAAGAAATGATACAAACAAAAGACCCCACAGGGTTCCTCGGCGCCGAGGTTTTGCTGTTTTCGACAAAAATTATTTTTTTAATTAGATAATACATATAATAAATGTCTGTGAGCAATAAACTAATACCTCCTTGTAGCATGACGGCTATAATGAAAGGCGATGACAACCCCGCAGTACTTCCTTTTGATATAAATAAAGTGCCAGAAAATATGTTGTTTCCCGTTTTTAATTATCTGCGCAGCCTTCAGTATTTACAACTGATTATTATGGAACATGTAGAAGACGAGAGAGAACTCAACGCAATAGGTGAAGGTATGTCACAGCTAGAAAAACAATTTGAAAAGTTGATGGTTGAAATAATACCACAATCTGACTCTGAGGCTGAACAATCTGACTCTGAAGCTGAACAATCTGACTCTGAGGCTGAACAATCTGACTCTGAGGCTGAACAATCTGACTCTGAGGCTGAACAATCTGACTCTGAGGCTGAACAATCTGACTCTGAGGCTGAACAATCTGACTCTGAGGCTGAACAATCTGGATGTTTAACTGATTTAAATGCTAAGCTTGAACACGAAATTGAAAAATTAAAAATTAAGCATAAAATAAAAGATAAAGAAATCGAAATATTGCAATTAAAATTAGAAATTATGAAACAACATCTGCAATATCCTGAGGCTGAACAATCTGACTCTGAGGCTGAACAATCTGACTCAGGCTAAATTCAAATATTATTTTTAAGGTCTACGAAACCTTAAAACTATTGGTAGCAAGTAGTAAGAAGATTTTTTCAAAATTAAAAAAATGAATTTTTATTTAATTTTTTTAATAAAATCAATCAGTAAATAAATGAATATGCCGGAAGGAAATAAATATAACTATGCAGATAAATACTGCAACAAGTGTGGGTGGGAAATCACTTATAAGAATTGGTCCAGGCACTTGAAATCAAAGGGTCATCTTAAGAATGACCCAAACAATGAAGAGAAGGAGGAGCACAACAAAGATAAAATATACCGCGAAGATCTTAAGATCTTGGCTAAGGATTATAATCTTAGTGGTGTTTCGAAAATGAAGAAATCGCAACTTAAAGAAGCTTTGGAAAAGACTAAGGACATGTTGTACAAGAAGCAGGATTTGGAAAAGCTAAGGGTACCACAGCTGCGAGAGATTGGAAGAAATAATAACATTAAGGCGACTGTTAGGATGAGGAAGGCTGAAATAATTGAATCCATTTTGAAGACGCAAGACATTGTCTTTCGTAATAAGGTAGCTCAAGAGTTAGGCTTTCACGAAGACTTGATAGAACCACCCAAGGAAGAAAGAAAACCACCCTACAAGATCACTGAAACAAACTCACGATTCATTAAGAAATTTAACGCGACTGAAGTAGACTACACCATTAAAGTTGATAAGTTAATGCAAGTTGAGAACGCCATCAACGCAATGATTAAACTGGCCAAAGAGAAAGGAAACTACAAAAAAGGAGACAAATTAACAGTAGTAGCAAGCAACCCAAATTTCCCTCATGATATTTCAACCGTGGTACAATCTAATGTTAACGCCAGATCTTTCATGAGTCATATCGGTAGAATTCTATCTTCTAACGAGAACTTAAATATCACACAGACCAGGTTCAATATTAAGATTCTGAATGTACCTAGAGGTCAAGGCAGGTCGAAAATTATAAATCTATCTGAAGATGTGAGAACCAAAAGATGCATCACCCAAATAAAGAACAAAGATAACTTGTGCTGCCCACGAGCCATAGTAACAGCCCTGACCTACCACACGAATGAGGTTCTCGGTAGGCCGCTTAGTGAAATGGAAATTAAATTAGTTAGGCAAGGTAGACCTATTCAAACTGAGCTAACCCTAGAGTTGTGCAAGAGACTAGGTAACTACAACGAAGAAGGCTTCACACTAGAGGACATAAAGAACGTAGAAGAATTGTTGGGTATTCAGATAAAGGTTGTGTGTGCTGAAAATTTTAATTCGGTTATATACTCGGGCCAGGAGAAGGATACTAAACTTCATTTATACAAAAACGGGAATCATTTTGATGTAGTAAACAGTATGAAAGCTTTCTTGGGTAGTGTATATTACTGCGATAGGTGCGATGCACCTTACAACAACAAGGATAAGCACAAGTGTAAGAAGAATGTAAATGTGTGTATTCTGTGCAAGAAACCTGCGCACTCCCCTGAAGAAAAGAATAAGGTTTATTGTAAGGAATGTAACAGGTATTGTTACAACCAGGAATGCTTAGATAACCACTCAGAAGTTTGTAACACAGTTTATAAATGTAGAGGATGTAATTTAATTTTATCGAGATCTAAAGAGCATAAATGCGGATACTCCTTTTGCTACAATTGTATGGAATCTTATAAGACTGGTGAACATCAATGCTACATACAACATAAACATCAGAAAGGCGGAAGGTGTGAAAGTCGGTGTATTTGTAAGGCTACCGATAAGGAGAGTTTTTTGGAACACTTTGTAGCTAAAAACAAGGATAAACTTCTCAAAAATGTTAAGCTCACTACCCTTCAAAGACAATTTGGTAATGGAGATATTTCAGAACAAGAGTATAAAGTACTCTACAATAATACACTGACTGAAATTATAACGTTATTAAATGGTTGCCATTACACAGAAAAGTATATCTGGTTCGACTATGAAGCTGAGCAAGATACTGGAGTGCACATCCCCAACCTCGTAGTAGCCCACTATATTGACGGTACCAAAGTTTCCTTCAAAACAAATGAAGAGTTCTGCAAGTGGTTGATTTCTAAGAACCACCAAGGGTACACGGCTATTGCACACAATGCGAAAGGCTATGACTCACAATTCATTTTAAAATACTGTATAGAGAATACGTTGAAACCATACACTATATACAATGGAACAAAGTTGATGATGCTAGAGGTAAACGGACTAATAAGCATTATTGATAGCCACAATTTCGTAGCTTCTCCTTTGAGTGACTTCCCTAAAACATTCGGGCTGAAAGAACTTAAGAAGGGTTACTTCCCACATTTCTTCAACACAAGAGACAATCAGACTTATGTAGGACCTATTCCTGAGACCAAATACTATGGCGTAGACACAATGAAGACAAAAGCTAGAAAAGAGTTTCTTGAGTGGTACAACAATAAGGTTAAAGAAAATTATATATTTGACTTTCAAAAAGAATTTATGGATTATTGTAACTCTGATGTAGATATTCTGCGTAGAGGTTGTTTGGAGTTAAGGAAACAATTTTTAGAGATTGCTAACATAGATCCATTTCAGTACATAACTATTGCAAGTGTTTGTATGGGTATTTATAGGTCCAAGTACCTCCAGGAAAATACTATGGCTGTGATAAAAAGTGACAAGAAAGAAATGTATAGTAAAGAGTCGATAACCTGGCTCAACACCTTCGGGGGTGTACAACACGCTTTGAATGGTGGAGAAGTAACGATTCGTGGGGCAAAAGTAGATGGATTCAATAAGGACACTAATACAGTATATCAGTTCCACGGTTGCTTTTGGCATGGATGTCCTGATTGTTATCAAGAAGAGACTATTAACAATGTTAACCATGAGACTATGGGAGACTTGTACGAGAAAACAAAGCAAAGAAGTTACCAAATTAGGGAAGCAGGATACAACCTTGTCGAAATGTGGGAATGCCAGTGGGCTAAGAGCAAAGGATACAACAATACTACTCCAATCGTTGAGCCCTTGAACCCTAGAGATGCTTTCTATGGAGGAAGAACAAATGCAAGCAAGCTTAAAGTGTGTGGTAAAAAGCTGAGATACATAGATGTATGCAGCCTCTACCCTACAGTTCAGTATTTTGATTACTATCCTGTCGGTCACCCTATAAAATTATACAAACCTAAGAGGTACAACAAAAATTGGTACGGTTTGATTAAGTGCAAAGTATTACCACCGCGTAAGCTGTATCATCCTGTTTTGCCTATTAAAAAGGATAAGTTGATATTTGGGTTGTGTGGAAAGTGTATTGAGGAAAAATGTGGTGCTTGGCAGCACACAGACGATGAAAGGGTGATAATAGGAACGTGGACTACAGATGAAGTGAAGAAAGCTATAGAGAAGGGGTATAAAGTGGTACAAGTATACGAGGTTTGGCATTTTGAAGAAAGAAGTAATGATCTATTTAAAGGATACGTTAAGGACTTTATGAAAATTAAGCTAGAAACGAGTGGGTGGAAAGAAGACTTTGAAACTATTGAAGAGTACACCACAGCGGTTAAGGAACATCTCGATATCGATCTGAATCCCGAAGAAGTGGTTCCGAATCCTGGTAAGCGTGCCGTTTCAAAGATTTGCTTAAACTCATTGTGGGGTAAATTCGGTCAAAGACAGAACTTGACCCAAAGTGAATACGTAGTGGATGTAGAGAGGTGGTACAAAATAATGTTAGATGATAGGGTTGATATAAGCAATATGATTTTTATTAATGATAATATTGTACAAGTCACCTATAAGTACAAAGATAATTTCGTTGAAGACTCCTACTCAACCAATGTGTTTATAGCAGCATTTACAACTTCTAATGCGCGCCTACGGCTTTATGATATGCTAGACAGGCTAGGGTCAAATGTGGTCTACTACGATACTGATAGTATTGTTTATATTGATGATGGTACCAACACTGTTGAAACTGGTTGTATGTTGGGGGAGTGGACTGACGAACTGGGTAAGGATGATCATATCACAGGCTGGATTTCTACAGGACCTAAGAGCTACGGGTACGTGACATACAAAGGAAAGGAAACTATGAAGGTGAAAGGCTTCACGTTACATTATGAAAATTCTAAAGCACTCAACATAAATACCATGAAAAATATTGTGGATAAGGAGATAGATAAGGTTAAATTAAACTACAAAATGATTACTAGAGATACAAAAACCAAAAGATTGATTAATAAGGATGTTAGTAAGGAATTCAAATTTGACTATGATAAGAGAATGATTGAGCCGGAGGCTGGCGGTATTATTGAAACATATCCTTGGGGTTATTGAATAAAAAATAAATAGGAAAATAAGGTAGACACAAACCACAATCTTAAACAAGATTAAGATAAGTATAATAATTTTTAAGGTAGACACAATCTTAATTAAGATTAAGAAAAATGGTAGACTATAAATAATTTTTAAGGTATACTTAGAGCACACTGTAAAGATAAGTAAAATAATTTTTAAGGTTAATAGGAGCCTAGAAGATGGTTGGTTTGGTGTAGGAATAAGTTTTGAAAAAATCTTCGATTACATTTTAAGGTTAAGATTAACCATTATTTGTACCACTTTTTATTTCACAAATGTGAAATTATTTATTTAAATAAAATGGATGGTTCCACCATAATTTTTAATACTTTTTAAATCTTGTTTAAGATTAAGATTAGCCACACTCTTTCTCAACATTTTTGAATGTTTTTTATGATGACTTTGAACCATATTTTTTAATAAAATCTTATGACGTTTTTTAAGTTTAGTTTTAACCTTAAAATAGGTTAACTTTTCAAGATTGGGTGAACCATAAAATAGGTTCATTATTTTCGATTACGTTTTATGGCTAGTTTTAACCTTAAACAAGATATACTTTTGGAAACCTCATTGGGGAGAGTGTGGTTGGTTTTAATCTTAAAAAAGATTTAAAAATAAAATGAGTTTAAGGTATACTTACACCTTATTTAAGGTTGAACAAGATTACCCAACAGATAAGGAAAATATTTTTTAAGTTTCAATGGGACCTTAAAAGTTAATTAAAGTTATGGTTAAAATGAACCTTAGAAGAGGGGTCACTTGGGAGCAGCCCCTCTTCTAAGGTTCATTTTAACCATAACTTTAATTAACTTTTAAGGTCCCATTGAAACTTAAAAGTTAATTAAAGTTATGGTTAAAATTAGAAGAGGGGCTGCTCCCAAGTGACCCACATACTACTTTTACGGTAGCCTGCGGAGAAGTGACATCTAACTATACATAGAGTTTATTCCTGAACTGTAATAGCAGCAGAGTACTATTCATTACACAAGAAAAAAATCAAAGTTTTTGTAGAGCTGTTTTCGCAGTATTTGAAATTTTATGGAAAACGCGTAACCGAACAACACATTGTACGTCGGTGGGAAACAAGCAGAATTACTAGATTAATCTTATTTTTCT
The DNA here is from genome assembly GCF_023897955.1 of Schistocerca gregaria. Lineage (NCBI taxonomy): Eukaryota > Metazoa > Arthropoda > Insecta > Orthoptera > Acrididae > Schistocerca > Schistocerca gregaria. Next base: position 378,080,055 of record NC_064923.1, read on the forward strand.
TCTGACAGTTCTGACATTGTGGAGAAGTAATGAAAAACGTAAACCATATTCGTATTCAGTTACACTCCAGGTAATTCGTCTTATGTTGTTTTAATCTCTAATATTCCAGCCATCGAAGTAACTATCCAGACTTCATCGTTTCTAGGTCGACAAAATATCATATTAATAATTTGTCTATGACCAATACTGTGCAAATGAGAAATCGTTTTCTGCAGCTTGTAGCACATATGATAAAATAGAAGTGTGAAGATATTTGTTCGTGTATCTCTACACCCACACCCCTTGCAAGTGACCGTATATGCTCCACTATTATTCATGGGGGAATGAAGGTGTCTGTTGCTGAACACATACTCGCCAACTGTCCTGGTGACACATGAGGCCACAGAATATTATCTTTAATTTAGGATATTGATTTTTCTAGGATGGAGTGAATGTACTAGGGACATAGACACTACTTTCGCGACCACAGTGAGGAAAGAAACGTTTTAAGGTCAATAACCGTACTACAAGAGCATATACACGTGTTACAGAATACATTTATTCCCCAGAGTATAATTACATGAGCAGAAGTATCTGCCGTACGGAGAATGTAGCTAGACACTGTCAGGATCCTTCATTTTCGTATTTCTTCTTGGCTAACGTAGGTGCGAAGGTATCCGCGGTCAGTGACATGTTGAGTTAAATACTTTTCATCACAGTGAGTTCAGTCATAAGAAAACAAAATCGGTTTACAATACTATGTTGTATATGTTGTACTGTATCCAAAATGAATTTATTTATATTCTAGAGAATTGTTCGTACACTGACATTTTTTGATAGATTTAGTAGGTGCTCTACCAGATTTCTGCAGTTTATTGCGAAACAGAAGTCTCAAAAGTGAAAAGTGGTGAGAATGAATCGCGGACCATTATTAAATGGCTGTCCGCCCCCGGTAACTGAGTGGTCAGCGCGACAGACTGTCGATCCAAAGGGCCCGGGTTCGGAGATTTTCTCCGCTCAGGGACTGGGTGTTGTGTTGTCCTAATCATCATCATTTCATCCCCATCGACGCGCAAGTCGCCGAAGTGGCGTCAAATTGAAAGACTTGCACCAGGCGAACGGTCGACCCGACGGGAGGCCCTCGTTACACGACATTTCGTTTCATTAAATGGCTTAGGTCTCATCAGGAAAATTTGATGTTCCACTAAAAGAAGTAATGGAATCTTCAAGTGAGAGCAACACACACGTTGCATAGACAAGCTGAGAAACAAGTTTTAATTTGATATTGCTGAATATCTTACTTTCTGGTAGCAAATCAATAACTGAATCGCCGAAAAATTAGACGTTTATTTCTCAAAAATGTAAATGATGCCTTCGGGGCTGCGTGATGGTAAGCCAAATCAAGTAAATTTTAGAGGAGAGACGTTTGAAGATTCACAAAATTCCGTAAATCAGGTAATGGCCAGAGGAAATGTGTTTCTTCCATCATAAGGTACTGTGCACATTAAGGTATTCTTCTCACACTAATCAGAACATTTTTAACCTTCAGGTATTGGAATACAATATATAGTATAAGGAATACACACAATTTAGTGGCTTGTCACTGTACATAATCGAAGTTTCAGTGCGAAAATTCAGCTTCACGTCGCTCTCCAAGTAATTCAAGATGTTGTTATCACTTAAAGTGCTCTGTGGCTTCTTATCTAGTAGAAGATAAAAAGTGTGTGTGATGCATAGCAGGTGTAAAGGGAAGCAGGTCCATGGCGGCAGACAGTTTCTTATGCTGTATAGGAATAGGCCCACGGTATTTTGGTGTCATGGCTGTAATCCATGGTACCTATGCAGCATGGCCGCGCTTCTTGGCATTAATTTCACTCAATTGTTAGTGAACAGCATGCTTCAGTAACACTGAATCAGAATTTGAGACGAAATGTGTGAACACTTTAGCTTTTGAAAAGTTAATATGATGTCCATCCGTTGCCGCATTTATTCTTGTTATGTGGTGAAGAGGAACATTGCTGAACTCCAGGACGTCGTTTTGTTTCATAACTGGCACGGAAAATTGTCTTTCTACCCTACTTCTCTTGAAAATATCAGCTCACTTAACGGGCTAGAAAACTTGGCTCGCATGGCTCCTTTGGCATTTCTCATTGGATGCAGAATCTCTGTATGGTGGGAGTGGTGTGTGACCAGATAATAAAAATATGTTTCCATTACTTTGAATTTTTCACCACGTAATATTGACAATCACATGCAGATAACCGTTGAGATCCAATTTTTCCGGAATGGGAAACTGAACAGAATATTATTTTGGAAACACAACGGTTTGTCTGGAGAAACTGAAATGCACAAGTACATACCTCATAACTACCACGTTTTGCGACATCCTCAGTCTACGTGTGCCTGCTGCGCAGTCATCTATACCCACGTTGTACACCCATAGTTTTCGCCTGTAGAAATCAGGACCAGCAGTAAGTTTTGGAGCAGGGAGGACCTGCTGCAAGTCAGCTGAGGTGACTACGATACTGGAATCGGTCTTGGCTCTGGCGATATCTGCTAACATAGTAGCCTGCAACGCTTCTCCTTTACGCTGATGTAGTTTTTTTTTCTTCCTCCGGTTGTCAACTTTTGGTTACTCACCGGGTAGGTTGCAGCATTTAATCTCAGTATCAAGCTCGTCGAACACTTTACAGGCTTGAGAAAGGGACATCTTGAAGTCTGTGTTATAGTCTGTGCAGAAAATCCGTAAGCACTTACCCCGTGTAAAACTGGCATTTTTCTTCCTCATGGTAGGGTAGATAAAGATCCCGATATAAAGGAGTAATAGTCATCTCGCAGTCAAAGAAATCTACCTGGGATTCTTGTGCTGCGGCAGCGACTTTGGTTAAGCGGATAGCCTTTCTATATGTTGGCGAATCCTTTCAAACATTTCAAGTGGATGTATCCGATGATTATTAAAGTGCCTCGTTTGGTCTGGCTTTACAAACCCTTTATCACTACCGAGTTACTCTATGTTCTCCACTTATACTGTTGATTTTTGTAGCACATAAATAAAGAGGAAATTAGTTAGATACATGTTCCACAGATCATTTGAACTAGTCTTTTATCGACATGATGTGTAACAAGTCAGTCTGCAGTTTGCGTGATTAGTGTTAACATTAAGAACAAACAATATTATTTTTACTATTTACCAATTTTTAAGTTGACATTCATCAGTAGAGTAGAAAGAGAGGTCCAAGAGAAAGATTTTAAATTATAATTTAAGCCTGCTTGTCTATCTGTCAGACATTTTATGTTATTGGACAAATTATCAAAAAATTATATTACTGCATACTGAATTCCTCTCGGAGCCGCTGACAGCTTTATGAATGGGTAATGAAGGTCTTTTTTCCCTCCTATGTCATAAGTGTTGATATCACTGTTCTTCTTAAACTGTGATTAATTATTGATGAAGAATTCCATGAGCGAAAATGTGTATTGTGACGGTGCAGTTAAAATGCCTAACCGCTCGAAGAGGTACTTACATGACATCCGTGGCTAAACGCCACATGTTATTCGTACTGCTCACTTTTGTGCAATCAATAATTAAAGTGATGAGTTACCCCAGACTTTAATGACATCACGTTAACAGACTACGCTCTCTCGAAGACTGCTCCTCTGCCCATTTTTCGGCTATGACGGTTTTGGATGTTCCAATGATGTGCACGGAAAGTCGCAGTTCTTTCTGTGCATTTAAATACTCTTAAGTCCCAGAAGCCACGGACAACCGTGGAAGCTGCTTGTCCTATCTTCGTCAGGCATTTCCAAAGGCAGGCAAATGGAGGTCCTATTTCTCTAGCAGATACTTTCCTTTGTTTGTGTTACTCGTGCACTCTAGTCAAATCGCGTCATCAATAATAATGTTAATGAATTATTATTCCGTGCTGTCTCTCTTGAATATACATATTAATAAAATCTATCATTTAGCTAAAATGCTTTAATCTCTCTAATATTCTTTCCTTCTGGTTAGTAGCTGTTTTTAGCACGTATAAGATTACGCAGACGTTTAAATTTAGTCCTGTTACTGGACTTTGGTGTCCACAGACGCCATCGATGTCCTCCGTGCCTATGAGAGGAGATGACCACCTAGTAGGTGTTAATTCTGCCTGCTTGGGGAAAAACAAGAAAACTCAAAAATTACTAGTATATTGCACCTACGAACCTACTCCGAACTAGACTGTAATGTAATGGGCGTGTAAATTTAACAGCAACATTATGGAAAGCTAATAATAACCCTTATAGCAGGCATGTAGGGAAGCCCACCACAAGTCTGACAGTAGTTTACAGTCAGCGGGCTCCTAATACATTACCTTAGAAACTATCCACAGTTTAAAGTTCGATTAAAGTGTATTAAAAGTGTACCACACTGTCATGATAAACCATATTGTCACATGCCACAATATGGCATGCACAACAGTTACATTTTGGTGATGCTCACCTCTGATGATGATGAGATATCAGTTTGATTTATCTGACAAAACACATCTACCACACAGTCATCACACGAGGATTCACTCCCAAAACAAACGGCTTCCACATCATTCATCCGCACAAATCGCGCTGTTTGCTCTGCTAGTTGCCATCTTGGCTGCGGTTTAGCATACCGTAGTAAACGAATGACGCGCCATGTCTTGGTGCATTACTTAACATTGGAGTGTGTCTGCCATGTCTTTTTGTTTCTTCAAATAATACTGGGCCAGTGGCTTGCCATCCTCTAGGACATACAAAAAACTCCATTTGGGTCTGTCTATGCTTTACCATTACGTAGCCCCGTGTGCTCAAATACGTTGTCATGGTAGCAGTTAATGAAGGAAACTCGAGGGAGAACTAAACCGCCTTACACCTGTGCTCCACGGGGTCGGCTTCGCGTTGTGCTTGAGGTAGTTCACTCCAAACAATGCCGCTGTCAGCGTGAGCAGCAGTCGCATCGATCCCATAGTTCTGCAGACGTAGCAGGCACCCGCTGCTGTGCCGACAACGGGGCAGCTGGTGGCCGTCTCACAGACAAAGTGGAGCGCAAACACTGAGTTACTGGGTCAACGGCAGGACGTCTCTAGCAGTTTCAGCCGCTGACGGTCCCGCAGTTCAGAAGAGACTTTCAAAGTCAGACACAGGGGATTCTCTGTGGCGGAGAAGGAACACAAGAATGAGCATTACACAATGCTACGAAATTATTTAACTTCGTGGTAGTATTACAGTTCTATTACTAATTAAAACATAATTTCTGAACATAAACATTATTGTTATGATATCTTTCAATGGAGACGGAAAGGTAATTAACTCTTAAACTCCACGTCATTACGCACATACATTTAACATTCTCTGACAGTTTTGTCTCCATGAATCGACTATTTTCTGAACCAACGCTAAGCCTTTGCAGCCGTTATTGATCTGGTTATAAGTAAATTCTGCAAATATTTTTGACAAAAGAAAAATATTGGAAAGGACGTTGCTAAACACAGGAGATAAGCGTAATAATGTAAACACCTGTACTTACTTGCGAGTGGTTTATTAATAAGGGGCTGGACCCCCATTTGCCAGTAGCACAGCTGCGATTCTTCTTGGAATACTGGCTTATAATGATTCATATAATGATTGTATAGTCTCCAGTGGAATGTTATGCCACTCTTCGATCAGGACCTCTTCTATCTTCTGTAGTGGCGACGGAGGCGGAAATCTGCTCTGAAGTCTGCTCTCCAATACCGCCTACGCTTCGATAATGTTAAAGTCCGGGTACTGTGCTGGCCAGGGAAAACGCTGCAGTTCGCTTGCATGATCCTCATACCATGATTGTACTGTGTTCTCTGTATGAAATGGTGCATTATCTTCCTGAAATACGGCGTCATTGTTGGGAAACAATTGAATCATGGGGCGCACCTGATCATCAAAGATGTTCATATAATCGTTGGCTGTAACACGGCCTTTCAGCAGAATACCATGATATGGCTGCCCACACCATCACACTTCGATCCCCATGCTTAAGCGTTGGAATCAAGCAGTCAGGATTGTAGGCTTCCAGACGTAAACCCGGCTCGATGTTGGAAATAACGAAAACGTTGACTCGTCAGACCATATGGCGTTTTTCCGTCCAGGATTTATGCTGCTGACACCTAGGTTTCGGTGTAGCAGCTCCTCCATAAATATTCGCTTTATGGTGTTCTCGGCGGGCAGTATCGATAGATAGTGGGGTCTCTAGGATATGCTGCTGAACTCTGTAGTCACTTTAGCCGCCTCAGTTTTGTATTTTCTTGACAGTTTGTGATCGCGCACGACGTTCTCTGACACTTATTTCTTATTTGCGCCCAATATTACATTCACACGATAATTTCTTTCCATGTTTTGTATAGGCTGTCATGACTGTTGGAACAGTTGCTCTTCAGTCATTCAGTAAGTTGGCTGTCTTGGTTACTGATGTTCCAGGTAATCGGGGCCCCGCAATCTACCCTCTTTGGAACTCTGCTACTTCATTGTACGTCGTCCTCGACCCCTAAAGGCAAATACGAAGAATACAATGCCCGTAAACGATCTGTACTGATGCCTAATCCGTAATGAACATGCACAGTTCATCGCGACACGTGCCTTACCTGCGTTGTTGACCGTCAAACACAACCATCCCACTACTAACACTGTTCACATTATTTTGTCTATCTGTGTATATGTACTGTAAAACACTTCACAAACCAGCAAGATTTTTCAGATGTTTCTTCAACACGTTGTAGAATTAACAGACCGGATATGCAGTGACGGACAACATATGGCACAGTTGGCATTTAATACAGTTCCCAACCGCCTCAGAATGGTTATCAAGGCAATCTTATGCTACTCTTCCTGGAAAATTATAGGAAGTCGAGTAAGCGATGACAGAGGTGGATGACGATCACACAGTCTTCTCTACAAAGAAGACCAGAAAGGCTTAATAATATTGTGACTTTAGTATCCACGGGAGGTGCAACAATTCAGCCTCGTGTTCACAAAGCCAGTCCTGGGCTATTCGATGTGCCTTAAGCACGGGATCTATCGTCTTGGACCACAGCATCACCATTGGGAAAGAAACAGTGTACCATGGGATGGACCTGAGCAACCTAAATGCAGAGTAACCGTTGAATACCAAGATGCTGCTGCGCAATTTGTGAACGAACCCCCGCCATATTTCGCTCTTGGTACGTTAACCCTGCCAGAATTTGCAAGAAGTGAAACAATTACTCGTCTGACTAAATGACATTATTCAATCGTTCCATAGTCCACGTTTTGTGACTTCGGCACCAAGTTTTCTTGCTAAGGCCATTTGTGTTGTAGATTAGTGGTTTTGTAATGCCAGCTCGCCCTTATTATTCATTACAGTCCTCCACGGAAGCACTCTCTGTGCAAACAGCAAAAATTTGCCCACGGTGGATTTCACTCAGCTCCGACGTAATGCACTGACCAGTACACAGACCACAGTTCTGATCACGTCTGACACTTCCAACGTATTGAGGACATTGCACATGTGCGGTTCGTACCAAAAACCACAGTGCAACCTACAGGCTTGGCCAGAATTTACATTTATGTTCAGGCATGAATTTCTCATTGTGTTTACTTGTTATTACTCAACCCCTGTAACGTTTTAATACGCTTCTGCGTTTCGAAGATGTACTTCTCCCCCAGCGTTATGTTTCTGATTTGTTTGTGGCAGACCACCACATCTTTCTCTCCAATGCAAGCCTCTTTGTTTCAGAGTAACACCCACGCGCAACATCCTCAATTATATGTTGTGTACCTTACAGTCTCCTTCTTTCTCTGCAGTTACTGCTCTCTCTAGTACCCTTATGTCTTAACACATGTTCTATCATTCTGTCACAAACGTTTCAGTTCTCTTTTAATTCGGTTTTCCGAAAGGCCATTATTCTCTTCCCCATAATGCTCGGTAACTAATATAGAATCTGAGACTCGTCTTCCTCAAATTAAAGCCTGTATTCGACACCAGTAGCCGTCTTTCAGCAAGGAATGATCCTTTTGTTTATTGTAGTCTTCTTCGTCTGTCGTTGTTGCTTCGAACGCAATATATATATTTTGCTTCAACAGCAGCAGCATTACTTCACTTCGACTTTGGGGACCTCAGTATTAACTTAAGCTTATTCCGATTACAGTTCTGTTACTCTTCATTATTTTCACTTTCTTTTGTTTACTCTCAATCGGCAGTGTACGCTCCATAATCTTTTCTTGCCATTCAATATACACTTGTAAGGTGTCAGGCAAATCCAACACCTTCCATGAAAACCCTGACATGATAAGCAAATCCAGTAGTATGTCACATAGCTCCGAATAAATCATGACATTAAATTAACCAAAGTAATACGAGTAACGAGTGAGCAAATGGAATAACACAGACTAACACAAGAATGCCTAAATGCATGTCGTACCTTCCCACCGTGAGGCAGACGCAGTTCCGAGGGGAGAAACGAGGACAGAAGCCGAGAGCAGAACCGTGTTGAGCTAGAAGGCCCTACGATAAGGGACGGACGGGCCAGCCTACCTGTACAACTACCACCCGCACGTTTTAGCGTGAGACTTTTTCGCGTCTCAGGTACGTAAAGGACCACCCCCAGCCCATGTTAAAAGATAGAGCCCTCCAGAAAAGCAGTATAGATCTTACGATAACACAAAAAGGGCCACTACCACCCGCAAGTTTTAGCGTGAGACTTTTTCGCGTGTCTGTTACATTAGGACAATCCTCCAGCCCATGTTAAAAGATAGAGCCCTCCAGAAGAACAGTATAGATCTCACGATAACGCTAAAAGGAGCACACCAGCTGCACGTTTTAGCGTGAGACTTTTTAGCGTCTCTGTTACGTTGCAAACATTAAAAAACATTGCCCCACCACGAAAAGTATAACGTTTCTCATTGGATAGACAGAAATTTTGTAGGCGGAGCTTAAGGTTAACATTGAGACCCTGATTGGTCAGATGAAAACATAGCCAGATAGTTTTTTTTAAACTAACTTCGGTAAATTGTAGTAAGGAGAAGTTAGAAGAGAGAGTTAGTTCCGAGACGGCGAGCTGGATGGCTGCTGCGCCGGCCGCTGTCGCCCTGACGCTGCTTAAACACCGACAAGGTAATGAACGCACGCGATGCCGCATTTTTGAGCGCATAAGGCTTCACTCAGAACTGCAGAAGACTCATCTGTAACACCCCTTTTTTGCGTAATACTAGTGTCGATCGTTAATTAAAACTCATGGTGTTCACATTTGCCACTTGAAGTAATAATCTGAAACGCGATAATTTTTCTATTATTAGTTATTGAGAAGCCACATCAGCCACTGTAATTTACGACAAGTTAAATAAGTAATTAAACATAATTGAGGGTCACTGTAGACTATTTTTATAGTTGTAGACAATTTTGATAGTTTTTTCTTTTGTGAAACTTAAATTAAACCGAGATTATAGATATGATATGGCATAGGTCATCCTTCGATCGATTGTAGAACTTGGACACCCATTCAGGGAATATTCGTTCACATTTTTGTTGAACGCAGTTGGTTTTTACCATCCTGTATTAAAACATTTCCTTTTATCAATAGTGCAATTTATAAACGATGTTTTGTGAGTAGAATAAAATTTTCAATGGTAAACTTAACTGCTTTTTCGACGTTATTTTACCAGCTAACTAAAAATAGGAAAGCCTTGAACCCTTTCCACTAAATTTAGTTAGTATTAAGATTCTTTTACAGGGCGTGCAGTGGAGCTGACGCTGAGATCATTTAGTATTTGGTTATATCATCGCTAGTCTCACTGAACTCTTCTGAATTCTACATGTCATGTGTGGTCTGGCGTCTCCTTACCAGCAACAGGTCCCATTTTCAAACTAGTTAATTCCCTAAAAAACACGCTCAGAGCGTCGTTGCGCGAAAGTGGTAGCGAGACACGATATAGAACAATCAGACACCACCATGAATGTTTAGACACTATGTGACCAAAAGTTTCCGGACACCTGGCTGAAAATGACTTAGAAGTTCGTGGCGCCCTCCATCGGTAATACAGGAATTCCATATGGTGTTGGCCCACCCTTAGCCTTGATGACAGCTTCCTCTCTCGCAAGCATACGTTTAATCTGGTGCTGGAAGGTTTCTTGGGGAATGGCAGCCCACTCTTCACGGAGTGCTGTACTGTGGAGATGTATCGGTGTCGGTCGGTGAGGCTTGGCACGAAGTCGGCATTCCAAAACATCCCAAAGGTGTTCTATAAGATTCAGGTCAGGACTCTGTGCAGGCCAGTCCATTACAGGGATGTTATTGTCATGTAACCACCTCTACACAGCCGTGCATCATGAAAAGATGGTCGATCGTGTTAAAAGATGCAACCGCCATCCCCGAACTGTTCTTCAACAATGCGAAGCAAGAAGCTCCTTAAATCATCAATGGTAGAACTGTGGTGAGATAGTGCAGAGCAAAACAACAAGAGTTGTAAGTCCCCAGCGTGAAAAATACGACCACACCATAACACCAGATCGCCAGGCATTCGCCATACAGACACCCTGTCATGTGACCGCCACGTTGTGTACCGTGATTCGTCACACCACACAACGTTTATCCACTGTTTAATGGTCCAACGTTTACGCTGCTTACACCAGGCGAGGCGTCGTTTGGCATTTACCGGAGTGGTATGTGGCTTACAAGCAGCCGCTAGACCATGAAATCCAAGTTTTCTCACCAGCCGCCTAACTGTCACAGTGGATCTAGGGAAAAAATGCTTATCAAGCAAATGCTGCTTAGCTAACAGGGGAACATTCATCTCCATGATTACCTTTCTTGTAACTTTCTTCGTTACGAAGACGTGAACTTCTGTATGTGTTTTTTAAACAATACACTGTGTTTTTAACCTGAAAATTGTACATCCATTTACACTCCTAAAACCACGTTAAAAATCAGATCACAGCGTACGATTCACGTAAATATGCGGTGTTATAAAAAAAAGTAACATATAACCAACTTTTACTCTCTTGTAGAAACACCTACTACAGGTGCCGAGAGTAACGTAAATAACCCTCTTGCTGGGCGGACTATATACATTGAAACTGGAGGAATCCACATCAGGCATTTAGCTAACCGCCTTCAGCTTAAAGTTTGAGTACAGTAGACATTAACGAAGAGAAGGCAGCAATGTTAATCATCTATGGGGAATGTTTTCTTATTAACAGTTCAGGTAGGCCCTACATGTAGTACAATACTGTAGTACTCTTAAGCGGTAAGTTGTGCATACTGAAGGCAATCCTTGATTAAAAACTATATCTCCATTACATTGTTCACACTGTGGTTGAAAGTAGACGTAATGCTGTTTGGACAGATGAGCTTCACAAAGAACCTTACAAGATCCCATCCAGCCAGAAGCTCTTGTTTCGTCTTGCAGAGACGTTTCCGAAAACGAGAAACTACAACGCTAGACAATGAAATCGTCGCGGAACTCGCATAGACATGGCCGCCGCTCTTTTGTGTCTCACTTCTGTTGTAATGAACACACAGACGAACACAGTACAGCTCGAGCATGAAATCAGCATACCCAAAATCAGTGTACGCCACACTGCAGCACGTTACCAGTTCAATCTTTATCATGTACACTTACACTATGAATGGCATGAGAATTATATCCAGTATCGCGTACAGTTCTATTTGTGAGAATTGCAGCAAACTCTGGCCAACTAAAACTTCTCCTCAGATGTTCCTTGTGCCGATGAATGTTCCTTCTCAGACAAAGGGAAGGTAGATACAAAGAACACGCATTACTAGTCCAGCTGAAACTCACAGTGCCTCAGACAGATGGAAAATGAGCGGCAATGGAGAGTTAATGTCAAGCGTAGTATGCTCGATACAACAATCAATGACCCTCATTTCGACAATGGTATCCTACTTCCGGATGAAGTGTGGCTCACAACCAGAGTACTAACACGATGTACAGCTTAAGTGCATTCCGTGCACGTTGCAAACTGAACGGAATGTATCCCGCCAGGTGTACTGACCGTAGAGGAACTCTGGACTGTCCTGTTAGGTTTCATGACTTTACTCCCCTTCTTTCTTAGAGGGTGCATGAAAGACTAAAGGAAAATCAAGGCAAGTTCTTAGGATTCATCGACCTGGAAAAAGAGTTCGGCAGTGGCAAATGGTGCAAGATGTTCCAAATTCTGAGGAATTTAGGGGTAAGTGATAGAGAGAGATGTGTAATATACAACATGCACAAGAGCCAAGAGGGAATAATAACAGTGGAAGACCAAGACCAAAGTCCTCGGGTTACAAAAGGATGTAACAAAAAGGTGCAGTCTTTTACCCACAGGTTCAGTCTGTACACCGCAGAAGCAATGATGGAGATAAAACAAACGTGCAAGAGTGGAATGTAAATTCAAGGTGAAAGGATATCAATGATAAGATTCGCTGATGAAACTGCTACACTCAGTAAAAGTTGCAAGACTGCACTGGAATTGCTGTATGTTATGGAAGGCGACAGGCAACTCCGAGTCGCTTTCCAAAACCTGCCACGTGACTACCTGTCCCATGCTTCTGGTAAATTGTTTTTCCCATTATTTGTGTTTCTTGTTGATGGCCTGCATCAGAGGTTATCACAGTTATCAGAATCCAAAATGTACCTGACTGCTGAAGTCTTAATGAAATGGTGGCCCTGCCGTTATTTCTGTCATTTATTGATGAGTAATATATCAACATGGGATTGATCTTTTATAAAAGTTACGGCACAAGTTTATTGATTAAAATTGGACAAAATACATGTCAAGCGTGTTGACAAAATAAAACATGATCTGATGGCAGCACAAATATGTAATGAACAGTTAATAATCCTCTATGATGGATTGGCTGGCAAACCCTGATGCTTGACTGACTGAACTAATTATCCTGGCTCAAAATTTGAATAACTCAATCTGAAATTATCTAACACTGAACATATCTTCACTGATTTACTCTACTCTCTAACGGATCTCTAAAATCTTGGCAGATTCCGGCGTGTGACACTCCCGTTCGCCGGAAATACAGTGAACCAATTTGACTCACATATACGGCAGTGAACACAAGGAGATCAAACGCCAAAGCTGCAGACCTGACACGAATAATATTCCCCTTGACACAGCGAGTTATTCGAGTTAACTGCGGTCTGAACTATTGGTACAACTGAGCCCTCACCACAGGCTCACCAAACAAGACCAGCTACATGCCTGCCCTCTAACTTTTTCTGTTCTACACATCAGCCAATCCTAATCAAAGTTAACAATTTTCTTCTCTTTTCAGGAGAAGCGGTCAATCCCTTACTCAAAAATTCCAGCCAGAATGGAGGTGTCAGTGTGCTCCCGAAGTGTTGTTTCTTTCTCCCACAGTCACTTTAGACAGAATGTTCTTTTTGAGTTTCTGTAACGCTGTAAAGTAAACAAGACACTTATCACGGAGATCTTTACACGGACAGCTTGCACGTAATGGCGTTGCTCACCAGCATCCACACCTAAACCAAGAAAATTGCTATTGTGTCCCAACATAGATAGTTTCAGAGCCGCCATAAAGGCTGAGTTTCCTCTAAAATTGTTTTAAAGGCCTGATACTTGCCAGAAAACTCTGCAGACCAAGAAATGGCACCACCTGCTGACTCCCTCAAAAGCGACCTGTCCACTGTGAACATGGAACCTAGCGAGTTTTTATAGCCATTACCTCTGTTCACAAAGGCAATTTACGACAATGTGATAATCAATTGGCTGGGAGACCTAGATTTGCTCGTGGACCCAGCCTCTGATGTGGCGAGAGGCGCCTAGCAGGTAGGTGCAGGTACAGCGTTTCTTCGCCCTGTCGACCAAATGCATTTTCTGCACACCGTGGGAGAATTTCTTGGGCCCAGCTTCCTGTCCCTAGTAAGTGCTTTGAGATATTTCCTTCCCTAATAGCTGCAAGTGACTTTCAAGCCCCAAATCTCCGCCACAAGATTCACTGGTGAATGACCCATTTTCTGCTTTCTCAACTTCGTAAAAATACTATTCGAAAGAGAGCCACCATAAAGACCACGTATGCATTAAAAATGTACAAGCTTCCATCAGTGCCTGCTTATTGTGATTATTTCCCGTTCTCGCACAAACACGATGTCCTCGTGATAAATCAGTACTAGCTTGTAAACTGAATATGGGATATGGTGAGAGAGTGACTCATCCTCTCTGAAAGTGAAAAAGAATTACAAGATTTGCTGAACAGAATGAACAGTGTAATGAGTATGGAATATGGACTGAGAGTAAATCGAAGAAAGTCGAATGTAATGAGGAGTGGCAGAAATGAGAACAGCGAGAAAGTTGAGATGAGGGCCGGTGGTCATTAGTAAGGTGTAGTTAAGGAATTCTGTTACCTAGGCACCAAAATAACACAAGATGAACGGAGCAAGGATGACATCTAAAGCAGATTAGCACTGGTAGAAAGGGCATTCCTTACGAAGAGAAGTCTGCTGGTATCAAACATAGGCCATAATACCAGGAAGAAACATTTGAGAACATTCGTTCGGAGTCCGGTATTGTATGTTAGTGAAACATGGATTGTGGTAAAACAAAAAGAGAAAATCGAAGCATTTGAGATGTGGTGCTACAGACAAATGTTGAAAAACATTTACATTGATAAGGTTAGGAATGAGGAGTTTCTGAGCGGAATCGGAGAGGAAAGGAAAGGAACACATGGAAAACACTGACAAGGAAAAGGGACAGAATGATACGTTGATAACCTATCAACTCCAGAGAACATTCGGAACATACAGTGTTTGCTTGTAATTCATTTCAGCAGGCAAAATTAGAAGCAGTGGTGAATTCTTCATTCAACACGTGCACCGCTCTATCACTGCCCCTGGTCTTTTTTAGCACTTTTGAATACTCTGCCCCTTGTGTACTCACGGTGTATTACAGTACTGTATTAAAGATTCCCTTTTCTGTTTCTTATTATGTTTAATGTTGTGTTTACGTGGACATGTGATGTTTCTGAACTGGTCTTGAAGAGAGGAGGTGTATTACCGAATAAAAATGTACGTGCAATTTGAAAAAGATACTTCTTGTTCATATTTTCGTAATTAACAAAGATGTAAGAAAGGCAAGTCCCTGTGATAATGGACAACATTCTATTAAAATGTTCTTTATTTTGTTTCCAGACCACAGGTCATTTGAGGTGTTCATGATAAATGAGACTTTTATATACAATATGTGATCAAAAGTATTCGGACACTCCCAAAAATATACGGTTTTCATATTAGGTGCATTGTGTTGCCACTGCTGCCCGGTACTCCGTATCAGCGAACTCAGTAGTCATTAGACATCGTGAGAGAGCAGAATGGGTTGCTCCGTGGAACTCACGGACTTCGAACGTGATCATGTAATGGGGTATCACTGCGGTATCTCTGGTAAAGGCAAATGACTAAGAATATGCAGCGCGATCAGAAACATTCTGAAAAGCTTATAAGGGCGTTGCAGGGTAGGTTGTGCTGAAAAATGTTTCTTAGTAAAAAAAATTTATTCTTTGTGTCGTTTCCTAGTTAAATAGCATTGAAGTCAGGCTATTTGGCCATTGCGCTCGTGAATTCAAACGGTCGGCAATGACGGTGTCGCCAAATGTGTCCGTTTGGTTTCATAAAACCGAACAAGACAGCGATACAAAAACCAGACATGGAACGGTAGTAAGCATCGAACCTTGCTCGCTATCAACTACTGTATGACAACAACTGACACTAATTGCATCTAGGGGAGGGTACTTGATTTTCCGTGCAACGGCCTGATTGGCTAACTTCAGTGTTTATTAACTCAGAAACAATACAAGATATTGATTTTTTTCTTAACAGTTACAAGCTTTACAGGCTTTTTATGACCACCGTCGATGAGATGATAACATATGGATCATCTGAGTTCACACAAGTCAGCAACAGTCAATTGTGTAGCTTCGGACTCATCGAAATATGTGCGTAGTGTAGAATGTTGAACGTTACTTCGGTTAGTGTATGACATTCTCATAGTTGTTTTTCTGAATGTACTATACAAATAAAAACTCACGCACTGCGTCTGTCCATTATTCTTACAAACGAAGCAGCTCAATGTAAATATCTTCGCAATTCGAACACACGAAATATATTAGAGAATTTACAATGCGTATCAAGAAGAGCGTGGCAAAATATGATTTATAATGGTATTTAAAATACTAGAATTAATTATCCTACATTTATAGACATTTCTGTAGTTTTAAATATTGCCAATAATTTTAAATCGATGTGATGCAGTAGTTTTCAATTTATCCTCGAGTGACCGATTACTTTACGCTTGTGAATTGCAACTGCGTAATGTACATTTTGTACTGAAACCAAGTGGAATTAAGTGAAAGATCGAGAATGACAAATTCCAGTCACGGAGATTGTCAAACAAGATTGCGTCTGCTGTCAGTTTTTTAAGTTGTACTACGGCCAAAAATACGGAAGCCTTCCAATATATACTGAAAGGAATCACAGAACAAAGTTAGCGCTACTGAAGAATAATAGGAGGGTGGCCATTTGCTAAACATATAAACGGCGAAAATGTCATTGGGAGAAGTAAAACAGTTTTATGATTTACCAATAAAAATTATTTAAGGAGGTAAAGCAAGGAAGAAGTTGGTCTCAGAATACTGCAGTGCATAGAATTGCAGTAGGGCTTAAGAAAAGAATCGAAAGAAAACAAAACCGCCTGCCATCTGGTGATACATAAGGATATTAAAATTTAAGCAGAAAGCCAGTACACAGTATTGATGCACTAGAGAGAATAGTCGGGAGACTAATGTAGAAATTCCTTAACAAAAGACGACCAGGCTAGAGCAGTCCTTGATGGTGCTTCCAGGTGTATCCAAGCTGGATTATGCAGCTGAGAGGCAAGTTTTAACGGTGCAAATACGGATTAACAGCAGAGAAATAATTGCGAGGATTTGCGTGGTTTTTAGCTGAACAGTTTACCAGTAATCCTAGAATATTAACATGCTGACCACTTAGAAGTATGTTACATCTGAAATTACCACGATCGGTCTTTACTTTACTGATTTTCATTCACTGCATGACTTTACACGTACCACACCGGAGAGCGGCTCTAACAGTGCTAGCGTTCCCATTTCTTTCGTTGTGAAATCCAAAAGCCTGGTCCTCTCATGTAGAGACAGAAAAGTATATTTTTTGCTCGTGTTACGACACCCAACATTTTTTGCCGAGGTAGCTGCTACGCAGCGAGAGCCTGCAGCGAAGTACGAATGGCCTGAGAGCATTATAAGAACTTTCGCCATTATGCAGTGCACAATGTGTCACTGAACGGATCTTCGTTGCTCAGTCCATTAAGGCTTTCGCAGGCATTCAGAGGAGGTGCAAAAAGGCGGTCCATTTTAATGGCAGCCCCCGTAATTAACGCAGTGGCTCGCGTACGGAGGTCCCGCCGTTGACGCCGCGCGCTGTTCTGTAGAACGCACTGTAATGCAGCCAGCGGCAGCGCGAAAATAACACATGCTGCCGACAGCTGCGTAGAACCGTCCTACAATGAGGGGCGCCTTCATTCGAGTCGAGAGATGTGTGTGCTACGTGATGGTCTAGTTGTTACAACACACGAGTTCCATCAACACTCCTCACAACAAGGTAGGTGAAACATCCAGATGTCAACGAAATTTCGTACACCTGCATACCACCGGTGGGTACTGAATGATCAGAGCTGCAATCTTCTGTGAGAGGCGTGACGGTCACCGGAATCCATTAGTGGTGTTCGTGTTTGATGTTGTTAGCAGGCCTGGTACGGTATGTAATGGGGGAGAACAGCATTAGAAGTCATTTGATCACTGTGAAGGACACGTGTATGCGGAATAATCGTGTGAGACAGCTTTATCAGCTCATGCCAGGCTTTGATCACTTTACATGGCAGATACTCTATCCATCTGAGCCGCAGAGGACACAGAGGATAGTGCGACTGCAGGGATTTATCCCTTGCACGCTCCCTGTGAGACCCACATTCCGAACTTAGTGTCTACACACTATATTCGTAGTGTCCCTGCCCATTACACTCATTACTCGCGGCAGACAATGTGACGGAGTCCCGTAAGACTTCGAGCAATGTGTGTGTATCCGCTCAGTGGAAGGTCAATGGCCGGTTAGCCTTAACTATATGAAGTTGTCCAAAAGAACAGATACCATCCTCATATATTATGACTATGGTGTCTGCATTGGTTTGGTTGCCTGTGAGGGGATCAGAGTTCCCAAAACGGCGATCATCTCACCAGTTCTAATAGTTGTGTCTGGATCCAGCTTGCAGAGGCCTTGTCTTTAGCTTATGAGCAGCCATTAGGCACTACTACGGCCATCACTAGGCTTGGACCCATATGTACACACCACACACACATCGTCTAGATAGGAATACCACTGCCAATGCGTAATCGGGGTTCTTATTTTGAAACGTTTAACTGATCCTGGCGTCAATTTGATGATTTAACGTTCCCTATCGTCCGTTCTAGTGCGGTATAAGAGGACTTTTCCACACTTTGTGCCTGAAGGGCTGCGTCGGGTGGAAGTTAATTTCTTTATTCAGTTCCTTCCACAGACACACACATCCGGACTTGTTTTCGTGGAGGGCTCCATGTTCGTCGAAATAGTACGTCAGGAGGAATTTCTTGCACGGGAATATTCTTCGCAGGCTTAATGATGCCTCACTGACTTCAACTAATAAAGCATTGGTTGGGGTTGACATAAACGCCACATTTACTATAGGGAAGGCTTTTTAGTGCTTAGTTTGGGCCTTCATGGCCTGTTCGAGTTAAGTTTTTAGTTTAGTTTTAGTGCCGCGCCTTTGGAGCGTGCTCTCTGACGCTGATCCTTAGCACAAGTGTCCATAACACAAGTGTGTCCTTTTTAGGTAGCTGTACAACGTCATCGCCGTCCGCCTATCACAGCCCCACCTTACTGCAGTCATAGCTCTTACGAGATTGCATTCTTTTACACATCTATTAACGATATGTCAGTCCGTAAAACTTCCGTGCTTGCTAAGCGATACCTTGACGAAACGCCCCGTTCTTCATTGGATCTTCGCTATCTCTTCTGTTGTTCTTATTGGTAAGGCTCCAAGGCACACAGTAATGAAGAATTAGTCAAACAAGTGCTTCAGTGTCACTTACTCTTCTAACGAATCCCAGCCTGACATCTGATTTTCCTAAAATTTGTTTACATGATAATTCCACTTTAGGTAGCTTCGAACGCTTACTGTTCTCTGTTTTACGTTTTTAATTGTCTCCAATGCTTGCTCACCAACAACGTTATCGAACACGATGGGACCATCTGTCCGATTTATATTATATCAGTTTTAATATTATATTACATCTGTTTACGCTCTGCCCCTCTTCCCCTCACCATCAACAAATTTAGCCAATAACTACACTTCAGAAAGGAAAAGAATATTCTTCGAACACTTTCATTTTTAAAATTTTTGTGGGCGCTTTATTGGCCAAAGAACGAACGAGTCAATGAAATTACGAGGTAATGAGCCAACGAGCCAAAGAGATAACTGACACTTTTTATGTCTCGCAATCTTACGTTATACAATGACGAAGAGTTTTCAGTGTGTCGCGAGTAGTACCAACAATTCCTCTTCAGACAACAAAGCTAACTATCCGCATTGTGGTAGACGCTTGTTACAAAATATGCTACTCCTGTACACATCCTCTCCCTAGCGAGTCTTGCCTCACCGACACCAAGCACCCCATCTAAAATCAACCAAATTAAAATGCTTCACTATACGTAGGCCTATTGTTTGTAACTCATTGACCTCTGGACTCCTTACTTCCGAACAGGCAGAAATTGAAAGACTCCAGGTAGCCAACGCGTTGTGTTCTACCACTGCCACTAATAATAATAATAATAACATATTTGCTCTTGGAGGGGTCCGCCTTGAGAAAAACACATTTTGTATTTTCTTTTATTGCCCAGACATGTTTGGCTCAAGTTTCAGCAACATCAGTGGGCTTTTTATTTTCTTTTCATTAAACAGCAGAAATGCACTTTACCGCTTTTACACATTTAAATTACAGTTGTTAAGACAGTATTTACATATGTGAAGAGCTGTCTTGACTGCCTTATAAATTAAAATTTGTATTTGTACAAGCAGTAATAGCATTTTTCCCTGGTTAACAGAAAGAAAATAAAAGCCCACTGTTTATGCTAAAACTTTAGCGAAACATTTCTGGGAAACAGGAGAAAAAAAAGATTGAATTGTGTTTTGCTCAGGGCGGACCGATTCTTTCAAAAGCAAATCTATTTGTAAGAAACGAACAGAAGAGCTTCGATCTCATGATAATAATAACAATACAAATAATATCGTGTAGACCCTAAAGCAGAGAAGTAGCCGTTACATGGCTACTGTTGTGTTGTGATGCCAATTAGTTCGCTTCTCCCCCCATGAACCATGGACCTTGCCGTTGGCGGGGAGGCTTGCGTGCCTCAGCGACACAGATAGCCGTACCGTAAGTGCAACCACAACGGAGGGGTATCTGTTGAGAGGCCAGACAAACGTGTGGTTCCTGAAGAGGGGCAGCAGCCTTTTCAGTAGTTGCAGAGGCAACAGTCTGGATGATTGACTGATCTGGCCTTGTAACAATAACCAAAACAGCCTTGCTGTGCTGGTACTGCGAACGGCTGAAAGCAAGGGGAAACTACGGCCGTAATTTTTCCCGAGGGCATGCAGCTTTACTGTATGGTTAAATAATGATGGCGTCCCCTTGGGTAAAATATTCCGGAGGTAAAATAGGCGTTCTACGGATTGGAGTGTGGAATGTCAGATCTCTTAATCGGGCAGGTAGGTTAGAAAATTTAAAAAGGGAAATAGATAGGTTAAAGTTAGATATAGTGGGAATTAGTGAAGTGCGGTGGCAGGAGAAACAAGACTTTTGGTCAAGTGACTACATGGTTATAAACCCAAAATCAAACAGGTGTAATGCAGGAGTAGGTTTAATAATGAATAGGAAAATAGGAATGCGGGTAAGCTACTACAAACAGCATAGTGAACGCATTATTGTGGCCAAGATAGATACGAAGCCCACACCTACTACAGTGGTACAAGTTTATATGCCAACTAACTCTGCAGATGAAGAAATTGAAGAAATGTATGATCAAATAAAAGAAATTATTCAAATTGTGAAGGGTGACAAAAATTTAATAGTCATGGGTGACTGGAATTCGGTAGTAGGAAAGGGAGAAAAGAAAACGTAGTAGGTGAATATGGACTGGGGCAAAGAAATGAAAGAGGAAGCCGCCTGGTAGAATTCTGCACAGAGCACAACTTAATCATAGCTAACACTTGGTTTAAGAATCATAAAAGAAGGTTGTATACGTGGAAGAACCCTGGAGATACTAAAAGGTATCAGATAGATTATATAATGGTAAGACAGAGATTTAGGAACCAGATTTTAAGTTGTAAGACATTTCCAGGGGCAGATGTGGACTCTGACCACAATCTATTGGTTATGATCTGTAGATTAAAACTGAAGAAACTGCAAAAATGTAGGAAATTAAGGAGATGGGACCTGGATAAACTGAAAGAACCAGAGGTTGTACAGAGTTTCAGGGAGAGCATAAGGGAACAATTGACAGGAATAGGGGAAAGAAATACAGTAGAAGAAGAATGGGTAGCTTTGAGGGATGAAGTAGTGAAGGCAGCAGAGGATTAAGTAGGTAAAAAGATGAAGGCTAGTAGAAATCCTTGGGTAACAGGAGAAATATTGAATTTAATTGATGAAATGAGAAAATATAAAAATGCAGTAAATGAAGCAGGCAAAAAGGAATACAGACGTCTCAAAAATGAGATCGACAAGAAGTGCAAAATGGCTAAGCAGGGATGGCTAGAGGACAAATGTAAGGATGTAGAGGCCTATCTCACTAGGGGTAAGACAGATACTGCCTACAGGAAAATTAAAGAGACCTTTGGAGATAAGAGAACCACTTGTATCAATATCAAGAGCTCAGATGGAAACCCAGTTCTAAGCAAAGAAGGGAAAGCAGAAAGGTGGAAGGAGTATATGTAGGGTCTATACAAGGGCGATGTACTTGAGGACAATATTATGGAAATGGGAGAGGGTGTAGATGAAGATGAAATGGGAGATAAGATACTGCGTGAAGAGTTTCACAGAGCACTGAAAGACCTGAGCCGAAACAAGGCCCCCGGAGTAGACAACATTCATTGGAACTACTGACGGCCTTGTTAGAGCCAGTCCTGACAAAACTCTACCATCTGGTGAGCAAGATGTATGAGACAGGCGAAAGACCCTCAGGCTTCACGAAGAATATAATAATTCCAATCCCAAAGAAAGAAGGTGTTGACAGATGTGAAAATTACCGAACTATCAGTTTAATAAGTCACAGCTGCAAAATACTAACGCGAATTCTTTACAGACGAATGGAAAAACTAGTAGAAGCCGACCTCGGGGAAGATCAGTTTTGATTCCGTAGGAATATTGGAACACGAGAGGCAATTCTGACCCTACGACTTATCTTAGAAGCTAGATTAAGGAAAGGCAAACCTACGTTTCTAGCATTTGTAGACTTAGAGAAAGCTTTTGACAATGTTGATTGGAATACTCTCTTTCAAATTCTGAAGGTAGCAGAGGTAAAATACAGGGAGCGAAAGGCTATTTACAATTTGTACAGAAACCAGATGGCAGTTATAAGAGGCGAGGGACATGAAAGGGAAGCAGTGGTTGGGAAGGGAGTGAGACAGGGTTGCAGTCTCTCCCCGATGTTATTCAATCTGCATATTGAGCAAGCAGTGAAGGAAAGAAAAGAAAAATGCGGAGTAGGCATTAAAATCCATGGAGAGGAAATAAAAATGTTGAGGTTCGCCGATGACATCGTAATTCTGTCAGAGACAGCAAAGACTTGGGGGAGCAGTTCAACGGAATGGATAGTGTCTTGAAAGGAGGATATAAGATGAACATCAACAAAAGCAAAACGAGGATAATGGAATGTAGTCGAATAAAGTCGGGTGATGCTGAGGGAATTAGATTGGGAAATGAGACAATTAAAGTAGTAAAGGAGTTTTGCTATTTGGGGAGCAAAATAACTGATGATGGTCGAAGTAGAGAGGATATAAAATGTAGACTGGCAATGGCAAGGAAAGCGTTTCTGAAGAAGAGAAATTTGTTAACATCGAGTATATATTTAAGTGTCAGGAAGTCATTTCTGAAAGTATTTGTATGGAGTGTAGCCATGTATGGAATAGACACGTGGACGATAAATAGTTTGGACAAGAAGAGAATAGAAGCTTTCGAAATGTGGTGCTACAGAAGAATGCTGAAGATTAGATGGGTAGATCATATAACTAATCAGGAAGTATCGAAAAGGATTGGAGAGAAGCGAAGTTTGTGGCACAACTTGACCAGAAGAAGGTATCGGTTGGTAGGACATGTTCTGAGGCATCAAGGGATCATCAATTTAGTATTAGAGGGCAGCGTGGAGGGTAAAAATCGTAGAGGGAGACCAAGAGATGAATACGCTAAGCAGATTCAGAAGGATGTAGGTTGCAGTAGGTACTGGGAGATGAAGAAGCTTGCACAAGATAGAGTAGCATGGAGAGCTGCATCAAACCAGTCTCAGGACTGAAGACCACAACAACAACATTCCTAGGAGAAAAATAATGAACAAATATCAAGTCTATTTCGGGAACAACTTACAGCCCGGACGACACATTTTCGAGAGGTATTGAAACATCGGAAATGTGTAAGTCTCGTTTTTTGTGATATAGACACATGATACAAAGAGCAAAGTATGTGTGATGTAGGTGGACTATGTGAACCACAGTACTACTGCAAACCATTTATGTAGGGTGAAAATTATTTAACTCGACAAACTCTGGTAGGTTGCATGGGACACTAATACAAATATTTTTCTCTAACGTCAGTGACCATTACTTAATCGTGTATAGGGCGTATTTACTCTTAAGTCATAATTACAAACTTGTCTTCCACCCATAGAGGGCACACTTCACTTTTCAGCTGTAGTAGCTATTTCAAATTACATTTAGTTTTAGGTCTTTATCATCCACAGTAATTGTTTACTAACTGAACGGTACACCTGGAATGAGTCCACTGATGTGGTTGGTGCTTACTGTATAGTGACGGGGCATCCCACAACCATGATACACACCGTTGTAGTGAGTTTAACACACCTGTCACATTTACTAGCACTCATCAAGTACCGTTCGATGTGAATGTATGAATAGATGTTGTTGGTGACAACTTAAGTGGGCCATATCTACTACCCAGACCATTAAATGGCAGTCACTATCGCAAGTGCCCCGTCGGAGCACTTACAGAATTGTTGGATGACGTACCACTCGCTACAATGCATCATATGTGATTCCAGCATGATGATGCGGCAGCGCATTTAAGTCGTCCTGTGGGTCTATTGTTCAACCGACAGTTTCCAGAAAAGTGGAATAGCAGAGGGGATCTTCTACCATGGGGTACTGTGGACTTCTTTGTTGTGGGGTTTTATGAGCAACCTTGTCTGAAAAACCGCTACTGAACGATAAAAGGACCGGGTTGCCCAACAGTAGCAGCAGCGAAATAAATCAAGGAACACTCCTGCAGGCTTTGACCGTGTTAGACGGAACATATCTCGCAAGAGCAACCTTCGTTTGGAGGTCAATGCAGGTATTTTTGAACCTCTAAGATAACTGAAGTAAATGTATTGTGCTAATGTTGTTGTTTCTTGGTAGTAAACAATTCAAATTCATTTTTATTACTTTTTATCTGCCTTAAGTAAGATCCTATGTCCTCATAAAATGGTGCCTCGTAGGAAAACACACTAGAGGAAGTGATTCCAGCGTTCCATATAACCTCCCACGGTTTGTTGGTTTCATTAATTTTCATCCAGAGAAAATTCCTTCCACAGGTTTAAAAAACCGTCACAGGAAAACAAGACATTAGAAATATTTGTCCTTAAATCAGGTGCAATCTCCCCGAATTTGTCGATTTAAAAAATTTTCACCCTATTCATGCTGCAAACAGTACTAGGTCGGTAATACTCCCGTGCGGTACACTGTCGATTTCATCACGTTAAGAATAACCTATTTAATTCTAACTTTTATAAAACCCAGAATTAAGTCACAAGCCAGCTCGGTTACTTCGGTAAGCTCGTATTGTGTTCACTGAATGACGGTGCGCAGCTGTACTGAATACCTTCGGGAAGTCAAAGAACACGGAAAGATCCTGTTCGCTTTTGTTTAAGGAGCTCTGGTTTTGAAGGGCCCACAGAGCAATATGGTTCGCAAAATCCCTGTTAAAGGAATCAACGTCGGCGTCGGCTTTCGTGGAAGAGATTTTCGTTCTCCAGTAACGTCATAATGAGTGAGCACAGATAATGTTCCATAATTCTACAACACATCGACAGCAGTAAGATAAGCCTACAGTCACGTGCATTTGCCCTGCTGCCATTCATGAAAAGAGAAATGACCTGTGCTTTTTCCAGTTGTTTGGTACCCTTCGTTGGACCGATGAGCTATGATATAATACAGCCAAAAGGGAAGCAAGTTCTTTCGCTTAATCCCTGCAGAATCTGACAGGCATCTTACACAGCGCAGGTGCCTTTCCACTACTGACCGATTTCAGTGGTCGTTTAAGTAAATATCTGCCATTTCGATGTTCGTGTGATGACTGAAGAAGGGGAACCGTTTCGCTTTGGAACAATATCGGATTACTGAATCCAGTATTGCGGTCTTCTCACTTTCGTCTTCCGTTTCGGTGCTACTATGGTCACTGAAAGAACGAATAAATGATTTAGATCTGCTTACTGACTTCACATAAGACCAAAATAGAGGATTTTTTGTCAGATCAGCTGGCAAAAATTTACTTTCATCTTTACTTTACGCTTTTCGGCAGTTTACGAAAGATAGAAAACAACTGACATGTGAAAATTTCTTGGGCTCCCACTGATACAGGATTGACAGAAACTAATTTTCTTAGGTGTCTTGGTAGATATTGCTCAGTGAGGTTGGAGATTCACACATACTGAACCGTTGCATAATTTCAACCAAGCCTTCAATTTCATCCATTGTTCTGCGTAAGTGTTTTTTTCTAATCCAAATTGTTTTCGTTTTAACTTGATCCGTTTATCGTACTGGCAATTTACGTCCTCAAATCTTATCGAAGACATTCCGAAGTAGTTACGTCCAACTCATCACTTTCTGTCACGTCACTACTATGGTATCTTTTCTCTTTAATAGCATCTTCATGCTCACTTTCTACCAGTGACATCGTATGCTTCTCGTGTAGTTACTTTTGTTAAGAAAATACCTATTTCGTCAACTTCTTTTATATCTTTTAATTCCGAAAATACTGGACATGCACTGTTTTGATCTTGTGCACCTTCTCATTCGTATAATATGTTGTATCTACTTTTCCGGCTTCCTCGCTGTAGAGCTTTTCTCTTTCCGGCTCCTGTTTTTTTAGTTTTGGTCTCCATCTTTGAAAGCAATGGTCACTTACAACCCGTTGTCTTTCAGGGTTTTCACGTTCTGTACGACGTATCATACGAGTCTGTGCAATTGTAAGACACTGAACTCGCATTGGGGAAAATAACCGTTCACATCCCCATCCAGCAATTTAGATTTAGGTTTTTCATGATTTCGTTAAATAGCTTGTGACGAATGTCGGCGTGGTTGCTTTGAAATGTTACGGCCACTTTATTTCCTATCCTTTCCCAACATTGTCTTACTTTTCCTTTTAAATGACGTCGTCGTGGACTGGAGATTAATCTTTATCGTCCATGCTTCCTTTCCTGTACAAAATCTTTTTTAATTTCGTTTGTAGCACAGATCGGTTATCACTTTTATTTACGTTTAATTTTTTAACAGATTGTTTTACTGAGGTCACCTTACATTCCCCAAACAGCGTATGGCTTACAGATTTATATTTTACAAGTTGATACAAACTGAGATAAAATTACATTAATCAATGCAAGTACACACATCTATATGTATGTATTGGGTATAGTGAAAGCTAGAGGACCGGCAATAGCTAAAAGAAGTTGAGGTATCCATTTTACACAACAACTGGTTATCCATAACTGCAGCTAGTTAACTGTGGCAAATGTTGCGTATACGAAGTCCTTCTGGGTACTCACGAATTTACTTTTTGGGTAGTCGTGCTAAATGTGCTCCAATGTTTGATCCCATGTTCCGCAGTCTTATTCGTCGTCATCGGTAATTTCTCACATTTGTAGCGTTGCTTTTGTCACGGTGTGGCAAGTTCTGACAGACGGAGGGAGCTCCATATTTTCTTTGTTGGTTAGCACCCAGTTGTTAGGTGGTCGGATCTCTGTCACCCAACTTCTTATGACAATGAAACAACGTCTACTGATTTCTCTTTTCACCTCTTAGATTATAGCTTTCCGGATTTTATTCGGTTGAACAGTAAACTGTTCACACTCCATGAATTGGTTAGCATTTGGATCTTTCGAATTCCACCAACTCATATGCACGGTGGGAGAAATAGAAGTGGTCCCAACAGGGGAACACCATTTGCAGCAGTATTAACGGAGGAGGAAAAGACCTGCTGTTACTTCCAACAGGACGGAGCAATTGTCCGTGCTGTCGGCCGTACCTTGGAGCACATTTACACAAGCTTAACGCCTGGCAGAATTGTTAGCAGAGGTCAGTCTGGTCGCGGCCCTAGGTGGCCATCCAGGTCACCTGATCAGTCAATGTGCGATTCCTCGGTGTGGGGAGCCCTCAAGTGTAGAGAGTATCGCGACAAACCTCATAGTCTTCAGGAACTACAGCTGAACATTTCGCATGAGACGACAACAATTGGAGCAGTACAGATTCTATCCTCCTTCAGCTGACCGAGGCACAAAAGTGCCAAGAGGTAAATGGTGGTCACTTTCAACATCTGCTATACTCAGGTGTTTCCTTTCCTCTGCTGTATTTCTTTGTACCCTGGAACTCTGTTCTCATGGGCAATTTCATTTGAACCACCCAGTGTTAATACTTTTGGTCATCGCAGATCTGGAGGGACAATGTTGGCGAATATGACAGCCACGATGATGGTGTAGATTTAAGAGTTCTTGTTACGATCCTCATAGCGCCATTTATACGGATATCTGTTTTGTTGACATGACTACTCAGAACAATATTCGGTGTCAGTATACAAAATCACTGTAGTCCTTAAAGAGTCCCCTAGATCACTATTTCGCACCAGTCAGTTTCCTTAATATGTTATTTCTCGGTATTAGCTTCTGCCCTGTTAATTTTACGTATGTAATAAATATCAGGGATATGTCGAGAGTCACACCCAAACAACTGAAATATTTTTATACTGCAGAAATGCTTGCTTTAGCATCATTTGGAGTTCATTTAAGGTGTTTATTCATGAATATAGACAATTTTTTTGTCTGATGAGAGTTCGCCATCGGGAAAAAAGGAGGAAAATACTTGTAGAAATGTGTGGCAATCTGCCACATTAAGAGCACCTAGAATTGTTTTCCACACTAGAAAATTGCATTCAGGTGGGGGCAGTGAAACGATATGTAAATTAATGAGTTATACATCTGCATATTTAATGATGCACATATTATGTTATTGACGTTTACAACTGAAAAGTTAAACGGCAGCCTGAGTCTGATTCAGGTTTTTTTGCGATTAGAATCGAGTAATTTAGCCCGTGCGCAAGCGCAGCGCCTAAATATAAGAACCCAGCAGTGTGCCAGAAGTTTCAGGCCAGCTTTTCTTCATATCCTTATCAGTCGACCAATGTGGAGGGCGGTTACGGAAATGGAAATGTGAAATGTCTTCCCCCAGTGTCTCATCAAAAGTAACGACTCCCTCACCGAGGCCCTAAAATATTACAAAACTTCTGTTCCTCCGTGGTGCTCGTTCTGACACACTCTGCCCTGTTCTGCCATTTACATCTGCCTCGACGCGAGAGGCACTTTCACCAGAAGAAAGCCTGGCCACTTCCAAGTTTTATTCTCTTACGGACTAATTTAGTCCCGAGAGGTTTACAGTTCAGCGTCTTACATCAGTGTCATGAGGCCGTCTTGCAACTGTCGTCTTCTGCCAAATATCCGTCACATTTCCACACATTGCGTGGTGATCTGCTGAAATTTATTTCTGAATTTTTAAACTGTAGTTCATTACAATATATTTCTAAAACCCAAGGAAATGTATTAATTGCTTTAAGATCAGTATAAGAGAAGCAGATTATGAAATTTCAAATCACCATCTATCATGAAAATTTACAATTAATGCCAGTGAGCATCATTATACAAGAAATTCCCAATAGTGGCTAGTTACATCCATGCGTTGTCTGTTACTTCGCTAAATAATAGGTTCGTTGCGTTTTCCACACCACTAGCAAGTCCAAATTAACAGGAAACAATTCAAATAGCTAGCCAAAGAATACTTTATGTGCTATATGTGTGAACGGTAATTAGTTAATTTTTTTCTGAATCTTTTAATTATTGTATTTCCAGGTATTTTTAACTGCAATCCTAAAATACAATTTAAATATTACATAAACTGAACACTGTAAAATTTGTATTTTGAAATAAGAAAAAAATTGTTCTAAATAAATTTAGTTTTATAGGCACTAGGCCATAGTGCAAGGCATATATCTGTGTCTAACGTTTCTTTCATAACAATGAAAACGTCATCAGAGCCTGTGAAGTATCAGTTTGAACTTTAAACAAGCCATACTGCCAACTGGCGTAAAATGATTGCGGATTGTGGGTCCAGAATTTGGTTTTAATTAGTACACTGCAGATAAAATTTTAACAGAAGACGTATTCGACAAATTTCAGTTATATTTCAGCAAAGGAAACAATACCAAGAAAACAATTTCGATGTAGTGCTTAGAAATCCATGGCAAAATGCAGACAAATTAGGATACTTTCCTACCATTTATGGACCAAAGCGAAATTCTTTAGTGTAAGGTGAAGGTGGTGCTCACGATGTTCGCAGATTTGGGCTAAACGACAGAGACTGACGAATAATGTACAATTTCTATGAAATCCAAACTGGAGTAATAAAAGAACATTGTCAAGAAGGGGAACGTTTTAACAAGAAGGCAGCTAGGAGGAGGAGGGGGGAGTTATTCAGACAGTTTTACTTTGCGTATACGCAATAGATTTGACCAACTGTCAGACTGAGTGGAGCCTCTTGTAGCTGTAGATTTCGGGAACATGTGCCAGTCCTCAGTTGTTAGGAGGCCTAAGTCAGTTAGAAAGTCTAACAGAAAGAAGAACTGTTGCTAGGTAGCTCCCACGGTAGAGGTGTGGGCCAGCAGTTGCAGGAGTGAGAACTCAGGTGACTGACCGCATAGGGGAATTTTAGGAAGGACGATCAGGTAGTGATAGTGGGTGGAGCAGCGAATAGTCTTGATAGGGACGGGAAATATGATTAGGTGGTGACCTGGTAAAGACAGCTACTCAAACTGGTGGCACTAATGTACGTTTTGAGCAAGTGTTTCAGCGTCATGATCGGCCTCATCTTAATGCGGCTGTTAGGCGCTTTAAAATGGGGCTGGAGAAGGTACTGATGTCAGAGGGCATGGGTCACATTGCAGTGGTGCCAGTTGCCTATAGTAGAGCGGGTTTAACTAAGCATGGCCTGCGTCTCAGTAGGTAAAGGAAGGGGAAGCCGATGAAGCTTATAGGTGACAGTTGTTGTGGGTAGTGGTGACGTCACACTTGGAAAGATTCCTGTAGTAGTTAATGTCAGAACTGCACCTTTCTAGATTTAAGTCATCTTATTGGTATACCCGCTTAAAAGAAGTCCCTCTAACCAAGGAATAACCTTCAGAAGACGTCATGTTTTCAAGTAGAGAAGGAATTAACATATTTCATCAAAATATAAGAGGTATTAGAGATAAAGTTAGTAAATTGCTTATAGATGTTGACTATGAAGTTATTGGTATATTAGAGCACCTCTTAAATAATATGACAATTCAGAGGCTTCCTTTACCAGGAGACAGATTAGCTGGCTATTTTGCAATTGCTTATATGCGATGACTTCAATATCAATTTTGTGTATGACTGTGCAAGAAAAATTATGTTCGTATATCTCATAAATTCATATGATCTGATGCAGATTGTGTTTTTTCCAGCTAGGGTGCGGGGGAACAGAAGCACAGCCATAGCCGATATTTTTATTCATTCTTCATTACTAGGTGGGCATTCTGTTAGTAAAAGGGTGAATGGCCTTTCAGACGATGATGCACAAATTTTAACACTAAAAGGCTTTTGTAGAAAACCAAATGTCACATTTATTACAAACTATGTAGGATAGTTAATCCAATAGCAATAGAGAGTTTTTTGAACATCATCAACGAACAAGAGCGGCAGGATGTTTATAGTGCTGATAATATAGATAACAAATATAATGCTTTCCTTAACACATTTCTCATGCTCCTCGAAAGTTGCTTTCGATTAGAACGTTCTAAACGGGTTGCTAGCAGTAAAACGCAGCCTGGGTGACTGACTAGTGGGATAAGGATATATGTAGAACTAAGCGTGAATTATATCAAAATGTGAGAAGTAGTCACAATCAAGCTGTCCGAAGCTCGTGGTCTTGCGGTAGCGTTTTCGATTCAAACGCACGGGTTCCTGGTATCGATTCCTGGCGGGGTCAGGGATTTTCTCTGCCTCGTGATGGCTGGGTGTTGTGTGTTCTTCATCATCATTTCATCCCCATCGACGCACAAGTCGCTGAAGTGGCGTCCAATTGAAAGACTTGCACCAGGCTAACGGTCTACCAGACGGGAGGCCCTAGTCACAAGGCAGTTACATTTTTTACAATCAAGCTGCAGTAGCCCATTACAAACAGTAATGGAAGGTGTTTAAAAATGTTATTAGGAAGGCAAAGAGTATGTGGTACGCAAATTGAATAGTTGATTCAAAGCATAAAATTAAAACCTTATGGTCATCTGTGAAGAATATGTCTGGTCAGCAGCACAAAGTCGACGATATGAAGTCAGTACGTAGTAAACATATTTCTGTTACTGATAAATCAGATATATATACAGTATTTAACAATCATTTTCTGAACGTTGTTGGAGAATTAAATAAAAATTTAGTTTCTACAGGGAATCATGTAACTCTCTTGGCAAATGCGATACCGTGATTGATGTCTGAAATACTCCTCCGTAATACAGACACGACGGAGATTGAATCAATAATTAAATCACTGAAGACTAAGGACTCTCATGGATATGATGGAACGCCTAGCAGAAAATAAAGTACTGTGCTGCACATTTCATCCCTGTATTTAGCCATTTCAGTATTTTTTCCCTTAGGAACGGTCAGTTTCCTGAACTTTTAAACTACTCAGTAGTAAAGCTGCTTTATAAAAAGTGAGAAGGGAATAATGTAGACAATTTTATACCTATTTCTATGCCATCAGTGTTTACATAAGTTACTGAAAGGCTTTGTATGTAAGGATAATTGATCGTTTTATATCATACAATTTCCTATCAAATGTACAGTTCCACTTTCGAAGACGTTTAACAACTGAAAATGCTATACTCTCTTTTCTCTGTACGGTACGGGACGGGTTGCACAAGAAGATTTCAACACTAGGCATCTTCTTTGATTTAACTATGGCGTTTGATTGTGTTGATCACAAAATATTGCTCCAGATTTTGGACCATTATGGAATACGGGGACTAGCTCGCTACTGGTTCACCTCTTACTTTAACAACAGGCAGCAAAAGATCATATCTGCAGTGTTGAGAATGGCAATGATGTGGGGTCTGAGTGGGGCACGGTTAAATCGGGGAAGCCCCAGGGATCAGTGCTGGGGCCAGTCCTGTTTCTTATTTATATAAATGTTATGCCATCTAGTGTTACAGGAGATTCGAAAATATTTCTGTTTGCTGATGACACTAGCTTGGTTGTAAAGGAGGTTGTATGCAACATTGGCACAATTTCAAATAGTGCAGTTAATGACATAAGATCATGGTCTGTAGAGAATAAACTAACACTAAATCGCAGTGAGACACAGTTTTTACAGTTTATAACACACTATTCAACAAAATCTGCCGTTTTAACTTTACACATTGGGCATACGACTAGTGGAACTGAACAGTTCAAATTTCTAGGTGTTCATATAGATAGTAAACTGTCATGGAAAGCCCGCGTTCAGGATTTTCTTCAAAGACTCATTGCTGCCATATTTGCTATTCGACTGGTATCGGAAGTAAGTGATCGCTCGACAATTAGCCTACTTTGCTTGCTCTTACAATTCTAAGTCTCGCGGTTCTAGGCGCGCAGTCCGGAACCGTGCGACTGCTACGGTCGCAGGTTCGCATCCTGCCTCGGGCATGGATGTGTGTGATGTCCTTAGGTTAGTTAGGTTTAAGTAGTTCTAAGTTCTAGGGGACTAATGACCACAGCAGTTGAGTCCCATAGTACTCAGAGCCATTTGAACCATTTTGAACTTACAATTCTAAAAGAATATTTTAGGATCAGAAACGGGCGGTTCGGGCAATAAGTGGTGTAAGTTCGCGATCCTCTTTTCGACCCCTGTTCACTGTCTGGTTATATTGACAATGGCCTCTCAATTAATAGGGGTATTCTTTACAGTCATTTCTTGTTAACAATATCAGCTTATTCCCGAGATTAAGCAGCTTTCCCTGAGTTAATACTTGGCAGAAACTTGGATCTGCCTTCGTTAACTCTTGCGCAGGAAGGTGTGCAGTATACTGCTGCATCCATTTTGAATAAGCTACTACAAACCGCGCTTTCAAACCGAAACAGATGAGTTTCCTCATGGGTCTCTCCTTCTATTCTGTCGAGGAATTCCTCCAAAAATTGAGCTGATTCTTGTGTGGCATTGTTGATTGCGTTTACTTAAACTTATGGCTTGACTTTTTTTTGGATTCATAAACATTTTATTTGTATCTGTCATTTCTTTTACGTTGTAATTTCATGTACTGACACATTCCATGACCTTGGAGATTTGCCTCTATACAACTTGACCTGTAAATAAGTAATTAAATCTATGTACAAACTCCGCAAGCCCTCGTATGGTGCATTGTGGAGGCTACCTTGTACCCCATGTAGTCTTTTGCTTTCATGCTGAGCGCGCTAAAAGATAGAGAGAAATGTACTGTCTGTGTGTCTCCGTGCGAGCCATATTTTCTCTTGTCTTCGCGTTTCTTATGTGAAATCTACGTTGGTGGCAGTAGAATCGTTCTGCGCTCAGCTTCAAATGGCGGTTCTTTTAATTTTCGCAATAGTGTTTCGCGGAAATGATGGCTTCCTTCCAAGGATTCCCATTTGAGTTCGCGAATCATCTGCGGAACATTCGCTTGTTGATCGAAACCCCGGTTACAAATTTACCAGTCCACCTTTGAACTGTTGATATCTTTGTTTAATTGGACATCCAAATT
The DNA here is from genome assembly GCF_023897955.1 of Schistocerca gregaria. Taxonomy (NCBI): domain Eukaryota; kingdom Metazoa; phylum Arthropoda; class Insecta; order Orthoptera; family Acrididae; genus Schistocerca; species Schistocerca gregaria. The sequence goes on from NC_064923.1 coordinate 378,114,470, forward strand.
GTAGACCCGCGGTTCGGTAGCGTTACCTCGTCAGAAACACATTAGTTTAGCTGCTGATGGTTCAATACGTGAGTTTCTAAGGGATTCTGTCCGGTATAATGCACCGTGAGTTACCAGCTGAAACCAGCCGCCAGGCAGAAGGCACTGGCGAACATCAATTGAAATATCAAAAATTTAATTACATCCATTCAGTAATGGCCCCCACTATGCAATACGCTTGTATCTAACGAACACTCGCTCTTGCTTAGGAAGTCGGAACCTATCCCGTACGCTCGTACCTTCGTTATCGGTCTGCAATATGCAGCATAGTTACCCAAGAAATACGAATAATTTTACACGACCAACAATAATAAAATAATAGTAACAGAATATATGTCACGACACTGTGAACTAACAATAGTGAACGAGTAAAATTACCACTAGCATCACTATTACTGCTGCTGGGCCTCCAGCTGCTGCTGATAATAATAACAATAGTGGCAGATACAAACGTATATATGATGTAAAAAGTGATATTTTTTGACATAGGGAATTTCGAAGAAGATAAATTTAGGCACACCGCACCAGCCAAAAGCATTGGCAAATAAGGAAGATCTGGCTGGAATGACAGATTTATCAGGGTGATTAGTACATAGAGGGACAAATATGGATGTTATTGTTGTTCCAGTAGGTGTGTGTCATTAACTGTCTTCGGAAATCGAAACAGTTATTCAGTTCTTTCATTTAATAATAATAAAATCATGTAGCTCAATAATAAAAACAAAAACAATAATATAATTTTGTGGCTCTATGGTCTGGTGCAGGTATTTCAATTGGACGCCACTTCAGGCATCTACACCACTTACCAAGCCGGGGAAAAGGGACCGGAAGTTTAACATGTCCAAGCAACGTACCGCTCTGAAGATTCCTCGCTTCATTGAGAGGTGAAAACTAGGTTGGAAGGAACACTGCAGAATCCATGGTCTTACAGAGATTCGATTCCGCGACCTCTCGCCTTCCAGGCAGGCGCTTTACAATTAGACCACTTTTTTAAATTATTCAAAACATTTATTTGCATTTTAGGAAGTAGATCCAGCTATCACGTCATAAACAATTCACAGACACTGGAAAACCACTTGAGACTTGTATAAAGAAGAGCACGAAACATCTACCATATGGTGTTTGGAAGTACCTGAAGAGAGTGTGACATCCTTAGATTACACACACACACATACGAAGAACAGGTTTCGTTGTCAGCCACAAGAGGACTAATTGTACTTCCATTCAGTCACAAAAGGACTCCCAGATGAAACATGATATTTTTGGGATATCTCATCACCCAACGTATACATTCACTACTTAAGTTGTCACACTTAACATAAAAAGTGTGCCTTAATTTATTCACCCACTCACGTTCCACTTCTGTCGGTGGACAACACAAAGCAAACGCCACATCGTGTAGGCTTATATCATTCAAAGCCAGATTACTATTACAGTGTATTGCCCCATCAAAGCTAAGCTTCATCCGGTGGGTGCGGTTGTGCAACCGCCCAGGATACGGTGGTTTGTTCCCCAGGGCCTTTAGATGCTCGAGGAATTCTTTGACATGCATCACGGACATCGGCACAATTCCATCGTCCTCCTTTCCTGTTTTACGTTTCTTTGATACTCGAGACAGTAGATTTTCATTTCTCATCTGCTTTGCAGCTTGCCTTGTCTATTTTGAACCAACTACTGTTTCTGTTTTCTACCTTCCCAATGAGGTTTTGACTACTGTCACAGTGTTAAAGAGGTTTTGTATTTGCATTCGTTGCCCACGGATTTTTCCAGCATAGTCCTCCCATCGGTCCAAGAGCAGACGTGGCATTTGTTCGTTGTACGTTAAGAATAGCTAGATTCACTATGTCTCAAGTACGCTATGCTTTCGTTAAACACGCTGCCGTCTCCATATTACCTTGCACATCCTTAGTCGCATTCTAATGTTCCTTATCCAGTGCATTGTCAGTGACGCTGATATTTTGCTCGACAAGTGTTTTACTGTTACCGCCTGCTACGCCTCTCTCTATTCCGTTCCCCTGCTCTCTGGCAGTGGTTCCACTGTCGCTTGCTGCCATCTCCATAGAAGCATTCAGATGTTAGGCAACATGTATGTCATATAAATTATCAATCATGTTGGTTGATTTACTTACGCTTATTGTTAGTATCACCGCTCACCATTTTGCTCACTTGTTCTTCGGTGGTAGTTTCTGTAACATACGTGTCATTCTGCTCTACCAGAGTAGAGGCATAAGTCTCCTGGTTGACTTTTTTCAACAGTTAGTTTTACGGAGCATGTACTTGCAAAATTTTCCCTTAGATGTTCAGTGGAATTGCTTATTGAGCATGTGCATGGTTGGTTTTCGTACGTCACTTCAGATACTATTTACTTACGTAATTCTACTTTAGCAATCAGACTGCCGGTTAATTTGCCATGCCAAAAGATTCCATACCACACCTCTTCTCTGATACCATGAACTGTCCCGTATAAGCGTATAAGCGGAATACTACTTTAATCTTTTCGGGCCGGCCGGAGTGGCCGAGAGGTTCTAGGCCCTCGGGAATGGATATGTGTGATGTCCTTAGGTTAGTTAGGTTTAAGTAGTTCTAAGTTGTAGGGGACTGATGACCACAGCAGTTAAATCCCATAGCGCTCAGAGCCATTTGAACCATTTTAATCCGTTCGAGCGGTTAGTTACTGACTCTCATAGATTGCAAGTCAGTACGTGCGGAAGTAATTATGGCTGTGAAGACAGACCCATCATGATGCTTAAATTTTATGCATCCATCAGTGATCCTGACTAATCGTACACAAACTTTGTTATTTACACATTCTGCATACATACAATTCACAGCGTTGTCAATTTGAATATGTATCACCTCCCCACCAAGTAATTTACACCGTCAGTCATCCATTCCCGAACAGCGAAGGGTGTAGGCTTTTCGGTGTTCTTCTAGAAACAAAATATCAAGGGACCTCTGCCAGAGGGAAACATGTTACTTACAGTTCAGGTGACACTTTGCTTAAGCACAGTCGGCAGTCCGCAGTAAACACCCGCTCGGCTGCACACAGCCGCTGCGCACTTCCGCACGCCACGGCGACCAAACACTGATTATCCGTCAGACCGGATTCAATGAGGGAGGGCATGCCAGAGTCGCTTCCTGAAAACAGCTTCGAGAAAGCGAGTAGAAGGGAAAGGATTTTGCTCTGGTTGGAATCGGTGTTCCTGCTATTTTGTTCTGTCAAGTACCTTAAGGTGGAGGAGAGATATGAAGCTCAGTGTACGTTGACAAGAGAGCGGAGGAGATAGTGTGTATGGAAATCACTGCTCTTGTCTGTTCGTAGCCAGCATACCTGTACATAGGACGGTACAACGTGAACGCCATAGAACACAGGTATTCATCACAAGTTCCAAGTGCCGTGAGCTTTCTTAAGGAAGACTGTCCTAAATAGCATCAGTCAAATCAACATTTGGAAGTATAAGCGTTTGTACAAGTATCTTTTTCAGGTGAAGAGGAAAAAGCTTTTTATATTTCAAATATTCTCCTAAGAAGCATTCAAATTTAAGATGTACTGATGCAAGAAAGGTAAGAAAACTTAACTTTCTGTGGTCTATTAAGTGGTTTTATGGTGTTCCTATTTATAGTAGAGAAACGTGAATTTTTTATAAACGTTGTAATACTTTTATTATATTTATTTCTATTTTATATTTATTGTATCTGACATTTGTGCCTAAGCCTGTTGTTGATAAAGACCACTATCTATTTTGAACAATGTCTCTACTGTAATTTTATATTGACATGGAAAAGGAAGATAGTCTTGAAATATTACTACTGGAGCTCAGAATTGTAAAGAAATCAAAAGAGGACTTTTGGGAATCAAATTCGGGGAAAAAGAAAAAAGAATCAATTGTAATGTGGTGTCACTGAATAACGCTAAAAATTAAATAAATAAATCAAAGAACAATAGATGAGGAAATAAGTCTGCGGTACACACTAACTGGAAGAATGTATCCTGCAATAGTTTGTCGCTGAAAGGAACGATGAAAGAAAGAGCAGAAAGATTGAACAAAGATAAGAGACGGATTGTAAATAATAATGAGCGTAGTAGTTACCCACAGTGGAAAAATAGCGATCATGGAGGACAGAATGATACGATCTGGAAAAAAAAGAAATAAAAAGCCTACTGAAATGTTTTGTAAGGAAAATCATACCAGTCCAGCAGTATCTACCACACTGAAGTTCACATGAAACCTAGAGACGCAAAAATGTCGCCTGTTGCGCACAACAGTTTTAAGAAGCGGAACGGAGAAAGAGAATACAATATTTAGTTCTGGGGAGACCATTACTTTCGAAAACAGGCTGTTACTCTTCCGGATGCAACCACTGAACTCTGTGTGATGTGTCCAGGTTGAATTCTGAATACTCGTACTTCTAACCTAACCCAACGAACAAACGCGATAGTTTCCGTCTCTTATCTCCATGTAACACTGAGAGTAGTCATGCTGTAACATTAATTTTCTTCTTACGGAAATTTCCATCCACTGCTCCAAATTTTAGAGCTCCATAGCCACCACTGACCCTGGTGATCACCGTCTAAACATGACGAATTGTTTTAGTGTCATGCTGTGACATTACACACCTCGCTTGAGTAGAGCTTCAGCTAACAAATGGAACTCAGTAGAGGTGATTACGTACCGTGTGGCCCTAGAAGCATCAGAGTGGACCACACTGGCAAGTGTGAGTTAAACTGCCACTTTAGAAACTGATTAATTGGACCTTATCATGGGGACGTATGTGAATGGGAAGGGCAGTACCACAATCGTAATAATAGGAAGAGCCCGAATTCAATTCCTTAATTGCGATACATTATGCATTCAAGACTGATAAAGCAACACAAAACCAATATCAGTGAGTCAAATCTGGAGGAAAGAATTCACTAGGGTTTAAAGCCAAATGTACACGTACTCAAGCATCAGTTAAAATAAAAGTTACAGAAATTTAATCAATGAAGACACTGCAAGGTTTAGACGAGAGAGATCAAAATACTTTCAATTACGGCAACAGTGGCGCATGACGGCGCATCAGCAAACCAATGTGTCGTAGGGTCTCGCCATGCTCTGCCGACGGTGGCTGAGGTTGCACACGAGGTCATCTGTGATAGATATGGGCACTCCGTGTTGCCTGATCCATTACACAAACAAAAGTGAGACCGAGTACGACGTTAGGTCCTATTTAAAAACTCGTCCCAGTGAATAAAATAAGAGTCTGCGATCCTAAATGGCCATTCTTACAGAAAGCTTTGTCTGTCTTACCGGCCAATTCCAAGAGAAATTACCAGGTCTGATAGGTAGCCACTAACTGGTCGGCCCTAACCACAGCCACGACCCACGTATGTATTTCTGCTCTCCAGGAGACCATCTTCAAATGAAGGACCTTCTGTAATGGTTATCGCCATGTCGTGACCACCAATAATTACAATCTGAAAGGCATAGCCTTAAAATTAACCTGGCCCACAATTACTTCTGTACAGAGGTAATAATGTTCAGTAATTTCCGACTAACTCTCTTCCCGGGGACACACAGAAAATGTGGAGGCAAGGCTCCGTATTTTTAATTCATAGCTAATTCCTGTGGATTAACATCACCACGGTTATATTCAGGCTCCGTGGACAAGGTTTCCAGATCGTTGCGTGTTGCATGCTGCTGGAGGAATCTGTTCTACCTTACATTTTCATATGACACGTTATGGTTTTCATCTAGTTCTTAGAAACCTCAGCAACCAATGTCAGAATGTTTGACAATTGGCTGAAAATCAGTTAAGATAAAACCAACACTGTAGCTTCACAATGATTCTTAAATTAAAGTAGTTCAATATTTACGGAGACGTCCCTCATTTTTCTTTCTATTCATGGCATTTTAAAGCAACGAGCTGGTGGAAATAAATGAACAGAATAGCGAAACTTGACCATAGTGTCCTTAATAAAACTGACTTCGTAACAATGATACATATGTGTTTTGCAATTGGCAGTTCAGAGTCAGCTTGTAGGAGGCTGCTACAAATGATTCATTCGTTTTCGACGTTCTATATTTTGGGACGTATCAAATATAAAAATGTGGCTGAGCGTGAGTAAAACAATAAACTGACCTAATTTTTATGTCGCACTCTACAAGTGTTCTATAAGTGCTCTCTAGTCATCCGACCGACACACATCCAAGAGTCAATCAGATTCGTTCCACACCTTATGTAACAACACCGTCTCAGTGCTCGTCACAGCAGCACTGATACATTTCCTGAGCTTTTCCAGTGTCCTTCGAAAGGGTCAAAGGCCGGGAGGGGGGGGGGGGGGGTGTATGCAAACACGGTCCTTGATGTAGCCTCAAAGGAAAAAGTCATAAGCCGTTAAGTCATGTGACCCGACGAACGGCGTAGGGGACGTACTGTAATGAGGAAACTGCTAAACACTGAAATTTGGTGACATTAAAAATTTTGTCTTTTGTAACTGAAATTATTTGTTGCAGAAGACGGAATTTTTATTACCTTTGTGATAAAACATAACTAGCAAAGCTATCATCTGTGGAAAATGGCTGCAAATATCAACAATAAACTGATTTTTAAATCACTGAGAAATACAAGCAAACAAAAATATAGATCAGATCTTGTACGAAGACCTTAGTATTATAGCAATAAAAGCAAAAAGTAGGTGGTCGGGACATGAAGCCAGGTGAATATATATGAGATGGAATAAGAAAGTTCTTTGTTGGGATCCAAGAGAAAAGGCAAGACAAAGCCGATGATGTAATGGAAGACGAGTAGTACCATTTGGCCGCTACGTGGATGCATGTGGTTGAAGCTTTAGACTTAAGGAAAAGTCTAGAGGAAGCCTATATCCAGCAGAGGATGTCATGTGGCATTCGAAGATAAGGTAGCATTTCCATTGTGCCCTAGACGATACCTGCTCACCAGGACTATCTATATAAAACTGTATGGTAAAACAGTTGCTTCGATGTATGGGAATGTTGTTGAAGGAAGTCGTTAGCTTTCCCTGAATAATTATCCGTTAATAAGTTGAACGTCCGTCCTTTGGTTAAATGTTAGATCACACAGTCTAAAATACACCAATGAATACTGGTTGTTAGGCCCCCCCATGAACCATGGACCTTGCCGTTGGTGGGGAGGCTTGCGTGCCTCAGCGATACAGATGGCCGTACCGTAGGTGCAACCACAACGGAGGGGTATCTGTTGAGAGGCCAGACAAACGTGTGGTTCCTGAAGAGGGGCAGCAGCCTTTTCAGTAGTTGCAGGGGCAACAGTCTGGATGATTGACTGATCTGGCCTTGCAACATTAACCAAAACGGCCTTGCTGTGCTGGTACTGCGAACGGCTGAAAGCAAGGGGAAACTACAGCCGTAATTTTTCCCGAGGACATGCAGCTTTACTGTATGATTAAATGATGATGGCATCCTCTTGGGTAAAATATTCCGGAGGTAAAATAGTCCCCCATTCGGATCTCCGGGCGGGGACTACTCAGGAGGATGTGGTTATCAGGAGAAAGAAAACTGGCGTTCTACGGATTGGAGAGTGGAATGTCAGATCCCTTAATCGGCAGGTAGGTTAGAAAATTTAAAAAGGGAAATGGATAGGTTAAAGTTAGATATAGTGGGAATTAGTGAAGTTCGGTGGCAGGAGGAACAAGACTTCTGGTCAGGTGACTACAGGGTTATAAACACAAAATCAAATAGGGGTAATGCAGGAGTAGGTTTAATCATGAATAGGAAAATAGGAATGCGGGTAAGCTACTACAAACAGCATAGTGAACGCATTATTGTGGCCAAGATAGATACGAAGCCCACACCTACTACAGTAGTACAAGTTTATATGCCAACTAGCTCTGCAGATGATGAAGAAATTGAAGAAATGTACGATGAAATAAAAGAAAGTATTCAGATAGTGAAGGGAGACGAAAATTTAATAGTAATGGGTGACTGGAATTCGAGTGTAGGAAAAGGAAGAGAAGGAAACATAGTAGGTGAATATGGATTGGGGCTAAGAAATGAAAGAGGAAGCCGCCTAGTAGAATTTTGCACAGAGCACAACTTAATCATAGCTAACACTTGGTTTAAGAATCATGAAAGAAGGTTGTATACGTGGAAGAACCCTGGAGATACTAAAAGGTATCAGATAGATTATATAATGGTAAGACAGAGATTTAGGAACCAGGTTTTAAGTTGTAAGACATTTCCAGGGGCAGATGTGGACTCTGACCACAATCTATTCGTTATGACCTGTAGATTAAAACTGAAGAAACTGCAAAAATGTGGGAAATTAAGGAGATGGGACCTGGATAAACTGAAAGAACCAGACGTTGTACAGAGTTTCAGGGAGAGCATAAGGGAACAATTGACAGGAATGGGGGAAAGAAATACAGTAGAAGAAGAATGGGTAGCTCTGAGGGATGTAGTAGTGAAGGCAGCAGAGGATAAAGTAGGTACAAAGACGAGGGCTGCTAGAAATCCTTGGGTAACAGAAGAAATATTGAATTTAATTGATGAAAGGAGAAAATATAAAAATGCAGTAAATGAAGCAGGCAAAAAGGAATACAAACGTCTCAAAAATGAGATCGACAGGAAGTGCAAAATGGCTAAACAGGGATGGCTAGAGGACAAATGTAAGGATGTAGAAGCTTATCTCACTAGGGGTAAGATAGATACTGCCTACAGGAAAATTAAAGAGACTTTTGGAGAGAAGAGAACCAAGTGTATGAATATCAAGAGCTCAGATGGCAGCCCAGTTCTAAGCAAAGAAGGGAAGGCAGAAAGGTGGAAGGAGTATATAGAAGGTTTATACAAGGGCAATGTACTTGAGGACAATATTATGGAAATGGAAGAGGATGTAGATGAAGACGAAATGGGAGATACGATACTGCGTGAAGAGTTTGACAGAGCACTGAAAGACCTGAGTCGAAACAAGGCCCCCGGAGTAGACAACATTCCATTAGAACTACTGACGGCCTTCGGACAACCAGTCCTGAGAAAACTCTACCAGCTGGTGAGCAAGATGTATGAGACAGGCGAAATACCCTCAGACTTCAAGAAGAATATAATAATTCCAATCCCAAAGAAAGCAGGTGCTGACAGATGTGAAAATTACCGAACTATCAGTTTAATAAGCCACGGCTGCAAAATACTAACGCGAATTCTTTACATTCGAAGATAAGGTAGCATTTCCATTGTGCCCTAGACGATACCTGCTCACCAGGACTATCTATATAAAACTGTATGGTAAAACAGTTGCTTCGATGTATGGGAATGTTGTTGAAGGAAGTCGTTAGCTTTCCCTGAATAATTATCCGTTAATAAGTTGAACGTCCGTCCTTTGGTTAAATGTTAGATCACACAGTCTAAAATACACCAATGAATACTGGTCGTTAGGCATTATTATTTCCCGATTTATTTAAAAGTCTCATTATAAATTCTATTATATTAAAAAGCTTGTGTTGAAAACGTAATGATGTAATTACTCATTGGGAACTCATACACATTCATACAAAACCATTTGAATAATTTCAAAGAGCATCGTCACATGCGGAACTCCTGACACGCAAGCGCTCGTAGATTTCTCAGAGACTCTGTCATTATACCGCCTCAGTTGCTGCATATAATGGATAATATGTGCCCGGCGGATTACGTTGCTTGCAAAGAGCAGCAGAAAAGGAAGTGAGCGTCGTTGCCATTAAAGACCCTGAAGTTTGCCGCTTGAGATAAGTGCGGGAAACGTAAATTATCTTGAAGACAGTGGAAATTGCATTGTAAGTCTGTGTTTGTCTTTGTGGCCTCTTCGCACTAGATTTAGTTTATGAATAGATCGTTAGATACAAAAGAGACTTCCCGTAACTCATTGTAATTCTCAGTTAATGAAGCGCATTCTGTACGCAAAACAGTTGCAGGAATCCCCTAAATGTTTCTTAAATCAGAACTCTTGTATTCCCCGATTTTATAATGATTGTTAACTAATCAAAAATAAGAAAATCGTAGACTTTTGTTACAGTTGAGATCCTTGAAATGTTGCTACTGTAATTGACAATCACATGATGTGACGACTAAAAGAAAATCTTTTTATTATCAGGAGTAACTGTACTGAAAATAGGACGATTACCATTATATGTATAATGTGCAAACTTACCAACATAGTGTAGGAAGGTGGCTATCATATTTGCGATGACAATTTTCAGGAAGTTTTGGTCATAAGTGTGAATGAATTGGCGAATTTGATTAATATATTCAACCTCTGTAATACTGGTATGAACATTTTCTTCCACCTATCAGAGAGCACAAATGGCAAACGACTCGTTTGTCGACACAGGGAGTCTTTCTGCTCCTACTAAACATTTTGAACAGCTTGAAACCATTAGCAATCGAAATGAGAGAGATGTCACATCAAACATATTACAACCTTGAGAATACAAAGTCTGCTGGGAACAAAGCACTAAACTTAAGAGAAATCAGTGTTTTTGACTGGCTAACTAATTACGTCCCACGTTCAAATGATGGTAGTGAGTGTAAAGTAGATGTACATGCACAAGCAGTATGGAAGATGATTAAGGATATGGTTTGGATTTTGGTGACACTTTCTTAGGAAATCACTTCTTGAGGTTGATTTAGAGAACAGACGAATAATTTTTTTTTCCATTGATGAAGAACAACTTCACCAACTGTATATGCCGGGAAAGTCAACATTCAAGAATTTTGTCTATTTTGAAATTTTTATCTTCTTCATAATCTCAATCTTCCACCGAAGCAATTGGTCCTAAATCGAAAGTTCTAAGGAGATAGAACAGTCTTTTGATATCTCTGATATCATATGTAATAAGGTAGAGTGTATAGAGGATGCTTCTCAAGTAGAGAGCCAAGCGATAGTTGATATTTTACAGTCACATTCTGAAGTCTTTGTAAGCAAACCAGGTACCATACCTTAACTTTAAGGAACATACAAAGTTTTCTTTTCCACCGTATGCTATCTGCTGGTATACAGGAGATCCAGTCCATGTTAGCTCAAGGTGTCACTGAAGCTGTCGTTAAGTTCTTGTAACAGTCCGCTTCATGTTGTTGAAAAATGAGTAAGTAGGTAGAGGATCCATCTCACAACGATTGGTACCTCAGCTGGGGACAGATGCCTCCTCCAGCTGAGTGCTATTATTTCTCCTTTTAATCCATGGTGCACTCCACTTCTTCTACAGTTGTATTGAGGTTATGAGTATTGCTCTCTCTTTCCATCCTAGCGTCAGCAGTGTGAAGTAATTTTTGAGACTAATTGACCTCTCACTGCAAGAAATTAGTTTCCTGACTCTTTACAAAGGTAATTTGCTTTGAACGTTTGGCAATTTATGAACGATGTTTTAGAAGTCTCCTTTACTGATGACATTTTGAGAAGCTAGGAAATAAATATGTGAGCTAACAATCTTCAGATAGTAGCTACCTGTAATACCGAGAGTAGAAGTTTCAGCTTCAAATGAATGTGTATGCTGCACATAACTGGGCGTAGTGTATGGAATGGTAAAGGGTATATTGTGGCATTTGTGTAAAAAATACGGAGACCAAAAGATAAGAAATGGTGCGCTTATGCTGGAACTGTATTTGTGTGGTGATATTACGCAGTGCTGTAAATGGTACTTATGTTGACCAGTAACGAGGGAAAAATAATATGCATTGAATAATGATATGTATCTAGGTGAACAGATGTTTTTAAGAATAAGTATTTCAGAAAGCCTATGAGGAGTATAAGATGAAGTGATGATGTATATGGAAGTTTCTATGGATTTTATGTCAGGCAGCCAATGAGGGGTAAAGGAAGACTTTTGTCTTCCAAATGATGTTGTATATGATTTAATATTAACTTTACAGGCACACTGTGTAACAATGGAAACAAGAACCAAAATATATTTAATACACACTTTTTTATCAGAACGGTGCTCTGTATGAATGTCTTTATGAGGAAATTACTCAACAGATAGTAGATCTGCTTTGTGCTTGGCACCTCATATTTGAATTTTCTGGGAATTGCAGCTTGTTAATGAGATATAATTAACATGTTACTCTTTTATCACCAGGAATGACAACTATTTTGTAGTTTTAATGATAACAGTGAATTCGACAAATGCTAAGATAGTGGTGTTACAACTAAGTTTTTTGCTCAAATAGTATAATACATTAACTGATGCATGCCTGACATTAACTATATTCTCATAAGAGTGTATAAAAATAATTAGATGTTTTGGTGATTATCATACTTACCCCTGAGGTTATTGTGCATGATATGTTGTAGTTACCTTTCTGGCCAGATAGCTAAATGTGCGTAATTTAAGAAACTGGATCTCAATCTTTTCATTTATATGAGGTACTTTAAACATAGAGACCAGCATTCAACGTTGACATTTGATACCACACTGATGATTAACTGTTTGCTTGTTTAAGCAGTTGGCTGAAATGGTAACAGAAGTTTACTGCCAATATGTATGCAATTTATGTGATGCCCATGCCAAAATATAACCATTCCTAATCCATGTATTTCAGACAAGAATTTTAGAATGAGGGACACATACAGGAAATTACGATGTTTTACAGGACAACTAATTTTGGCACTAAAATGTATGTAACTGGTTATCTAATTCATTTGCAAATAGGTTCCATGTATTCTGGACACACATGGGAGATGATCTTGGTTAACATGCACATACTGAGCTTAGTGAAAATATTATGCTGGATGGCTTCATGCAGTTTGCTGAGGCGCTAAGCTGAGTGTCACACCACGTCTCAACTTATGAAAGACGTACCAATGAAACACTGCTCATTATGGCAGTTCTGTAGCACTGATTGTAGCTCTTCAAATTCTGGGTTGTGAGCAGAAATTGTGACCAGGCACTTCTCGGTCTCGATAACATAATTATTTTGAGGTCTGTGGGTTATCACTAGAGAAACTGAAGGAAAAGTACTTTCTCCCTGAGCCTGCCCCAGTAATATGTTCATGCTACTATTTTGGCGCTACTGTGTAACTGTGTATGTGACTAAACAGTAATGCTTGTCACATTTTGCTGTGATATTCTTTTTCCTACCATTGCGTAACGTTGCCCTCATAGGTTTTCTCAGTAGCTTTGATCAGATAATTATAAGCATTACTCGACGTTCTTGTAAATGTATGTATCTTTCTTGCTTTATTTTAAGTGACAAGAATATTCAGTTGACTTCATAAGATTTTCTTAAACATATGAACAAACAGTTGTAACTGCTTTGGAAAGTTTTGTACCGTGTTGCATGAGTTGTGTTTATTTTTCTTACTTCGTTTGAACTGGCAGGAATTCGTACGTGTCATTCTAGGTTTCTTTTAAAAATTGTACAGCTAATAGTAATGACTTTGTAATGCTTTGTATCTTATTGTAAAATTGTTTTTATTCATACCACTGTATTTAAATGAACTAGATGGCTGATTTACCACAGCAAGCATTTTCTTTTGTCATATCTTTGGTACCATGACAGATTGTTGTTGTTGTTGTCTTCAGTCCTGAGACTGGTTTGATGCAGCTCTCCATGCTACTCTATCCTGTGCAAGCTGCTTCATCTCCCAGTACCTACTGCAACCTACATCCTTCTGAATCTGCTTAGTGTACTCATCTCTCGGTCTCCCTCTACGATTTTTACCCTCCACGCTGCCCTCCAATGCTAAATTTGTGATCCCTTGATGCCTCAAAACATGTCCTACCAACCGATCCCTTCTTCTAGTCAAGTTGTGCGACAAACTTCTCTTCTCCCCAATCCTATTCAATACCTTCTCATTAGTTACGTGATCTATCCACCTTATCTTTAGTATTCTTCTGTAGCACCACATTTCGAAAGCTTCAATTCTCTTCTTGTCCAAACTAGCTATCGTCCATGTTTCACTTCCATACATGGCTACACTCCAAACAAATACTTTCAGAAACGACTTCCTGATACATAAATCTATATTCGATGTTAACAAATTTCTCTTCTTCAGAAACTTTTTCCTTGCCATTGCCAGTCTACATTTTATATCCTCTCTACTTCGACCATCATCAGTTATTTTACTTCCTAAATAGCAAAACTCCTTTACTACTTTAAGTGTCTCATTTCCTAATCTAATTCCCTCAGCATCACCCGATGTAATTTGACTACATTCCATTATCCTCGTTTTGCTTTTGTTAATGTTCATCTTATATCCTCCTTTCAAGACACTGTCCATTCCGTTCAACTGCTCTTCCAAGTCCTTTGCCGTCTCTGACAGAATTACAATGTCATCGGCGAACCTCAAAGTTTTTACTTCGTCTCCATGAATTTTAATACCTGCTCCAAATTTTTCTTTTGTTTCCTTTACTGCTTGCTCAATATACAGATTGAATAACATCGGGGAGAGGCTACAACCCTGTCTCACTCCTTTCCCAACCACTGCTTCCCTTTCATGCCAATCGACTCTTATGACTGCCATCTGGTTTCTGTACAAATTATAAATAGCCTTTCGCTCCCTGTATTTTACCCCTGCCACCTTTAGAATTTGAAAAAGAGTATTCCAGTCAACATTGTCAAAAACTTTCTCTAAGTCTACAAATGCTAGAAACGTAGTTTTTCCTTTTCTTAATCTTTCTTCTAAGATAAGTCGTAAGGTCAGTATTGCCTCACGTGTTCCAACATTTCGACGGAATCCAAACTGATCCTCCCCGAGGTCTGCATCTACCAGTTTTTCCATTCGTCTGTAAAGAATTCGCGTTAGTATTTTGCAGCTGTGACTTATTAAACTGATAGTTCGGTAATTTTCACATCTGTCAGCACCTGCTTTCTTTGGGATTGGAATTATTATATTCTTCTTGAAGTCTGAGGGTATTTCGCCTGTCTCATACATCTTGCTCACCAGCTGGTAGAGTTTTGTCAGGACTGGTTGTCTTAAGGCCGTCAGTAGTTCTAATGGAATGTTGTCTATTCCGGGGGTCTTGTTTCGACTCAGGTCTTTCAGTGCTCTGTCAAACTCTTCACGCAGTATCGTATCTCCCATTTCGTCTTCATCTACATCCTCTTCCATTTCCATAATATTGTCCTCAAGTACATCGCCCTTGTATAAACCTTCTATATACTCCTTCCACCTTTCTGCCTTCGCTTCTTTGCTTAGAAGTGGGCTGCCATCTGAGCTCTTGATATTCATACACGTGGTTCTCTTCTCTCCAAAGGTCTCTTTAATTTTCCTGTAGGCAGTATCTATCTTACCCCTAGTGAGATAAGCTTCTACATCCTTACATTTGTCCTCCAGCCATCCCTGTTTAGCCATTTTGCACTTCCTGTCGATCTCATTTTTGAGACGTTTGTATTCCTTTTTGCCTGCTTCATTTACTGCATTTTTATATTTTCTCCTTTTATCAATTAAATTCAACATTTCTTCTGTTACCCAAGGATTTCTAGCAGCCCTCGCCTTTGTACCTACTTTATCCTCTGCTGCCTTCACTACTACATCCCTCAGAGGTACCCATTCTTCTTCTACTGTATTTCTTTCCCCTATTCCTGTCAATTGTTCCCTTATGCTATCCCTGAAACTCTGTACAACCTCTGGTTCTTTCAATTTATCCAGGACCCATCTCCTTAATTTCCCACCTTTTTGCAGTTTCTTCAGTTTTAATCTACAGGTCATAACCAATAGATTGTGGTCAGAGTCCACATCTGCCCCTGGAAATGTCTTACAACTTAAAACCTGGTTCCTAAATCTCTGTCTTACCATTATATAATCTATCTGATACCTTTTAGTATCTCCAGGGTTCTTCCACGTATACAACCTTCTTTCATGATTCTTAAACCAAGTGTTAGCTATGATTAAGTTGTGCTCTGTGCAAAATTCTACTAGGCGGCTTCCTCTTTCATTTCTTAGCCCCAATCCATATTCACCTACTATGTTTCCTTCTCTCCCTTTTCCTACACTCGAATTCCAGTCACCCATTACTATTAAATTTTCGTCTCTCTTCACTATCTGAATAATTTCTTTTATTTCTTCGTACATTTCTTAAATTTCTTCATCATGTGCAGAGCTAGTTGGCATATAAACTTGTACTACTGTAGTAGGTGTGGGCTTCGTATCTATCTTGGCCACAATAATGCGTTCACTATGCTGTTTATAGTAGCTTACCCGCATTCCTATTTTCCTATTAATTATTAAACCTACTCCTGCATTACCCCTATTTGATTTTGTGTTTATAACCCTGTAGTCACCTGACCAGAAGTCTTGTTCCTCCTGCCACCGAACTTCACTAATTCCCACTATATCTAACTTTAACCTATCCATTTCCCTTTTTAAATTTTCTAACCTACCTGCCCGATTAAGGGATCTGACATTCCACGCTCCGATCCGTAGAACGCTAGTTTTCTTTCTCCTGATAACGACATCCTCCTGAGTAGTCCCCGCCCGGAGATCCGAATGGGGGACTATTTTACCTCCGGAATATTTTACCCAAGAGGATGCCATCATCATTTAATCATACAGTAAAGCTGCATGTCCTCGGGAAAATTTACGGCTGTAGTTTCCCCTTGCTTTCAGCCGTTCGCAGTACCAGCACAGCAAGGTCGTTTTGGTTAATGTTGCAAGGCCAGATCAGTCAATCATCCAGACTGTTGCCCCTGCAACTACTGAAAAGGCTGCTGCCCCTCTTCAGGAACCATATGTTTGTCTGGCCTCTCAACAGATACCCCTCCGTTGTGGTTGCACCTACGGTTCGGCCATCTATATCGCTGAGGCACGCAAGCCTCCCCACCAACGGCAAGGTCCATGGTTCATGAGGGGAGGCCATGACAGATATCTAAAATGATTTATTACTGGAAACATCGTATTCTTGTTTGCATATATGTACTGTTACTTGCATTTCAACTTATGTGCTATATATGAAGCACTTTGTGAATCTTCACTGATGTTGTGTATACATTCTCCACCACGCATTTGGGGACCGTTTCTTGTAGAGGATTTATTGAGTGCCTCCCGCTACTCTATGAGCATAAACTACTATGCAAAATTCTTGTTTAACGGGAAGGGAGTGATTAAAGGGGTCTGTCGTATTTGTCAAGATCATTTACAGAAATTTTTTGCCATAAATGTAAATGAAGTTGCGAATTTGATACATGTACTCAACCTCTCTAATATCAATATAGTCATATTCTTTGTAAGACTGTGTTTGAGGCCAGAGATGGTCAAACTAAGGCAGAGAGTATTGGTGTGTTTTGGACAATTTGGCAGTGTACTTGGTTCATAGAACATGGTCTGCGATGTAGTATAAGTAGCATTATTTAAAAAGCATTTTGTGATAATATGTTCTGAGGAAAGACACTGAACAAATGAGATCGTATTAATGAAAAAACGCTAAACCATAACTTTTAATCTAATCCTGTTCTTTTGATATTAGTGAATGTGTTTCATCTTATGTTAGAAAACTGCACATGATTGCAGTATGCTGGAGAAATTTTATAATGGAACATATGATCTTGTCTTACAGTTGAAGCAATTG
This sequence comes from Schistocerca gregaria, assembly GCF_023897955.1. Taxonomy (NCBI): domain Eukaryota; kingdom Metazoa; phylum Arthropoda; class Insecta; order Orthoptera; family Acrididae; genus Schistocerca; species Schistocerca gregaria. The sequence continues at coordinate 378,132,021 of NC_064923.1, forward strand.
TCAGGGACGGCAACGCGAGTTATTAAGCAATATTTTTACTAACTTGTCTAGATGTGATAAATTTATAAAAGGTGTAATGGCTTAGTGAAGTGTAGTTAAGGTTGGAGTCTTGGTTCTCATTTATCAGTGGTTTAGTTCCCTTTCATGACTGTTTCAGCACTCGCATTGCACTTCGGGAATTGTGTACGGAGAAGCATTTTTTATGAAAATTGGTTAGCTATCGTCTTGCATTACATATCACAAGTACAGCATAATATATTTGATGTCTGACAGTCACATCATTACCCCTAACAGCAACAAGTTGTAGACCAGGCGAGCGTTCGGTGCGCGCAGGTAGACCAATAAAATTAATCTTTATCAGAGTTGAAGTCTGCTGTAAGGAGTAGTGGCTGCCAGAGTGTATTTCTGAAGGTAATATCATATTAGTTCGCGATCTTATTACCAGTAGAAATTCAGTAAAATGCTAGCTTGTGAATTTTCAAGCGGTTTTATGATAAAGTCAGATGTGTCAATTTTTATGTTCATTTGTGAAGTAATTACAATAACAGCTCTCGTACAATGATTGTTTGCAAGACTAAAGATCAACATTTTCACAAGCGGCGACACTGTCACGAATAAAACAGTGACCCATATATAGAATAAATTTCTTTAATTTACGTCTATGGTTCGTGCTATAATGAACCATCTTCAAATCTGCAGCAAAAAAAAAAAAAAAAGGGAAAAACATGAATACATTTTCAGATTGTCTACAGTAAAGACAATAAAAAGACCATAATAAATAGTACTACTGATATATATTTCTGCGTTTTGTGTATAGGCATACCTGTCTTTTATAAAAACAATGTCGTAATTAAATGCAGTCGTAGTGGCATCGTCGAATGTTAAATGTAGATTCAGCACCAGCATCGTCAAATATATGTAAATAACAGCAAAAGTCATATTGTCAGTAAGACTATTGTTCAAACCAAGCTGACGTACAGTAGCCACAAGATCTTCGTGTTGTAAGTTCACCAGATGTCACTTCTGTAGGCATACAGTAGTTTTCAGTGATTAAGTGAACAGCGTACAATAAAGGGGGGGGGGGATACAATCGTTGAAGTCTGTAATGAGCTCATGCTGGTGCTGAGTTTGCATTTAACATTCGACGATGCCACTATGGGTGTAGTACATTACGACATTGTTTTTATTAAACATAGGTTTGTCTCCTCACACTTTAAGCGCACAAATGTATATTTATGTCAGTAGTACTTTTCATTAAGGTCTATTCATAGTTTTTAAGCTGTAGATAATCTCTAAGTGTATTTACGTTTTTCCCATATTTCTTGCTGCAGATCTGAAGATGGTCATTATAGACCGAAAGCGGTGATCTGTGAACAAACAGTTTGTGTCCATAGGGGTAAATTAAAGGAAATTTAAAATTAACATTATTCAGTGGCAACATTTTAATCTGAGTCACCTTATTTGAGACCAAAAAGCATATGTAAATATCGTTGCTTTCTAGCGGACGGATCTTTTGATGTACCGGCTGGTCTGGATTTCCATCGTGAGGTGTGGGCCCCACAACCTTCCGTTCAAAATTAAGTTTTCATGTAGTCCTGTTGCTCTTCACTGAGATTTATTTATATACCAAAATAAGTTTTATACGTTTGGTAGATACCAACTATAAGAAACTTTCACCGTGTAAAACGTTGATACAGATGCGTGTTTTCCTTCGTCACGTTTATACATCAAAAGTACACCAATGTAACCAGTACGCAGCTCGTTTATTTATTAACCGCCTATGAGTGATAACAGGTACCAAACTGAATAAAATGCAACTGCGGCTGAATGTGAGACTGAGATAGTAATTTTTGTTCCTTAATCCCAAAAAGTTCATACAATCGTCATCAAATTTGTCACTTATATGTGACAAATAGCAGTACCCTTTTATGATGAACATCGTTGGTCTGGTCCGCGGTAACTCCATTTACTAACGATACTTCACAGATTCGCAATTTTATTACCCTCACCTTCATGCAAGTGATGTCAGCATGTTATACATCGGCCATTAGAAGGCTGAAGGCGTAACAGGAACTAGGAAGAAGCTGTTTCTTTTTACACATTGAAACTTTTTCTTCATTCTTAGTGCCTTAATTTTTTGTGTTTGCTTTTTGAAAGGAAAGGGTGAAATCTGAGAGTCTACTTGTCCTGAACTACAAGCTAATAGACCACTCGTTCTCATGTGACGGGAACAGTACCAACACTTCTGAACTGTTAAATCACTAAGAAGAATGTTGTGATCTTTCAGTTCATAAAATTGGCCCCCAACCTGGCACTACCGTCCTTTCACCATTGCTGGCTAAATGGCCATGAGAAAAACACCTTTCACTATTCACCTTCGTGCCTACGGCCACTGTACTAGCAAAAATATCTAGTGTGTGAAAGAAACAGTATCACCAGTTAGTTCTTACAGAACCAAGAAATGTTCGTAATGATAACATGAAGTCTCCTTATCAGCTATGATTTTTTTCCAGAAAAGGATTGTCCATGTTCTATATTTCAAGTCTCGGGAGGCGTTCACGCGTCGTTGTTTCTGATCTGGAGTCAGTGTGCGGCACTAACTTTCCGTGCACTTTTCTCTTCTTCAGAACATTCTGGCGCATGCCTTGGACACTTTATTTAGAGATATTGCTCTTCTCCGTTCTGCCACACAACAATGTTGACACACTACAGTCGCACACCCACTAGTTAACACTGCCTACTCACACGTGTCTGATTCAGCGTAGATCTGGTGTTTACAGTTGTTACTTCAAGTATCCACCGTAGCTACTCCGCTGACATCAGGAATTAAGTCGTTGGTGTACATCTTAAATTCAGTATCGCTTCCGAGGCACAGAGTGAATCTGCCTGTGGTAAAAGCACTAGCCAGTAGTATTAGCATAAGAAGATGGTAGTAATTCAATACCTGGGACTCGACCATAAGCTAACCTGAAGGTCATATACAGGGTGTTTCAAAAATGACCGGTATATTTGAAACGGCAATAAAAATTAAACGAGAAGCGATAGAAATACACCGTTTATTGCAATATGCTTGGGACAACAGTACATTTTCAGGTGGACAAACTTTCGAAATTGCAGTAGTTACAATTTTCGACAACAGATGGCGCTGCAAGTGATGTGAAAGATATAGAAGACAACGCAGTCTGTGGGTGCGCAATTCTGTACGTCGTCTTTCTGCTGTAAGCGTGTGCAGTTCACAACGTGCAAGTGTTCAGTGGACAACATGGTTTATTCCTTAGAACAGAGGATTTTTCTGGTGTTGGAATTCCACCGCCTAGAACACAGTGTTGTTGCAACAAGACGAAGTTTTAAACGGAGGTTTAATGTAACCAAAGGACCGAAAAGCGATACAATAAAGCATCTGTTTGAAAAATTTCAACGGACTGGGAACGTGACGGATGAACGTGCTGGAAAGGTAGGGCGACCGCGTACGGCAACCACAGAGGGTAACGCGCAGCTAGTGCAGCAGGTGATCCAACAGTGGCCTCGGGTTTCCGTTCGCCGTGTTGCAGCTGCGGTCCAAATGATGCCAACGTCCACGTATCGTCTCATGCGCCAGAGTTTAACCCTCTATCCATACAAAATTCAAACGCGGCAACCCCCCAGCGCCGCTACCATTGCTGCACGAGAGACATTCGCTAACGATATAGTGCACAGGATTGATGACGGCGATATGCATGTGGGCAGCATTTGGTTTACTGACGAAGTTTATTTTTACCTGGACGGCTTCGTCAATTAACAGAACTGGCGCATATGGGGAACCGAAAAGCCCCATGTTGCAGTCCAATCGTCCCTGCATCCTCAAAAAGTACTGGTCTGGGCCGCCATTTCTTCCAAAGGAATCATTGGCCCGTTTTTCAGATCCGAAACGATTACTGCATCACGCTATCTGGACATTCTTCGTGAATTTGTAGCGGCACAAACTGCCTTAGACGACACTGCGAACACCTCGTGGTTTATGCAAAATGGTGCCCGGCCACATCGCACGGCCGACGTCTTTAATTTCCTGAATGAATATTTCGATGATCGTGTGATTGCTTTGGGATATCCGAAACATACAGAAGGTGGCCTCCCTATTCGCCAGACATGAACCCCTGTGACTTCTTTCTGTGGGGACACTTGAAAGACCAGATGTACCGCCAGAATCCAGAAACAATTGAACAGCTGAAGCAGTACATCTCATCTGCATGTGAAGCCATTCCGCCAGACACGTTGTCAAAGGTTTCGGGTAATTTCATTCAGAGACTACGCCATATTATTGCTACGCATGGTGGATATGTGGAAAACATCGTACTATAGAGTTTCCCAGACCGCAGCGCCATCTGTTGTTGACAATTGTAACTACTGTAATATCGAAAGTTTGTCTGCCTGAAAATGTACTGTTGTCCCAAGCATATTGCAACAAACGGTGTATTTCTATCGCTGCTCGTTTAGTTTCTATTGCCGTTTCAAATATACCGGTCATTTTTGAAACACCCTGTACAATGAGCGGCGGCTATCAATACCGAACTGTGTTAGGAAAAAAATGGCTCTGAGCGCTATGGGACTTAACTTCCTAGATCATCAATCCCCTAGAACTTAGTACTACTTAAACCTAACTAACCGAAGGACATGACACGCATCCGTGCCCGAGGCAGGATTCGAACCTGCGACCGTAGCGGTCGCGTGGTTCCAGAGTGTAGCGTACTAGAACCGCTCGGCCACCCCGGCCGGCCTGTGGTAGGACTTTGGTGGGACTTGAACGGCGACACGGCGTTCACACTTCACCGTACGATGGCATCTCGAATCATTACTGGAGTGGCTGTTGTGAATCTGCCGCTGCCAGTTAACAGAATCATTAACTGCCAATATAAAGCCCTGAGAACCTGTTTGGGAGCAATGCGCACCACCCCTACCGAAACACTCTTCATTGAATCATACGAATCCCCAGTATGGTATATGCTGGTGGTATATCTGCGCCAAATTTCTTCTGAAAAGGAATTGATATGAAACCAATAATCTGAATTTGATCTCCTCAAACCTCTTGTGGGTCCTTAGACCCCTCCCCCCCCCCCCCCCCCCCCGCACCGTCCAAGAGTAATTACGTACTCAGGTGATTACAAAGAGGATCATTAGAGTAACTGCGCTAAATAGTTTTAGCGTTTCATTCTCGTTGAAATTGTCGCAGGTGAGCGTAATAACGGTCATTGCGTTATGATAATAAAATTTTGGCGCAGTTTTTGACACAGTGCGCGGAAGCAATCTGCACTGATGGCTCCAAAATCAGAGACCCCGCCTGAAGCGTGCTCTATGGGAAGCGCTTGCTACTTTCCATGTTGCAGACGTCTGAGCTATTTAAATCTATTTAAATCACCAACTGGAGCAAGTGTCATGATCACGGATCTTCTTGCTATACCACTAGCACTACGCTTCAGCTCACGGATGATGGCATCTCTATATTTCCTGCTCATTGCCTTTTGACCTGCTTAACATTACTTAAGAGTTATAGCACCAAACTGATAGAAAACTGCATTTTCTACAGGATTATCAGAGTGTTGAAATCGGTGCATAAAGAAGGTCACACGATTAACCATACCATCCACTTTGCTCTGGTGAGACTGTACTTGAATTCGCTGGCAATGAAGCTGTCGACCGCTTAGCCAAAGAAGCTGATGTTGCAAAACACACTCCCTGGACCACAGTATCAAGTACGTTATACAAACATATACTACAATGTGGCGTTCGCGAAGACTCGCAGTGAGAATGGGCGGAAACAACAAGACGCATGAAGTAGTTGATAAATCACCCATTGGACTCATATTCCACAAAATGACAAAAAATAAACACCGTCCGAAAGGGCTTTCAGGGCCCAAAGGCATCGACCGGCTGCCGTGTGATCTTCAGCACACAGGCGTCACAGGAATCGGATACGGAAGGGCATATAGTCAGCACACCGCTCTACAGGTCGTTGTCAGTTTCAGTGACCGGTGCCGCTACTTCTCAATCAAGCAGTTCCTCAATCGACTGCAACGAGGGTTGAGTGCACACCGCTTGCCAACAGCACTCGACAGACCTAGACGGTCATCCATTCAAGTGCTAGCCAAGCCCGATAGCGCTTAACGATTATCAAATGCGAAACGGTGTTACTGATGCGTCAAAGCCGTTGGCTTACACGAAATACAATACATATTAAATGTCTAGGTAGCTCTGTACTAACCAGGCTATCAAATTGAACCATTGATGTTTCTGTTAACATTTTCACAGGATGCGCATTGTAGAGATCTCTTCTGGTCTTTTAGAGGACAAGGGAATGCATATCGCATTTGTTTGTGTGGCCCAAACGACGTGGATGTACTACAGTCTCTTTAGAAGAACTTGTGAAACTTAGCCATCCGTTACGAACATGCGTGGCAGCTTTGTTAGCAACACAGGAGAAGAGACTTTTCAAACCGATGTGCGTATTCACTATTCCCATCTAACATCAAACGTCCCACAAATAATAGATTATTAAAATGTGTTCTATATATTTGAAATACAATTGAGTATATTCTGTCTGTAACGCGTGTGGGTGTATCTGTGTGAGCGCTGGCGACCAAATAAGAATTGTGAAAGTAATACTGCTCTAATACAAGTATTGTATATGAATAAACTGGTTGTATGATGTAAACTAAAGCCTAATAAATTAAAACAAGTAATACCTTATTATACTCAAAACAATCGTTGTTAATTATATCTTCGTCTATCTTTTCTTCAGTATAATCTAACATTCAAATAACATTTGTATTTCATTAGTGATTACTATATTTTGGAAGAAATCTTCGTTTCTTCAATGAAGTATTAACTCCTTTGTAGGAAATTTCCATAAGTCGATTTACCAAACAGGTTCGAACTGTGTGTTAAAGCCGGGTACAACAAAATCTTTGTCTATAGCGGACAAATATCTAAACATAGAGCTATAAAGATGCTGTTCCGAGCGATTTTTCCGTTCGTAAGGAATAGTGTATTTGCAGAAAACTTGCTATCTGTCGTCATTCAATCCATGTTAAGTGCTTACTAGTTGCTGTTGTATTCCAATCTTTATCTTCCTCCTGCATTTTTTACCATCTACAGTTCCCTGTAGACGATGGACATCTTAACTGGCGTTATACCACCCTGACCATTGCCATTGTTCATATATTCCTTCCCTCGCCGATTCAACGGAGAACCACATCATCCATTACCTTATCACTCTACTTCATTTTCAATACTCTTCTGTAGAACCTCATCTTAAATACTTCGATTATCCTCTATTCCGGTTTTCCCATGGTCCATGTTCTACTAGAGCCCACGTACATTCTCAGAAGTTTCTTCCTCAAATTAAGGCCTATGTCTGATACTAGTAGACTTCTCTCGGCTAGGAATGCCCTTTGTGCCAGCGCTAGTCTGTTTCTTAAGTCCTCCTTGCTCCGCGTGTCACGGGTTATTTTGCTGTCTAGATAGCAGAATTCCTTCTCTTCGTCTACTTCGTGTTCCACAATGCTGGTGTTAACTTTCTCACTGTTCTCATTTCTGATACTTCCCATTACATTCACCTTTCTTTCATTTACTCTCAACCATATTCGGTACGCATCAGAATTTTCATTCCATTCAGTTCATCTTATAATTCTTCATACCTTCTCAGAACATAGCAATGTCATCAGCTAACTTTATAACTGAATTATAATCCGTCGTTTTAATCTTTTGTTTTTTTTTCGACATTGCTTCTTCGACGCACAGATTGAGCAGTCTAGATGAAAGACTATATCCCTGTCTTAAACCCTTTTTTAATCCGAGCACTTCCTTCCTGGTCTCCCACTATTGTTGTTCCCTCTTGGTTCTTCTATTTATTATACACTGAAGAGCCAAAGAAACTGGTACATCTGCCTAATATCCTGTAAGACTCGCTCGAGCACGCAAGTGTGCCGCAACACGACGTGGCTTGGACTCGACTAATCTCTGAAGTAGGGATGGAGGGAACTGACACCATAAATCCTGCAGGGCTGCCCATAAATCCGTAAGAGTACGAGGGGTTGGAGATTACTTCTGAGCAGCACGTTGCAAGGCATCACAAATACTCTCAATAATGTTCATGTCTGGTGGCCAGGGGAAAATTATAAACTCAGAGGAGTGTCCCTGGAGCCACCCCGTAGCAATTCCTGACGTGTGGGGTGTCGCTGTGACCTTCTGGATTTGCCTAAGTCCGTGGGAATGCACAATGGAAATGAGTAGATGCAGGTGATCAGACATTATGCTTACGTATGTGTCTCCTCCCAGAGTCGTCTCTAGAGGTATCAGAGGTCCAATATCACTCCAAATGCAAACTCCCTACAACGTCACAGAGCCTCCACCGGCTTGAACAATCCGCTGCTGACATTCTGGGTCCATGGATTCATGAGGTTCTCTCCATACTCGTAATTGTCCATCCGCTCGATACAATATGAACGAGACCCGTCCCACCTAGCAACTTGTTTCCAGTCATCAACCGTCCAGTGTCGATGGTGACGGGCTCAAACGAGGGTTAAAGCTTTGTGCCGTGGAGTCATTAAGGGTACATGAGTGGGCTCTCGGTTCCGAAAGCTCATATCGATGATGTTTCGTTGAATGGTTCTGACGCTGACTCCTGCTGATGATCCAGCGTTGAAATCTGCAGAAATTTGCTGAAGGGTTGCACTTCTGTCACATTCAACGATTCTCTGCAGCCTTCGTTGGTCCCGTTCTTGCAGGATATTTTTCCTTCCGCAGCGATGTCAGAGATTCCTAATAGTCACGATACATTCGTGAAATGATCGTAAGGGAAAATCCCCACTTCATCGCTACCTCGGAGAAACAGTGTCCCATCGCTCGTGCGCTGGCTATAACGCCACGTTCAGACTCTTGATAACCTGCCATTGTAGAAGCAGTAACCGATCTAACAACTGTGCCAGACACTTGGTGTCTTATGTACTCGTTGGCGACGATAGCTCCGTAATCTGGCTGTTAACATATCTCTGTATGTGTATACCAGGTCTTTTGGCCCTTCAGTGTATAATACCCGCCTTTCCCTATGAGTTTCCCCCATTTTTCTCATAATGTCAAATATCTTTTTTCATTGTACACTGTATAGTGCTTTTTCCTGGTCAACGAATCCTATGGATTGCCTTGTTTTTAGTGTGCTTCCATTATCAACCACAACGTCAGAACTGCCTGTCTGGTTCATTTACCTTTCCTAAAGCCAAACTGACCGGCATCTAACAGATCCTTAATTTATCGCACTACTAAGAGATTTATAGCGAATTGTGCTGCCTCGCAGCTATGGAACCAAATGAACTGCCAAAACCTACTTGTAGTGCACAATGGCTCTCTGTGTCGCACTGTTGTTAACCATGAAAGAAAACGTCTTGCTTTCAAAAGAAAACTACGAGATGGCTGAGAGTGGAGAGGCGTAGTCCAGTGATTAGCTCTAGATTGTCGGTGCGGCTACGTACGCCTTGTTCCCTTACGCTGCAGCGGCGGTCGCCGTCACGCACGATCCGATGCTTTACGTGAGTCAGAACAGCTGAAGGGCCACGCCCCGTCCCTGCTGCTGCCACAGGTCAGCTCTACGTGCTGGAATTCCCCAGGCACGTGTACGCTCCGCGTGTCTCTCCGAGACGTAGTTAACAGGCATCAAATTGCTGTCATTTTAGTATCCCCCTGTGAAACATTACGCAGATCTCTTTCTGACCAACAATTATAACCGGAACGAAACCAGAGCAGATCCAACTTCAGTATAATATAGGCTCCACAATAATGTGAAGGATCACACCGCTCAATGTCGGGGTTAACGAGGGTCAATTAAAATATTTTCTGCTGACAGGAAAAAAAAAAGCTTGCCGTGACACCTGTAGATCTGAGTGTCATCATAATCATTATCATGGGTCATTAGTCTCTTGACTGTAGTAACGTGGCCCACCAGGAATTCCTCTTTTGTGCCAGGCTCTTCGTCTCAGAATAAAACCTACATCCATTGTACCCAGTTATTTGTCTCCCCCTTAATAAGAGTCCTATCACCCCGTCACGTAGAAAACGAAAAGGCGTCGTAGAAATCTTTGAGAATCACGGGACATATTGAAATTAACTGATGAAACGGGAAAATATGAAAAAAGGAGCAAATGCAGCGGACCAAAGAGAACACATACGCATAAAAAATGAGATTGGCAGCAAGTGGAAATTGGCTAAACAGGAATGGTTAGAAGACAAATTTAAGGATGAAGAAGTATATTTCACTGGTGGAACGAAGGATACTATGTTTCACTGGTGGAAAGATGGATATCACCTACTGGAAAATTAAAGAGGTGTTTCGAGGAAAATGAACCTGCTGTAATAATATCAAGAGCTAAGATGGAAAACAAGCACAATGCAAAGAATGAGAAGCTGAAAGGTGGAAGTTGCACAGAGGGCCTGTACAAGGGAGATGAAGACGGTATTACAGGAAGGGAAAAGGACGTAGTTGAAAATGAGAGCAACAATACTGAGAGAAGAAACTGACAGAGCACTAAAAGACCTTAGTCGGAACAAGGTCCCTGGAGTAGACGACACTCCGTCAGAACTAACAGCCTTGGAAGATCCAGACATGACAAAATATTCAATCTGATGCGCAAGATGTATAAGACAGACGAAATAACCCGAGACTTTAAGAAGCGTATGATAACTCCAATTACAGAGACAGCAGGTGCTGCCAGGTGTGAATATTAAGGATTAAGATTAATAAGTCATGGTTAAAAAATACTAACTTCTATAGAGAAGAATGAAACACTGGAAAAGTCACCTCGGGGAAAATTGGTTTGGATTCCGGAGAAATGTAGGAACACGTGAGGCTATACTGATCCTATGACTTCTCTTGGAAGACAGGTTAAGAGAGGTAAAACAACGTACATAACATTTGTAGGGTTAGAAAAAGCTTTTGAAGATGTTCTCTGGAATACCCTCTATTCTTAAGACAGCAGGCGTAAAATACAGGGATCGAAACGCTTTTTACAACTTTCGCAAAAGCCAGACAACTATTATAAGAGTCGAAGGGCACGGAAAGGAAGCTGTGGGTGAGAAGCGAGTGAGACAGGGTTGTACACTGCTCCTGATGTTATTCGATCTGAATACTGAGTATGCAGTAAGAGAAAAAACGAAAAGTACGTGTAGGAATTAAAGATTAGGGAGAAGAAATAAAAGCTTTGAGGTTTGCGGATGACATTACAGACAGCAAGGGACCTGGAAGGGCAACTGAACGGAATAGGCAGAGCCTCAAAAGGAGGATATAAGATGAACATCAACAAGCGGAAGATAAGGATGATAGAATGTAAATGAATTAAATAAGATGACGCTAAGGAAGCTAGATTAGGAAATGAAATACTTAAAGTAGTAGACGAGTTTTGTTATTCGGGGAGCAAAGTAATAGATTATGGTCGATGTACACAGGAAATGACATGTAGATTGGCAATAGCAAGAAATGAATTTCTGAAAAAAAGGTATTTGTTAACATAGAATTTGTATTTTCGTGTTGGGATGTCTTTTCTGGAGATATGCCTCTACAGTGTAGCCGTGTACAGAAGTGAAACATGGATGGTAAACAGTTAAGACAAATAGAGAATAGAAGCTTTTGAGTTCTGCTACAGAAGAATTCTGATGAACTAATGATGAGATACTGGATAGAAATGAGGAGTCAAGAAATCTGTTGCACAACTTGACTAAAAGAAGAAATCGGTTGATGGGACTCATCCATGAGACATCGGACCAGTTTAGTACTGGAGGGAAGTGTGGAGGGTAGAAATTGTAGAGGGAGACCAAGAGATGAATACAGTAAGCAGATTCAGAAGGATGGAGCTTACAATAGTTATTCGACTGACGAACCGGTTTGCACGGGGTAGAGCAGCGTGGAGACCTGTATCACACCAGTATCCGGAATGAAGACCAGAACAGCAACATCACCCTGTCCATTTTCTCTTCGCCAGTTCTGTGGAGAATCTCATTTCGTATGTAATAGCTCTGCCTAATATTCAACATCCTTGTATAACACCACATCTCAGAAGCTTCAGTTCCATTCTTTTTCAATTTTCGCGCAGTCCGTGTTTCGCTGGTATATATTGCTGTATTCTAAACGGACGCTCTTAGAAATCTCTTCCTCAAATTGGGGCTGGTGTTTGGTAGCAGTAGACTTCTATAGGCCAAGAATGTCCGCTTTCCCTATCTGCTTATTATGTCGTTGCTTCGTCCGTCATGAACTAATTTGCTTTAAAGGCTGCAAAGTTCTTTCATTTCGTCTAGTTCATGGACCCCAATCTATATGTTAAATTTATCGCTAATTCCTGTTCTTCTACTTCTCGTGTTTTCATCTTCCTTCGGTTTACTCTCAGTTCGTAGCTTGCGCTCGTTAGACCATTCCGTTCAACAGATGCTTCAGCTCTTGTACACCTACGCTTTGGACAACAATGTCATCACCAAAGCTAATCACTGACATCCTTCCACCTAAAGCAGATTATCCTTACGGGTGTTATACTGCGTTCTGTGTATTTTTCATCGTACGGAACACGGGATCGACGGTCGCTTCCATTTGCTGTGCCATAACAGTAGTTCATGCCTACCATTTCTCGTGTGGAATAATATTATGCTGGTAAGAGCAACGGTAAAACTAACATTTAAAAGCATTCCTCAAACTTACCAAAACAGTAGCTGGTCTGATTAGAACGGACGTATGCGCTGCACCAGCCACAACGGTTTATAGTAACCGCACTGTACCAGATGTTAACAACACTGTAACAGATGTTTTATTGTTGATGATGGCCAATAACAAAGGACTGTGTTCTCATTTGTGTACAGCATTTTGTATGTCGCTCATAATAGCTAACAGCTTGCAGTAGAACAGATAGGTTTCACCGTAGCGAAGATGAACAAAGCTCGTAGCCCTTAAGGATGCATTGAAGATCCCCTGTGTCCTGGACACTTTTGTCTTGTTTCGGCCCGTGCTACCATCTCTTAAAATATGGAATACTTTCCTTTAATACCTTGTAGTGAAAACTGCTCCGTGCGACTGCTACGATCGCAGGTTCGAATCCTGCCTCGGGCATGGATGTGTGTGATGTCCTTAGGTTAGTTAGGTTTAAGTAGTTCTAAGATCTAGGGGACTAATGACCAGCAGTTGAGTCCCATAGTGCTCAGAGCCATTTGAACCAATTTTTGAAAAGTGCTTCTGGTACACCATAACAAGCACTTTGGACAGCAACGTAAGACTGTTAGCAGTTTAAGATTTCTTTTAACACCCAACTTATTACATGCAGTGAAATTTAGTTATCAACATGTGATTAGTTTTTCACTTTTGGTATACGCTTTAGAAATCATCACATTCAAAATCATCACTCTTTTGCTGTCAGCAAATAGGTTTTCTACTAGCCACCATGAGATAATTCCTTCAAACCTATGATACGAGAGATACAGTCATTTAAAATTTATCGAACTTTTTCAATTGAAATAGATAAAATATTTCCATTCTGACACCCAGGCTAACATGCGAGGTATTTCAATCAATTGATTAATTATAACGCTGACATAATAATAATAATTATTATTATTGCAAGCGGCTCAAATTAAATCTGATTCAGAATTCACATTCACTGCATCAGATGACATCTGTTGATATGCATGACCACAACGTTACATTCTTTTAAAGCAAATTTTGTTTTTGTTCGATTTTGACACTATAATGATCGCGTCAACCCGTTTCAGCCATCATCTAAGGTACGGTACATGGTTTGCTTGCAGGCAGAACGGGTGTTCTGTAAGGAACTAACCTTCCCATTGTGAATTACTGAACAACACGATTATTGATCTATATCCTCAATCAACAATATACAAAATATTACATGACTGAGGAGATACCACTATGGTGCATACCTCGCTTCACGATCTACCACTAATGGTTCAAATGGCTCTGAGCACTATGTGACTTAACATCTGTGGTCATCAGTCCCCTAGAACTTAGAACTACTTAAACCTAACTTACCTATGGACATCACACACATCCATGCCCGAGGCAGGATTCGAACCTGCGACCATAGCGGTCAGGCGGTTCCCGACTGAAGTGTCTAGAACCGCACGGCCACAACGGCCGACCTTCTACCACTAATGTTACAACCTATACGTTAATAGGACTATCTCACCTGAAAGTGGGCATCGTCTGCCAGATACAAATTGTGAGATTCCTATTCGTTGCTCACTTCGCTAATTATTACTCCTCTCATTATCGTTGATCGAAATCCAGTACTATGCAAAGAAGAGAAAGATGTAAAGTGGAAGCAATATATAGAGAGGGTGTACAAAGAAAATAATTTGAGTGCGCTATTACAGAAAGTGAAGAGTGAAAGCCGCGTGTATATAATTTTATGGCAAACTTTCTCCTTTTGAAATGTCTTACATCGCAATGCAATATTCGTATCGTTTAGTTATGCGCGATCAGCGTCGTCAAAGACGCTATACCGCCCAGAGACTAGTTAGGTCATCTTTGCTCTGCGAAGATGCGCGAGAGTTAAGTGTTGATCGCGAGGGGAGGAGAAAGTGTGTTGTTCCGGGTGTGGGGATTGGGGGGGGGGGGGGGGGGGGTTCGTAACAGTGAGCTTGTACGGGAATGACACAGAATATGGTGCTCTTGGGGATTATTTTATTGATATGACAGAAGATATCAGAATTAAAAAAAGAATATTATCATTGTAGATGGAATGAAATGGATTTACTAAGTTACATAATGTTTTGAGAATATTTGGCTCTAAGTTAACTAACGAACACATTTTACTTTATAAGCCGCAGCAATTATTTAGGCATTTTTCATTCAACACATTATATAAATCAGGAATTCCTTTATATACTTAAAAAGTTTTGCGAGGTTCAATGTTAATGCATTTGAAAAGACGAAAAGAATTTAATAATCGGGCTGAGAACTTCAGCGTTACGATAAATTTTCATGTTGAGTTATATTTCTGTATTTCTCCAATACTTATCACATGTAATTATAATTTGCAATGAATTACTTTCTTATTGCTTGCTAAGTCTTCAATAGTGAAATTTTGTTAATGGAAGACTGCCAACATGTTTTCTGAGATCGTTTTTAAATACTGTTTTTTGAGAATAAATTTTATCTAGAGAGTAATGCAGATTATCTTATGACATTATCCAGTTCCCATTACCTGATGAACATTCTTTTTTATGGGAGATGAATTCTATGATAACCAAATTTGCATGGCATGTTTTTCAGAGATCGCATTGGACTACTACGAACTCTGTACTTAGCTTCAGTGCAGAAATTGTGACACGCTTTTCCTACAAGAGCAATTCCACAACGATTTCCATGCGCTACAAGTAAACCAAATACGAGAGATACGAGTTTTCTATGTCACACAGTCAATTAACACTGTTGAATTTAATTATTCTCAGCATACATTCATAAAGAAACTATATATTCAGAAAAGGACAATCCAGAAATAAACAGTAGTTATCCACAAAACTTTTTATTTATATTTATTAGGGTAACTTTCACTTGGCGACTTTCTTGCAAGAACAGGGCGTTGGGGAACTTCCTGTGGAGTTTTGCATAGTCAAGTTAAATGCACTGCTCTCTTCTACCATTTGTTTATAATTTTCCTTTGCCGCTACACTATTTCCTAACCATTTGTCTTTCTTTTCAGCTTACTGGGATGTATTTTGCATTTGCTCTAAGTGTTCTGAATATTTTGTTATTACCACTGTCATGCCACCCACGACAGGGAACAGTAAATCTCAGAGCACTAACATCACACAGTAAACTGACTTTCAAAGTTTGATACATAATAATGCTGTGATTTCAGATGGTTCAGTTGTCAGTAGCACAGAGTCTACTTCGGACGTAACAATGCATGATGCTGCGATTTCCCTCCCAGACAATAAGCCTACATGAGAATCCACAGAACGCTGATAGCAACGTATTTGTGTCTATAAATATTTCTTTCACTGAGGAGATTCAAGATTCTAGGTTAAATGTTGTAGATTCCGCTAGTCAGGTAGTTACACTATATGGACGATGCAAAATTTCTCAGAACCTACAGACGTTACTGAAAACGCAGACAATCAATTAATTCATCACCGAACTAATATTACAGAGGCCTTGCAGAATAATGACCTAGCACATCTGCTTCAGCAGTTATTACAAGTAAACAACAAACTATTTACAAACCACTTCGTCGCGAGACGAAAATAAAAGATCGATTTACTCAAACAAAATTTAAATGGACGAATTAAAGGCGAGCTAAGGAATATCATTACATGAATCGAGGAAATTGTAGTTTCACAGAAAGAGTTCGAAACAAATTTCCTCGAAGTGAGACAGAGGTTGACGAAAAATTGAAAGAAACCACAGACACATCATTATCACAAAGAGAAGGCTTTAATTACTTCAAAGAACAAGAAGTAAGTTCCTAGCGCCGTCGTTACGCAGTTGCAAAGGAATCTATGAAACTATTCGGAACGAACAAAACATTTAGAAGCAGAGAAAAGGTTGACCTTTCTATGAAAGAACAATTTGACACAGTGAAAGCACAAGTAGTTGATCTTTCATGTAAGGTTACGCTAATCGAGTTAAACGCTATCACTCGGATGGTACACAATCAATACAACATTTTTGATAGGAAAGAATTAAGCATTCATCTCGCTGTGATGCTGTGATTGAGAAGAATTTGAGACCTGAATACCGTAGACGTGGATGGAGTGAGAGTCGTCACAGACGCGAACAGGAATATGTGCAAGAACAACATTTAGGCACACTTATATTAGAAAAAGACCTTGCTCATGTGCGTAAGGAATCTCACACTTCGTTTAACAGACACAATTTTAATGACACTCCAAAACACGACAGTTTTGACTCCAAACGGTTTTTGTCAGTAAGGAAGTTCAAAGTGTTTTGAAACGATGCTATCGATTTACATCCTTTAGATTAGGTTCAGCAATTCAGTTTATCTTTACCACCTACCTGGCCAGTCACTCAAAAATTAGAATTTATTTGCAGCTTTTTAGAAGGAGAACCAGCTGTGCGTGCAACCTATAGCACAACATTGTTACTCATTAGAAGAATTTTAGAATGCATTCTTGCCGCTTACTGCTCTGAAACAACACAGATAGGATCAAAGCAAACTTGTCAGCCTACTAAATGTTCAAAACTCACAGTCTGCAAATCTATCTCCACTTTTTTAAAACATGGTACAACAAATCAGCATCTAACAGAACCATGTAGCCCATCTGCTTTAATAGAGCTACGTATTTCAAAACTTCCTTATCATTGTCCATATCACTACTACAGGGTGTTTCAAAAATGACCGGTATATTAGAAACGGCAATAAAAACTAAACGAGCAGCGATAGAAATACACCGTTTCTTGCAATATGCTTGGGACAACAGTACATTTTCAGGCGGACAAACTTTCGAAATTACAGTAGTTACAATTTTCCACAACAGATGGCGCTGCGGTCTGGGAAACTCTATAGTACAATATTTTCCACATATCCACCATGCGTAGCAATAATATGGCGCAGTCTCTGAATGAAATTACCCGAAACCTTTGACAACGTGTCTGGCGGAATGGCTTCACATGCAGATGAGATGTACTGCTTCAGCTGTTCAATTGTTTCTGGATTCTGGCGGTACATCTGGTCTTTCAAGTATCCCCACAGAAAGAAGTCACAGGGGTTCATGTCTGGCCGCCTCCTGTAGGTTTCGGATAGCCCAAAGCAATCACATGATCATCGAAATATTCATTCAGGAAATTAAAGACGTCGGCCGTGCGATGTGGCCGGGCACCATCTTACATAAACCACGAGGTGTTCGCAGTGTCGTCTAAGGCAGTTTGTGCCGCCACAAATTCACGAAGAATGTCCAGATAGCGTGATGCAGTAATCGTTTCGGATCTGAAAAATGGGCCAATGATTCCTTTGGAAGAAATGTCGGCCCAGACCAGTACTTTTTGAGGATGCAGGGACGATTGGCCTGCAACATGGGGCTTTTCGGTTCCCCATATGCACCAGTTCTGTTTATTGACGAAGCCGTCCAGGTAAAAATAAGCTTCGTCAGTAAACCAAATGCTGCCCACATGCATACCGAAGTCATCAATCCTGTGCACTATATCGTTAGGGAATGTCTCTCGTGCAGCAATGGTAGCGGCGCTGAGGGGTTGCCGCGTTTGAATTTTGTATGGATAGAGGCTTAAACTCTGGTGCATGAGACGATACGTGGACGTTGGCGTCATTTGGACCGCAGCTGTAACACGGCGAACGGAAACGCGATGCCGCTGTTGGATCACCTGCTGCACTAGCTGCGCGTTACCCTCTGTGGTTGCCGTACGCGGTCGCCCTACCTTTCCAGCACGTTCATCCGTCACGTTCCCAGTCCGCTGAAATTTTTCAAACAGATCCTTTATTGTATTGCTTTTCGGTCCTTTGGTTACATTAAACCCCCGTTTAAAACTTCGTCTTGTTGCAGCAACACTGAGTTCTAGGCGGTGGAATTACAACACCAGAAAAATCCTATGTTCTAAGGAATAAACCATGTTGTCCACAGCACACTTGCACGTTGTGAACAGCACACGCTTACAGCAGAAAGACGATGTACAGAATGGCGCACCCACAGACTGCGTTGTCTTCTATATCTTTCACATCACTTGCAGCGCCATGTGTTGTCGAAAATTGTAACTGCTATAATTTCGAAAGTTTGTCCGCCTGAAAATGTACTGTTGTCCCAAGCATATTGCAACAAACGGTGTATTTCTATCGCTGCTCGTTTAGTTTTTATTGCCGTTTCAAATATACCCTGTATCAGAACACCACAGTGATAACATGAATGCTTTTTCACCATGTTCTACAACTTCTCGAAATTGAAGAATCTAAAAATTATTGCAGAAACAGCAAGTTTTCACGCAATAACCGCAATTATTATGTCGGCTGTAATGGAGGGCAACCACGAGTTTTGGATGACGAAAGAGACAAGCAGTACGGGAATAACAGAACCAAAATCATTACCTGGGAAAGAAGAATTTTAGCTGACCACCACAGAACAATTACCAACAAAATCCGAACATTTACCATGACAACCAGTAATCATACAATGCAGGAGGTGAAATGAACAATTCTTTACATCAACAGTCCTGGTCACAGTCACACTCTCAGCCTAATAACTGTGGAAACCAAAAACAAGAAACAGCAATCTGCGCGCTCATAAGTAGGAGCCATACTAACGAAATCATTGCAATCACAGGCAACAAAACTATAATCACAGGGAGAATAACGTACACGGAAACAACTGCCACAACTGCTACAACTCGCGATGAAGACACATTCTCCCTTAGCAGCTACAACATTCACAGTCACCTTAAGATTTTCTTTTCTGAAAACACTTTCAGAATGATAAGGTTGAACAATTGTGGCAGTATAATACCTTCTGACTAAGAAACTCGTCGCTTAGGGAACGTCTTCAACATACAAGCTGACAGCGAAATATTGCACGTCTTTCGGATCGTGACAGTGGCAGATTCGCCCAGTATCGTTAATTTGCGAAGAAATTACAGTTTATTGTATTGCTAAAACACGAATAGTCTTTATGAAGGTCCGAGGATCAACATAGAATAAAGGTTTGTAAACGATATTTACCTTCTTTTTTTCAGAAATCCATATTTTATTCTTGATAATCGCGAATACATGTTGACCTCCGCACTTCAAATTACTTCTACATGCAATCTTATCTCCAACAATTACAAGAAAAAACAGATGCTCCTCTTTTATTCAGCAAAGAGTGTTGCCGTCAGAGCTAAAAGCGTTGTCGTATCAAATTACGGTAGCGCATCATCGCTGGTACTCACAGCCGTATTATTACAATCATATTACGTTACGTAGGGACATTACAAGGTTTTGTTTCACGTTGATGTAAGCTAGTGCTCTACGGGGTTTTATTCAAAGTTTTCACTTTTATTAACAAGTTTGGCATATGTTTCGGTTTTTTTGAATTGGTATGTTCAATGTTAGATCTTCCCTCATTAATACTTTCGTTAATTGAAGGAGGAAATAAAATAACGTTTTACTGGTGTAACCTACGTTAATTTGC
Organism: Schistocerca gregaria; assembly: GCF_023897955.1. NCBI lineage: Eukaryota > Metazoa > Arthropoda > Insecta > Orthoptera > Acrididae > Schistocerca > Schistocerca gregaria. Next base: position 378,152,172 of record NC_064923.1, read on the forward strand.
ACCCCTTCTCAAAAAGTGTTCAAGGTGAAAACTATACACTGAGACAGGATGGGAACGGGGGAGCAAAAAATTTGCTTTATCATTCTGAAAGTGTTTCCTGAAAAGAAAATCTTACGACTACTGTGAAGGAGTGTGACGTCGACATTTCTGTGTGTGAATGCTAGGAATCTCAACACAAACGTTTGAAACAAGTGCACACCGAACTGCCTCCATTCCTACAGGAGCATTTACATATATACTCCGCTAGCCACCAAGCGGTGTGTGGTGGAGGCCACAAATGGCTTCGAAGTCATATTGCCCCCCGACTGCTCCAATCTCGGATCGCACGAGGGAAAAATGACTGTCTTAACGCCTCTAATTTCCCTTATCTTTGAATGGTGATCATTGCGCAGTTTGTAAGTTGGTGGTAATAATATATGCTCTACATCCTCGGCGAAGATCGGATTTCGGAGTATAGTGAACAGCCCCTTCCGCATAGCGCGCCGTCTATCTGCAAGTGTGTCCTACTTCAAACTTTCTAAGAGGTTTGTTTGTAATGCTCTCCCGATGGCTAAATGTACCAGTCACGAATCTTTCCGTTCTTCGTTGGACCTTCTCATTCTCTTGAATCAGATCTAACTGGTAAGGGTCTCATAAAGACGAACAATGCTCTAAGACTGGACGAACTAACGTGTTATAAGCTATTTCCTTTGTTGAAGGACTGCATCGCTTCAGGATTCTATCAATAAACCGCAATCTAGAGTTCGCCTTGCCCGTTACTCGTGTGATCTAATCATTTCATTTGAGATCATTTTTGATAGTCACACCCCTATACTTGACGGATGTTACCGCTTCCATTTATTTTGTACTCGTACATTAATGGGGATTTTCGCCTTGTTATACGCAGTAGCTTACAATCACTAATATTGAGAGATAACAGCCAGTCATTACACCACGCTTTTATTTTCTGCAAATCCTCATTCATTTGTTCACAGCTTCCGTGTGAACCACTTTCCTGTAGACTACAGCATCGTCGGCAAACAGTCTAACGGCGCTGTCAATACCATCAATCAGATCCTTTATGTAAATCGTAAAAAGCAGTTGACCTATTACACTGCCGTGGGGCACACCTGAAGTCACGCTTGTTTCTGTTGAAGTCACCCCGTTCAGGACGATATACCGCTCCCTGTCTGTTAGAAAACTATGTATCAAATCGCATATGTCACCGGATAGGCAGTAAGAGCACAATTTTTGGAGAAAGCGATTATACGGAACTGAGTCGAACGACTTTCGAAAGCCGAGAAATATGGCATCAATCTGGGAGCTGGTATCTAGAGCCTGTTGTGTATTATGCACAAAGAGGGTCAGCTGTGTCTCACATGACCGCTGATTCCTAAAACCATGCTGGTTTCTGCAGATGAGCTTCTCAGAGTCCAGAAAGGTCATTATGTCTGAACACGAAATATATTCCAAGATTCTACAACAAATCGATGTCAGTGAAATTGGGCGGTAATTATGTGCAACCGATTTTTTCACTTTTTATAGATTGCTATGACCTGGGCCTTCTTCCAGTCCTGTGGAACATAAAGTAGGATGCGCTACGTAGGACAAGCAATATCCAACAGGGACCTGACAGAGCAGCTACGAATCTGAAACAGTCCTGTTGAGCACTGGTAATAATGTGGAACAATTTGGTTATTTCGAATGATGTCAGACAGCAAAGTTTCTCCTCCGTGGAATATAAATACCCTAAGCAACTACCTTAGATGCATTTACTAGGGTCAATAGCATCCATGTCGTTCGCACTCGACACTCTGATAACTGAACTGTAACGTCTTGCGTACTATTGTTCCAGTATTGTCATCATACGCAACTTATACTCTTACTGCCTGGCACAATGACAGCAGTTCCTAAACCACACAAAGCAGCCGCAGAGTCGAGGACTGCAGCTGGCACTGATTAGTTGTACATGGGTCCACCTTCTCTGTTCAGGTTCGGGATACGAGTTGTTCTGATATTTCAGCTAAATACCGACTAGAGGGCCCAATCAACGGGTGGGCCACGATCAGCTTATATCAGACTTCATAGCATCCGATACAATGGGCCATCTGATGGATTAACGCGAACAGTAAGAAGAGAGGGAGCGAGTACTTTCAGGATGACGTGTGTCGCGGTTACGCATGCACAATGGTCACGCCCTCTTCGCAGCCATCTGCCACATGGACAGCACGTACAGGTCAGTGTGTTGGAAACCTGCGAGATCACGGGTCGCCTACTGATGCTTCCCCTGGCACAGCGACTCCCGACAGTCTTGAACCTGCCACTGATGACACCACATTGTACTATGTTCTCCATAGCATCCAGGTGTCACTAAGGTCACATCGAAGAGATGTGTATTGAACAGTAAATTGAGTAATACTTAATCTCGTTTTTGAGCCGTGCTCCAGATCGTGTTTGTGCCGTTGACAAGTTGGCGTCGTGTTTTCGGATTGTGACCTCTCGTTTTCTTAGTCTTTTCACTGGCGCCACTACGTTTCCTCGCTTTGTCTGTCCGTAAATGGTAGCAGCGGCGTTTATCGATAGTAGTTCCGGACCGTCGTGTGTCGGGAGTTCAGTTGGGACGGAGCAGCAGTGAGGTCCGACAGCGCCAGTACTCGCCGAGGAATCTGGCGATTTATGCACTGCCCGATTGGGGGATTTGGTGGCGAGAGTGCACGACCACCTCGAGATCTGGATTCAGCGAGTTTAAGTCGAATGAATCATTATATTCGAGTAGTGCTACTTTCACTTGTGTGTGTGTCCGTCCGTCGAAGTGACCTCATGTGTGTGTCCGTGTGGCCTCATGCCATAAAGCCGTCAGTTGGCGGTTTTATACTCCGGCGTTTCCTTTGCCTGTCTTGACTGGCAACGACAAATGGTTGGTCGTTCGGTCGGTCGTCTCAGTGAACGACGTGTGTCGGGTCTTTCGACCGTTTCTGTGTTTGGTTTGGTTGTTTGGGGGAAAGAGACCAAACAGCGAGGTCATGGGTCTCATCGGATAAGGGAAGGATGGGAAAGAAAGTCGGCCGTGCCCTTTCAAAGGAAACATCCCGGCCTTCGCCTGGAGGAATTTAGGGAAATCACGGAAAACCTAAATCAGGATGGCCGGACGCGGGATTGAACCGTCGTCCTCCCGAACGCGAATCCAGTGTACTTACCACTTGTTTCTGTGTTCTTAGCGTTCATGTCTACTTGCAATTCGTCTTGTTGCTGTATAGTGACTGTTTTAGCATTGTTCGAGTTGTTTGTGGAATTGTCTTTTGCGGTTCCATGTGCATCTAGTCAGATTTTGAATAGGCAGTTTTGGTCTTAACCCTGTGTGCATACTAGGGTTTGGTGGAGCCAACTAGTGTAATTAAATGCTTGTCATTTGACAATGTTAACTGTAATTCTATTTTGGTATTCGTTGCCGCATCTTAGGTGGATTTTGTGTTGGTCGGCGTCCAAGCTGACCCTAGTTTGAGTTGCCATCCTGTTAGGTGAGCATAACTTTTGGCTGCCGGTCCCCCCGCTTACGCAGCTGTAGGGACGTTTCTCACGTCGATCCTTGGAACACTGTAATAGGGTCACTCCCTTCTTTATTTGGACTGATTGTATGAACTGTTTAAAAATAATATTTTGTTTAAATTATTCCTATTCCTTGTGGCCTTCAGCCGACAAATAATTTTAGTTTTTCTTAATAAGGCCTCCAGCCGTCAGCGTAGCTTATGTTGGAGTCAAATATTTTTAAGTGACTGTTTTTAAAATAATATTTCTTAAATAAAGTGTACGTGTGTAAGTAGGCTGTTTAGGTTTTTTGTTGTTAACGTCACCTAGCGCTCTGTATGAAAATCACTGTGCTGTGTGCAGTCTGTGGCTGGTGGGCATTGTTGAAATATTATCTATTGTAGTGGGCAGTTGGATGTTAACAGCGCGTAGTGTTGCGCAGTTGGAGGTGAGTCGCCAGCAGTGGTGGATGTGGCGAGAGAGATGGCGGAGTTTTGAGAGCGGATGATCTGGACATGTGTCCATCAGAGACAGTAAATTTGTAAGACTGCATGTCATGAACTGCTATATATATTACGACTTTTGAACACTATTATGGTAAATACATTGTTTGTTCTCTATCAAAATCTTTCATTTGCTAACTATGCCTATCAGTAGTTAGTGCTTTCAGTAGTTTGAATCTTTTATTTAGCTGGCAGTAGTGGCGCTCGCTGTATTGCAGTAGTTCGAGTAACGAAGATTTTTGTGAGGTAAATGATTTGTGAAAGGTATAGTTTAATGTTAGTCAGCGCCATTCTTTTGTAGGGATTATTGAAAGTCAGATTGCGTTGCGCTAAAAATATTGTGTGTCAGATTAGTGTCGATCAGAATAAGTAAAGAGAGTAATGTCTGAGTACGTTCAGTTCTGCTCAGCTGTTTGAAAATCAAATAATGTAAGAGGTTTATCAGCACAGTAATTCATTAAATTTTTCTAAGGGGACGTTTCACGTGTTTACTGTGGAACCAACGGTTACTGATTAGAGTCCGTCCACACCTCTCCGTGCTTTCCCTAAATCCCACGTCTCAGTTTTATTTATGTCCAACGACGCCCCACAGCTCCTCAGCCCACACATATCCAGGCAAAACAGTACGAGTCCAGCCCAGGAGTGGGCGACGTCTACAGAACAATTTTCTAGATCACGATTTGGATCGTTACTACACTTGTAATACAGGAGGCAATAATCCAAAAACTACGGGCCACTAATCACAGCCGATTAACCGCAGGGAAGAATCCGCAGTCGCCGACTCCAGCAGGCTCGGCAGCGCCGCCTGCGATCTCGCCTCCGCACGCAGGCCCCCGCAGCCGGAGCGGCGCCTGCATTGCGGTCCCGCGACAAACGCCTGGAGGAAGGAGCGGGGCGCGACCGACCTCCCGCCCTTGGGTAGGTCGCGAGGCGTCCGCAAGCAATGTTAATTAATCTGCTGCCAGCCGGGAATGACGCCTGATTAATGGACGCGCAGAGTGCGCCGCGGCGCCCGGGGCGCTGCAGCCGCGACGCCTCCAGCCGTCTGCGCTGATATGTGGGTCCGGGGGACGCTCCAGCCGGCTCCTTCTCTACTGCCTCCCGACGGATTGCTCTCGTGACAGTGCGATATATAATTATAAAAGAAAACATACCTTACCCCCTCTGTGTTGTCACTAAACACTGAAATAATCATGATCGAGAATCCCCTCTATATTCCAGAATGAGATTTTGACTCTGTAGCGGAGTGTGCGCTGATATGAAACTTCCTGGCGGATTAAAACTGTGTGCCTGGACCGAGACTCGAACTCGGGACCTTTGCCTTTCGCAGTCAAGTGCTCTAGCAACTTAGCTGCCCAAGCACGATGGTTGGTTTTGGGGAAGGAGACCAGACAGTATGGTCATCGGTCTCATCGGATTAGGGAAGGATGGGGAGGAAGTCGGCAGTGCCCTTTCAGAGGAACGATCCCGGCATTTGCCACAGCTTTACTTCTGCCAGTGCCTCGTCTCCTATCTTCCAAATTTTACAGAAGCTCTCCTGCAAACCATGCAGAACTAGCACTCTCATTCTGGAAACATCCCCCAGGCTGTGGCTAAGCCATGTCTCCGCAATATCCTTTCTTTCAGGAGTGCTAGTTCTGCATGGCTTGCAGGAGAGCTTCTGTAAAGTTTGGAAGGTAGGAGACGAGGCACTGGCAGAAGTAAAGCTGTGAGGACGGAGCGTGAGTGGTGCTTGGGTAGCTCATTTGGAAGAGCATTTGCCCGCGAAAGACAAAGGTCTCGAGTTCGAGTCTCGGTCCGGCACACAGTATTAATCTGCCAGAAAGTTCCCCTGTATATTATCTGCAAGTACATGATTACTCTGCAATTCACGGCTGAGTGCCTGACTGTCCATCGAACCACCTTCAAGCAATTTCTCTGACGTTCCACTCTCGAGCAGCACACGGTGGCTATTGTCATTTCTCCCTAGGTAGGTGCGTGCCAATAAAATACCCTGAGGAGAATGTTAGTGTTTGAACTTCCATGAGCAAATCCTGCCGCAACGAAAACCGCCTTTGTTCCAATTAATTGAGAGAGATCAGCTTCAGTTTATTTAAGCCGTGATCAATTTTGGGATTTTGGAAGCCAATCTTCAGGTGTATTTGGTGTGTTTGGTAACATAACTTCTGTTCGCCAATTCAGAACTACGGCGTCACCGCGACTGCTACGGTCGCAGGTTCGGATCCTGCCTCGGGCATGGATGTGAGTGATGTCCTTAGATTAGTTAGGTTTAAGTAGATCTAAGTTCTAGGGGACTGATGACCTCCGATGTTAAGTCCCATAGCGCTTAGAGCCATTGGAACCATTTGGTGTAGTTGTAGTTGGTGTTCCTACTGTGCTGTTGCCTGATACCGGACAGTTTCAGCTAAATGCAGTGATTAGAGCTTTTTCACTGCCTCGTCCGACCGCATATTACGTATTACCAAATACGATAGTTTAATACATCTGAAAATGGGATTCTAAAATACTGAAACCAGTCGTGGTTCAAATAAATTATTATTAAAACTGAAGCGGATCTCTTTAAACTGATTATAAAACAGTTTTTGATGTTGCTGAGCAACAGTGATACAGTAATTTTTTTAAAGGGATACACCGTCATTTGTTTTATCGTTTAACTAAGTACAACCCAGGTTTTCGCCTTTTATGCATTTCTTAAGTATTTCATTTTATGTCTTTAACACATATTGCATGTCCTGCTCTATATGATTCAAATGGCTCTAAGCGCTATGACACTTAACATATGAGGTCATCAGTCCCCTAGAACTTAGAACCTAACTAACCTAAGGACATAACACACATCCATGTCCGAGACAGGATTCGAACCTGCGACTGTAGTGCTCGTGCGGTCCCAGACTGAAGCGCCTAGAACCGCTCGGCCACACCGTCCAGCTGCACTATATGTTAAAGCCATAAAATCGAATACTTGAAAATGGCATAAAGTGCCGAAACCTTTGTTGTACTTCAATAAACAATAAAACATTCTAATTAAGACGTTTTACTTAAAAAATTAATTATCGCACCTCTAATTTGCAGATCTCCTACACACTATAATTTGTTTTAATTATTGCCACCCCAATACTCGTATCATATCCTTGGCATTCTTTCCCCTATTTGGCGATAATACAAAACGAGCTGCCATTGTCTGGAATTTTTCGATGTCCCCCGTCAATCCAAAGTGCGTCCCACACCGCACAACATTACTCCAGAAGCGGGTGGACAAGCGTAGTGTAAGCATTCTCTTTAGTAGACCTGTTGCACCTTCAGAGCGCTCTGCCAATAAATCACAGTCTTTGGTTTGCCTTTAGTAGACATGTTGCATCTCATAACGGTCCTGATACTAAATGGTAACTTTTGCTTTGCTTTCCTCACAACATTACCTATGTGACCGCTACAATTTAAGTTCTTCGTGATATTTAGCTGACGCAAAAGCGTAAAAGGTTTTCGTGATTTGGAGTGTAACTACGGAGTTGTTTTAATGCTCATTGGGATGACTTCACACTTGTCATTATTTAGAGTCTATTACCACTTTTCATTCCACAGATATATCTTGTATAGATCATTTTGCAAATGGTTTTGATGCTCTAATGAGCTTACAAGATGATAAATCACAACATCAGCTGCCAACAATCTAACTGGCTGCTCAGATTTTCTCCTAAATTGTTTATGTAGATTAGTAACAGCAGAGGGCCTACATCGTCATCGTTTCCTTGAGGAATACGGGATATTACTCTTGTTTAATTCGATGACTTTCTGTCAGTTACTACTAACTGTGATCTTTCTGACAGTAACTGATACTCCATAGGCATGCGATTTGATGAGGAGTCACTTGTGAGGACTGATGACAAAAGTCTTCTGGAAATCTAAAATTATGAAATCATTTTGGCATCCCCCATTGATAGTCATCAATACTTCGTGAGAATAAAGAGCTATTTTCCGAATCCGTGCTGGCTGTCGGTCAATAAATCGTTTTATTAGCAGTAATCCATGACGTTCGAGCACAGTACACATTTCAAAATCCTACTTCAATCGACGTTAGAGACATGAGTCTGTAATTCTGTGGTTTAATCCTTTTTCCTTTCCTGGGTATTTGTGTCACTTTTAAAACTCCCCAGTCCATAGGTACGGCTCTTCTGACGAAGGTGCAGTTGTGTATGACTGCTAGGTATGGAGCAAGGGTATCAGCACTGTCTGAAAAGAACTTGACTGGTATACAATCTGTCCTGGACGCGTTGGCTTTATTAAATGATTTAATCTGTTTCACTACACCGAAGACATCTACTTTAAAATTAGTAATGCTTGCAATTGTTCTTGAAGCGAATCTGGAATATTTACTTCGTCTTCTCGGGTGAAAGAATTTCGGGAAACAGTGTTTAGTAACTCTGCTTTAGTGGCACTGTCATCAGTAACATTACCATTGTTAAAGTGCAGTGAAGGTATTGATTGTGTCTTGCCGATGGTGCATTTTACATACGACCAGAATCTGTTTGGGTTTCCTTCCACCTTCGAGACAGTTCTTGACTGCTTATAGCTCATTCCACGACCAAGTATACTCTATTTGACCAAAAGTATCCATAGACATTAGTATGGGTTGTGTCCACCTTTCGCCTTTTAAGGGCTTGAACTTTTCTGGGTACACATCCAGTGTCGTATCTGAGTGTCTATGGAGGAATTTCAGGCGATAATTTCTCAAGAGCCGGACAGTAGATCGTGATGTTGGACACTGGAGTCTAGAGCGTAGTCGGCGTTCAAACACATCTGAGTGGTGATCCATTCGGTTCATATCGGGACTGTATGCAGGCCAGTCATTTCAAGACTTTGTTTTTTTTTTTTTTTTTTGATTCGTTAGTCTTCTGACTGGTTTGATGCAACTCGCCATGAATTCCCCTCCTGTGCCAACCTATTCATCTCAGAATAGTAGTTGCATTCTCAATTACTTGCTGGATGTGATCCAACAATGTCTACGGTTTTTACCCTCTACAGCTCCCCCTAGTACCATGGAAGATATATCGTGACGTCTTAACAGATGTCCTCTCATTCTGTCCCTTCTTCCTCTCAGTGATTTCCATATATTCCCTTCCTCTCCGACTCTGCACAGAACCCCTCTCATTCCTCACTGATATGTCGATCTAATTTTCAATATTCGTCTGTAGCACCACACCTCAGACGCTTCGATTGTCCTTTTCTCTGCTTTCCTCATAGTTCATTTCACTACCATTCAATAATGTATTCAAAACGTAGGTTCTCAGAAATTTCTTTTTCAAATTAATACCAATGTTCGACAGCAGAATATTGTCTGCATTTGATGTCCACCTTGCTCTTTCCGCCGCGGGTTTTTGGCTACCTAGGTACAAGAATTTCTTAACTTCATCTATGTCGTGACAATCAATACTGATGTTAAGTTTCTCTCTGTTCACATTTCTGGTACCACTCATTATTTTCGTCTTTCTTTGCTTTACTCTAGTCCATATTCTTTACTCATTAGACTTATTTCCATTCAGCAGATCATGTAATTATTCTTCACTTTACTGAGGATAACAATGTTATCAGCGAATCTTATCATTCATATCCTTTCACCTTGAATTTTAATTCCCCTCTTGAACCTTTCTTTTATTTCCATTATTGCATCTTCGATGAACAGATTGAACCGTGTGGATGAAAGACTACATCCCTGTCTCACTCTATTTTTAATCTGACCACTTCGTTCTTGGTTTTCCACTCTTATTATTCCTTCTCGGCTCATGTAGATGTATATTACCCATCTCTCCCTACAGCTGAACTCTATTTTTCTCAGAATTTTGAACATTTGTGTCCCGTTTGACATAGTCAAACGTTTTTCTTTAGTTTTTCTTCCATTATCAACGCAACGTCAGAATTGCCTCTCTGGTGCATTCACATTTCCTAAATCCAAACTGATTGTCATTCAACATAACCTCATTCTTCTTTTCCAGTTTTCTGTTTGTTATTCTTGTCAACAACTTGGATGTATGAGCTGTTAAGGTGATTGTGATAATTCTTGCATTTGTCAAATCTGGAGTCTTCGGAACTGTGAATGATATTTTTCATAAAGTCAGATGTTAGGTACCAGACTTATATACCAGACTTCTACTGTCTACACACCAACGTGAATAATCGCGTTGTTGCCACTTTCCCAATCATTTTAGAAATTCTGACGGAATTTTATCCATCTCTTCGTCTTATTTGTCGTAAGCCATCCAAAGAGCCTATAAATTAGAATTCTAATACTGGATCCCTCTCTCTTCCCTGTCGACTCCTGCTGCTTCTTCTATCTCATCCGATAAATTGTCTCCGTCATAGAAGCCTTCAATGTACTCTTTCCATCTATCTGCTGTGTCCTCTGCAATTAACAGTGGGCTTCTCCTTACGCTCTTAATGTTACGACCCATGCTTTTAATTTCACCGAGGCTATTTTGACTTATCTTTGTCCTTCTGACAATCATTTCTTTCTCGATTTCTTCACACTTTTCATGCACCCAATTCGCCTTAGCTTCCCTGCACTTACTCATTTCATTCGTCAGCGGCTTGTACTTCTGCATTCCTGAATTTCCCGGAGAGTAATAGGAGAGTCATATCCTGGGTTGTTGAACATCTTAGTGGTTTAGTTTCTTGCAGAACACTTACAGCTCTGCTTTTTCAACATATTTAAGACTACTGCCTTTGAGCTGAATTGTACAAAACCTGCCATCTGGCATGTGAGTATGTGTCGCCATGCCATTAACAGAATGTCGATCTGACCATTTGTTTTGCGATCTAATAAAACATCTCAAAATGGTACCTTTCCTCCTATCTGCCTCGACAGAGAACATAATATCGTAGTCCATCCTTTCCGAAAGTTCTAGAAATTGCTGAAGGATTTCTACATCACGTTGACAGAACATAAACACGTTGTGGACGTGAAAATATTAAGATGTGCGAACAGGAAACAAATTTAAGGCGATGTTCTCAAATTCTCCACGATGATAACTGCCCATTTTGAACATACTTTGTTTGTTCTTACACTTTTAAATTCTGAATAATTTAAATTTGATAATAATGTAAAATAGTCACATAAATTTTTAAAAGTCATGTAGGCAGTTGACAGCCCATCCCCGTAGAAGAAGACTGGAATGATCAAAAAGAGTTGTAGCCAGCCACAGACTCCGTTGTTTTACTTTGTAATTGCACCACGGGAATATAAATCATGAGTGAAAGATTGTCATGCAGTTTGTGATTAGACCATATTGTAAGGAATGAAAGTATTTTAATCTTTGTTGGTCATACGTCACATTTAGTTGATCAAGTATTAATCTCCCTTTATTTCCAATGAACTGGATGTGTCCTGGTGAAGCATCCGTGGAAAGGAGTGAATAGACAATTGAAGCTCTGATTAAATCAGTCCATGGCGTGTACAATTGGGAGACTACAGCCCACGTAAAACAGGTGACTAGATACACTGGCGGAAATGGAAAGTTATATACCACGAAGCACCACTCCGATGTACATCAAACTTTGTGGAGAAGTTTAACATATAACGGATATTTCCTTCCATTTGAAACTGATGGCCACCTTCATCTTCAGTATTAGGTGTAACGGCCGGCTGGAGTCGCCGAACGGTTCTAGGCGCTACAGTCTGGAACCGCGCGACCGCTCTGGTCGCAGATTCGAATCCTGCCTCGGGCATGGATGTGTGTCATGTCATTAGGTTAGTTAGGTTTAAGTAGTTCTAAATTATAGGGGACTGATGACCTCAGAAGTTAAGTCCTATAGTGCTCAGAGCCATTTTTAGGTGTAACCTCGACGAACATGAATGAATTGGCATGGAAGTGATAAGCGTCCATCTATTGACGGAATGGCACGTCTCAAGGGTTATTCATAACTGATTTAAAGTCATTACTATCTGAATTCTATTCTCGTCAACATGGCTAATGCTTGTAATAAGTAAAGTCACTATTTGCCACGACTTCGCCATCTACCTTTATATTAATGTCACATTCCTAGTAGCTCTTATGCACTTGATATTGTCTGGGTATACGATAAACCATGCTGGGCATAGAGGCCCAGGTCAGTACTTTGGTGTCTGGTCCGCCTCTCTGGGAGTTGCGGCTCTATTTTCAGAGGGCGAGGGGGAAAGAGACAAAGAGAGAGAGAGAGAGAGAGAGAGAGAGAGAGAGAGAGAGAGAGTATGAGGCAAAGGGACGCTTGAGACACTTACCGCACGACGGCCCAGGCATTGTTTTTCAGGGCACCTGGGAGTCACCTGCAGTTTTTCTCACCATGTGCCCTGAGCAACATTGAGTCCAGGCCTACATTCACACAAGGCATATAACCTGATGTGACGAATACCTGCGCTCGTGCAGTGCCACCGAGACAAAACTAATCTGAAAGGAAGTTTGTTATATGCCGATAAGTTGCCTTCCGAGAATGTAGCGGACAGTTGCATAAGAAGTGATGGACCGACATTAACGTACCGCTTTGTGGGGGGTAAACACTCTCTTCTTTAGAAAATTGTAGGAACACTCGTTACTGGAGAACCTTAAAAAAATAGCAGAGAAGAAAATATAAGGATGCCAGTTCCTGAGAAATGCGTACTTGGAGTCAAGCGTTTTGGCTGACGTAGAAAACTTAGACTTGGTGTGGAACAGTACTGCAGAATTATTTAAGAAGTTTGTACATGCGGGTGAAAGGGTTGGTTACTGTTGTAAAACCTTTGTTAAGTATGGAGATTGTTGTCTTCATAACAAAAATATCACTAGCCAGCATTTTTCAGATGTATTTCATTGGCACACAGGAATTATTCGCACTTAGTCTGGTTACACGGGACAGAGGAGAGCGCTCCAGATATAGAGAAGAGCTGTTCTAACAGTCAGCAGCTGATGTGTTTTAGTCTGTAACAGACCACGGAGTTTGCAACTCTCCACGCTAGTGCGTGCTGGATATGGTGAGGGACTGCATCTTGGGCGGGTGGGGTACGAGAGTGGATGGCAGCACAACAGGTCAAATCACCAGATTGAAATATAAATTGGGAGTCAGGGTGCGTGGGATAATCACGAGATATGAAATCGCATTAGAGGCCGTAACTTCAGGTTTAGGTCCAGTGTGTCTAACAGGCATGCACATTGTTTGCAGGCCCTCAACTGGCCTTACAACCAACACACGGCCATCACCGATACTGAGACAGAACACGCCCCCACTCCCCCTCCAATGACCTGCTGCAGACGCAACACGACGCACTACGGCCACACGTCGAAGACGTCACCATACGGCCTTCTTGCGACCGTACATTCTCGTGATCACCGCTGCCAGCAATGTTGCTGTGCTGGCTACATTCCTGCCAAGAATGAACATTCAGCCTCTCGTAGCCCTATTAGATGACGTCGTTCAAACTCAATGAGGTGTTGATAGCGGCGTCTTTGTTGCCTTGAAGGGATTCTTGACTGACATTAAATTACCACGTGGAGTATCAGAGGTAACTAATGCTTACGACAATTGCAACGTAACCTTCCAGTACTGGTGGTGGTATAAGACCACCTAAGTAGGTAGATTACCGTCGCTTTGACATGTCCTACCGTTCCTGCAAGCTAGCGTCTGTAGTAAATGGTTTCTTAAATTCGTGTGGTCCACGAAATTACTGGTCCCTGTGAGTTATTGCTGGGTATTAACAATTTCTAGCGGAAGGTTTTAACGAACCGGTAGAAATTTGAACGCAACGGATAACGCATTTTTTTGAACCACTACAGAAGGCACCTATACAGGGCTCAATAGGCATTATATAGCTTTTATTTGCTATCGTGACTCAGAGTTTGACTGTGGTACTGACTGCCACCTATTCTTTATGATGGGAGGAGTAAATAATCAGTCGATGGTAGAGATTAATTGATATTTATTCAGTACCGATGGTATTTCAACTACTAGTCGTGTTTCTCTTGCAATGTATATCATCAAACAGGTCACCAGTTAACATGGTTCAGTTTCGCCACGTAATTATCGAATGGGACAGAGGAGCGAAGACCTGGCTTCAATGTAATTCTATACAACCGCACAATTATACCTAAACCCTCGGTTATTACAGTCAGCTACTATAGATTACTCAGGAAAAGTTCCGCAGAGACAATACAAGCAAAACTAGGTCAGGGTGGAAGAGTATTACGCAAATCTTTATCAAATCTGTGGGCATTAAAATTCGATACTTTTCCTAGTGCCACAAGTATTTTGCTTAACGCACAACATCGCCAACAAATCAACTCGTTATGGGTGTGCACAAGAAACATTACTTCAATGCTGTTCAATCCACATGGCCAAGTTTCAGTAGCCAACAGAAACCCAGAAAAATATGGACCACACGATTATTCCTTCCCTATTTTACACTCGCTCACTATCGTATTATTATTCATCTTGTACAATATATTTTCAGATCGAAACTACAATTTATCAATGCGGCTTTTGTTCCGACCGAAGACGTGGCGTGAAAGCAAGTTCACAAAGAAAACATATGGAAAATAAATAAATAAACCCAAAATATTACTGTAAATGGAAGAGCAGATTAAAATACATTGAATGAGTGAATTTCCGTTAAGCAATAACGTGACCGTGAGCTTAAGGCACATGGTGCGTTGCCTGAACAAGGCACTAACGCAAGGTCTACTGAAATTCGAGTAAATTAAGAAAATCAATTCCCCACCTGATTTCAACACCTAGACTTTATTACAGAGCAGATTTCAGACAATCTAATACCTATGTTAACATTACCAAAACGAGAGTTGCGTCTCCACGTCTGTCCAGCACCACGACCCAGGAACTAGTGCTCTTCCAACCGAATTCGCCTAACCGTTCCGCTTACGAAAGTGGTGGGGGTGGCGCGCCGACCTGACAGAGCCAATTCGCGCGCCTACGTGTCGTCTTTGCCCTGACCAGCAAACTTGGTCTCTGCTAAACTTGTTCACCCTTGGGGGGTTGGTACTACCCTACCCCAGAACGACCATTCATGCAGTGTTACAATCTGTACCTAAAGCTTTCTGCTAGTTCACACACTCACTCACTCATTTATACCGTCCAGGACGCACAAAGGAAAGGAAAATGGGAACCGTGAAACACAACATAAAAAAATACAATAAATAACACTGTTTAGTCCAGTCTCTCCTTTTGGACACCAGCTGAGGTTTTACCTGCAAGAGAAGAAACTCTTGCTAATAATTTCTGCGTGCTAGCAGTGTATTAAAACAATGGAACGGTACAACAAGTTCCGTTTCACAGTTACTGCACGTACTTAAAGCAAACCTGATTTACGTCATCATAGTGGTGCTACTAGTGTAAGGTGTCAGGCAAATCCAACACCTTCCATGAAAACCCTGGCATGATAAGCAAATCCTGTAGTATGTCACATAGCTCCGAATAAATCGTGACATTAAATTAACCAAAGTAATACGAGTAACGAGTGAGCAAATGGAATACCACAGACTAACACAAGAATGCCTAAATGCATGTCATACCTTCCCACCGTGAGACAGACGCAGTTCCGAGGGGAGAAACGAGAAGCCGAGAGCAGAACCATGTTAAGCTAGAAGGCCCTACGATATGGGACGGACTCCCACGTCTCCAGCTAACCGCTAGGACCAACCCCCAGACCATGTTAAAAGCTAAAGCCCTCCAGAAGAACAGTATAGATCTTACGATAACACAAAAAGGGCTACCCCAGCCGCAAGTTTCAGCTTGAGATTTTTTCGCGTCTCTGTTACGTCAGGACTACCCCTCAGCCCATGTTAAAAGATAGAGCCCTCCAGAAGCACAGTATAGATCTTACGATAACACTAAAAGGACCACACCAGCTGCAAGTTTTAGCGTGAGACTTTTTCGCGTCTCTGTTACGTTGCAAACTTTAAAAACATTCCCCCACCACAAAAAGTATAACGTTTCTCATTGGATAGACAGAATTTTTGTAGGCGGAGCTTAAGGTTAACATTGAGACCCTGATTGGTTAGATGAAAACACAGCCAGATAGTTTTTTTAAACCAACTTCGGAAAAATTGTAGGAAGGAGAAGTTAGGAGAGAGTTGCTTCCGAGACGGCGAGGTGAGCGGGGCTGTGCTGCCCGCCGCCCCCTGACGAACACCAACAAGGTAATGAACGCACGCGATGCCACATAACAGCGTATAAAGCTTCACGCAGAACTGCAGGAGTCTCATCTGTTACACCCACTTTTTGATTAATACTAGTGTCGATCGTAAATTAAAGCACATGGTGTTCACATTTGCCACTTGAAGTAAAAATCTGAAACGCGATGATTTTTCTGTTATATAGTAATTGAGAAGCCACATAAGCCACTGTAATTTACGACAAGTTATATGAGTAATTAAAGATAATTGATGGTCACTGTAGACCATTTTGATAGTTTTCTCTTTTGTGAAACTTAATTTAAACCTAGATTATAGAAGTGATATGGCATAGGACATCGTTCGATCCATTGTAGAACTTGGAAACCCATTCAGGGAATATTCGTTCACATTTTTGTTGAACGCAGTTGGTTTTTACCATCCTGTATTAAAACATTTCCTTTTATCAATAGTGCAATTTATAAACGATGTTTTGTGAGTAGAATAAAATTTCCAATGGTAAACTTAACTGGTTTTTCGACGTTATTTTACCAGCTAACTAAAAATAGGAAAGCCTTGAACCCCTTCCACTAAATTTAGTTAGTATTAAGATTCTTTTACAGGGAGTGCAGTGGAGCTGACGCTGAAATCGTTAAGTATTTGGTTATATGATCGCTAGTCTCACTGAACTCTTCTGAAGTCTACATGTCATGTGTGGTCTGGCTTCTCCTTACCAGCAACAGGTCCCAGGTTCAAACTAGTTAATTCCCTAAAAAACACGCTCAGAGCGTCGTTGCGCGAAAGTGGTAGGGAGACACGATATAGAACAAACAGACACCACTCAGAATGTTAGACTAGTGCTACTCTTATGTGACTGGCGTGAAATCGGAACGGACATCCTATTTCAGACGTTGAAACACGCCTACAAACTATTGATTATATCACTCAACTTCTTCTTGGTGTTGCGATGATTTTTTTTTTCCGTGAGTGTTTAAGCGGAGTTGTTTATTCAGTGGGACAGTGTTTATAGAATTTTCATTACTCAGTACGTTGGTCAATGAAAAAAGGAAACATCCGACAGCAATGGAACGTCAGTGTATTAGTTGAGCGCCAGGTGAGTATATACCTGTCGTTCGCCTGCCGGATACTCCTTCATATTTGGTCAGCACGCCTCAGAGAGACGCAGCTGCAGGTGGCGGCTGGGCCCGTAGCGTTTGACGGCGGGTTGGCTGCCTGTGTGTGTGGCGCGCGCGCTCGCCGCTGCCCGCGTGACGTGGCCGCCGTCACGCGCAGGTAGTCCCGCTGTGCCTGCCGCCGTCAGTCACACAGGACCTCAAGGCTCTGGGTCTGGGCGCGCCGCACGTCGGCCCGTCACAAACACCAGCGCAGCCGACTGGGTCGCCACGCAGCATCTCTCAGAAGGCACAGACTTGCCTTTTTCCAATGTTTCAACATCTCGATTGCATTGCCCATGAAACTATGTACAAAATCAATAAAATAATTATTTTAACAGAAATAAATTTTTAACGCAAACATTTTTACAACGGACTGAAAAGTATTAAATAATTTCTCCTAAGCCCATACAGTTGTTGTTGTTGTGGTCTTCAGTTCTGAGACTGGTTTGATGCAGCTCTCCATACTACTCTATCCCGTGCAAGCTTCTTCGTCTCCCAGTACCTACCGCAACCTACATCCTTCCGAATCTGCTTAGTGTATTCATCTCTTAGTCTCCCTCTACGATTTTTACTCTACACGCTGCCCTCCAGTACTAAATTGGTGATCCCTTGAAGCCTCAGAACATGTCCTACCAACCGATCTCTTCTTCTAGTCAAGTTGTGCCACAAACGTCTCTTCTCCCCAATCCTATTCAATACTTCCTCATTAGTTATGTGATCTACTCATCTAATCTTCACCATTCTTCTGTAGTACCACATTTCAAAAGCTGCTATTCTCTTCTGGTCCAAACTATTTATCGTCCATGTTTCACTTCCATACATGGCTACACTCCATACAAATACTTTCAAAAATGACTTCCTGACACTTAAATCTATACTCGATGTTAACAAATTTCTCTTCTTCAGAAACGCTTTCCTTGCCATTGCCAGTGTACATTTTATATCCTCTCTACTTCGACCGTCATCAGTTATTTTGCTCCCCAAATACCAAAACTCCTTTACTACTTTGAGTGTCTCATTTCCTAATCTAATTCCCTCAGCATCACCCGACTTAATTCGACTACATTCCATTACACTCGTTTTGCTTTTGTTGATGTTCATGTTATATCCTCCTTTCAAGACACTATCCATTCCGTTCAACTGCTCTTCCAAGTCCTTTGCTGTCTCTGACAGAATTACATGTCATCGGCGAACCTCAAAGTTTTTATTTCTTCTCCATGGATTTTAATACCTACTCCGAAATTTTCTTTTCTTTCCTTCACTGCTTGCTCAATATACAGACTGAATAACATCGGGGAGAGACTACAACCCTGTCTCAGTCCATTCCCAACCACTGCTACCATTTCATGTCCCTCGACTCTTATAACTGCCATCAGCCCATACAGATAATACGGAAAACTTTTGTTCATAAACTTTTAAAAGCTATCAAAATACCGGTGTGATTTATAACAAAAACAGTGGGTTGCATGCAGTACTCGTACATAATGCAGACATGAGTAGCTCACCTCCTGACTACAGTATTCTGTATGCGCCCCAAGTCTTTCGTTTTAAATCTTACTGGTACTGTCATAGGTATTAAAAATTCACAAGCATAAATCTTCATGATTACTCTCTTAGAAAAACTCAAGTTTTATGGAGTTGATAGCCAACACACATCCAGTTTGAATCCTGCTAGACAAACAGAATGCAGAAGGTTGTGCTGAATAATTCAAACAATATCGGAAAGGTATTTTAAGGCTGTGGTAAAATCGTAAAGGGAGTTCCACAGGTTTCAATTTTGGAGAAGGAGGAGGAGATTAGTGTTTAACGTCCCGTCGACAACGAGGTCATTAGAGTCGGAGGGCAAGCTCGGGTGATGGAAGGATGGGGAAGGAAATCGGCCATGCCCTTTCAAAGGAACCGTCCCGGCATTTGCCTGAAGCGATTTAGGCAAATCACGGAAAACCTGAATCAGGATGGCCGGAGACGGGATTGAACCACATGTAAAACGGCAACCACGACCTGCAACAAATGATGATGCCCAAGTAGGTGTTTTAGCTGCTGTCACGGGTAATCCTCACATCAGTAGCAGACAAATTGAGCGAGAATCGGGAATCTCAGAAACGTCGGTGTTGAGAAAGCTACATCAACATCGATTGCACCCGTACCATATTTCTATGCACCAGGAATTGCATGCAACGACTGTGAACGTCGTCGTCTGGGAGATAAAGCAGGTCTCATGCCAGAATTATGCTGTAGTAGCGGCTTCAGGATGCCAGACGGCGACTCAACAAATTCCTTACGAAAGCCAAACCGCTCTTTGAAATCCCTGTCGCTAAACATCGCAAATGGGTCTTTTCTCTAGATTAAAGCCTTCATTCATGGGATGTGTACTTCTTTCTCCATTTCCATATATTCTTCGTAGTCCACGTAACCCATAGAATTCGGTACCTAACAAGCAGAAACCAAGGAACAACAACACACTTCTCTAATATTTCTCCTACTGGTGTTTACGAGTAAAGTTTGCCCTTATTTCCTCCTTAAGTAACTAACGCAGAAGCTTACTCTTTGTAGGTGCTCTCCAGCGATTATGGAGTAAATAAATTTACTTCGGAACTAAATTAAAAATTAACGCCTGTAGTAATTTACTCCTTTAGTTCACTACTCTCGATTGGAAGCCGCCGAGTTCCTTCTCTCTTAGCTACTTACTACATTAATTTCACTTGATCGGTGTTCTCACCTTAAATGTAACGCATAGCTCATACAAGCGTGAAGTGATCCATTGCCGAGTTCAGATAACCGTGAGCACCAGAAGATCCTGAACAAGATCTCGGCAGAGTGGTCGGAACATCTGTCGTGTAGAAGATGCAGAAGTGTAACACGTCGCTACCCAAGACACCAGAAGATTTTACCTTCAACGACAAGGCCCACAACAACCTGCAAACTTGCATGATATATCACCGTTCCATTTCACTGTTGATGAAAAATCGCTGGAAACAGTAACAATTTGAAAATCTGTAGGTCTTTATGTACGGGTGAAAGTAAGGTGGACTGACCACATAAAACAAGTTGTAGAAAAAGAAACACCACAAATGCCTGAGATTCACAGAGAGAATGTTAAGTAACTGAATTCATCGACAAAGAAGTGACCTATAAAATTTTCGAGCGACTAATTCTTGAGCATTGGAACCTTATGACTTTGAAACCTTAGAAAAAATAGGGATGATCCACCATGAAACGTTCCTTTTGCCCATCGGATGGATTATTCACCCTAGAGCGTTGCGGAAACACTCAGTACACACCAGTGACAGAAGCTGCAATATTGGCGTTTAGTATATCAAAGAGGTCTTGCCATGAACTGGAGAAAGTTCTCGTTCGCAGAAGGGTCGGCCAAAGTGTTTCTCACAACCGTCTCGCAAAATAACTACAGTGAAAAAAATCACAGATAGTATAGCTGGTATAGAGGACTATCGATAGCCATTCTTCTTATTCGAATAAAATAGCGAATTGTGAGCTGTGCCGCGAATCGATAGGTTCCGTCACGCTCTCAAGAGTATTCATCTATGACCAGAGGGCGTGGCTATCGGTCTGATATGCCATGCTCGAAGGGGGCTCGCTGTATTGTAGTTCGGTCGTCGGGAATTGAGGTTCGCTGTGGAACAGAGTCGGAAGTGGGTCACAGCTCTGTGTTGATTCCAGTGGTCTCGTATTCTGGGTCCTTGGTTTGTCGCCGAAGTTCTTCCTGCTGTACGCAGCGCTTTCTGGCTGTGTCAACTTGGACGGATTGCAAGAGGGGCAGCTGAGAGCAGCAAGCTGTCTGGTGTACATCACCGTAACAGCGTCCTTGTGCTCAACAGCTAGCACTGAAGGATTTTTGCCACTGGCGGTAAGCGACTATTATACCGACGTCAACTTGTGTTCTCTAGCACCTTGTCGGTCAGTTATTGCGGGTGAGCACATTTCGGAATTTTCACTGTGATGTCGTTGTGTCGTTGTGGCAAGACAGTTTGCTGTGCGACCAGTTATTTCAGTCTCTTCATAGTGTTTAACCGATGGAGCTGTGTATTTTTCTGCTGGTATTATTGACTGGTATAAATATACTTTAGTGGGGCGTATTTCAGGTTAGTAATTATTGAGAACATTTCTCTTGGAGAGTGGTGATCTGGCAGGAAGTACTTTAAAAATCAGCATGAAGAGCGTCGATCGCAAAAAAAAAGTGGTAACCAGTTTAGGTATGTATTTGACCATCTTAAGACCTCACACCATGAGGGTAGACCGTGGCGGTGGATGTAGTGGGTGCTACAAAACGTGGTGTTATAGCACCCGCTCCATTTACTGTCACCCCCGGCGATTATGGTATGAGATCTGAAGATGGTCAGAAACTGGCCGAAACCGGTTACCACAAAATAAATGTTTTTTTAAGTCGAAATTGTGTTCATGTTTAAAATATTTTTCAGACTGTTAAATTTGTACGTTATGCTACTCAGCCTCCCTTAAAAGTGTATTTCTGATTTTTGAAATTATTATATATTGTTAAGAACTTTTCCCTTTGAATTTTGTGGTTCATGAAAGAAGTTGGTATGCACTCCCCCTTGTGCTTCGTCTATACGGACTATTTAATCTGAGTAACTTGTGGAATAGTGTGAACAAAAACTGCTCCCTTTCTGTGTGTGTTGATTGGAGCTGTTATCCTTTCTTGGCTCTCTAACTTAAGGTACTGCCGGCCGGAGTGGCCGAGCGGTTCTAATCAGTCTGGAACTGCGCGACCGCTATGGTCACAGGTTCGAATCCTGCCTCGGGCATGGGTGTGTGTGATGTAGTGTGTGAAGCAGTTCTAAGTTCTAGGGGACTGATGACCTCAGATGTTAAGTCCCATAGTGCTCAGAGCCATTTGAACTTAAGGTACTGATGGCTACGCCTGTTCTTAATAGGACGAAGCGGATGGGCACATCCTTTTCTCGATAACTGTCTAGCTATGCAAGTTGTTTGGGTGTAGCTCACTTTGGTAAGGATATTGATCCTTATTTAATTCATAGTAATTATTCTAAACGTTGCTTGAGCGTACGTATGTTTGTTATTTAACTTTTATCTCTAGAGTTTTTATTTAAAATAAATGATGCGCACCCGTACTCATTAAAACTGTTGCGGTTTCAAATCAGTTTTAAGTATGCTTGTCAGACTTGTTGAGTAGTTTGAAGCGACCATTCTAACTCATGTTTGAGCTCATGTGCCTTTCTCAAATTTTGGTACAGTTGGAAACTTTTGTGCACATTTAATTGCCTTCTGAACTGAATTTGTTCGCCGTTCGCTTACTCGTTGGAAACAAAAGTTCTTGAGTTGACTGTAATGAAGCCTAACTCAGTTTGTTTTTAAAAGAAAGACTTTTGTGACCAGCTATAGTCTGTAAAGTGTTGATTTGATGTGTTGTTATTGTATGTTTTGCTAGGTTGTTGCACGTGTGTGTTTTACAATGAGATGGTGTCTGAGTTTCTTGACGAGTCTAGCACGCGAAGTATCCCGATTAACTGGTGGTGTCGGAGTTAAAAGTTTTATTTTTTTGACGTGTTATTTAAGATGTCGGGCTACCACAGCCAAAATTGTGCATGGAGAATAAAATCTTCCGCCATGCCTGTGAAAATACATCTATTAAAAAGTCACGACGATTTCGAATCATTGGAGATGCATCTTTATTTTTTTAAAACAGTCATGGCGCGGCAACGCAAATGCTAAGACCCCAGTTGCAACGTTCATGGTCTGTTAATCAAAAGCTGACGATTTTTATTGCTCTGTTAATTTTTGCATTGTCAACGAACTTGATGAATTTGATAAAGTTTATTTAAAATTTACTTTGTGCCAGGAATGGTGTTCATGCAGTCCTTACATACCCAAGGCATCCTAGCGGCACGACGCATTTCAATTGGGTAATTCGAGGAACTAGAAGTACTCTCCACCAGGCACCGCAATGTACCTTGTGCGTTACTAATGTAGATATTAAAACATTTGCCTCCAATTTGACAGATCTCGTAGGAAGGAGACAAAATAGACACGAGGGGAAATGGGCAGGAATTTAGCAATATATCGCTAAACGTCGTTTCGCCACAAAAATAATCGTGACTAAACGTTAGTCGTTTGTTTTGAGTAACGTATTTTGGTAGGGTTGAGTGTAATAGTATGGTAACTTGCCTGGGATCAGCTTTTCTGTGAATGTCTGACGCTGAGCGTACAAAAGCATTCCTGGAGGAGACGTCAGGCGGCGAAGGGCTTTGGCCCTGCTAGACACGTCCGCGCGACTGTCAGACGTCACTCCAAGTGTCCGCCGGCCCACGTCGCCTCTGAAGCTCTCGCCATCGATGCACGTCGCCAGCAGGGCGTGACTTGGGTGTGAGCCAGGATTCTTCACCGCGGTCCGTCGAAGAGCCGCAGCTGCAGCGCACACGCCGCGGCGATCAGTACGCCGCTCAGAATTAGCCACCGCCCTTCTCAGGTGCGAAAGCTGGTAGTAATGCCGTTAGCTACAAAGTTGTTCTCCGAATGCGAAGCGTCATCCTGAAGATAAAGGTCTAGTACACCTCTTTCAAATATCAAGTTTAGCGGTCGCGGCAAATTCACGAATGGAGTCATGCGGCGTTGTTTTGGGGCCAAACATATTCCTTATACAGGGTGGTCCTTTGATCGTGACCGGGTCAAATATCTCACGACATAAGCCTCAATCGAAAAAACTATAAGGCACGAAACTCGTCTAGCTTGAAGGGGAAAACCAGATGGCGTTATGCATGGCCCGCTAGATGGCGCTGCCATAGGTCAAACGAATATTAACTCCGTTTTTTATTTAAATAGGAACCCCCATATTTATTACATATTCGTGTAGTACATACAGAAATATGAATGCATTAGTT
Organism: Schistocerca gregaria; assembly: GCF_023897955.1. NCBI lineage: Eukaryota > Metazoa > Arthropoda > Insecta > Orthoptera > Acrididae > Schistocerca > Schistocerca gregaria. The sequence continues at coordinate 378,176,351 of NC_064923.1, forward strand.
TGACCACTTCTTTCGCTTTGTGATAAATGGAGCTGTAATAGTCACAAACAATGGCTCACAATTTTAGACGAACAGTTGGTAACAGGTAGGTTTTTAAAAATTAAAATACAGAACGTAGGTACGTTAGAACATTTTATTTCGGTTGTTTCATTGTGATACATGTACCTTTGTGAACTTATCATTTCTGAGAACGCATGCTGTTACAGCGTGATTACCTGTAAATACCACATTAATGCAATAAATGCTCAAAATGATGTCCGTCAACCTCAGTGCATTTGGCAATACGTGTAACGACATTCCTCTCAACAGCGAGTAGTGCGCCTTCCGTAATGTTCGCACATGCGTTGACAATGCGCTGACGCATGTTGTTAGGCGTTGTCGGTGGATCACGATAGCAAATATCCTTCAACTTTCCCCACAGAAAGAAATCAGGGGACGTCAGATCCGGTGAACGTGTGGGCCATGGTATGGTGCTACGATGACCAATCCACATGTCATGAAATATGCTATACAATACCGCTTCAACCGCATGCGAGCTATGTACCGGACATCCATGTGTTGGAAGTTCATCGCCATTCTGTCATGCAGTCAAACATCTTGTAGTAACATCGCTATAACATTACGTAGGGAATCAGGGTACATTGCACCATTTAGATTGCCATCGATAAAAAGGGGGCCAATTATCCTCCCTCCCCTAATGCCGCACCATTCATTAGCCCGCCAAGGTGGCCCATATTCCACTTGTCGCAGCCATCGTGGATTTTCTGTTGCTCAATAGTGCATATTATGCCGGTTTACGTTACCGCTGTTGGTGAATGACGCTTCGTAGCTAAATAGAACGCGTGCAAAATGTCTGTCATCGTCCCGTAATTTCTCTTGTGCCCAGTGGCAGAACTGTACACGAGTTCAAAGTCGTCGCCATGTAATTCCTGGTGCATAGGAATATGGTACGGGTGCAACCGGTGTGGATGTACTTTTCTCAACACCGACGTTTTTGATTATCCCGATTCTCGCGCAATTTTTCTGCTACTGATGTGCGGATTAGCGGTGACAGCAGCTAAAACACCTATTTGGGCATCATCATTTGTTGCAGGTCGTGGTTGACTTTTCACATGTGGCTCAACACTTCCTGTTTCCTTCAATAACGTAACTATCCGGCGAGCGGTCCGGACACTTGCATGATGTCGTCCAGGATACCGAGCAGCATACATAGCACACGCCCGATGGGCATTTTGATCACAATAGCCATACATCAACACGATACCGGCCTTTTCCGCATTTGGTAAACGGTCCATTTTAACACGGGTAATGTATCACGAAGCAAATACCGTCCGTACTGGCGGAATGTTACGTGATTCCAGGTACTTATACGTTTGTGACTATTACAGCGCCATCCATTACAAGGCGAAAATAGTGGTCAAACTAAAACATTCATATTTCTTTAAGTACTATACGAATATGTAATAAGAAATAGAGTTTCCTATTCAAAAAAACGCCGTTGATATCCGTTTGACCTATGGCAGCGCCTTCTAGCGGGCCAACCATAGCGCCATCTGGTTTCCCCCTTCAAGCTAGACGAGTTTCGTTCTTTGTAGTTTTTCGCTTGATGCTTATTTCGTGAGATATTTGGCCCGTTCACAATCAATGAACCACCCTGTATACCGTATGGTTTTAATTAAACATTATAAGTTATAACATGGAAACTGATTACTGTACGAGTACCAAACTTGGTAGCACTAATGTCCAGAATATGGGGTGCACGATTTCCATGCGTCACAGCGCCACCGTAGAGTTCCAACTGTAACCACCAGATGCCGAGGTCAGTCATCGAAATTCATAGTCTCTCACACCCGTCCAGTCGTAAAACACTTGTTGGCGTGTCAACATTAGCCTGGGCAAAAGGGACAGGGCTTGTCTGGTGAAGCTCTACTATCAAAACAACAGTCATCTAGCAGCTGCACTTCGAGAATGTCGGCGGCTGAAAGGGGTACGGAAGGGTCCTCTTTCTCACCATCTGCGCGGAGCGTGATGAAGAAGTTCGAATCAACTGGAGAACTGGGCGTCGCTCCGGGAGGAGGCTGACGATCGGTGACACCACAGGTGGTTGACGAGATCGTCAGGAAGTGAGCGTGCTGTGTCACGACAGTTGACCGTTCCGTGGTCCACCGCACGGAAGGTGCTTCGAAATATTCTCAGATGGTACCCGGACAAGATGTATATCGTACAACAGCTAGCACCACAGAATGCATAACGAGGTGTTGACTTCTCTCTCCACTTTCTCACAAGGATTTATGTTGATGAGGGCTGACAGTGGACCATCCTGTGGACATACGAAGCTCGTTTTCCTCTGACGGGTGACGTCACCACTCAGAAGTTCCGAGTGTGGGAATCTTCACCTCCGATCATTGTGCATGACGGTGAACGTGTCACCGTATGATGTGGCTTCAAGGTTTCGTTCATCACTGCACCATTCTTTTTTTGAACAGGTAAGCGCTCAAGGACCGAAGTCTGCAGTGTGGTTGGCCAGCGTTACTGCTGTATGCTTCACCAGCATCTCATACCCGCCCTACAGGAGAGAGGAGCATTGAATTCAACGGTCTCCAATGCAAGATGGGGTCCCACTCCACATTGCTCGTGAAGTTTATTTGCTTCTCCTAAACACATCTGGAAACGATCGAATTATCATTATTATTATTGGACAGCACAAGCACCTGATCTCATTTCCTGTGATTTCTGGTTGTGGGACTACCTGAAGGACAGAGTTTACCAGGCGATCATTCACACGTGTGCTAATCTGAAGCGCAGCATACAAAGAGAGTTACCCAGTATACGTGCGGACAGGCTTCGTTCTGCTGTGCAGAATGCAATCCTGCGCCTTCCGATTTTCTGGACACTGATGGGTGCCATATTGAGCCCCTTTTGTAGCAGTAATGGTGCCGGTATGTAATGGTATGATGTATCGTAGCAGCTCATTACAAGAACTTTAATTGAGTTGATTCGGCGTTATTTCTTTTCTCCATATCCTTGACATTAAGTTTGGGAATGTTGCGGCAATTAGTTTCCGTGTTCTAACATGTTAAATAGCGAAAGTTTAATAATAAGCATCCGATATGAGAATGATTTCCCAATTGAGGCCAAAATGGTACTTTTGCACGGGATGTTATGATACTGATATTATAGTAAATCCCATCGGAGAGAAAGCGACAGAATAAGTGGTTAACAATGTTTTTCAATAAGTAATTAAGTAGTCCTCTGGCTATTGACTCCCCCATAATTTTGAGAAAACATACTACGTTCAGGTCTCTATAAAAGGCAGGGTCGCACTTGCAAGTGAAGTAGTGCATAAACTGGAATCTACGAGCAAGATAGATTGCCCTGAAGTTTTTGGAGTACTAATTGGTGAAAATATGAACTGTAAGAAGCGTATTACTGAGCTACTCAAAGAATTACTCTTAGCTGCTTTTACTCTTCGTGTTATTGCTAATCTTGGAAACTAGCGAAACAACCTCCCAATTTATTTTATATGTTTCCACTAAATAATATCTATGGAATAAATTTCTCGGACACCTCAGAAGTTACAATGAAATTAGGGTGAATGCACAAAAGCCAGGAGTACGAGTTATGTGTGTTCATTTGCAATCATCTTGTAGGGACGTCTACCATAAATTAGTTTTTTAGCAGCACCTTCACATTATATAGAGGAGAGTCGTGCAGTATCGGCCTAGTTATATTCTCTTACCTCGAGACGTGCTCTATAAGGACTGTACTGATTGTTATTTTTTATTTACACATCTTAACTACATTGAAAGCAAAGGAGCTACAATTACAAGGCTTGTAGAATTTGTCTTGCTGAGTCAACCATTATTTTTTCTGTAATAATATCACTTATATACTGCAGTGACAGTTATTGAATAATAATGTAACACATAAGCCAGGGAAGTTACTGTCTCAGCTCAGTTCACCATTGCTTAGCTCACTGTTTTAAGGCGTCACAAATGCAATAGAAAATATTCTTCTCATCCACACATCAAACACCCAGCCTCTGCATTTGTCATACGGCTCCCAGTCTTCTTCAAGTGATTCCAAACACATTATGCACTTTACTATTAACCCATTACTTCCAACAAATTCCACTTTCCTCCGCCACTTTGAAATTGACTTTCCATGGCCGGCTTTTACGTGTTTATTTTATTTATAGACGCCCAGTTTAAGCTCAGCTTCCTTCAGGTCTCTTTCCAAACTTTGTTTCTTCTACATTTAAACTATTATCATCGGTGGCAATGTTTTTCTCTGCTAATTGTTGAAAATACGTCAAGAGGCCCCCCATCGCGGTTTTTTCTTAGAAATAACATTTGTCACAGCCATTTTCATGCAATCTTTTTTCCGTTTACCATTTAATTTTTTCTCATTTTCCGTCATTTCCGCCCGAAAAGAAGTAAGAAGAAAAAAATATAATTTAATATTAATTGAACCCAGTACAGAAAGGCAATCGGGTGGTCGGGTGTGCACGAGAAACACGCAGTAGATTCTAGTCATATTGTACGTTCCGCTACGGAAACCATCAGGAAATATTCGTTAGATGTCATTCTTTACATAACATATATAACCGAGATATAGCAACGAAATGAATCACTCACCTTAAAAGCGAGCACTACAGGCCTCAAAATACCTTCCGTGCGCTCAGAGATACAGCAACACCTTCAAGCACTCACAGCAGACATAAAACTGAAGAGAGAAAGAAGATATCTGAGTCCCGTTCACATGGATACACAAGCTTTCTTATGCTCACAGTACTGTTCTGTGTTGTGGAGGCAGGAAGAGAAATCACGGCAATGGCCGGTGCTATAAGCCGTCCGATACTGCTCACCTTTTCTCGTGTTTTGGCTTTGTATCACTGAACTAGGATCTACTAACAAGTTGTGCTGTATACTACCTACGACCTAAACCGACAGAGTGATATTCAACAATATGGCCTTAAGGGTGAGTTTCTCTAAGCTGAGAAAGATATTTTAGAAGTTGAACTTTAATCTTGCTGGGGCTACCCACTTTCATACGGGCTGACGACAAGATTCAGGATGACGCATTGTATATGCATTGCTGCTGAGTGCTGAGTCCCTACGTCCTGCCGTCTTTATATATATATATATATATATATATATATATATATATATATATATATATATATATATATATATATATATATATGTGTGTGTGTGTCTGTGTGTGTGTGTGTGTTTTGTGACAAAGCCACGTTTTAATGTGATGCAAGTCACACACGACCTCCATAAGAAATTATCTCTATACGTAGTTATTTTCTAGTGCTGTTTTGCTAACAATAGCTGTCATTGGAAGAATCAAAAAAAATGCAGTAACACTGTCGACCTAATTCTCGTTAATACATTCACTAGATTTCATATGAAAAATTTATTGGGTGAAAACGGTAGATTGATTAAGGAAATCCGGTATTTCAACTCTCATTTATTAGAATTTGTAATACACAGTAGGATAACACTCATATACTTTCATTGTCAGTCATGATTTTTCTGACATACATTTTGACATTCACATGTAAGGTCATAACAGGAAAATAAGGGTAAATTAACAAATACTAACATTATGTCATTAAAGAAAAGTGTGCGAGTTGTTGGAAGGTAGTTATCAAGAAACGCCGTAATATCACCAAACACGTATCAGTGTATGCTGTGAGAAGTAGCCGGAGGCAGCTGCAGCCTCCTCCTCTCTACCCCTCACCATACTGTCCAACTAGAGTAAAACGGTGTGCCGGACCGAGACTCGAACTCGGGACCTTTGCCTTTCGCGGGCAAGTGCTCTACCAACTGTGCTACCCAAGCACGACTCACGCCCCATCCTCACAGCTTTACTTCTGCCAGTACCTCGTCTCCTAACTTCCAAACTTTGCAGAAGCTCTCCTGCGAACCTTGCAGAACTAGCACTTCTGAAAGAAACGATATTGCGGAGACATGGCTTAGCTACAGCCTGGGGGATGTTTCCAGAATGAGATTTTCACTCTGCAACGGACTGTGCGCTGATATGAAACTTCGTGGCAGATGTCGGTCCGGCACACAGTTTTAATATTCCAGGAAGTTTCATATCAGCGCACACTCCACTGCAGAGTGAAAATCTCATTCTAGAAAGAAAAACATTTAAAGCCTCAAAATTAATCATTAAGTTAGAACTGGTGTACAGGGAAAACCCCTTGCGCAAGTAACCGTCGTTTTTCGAAGGCCGTTAACATTTTCAACTGATCTTTTAATATGCTGGTTGAGAACCAGGGCAGGTTGTTTTTTCAAATGTCTGTACCTACGAACTCCTTCCAGAGGACAACATACTATGACTTATGTAGTCCCCACATCTCCTGTTACAATCGTTGACAGAAATTCGTTATGTACGTAAATATGAGTTATTAGACGTCGTTCCAAATATATTTTAAAGTTGTGGTTAACCAAAACATTGTGATCAATGTCCGCTCCGAGACTGAACCCCACCTTGTGTCACGACGCAGAATGACAAGCAAATGGGGAATTACTCTGTTGTCAGTATGGAAATCAGAAAGGGAAATCCACTGACATAAGTAATTTGGACGAAGGGTAGATATTTGTGGCCCAGTATCTGGAATCTAGAATCTCGGAAGCGACGAAGGTGGCCGGGTGCTCACGTGCTACTGTCACAAGCATATGTAGAAAGCAGGCGACAAATTGTTGGAAGTCCACACCTGATCGCGGAACTCAGGATCACAGAACGTTGAGGTCGGAAGCTTGGCCGTCCTGTAAAGAGGAATAGGTGGTGATCTGTGGCAGAACCAGTGAAACAGGACAATGCTGATGCAGTCACTACTGTTCCGAAGCGCATTGTTCAGCGCACGTTGTTGAACATGCGGCGCTACAGCAGACGACTGTAACGTGTTCCCTTCTAGATCCTACGACATCGTCAGTTACGGCTGCAGTGAACACGGGATCGTCGAAGCAAGACCGTGGATCAATGGAAAGGTGCCGCCTGGGAGGATAAATCACGTTGCTTGACACACCAGGTCGGAGAAGCCGTAACCCAGGTAAACAAGTGCTCCAATTATGCAACTCACCGCTGGTGCAGGCCGTTGGGGGCTGTATTATAATTTTTAAAACACTAACCTGGATTCTCATAGAATCCGATGACGTAGTAGAAGGCATTATGACAGCTGTGGACGACGTGCACATCGTTGTGGGCTACCTGTATCCCTTCATGTTTGACGTCTTCTTCGGTGGCAGTGGCATATTCCAGAAGGACAAATGACCCTGATAGAAGTCCAGAGTCGTACTAAAATGGTTCGAGAAGCAAAACAATAAATCCAAGTTGGTGGGTTGGTCCACCTAATTCATCTGATCTTAAGTCGATTAAAACTTCTGCGAAATAGAGTGACAGATCCGCGCTTGCAAACAACTGGCCAGCAACTTGGGGGAAGTGCGTGACCTTTGTATAGACATCTGCTGCCACGAACCTCGACAAACCAAGAAGGACTACTCGAAAATATTCCACGTAGCTGTAGTGCTTACCCAGGGTGGACCGACATGTTTTTAAGTAGTTGGTCACAACTATTCATCAAGAAAGCTCCCATGATCAGAGACCACTGAGAAGTGGGGTGAGTGTGAGGAGAGTATCGTATATTGTGTGAAAGGGGGAGAGATCGACCTAATGAAACACTTAAAAAACCTCAGTGTTATGTAAGAAACATTAAAATCACCAAGCCAAATTAATGCTTCTAGCGTATTTTAGGCTACTACTGTCTACAACTTACGTAACAGAGAGTGTAATCTGTACGAGACTGGTAGGTATTTTTTGCCTTTACGAATCTAACGATCTTATGTAAGGAAATAGTTTCTATTTTTACATCTGAATTGTTTTTGACGGTGGTTGCTGCAAAACGAAAACAGGACATAACGATACTGGGAGCTTATAGAACCCAGAAGTAACTTGCAGTTTGAGTTATAAGTAAAATAGCGATATATTGCTAAATACTTTTGAGAGTTGCCTCCGAATTCATTTATTATGAGTTAATATTCATTACACGTTCGAGCTTTCCTCAAAATTATACATTGCTGATACGTCCATTTGTGAGTATGGTTTCGGTAGATCAAATTATTTTCTGCAATGTTGGAGATCTGGGGAAGGGGAGGAGGGAGTGGTTTGCAAGACCGAAGGGGAAGGCACTGGTGGAAAACAATTCACTAGTTTTACATTAGGGGAATTCAGTAACTTGCGGAAATGGAAATATTTTTCAGGAGCAATACATTACGTCAGTGGCACGAATTCTCTTTCATAAAACGTTAGTAAAATGCTCTATAGGAAAAAAAAATATTCCCGACGCCAAGAAGGAGTTCTGCGAGTTAAACGAAAGTTGGTAGGCGTGCTTGTGCATCTGAAAGATGGCATCTAATCAAATTTCGCACCAGTCCCATAAGAGAGGTGCTATTAGCAAATCAGGTTTGCTTTTCATACGTAATGTAAAGGTAGTGATAGTTACCTTTGAGATGGGCGTAGTTACTTGATGTCTTTAAGGCGACAACGACGACATTGTTAACACATCACTGAGTTTGAACCAGGTCGTGTAATAAAGCTAAGAAAAGCTGGACATTCCTTGACTTGGCAGGTATGCAGCCACTGTACATGACTGCAGCGGCTAAGCACACGACCGACATGGAAGACCGAATTGTTCAGCATTTGGCCGTGGCGCATCTTACTGCGGCTGCACCAGCAATTCGAGCAGCAGATCGCAACACAGTGACACCATGAACTGTTACAAATCGGTGACCTCAGTTGCGTCAAGCGACAGCTCATTCGAGGGCAGAGTGGAGGTCTGTAGTTTTTTATATTAATAGAAGCCGGTTTTGTCTCGGTGCCAGTGAAAGCCGTTTGTTCGTTAGAAGGCCATATGTGCGCAGGTAACCAACATGCCTGGCGCCTAGACACGCAGGACTTACAGACGGAGTTACCGGTCTGAGGTTTGATTTCGTATGACAGCGGGAGTACTCTGGTGGTTATCTCAAGCAGCCTGACGGAAAGTTTGTACGTCAATTTGTTAATTCGCTCGTTGTGCTGCCATCAACGAACAACATTTCAGGGGGTGTTTTCCAACAGGATAACGGTCACCCACATTCTGCCGTTGTAGCTCATCGTGGTCTACAGAGTGTTGATATGTTTTCTCGGTCCGCTCAATCACCAGATCAATCTCCAATCGAACAATATGGGATATTATCGGACGACAGCTCCAGCGTCATCCACAACCAGCATTAACTGTCCCTGTACTGACGAACCTAGTGCAACAGGCGCGGAACCTCAGCCCACAAAGTGACATCCGGCACCTGTACGCCGTAATGCATGGAAGTTACCATGTTTGCAGTCAGCTTTCTGGCATTTACACCAGTTATTAATGTACCAGCATTTCACATTTGCCATGGCCTTTCCCGCGCTTACTGAAAGAAGGACTGCAGTGCACAGGACTGGTGGGATGGAAGCACTGAGTCCTGATTGAGGTTACACAGTATTAATATTTATTTATTTATTAGAAATACGAAAAAGTTCACCACAGGTAAGAACATAGACACACAATGGTTTCCATTACAATGTTCCGGCCTCACTGTCTTGAAAAGTCAAAGCTAAGATACAGCAAAAGAGCGGCAAAACAAATAACCTTATAACAAAATCAGCAAGTTTTATTTAAATGTGATTACAAAAACCGTTAAGAAATTGACAGGACTCAAACTTCAATAGCACAAAAATTTAACTTCAAATTTTTGGTTTTAATTTATGTTACAAATGAGCTAAAAACACTTAAATCTTCTTTCAAATTTACTGCAGTCGCGAAGACTTACTGGCGACATCTTAATTAAAGAATTTACAAACAGTCAAAATCGATTGAAGAGTTGTTGAGCTTGGCAGACCACAAACAGCGTAGGCCTTTGATAGGCTTGATTTAAAAGGCAGGGAAATAATATTAGCACAAGGCTAACTTTCCGAAATTACCACGACAGACGCGCTTTACTCTATAAGACAAACAACTGACGTTAGGACATAAGCCTTAAGAGCTGTCATGAACAGAGTGTCTATAAATAAATCCCACAGGTTTACTTATGCACACAAACATAATTAGATATACATACAGAATGAGATATTTATCAATTAGACTTCCTCTTAAGCGAAAAGAGAACCACTAGCTTTAGGCATGGTTTCAAAATTTTACTTACTAAACAAATACAAAATTACGAAGTTTGTTCTCACGAGAGTGCTTTTCACCTTCCTTCAAACAACCGTTGTTCATATTAGTATTCAAAAAACAACTCTGAACTTTGATTTTAATATTAAATCCTTTTTTCTTTAAAATATTAAACTTGGATACTCATGGTACAGCTTCTTCTAAGGAATCGACTCAGCTAAGTTATGGATATCTCACAACCAAAGAAGTACGTGCCTTTAGCACACCAATAAATGTACTTTACATGACTGACAGACTTTTACCACATCTTCGACGTCCTCACTAATCATAACAGATTAAAAAATTTTACAATTATAACGTTCGGATAGCAGCCAGCGCACTGCATGAGAAATTCAACGAGACCAGACGTGGCACTAAGCCGGCAAGACAATTGGTACCAGGGCAAAATGATTTCAGCAACATTGTATTGACTATCATGAACCCATTTGAAGGTTAGATCTGTAGTAGCAAGGCAGCTCACCATTTAACACAATCTCCATTCAGCAACATCAGAGGCAAAGGAAGGTAGAAAGCACTGCACCATCCGCAGGACAGACTACAGCGAGCGGAGCCAGGCACAAAGAGCCCACGAACGGCGAATGCGTTTGATTCGTGACCACTTTCAAAGACGAGGCCAACCAACCGCAGCATTCCTTGCCAAACCTCAGCGCTCGGAAAGATAAACCGAAGGCGATACAAGAACATCGCAGTGTGCTATGGGTCACTTACATTAAACTGTGAACTTGCAACCTTAATCACTTAAATATGTTGCCCAGATAAATGTATTACAGTTATATCATTACTCTACATTATTCATTTCTTGGTGTTGGCACATTTTTACTGTCAGTGTACACGTAGAAGCCTTTTTCTCATGATTACGCTCTTTCCATGGAGTTTAGCATTAATATACTACTGAAAACGAAAAGTTTTCAAAGAATGAAATAATTGAGAAAAACTCCAACAGTATGTCAAACTAATAATTGTTACTTAAGGTCAAAGGAGGTACTTCGTTGAATAGGTTTCGTATTTCCATCCGATTTTCTTTGTGTTGATGGCCAGCAAAACATTCATTTCATTACACTTTAGTATGGAACTGTCATTCTGAGAGCTCTATTGGCTGACAATATGCAGACGTTTTATAAACGTCTTTAACAGTGGCACCGACACACTACATAAAATATGTACCAATTTTCATCACCGATTACGGCTTCAGAGATAGTACCAGCTGCTGAGTAGAGGTACGCCACACACATCAAAATGATGAATTTACGTAGGGGTTATGTAGAGAAGTACAGTTTCGATTCAGAGATAATTAAAGATCTTTCAGCGCAGGATTGATCAAGATTTTGGCTAACGAGCCAAGTGCCAAAGTGCTCAGTCTAGCTGCACATTCCCCCCCACCCCACACCATGTCATGCTGTCTGAGCGTGAGGAGGAGGAAGACAAGAAAACAGAGAAAGCCCACCTTTTAAATGGCAATGCACTCACATTCCCGGCGACTTTGCTTCACATTTCACATTTCTCAACAACGTAGATCGGAAACAAACAAAGTTTTCATTACAAATTAATTATTTTTCTCATACTGAAGACATAACATAATTTTTATCTGGTACAAACTGTCAGCATACAAACAGACGCAGATAATTTTATACTTTCGCACTAAAGTCGACATAAATGATCGTGATTTATTTAGTTTCATAACCGAAGAAAGGTCTTTCACATGAATATGTCGATCGAAATACTGTAGTACTTTTGCAACCTCGTTATGGGGACTTAGAAAATCTACCTGAGGAAGGCAATGTGCACATCCTGAACAGTTTTAACGCAAAAAGATTTGTCATTGATACTGAAATTATCTTGCAGTTCAACAGTTACGTCAGCACATGCATGGAGTGCTTTCAAATAAAACGGCAAATGGTCTCGAAAACAGTTCGAAAAGAGATTCACCCTGCCCTCAAACCCTTTATAATCATCCTTTCAAATTTTGCTGCGTCAGAATGAATTCTTAAAACCTCCCGTTGGTGAGCTTAGGAAACTTCAGTGTCTTTGTCAGAATGTGTCCCTTCTACAACACGATTTTCCTTTTAAATGCATCGCCATCAATCCTTGAAGTGTTTTAGTGTGGGTAGCGTGCAGTCAAGTCTACTTAAAACGCGAAGCTTTGAATCCATTCTGGATGTTCTGATTTTCGTTTGTGCACTCCTTTTTCCTACATAAATTCAACAATAGTGAGTTTTGAATCGAAAAATCGTCCCTTGAATGTCCCTTGATTTAATCAGTGTACTTTGCTGTTATATAAGTCTTCATACTCTTCTTTCGTTTTCATTGAAATCAGTTTGAACCAACAATGGAGTAAAGGGAGCAACTTCAAGAATTTTACTATTTGTACCATCAATTTCTTTAAGGGCTCCATGCCTGCAAATTTAGCACGTAGTACTTCTTCATGTACAAAACAATGAATCCCCTCGGTCGGTCATTGTGATTTGTTGCTAATTCATTGAGATATAAATGTTTAAATCTCTCTACAAGGTATTGAAATGTAGTTTCATAGCAAATAAACAGTACCCATTCATCTTCAGAAACAATCACTGGACCTGTGAGCACCGTTCATACCAAAAACAATAGCTTCGCACACCAGCATCCCGCACACACTGCACATGTGAAGTTTGGCACGCCGTGGCCGGGCATGTTTTAGGGATATATTCTATATGCTCTAGGTCTTAACATGATCGCAATTACTTCTCATTTGGTTGCGGTTTGAGAGGAAGTTCTACTAACGAGTAGAAGTCTCAGTGTTTCTTTGCTCCAATTAGATGTACAAAGTTAATCATATAGGATTTTATTAATACATTATTGTGCGTTTAAGGTAAAATTCCTCATATTCAATTAGTTACGGTCTCCATATCGTCTCCAAGTCCACTAAGGGCCACAGTATGAGAGCAAGCTCGCTGCTGAGACTCTCATCCTAGGTTCCATTGTAATGTACAGTAACAAGATAGGTCGAGGTTAGTGTTTTGTATGTCTTGTTGTGAGTCTTTCATACAGTAGACATACGCAATAAACTACGATTCATACAAACCACACGGATAATAAACAAACTGTTTCAAACACTTGTGCGGCTACATGTTTAATGTTCTTGCGTATAAGTATGTAGCCTGGCAATGTTACTCCACATTATTTGGTTCCATTTGTCTTTCCTCTTAATTTTAAATTCCTCCTCATTTACACATTCCAAAATGCTTCTATGCCAACATTAGCAAGTGTTATATTAATGTACTCGTTGTTTCGCGAGCCTTCCAACAACGTCAGGATGGATGTAGCTCTATTACACAGCTATAAAAACTGCCAACTGACCTAATATACTAGAGTTAAGAATATTATCCATGTGAACATGAATTCTTCACCTCTGCGTACTACGATTAGTCGTAAAGCTTTAAGGGATATCTTTGACTGCTCAATCACTATGCCCAAGAAAAGCTGAGTTCATTTTCAAAATAACTATATTAATACATAGCTACTACACCTGTTGCACGTAATGATAAGTGCGGACAAATTTATTACACTTGGTATGCAACAAACACTCTTCATTGCACCGTAACAATGAAAACACAATTATCTCTTGGCAGTTCCCAAAACTAGTCCGCGCTGCATCATCGTAAAGTCGTAAACACACACCAAGACAGGGATGGAGACAGTTTGTGGTCACTTAAGTCCTACAGCGTATTTGTATTCGCACTACAAACCATTGTCCATGTTAGTTCCAGTAAGCAAACCGGTCACGTGAGGTACATACTGTAACCAAGCACCACACGCAGTGAGTTCATGCTGGCTGGATGAATGGTTTTATTTCCCTCGTGACCTCAAAGGCCAGGCCCATGTGATTGCTTTGGGCACCTCTTATCGGCGGCATGTCAAGAGTTGGCAGTGTGTGTCTTAGAATTTCGACCTCGTTGTCTGAGGACACAGGCATAGCAAAAGATATTTCTTTCTCTTTCCTTTGACCAACGGGGGGATCATGCTTCGTAGGCATCAACTATTTCGTCCAAATTTTCGGTATACAGGGTGATTCAGGAGGAAAGGTACACGCTTTGAGGGGTGATAGTGATTGTGAACAAAAAATGTAACTTGAGCATATGTCCAGTTCTTAACAGTTTCCGAGGAAACTAATGAAAATATTGGTGAACAGGACAAATTAAGATGATGGTAAATGAAACATTATGATCTGCTGCTTTGTTTAAATGTGTACACTTCCTCTCAGAGTATGCTCCACCGTCAATTACAATGTATTTTGGACCTCTTCTAGATATCGACTGTGTTGCTGAACTCCGCTCCTTCACACGGTCCTTTACTTATGCGCACGCATTTATAGTACGAGCGAGAAGTTCCTTCATCTACATCTAAGTTAGTACTCCACTATTCACAATAAAGTGCCTTGCAGAGTGTTTCGTCAACCATCTTGAAGCTGTCTCTCTATCGTTCCACTCTCGAACGGCGCGAGGGAAAAACTGGCACTTATTTTTTTCTGTGCGAGCCCTGATTTCTATGTGGGTGCCATATCTCGTCGCAGCGAAAACGCCTTCTCTAATTATTGCCACTCCAATTCCCATATATTGTCTGTGGCACTATCTCCGATATTCCGCGATAATACAAAACAAGCTCCCCTTCTTTGAACTTTTTCGATTTCATCCGTCAGTCCCACCTGATGCGGATCCCACACGGCACAGCAATACTCCAGGCTAGGGCGGACAAGCAAGATGGAAGGAGTCTCTTTAGTAGACTTGTTGCACCTTTTGAGTGTTCTGCCAATGAATCGAAGTCTTTGGTTTCCTTTACCCAACACATCATCTATACGATCGTTCCAATTAAGGTTATTTTTAAGTGCAATCTACAAGCATTTTGTTGAATTTATAGCCTTCAGATTTGTGTGACTAATCGCGCAATCGAAATTTAGCGGGTTTCCTTTAGTATTCATGTGAATAACTTCACACTTTTCTTTATTCAGGATCAACTGCCACTTCCCGCACCATACAGATAACTCAATCATTTTCCAATTCGTTTTGATCATCTGATGAGTTTACAAGACGGTAAATGAAAGCAGCATCTGCAAACAATCTAAGAGGACTACTCAGATTGTCTCCTACGCCGTTAGTATAGATCAAGAACCATAGAGGGCCTCTAACACTTCCTTGGGAAACGAAGGCCGGATATTACTTCTGTTTTACGCGATAACTTTCCGTCTATTACTACGAACTGTGACATTTCTGATAGGAAGTCACGAATCCAGTCGCACAACTGAGGCGATATTCCATAGGCACGCAGTTTGGTTAGAAGACGCTTGTGAGGAACGGTGTCGAAAGCCTTCTGGAATTCTAAAAATATGGAATCAATTTGACATCTCCTGTCGATAGCACTAATTACTTCGTCAGTTAAAGAGCTTATTGTGTTCACAAGAATGATATTTCTGAATTCGAGTCAATAAATCGTTTTCTTCGAGGTAATTCATAATGTTTGAACACAGTATATGTTCTAAAACCCTACTGCAAATCGATGTTAGTGACATGGGCCTGTAATTCAGCAGATTACTCCTATACCCCTTTTTGGGTATTGGTGTGACCTGGGAAATTTTCCAGTCTTTAGGTACGCATCTTTCTGTGAGCGAGAGGTTGTGTATAATTGCTAAATATAGATCTATTGTATCAGCATATTCTGAAAAAAAGTTGACACTTATACAATCTGGACCGGAGGCCTTGCCTTTATTAAGTGATTTAAGCCACTTTGCTACACGAGGATATCTACTTCGGTGTTTCTCACCTTGTCAGTTGTTATTGATTGGAATTCAGGAATATTTACTTCGTCTTCTTCGGTGAAGAGTTTCGGAAAACAATGTTTAACAACTCTGCTTTAGGGGCACTGTTGTCAGTGACTTCAACGTTATAATCGCGGAGTGAAGTTATTGATTGTGTCTTGCCACTGGTGTGCTTTATGGATGACCAGAATCTCTTTGCGTTTTCTGCCAGATTCCGAGACAGAGTTTCGTTGTGAAAATTATTAAAAGCATCTCGTATTGAATCACGCGCTATATTTCGAACTTCTGAAAAACTTTGCCAATCTTGGCAGCGATCTGACCCGTTTCGTATACCATGGGAGAGCAGTACCTTACTAATTTATGTAGTATACCGGGTGTATCATAATTAATGGCATAAATGCGTACAGTTTGAAGTGCATACATGTGATCTAAAACGCATACCGTAAAAGATACGAGCACTTGATCATTAGAAGAGTTGTGTTCCAAAGTGGTAAAGATGGACAAGTGCTCACATCTCTTATGGAATGCATTTTAGAGCACATGTTTACTGGACTTTTTTGTCCTTATATATATATAAAGATGGTACCTGTCCTTTCGGACATTTCCGAAACAACAGATACCATGGGTGACCATGCAGCTCGTTAGAATGAAATTACAATGAAATGAACACCCTTAGCTGCTTACAGGCGTTGACATACGTCAACGGGGACAGATGAAAATGTGTGCCCCGGCCATCTTAGTATATATATAGACAAGGCTCACCGGCCACTTCTTCTTCTGTACAAATGCACAGACAGTGCCAGAACTCTTACGGTAATCGGCAACGCGCCGCGAGTAGTGAGTATAATGGGCAGGGGCACTACGAATGTAGGTTTCGCGGGAGGCGTGTCGGAGATAAATCCCTGCATACGCGCTGTCCCCTGTGTCCTCGGTGGCTCAGATGGATCGCCGGCACGGTAGCTCAGCGCGTTCGGTCAGAGAGCCGGTTGGCCTCTGTAATAAAAAACTGAGTGGAAGGATCAACCACCGAAGTCGAACAGATAAAAAAAATGGATAGAGCGTGTGCCCTGTAAGCAGGAGATCGCGGGTTCGAGTCCCGGTAGGGGCACACATTTTCATCTGTCCCCGTTGACGTATGTCAACGCCTGTAAGCAGCTAAGGGTGTTCATTTCATTGCGGTTTTTGGTCCTTGTTTTGGTCCTTACTACCAGTTCCCAAAATGTGGAAAGCAATGAACTCGCTGTAGAATAGATCTGTTTCACAATATCGAAGATGAAAAATTGCTCCTAACTCTTAAGTTATGCATTTTCGACCCTATGTTTACTGAGACTTTTTTGCTTCTAGTACCGTGTACTTCCAACTGTATGCATTTACGCCATTAATTATGATACACCCTGTATACCTCTCAATTGTAGTCCATGCTATCTCTCTGAAATAATTGCACATCTATTCTACGTTTACAAGATCAGATCGGAAGAGGTGGAGACTGTCTCTTAAAAAGGCGCTGAGAGCATTTTTATCAGCCTTTTCAAATAGATATTTTTGTGTCGATTTTGCGCTCATACACTTCGCTCTTAAGCCAACACCACAAACAGTAGTAGCTGCATTCGCATGTGTGCGCTGAGAAAGAATAATATGAAACTGATACCCGTGATATTCAAACAACTGTCTGTCGGATACGGCTAAAAAAGTGGCACACGTTCATTTGAAGTTTTTTGTTCAGAATCAGCAAAACGATCACTCGTCAAAGGCATGTACCTTTTCTGAAGCATCATCCAGTTTTTAGAAACTGAGCAAAAATGACAGTGATAGAATTTGGCATTCCAACCGACCACGCGTTTAGAAAAAATTGCATTTCTGGCACGGGCAGGGTGAGGCATAAGCCATTTACTTTGGAATATTTTCCACACAACGGTTTACACGGGGAAAGAGTACTAAACGGTAATCTGCGGATCGAGTCCCTATGGAGAAACTTTTTAAATATCTTGATTTTCAATTTTTACGTTAGTAACACAACAAATAAACAGAAACAATACTCAGTATGATGCATTTACTAACGTATTTATGAAAGTCGTGAAAAGGAAAAGCAAAGCAATATTTGGCATTACAAATAAATTTTGCACGAATAGATTGTTAGGTGTACACGAGAACTTCGTATATAGAAGCACTTCTATTTTTATACAGTTGGCGATTTACAAGAGTAAAAAGGGAGAACGCAAAAATTTTCTCAGAGTCTTGCAAATGCTATAAATCCCAGATTTTTACAGTTATATAATTGCTTTACTGTTTCTGCAGAAAAAAATACGTTGCCCTCCTTCATGAAAGGCCCTCACTCATTTGCACAGTTTGTCAGCAAACCACTTGTAACTTATCATGTCACAAAATATTGGCAAGGAAAACTGGTGGTGTACAATGGAACATATTTCAATGTAGTCTTCTCTGGGTGTGATTTCTTTTTCGCTGTGGGTGAGATAAAAGCAGCTTTGAGGCTTTTCGGTCATATACAATACCTGAACGTAGCAACAGACGACGCGTATTTGCACTAGCAGAGTGCATTTGAGTGGAATCGCTGTAATACTGCACGATGGCAAGCCTTCATTAGAAGTATCTTGTCGTATAATTGTGGATTTCTTTGTTGTAACTTCGCCCGCATACGTGTGCGCGCGCGCACACACACACACACACACACACACACACACACACATATACACACACACATGAATGCATTATCAGAAGAAATCTGTTCACCCACAGGTAGGGTCTTAATCAGTAAAAACCTTTTCCTATAAGGTTCTCATTAAGTTTTCCTGATTTTAATAACATAATGGCCATATTTCGTGTATTTTGTAGTGTACTCATGCATCGTTTTATGAATCATCGGTCCAAAACAAACTACTACTCTCTTTCAGGCAATGATTGTCCAGAAAGGGTTATAGAATACTGTGGTGCATACGAGTTCGTTATTTTACTCATATTCTGTCGTTTGGCGATAACTAATTTTTCCCCTCGATGGTCAAGGATTCAGTTATATTTCATCAGGTACTGACAACGTGGGAAGAGAACATACATATGTAAATATTTTAATATACGTGACGTTAAAAGGTATTTCGGTTGACGTCAAAGAATGATAATTCTCGACTTACCTGTTTAATGGAATACTTAAATTACAATGCCATCTTGAATATGCAATTCCAAATCTTCGTTTGCCTTTCCGTTCCACGCTTTTTATGAAAATACTAATACAGACAGTACAATGAACATTGCTTCAGTTTATTAGCAGTGTAAGTAAAGTAGAAATTGGAAGTGAGAAAGGTTTTCTTATGGGGACCCGACCCAACGACCCTGGAACTACCGTTCTCCGTCCTTTCCTCTGCGCCAAACGCTACCTGGAGAGTGCGTTAGCACAAGTGGCACAGGACTCACGCGACCCGCACCAAAAATGCTATTTTTTCAGCAGTCTTGGCCATCTGGAGTGCCCACTTCTGTTTCTTTCATGCCAAGCCTTGCAGATACTTGGACTTAATCGGCGATGACGAATAGGCGCGATAAGTGAAATTTATATATATATATATATATATATATATATATATATATATATATCATTACCTCATTTCTATACATACAGATAAGCAGTAAAGACGGCGATTGCGTCCTCATAAATCGTTCCCGTGGCAGTGGTGTGTGTGCCGTTTTGAAACTCGTCGGGGGATGAAAACTGTGTGACGAATCAGGAGCGGTGCCACTCACGGAGAATGGGCTTACAGGCGCTACCCACTACCCATCCTCACAGCCTCATTTACGCCAATACCTCTCCTTATTTCCAAACTTCACAGACGTTCTGTGTTCAACATGGGACTAGGTCTTCTGGAAGAAAGGAATGTATGTTTCCAACGAGGAATAACGGGTGAGATGGATTAGCTTTGGTAGTATGGGTAGGTAGATATTCACATTCCTGAAGAACACGCATCAATTCATTCTTCAGCAGTTCCGAATAAACGATTTATTACTTTCCCTAAATCATTTCAGATAGATGAATGGGTTTGCTTCATAACCGTCACCGTCACCGTCTATTATTTCTACCTCACCAGTCATTTAAGAAATAAATATCCAAAAGCAGTACGATATTTTCACATTTCGTGATCCTCATTCAGACCAAATATTTAGGTAATTATGAGATAAAAACCCGTGTAGACCTAGATGGTAAGACAATCCGAATGTTACTGGGTTAGGCACATCCTTATCTCCTAATGATACGTAACTAACTAATCTCCTTGAATATAAACTTAAATAATTACATTCGAAGTCAAAAATGTGAATAATAGTACTTCTATACCAAGATTAATAATAATAATGTTAATAGCAATGGCCTCACTAGTAAAATTATAGCAACTCGCCTATTTTGTAATCACAATCATCACAACGTAATCCACTAATAGGAAGCATGTATGAAAGTTAAGTACCAGCTTCTGCACATCAAATAAACAGCATATTAACATGATGTAGTTCTGCTTCGAAATGAAGAATTTTCCATGCCTACTGTAAACTGACTCCGAATTATAGCTTCAACAAGTGGGTCTCTCAATGGACTAAACCAACATGATAACATTTTGTAAAGCGATTGTCTGAAGCACAAAATGTAATTCAGGAGCACTGACTTTTCGAACATTCCAGAGTCACTTCCGCAACGCAATAATGGGTTCGGTTTTGAGCTCACTGATAGCTAATGGCTTCAATGTAATTATGCTGTCTATTGCACTCTGCCTGGTTATGCTGCACACACATTTGTCACTTGCTCCAACTTTGTCTCCCACAATCTCTAACTGAATAATTAATGTATATATTCTTCCTCTTTCGGCAGATAAGCTGAATATGATCTATTTAGTTCGCGACATTAAAGGCATATGAAGTCTTAATGAAAAGATAAATCAATCTATCATCTATTTCTTAGAAGAGAAATAGTAATGTACAAAAATATAATAAATACACATTCGTTTCAAAATGTTACCTAAAGTCAAGACGAATCGTTATCATTCAATTTTTAACAGAGAGATCACACTGTAAAACACTACTGAGTCCTGCTAGTAGAATGATACTCAGCCTCTGAAAATCTAATTCGGCAATTAAGGTACAACACATACCGATGAGTTTGTGGTGTTAGAGGCGGCTATTTGTTCTGCATACCGGGTAAAATCCTTGGATATTTCCTCTTGATCTAACTGTTGTGATCAGATTATTCTTCTCTAATGGAAATTCATTAAATTTTGACTGCCAACAACATTTCAGGTTTGTCCGTTACTTATCCATCAAACCCACTGTGCCAGTAGAACGATTCTTCACGTCATTAACCATTACTCACCAAACGCAAACACATAACAGTATTACGTTCGCACCAAAATTTACCCCGTCGGATGTTCGAGTCCTCCCTCGGGCATTGATGTGTGTGTTTGTGTGTTGTCCTTAGCATACGTTAGTTTAAGTTAGATTAAGTAGTATGTAAGCCTAGGGACCAATGACCTCGGCCGTTTGTCCCCATAGTAACTTACCACCACAAAATCTTATAAGGTAATAAGAGAGAGATCCAAATTTCTGAAGTGTCTAGATGTATGTAGTGCCAATTGTCACTAGTGAAAATGTAACGAATACATATTCGTTTCAGCTAGTTATATCAACTCAAAACATTTGATTTCATTCTGTCTTCTACAGAAATATGGGTTGCAGTATATTCATAAACTTTAACCCGCGCAAAATAATAACTTAACACGGTGCCAAATTATTACCATTAAGCGATTTTTTTCCGGATTAATTTCGGATGGCTGACTACCGTCGTCAGTGTGTTCATCCAGACACACAAGTAAACAATTTATTCTTACAAGATAGCACAATGAAAATACTTTGGACTCTGAGTGTGATTTAGATAACATAACCTAACAAAATGCAAGAAGTTCAGTCTAGAGGACATTAATTATATTTTCAGCACGAAAGTGAAACGGTAGATAGGTGGCTCTGTACTCACCCACCGTACAACAAAGGTATTATTACGGTACGTTGATATTTTGTTTTGACCGCCTAACTACAAAAGAGTCAAACAAATTTTTGTGCTATACGCGTTCTCCTTTATTCTTTGCAAAGCGTCTTCAGTGGTCTGGAATATGCAGAAATTTCTGTATGTGCTATTTAGTTTACATTTAAGATGTCGTACATATAGGTTAGAAACAGGTCTGGCATTTTGATTTCCTAAGATGCAGTAATAATGTAAAGTTGTGTTTTGATTTCTGTGTTATCGCTTTTCTTCTTCTTGTAAGTGTAATTTGAAATTTTCACAACTGTTGGAACTGAACACACGTTTAGATATTTTGTTTTGGTTGCTGCTCCAACTGTTGACTGTTGTTGCCAACTATCGAATGATATTTTCTAATAATGAATGTGTTTTTCTGATATATATCTTTGTGTGTGTGTGTGTGTGTGTGTGTGTGTGAGAGAGAGAGAGAGAGAGAGAGAGAGAGAGAGAGAGAGAGAATGAATATGTATTTATTTTTATATTATTAATTCATGTGAAACGGAAATTATTTGCAAATTACGTTTCTTTTATTACGTTTAGTAGGTAGTCTGTATTGATGTGTTTCCTCGCTTCCACCTATTTGTTGTCAGTCGGTATGAACATACTGTAATATTACAAGCGACTGATAACGGCAGGGCTACCAAAGTTGACAAAGTTGTTAGCTAAACAAGCAGATCACAAGTGGCTCTGTCTTGCGTTTCCAGCAGCTACAGTTCTCATTCACGCGTTTCACATCCCGTTACGTCACAAGTTCTTTGAAACGACGTGTCTGACTGAGAATAGATTGCCTCAGACGACTGGGAGACGGATTTCCAGCGCGGTGAAGCAGTACGTTGTCAAGATCCGTGTAACTCAGCAACCGCAACACCTTCTAGTCGGCATCACCTCTTTTTTGTTCGTTGCGTCGGAGTGGGGGCACCAAGGACGACGGGGAAGAGTTCACCAGAGGAATGTTGCGCAACGGAGAAGGCGCGTCCGCTGACGTGTTCGGACCGCCACTCATACCGGCGGGTGCTCAGTGTGTGCGAGCCAGCCCGCTCCACTTCCCATTTTGGCCACGCTTGGCCGTTTGGCGACACTGACGCCTAATTTACGCGGCGGCCCGCATTAATTGCCGTATAACAGGACCTGCGGGAGACTGCGCCCCCAGCCTGAATCATAATGCGCTGCCGGCCCGCGGTTAATTACGTGCGATGCCATCTGCACGCGCCGGCGAAAATTCGATTCCGATCACCTCGTCCCCAATAACGGCTCTTTCACCTATCAGGCGAACGTTCCACTCCTTGCGATCAATACTGTCTCAAACTTTTCGGGCCCCGGATTACGATGTAGATGTGTCAATGAACTTGAAGGAATTGTGTCCGATGGGCTACAAGTGAGCTCCAGGTTCTTAATGCCGATGACTTGTCCTATTCATAAACAGTTCGCAGCATATGTTTCCAACTGTGATCTGTCAACGAAATAAATGTCATGAACGTTCGTGCTTTGTTTTTAATTTCTTGTCGCTACGTCTCAATGAATTAAAGATACAATATTTGATGAAGACTGCGATCAAATTTAGTAGAACATTTCTGTATTTTAATTTAGAATGAACATCTCACTTTTATTGCACAAGCTTTTTGGATTACTAGTTCCAAACTATTGTCACTTTGATGTTGTCTTTCTATAAAAGGTGTCTCACCGGGTCTGCACTGCAGACGACATTTACTGGTGACGAAATAGTACTCATCGAGAACTACAGGGGACTGAATCTGATTATGTGCACTGACAGAAACTAATAAACTCTGCATAACTTCTGCGATGTATTCTCGAGATGGAGTGTACGAGGGACGTCCAATAAGCAAACCAATACTTTTTTTTCTGAAAGCAGGTTGGTTTTGTTCAGAAGTCCAATACACCATATTATTTCTCATTCTTTTAGCTAAAAAAACCTTTGCTATCTACGTAATGGTCGGTCAAAAATGCCCGCTTCGTGTAATTCTATAAGTCGACTTCGGAGCCAAGGTCTTGCTGCATCAATAACCAGCCAGTCATCAAAAATGGTTCAATTGGCTCTGAGCACTATGGGACGTTTGCACTGTATGGTGACGAACACGCTTAAGTCGTTTCTTCAATTTCCTGAGGGTAGCACAGTATATTTCAGAGTTGATCATTGCAACGTGAGGAAGGACGTCAAAGAGAATAACTCTTTCAGAGTACCAGAAGACCGTCGCCTTGACTTTACTAGATGAGGTAGTGGCTCTGAATTTCTCTTCGGAACACAGGTATGTGGCGACAGTCCATGCATTTTTGTTTTGTTTCTGCTTCGAAATGATGAACCAGTGTTCCATCACGTGTGATAATGTGCGGCAAAGAATGGTCACAGTCAGCCTCGTAACGGGCAAGCAATTCCTCACAGATTGTCCTCTGTTGCTCTTTATGATCTGTTAGGCGGCGAGGAGCCCCGCGAACACTCACCTTTGAGCACCACAACTGGTGGTGAGTCTCACAGCACTGCCAACAGAGACGTCCAGTTGAGAATCGAGGTGTTTGTTTGTGACCCATCGAACACTTCGAATGTGAGAGTCCGCACATTCCAACATCGCAAGACTCATAGCTGTGTGCAGCCTGCCGGTACAAGTGGGTCGAACATGTTTGCTCGACCACATTGGAATGATGACAGATGCCACTGCGCAACGACTGACATTGCTTTCGTTCATATCAGGTCTCTGTAGACATTCATCAGGCACGCACGAATAACTGCAATGCCCTGGTTTTCCGACAAAAGAAACACAATGACAGCTCTCTGCTTGTAACGCACCTCCATTACGGCTCCCATTTTGAAGGATACGTATAGCGCTGCCAGCTTTCGGAACTTCATGGAACTATAGGGGGTGGAGCTGAAATATTCCACACTCCCCACATGAAATTCAGCGTTTTTACGACAGAAATCGGCAGAGAAAAATAATGTGTTCCATTACTTATTGAAGGCCCCTGGCATAACACTTGAATCTACAATTCAGTACGTTCCGTCTGCAAATTGTGTGCATATGTGTGTGTGTGTGTGTGTGTGTGTGTGTGTGTGTGTGTGTGTGTGTGTGTGTGTGTGTTGTGTATATGACTGTGTGTGTGTGCGGGTGCTAGACTACACAAACAGTAATGATACATCAATACCTGTACATTTTCTTCAGGTGTATGAAGCCTTGTTTTTCATTGCGTTGAAGACACACGAGACGGTGCAACAATTGTTAGAGATTCCAAAATATTGTTGTTATCCGATAAGAAAGACGCGAGCCACATAAAATTTACGTTACTCACCGACAGAATGCATCGAAAAATGTATTCCATGAAGATCGTGGTAGGCCAGTGGGCGTGTCGGTAAGACTGTGTTTTCATCGGCGGTGTGACGCTGGAATATTCCGATTTCTAATAATACGAATGTAAATTTCTAAGTACGCTAACTTCTGATATTTGTAGCGAGAATACGTTTCGTGGCATGACGCAAGTTACAGCGAAGAGAAGCAGGCAACAAGTTATTCAGATAGTTGCAAGTATTGAAGGACTGCTTTGATACTTCCTAATGGAAGTGGAAGTTCTGTTTTGGACAAAGAGTATAGGGAGTGTGGTCAGCACACCGCTCTCCCGGTCGATATAATGGTTTTCTTTGGCCGGAGTCGGTCGAGTAGCTCCTCAAGTGGCATCTCGAGGCTCAGTGCAACCCGAAAAAATGGTAACAGAGCAAGGCGGCCCGGACGGTCACCCATCCATGTGCCAGCCACGCCCGCCAGCGCTTAACTACGGTGATCTGACGGAAACCGGCGTACCCACTGCGGCAAGGCCGTTGCCAGCACTAGAGGCGGTTTGAAGAAAATTGGAAGAAATTTGCTAAGACAGGCAGCTACAATTATTAAAGCCATTTTTTTTTTTAAAAAAAAAGGAGATATCGACTAACAACATCTAGATACGTTTACGTGTATTACACCTGTATACATCAATACAGAGTTATCTCATGCTCTTAAAAGTCCACACGAAGATGAATTTAAAAAAAATATTTAACCTGCCTTCTGGTCTTTGGACAGGGTGTTTCCTAGATCCTATTACTTGATTCTGCAGATTGGACGTGTAATAAGTCTGAAGACAGAACCAGCTTCAAATTTCACGTATTGCTCACAGTGGACACAACGAGGTGTGACCTGTGTGCTCTACAGGAGACGTCTACGTGTCCACCATTCTTCTCGTTGCACTGGGCGTATCTGCGAAGAATACGTTTAAACAAATGATCCAAAAAACCCTATTGCACGTCAGTAGAGCGCCATAATAAACCCTCCTGTTTGCGAACGTACATTTTTCCCTCATCAGTTTTAGTCAGACTAAAATGGTATCTAATCGACTGAGACTATCCATAAAACGTTGTTGACACATGTGTTGTGAAATGATTAAATAAAAGGGTATATGTGAGTATGATGGTTGCATTTAAAGTTAAAGCTCAGCTTGGACAGCCTCAACGAGACCGCACACACAGACACACACAAGCTTACGCGCTTAACATGAAATCACAAACCACAAATACAACTGATTAATCCGTACTGGATTTATTTAATATTCCAAAATCAAAGTAATAAATAAACTCTAGAACAGAGGCAGGGGGCCACCGTAAAGTTATGCTCACTGATAACTCGTGCGATCACGTGGTTCGCGGAAACAATTTTTAGGTACCGTGACCAAATTTTAGCAACATTAAACTTCGTAGCCGTGAGAGGACATTTAAATAGACAAAGGGTAATAGCAGAAGGCCAAAAATCTCATATTAACCCACGTGGATGGTTTCTAACGGACATATAATAATCAAACAACGAAAATTCAGAAAGAGGCAATAATTATCTAGATTCGGAAAAGAGTAGAATGTATACACACGCAGACGCAGGTACACAAACATTCACACTGAAACGAGGGCTCACTTCCTACGTGAGATCCTTTCAACGTATGCAACACCTTTGTGCTACGTTCTTCCCACGGACCAAGAATCAAACTGAAAGTCTGCTATAGCCTTGCATTCCTTGCTGCGACCCAGCAAAACAATCTTTATCAGACGAAAGGCGACGCCAAAAGCTGAAAGCCCCCTCTCACTACGAGACAACGCTCCACGTCGTTGAATCAACCCATCCTTCTTCGAAGAGACCTCGGCTGGAGACCCTCGGATAGCTGGAAGCAGACTGACCATGTCCCATTAAAACTTCTCCCACGTGACCCCATGGTCAGGAAAACCAAGAGATGAGGCTTGTGCCACCGACCTAATACCAGTAACTTTCACACAACAGCAGCAAAGTTCTTTGCATACCTGAAAACTACACGAGTTGGCCACTCTGCAAGACTGTTGCTGATTCTCTGCTGCAGACTAAACCACCGTACAACACAATGAAACACACCCACATTCATTCACTCACGCATGCCAGAGAGTTTTTAAAAATGAGAACGAGGGATAAACGTTTTATGGAATCATAGTTGTGAGTTGGCTTACATCTAAAAACATGGAAGACTTATGACGCTATAGACGCATTTGCAAGTCTGAAAAGAACCAAAATGACAACCATATTATGCTTGCAAATCATAGAAAGAAATAGGCTATGGCTAGATTGAATCTTAATTCAGAATCTTCTGGTACAAAATTTAGCAACGAAAACACCCTAATTGTTCTGTAGGATGCAAAGTACACGGGAAGTCAAATGAAATGATAATGAAAGGGGACTATAGGACCCTTTCACATTTACGGACAAGGGTTCCTTATCAAAACTATTTCTGCTAAGAACTCTCTACAACACCCTGTAACAGGAATTGTGAAACACCACATGCAGAGATCATCGATATAGTTTCAAGGCAGTGAACAACTTACGTAGAGCATCCGGGAACAGTTCAGAAACAAGTATCAGCATGTGGACGAGTACTCAGAAACGCTGTTAGAAGCGATAGTTCTAAGAGCTACAGCCTCACATTGAAACCTCCAGTTGAGGAAACGACCTTATGGAAGAACATTGTAGCACTAAGTGTGGGGAAAATATTACATTGCTACTAAACCATAGTAAATTTAACGACACAACATTTTTGCAATGGATGTCATAAATTATAGGTTATGCAGTACTTAATTACAACTATTAGATTTCCAGTGATATGTTACATACAAAATAACTACGAAATGGTAATTTTAGAGCTCAAAATTGCATTGGAAAAGTAGTCATAATTTAAGTTACACTCTAGATAGAACTGTAATTAATATAGCTCCAAGAGTACTATGTTCTGCCGGCCACAGTGGCCGAGCGGTTCTAGGCGCTACAGCCTGGAACTGAGCGACCGATACCGTCGCAGGTTCGAATCCTGCCTCGGTCATGGATGTGTGTGATGTCCTTAGGCTAGTTAGGTTTAAGTAGTTCTAAGTTCCAGGGGACTGATGACCTCAGAAGTTAAGTCCCGTAGTGCTCAGAGCCATTTGAACCAGTACTATGTTCTACGGGCAAAATGAGTAGATTCTTCTGCTTAAGAAACTATTATTATAATTTAAGCAAGACCTAGCTCTGTTTTATGCGCAAACTGCTGCTGAGCAGTGGTTGTAAAATGTCATTATTTGCTCGAAGGATAAAATGAGAGTACCTTTCTGCCTTGAAGTGGTTGCAGGTTATGCTACTGCTGTCCAGGTGAGATTCGCCAAGCAGATCAGTCAGTACGTTAGTGTTAAAATAAGACTCAGCGCCATCCATATTCCGCTAATTTGAGTAGCGGAAGACAAGATTAGCGCGGAAGAGGACTAATGTGATATAAACTAATAATCTTCTAATTTTGATTGGTTTTTAACTAAGAAACAGCACTAAGATAAATGCTAAGCAATAAAACTAATATGCCTAATATTAGAAAACAGGCACTCCATTACTAAACATTGATAACGTGTGCGTCAAGAGCAGCAGCATCGCGTGTCAGAAATGTGCTGCAGTGAGGCAACAAGTCACTCGTTACTAACAACCGTGTTTGCCGTAAAGGTACTCAAGAGCACATGCCGCTCGGGTGTCCACATTGGTGGGAACCGCGAAGAGATACGAACTGCATTCGTAAATTTCACCAGCGTTTAGTACTATAGGGGAGTGATCACTTACAGGTTTTATTTATGACGAACTTACTTAATAACAGCAGTATCTACAATTACACCAGACCAAATTTCGTACGTGGCTTGAGGTTCTGTTTGTGGGAGCCCAAACAGAACTAGTCCGTAACAACCGAAAAACTGTAAGTAGTAATAAACACAGGTAATGGAAACAGCAAGTAACCAGTGGAAATTGCTATATCGTGTCTATCACTGGTTATACGTTTCTTGGATGTGACTCGATGCGGTGTTGACACCCTCAGAGTCTTCACCAGTCTTTCCGTTCACCTTTTATACCTATCATCAATAGTTTTGGTAGTTCCACATACGCGGTGTTCAAGATTTTTAAATTATTTATTCTTGAAACAGCGACCATCAATTCATGTCGTTTGATGGTGGTCGGCCGGAGTGGCCGTGCGGTTCTAGGCGCTACAGTCTGGACCCCGAGACCTCTACGGGCGCAGGTTCGAATCCTGCCTCGGGCACGGATGTGTGTGATGTACATAGGTTAGTTAAGTTTAATTAATTCTAAGTTCTAGGTGACTGATGACCTCAGAAGTTATGTCGCATAGTGCTCAGAGCCATCTGAACCATTTTTGATGGTGTTTCGAAGACAGTATTGAAGATCTGTTCCCGTAGAACATCCCTGTCTTATCTGAAAAGGATTTCATAGTGTTTCTAACAGTACTAAACATCTGTTCCCATGAAATAAGCCCTGTCTTGTCTGGAATATATGCTGCATCACTAATACAACCCTTTTTTCCAGCGAGATTTAAATATCTCAATGTTAAACCCCTCCATGAGGAAGGTGATGTGAGACATGCCAGTAACGGCCAATCTGTTCCTTTACTGACATTCTCCAAAATGTCTGTAAAGCTGATGTATTCTACATTAGTATCCCACATGAGCTACAATAACATCCTCAGTAAACCGCAGTTTGAATTTCAGAAGAGTTGTTCTACTGAGATGTCATTTACATGTTGTCTCATAAAATTTTATAAGCATTAAATACCAAATAGCATCGGTAGGTATTTTTGTGACTTATCTGAATCAGTCGACTACGTGAATCGCAATATTCTCATAGATAAACTGAAGTGGTATGGCACTCATTGTATACACAACCAAAGGATAATAACAGAGCTAACGAGAAGAATACAAGAAATTATATTATCTAATTCAACCTGTGTAATCAGGGGAGACTGTTCTGATTGGGGAGAAATCATGTCTGGGTTCCCTCATATATTGTAAACAATCTTCCACCGAGTAAACAACAAGCAGAGTCAGTTCTTTTCGTGGATGACACTAGTATTATAATCAATCCAAGCAGCTGAAGAAATGGCAAACAACTACCAAAACTATTTACTGGTTTTCTGCGAATGGAGATTCAATTTTAACAAGACGCAACATATTCAGTTCAGCACATCTAAAGGTACTATACTAGTGGTAAGTGTAGCACATGGTGAGGAAGTAATGAATAGTGAAATTTAAAGAATTCCCACATGAAATGTGAAAGAGAAACAAGTGTAATTCAAAATACAGAAAACAACACTTGTACTAAAAACGAAAATAGTATATTCTGTAATTGCAACTAAACGTGTATGGTAAAAGAAGGAAAAATGGGTTTTTCCTCAAGACGGGTGCCATCCAAAAATAAGTTTGTAAACAAAGAGTTTCAACTTCAAAATAAACAATGTAGCCGCTGTCTGAGCTCTACGTAATACAGCTGGAATCTTCCCGCGTATTTGGACCTTTTCCGATATGCCTTGGATACCTATCGATACAGCAATAAGGAATAGCGCAGTAGGCAACACAGTTGAAGAGGAATGGACGTCTCTAAAAAGGGCCATCACAGAAGTTCGGACGGAAAACATAGGTACAAAGAAGGTAGCTGCGAAGATACCATGGGTAACAGAAGAAATAGTTCAGTTGATTGATGAAAGGAGGAAGTACAAACATGTTCCGAGAAAATCAGGAATACAAAAATACAAGTCGCTGAGGAACGAAATAAATAGGAAGTGCAGGGATGCTAAGACGAAATGGCTGCACGAAAAATGTGAAGACATCGAAAAAGATATGATTGTCGGAAGGACAGACTCAGCATACAGGAAAGTCAAAACAACCTTTGGTGACATTAAAAGCAACGGTGGTAACATTAAGAGTGCAACGGGGATTCCACTGTTAAATGCAGAGGAGAGAGCAGACAGGTGGAAAGAATACATTGAAAGCCTCTATGAGGGTGAAGATTAGTCTGATGTGATAGAAGAAGAAACAGGAGTCGATTTAGAAGAGATAGGGGATCCAGTATTAGAATCGGAATTTAAAAGAGCTTTGGAGGACTTACGGTCAAGGCAGAAGGGATTGATAACATTCCATCAGAATTTCTAAAATCATTAGGGGAAGTGGCAACAAAACGACTGTTCACGTTGGTGTGTAGTGTACCATCTGACTTTCGGAAAAGCATCATCCACACAATTCCGAAGACGGCAAGAGCTGACAAGTGCGAGAATTATCGCACAATCAGCTTAACAGCTCATGCATCGAAGCTTCTTACAAGAATAATATACAGAAGAATAGAAAAGAAAATTGAGAATGCGCTAGGTGACGACCAGTTTGGCTTTAGGAAAAGTAAAGGCACGAGAGAGGCAATTCTGACGTTACGGCTAATAATAGAAGCAAGGCTAAAGAAAAATAAAGACACGTTCATAGGATTTGTCGACCTGGAAAAAGCGTTTGACAATATAAAATGGTGCAAGCTGTTCAAGATTCTGAAAAAAGTAGGGGTAAGCTATAGGGAGAGACGGGTCATATACAATATGTACAACAACCAAGAGGGAATAATAAGAGTCGACGATCAAGAACGAAGTGCTCGTATTAAGAAGGGAGTAAGACAAGTCTGTAGCCTTTCGCCCCTACTCTTCAATCTGTACATCGAGGAAGCAATGATGGAAATAAAAGAAAGGTTCAGGAGTGGAATTAAAATACAAGGTGAAAGGATTTCAATGATACGATTCGCTGATGACATTGCTATCCTGAGTGAAAGTGAAGAAGAATTAAATGATCTGCTGAACGGAATGAACAGTCTAATGAGTACACAGTATGGTATGAGTAAATCGGAGAAAGACGAAGGTAATGAGAAGTAGTAGAAATGAGAACAGCGAGAAACTTAACATCAGGTTTTATGGTCACGAAGTCAATGAAGTTAAGGAATTCTGCTACCTAGGCAGTAAAATAACCAATGACGGGCGGAGCAAGGAGGACGTCAAAAGCAGACTCGCTATGGCAAAAAAGGCGTTTCTGGCCAAGAGAAGTCTACTAATATCAAATAGCGGCCTTAACTTGAGGAAGAAATTTCTGAGGATGTACGTCTGGAGTACAGCATTGCATGGTTGTGAAACATGGACTGTGGGAAAACCGGAACAGAAGAGAATCGATGCATTTGAGATGTGGTGCTATAGACGAATGTTGAAAATTAGGTGGACTGATGAGGTAAGGAATGAGGAGGTTCTACGCAGAATCGGAGAGGAAAGGAATATGCGGAAAACACTGATAAGGAGAAGGGACAGGATGATAGGACATCTCCTAAGACATGAGGGAATGACTTCCATGGTACTAGAGGGAGCTGTAGAGGGCAAAAACTGTAGAGGAAGACAGAGATTGGAATACGTCAAGCAAATAATTGAGGACGTAGGTTGCAAGTGCTACTCTGAGCTGAAGAGGTTAGCACAGGAAAGGAATTCGTGACGGGCCGCATCAAACCAGTCAGTGTGTCAGAGTGCAGGTAATTGCCAAGAAGGCTCGTAGCGCGTAGGTGCACATAATTTTAGACATATCGCTGACGTCCATCTGTTGTAGAACTATATAAAATGCTTTATGCTGACGTATTGTAACGCAATCGATTGGGGATCCTTGATTCGTCAGCGTGCGACTCATACTTAATTTGCAGAAACAGTACTTGTTGTATATTTTCTAAGGTTTCAATTGACATGCTACTATACTATGTAAGAGACACATCATCGCGTTGGGGCGGCTGGCAAAGTATTCCCCACACCAATCACTTAGACCTCGGGCGACGGATCCACATTCGGCTATCGGATTGTCAGAAACACTTTCCATATTATTTGTATCAGCCCCACTTTCTAATTCTAAAGCTGCAGTTCGCATTTGCAAATCAAACAAAGCAGTATTTATGGGTGACACGTGCTAACTGTTTAGGGCTCAGTTCTAGAAAGATCCTGCACTCTATTTCCCAGGTGGACGGATTGTGCACGAATGCGTTTCACCTGCCTCACGGTTGGCTGAATGTTTTGGACAAATGAGAGATTTTCTTGTTACTGATTCAATGTCAACATAATAGCCTGTAAATTTTGGCTCACCTTGCTGACAGAAACGGGGATTGATGTTGACAACGCTGCCCGTAGCCTGGCTGCCAGCTCCCCCACCATACCACCGTACCGTGAACATTTTGTTGCCCAATGCTCAGTTTATACTCGAGCTCGTCCCGTTTTAGGTACTTAATACCGGGACACTGACGTGGATCTACGGTGCGGGTGTGGACAAAAGAGAATAATGGGACAATGTCCCTAAACAACAAAGAACAAAATGTTAACCGAAGCAGGTTCCGTGAAATTAAAATCATGAGACTCCCCCTCTAACGGGTCGAAAACCAAGCTCTGCTACTAATGATACGTGGTTACTGGAATTAAGGAAAACGTGGAAGGGATGACCCACCAATATAGCTTTCTTTTCATACAACCTGTTTATTTAACAACACATAAACTGTGCTTCACAGTTAATCGAAGCATTTAACCCCCAAAATTTTCTTTAACAAAAGGAGCAAAATTGCAAAATTCACTTAACCTTAAGGCATAAGTTGAATAAGCTTCTCATCTCTGCAAAACAATCTAAAGTTCTGTGTTCCAAAACAGCAAACAATATGACAATGATAAGAAGACGGCCGTGTCTGCTGCCCGCCCGTTGTCGGGTGAAACAGCGGTGTTTACTATCGCTCTGCACACAGTCTATCTTATTAAACGCCCTCCTCCAACACATGAAAATTATATACGCACCGTTGATGACAAGAGTGATTCAATTACTCAAAACAGGTGACGTAACTTTCAATTTGAAAGCTGTATGTCGAAAGGTTCGAGGTTAAAATGCACACCTGTATTTAAAGGTTAAACAGATTAGCAAACCATAAGACAATGATAAGGCTAACTTCAAAGTAACCAGCCTCTTAATTTCACTCGGCAACCAAGGTGCGACTGTATCCCAACCCGTCTCTTCTGACAATTTTATTTTTACTAAAGCCCTGGCGACAGTTTTCAAAGAAGCTGTATCTTGTGGTTTTAATATTACTTGTGAACACGTATTACAATAGAACTCACTCGGCGGAACCACAAATACAGCTCAAATACGCCAGTAATGACTCGGTCTTTCAAACACAGCAACGCACAGCTTAGTACAACAGGATATTCAGATTATAACTAACGACTGAGAAATGCAATTACAATCGAAGAACTCAACCGGTTAACAGCTGAATCTAATCACAAGGCCCCTGTTTTGTTCAACGGCAACCTGTGCCTTAGCATAATTTACGATCAAGAACTGATTAATTAGAACATTAATGATCGGGTACAGACCAGAAAGGAAAGGCAATATCATACTGTGGCTAATTTTCAAACAACATCTAGTGTCTTAGTACAATACTACTGTCTATATTTATGACCAAAGAGCCGACCAAGTAAAACTCTGAGGGTCGAGTGCAAACCAGAAAATATTAAGGAGGTTAGGTGGACAATGAAATAAATCACAACGAGGATTATGGACTGTTACTCCCCTTTATCAGCAAGCAGTTCCATAGATCCACGGTGCGTCGCAGCGGTTACTGAGTGGTGCTGATGAAAGCCAGGTAGAAGAGGGCAGCCAAGCCAAGAGAGGTCGTCCGACATGAATGTTTCCAAACAGTCGACGGGACGTCAGCCTGCTCCTTATATCGTCCCTGACCACGGTGAAGCACTCCGGTATCTTCCCTCTGCGCAGGCTGTCCTTGCGCAGCTAGTGGTTTTGGCCGCTCTGACCTCGAGACCACCTCTCGTCGCGACGCTACCGCCAAACCCCAAACTTCGTGCCTCACTCATGGGCCAGCGAACCCCATATCCTCCATAGATATTGGCAATGGAGCCTCAAAAGGGTTAGTCGATAGTTCACCTGAGCCAGTGGCGCCAGACAGAACAGTCTACTAATTGAATGGCACCACGGCTCAATGGTAACTCTACGCAATCATCGCTGGTCTTGGTAGTTCCCAAGACACTCGTTCTTGGCACTGCGTAATAATAATCTGCTTTTTGTCAAGGTCTCTTATCTCAATGGACTTCCCCACTGGCAGCCCATATCTTCGCTAAGGTGATCCCCTTTCCGTGTCCACTCGGCTTACAAATTTTTGTTACCGCGTCATGTGCCCGTTACGCCACCAGACGGCATCCAACGTCGAAGTGAGCTGTGGTCACAATATTTTGGTTTACCAGTGTGTAGACGGACGACAAGTACAGGTCTAGTGCCTTGTGAATTTGGGAGCAAATACCACCATTGAAATTTATGATCACATCAACTGTGCAGTAATTTCGTGGGCAGCTGTACTGCTGAAAATGCTATGACTGGTCGGAAACACAGCAGCCATGAAGTAGGAAGCAATAATATTGAGGTAGTCAACATTTTTCGTTGTGTCACTTTTAACAAGCACAGTGAGGTCCAAATAATAATCAGATGTATGATCAATATACAACACTACACAAATAATGATCAGTCTTTTTTTCTTACGGACGGAATGTACTGTTTTTTTTTTTTTTTATTTCTATCGCCTCTCTGAACAAGCGGGTGTGGTAGTGCTTCTCAACAGTCAGGGAGGTGATAAAAATACAAAAGCACGGGAATAGCTTCAACAAGAAATAAGAAAGTCTTAATGTAGACGGATCATGGCTTCTCGTGCTGCAGCGAACGACCTCGCAGGTAACAAGAGGAGAACAGCAACGTAAATGGCCGCGGAGAAGCCCTTGGACGCTGGTGCGCCAGAGCCATATAGTCTGCCGCCGGGAGCTCGGCTCTAGTTTACCACCAGCAATGCAGGGTGAAGCTTTGACAATGCCAGTCACTCACGCTGGCGAAACATCAGTAAAATCATCAGACGAAAAGGGGCTGAAGAACCCGAGACAGAAGCCAATAGGCAGTTTGTCAACAAGTGGCCACGAAAGCCTTAAAAATTCTCTATTACTCCTCTACGGAGAGGATATTTGCGGATTGCACTGACGCGTTGACCAATGGCGAAAGAAGAAAAGGCGACTATCTGTCGCTATGACAGAATAGAACGAGCTTTTCTTCGTGAACGAATTAGTACAAGACGGGGAGACTTGACAAAAACGGATGAGGAACTTTTGGACATTCTCTATCAATAAAGCAGCAGAAGGCATCGAGACGAGTGGGATAAGATCGACAGCATCAGTCACAGGGGCATGCAGAACGAACTCGAGCGCTGCACTGTGCGACAGAAGAAAAAGTTTGAATGATGCCGGAAGCAGATTGACAAGGCGATTCCAGACATGTCACGCACAGCGGTCAACCTCACTGAACGACAATTGACCGAAGAGGAACTGTCAGTTCTCCGAAATGGATGGAATTTCGCTATCATCCCCAGAACAATACCTATGAAGGACATCATTGCTAACACCGAAGCGGCCATACGGACCCATTCTTGTGAAAGAGCAGAGGAAATACGCGCTGAAACAGCCAGGACACTGCGCCGAGCAAAACCACCAGCTTGCAGCCAAGCGGTTCTAGACGCTACAGTCTGGAGCCGCGCGACCGCTACGGTCGCAGGTTCGAAACCTGCCTCGGGCATGGATGTGTGTGATGTCCTTAGGTTAGTTAGGTTTAAGTAGTTGTAAGTTCTAGGGGACTGATGACCACAGCAGTTAAGTCCCACAGTGCTGAGAGCCATTTGAACCAGCTTGCACTCTGAAGAAAGAACAGTTACGAGCTATTAAGATTCTTCACCCATGGTCTAAGCATAGTGGCTTTTATTCATAATGAAATTGTCTTCTGTCCCGGGTTCTAATCACGCCGCTGCTTGGATTTTCATTGATAGTCAGCATTGTTCGCCGCAGACTTCCGGCATAAGAAGTCACATCCATTCTGCCAACGACCTTGTCAAAGATGGCGGAGGAGTGGACAGAAGTTCTGGACACTGACTTGTCCTAGGGGTGGGAAACTGCCCCTAAAGACGGGAGGATCAGCAATGACCAACGCCACGTGTATCCACAGGACATGTGGCCTGTAATTCAATAGTCCACCAGCCGGATCTATGGGTCTACCATGGGGAAGGTTACCATTAGAAAAAGATTGAGTAAAAAACGGGATAATAATGTTCTGCTAGTCTGGGTGTGGAATGTCAGAAGCTTGAACTTGGTAGGGAAACTAGGAAATCTGAAAAGGAAAACGCAAAAGCTCAATCTAGATATAGCAGGTGTCAGTGAAGTGAAGTGAAAAGACGACAAGGATTACTAGTCAGGTGAATATAGGATAATATCAACAGCAGTAGAAAACAGTTTAACAGGAGAAGGATTCACTATGTATAGGAAGGTAGGGCGGAGAATGTGTGACTGTGAACAGTTCAGTGAAAGGGTTGTTCTCTTCAGAATCGAGAGCAAACCAACACTGACAATGGTAGTTCAGGTATACATGCCGAATTCGGAAGCTGAAGATGATAGCGAAAGTGTATGAGGATATTGAAAGGGTACTACAGTATGTAAAGGGATATGAAAATCTAAGACTCATAGGACACTGAAATGTAGTTTTAGGGGAAGGAGTAGAAGAAAAGATTACAGGAGAATATGGGCTTGGGACAAGGAATGAGAGAGGAGATAGACTATCTGAGTTCTATAAGAAGTTTCAGCTAGTAACAGCGAATACTCTGTTCAAGAATCACAAGAGGAGGAGGTATACTTATAAAAGGCCGCGTGATACGGGAAGATTTCTGTTAGATTACATCATGGTCCTACAGAGATTCCGAAATCAGATACCCAGAAGCAGTCATAGATTCAGATTCCAATATAGTAGTGATGAACAGTATGCTGAAGTTAAATACATTAGTCAGGAAGAATCAATACCCAAAGAAGTGCGATATAGACGTACCAACGAATGGCGAGACACGGTTGAAGTTTTCTTAGACTATAATTAGTAAATATGTAGTAAGATCTTATGGGACCAAACTGCGTAGGTCATCGGTCCCTAAGCTCACACACTACTTAATCTAGCTTAAATTAACTTACACTATGGACGACGCACACACACCCATGCCCGATGCAGGACCCGAACCACTGACTGGGGAAGCCACACGGACCGTGACAAGATACCTTAGACCTTGCGGTTGCCATGCGCGACTCTAAGGCTATAGATACAGCGATGAGGAATAGCTCAGTAGGCAAGACAGTTGAAGAGAAATATACATATAAAAAAACGGATCACCGAAGATGGGAAGAAAAGCATAGGTACAAAGAAGATCACTCGGAAGAAACCATGGGGAACAGAAGAAATACTTCAACTAATCGATGAAAGGAGGAATAACAAAAATGTTCCGTGAAACTCAGGAATAGAGAAATACAAGTCGCTGAGGAATGAAATAAATAGGAAGTGCAGGGAAGCTAAGACGAAATGCCTGCATAAAAATTTGTGAAGACATCGAAATAGAAATGAATGTCAGAAGGACAAACTCAGCCTACGGGAAAGTCAAAATAACGTTCGGTGACATTAAAAGTAAGTGTGATAACATTAAGAGTACAACGGGAATTCCACTGTTAACTGCAGAGGAGAGAGCGGATAGCTGGGAAGAATATATTGAGAGCATCTGTGACGGGAAGATTTGTCTGATGTGATAGAAGAAACAATAGTCGATTTAGAAAAGATAGGGGATCTGGTATTAGAAACAGAATTTAAAAGAGCATTTGAGGATTTAAGACCAAATCAGGCAGAAGGGATTGATAACATTCGATCAGAATTTCTAAAATCATTCGGGGAAGCGGCAACTAAACGACTATTCACGTTGGTGTGTATAATGTATGTCTGGCGACATACACTCTGACTTTCGGAAAAGCATCATCCACAGAAATCCGAAGACTGCAAAAGCTGATAAGTGCCAGAATTACCGCACAATCAGCTTAGCAGCTCATGCATCCAAGTTGCTTACAAGAATAATAAAGAGAAGGATGGAAAAGAAAATTGAGAATGCGCTAGATGACGCTATAGGAAAAGTAAAGGCACTAGAGAGGCAAATCTGACGTAGCGGTTAATAATGGAAAGAAGACTAAAGAAAAATAAAGACTCGTTCATAGGTTTTGTCGATCAGAAAAAAAAGCTCTCGCCAATGTAAAAGGGTGCAAGATATGCGAAATTATGGGAAACGTAGGGGTAAGCTATAGGGAGATAGGGTCTTATACGTACAAGAAGAAATAATAAGAGTGGACGACCAAGAACGAAGTGCTCGTATTAAAAAGGTTGTAAGACAAGAATGTAGCCTTTAGGCTCTACTGTTCAATCTGTACTTCGAGGAAGCAATGATGCAAATTAAAGAATGGTTGAGGAGTGGAATTAAAATTCAATATGAAAGGATATCAATGATACGATTCACTGAAGACATTGGTATCCTGAGTTAAAGTGAAGAAGAATTACATTATCTGCTGAACGGAATGAACAGTCCGATGACCACAGAGTATGGACTGAGACTAAATCGAAGAAAGACGAAGATAGTGCGAAGTAGTTGAAAAGAGAAAAGGGAGAAACTTAATATGAGGATCGATGGTCACGGAGTATATGAAGGAATTAGATTTTCACTCTGCAGCGGAGTGTGCGCTGATATGAAACTTCCTGGCAGATTAAAACAGTGTGCGGACGGAGAGAGGAACTCGTGACTTTCGCCTTCCGCGATCAAGTGCTCTATTATCTGAGCTACGGAAGCACATCTGGAAGTATCCCTCTGACTGTGGGTGAGCCATGTCTCCGCAATATACTTTTTATCAGGAGTGCTAGTTCTGCAAGGTTCGCAGGAGAGCTTCCGTAAAGTTTGGAATGTAGGGAACGAGATACTGGCAGAAGTAAAGCTGTGAGGACAGGGCGTGAGTCGTGCTTGGGTAGCTCAGATAATAGAGCACTTTCTCGCGAAAGGCAAAGGTCCCGAGTTCGAGTCTCGGTCCGGCACACTTTTAATCTGCCAGGAAGTGTTAAGATGAAGGAATTCTGCTACCTAGACAGTAAAGTAACCAATGACGGAGGGAGCATGGATGACATCAAAAGCAGACTAGCAATGGCAAGGGAATCCCTGGCCAAGAGAAATCGACTAGTATTAAACACAGGCCTTAATTTGAGGAAGATATTTCTGAGAAAGTAAGTCTGGAGCACAGCATTGTCTGGCAGTGAGACGAGGACTGTGAGAAAAGCGGAAAGGAAGAGAATGGAAATATTTGAGATGTGGTACTACGGAAGAATATTGAAAATGTGGACTGATAAGGTAAGGAATGAGAAAGTTTTCCGCAGATTCGGTAAATCAGTAAGGAAAGGAATGCGTGGAAGAAGGTATAGGATTGTGGGACATCTTTTAGGACATCACGGAACAACTTCAATGGTACTGCAGGGAGCAGCAGAAGGTAAAACCAGTAGAGGAAGAGAGACATTTGGATGCATCCAGAAAATAATTGAGTACATAGTTTACAAGTGCTACTAAGAGATTAAAAAGTTGGAGCACAGCGTTGCAACTCGTGAAAGGTCGTATCAAACCAGACAGTGACTCAAAAAATAAAATAAAATGTGGATTGAAGGGACAAAAAACGGTAGACAAACAACACCTCCCTAAACTGATTTACCAAGGTAATATTCAGGCACTCAAACAACGGCAGCAGTGACTGAACGTAAGAGCGATTCCGTCCGGCCTGCCGGTGTGGCCGAGCGGCTCTAGGCGCTACAGTATGGAACCACGCGACCGCTACTGCCGCATGTTCGAATACTGCCTCGGGCATGGATGTCTGTGATGTCCTTAGGTTAGTTAGTTCTAAGTTCTAGGGAAATGATGACCTCAGAAGTTAAGTCCCATAGTGATCAGAGCCATTTGAACCATTTCATTCTTTCCGCAATTGCCAAATATTTTTAATAGAGTACCTATACTTAGAAGAGTGAGAAGAAAAAAATCTGAAATAGCAAACTAACAAACAAAATAAATAAACTGTGGAAGAACAAAATCTGAAATAGCAAACTAACAAACAAAATAACTAAACTGTGGTCTTTGTGAATATATTTTAATACGTCTTACATCGAGGAAGTTCAAAGAAAGGCAGAAAATTTTGTATTATCGTGAAATGTGGGAGTGAGTGTCACAGAAATGATACAGCATTTGGGCTGGAAATTATTAAAAGAAAGACGTTTTTCGTTGCAACGGAGTCTTTTCACGAAATTCCAATCACCAACTTTGTCTTCCGAATGCGAAAATAGTTTGTTGACACCAACCTACATAGAGAGGAACGATCACCACGATAAAATAAGAGAAATCAGAGCACTTACGGAAATATATGGGTGTTCATTTTTTTTTCTGCGCCCTATACGAGACAGGAATAATAGAGAATTGTGTAGGTGGTTCGATGAACCCTCTGCCAGGCACTTGAATGTTATTTACAGAGTATCCATATAGATGTAGATGTCGATGTCTTTACTTACTACAAGCAAATAATGTCATACAGACTAGAACCATACCTTCTTTATTTACAAACAAAACTAGTTAAAATATAATACAGCAGTATCAATACTGTATTAAGTAAGTCAGAGCGCCAAAATGCACAACGTTACCCATGCTCTCTCCTTCCATTCTGTGAAGAAAATGAAGCATTTATACATTTAAAATAGTCTTGTTGTGAGCAACAGGAAGGAAAAATCTCTTTAAATATTGCAGTAGAAAAAGATCACGTAGACTGTAAACTCTGGAGAATATAAATATCATCTAGAATGCTTTAAAGACAGCAAGACAGCAAGTAATTTTTCCGTTGTACAAAAGAACTCAGTCATACACCTAAAACTCAGAGGAGTGTTTTCATGTAGTACCGTTTAACAGTTCTGTGAAATAACCTACTATTGCGAACCCTCTCGCAGTGACGCCAACGATTCGGCTGCAAATTATTCCCTGTGGAATCAGACACATTCTTCGCGGAGTACTGCAGTTAGAGCAGTCATCAACGTCAGCCGTTGTGGTTTGGCGCGAAATTAGTGCCTCGGAGCGTCTCATCAATAACATGTCGCTTCCAAATCTGAGCAGTGCGGTCCATAAACGGCGCAGTTCTTGCTTCGAAATTGTTCCCCTGTAAGCGATGCTACGGTGATGCATGTTATTCACGCACATATGCTCATGTCCATTCCCGAACTGTTGTTTGGCTGTATGCAACAAGTCGTAACATCCTTGTAATTCAATGTCAGTGACATTGTCAACAGCAAGAGCTGCGAACCCTTTACGCGAGCAACAAAACCACAATGAACCTCGTAATTTTTTAATATTGCAGCTGTTACATTCCGCAGTTGATTGTTTATATCGTTTATTCACGGCAAGCCACCTTTTTTCCAGAGCAACGAAGGTAACGTTGATTCTACAAAGCAAAAAATTATTTTCCTGTGTTTCGTAAAATGTGTAAGCCACTTGTGGCATTACCTAACATTTTCCAGTGCTGTGCGTTTCATACAGTCATTTTTTCTACCATAGAACTCAAGTTCACACTACTAGAATGAAACGTAGTTAAGGCTGGACTTTCATTTACTTTCTTCCTTTGTAGGACAAAGTGGAGGAAGATTTGCAGACTTCTTCTGTACTTCACATACGCGAATGGTCAGATTTCAGCAAAGGACGTGTCAGGTGAGATTTTATTTTAGCATTGTACTTAAAATGCTATCTGCTGTGTGTGGAATATCTGAGACCTTGATTGCCAAAATAATTGAGTCCAGCTTAGAGGAATGTGTTGTGTGTCCATCCTCTAGCATGCACATTCCCGTCCTTAAAGCATGCCAGATTCTCTGGGAATTTTATATATTTTACTTACGCTCCCCTAATACAGTTGGTTGCAAGAAATGCATTCATAAATTGATTATCAGTGATCTGACACCCGGATCACTATGCAGAAGTAGTCGAAGAATATCTCGTGACAACTGATTATTGCTACCGCTTGTGGCATACCAGATTTATTATCAGTGGCAGTACCCACATTTTGGCATCAAAAACGACTTCAAATTTAATAAAACAACATCTAACAATTTAAAACATAAGTCAAAGCTTCAATTCCTATTTCAAGTAGTTATATCTAAAACATCATTCAGTGCAGATTAATTACAATATGTGAAGTCAGTACTTCGGTACAAATCACATTACTATGGCATAAAACACGGCCTTTCGATGCGTAAAGATTGAACAGAAGTTGGGTTTTGTGCTTTGAAAACGCATTATATATCACAAAGTTAAAAATGAAAATAATAAAGTACATGAGCCTCTAAATGTCAAAAATGTAATTG
This sequence comes from Schistocerca gregaria, assembly GCF_023897955.1. Lineage (NCBI taxonomy): Eukaryota > Metazoa > Arthropoda > Insecta > Orthoptera > Acrididae > Schistocerca > Schistocerca gregaria. The sequence goes on from NC_064923.1 coordinate 378,220,143, forward strand.
TACATTATCTCGTGTGATACAGACTACCATGTGAATTTCAGTTTTTGTATTCATAATGTTACATGCCTCTTTATGTGAGCAGGCTAATTGTATAGCAGGTCTTCAACGGATAAAATCGTTCTCATGCAGATGGTCTCTAAAACAGTTGTGTGTGAATACAAGACGAACGTAATCTGAGATTTGAAGTCTGTTCCTTAGTCCTGACACAAGTATAATTTGAGCGGCGAGATAAAGTTCCATACAACCGCTGGTAAACATTTTTCTTGTGGGTGTTTCAGAAGAGGACAGCAACCACATCCTTGAAATGTATACCACCAGTGATCTGACACACGGATCACTATGCAGAAGTAGTCGAAAAATATCTCTTGACAATTGATTATTGCCACCGCTTGTGGCATATCAGAAGAAACTTTTTCAGAATGAATGTAATTAACGCTACCATTCAGCTGAACCTCTTCCCACATACATCACCCTAGAGGTATTATTAGTTGCTGATGAGATCTTTTGGATTCCATCGCATCGCTCTGTAACCGAAGGGTAGAGAAGGATAGCATCCAAAAGAAATTATCGGGAAAGGAAAATTAATTGCCCACCATCGAAGCATTATCACACGGCTCCTGAGTTTCAAAGGATGAGGAAAAGGGACTTCAGAGATAATTACACTTCACATCAGAATGGAAACGGCATACTACTGTCGCGTAAGAACTGTAAGTATTACGTAACAATTAGTGGCCGCTGGAGTATCACAGATTAAAAGAAATCATCATGCCAAGGACGATTTCGTATTTCATTCCAGGTGTGATCAGTTACTAGCTCGTAATGATCATAAATATGATAAGATATTTTTGGGTGGAATTGTAATGTGATAATGTATTATACATTAAAAAATTATTAAATCGTAGGAAAACATTGCTGTCCAAGACAATCACATAGATCTTCAATATCTTTCATACTGGATTTCTTAACATCTCTTCGCAAGCACATGTGTATTTAGAAATCAGTTACCACATACAACTTTAGAATCACCATAGATTTTAATCTAGGTGAATATGGATTGGGGGTAAGAAATGAAAGAGGAAGCTGTCTGGTAGAATTTTGCACAGAGCGCAACTTAATCATAGCTAACACCTGGTTAAAGAGACCGTTGGAGAAAAGAGAACCACTTACATGAATATCGAGAGCTCAGATGTAAGCCCAGTTCTAAGCAAAGAAGGGAAAGCAGAGAGGTGGAAGAAGTATGTGCAATGTCTATAAAAGGGCGATGTACTTGACGACAATATTATGGAAATGGAAGAGGATGTAGATGAAGATGAAATGGGAGGTATGATATTGCGTGAAGAATTTGACAGAGCACTGAAAGACCTGTGTCGAAACAAGGACCCGGGAGTAGACAACATTCCATTAGAACTACTGACAGCCTAGGAAGAGCCAGGCCTAACAAAACTCTACCATCTGGAGAGCAAGATGTATGAGACAGGCGAAATACCCTCAGACTTCAAGAAGAATACAATAATACCAATCCCAAAGAAAGTAGGTGTTGACAAATGTGAAAATTACCGAACTATCAGTTTAATAAGTCACGGCTGCAAAATACTAACTCGAATTCCTTACAGACCAATGGAAAAACTGTTAGAAGCCGACCTCGTGGAAGATCAGTTTGGGTTCCGTAGAAATATTGGAACACGTGAGGCAATACTGACCCTACGACTTATCTTAGAATCTAGATTAAGGAAAGGCAAACCTACGTTTATAGCATTCGTAGACTTAGAGAAAGCTTTTGACAATGTTGACTGGAATACTCTCTTTCAAATTGTGAAGGTGGCAGGGGTAAAATACAGGGAGCGAGAGTCTATTTACAATTTGTACAGAAACCAGATGGCACTTATAAGAGTCGAGGGACATGAAAGGGAAGCAATGGTTGGGAAGGGAGTAAGACAGGGTTGTAGCCTCTCCCCGATGTTATTCAATCTGTATATTGAGCAACCAGTGAAGGAAACAAAAGAAAAATTCAGATTAGGTATTAAAATCCATGGAGAAGAAATAAAAACTTTGAGGTTAGCCGATGACATTGTAATTCTGTCAGAAACAGAAAAGAACTTGGAGGAGCAGTTGAACGGAATGGATAGTGTCTTGAAAGGAGGATATAAGATGAACATCAACAAAAGCTAAACGAGGGTAATGGAATGTAGTCGAATTAAGTCGGGTGATGCTGAGAGTGTTAGATTAATAAATGAGACACTTAAAGTAGTAAAGTACTTTTGCTATTTGTGGAGCTAAATCACTGATGATGGTCACAACTTCACTAGAAGAAGGGATCGGTTGGTAGGACATGTTCTGAGGCATCAAGGGATCACCAATTTAGTATTGGAGGTCAGCGTGGAGGGTAAAAATCGCAGAGGGAGGCCAACAGATGAATATACTAAGCAGATTCAGAAGGATGTAGGTTGCAGTAGGTACTGGGAGATGAAGAAGCTTGCAAAGGTTTGAGTAGCATGAAGGGCAGCATCAAACCAGTCTCAGGACTGAAGACCACAACAAAAACAGACTGTAATCCAGCCAAACTAAATTTGAACACCAGCAAATTACGTCAAGTGTGAGGGTAGCCTTCAGCTGCCATTACCATCATCAATAAAAAAAATTATGCGTGTATGATCATGTCACCACGTAGTTTTATAGATCACAGATTCGGTCACTGTTGCAGGTAGCTTACTCAGTGAAGCTCATTTATTAATGGACCACATTCGCATTCGGAACTTCGTAATAACTCAACAACGTTTATTACTTTAATTTTATGTGGGATGAAATTTACATAATAAATATTTATGCTTTTAGTACTGTCCAACTGCTGTGAAAAATCTCATAAATAAGGATTTGTTTATCCGAAATTATTTTCCATTTAAGAACTTTTTTATACCTGAATTATATCTGAATTTACACCAGAATCAATCTAGTGTCGCTTCAGTCTTACAGTTAATAAGCTTCATCCCCTTTTTCGGTTCTCTTAATATTTACACCTGTCTATTGCTGCAGATCTGCAATGTATTTAATTACTTTCCACCATGTGAAATCAACAACGATAATTTCATACTTTCATTCAACATTTTTCAAATATTTACTGAAATAAAACTAATATATAGGTATTGTATACCTCTAGTTACAGCACAGTAAGAGACAGCTGTGTATCTTTGCGACTGTATCGGTCATTTGTAGTCCAATTAGCAAAAGTGGTGAAATGAAGCTATAACAGCGGTACGCAGAGGTTGTATAGGACCAGGCCATTTCGTGTTGTAGCGGACAACACGTATAGCATAGATCTCTCCATTGGCAAAAGTTTCCGGAATAGTCCCCCATTCGGATCTCCGGGAGGGGACTGCCAAGGGGGAGGTTACCATGAGAAAAAGATTGAATAATCAACGAAAGGATAATCTTCTACGAGTCAGGGCGTGAAATGTAAGAAGCTTGAACGTGGTAGGGAAACTAAAAAATCTGAAAAGAGAAATGCAAAAGCTCAATCTAGATATAGTAGGTGTCAGTGAAGTGAAGTGGAAGGAAGACAAGGATTTCTGGTCAGATGAGTATCGGGTAATATCAACAGCAGCAGAAAATGGTATAACAGGGGTAGGATTCGTTATGAATAGAAAGGTAGGGCAGAGGGTCTGTTACTGTGAACAGTTCAGTGACCGGGTTGTTCTAATCAGAATCGACAGCAGACCATCACCGACAACGATAGTTCAGGTATACATGCCGACGTCGCAAGCTGAAGATGAACAGATAGAGAAAGTGTATGAGGATATTGAAAGGGTAATGCAGTATGTAAAGGGGGACGAAAATCTAATAGTCATGAGCGATTGGAATGCAGTTGTAGGGGAAGGAGTAGAAGAAAAGGTTACAGGAGAATATGGGCTTGGGACAAGGAATGAAACAGGAGAAAGACTAATTGAGTTCTGTAATAAGTTTCAGCTAGTAACAGCGAATACCCTGTTCAAGAATCACAAGAGGAGGAGGTATACTTGGAAAAGGCCGGGAGATAGGGGAAGATTTCAAATTTCATAATGGTCAGACAGAGATTCCGAAATCAGATACTGGATTGTAAGGCGTACCCAGGAGCAGGTATAGACTCAGATCCCAATATAGTAGTGATGAAGAGTAGACTGAAGCTCAAGACATTAGTCAGGAAGAATCAATACGCTAAAAAGTGGGATACGGAAGTTCTAAGGAATGACGAGATACGTTTGAAGTTCTCTAGCGCTATAGATACAGCAATAAGGAATAGCGCAGTAGGCAACACAGTTGAAGAGGAATGGACGTCTCTAAAAAGGGCCATCACAGAAGTTGGGAAGGAAAATATAGATACAAAGAAGGTAGCTGCGAAGAAACCATGGGTAACAGAAGGAATACTTCAGTTGATTGATGAAAGGTGGAAGTACAAACATGTTCCGGGAAACTCAGGAATACAGAAATACAAGTCGCTGAGGAATGAAATAAATAGGAAGTGCAGGGAAGCTAAGACGATATGGCTGCAGGAAAAATGTGAAGACATCGAAAAAGATATGATTGTCGGAAGGACAGACTCAGCATACAGGAAAGTCAAAACAACCTTTGGTGACGTTAAAAGCAACGGTGGTAACATTAAGAGTGGAACGGGAATTCCACTGTTAAATGCAGAGGAGAGAGCAAATAGGTGGAAAGAATACATTGAAAGCCTCTATGAGGGTGAAGATTTGTCTGATGTGATAGAAGAAGAAACAGGAGTCGATTTAGAAGAGATAGGGGATCCAGTATTAGAATCGGAATTTAAAAGAGCTTTGGAGGACTTACGGTCAAATAAGGCAGAAGGGATAGATAACATTCCATCAGGATTTCTAAAATCATTAGCGGAAGTGGCAACAAAACGACTGTTAACGTTGGTGTGTAGAATATATGAGTCTGGCGACATACCATCTGACTTTCGGAAAAGCATCATCCATACAATTCCGAAGACGGCAAGAGCTGACAAGTGCGAGAATTATCGCACAATCAGCTTAACAGCTTATGCATCGAAGCTGCTTACAAGAATAATATACAGAAGAATGGAAAATTAAATTGAGAATGCGCTAGGTGGCGACCAGTTTGGCTTTAGGGAAAGTAAAGGCACGAGAGAGGCAATTCTGACGTTACGGCTAATAATGGAAGCAAGGTTAAAGAAAAATCAAGACACGTTTATAGGATTTCTCAACCTGGAAAAAGCGTTTGACAATATAAAATGGTGCAAGCTTTTCAAGATTCTGAAAAAAGTAGGGGTAAGCTATAGGGAGAGACGGGTCAGATACAATATGTACAACAACCAAGAGGGAATAATAAGAGTGGACGATCAAGAACGAAGTGCTCGTATTAAGAAGGGAGTAAGACAAGTCTGTAGCCTTTCGCCCCTACTCTTCAATCTGTACATCGAGGAAGCAATGATGGAAATAAAAGAAAGTTTCAGGAGTGGAATTAAAATACAAGGTGAAAGGATATCAATGATAAGATTCGCTGATGACATTGCTATCCTGAGTGAAAGTGAAGAAGAATTAAATGATCCGCTGAACGGAATGAACAATCTAATGAGTACACAGTATGGTTTGAGAGTAAATCGGAGAAAGACGAAGGTAATGAGAAGTAGTAGAAATGAGAACAGCGAGAAACTTAACATCAGGATGATGGTTACGTAGTCAATGAAGTTAAGGAATTCTGCTACCTAGGCAGTAAAATAACCAATGACGGACGGACGAAGGAGGACGTCAAAAGCAGACTCGCTATGGCAAAAAAGGCATTTCTGGTCAAGAGAAGTCTACTAATATCAAATACCGGCCTTAATTTGAGGAAGAAATTTCTGAGGATGTACGTCTGGAGTACAGCATTGTATGGTAGTGAAACATGGACTGTGGGAAAACCGGAACAGAAGAGAATCGAAGCGTTTGAGATGTGGTGCTATAGACGAATGTTGAAAATTAGGAGGACTGATAAGGTAAGGAATGAGGAGGTTCTACGCAGAATCGGAGAGGAAAGGAATATGTGGAAAACACTGAAAAGGAGAAGGGACATGATGATAGGAAATCTTCTAAGACATGAGGGAATGACTTCCATGGTACTAGTGGGAGCTGTAGAGGGCAAAACTGTAGAGGAAGATAGAGATTGGAATACGTCAAGCAAATAATTGAGGACGTAGGTTGCAAGTGCTACTCTGAGATGAAGAGGTTAGCACAGGAAAGGAATTCGTGGCGGGCCGCATCAAACCAGTCAGTAGACTGATGATATTCTCGCACTTGTCAGCTCTTGCCGTCTTCGGAATTGTATGGATGATGCTTTTCCGAAAGTCAGATGGTATGTCGCCAGACTCATATATTCTACACACCAACGTTAACAGTCGTTTTGTTGCCACTTCCGCTAATGATTTTAGAAATTCTGATGGAATGTTATCTATCCCTTCTGCCTTATTTGACCGTAAGTCCTCCAAAGCTCTTTTAAATTCCGATTCTAATACTGGATCCCCTATCTCTTCTAAATCGACTCCTGTTTCTTCTTCTATCACATCAGACAAATCTTCACCCTCATAGAGGCTTTCAATGTATTCTTTCCACCTATCTGCTCTCTCCTCTGCATTTAACAGTGGAATTCCCGTTCCACTATTAATGTTACCACCGTTGCTTTTAACGTCACCAAAGGTTGTTTTGACTTTCCTATATGCTGAGTCTGTCCTTCCGACAATCATATCTTTTTCGATGTCTTCACATTTTTCCTGCAGCCATATCGTCTTAGCTTCCCTGCACTTCCTATTTATTTCATTCCTCAGCGACTTGTATTTCTGTATTCCTGAGTTTCCCAGAACATGTTTGTACTTCCACCTTTCATCAATCAACTGAAGTATTCCTTCTGTTACCCATGGTTTCTTCGCAGCTACCTTCTTTGTATCTATATTTTCCTTCCCAACTTCTGTGATGGCCCTTTTTAGAGACGTCCATTCCTCTTCAACTGTGTTGCCTACTGCGCTATTCCTTATTGCTGTACCTATAGCGCTAGAGAACTTCAAACGTATCTCGTCATTCCTTAGAACTTCCGTATCCCACTTTTTAGCGTATTGATTCTTCCTGACTAATGTCTTGAGCTTCAGTCTACTCTTCATCACTACTATATTGGGATCTGAGTCTATACCTGCTCCTGGGTACGCCTTACAATCCAGTATCTGATTTCGGAATCTCTGTCTGACCATTATGAAATCTGAAATCTTCCCCTATCTCCCGGCCTTTTCCAAGTATACCTCCTCCTCTTGTGATTCTTGAACAGGGTATTCGCTGTTACTAGCTGAAACTTATTACAGAACTCAATTAGTCTTTCTCCTGTTTCATTCCTTGTCCCAAGCCCATATTCTCCTGTAACCTTTTCTTCTACTCCTTCCCCTACAACTGCATTCCAATCGCCCATGACTATTAGATTTTCGTCCCCCTTTACATACTGCATTACCCTTTCAATATCCTCATACACTTTCTCTATCTGTTCATCTTCAGCTTGCGACGTCGGCATGTATACCTGAACTATCGTTGTCGGTGATGGTCTGCTGTCGATTCTGATTAGAACAACCCGGTCACTGAACTGTTCACAGTAACAGACCCTCTGCCCTACCTTTCTATTCATAACGAATCCTACCCCTGTTATACCATTTTCTGCTGCTGTTGATATTACCCGATACTCATCTGACCAGAAATCCTTGCCTTCCTTCCACTTCACTTCACTGACCCCTACTATATCTAGATTGAGCCTTTGCCTTTGCCCTTTTCAGATTTTCTAGTTTCCCTACCACGTTCAAGCTTCTGACATTCCACGCCCTGACTCGTAGGAGATTATCCTTTCGTTCATTATTCAATCTTTTCTAATGGTAACCTCCCCCTTGGCAGTCCCCTCCCGGAGATCCGAATGGGGGACTATTCCGGAATCTTTTGCCAATGGATAGATCATCATGACACTTCTTCAACTACAGGCCACGTGTCCTGTGGATACAGGTTACGTATCTTTAATGCAGTGGTTTCCATTGCCTTCTGCATCCTCATGTCGTTGATCATTGCTGATTCTTCCGCCTTTAGTGGCAATTTCCAACCCGTAGGACAAGAGAGTGCCCTGAACCTCTCTCTATCCGCTCTTCCGCCCTCTTTGATAAGGCCGTTGGTAGAATGAGGCTGACTTCTTATGCCGGAAGTCTTCAGCCGCCAATGCTGATTATTTCATCAAAATTTTAGCAGTGGCGGGGATCTAACCCGGGACCGAAAACGTTTTGATTATGAATCAAAGACGCTACCCATAGACCACGGGTGCTGCCTAGTGCACTAGTACTTAGTGCTTATAATAAACTTACTGTTCTATATGAACCAAGCAAGAACATTTTTCATTTCAATCGGTAGAAATCGGTAAAATAAAAAAGCAGTAAACAATATATTTTCTCAAGTCATGTCGCTTTTCTTCTGTTACGGACATTAGTGAGCAGCAACTTACTCTTTGTTTTTCTTCGTGTGGTCATCCTCTTTCTTTTTACAGTCGTGCATGGACGTTATTAAAGGATTGCATCTGCATGATTTAAAAAGCTGAAAAATGCTAGAGGGGATAAAAGAAGAAGGATAGCTGTTAGTGGGGAAGCTGCTATATGTACACTTTTCCTTGACTTACTACAGTCTGCCGACAATTTTTTTGTGCCGTGAATTATTTTATAAAGCTAAAGTAAATTCTAAGTTACTGTTGAGATCCTAAGAATAAGGAGCCAGCATTATATTTCTGTGAAGAAACTCACTGGTTCTGTAATCTAGCGGAACTTGTGCAATGGTGCTTATCAGTATTTATTGAAAGTGTAGAAAAATGCCGAAAAAACATTTACATCTTCAAACAGTAGCATGGTTCATCACAACAGAAATCAAATGTAGACAAGCGACATCCTGTCATACCGAAAATAAACGAGCACAGTGGAAGAAATGTCGCTGTAACGGCATGAGTATGCTGGCTAAGACATTTGGCACTGAGCAGAAGGAGTAGTGGGATTTCACATCCAGTAGAGGATAGGTCATTAAATACCACCGTGCATTCGCTTTGAGGGATGATGGAGAAGGACATCACCTGTGGCCGTTTCGAATGAACCGTACCAGTATTTGCTTGGCAAACTTTAATCTGCGTCACTGGCTGTAATTGAAACTCCCAGGCTCCTGATTGTGTCCTCCAGCCCAGGGTCGGTGTTAGGATGATGGTGGAAGGGTGGCGAGGGGGGACGGGGAGGGGCAAAAGTACGCAAGCATCCGAAAACGGACTACAGATCACGGTGTATAACTAGAAAGAAACGAAACGTAAGTTTTAAAATGTGCACCTACGAAGATTGGACAAAAATATGTAAACAGCTAGAGAAATGCACGCTCGATCACAGATGCAAACGGTAACCAATCCTGTCGGTCGTGTTGTTGTAATTGACTCGAACGGCACACTGTGCCGTGTCCTCGGTATGTTGCAAGAGCCAGTCGTGGCCAGAAAAGTGAGTTGTGAGGGCATAATATTGAAGCTAAGTGATTTCGAACATGGGTAAACTGATGGTCTCTTATGGTCAGTGCTGCCGTAACCAATGGGGCCCATGTGTTTGGTGTTTCAAGAGGCACCGTATCGAAGATTTATGCTGCATACAGGGAAAGTGGAAAAAATCATCCGCTACGTCAGAATGCGGAGAAAATTGCGTTTTGAGTGATCGTGACCGGTGTTCACTGGACAGGGGCAAATTGTTGTTCTCTTATGCTGATCGGAGCTAAAGTGTTTCGTACTTCACGAGGCACAGTACCGAAGATTTACGATGCATACACGGCAAATGGAAGAACATTTCCCGTTACGTCACAACGTGGACGAAATTGTATGTTGAGTTATGGACAGACGGACACTGAAGGACGTTGTAACGAAAAATAGGAGAATGCCAGCTGCAAAAGTGACTGAGTAATTGAACGTGGCACTGGCAAACTCTGTTATCATAAAAAAACAACACGAAGGGATCTTCATAAGCAGGCAGTTTCATGGAGAACTGAATTCCAAAAGTAGTTATCTGTGATTCAAATGACCATGAAGAAAATGTGGTGGCTACTCTGTAAAGCTAGAGCAATCTGAAGAAATCGTTCCATCGAATGAGTCATTCTTCTCACTGTTTCCAACTTCTGGCTGAATTCACATCCCATGAGTGGAACATGGCGAGGATTCGGCGATGATTTGGATTTCCATAGCGCGGTACTACGTAGGTGCAGTGGTTACTCTGCAAGGTCGCAGCATTATGTGACCGATTTTTCTGATCAGGCCTATCCCGTGCTACAATATTTGTTTCCCAAAGGTGGTTCTGTGTTAGAATATGGCAGGGCTTCACACAGCTCGCAGGACGACTCATCCAGGACTGGTTTTGCGAACACGAGGATAAATGGTCACTGCAACCTGGCCAACTGTGTCAATCTCAGTATTATCGAGCCATTGTGTTCTGCTTTTATAAGATGGTGCGTGATCGATATCCACGTTGGTTATCGTTATCTGAAATTACCATTATTTTTCAGGAAAAACAGCATAACTTTCCCTTGAAACTCATAGAGGACCGGCATTCAGCTGCTCCGCGACAGTTGGAAGCTGTTTCGAATGTTTATGGATTTCCTACACTGTATTACACAGTAATGTGTTGTGGTTTTGCTGTTTCCATATTTTTCTGCAGCCCCTTTACGATACTGAACGACACTCCTGAGCGCTGGAGACCATTACTGAACCTGAAGGATGGCTTTTAAAAAACGTATGTAGCTAGTAGGCAGATTAATACAGAGGACTACGGTTTCGCATGTGAGGCTCCACCTATACATGGGCTATTGCAGAGAATAATATATTATTCTTACATACGTGCAACTATGGTAATATTTGTGAACCTATTTCAATTTTGATGATTTGATACAAGATTTTAATGGAAATATACGAAATTTTCTTAATCGAACTAAGAAGAATGCATTAACGATGAAATAGATTTATTTTTAGTCGTATGGAACATATATGTTACATAACATGTACGAATATGAAATGCACTTATTTCAGACGTCAGGCCATACGTTAGATTTAGGTTCCGCATACCGACTGAGCTGCGGCGCTCGTTTCGGAAAGTTTAAAACCTTTTTGGATTAGCTTCATGTGGGTTTTTAAATCATATTCACTAATAAAAGCATTAAATGTTTTAAAAACATTTCGTGCGTTCCAAAACTTTTAGTGTAGCGTACAGATAAAAGTGTTAAATTGGGGTGTTCCCTATATTTAACTTCAGCAACCAAATATATCGAAAACGACACATCGTACGACAAAAGTGTTACAGATAAAGAGTGAAAATTACTGAAGGAGACATCTGTATGTTCTAAAACTGACCACCTTCTAATCACCCCTCCTTCGCAGGTGGGGCCAACTTCTTTTTTTTCATATGGAACTCACTTTTTAATGAATTTTCATATTCTACATCAAACACTACATACGGTTTATTCAAATCATTGTTTTCCATGAGCGTAGATGGTACTGTAAGCGACAAATATGAAGTGTGCTTGTTCTTGCAATTAACAATCGATGCATTTGATTCTACATTACGTTTACCATGTAGATGCAAATCTTTGTATACCGACGGTTGATACTGATGTTCAGACGTTACGTGAATGATGCACATGTGGTTGTGCAGCACAAAGAATATGGCTAGACACTGACATTTCTGCAAAAAACATTATTTGTATGGTAACGTGATTTTCTGTTCCCTGCGAGGTTACTTGTGATGAGACCCCCAATCATCAGAATACTTGATATAGGTGGCCGCCCTGGAATACAGCCATCAGCGTGTTTGAATTAGGTGTGTCTTCCCATCCAACCGCCGTAACTCCCGCGCAGGCCGCTACGCGACGAACAGTGGAATACAAACCACAACCGTTGTAATAGGGTAAGATGTCAATGACATGATAGCCAAAGGCGCATGGGCCATCGATACTTACCAAAATCTAGCACAGGAATGATGAGAGGCGAGGAGATTCACCGAAATCGAGCAACCCAATGGAGGGAAGCAAGAGAACTCTCCGATATCAAGCCTCCCTATGGGAACCAAAGTATTGCAATCACTACGTTGACCTTAGATCATGCTAAACATTCTTTCTAACTAGACAGAAAAAATCTTAACTGAATTGTACTGTACAATCAAATATGCAACACTGAAGTAAGTTTCGAACATAAAAACCAACCGTTGGAACACAAACGTTCACATTCACCTCGTAAATGAAATGTAGAATTAAATGCCTCGGTTCTTAATAACAAAAAATACTTCATTTTTTTTTTATTACAGCGCCATCTGTCACGAATGTAGAACTATGGTTTGAGTAAACAGTAAATATTTTTTGGCGTTGAATCCCAGTATGCAATAAAAAGAGTCGGGTGTTCCCATTTGAGAACACAAAGTTAACGTTGTCCTAACAAGGAGGGGCGGTTAGGAAGCGGCCAGTTGTAACGTATACAGATGTCCGCTTTACTAATATTAATTTTTCATCTAGAACATTTTCTTCGTAAGACGCGTCGTTTAGGAAATATTAGTGTTCTCCAGTTAAAACACACTCCCTGTACACAAAACGTTTCATTATTTGGCACCTAAAACTTTTATATTTGGTACGTTCTTCTTTCTATCGTTTCAAAACAATTTTCGCTGGTCAGAGCAATAGGGCGACATTTCAGACAAAAGTGTTTACGTTTCGGTCATTATAAAACAGTTTATGCTTTCGCTTTTGATTACTTGAGAAGGCGATCAGCCGGCTGAAGTACATTGTCAGTCAGTGTCTACTGTGAGATACTATAGAGGCCCAGCGATCAAAGGCAAGTTTTGAGAAGCCGAGATTACAGGACCGAATTCGCCGAATTCGTTTCTACGTTTTCATATCGTAGCATCAGATAGTTTTATGTTTTTTTAAATTTTTTTTATAATGGAAGCCAATGGCCTGAGTGGAAATCTGTGTTACACAGCTTCATCAGGTTATCAAAAACGAAAGCTTAAGGCTGACACAAACGCCAGAGAAGAGGAAAACATTCTTACTGCTTGGGACACTAGATAATCCAGCATAGTCGGGAGAGCCAGAAGGACGTATTGATGACTTTGAGGCTACCTTAACTGACAGTGAGCAGGATGAGGATTCTCAGAGACAAAGGACCAGGTTAGCTCTACAGTTCATTTATAGGTGATGACGATTCTTGTAGTTTAGGTACTTATGAACGAAGCTATCGTGGAAAAATTAGTGACATTTTTCATAAATTTTGCGGCTGTTGATATGCGAGAGAGGCGTTGGTTACAAACTTCTGTAGTATCGGCACGACAGAGATGGGACCACGTTGATCAAATCAAAGGGAGGGGCAACAATAAGGGTGGCTTTTGAAAATGGCTGGACTGCACACAAAAATTTGAATGCAGTGGTATTAGATCTCGCAGCATGATATCGCCAAAATCACTTCAGAAACTGACACATGGTTTAACAGCTTTATCGGCAGGGAATGAGAAGTGTGCTTTCGATATTGGTCACTGGAGTGAAAAAAACGCTTCAGCAGTTTAGAGGTGGAAGAAGCAGTTAGGCGAGGACATGAGTAGTAGAGAAAAAAACTGCCACAGGACGGAATAACTAATCAACCTTTCCCTTCAAATGTGTTTGAGCGCACCTGGAAAAAAGGGGAAATATCGAAAAGAGACTGGTTTATTTGGGCGATTGTTTTCTGAATGCGCTCATGTCTCTAAGTCTGATATGGATGTTCGCTACGGCTGGTGAGTATCAATATGGTGGGAAAAGCTGAAACGGAAAGCGAGTTAATACGGAATCAGCGCTGATCACTTGGTATGGTGTAAAACGAAACGCGGTATATAGTAGTTCAGCCGTATAAAATCTTTTAGACGGAAACATTGTAAGAGACGAGCAGCATTTGACGAAAGAATTGCACAATTTGAAGAAATGAGGAAGAGAGGCTGGAACACGATGAAGTATTAGCCTAGCCAGCTACGATTACAAGCTTTCAATGCAGTTAATACGAATGTATAATAACGTTACCGTGACTGCTGGTGTTTGGTTCCACGAATTTCTGCTCATAACAAGAGCACAGGTGCAACGTGGAACACTTTTGGCGGTTGATGGAAGCTTTTGGTAGTGTGTCAGCTGAGCCGCTGATCTCCAGATGCGTAAAAAACGGAATTATATTGGCAGAAAAAACAACAGTATCCGTGAGAACAATACAGGCGACAATCAAGCGGCAAATTCACGAACATATCCTCCACCTATGGCAGTAATGACGCACGTATGGGTTTCAGCAAAAAAAAAAAAAAAAAAACTGAGACAGGGAAAAAATTCCCAAAGTGGTCCGACACACTTCTTGACCAGCGATAGAGTTCGTCCCCGCCTACTGGCAGTAGAAGAGAAATGAGTTTGATTGTGGTGATAAAAGTGCGTCAGAATGTACTGCCTGGGGATATTGATCGGCAGCAGCTCAATTGGCATGAAAGTTACTGCAAGAAATTACTGCTTTGTGAGGCAGAATATCAGGTTTTGTAAAACACTGTCAACGCTATTTCGTGGTAAGCTCGGGTAGCGTGTTCTCTTATCAATGAAGCCCTTTCTAGTGCTCTATGAGATGTTGAGACAGAATATCAAGTAGTAATGTAGCAAAGGCAGAAGAGATCAATGTGCTGCGTCTCGCAACCCAAGGAACTACACTGCTGTCCAAAATTAAGGCAACAAACGGATTTTTTTCAAGGTTGCTTTCATTTTTCCACAAAACGATATAAAAGGAGATGATAAAGGAGAAAGCGTGTGAAGAATACGGAATATGAACATTTGCAACTTCCATAACAGTAGACAAAAGGTTCTTCATACAATCTGTTGGCTTCTGTCTCGAATTCTACGGTCGCCATACGTCTGATGATTTTTCTGACATTTCGCCAGCAAGAGTGGCTGGCATTGTCAAAGTTTCACCCTCCATTGCTGGTGGAGGACTGGAACTGAGCTCGTGGCCACAGACTACATGAATCTCTAGCGCCAACGTCCGAGGGCTTCTCCACGATCGGAAATGGTTCAAATGGCTCTGAGCTCTATGGGACTTAACATCTGAGTAAGAACTACTTAAACCTAACTAACCTAAGGACATCATACACATCCATGCCCGAGGCAGGATTCGAACCTGCGACCTAGTAGCCACGCGGTGCCGGACTGAAGCACCTAGAACCACTCGGCCACACCGGCCGGCTCTCTGTGGTCATTTCTGGTGCTGTGCTAATCTTGCTACTGAAGGTGTTCTCGTGTTTGTGTGTTTCTACAGTTTCTCTGAATAATCAGGTGTGATAGCTCTTCTCTACAGCCAGAGCTTCCTTGTCGGCGAATTTTACTACGTGGTCGGTCTTACACAGTGGCTGCCATGTCACAGCCGATTTCTCCACCTGCCACAACCTGCAATGTTTTTGAAGTTCTGTATTCCTGGTTCTGATGGATCGTCCAGTCATTGCAACAGAAACTTGTCCGCAAGTACATGGTATGCGGTATATTCCTGACATTGCAAGTGGGTACCTTTTCCCCTTTGCGCCCTGAGACACTCTTTGATTTTCTTTGTCGGTTTGTAAATAGTGTTTACACTGTGCTTTCGCAATATATGGTTGACTCCGTCCGTCACTCAGCACAGAAGCCCTACCACCTCGGCTGTATGGATTACCTAAGATCCAGAATAATAAAGTTGTACTAAGACCGATTGTTGGATCTCTGGCGCACCGACGTATAAACTGGCATAACACTTGGCCTCTCTGCTCCAGCCACACGTGGGGAAGACTGACGCATACATTAAGGACTCAGGACATTTCACTGAGAAACTGAAGAAATTAAAACTTGCACCATACGACCACCAGGTCAGCTTTGCTTACAAAAGTGGAACACAGGGACTCTCTGACGCACGTCGGTTCCATCTTCCCGCAAGACATCACAAAGCTCTTTCGTGTATGTCTCACCATGCGCTATTTCACGTGGAATGGCAACTTCTATGAACAGCTAGAAGGCACCGCCATGGGTAGTACTCTTAGTCGAGTGGTGGTCAATTTCTTCAAGGAAAACTTCGAAGCATAGGCACTGGACTTGGTACTTAAAGTATGGTACATAAACGTCTATGATACTTTCGTTGTGTGGAGCCACGGTGAAGAACAGCTCGGTGTCTTCCTAGGACACCTGAACAGTCTCCATGCCAACATAAAAGTTACTATGGAAGTATAGAAGGACAAGAAAACTAACATTTCTGGACGTGACTTGTGGAATAATCGGGTCTACTAACGGATGTTTGTGTCGCTCTGGCCCAATATTTCGGCTACGTAACTCGTTGCCTTCTTCAGGTGCTACCTGAGACTGCCGCATTGAACCACTTAATAAACCGAGACTGCGGTTACCAGCTCAGCTCGGCGTAGAGTCCGGCCCTGGAGCTTATCAGAGCCCAGCGAAAGGAACCAAGAAGTAGTAACACCACAGGAGCAGCGCCAGGCGGGCGCGGACAGCGAACGGAACGCCCGACGCGAGAAGGGCCTCAGACAGGTGCCACAACTGCAGATGGTGGACGAGGTGGGCGCGGACGTCCGTGTGAGCACCAGGGAAGGGCCAAAACCTTAGGAGCAGCACCAGGAGGACGCGGACCGCGAACGGGAACGCCCGACACAGGACAGGCCTCAGACAGCTGCCACAGTTGAGACCAAGTGGAGCGCGGGCGTCTGAGGGACCACCATGGAAGAGACAACACATTACAGGCAGCGCCAGGCGGGCGCGTACGGCAGAGCACCCAGCGCCCTCTGGGCATAAATATTGGAGAAGATCCTCCAATACGGTAGTCTCAGGTAGCACTTGAAGAAGGCAACGAGTTACGTGTCCGAAATATTGTGCCAGAGCGACACAAACATCCGGCAGTAGACCCGATTATTTCACACGTCAAGATCTCGGTGGGAAAGCCTGAAGAGTTACATCAGAAGACTCATTTCTGGACGTGCTGGTCACAAGGGGTGGTGAAAACCTAGGCCGCAGCGTGTATCGAAAACCGACACACACGGATCAATACCTGCACAAACTATCAAATCACCACCCGAGCCAGAAAAGAGACTTGCTTAGAACGCTCGTATCACAGACTAGATGAATAATTGAGCCACAGTACTTAAGACGCAAAATACAGCATTTGGAGAGTGTTCTGAGAAGCAAGAGGTATTCCACAAGTGATATTAGAAGCATAATAGAGCCAAACACGCGGCGAAGTAGGAAATCGGGAAAAGAAATGTCGGGTACGGCCTTTCTGCTATACATTACTAAGGTCACGGACAGAGTTGTCCGTATATTGTACAAACACGGCGTAAAGACTATTTATGTAACAGGGCATTAAGTAGAAGGGCTGGGGCTGAGAAGGTAATCGTAATTCAACAATTCTAAGCATAATTTTTTTAAACCCTCAATTTTTAAAAACAACACGGAATAACTGATTTAAAACGATATGCCAGAAAAGAGTTTACAATGTAACGTTTAATTTAATTTAATGTGGTACCTTAGACAAGAAAAACTTTACAACCAGACGTTAATATAACATGTGCTTGTCGTAGCAAAATTAATGCATTTCCTCATTCATCTATCTTTGCTCAATGCAGTTACAAAAGAAAACACAAGTATCAGAATATACGCCACAGCTGAGCCACATAGAACACGCCCGGTATTCAGATCCTGGGCGACGACCGTTCCAATCATCACAGCTCACTATAACTAAGAAAGGTTAATGATCGGTACTATTCGCGGTGTCACCGATACCGACCAAAGGCATCTTCTGTCCGGAACACGTCGTATAGTTTTAATTTTGTGGCACAATCATCAGGATATGTACATACTGTCTGCAAGAGGTGCTTGGAATAGAGTTAGTGGCCAAGAAGTAAAAGTTTAAACGCCTTGCAAGACGCGGCACAATTTGTACGCATCTCATTGTTTATGGTGTGGGTCCCTGTAGTCATGTCCTAGTTAATGAACCACGGGCAACGTATGAGTGGCCAAGTAAGTGGTCCCGACAGTCGGGATACCAGTTACTTTGGAAGAAGGCTGGGCATCTCGGACATATTCTGAGTCATGGTCACCTTTGTGCTCATACGGCAAAGACTACCAAATCCACCGGTTAGTCCCTCAACCGTTAGGGGTAAAACCCAATGGGGCTCTGGGCAAGTAAGGCTAGCAACCTGCTTCCCTGGTACTTTAAATATGATGCTGGCAACAATCAGAGCAAAATGCCTCGGACCTTTGGAGCTGACGGAGTCCCACCTCTAACTGAAAAACCAGGGACTCCTAAGATACGACTTGGCAAACAAACGGTAATGAGATGAGGAGCTATTAATATCAATTGGGGCTACTCAGGGAAGAAGGTAGAGTTGGCAGAGGCAGCAAGTAAGATGGGGCTGGACCTTTTAGCTGTTAGTGACATTCGGGTAAGGGGTGAGAAAGAAGAGGAAGTGGGAGAATACAAGGTCTACCTGTCAGGAGTCGAAGCAGGAACAGCACAATGGGGTGTAGGGTTTTACATCAGAAAAGAAATGAAACCCCGCGTAGTTGCAATAAGGTATGTAAACGAACGACTGATGTGGATAGATTTGACAGTGTCTAGCAAGAAAATTAGGACTGTGTCAGTATATTCGCATTGTGAAGGGACAGATCAAGATAAGATGGATAGTTTTTATGAGGCACTCAGTGATGCAGTTGTTAGAGTAAAGGACAAGGACAGTGTTCTGCTCATGGGGGATTTTAATGCCAGGACTGGAAATCGAACAGAAGAGTATGAAAAGGTTATGGGTAAATTTGGAGAGGATATGGAGGCCAACAGAAACGGGATACAACTCCTGGATTTCTGTGCCAGTATGGGCTTAGTAATCACAAACTCCTTTTTTAAACATAACAACATTCACCGGTATTCTTGGGAAGGCAGGGGAACCAGATCTGTCACTGACTATATAATAAAAGATCAGGAATTCAGGAAGGCTGTGAGGGACACACATGTATTCAGGGGATTCTTTGATGACACTGGTCATTATTTAATCTGCAGTGAAATTGGGATTGTGAGACCGAAAGTGCAGGAGGTCAGATCCATATGTAGGAGGATAAGAGTGGAGCAACTTCAGGATAAGGAAATCAGGCACAAGTACATAACAGCGATCTCAGAAAAGTACCAGTTAGTTGAATGTAGTCAATTACAGTCATTGGAAAAGGAATGGACAAGGTACAGGGACACAGTACTAGAAGTGGCTAAGGAATGTCTTGGAACAGTAGTGTGTAAAAGTAAAATGAAGCAAACAGCATGGTGGAATGAGATAGTCAAAGAAACCTGTAAAAGGAAAAAGAAGGCGTATCAAAAATGGCTACATACTAGAACTCAGGTACACAGAGAATGTTATGTTGAAGAAAGAAACAAAGCCAAACAGGTAATTGCAGCATCCAAGAAGAAATCTTGGGAAGACTTTGGAAACAGGTTGGAGACTTCGGGTCAAGCTGCTGGAAAACCATTTTGTAGTGTAATTAGCAGTCTTTGAAAGGGAGGTAAGAAGGAAATGACAAGTATTTTGGACAGGTCAGGAAAACTGCTGGTGAATCCTGTGGATGCCTTGGGCAGATGGAGGGAATATTTTGAAGAGTTGCTCAATGTATGTGAAAATACGATCATTAATGTTTCAGATTTCGAGGTAGAGTGGGATAGGAATGATGATGGAAATAGGATCACATTTGAGGAAGTTGAGAAAATGGTCAATAGATTGCAGTGCAATAAAGCAGCTGGGGTGGATGAAATTAAGTCAGAACTCATCAAATACAGTGGAATGGCAGGTCTTAAATGGCTACACAGGATAATTGAAATGGCCTGGGAGTCGGGACAGGTTCCATCAGACTGGACAAAAGCAGTAATCACACCAATCTTTAAACATGGCAACAGAAAAGAGTGTAACAACTATAGAGGTATCTCTTTAATCAGCGTTGTGGGTAGAATCTCCTCAGGTATTGTTGAAAGGAAAGTGCGAGTTGAGGACCAATTGGATGAAAATCAGTGTGGGTTTAGGCCTCTTAGAGGTTGTCAGGACCAGATCTTTAGCTTACGGCAAATTATGGACAAGTGTTATGAGTGGAACAGAGAATTGTATCTACGCTTTATAGATCTAGAAAAGGCATATGACCGGGTTCCTAGGAGGAAGTTATTGTCTGTTCTACGAGATTATGGAACAGGAGGCAATCTTTTGCCAGCAATTAAAGGTCTTTACATGGATAGTCAGGCAGCAGTTACAGTTGACGGTAAATTGAGTTCATGGTTCACAGTAGTTTCAGGGGTAAGACAAGGCTGCAACCTGTCTCCACTATTGTTCATATTATTTATGGATCATATGTTGAAACCAATAGACTGGCTGGGTGAGATTAAGATATGTGAACACAAAATAAGCAGTCTTGCATATGCGGATGACATAGTTGTGATGGCAGATTCGATTGAAAGTTTGCAAAGTAATATTTCAGAGCTAGATCAGAAATGTAATGACTATGGTATGAAGATAGCATCTCCAAAACGAAAGTAATGTCAGTGAGAAAGAGTGCCAAATAGGAGGAACAAAGTTAGAACAGGTGGACCGTTTCAAGTACTTAGGATGCATACAGTATTCTCACAGGATGGCAACATAGTGAAAGAACTGGAAGCAAGGTATAGCAAAGCCAATGCAGTGGGCGCTGAGCTACGATGTACTCTCTTTTACAAGAAGGAAGTCAGTACCAAGACTAAGTTATCTGTGCACCGTTCAATCTTTCGACCAACTTTGTTGTCTGGGAGCGAAAGCTGGGTGGATTCAGGTTACCTTATCAACAAGGTTGAGGTTACGGATATGAAAGTAGCTAGGATAATTGCAGGTACTAGTAGATGGGAACAATGGCAGGAGGGTGTCCACAATGAGGAAATCAAGGAAAAACTGGGAATGAACTCTATAGATGTAGCAGTCAGGGAGAACAGGCTTAGATGGTAGGGTCATGTTACACGCATTGGAGAAGCAAGGTTACCCAAGAGACTCATGGGTTCAGCAGCAGAGGGTAAGAGGAGTCGGGGCAGACCAAGGTACCTGGATTCGGTTAAGAATGATTTCGAAGTACTAGGTTTAACATCAGAAGAGGCACCAATTTTAGCACTGCATAGGGGCACATGGTGGAATTTTATAAGGGGACTATGCTCCAGACTGAACGCTGAAACGCATAATCAGTCTTAAATGATGATGATGATGATGACTCATTGTTTATGACGTCATATCTGCTTAACTAGGTGTCGTACATTGATATTATTTTGCAGTTACATTCAGTGCCACAAGCATATCCTGTCTTCAAGATGCGTCGCGAATACAGTTAGTAGTAAACAACTAATAAATTACGTCATGCCTCATGCGGTACTCTTGCTTCATAAAAGCGGAAAAGTACTAAGCGACTAGCATTTTTCCTTTTATCATTTGTAGAGATTGTCAACGAAAAAAAGTTTCAAGAAGGTTTGAAATTATATATAAAACTATTGCAGTTTACCAAGTGCTCTCACCCTCAAGTGAGTGAAGTCTGGGAATTCACGAGTCGCGGACTGCGCTTCTTTTTCACCCCACCCCTTTGATAGGTAGGTGGCTCTTGTCCCCAGAGCGATTGCTGCCTGACAACATGGGGTATCTATGCCAAGTTTGGTTGAATTCGGTCCAAGAGATTAGGAGGAGATGTGGAACATAGATACCCATACACACTTACATACACACATTATTATAACATGTACAGATTACGTTCCATATCCTTAAAGGTATTGGGATCTACTCACATAATGACACAATAAGGGGTCAGTGACTTTTCATCCAGAAACCAGAGATAATGATAATGGGCTAAAAGCAATCTCAACAGGTAACTGGTAGGAGAGAAATTCCAGTTCCCACATTTGCCTTATAGACAAGGTAAACCTACAGGTAACCTTGGGCAGAATTAGTGATTGGGAAATTTACTTAATGTGTGTATCGCTTATTTCACCAGGAGTTGGGGGGAGCTGGGTCGGCTGGTGGCTAGCCTTTTTAAAAGAAGCCACTTTGGCGATTTGCGCGTAAATGAGGATGGCGTGATGATAACTCTGCCACCCAGCCTCAAGCCGAAATAATCGCAGCTCGGCGGGGAATAGAACCAGGGGCCCTGTGTACGATAATTAGCAACGCTTAGCACAAGATGATCTCCTACAACTTAGAAATATACCAGTGACATAACACTCAGAGAAACGTACTAAGAATATTAATTTAAAACTGAACAAATTAAAATGGGTAACCAATTTATACAGTATGAAGGACCAAAGCGCCTCCGAGAGAAATAATTGCTGCTGCTCCATTCCGAAATTCGATGAATACGCTCCCCAGTGGCGAAAGCTGTCAAAGACAATGATTTTTTTTTCATATCAGATTAAACGGGATTCCACATTTCAGTTATCTGCAAGTATAACTCATATTGATTCCTTTATACCATAGTCTCATTATGATATCTAGAAGCAAATACTTCGGCCTCATCATACATAATTTTTGTCTTTCGTCAGTTTGGTAAATTTCTCAGGTTTATCAGTCAGCTGTGGCGACTGCGCTTATCACGTATGTTGTGAACGGTGTGAATATACTTCCCAATATACTTTTACTCACAATGGCAAGGTGATTGTATGATACGGCTGCAGATGTGACAACAATATCATCAACAAATATACCGTAAAAGTATGCGGTCACAATAATAACGGATGTTATAACTGAAATGAAAAATAATCTGCCTGTCAGAAAAGGTGAAGTACTAAAGAAAACATGGTCAGTTGACAAAATACCTTCGTAAGGGTACCGGTACACCATCGACGGATATGTAAATGATTTAAGTTTCAGTTATCTGTGAGAGGTATAACGACCACAAGAGTTTGTATTCAACGTTGTAGCAGGTCTGGTAGTGTATATCAGATGTTATTCCTGGCTCCACTTCCTTCATCTGTCGTCTGACGTCCCTCTGGTTTGAGGCCACTAAGATATTTGCTCGAGGTTGTTGATGGGGCCGGGGCTCGTTATGGCTTCTTGAGTTAGAGTGTGGTGACGGATCGAGGAGGACGTTGTGAACAGTTCGCCCAGCGCGTAAAGGCGAACACTACCGCAAGCGTCTTGACCACAGAGTCCGGCGAGCGGCACATTTGTGGGCAGATTTGAATCCGTCTTCGTTCGTATCGTGGCCAGCCAGCTCTGGCACTTGTCACTCCGATGAGAGAGTTGAAGCCAGTTTCGCTGTGCTGAATTCTGGACCCTCCTTTGGAACCGGCAAGCTTCAGCTTCGATTCTTCAGGTATCTTTTGAATTTTCAGATCTTAACTGTTATTTAATTATTGATACCTATAGGTCTGTTTCAATGATTGCGATTTCTTAGCTAATCGATTTCTCCATCACTTGGTTCCTTGAACTGTGGCTGTTGTTCGTTTTTCTTTAGTCGATACTGGCCCTAGTCTTTGTTAATAGAATATCTTAAAGTGTGCAAGCCGATGGTGGTTCCTGAGCTGGAGCCATAAAGTGTTTCTCGTATGCTATGGCCGGATTACCCCCTCCCCCCCCCCCCCTCTGCCACAGTGATCACGCAGTCCCTAGATGACTGAGTTTTAGCCTAACTCCCAGCCAAACGTTTTCCAACACCAGATAAATACAGACGAGTGCAGGCTTTTAGACACGTTCGGGCATTGCACACGTCATCGCTCTGTTACTTGTATTTACTTAGGAAGTGTCTAGGTCTTAAAATTTGCAGTTGCTGAGGCTATGTTATGGGTTAGGGAGCCTAGTTTTCTTTCGGGTGTTTCGGCGTCGTTGTGGAGGTGGTATCTTGCAGTGACGAGGGATATACCATTTGGCTAGTTATTGTGGCTTTTATGTAATTAACATTATTGTGTTAATATTTCTTCTGCCGGTCTGTATTCAACGAATACAGCCGTGGAAAGGCGGTCCTCTCATTGTAACCTTTTCTGGACTTCCTGTTTGGTCTAGTCTTCTGCTATTTGCGTATAAGACATCTGGTGCACACCTTGTGCAGAGACAATTCAACTCTTGTTTACTTAACTCAAGCAGTTGTTATTGAAGGCGTGCCCACTTTCTGTTTTGTACTTTACGTAACTGAATCTGTTATTAAAGAAGGCCTGCTTATTTCCTGTTTGGTAATTTCACTTAACTGGAGCTGTTATCATTGAAGGCCTGCTTGTTTTCTATTTAGTAATTTCAATTAACTGAAGCTATTATTATTGAGCACCTGCCTGTTTCCTATTTGGTAATTTTACTTAAGTATAGCTGTTGTTATTGAAGGTCTGACTGTTTGACTTTAATAATTTGCTTAACTGAAAGTGTTATCATTGAAGGCTCATCTGTTTTCTATTTGGTAATTTACTGTTGTTATTGAATACCTATCTCTTTTCTGTTTGGTAATTTTACTTAACTGAAGCTGCTATTAAAGAATGCTTCGCTGCCTTTCTATTTGGTAATTTTACTTAACAGAAGCTCTTATTAAAGAAGACCTGGGTGTTTTCTATTTGGTAATTTTACTTAATTGAAGTTATTATTAAAGAAGGCCTGCTTATTTTCTATTTGGCAGTTTCACTTAACTGAAGCTGTTATTGTTGATGGCCTACCTGTTTTCAGCTTGGTAATTTTATTTAAATGAAGCTGTTGCTGTTGAAGGGATGACTGTTTTCTATTTGTTAATTTTACTTAACTGAAGCTGCTATTGTTGAAGGCCTACCTATTCCGTTTTAATGCAGTTAAGAGCTGTTTCATAATTTGGGTTCGCTGAAACTCTTAATACTTTAGGCCTACCTGTTTTTATTGCCCTCTTATCGAGATCAGATATCTTACTCAGTCCGTGTTTTATTAGTTGAAATTGTGATCGCCAAAGGCCGAGCTGTTTTAGAGCTATTTATTGCAGAAAGGTAGTAACAGTAAATGACGCATTATGGCACATGGTCGCAACCTTTCATCATACATAACTTTATTCATCATTGTAGATTTAACCATTTTTAAGGATGACAATGCAAATGTAGGAGCTCTTGGAACGAGAGTATATTCGGTGAATGGCCTGGCTTGCCATATCATTTTCCAGAGTTAAATCCCTACGACTACGTGTGGGATGCGTTGGGATGACGTGTGGAAGCACGTCCACATGTACCAACTACTGCCACCAGGTATCAACTGTGATGGTGGAGGAATGGAACTCCCTAGCACAAGGGCTCGTTGAGAACCTCGTGGTCAGCCTGGGATCAGATTGCAGAGCATGCACTGACATCCGTGGTGATCCCACGCCCTATCGAAACCCACGTCTCGCCTTTTGTAGTGTATAGGGAAACATCATAAGCTGTGGTGACTTCAGTGTATTTATCGACTTCGTATAAATGTACTATTCTTGTTCGAGTAATCACGTATTTTTAGTTGCTTCTGTACAACACTGTAGCAGTACTTCTGTGTTCAGTCCAAGTTTCATCGAGTTAAGTTGGTGACACATCGTGCGAATGTTTCTGTTATCCTTAACGGGAGACGCAAACGAAATACATGATACAATATATTCATTCACGAAATACCCAACTTTTAGGTATATAACTGAAATTTTGTACAAAGTGTAACAAGAGTTCAATGCCTGTACTAATTTTCATAATTTTAACTGAATTTTGTTATTGTTAAGTTTTATCTCACAAGGAGTCACAAACGAACATATTTTTAGAAATTTTTCCACAAACTGTCTTGTAAATGTTAAAATACAACCTCGTTATGTATAGGAACTAATAAAAAACATTATTTTAATACATTGAAATATAATGAATTCTTATGTTTAATTACATTTTAACTTTAAAAAATTGGAGAGAAATTCTATATTCTCCTAAATATTAGCATACACGAATGATATTAAATTTACATTTTTAGATATGTTGTAACGTTGTTGCATTAATTTGTTATGAAAGCGGTGCTGATAGACAATAAAAGCGGGTTAAAAGCTGTGAGCTGTCTGGGGCAGTTAACCTTGCATTACTGAGCAACTGTTTCACCAGGTATCCAGTCTAGCTTACCAAATTCCATACCAGACTAACGTTAATTATAATCTTTTAATCGTCATACGACAACCGGTGATATATATATATATATATATATATATATATATATATATATATATATATATATATATATATATATATATATATATAAAAGAGAATGTAAATAAAAAGAAATAAATCGGATTATATTTGGAAATTTATTTTAACATTGATCATTGAAATTTGAGCATATTAAACTTGATTCGTAACTAAACTGGTGCCTTATTTAGGTTTGTGAAAATGTGAGTTTGTAATCTTACGGAACACATCAAATAGGGAGCCAAGATTGGGAGACTACATACAACACTGCATTCATAAAATAACACACGAAGAACGTTGAAACATATGCAAGAGGAAATTAACCACAACCAACCGGTTCAATTTTCACCCAAAGGAAGTTACGTTCGCAGCGCAATCCTTTCCGTCATGAAATTACCACACAGGTATACTAAATTCATACTAACTCTCTGTGAAATCTTCCCGAAAAGAATAGCTGAGGGCTACTTTGATGCTTACACCACATGCTTCACGTGGTTTACACAAAGAGTGTAACTCCACAATAATTTTGATAATTAAAATAAATTACATCGAAACGCAATTTACTAAAGAAAAACCTCGAACTGGTTACTATCATCTTATTATTAACCTGATGGGTCAAATAACTGTATAAGCACGTGGTACTGGTCTCCCAAAGTACACCCCACGTGGGTTGAACATAAATGAAAGTTGCTAGATTGAAAAATATTGTCTAGACGAGACGTTATAATCTCACACACATTCGGATTTAAGATTGATGATCTTAGTTACAGTTACTGATCAACCCGTGGTTCCACTTTACTCACAAAGTAGTGACAAAGCAACTACTAGAAGATATTCTGAACTTCACACTCGAAATACACTGCATTGCAATTTAAGATTACATTAGATATTTTAGAGCTAAACCTGAAATAAAGGTGATTAAATTTTCAGTTAGGCTGAACTTAAGAAATCCATAGTCCTGCGGACTTAGCAGAGACGCGTTTAGCCTAAGATCTTACCACTTCAGACGCTCGCCACGGACAGACTGACCTACCGGGCTCCTACCGAGCGTGCTTCCGTATATAAAACGGAAGTGACAAGAAAGGCAGCTTCCTATACCAACATCACAAGGGACAGACAGGACAATACCAAGGATAGAAACCTCTTTGCTTTTAGAAAGCGTAGCTACCTGTTCCGACGTTGGTCCTACTGTTCTCTAGCAGACAGGCGTGTCTGCTACCATCCAGCATGCAACTAGAAATACATTTGCTCATTCATCCTCTCACACAGAAGGGAAAGGGGATGACAGTATCTTATCATATACAATATATAAAAGAAAGCGGATGTAGGTTCCGTATGGAACTGTGTGACATGAATTACATATAAACTATGTTTTAAAGTGTAGTAGTGTGACAGATCTTTCTTGTTTATGTGTAAAAGTAACACGCTTCACTGCTCAGTCTCCTCCCAGATAGTCAGAAACACCACAGTGAATTTAGAAGAGGAATTTATGCCGTAAATGCCAACAAATTTAAGAAATTAACATGAAAGGAATCCAACAGAGACCTTTCAATGTTTGTTGAACATACTGCAAACGGCATGCCAAAAATTATGGTTCTCTCTTTTCCAGTTTCTAAGAAAAATGTATCTGAGTAATGAATAAGGTGACATTGAAAAATTTCCCTTTAAATTTGAAGTATTTTTCCTTCCCATTCCCCAAAAGGCTACAGAACTTTACTGAGTGATCTCTGGTTGTCAAAACTTGTCTTTCGGCTTCTAGTTTTCTGTCTTGTGTTCTTTGCAAGATCTGCAGTGGATTTCTCAACTGCAGTTGTACGATGTGTGTCAGTCATCTTCAAAATGTCTTGAGCCTTGCAGGCCATTCTTTGCAACATCTTTATCCTCTCTGAGTTGTCGTCATTAAATACAATACCTGCAGCATAAACTGCCATTGTAACTACCGTTGCTGAGCAAGATGTTTCAGATCAGCGGTTCGGTACAAGGGGGTTCGGAGACTCATTAGGGTTTTGTGTTTTCCCATGAACACATTTCTTGAGAAGCTCAGGGTTGGACAGAAACGTGATTGTTGGCCTTCATGGCTTTTGGAATCGATTCAGAAAGACTTTCCTTGTGAATGTAAGGAATGCCACCTCTTTGGATCTGTTTGTAACGACACCAGCTAAAGGAGCACTGATTGTCTGGTTCTCGACGGATGTATCATCGTACCCATCACTGGCATTATTTACTTGCCTGAAGTTTAATGAGGCACGCACACGTTTCTTGCACACCTTCGTAAACACTTTCCGTTGTCATAGCACTATTAAAAAACAGAACAAAATGCGACGAATAAGCTATTCAAATAAAGCAAGGTTTATACAAGTTATCTCATTTTGTTAACAAACATTACAATTGTACGATTTTTTCAAGGGTACAAATAGGTTTTCGTTGATGGCAGTCGCCGGCCGCGGTGGTCTCGCGGTTCTAGGCGCGCAGTCCGGAACCGTGCGACTGCTACGGTCGCAGGTTCGAATCCTGCCTCGGGCATGGATGTGTGTGATGTCCTTAGGTTAGTTAGGTTTAAGTAGTTCTAAGTTCTAGGGGACTAATGACCACAGTAGTTGAGTCCCATAGTGCTCAGAGCCATTTTTTTTTGATGGCAGTCGCACCTGAAGTAATCCATGTTTCCGAAATAAACCCCTTCAGCAGTACAAGAAGTTTACTTTCTATTCACAACAGCATGGCCTGTTCCGTGATATCAACTCACGTCTTTGGGTGTACATCTACAAGACAGGAAACATACAACTGATATTGTGATAAAAGAGAGGTGCCTATCCTAATAATCTATGCTCTCTGACAGCCAAAATTAAATACCCCCACCTCAATAAAGTATTAAGCCATGATAAGAGAAGGAGATGGACTAAACCTTCTCAAAATATGATACTGTTACGAACAATATGCAGGGCGTCATTAATCAAACTGAACCGGGTGGAAAACTGAAATGTTAAGGGTGTTTGCCTACAGTGAAAAGAGCAAACTAGCAACTAAACAAGATAAAAGGTCCCTGCTAGTAACGTTGAAACCCCGATGGAAAAGAAAACTCACTTCATACCAGGACGTGGCGGATAGCAACCCTCCAACAGCTTCGTA
This sequence comes from Schistocerca gregaria, assembly GCF_023897955.1. Lineage (NCBI taxonomy): Eukaryota > Metazoa > Arthropoda > Insecta > Orthoptera > Acrididae > Schistocerca > Schistocerca gregaria. Next base: position 378,249,480 of record NC_064923.1, read on the forward strand.
GCGCAGGGACAAGCTGTTAGTCAACCTGCTCGTAAGTGTCATGTAGGGCACTAGCGCCACCAAACAAATAATGGGGAAAATTTCAAATATTTTCCAAATATTGTGGGTATGACTGTGGCTCCTGTTACCGAGCACTATCATATAATCTATAAAATACTTCAGCTTCAAAGATCGTTAAAACAAAATAGATCAAATGAAAGAGCATGTAACAACACTCGGGGATCAATAAACAAGCAGTCGAAAAATTAGGACTATTTCAGTCTCTCCCAGAATGCTCTGCTCCTTTACTTCTCTATGTAAAACTTTTGGATTATTAGCTATACTCTCGGCACCTAAAGCTCAACCCCTTCCAGTCCATCCCACGTACCTGGTTTTACAACTGGCGCAACTGGTGCAACATAAACCAATAGCGCTGTACTTTTCTAAAGCTACGTTCGTTCAAGATTCTGTGGAATAAAGAACGATGTCTTTGTCTTTTTTGTCCTTAGCTGTTTGCCTACTTTCTGCGAAATCATACCAAGGTATGCTACCCAATGGTAAGCAATGATCTCTTCTTACCCCTCGCCCAACCTCCACAGTATTATTTCATTACCATTTCCAAGACGTCTAGCAATTAGTTACAGATGACATAAAAAAATTATAAAGTGTGATTGAAGTACATAGAAATTCTAATTATGTAACTAATACAGAAACAGATACTGAGGACTCTCTTCGCCAAATGGGTTTCGACACGATGAACACGTTAAGCATTCAGTTTTTTATGGCACTTAAGATGTGACCTTGGTTATGAAACTTCAGAAAAGTACTGTAGCCGGCCGCGGTAGCCGAGCGGTTCTAGGTGCTTCAGTCCGGAACCGCTCGACTGCTATGGTCACAGGTTCGAATCCTGCCTCGAGTGTGGATGTGTGTGATGTCCGCATGTTAGTTAGGTTTAAGTAGTTCTAAGTCCTAGGGGACTGATGACCTCAAATTTTAAGTCCCTTAGTGCTCAGAGCTGAATCATTTTGAAAGTACTGTAAACGAGTTGCACAAGGGGAGTTAAATAAGTGGTGCAGTACACTTTTTCTTGGTTGAAAAAATGGGACATCGTGTAATATTCCTGCTTCAGCTCTATTTTCATGAAGTTCCGATATGTCAAGCCACTGTACGTTCCCTTCAAAGTGGAGTCTTTAACGGAGGTGAGTTCCAAGCAGAGAACTGCCACTGAGTGTATTCTCTATGCCTGTGCATTAACAATCTTGCATTAGAATAGCTATCACAGTAAATATTTATTTCTTAAACTCGGTTTGAAGCAATCTAACTACAATGGCTCTGAAGGAGCTTCATTAACTGAGTAGCCTAGAACTTGAGGGACCTTAAACTTTCATGGTCTGTAAAACTTTGCTCATTAACAAAACCATACAAGTACGTACAAGAAAAGGTAAGTGTGTTCGTCAACAATTAATAATTAAGTAAAGTGCAACAAACTATAACTCTTTAAATAACAAATGTGCAGTCTTTTAAACTACTCAAAATACAGTTGACTGTCTAAATGCCAACAAAACATTAAATTCAAGTTCAAACGCTTTCTCATGAAATGAACACTGATAAAACTTTGTAATTCTGATCGAAGTGCACAAATGCTACAGTTAATAATCTTTTGCACATCAGGTCAACTTTACTATTTTCAGGCAGCTTTTCAAGTAAGGCAAATTATTTAAAAAATTACTGTACTTCGATTTTAAAATACACTGGATGTGGAGTATTTCCTAAACTAAAATACCAAACTTTAGACACTATAAATGCTCAGGTCCTACTCCTCATCCGTCACAAAGGACGACGTACCACTTGCCAGTCAACCACAACTTTTACACTCAACCTGGCTACTTCCGTAGCTGCGGGGCTTCCCCACATCTTGTACATTCAACCCTACGTTCCCTAACTATGGACCAAGTCATTTAAAATACATCATATAACAATCATTCCAGTAGTTACTTAAATCCACAAGCACAGTTTAAAGAACATCGTTAAAAAAATTCACATAACTGAATACATACGTCAAATATTTTCCATGTCACATACAACACTCTACATAGGCAACACTACAAATTGGCATAGAAAAACAGATAGGCCGAAAATAGGTGTTACACATGGAGTAGCACCACACCACCTTTCCTCCAAAGAAGAAGTTGAAAGCGGCACCCTCAGTCGGTAAACTCATGGCGATGGTCTTCCGGGACTCTGTTTCATGACCTCCATGATGGTGCTACGATCAACTTTGAAGTGTATTGTGCTACCCTCAGGAAATGGAAGAAACGACTTCATCCTGTTCATTCCCACAAAAATGAAAACGAATTTCTCCTTCTCCATGACAACGCAACGCCTCACGCTAGTCTACGCTCCCGAGAGGAGCTCTCAAAACGTCACTGGACTGTACTTCCTCATCCACCCAACAGCGTGGACCTAGCACCTGGCACCGACCTGGCGCTTCGCAGGAAGCAGTACGTGGATGATGTGGAGGTTATCGATGTAGCAAGACTATACGAGGCACTGCCAGAATTGTAGCTGTGAGGAGGGTTCGTGAGTCGTGGTTGGGTAGCTCATTTGGTAGAGCACTTTCCCGAAAAAGGCAGAGGTCCCGAGTTCGAGTCCCGGTCGGGTATAATGTTTTAATCTGCCAGAAACTCTCAGCAATACTATAGCTCCGACGTCGACGTGTATATGGTTCAAATGGCCCTAAGCACTATGGGACTTAACATCTGAGGTCATCAGTCCGCTAGTCTTAGAACTACTTAAACCTCACTAACCTAATGACATCACACACATCCATGCCCCAGGCAGGATTCGAACCTGCGACTGTAGCAGCAGTGCGGTTACGAACTGAAGTACCTAGAACCGCTCGGCCACAGCGGCCAGCTTCGACGAGTAGAGCGGGACCACAGGGCGATACAGACTTCCTCAGTAAGGAGGCGTAAGGCCGTCACATCGAACGCAGATTAAGTTGAAAAATATGGTTTTGTAGGCAAAGGAGTAGTAAATAATACGGTGTGTTGGAATCTTGAATAACAGCAACGTGCGTCAGAAAATATTTATTGAATGCCCCTGTACCACTGAGTAAATAAATCGAAAAATATTTTATCCCACATTGATGCACGTCACCACTCACGTTTTGCAGACCAGCGTCTGGACTTTTGAAGTTTTGTCTCGTTGTCTCCACCCTTTACTAATGTTTCAGCTTTTTTTCTCTGTGTGCAGTAGATGACAATAGTCATAAGATACTGAGCTGTACCTTCTTTTGCCAAGCGCAGTGCAGTAACTCAGTTGTCATGGACTCATCAAGTCTTTGGAAGTCCCATGCTGAAATACTGAGCCATGCTGCTTCTGTTATCGTCCATAAGTGCGGAAGTGTTACCGCTGCAGGGTTTTGTGTACGAACTGAAGTGTCGATTATGTCCCATACATGTTCAATGGGGTTCAAGTAGAGCGATGTGGGTGGAATTATCCAGAACGTTCTTCAAATCAACTGCGAAGCGTTGTCATCCGTAAAAAGACCGTCGTTGTTCGAATACTTGAAATCCATAAACAGATGCAAGTGGCTTGCAAGTAGCCGACCATAAGCATTTCCACTCAATGATCGTTTCAACTGGACCAGATGACCCCGTGCATTCCATGTAAACATAGCACACCACCAGCTTGCAGTGTCCTGTTCTGTCCGGGGCTTCGTGGAGTCAGCGCCACATTTAAAACCTACCATCAAATCTTACCAGTTAAAATCGGGACTCTTGTGAGCAAGCCGCGCTTTTCAAGTCATCTGTGGTCCATTACATACGGTCGCGAGCCCAGGAGAGGTGCTGTAGTCGTTATCGTGCTGTTACCAAATTCACTCAGGTCGATTGTCTACCTCCATAGCCCATCAACACCAAATTTCTCCGCACTGTCTTAACGGATATGATCGTCGTACTGCCCACATTAATTTCTGCGGTTATTTCACGCCACTTTGCTTATTTGTTAGCAATGGCAACTCTACACAGACGCCGCTGCTCTCGATCGTCAAGTGAAGGCCGACGCCTACTGCGTTGTCCTTGGTGAGACTAAATGCTTGAAATTTGGTATTCTCGGTAGACTCGTGACACTGCGGATCTAGGAACGTTGAATTCCCTAACGATTAGCGAAGTAGTGAGTCCCATGTGTCTAGCTCCCAACTACGATACCGCGCTCAGCGCATGTAAATTTCCATCGGCCGGCAACAATGGCGTCGAAAATCTTTTCACATGGATCGAGTACAAACAACAGCTCCGCCGTTGCTCTGCCCTTTTATACGTTGTGTACGCGATACGGTTGAACGGAATGGATAGTGTCTTGAAAGGAGGATATAAGATGAACATCAACAAAAGCAAAACGAGGATAATAGAATGTAGTCGAAATAAGTCGGGTGAAGCTGAGAGAATTACATTAGGAAATGAGACACTTAGAGTAGTAAAGGACTTTTGCTATTTGGGGAGCAAAATAACTGATGATGGTCGAAATAGACAGGATATAAAATGTAGTCTGGCAATGGCAAGAAAAGCGTTTCTAAAGAAGAGAAATTTGTTAACATGGAGTATAGATTTAAGTGTCAGTAAGTCGTTTCTGAAAGTATTTGTATGGAGTGTAGCCATGTATGGAAGTGAAACATGGACGATAAATAGTTTAGACAAGAAGAGAATTGAAGATTTCGAAATGTGGTGCTACAGAAGAATGCTGAAGATTAGATGGGTAGATCAAGTAACTAATGAAGAGGTATTGAACAGAATTGGGGAGAAGAGGAGTTTGTGGCACAACTTCAGAAGAAGAAGAGATCGTTTGGTAGGGCATGCTCTGTGGCATCATTTGTTGTTGTTGTGGTCTTCAGTCCTGACACTGGTTTGATGCAACTCGTCATGCTACTCTATGCTGTGCAAGCTGTTTCATCTCCCAGTACTTGCTGCAACCTACATCCTTCTGAATCTGCTTAATGTATTCATCTCTTGGTCTCCCTATACGGTTTTTACCCTCCACGCTGCCCTCCAACGCTACGTTTGTGATCCCTTGATGCCTCAGAGCATGCCCTACAAACCGGTCCCTTCTTCTTGTCAAGCTGTGCCACAAACTCCTCTTCTCCCGTATTCTATTCAATACCTCCTCATTAGTTCCGTGATCGACGCATCTAATCTTCAGCATTCTTCTGTATCACCACATTTCTAAAGCTTCTATTCTCTTCCTGTCCAAACTATTTATCGCCCATGTTTCACTTCCATACATGGCTAGACTCCATACAAATACTTTCAGAATGAATTCCTGACACTTAAATCTATACTCGATGTTAACAAATTTCTCTTCTTTGGAAACGCTTTCCTTGCCATTGCCAGTCTACATTTTATATCCTCTATACTTCGACCATCATCAGTTACTTTGCTCCCCAAATAACGAAACTCCTTTACTACTTTAAGTGTCTCATTTCCTAATGTAAATCCCTCAGCATCACTCGGGTTAACTGGACTACATTCCATGATCCTCGTTTCGCTTTTGTTAATGTTCATCTTATATCCTCCTTTCAAGACCCTGTCCATTCCGTTCAACTGCTCTTCCAAGTCCTTTGCTGTCTCTGACAGAATTACAATGTCATCGGCGAACCTTAAAGTTTTTAAATCTTCTCCGTGGATTTTAATTCCTATTCTAAATTTTTCTTTTGTTTCCTTTACTGCTTGCTCAGTATACATATTGAAATACACAACGGAGAGGCTACAACCCTGCCTCAGTCCCTTCCCAACCACTGCTTCCTTTTCATGTCCCTCGACTCTTTTAACTGCCATCTGGTTTCTGTACAAATTCTAAATAGCCTTTCGCTCCCTGTACTTTACCCCTTCGACCTTTAGAATTTGAAAGACAGTATTTCAGTCAACATTGTCAAAAGCTTTATCCAAGTCTAGAAATGCTAGAAACGTAGGTTTGCCTTTCCTTAATCTTTCTTCTAAGATAAGGCGTAAGGTCAGTATTGGCAATGGATCACAAATTTAGCATCGGAGGGCAGTGTTGAGGGTAAAAATCGAAGAGGGAGACCAAGAGTTGAATACATTAAGCAGATTCAGTAGGATGTAGGTTGCAGTAGGTACTGGGAGATGAAGAAGCTTGCACAGGATAGAGTAGAATGGAGAGCTGCATCAAACCAGTGTCAGGACTGAAGACCACAACAACAACGTGACACTGCCACTGGCTGTAGATGTGCATACCGCCGTATCACTACTTTTGTCTCCTCCTGGACACACACGGTGACCGGCGTGTGGTGAGCCCTCGCGCTGACGCAGGAGAGTAGCTGAGCTGTCCCGCAGTTGGCACGCACAGCAGAAGGCCTCCGAGGCGCGGCTGGGGTCGCGGCCCGCGCTCGGGCAGGCCCCGCCGCCTTCTGCAGCAGGGATCGCTCGCCCCCTGGCCCTGGACCGGCGCAGCCCGTTTGGTGAAATATGGCGGGTTCGCTGCCAAGTGCTGCGCAGGTATATCACGCACGCCGTGCCGCCGGGCCGCGGCCCGGTCGCCCGCCGGTCGGGAGGCCCGGCTGCGGCAGAAAGGCCTCGCGATTCACTGAGGGATTTAAGCCGGCCGGGAAAAGGATGGCCATTTCTTTAGATTCCAACTCTGATATTTCATTTCGCTTTTCATTTATGTGCGCCTCTCGAGCTCGTGCGCCTGTGATCCATTCACAGCGGAAAATTCGTGCCAGTTCGCTTCCACCTCCAGATCATCTTTGCATCTAAAGAAGTGGCCGGGATACGTGCAGGAAAGCAGTAAAGAATCGTATCGGACCATTCTTTAATAAAAATAAATATCTTATGGTCCGACCCATACTACGATATTCCGGTAGTAGGAATATTTTCTCTTTTTTTTCAGTCTTTGTACTCGTGAATGGTTTCATGCGGCACGCCACGGATTCCTCTCTTGTACCAGCCTCTTCATTTTAGAACAGTACTTGCAACCCACGTCCTCCATTGATGAATTCCTCTCGGATTGTCAGCCGAGTGGTGGCGCCGTCTTGTCTCAAGGTTTCGCTGAGTTTCTGGCGAAGATGGGTGCGAAACTCATTGAAATGTTGCGACGAGACGACGCCACCACTCGGCTGATAACCCGAGAAGAATTCATTAGTGGAATACACCGAGAAGGTGAAAGGTGGCTACACTGAGTCGCAGCGCCAGAGATTGCGCCAAAGATTATCCGCCGTCTCCACTGGTGCATTAGTAGTTCAGACGATGTCGAGGGCAGTTGTTGTTCTGTTGGGCGAGAGAGTAGATGCTGTTCGGTTGGTGTAATGTATAGACGGAAGAAGATGCAATTGTCACAGTGTATTTGAGGAGATGGGCTCTTGATTTATGATGCTGGTGTAATGGGCGAAAGAATAGATGCTGTTCGGTTGGTGTAATGTATAGATGGAAGAAGTAGCAATTGCCAGAGTGTATTTGAGGAGATGGGCTTTCGATTTATGATGCTGGTGTGATGGAAAATTTTCGTCAATATATAATGAGGTAAAAAGGTATTACAGTTTTCTTTAATGACAATGCGTGTTTCTAAGAGGCACAGCCAACAAGGCATCTGGCTCGTGTTAATTTATTAGACTTGTAATTATGGTTCCTATGTGCAATTATAGTTTTTCTGGTTTTTCATTGTAAATGATGTTTAAAATATTTTGTCGTATTGAGAAAGAACCGAGCCAGATACATGTACGTTGAATCACATTACCACACACAGAACAGTTACACTTGTGCTTTGTTGTTTCGTAGCTTTTTTAGTTGCAGGGGACTTAATTAATCAATTGTGTAATGGAAATTCCTTGTCATTCTTTATTTTTATTTTATGCAGTCAGATTGCCTGCTAGTACTAGTTAGGGCCAACCGGTTACGAGACTTTGCAACCGGTCACACAGCTAGTAACATTATTGCATTTATTCAATAATATTTTTAATTAAGCCCCCATGCGAAAGACTAAAGTCGCATAAAACACGTCCTCAATTGATTGCCAGATATTTCTTCATCCCTCTCTTCCTCAGCAGCTTTTTGTCTCTGCAGCTCTCGCTAATCCCATGGAGTCCCATAGCTAGTGTAATCTTAAGAGATGTCCTACCATCCCGTCCTTCCTTCTTGTCAGTGTTTGCCATATAGTTCTTTCCTCGCCGATTCCCCATAGAATCTCCTCGTTCCTCACCGTATCAGTCCACCTAATTTTCAACATTCTTCTTTAGCATCACATGTCAAATGCTTGGAGTCTTTTCTGTTCCGGTTATCCCACAGCCCATCTTACACTACAAACAACGCTCAGGTCCAAGCTACATTATCGCCGGCCGCGGTGGCCGAGTGGTTCTAGGTGCTGCTACGGTCTCAGGTCCGAATCCTGCCTCGGGCATGGATGTGTGTGATGTCCTTAGGTTAGTTAGGTTTAGGTAGTTCTAAGTCTAGTGGACTGATGACCTCAGATGTTAAGTGCCATAAAGCTTAGAGCCATTTGAACCTACACTACCGGAAATTTTTCCTCAAATTGAGGTATATGTTAGATACTAGTAGACTTGTCTTGGCCAAGAATGCCCGTTCTGAGAGTGCTAGTCTGCTTTTCATGTTCTCCTTGCCCCGTCAGTCATGGGTTATTTTGCCGCCTATGTAGCAGAATTCATTTACTTCTTCAGCTTCAAGATACGAGTCTTGATGTCGAGTTCCTCGCTGTTCTTATTTCTGCTACTTCTCTTTAGATTCGATTTATTCCCCGTCCATATTCTGTACTCGTTAGATTGTTCTTTCCATTCAGTTGATTATATAATGCATATTTATTTTTACTGATGCTACCAATGTCATCAGCGAAACATCCATCCCTTTTCTCCTTAAATGCCGATTCTGGTACTGGATCTTTTATTCCTTCTTTATCGACTCCGGTTTCTTCTTCTATGAAGTCACCACACAAATCTTCTCCCCCCCCCCCCCCTCCCTCCCCGTCCCATCCCTCACCATGTCACAGAGGCGTTCAGTGTAATCTTTCCGTAGTTACCAGAATAAAAAGTGATGGCAACACTAGAAAGTGCGAAAACTTCCCTGATGAATAGTCTTATACCAGGGGACCCTTGCGAAACTTTCACACTATTACAGTTTTAAAAAATGAGAGTATATGGAGAAAATGCAGTCCTTGGGATTAGGGTAGCAGTAGAAATGAAGAGAAAAGATCTTTAAAAATGAACGGAACCATGTGAAATAATAATCACGAATTTATGATACATTCTTGTACTACCCGGTCACGATATAATGGCGCTTGGCATCACGTGACCGATACCGATAACACGCGGTGACGATTGTAGTATACGTATACAGTGGTGACTAAAAAAACGCATCACGATGTGAACGACTTCAACTCAGCTTTTCATATGCTAGTTCAGCTTGTCATCCTGAAATTTCACGTTAAAAACTCAAGAAAAGCCGACCGAGGCGCCCTTACACTCAGGTGCAATAACAGTGCTGTCGTCTAATATATAAATTTCCGTCTGTCCAAAAACGTGTTTTGCATTCGAAATATTTGTCCAGGCTTGTACAACGGGCAGAGATGAGGGGCTGTCAGTAAGGGGGCATCACCTATAACTTTAACTCGAGAAACAGTATATACGTCAGGCCGTAGTAGCAGTAGGTAAAACACAAGTGAAGGCGCCATTGACGAATATGTTCGTCGTTTCGGAAAGAATATCCGTTTAGAACAATCAATTTGTATAACGTGTGGAGATAAAGGACTACCGCAGTGATAAAGCTTGTTGCGTATGACAGCGCTGTATACAAATTATCCAGTTAATATGTACTTTAAAACAAATAAAATAGTGCTTGTAGTAAGATAATATGTTAACTTTGTAAACATAGATATGAAGCTGGCTATTCATGTTGCCCTTTTGCCGATGATAGTAAAAAACCACTTTTATGATAAAATTTTTCACGGACAGTAAGTATTAGTGCAAAAATTGTATGAAATGTTAGGAGCCGTTTAGAAACTATATAACGTTACCTCATTAGTCCCTGTATGACTAGTATGTGTTGGAAAAAGGGAATTTGACTTGTGAAATAGTAGATGTGATAAACACGGACTTGAAAGGGTGCCAAAAAACAAATGGAAATAAGAAATCAGAAACACCACGAAAAATAAAATTCCTTAGGAATAAAAGTTATCATCATTTTTAACATAGTGATCGAATATTATAAGATAATAGGAACTGTGTTCAACTCTACTTAAAAACGATCTTCTACACGCTGATCTTACTTTGCATGGTGGAAATAAATCTGCGTAAAAGTTAATGAAACACTTAAAGAAAGAATATTATAAGATAATAGTAACTGTGTTCAACTCTACTTAAAAACGATGTCCTACACGGTGATCTTACTTTGCATGGTGGAAAAAAATCTGCGTAAAAATTAATGAAACACCTAAAGAAAGAAGGTACAGTTATTGTAAATCTAAATGTAATACAAAAACCTGACTGGTGTACGCATTATAAAGGAGTGTGCTGCAAGCCAGAAATCAAATAAGCAGATGATAAAGAATAACAACAAAGATTAAATCGTATGGATCTGATGGAACTGAAGACAGTTAAAAAACTGAAAACCCAAAAATGACCAGACTATGGAATCAATTCCAAATTGATTAAAACCGGAGGAATTCTCTTGGAATTAAGAATGCCTCATCTTTTTACCACGTACTGGGTAAAAGATGGGATACCGGAGGAATGGAAAATGCCAAAGATTGTGAGGCGGCGACCTGTTTCGGTCTTCCTCCACACATTTTTTCACATTTACGTACGGAATTTGCATAAGAGATTCTCTTTATTTACTTTCTGATTCGCTTTTTCTTGCCGACTGTTCACCTCTATTGCACACTCATTACACCACTGGTTAGGGGTTAGTGTGTACCATACAAATAATCCACCCCCCTGCACTTAACCTAGCATTTCTTTCCTGTAGTAGCTTTTTCGCACTCAATGCATCTGGTCATGACAGGGGAACTAATTTTCACATGGGTGAAAACAGGAGAAGGTTTCACACATTTTGGAAGAGCTGCCTATCACTCAGAAAGCAGCTCCCACGCTAGCAGACGTTTTAGGTATTATCCTCCCAGCCCAGCTCCCGCAGACAAAGAGCTGCGGAACGAAAGACTGATATCCTCCATAGCAGAACGGGAAACCACTAGTGGAAGGCATGAGAACACTGCCTTGTTAGTAAACTTCGGGTGGAGTTCGCAGCTGTCTGTTTCCCGTAATCCTACAAGATGTCTACTTCCAATTATCCTATAGTGTTTGACCTACTGACATGTTTCCTCAAACAAAATAAATAGCGACTCGTGAGTCTGCAGATTTCCGAACTTTGGACTTCTCGTAGGGACGGTGTGCTAAGCCCAACAAAATTTCCAGAATTTTCCACAATTAAATCTGGACGTGGAAACGAGGCAACAATTCCATATCATGTCTCACTGGTGGATATATCTTTAATTTTATGGTGTGAGCTAGTGAACTGACTCCCATATCCCAAAATGGAAGAGCACTTAGGTTTTCTCCGGGATTGGCTAGGAGAGACTGTGCCGGGTGCCATTCCAAGCTTTGAAGGGAAGCTCTGAAAATGTAAATTGGCATTCGTATTCACATTCAGACTTCTGCTTGGTGAATCTATTCTGGACCCCGCGCTCAACACGTTTTTCTTGACGTCGGATTCTGCAAAGTTCAAACGGTTCAAATGGCTCTGATCACTATGGGACTTAACTTCTGAGGTCATCAGTCCCCTAGAACTTAGAATTACTTAAACATAACTATCCTAAGGACATCACACACATCCATGTCCGAGGCAGAATTCGAACCTGCGACCGTAGAGGTCGCGCGGTTCCAGACTGTAGCGGCTTCTGCCAAGTCTTTCACTTTGAACTTAGCAGCATCCATGATGGGTATTCGGAAGGATGACGGGATCTGTGATTCGCAATGACATTACACCAGCTGACCCTAGCAACAGTTAGTAGCGGCAGACCGGAATCAGCGCGGTTTGCTCGCAGCCTCCTCGACGGCATTCACGATGAGACCGCATTTGCAGTCGCTGTGCTCATTCCGGACATTGCGATATATTGAGGGAAGAGGAGATCGTTCTTGGTTTCTGTTTTTAGTCCTCCACTGGTACGCAAGTTTTTATGAAATCTAGTTCTCGCTTTAAAGGGAATCTTTTTCTTTTCCGTAAACCCTTTTGTTTAATTATCGAGTTAGCTCATTCTAGCTTACTCAAGAGGTGCTATTTCTTCGTGATTGTCTCTTTATTCGTTTATCTGTTGCGTGCTCTGTTCGATTTCATACTCTTTTTCGTGTAATTATTTAGTTTTGTAGTCACGGTTGGAAAAGTAACTTGTGTTCTTTGTGTGTCTGGGAACCATATCAGTCGTAACTGTCCAGTATCACCCTAGTGCTGACCCTAACAACAGTTCAGGATCTCATCATTGTACTATTGCAGTCACTTAAATTCATTCTCAATTCGCAATTGTTAAGGCTTTCGTGGCCACATTTTGACAAACTGCTTAGTGGCTTCTGTATCGGGCTCATCTAATGATTTTACTGACGTTTCGCCAGCACGAGTGGCTGGCATTGTCAAAGCTTCACCCTCCATCGCCGGTGGTGATCTGGAGCCGAGCTTGCGGCCGCAGACTATATGTACCTGGCGCGCCAACGTCCGAGGGCTTCTCCGCGGCCATTTCCTGTGCGGTTCTCCTCTTGCTACGTGCGAAGGCCGTTCGTTGCAGTACTGGAAGCCAGGATCCGTTTACCTTAAGGCTTTCCTCTCTCTTGTTGAAGCTGTTCGCGTGTTTTTGTACTTCTACAGCTTCTCTGAACAAGCTCGTGTAATAGTGCTTCTCTACAGCCAGAACTTCAGTGTCGGCGAATTTTAATACGTGGTCGGCCGAAGAACCCGAGACAGAAGCCATTATGCAGTTTGTCATTCTCAATTTCTTTTATAATCTCTACGTTTATGCGTCCTGAGTAAATATACACATTAAATAACCGTTGTTTTGCCAGTTCTAACTCTACCACGCAACACCCATTAAAGTAACTTATCCAGCTGAAATACCTAGGTCCTCCAATCATAAGGAATAGAGGAGGGCATTGACGATTTCAGCAACATATCAAATAATGTATTCCGATGTGCACCACAGTTGATTTTTGAAGTAGATTTCTTGAGGTAATTTATTATTATACTGGCAGATTTTTTCCACCGTGCTCAAACTCAATTGATTGATTAGAGGATACGGAACAAAAATGGTCTGATGAACATATGTCCGGGAATGCATGGTTTCCATGCTACTGTAATATCTCTTTATATTCGATGAATTATTCTGATACAATTCTACCCCTGAATGACGTTTACTAATTTTCTATCTTGATACTTGCAAAATCCATGCGCAAAGTAGTTTCATACAATAGCTATGCCATGAGCGCATAATTATTCTTTGTAGTACTCTCTCTGGTGGTTGTTAGAAAAAAAAGCTTCCGAGATTGTCTTCGTGCCAATTAGCCTGAGCATTGTTTGAAGAATTGTAATCTGAATATTGAAATAGATGACAAAAGATAGCTGATACGAACTTGTATGATTAAAAAGGATATATATATATATATATATATATATATATATATATATATATATATATATATATATATATTCCTCCTTCATACAAAAGGTGTGTAACAATTTACATTATTTGAGAATTAATGATATTCATCGATATATTGCGTAGTCGTTAATCAGAAGGGAACGTCCGAATGACTGGATACGAACCTGCATTTAATAATCCAAGAGCTCCATTACTTCTTCGGAAGCTTAAACTTCATCAAGGCCAAATATCCGCTTGATTTGACATTTTCCCGACTGATTATACAACGTTCCTAAAAATACGAGGCATTTTATTTGTACAGATTAGCAGACTGCCGCAAAGCACGAGCCTGCAGAGAAGAAGAATCATCGCCTGATTTCACTCTAACAACTACAATTTCTGAATCATTTTGAGTGACTGAGCTATGACTGTGTTTCCTATTATGAATGATTGATTGCTCGAACGAATTGAGAACTACATAACTACATAATTACATAGATAGAAGGAAAAATTACACTAGAGACCATTTATTCAGTCGTACATGGTTCAGAGACTGCGGTGTAATACCCTATGAATGGTACCTAGCATCCACAGTTACAGTGTGAGTTGAAAATGGTTTCAATGGGCCTCACCTCATGCGTGTATGCGCCATAGCAAGTTCTGTCTCACACGTTCGCACCCCCAGGCTGCATCCGAACAGTGTCAGAGTCAGTATGGATACGCTGGTCCAGTGTCTCGACATCTGGAATGGGCTCTACATACACGACATTTCTGAGATGGCTGGTTGAGATCCGATGCAACTGCAGGCCCTTGTCCGATCAATCGACCAGGGAAGACGCGACTGAGATGGGTCCAGACGTTAACGGTGAAGTGAACGGTGAAGCCGATTGTCCGGCCTGTTAGGCGACGTGGAAGGAAGACTGTTTCCAAAATACAATCGCCAATTTTCCCGACCCACACATTCCGGTTGCACCGATGCTGATGATTCGCTTGTCACCATACCACGGGGTTTCTGCATACTGTCCGACAGATGACTGTCATGAAAGTTGAAGATATCATCCCATGGCCCTCATCGGGGAACAGGACGGATGACACAAATCCCGGAATCAGGGTTGCCTGGTGAAGAAAATGGCTCTGAACACTACGGGACTTAACATCTGAGATCATCAGTCCCCTAGAACGTAGAACTACTTAAACCTAGCTAACCTAAGGACATCACACCCATCCATGCCCCAGGCAGGATTCGAACCTGCGACCGTAGCGGTCACGCGGTTCCAGACTGAAGCGTCTAGAACAGCACGGCCACACCGGTCGGCGCCTGGTGAAGAAATCAGTGATAAAACTGCTCCCGATGTGGAAAGTCTGTCGCTAGTAACTGCTGCACACGCTGTAAGTGAGAATTTTCCACTCGTTCGTCTGGCTGACCCTGTACTGGCGGGCAAACTGCCGAGTACTAAAACGGCGATCGCCTTCCACGGTGTTAACCACATTTTCCTCCAAGTCTCGTGTGCGAACATTTTGGATACGTCCTTCACGATTTGCTGCTTCCGGTAACGACCTTGTCTCAGACAAATGGCGAAATACTGTTGTGGTTGTCGTCAGCGGAGATAGTTCTCCTGACACAACATTGCCGCCCGCCACCCGTTGTCATTTGCCTTTCAGTAAGTAAACACCGTGTCGGCAAGATCTAGTTTCGAATATGGAACCATTGTGTACAGCGCAGTATCACATCCACTACAAGGTCAGCCAGCAAGAGAAGTGAACTGGACATGACGTAACCATTTACTGTGGCAAAAGAGGGAGTGGACATGCGGAGTAAGGTGCAATTCTGTCACCTCTCCCAAATTATCGGTGGCTCTGGGGACGACTCGTGGTTCTCAACCAGCAGTAACAGCAGCAGCTAAGCACTGTCGCTGGCTACATTTTTAGTTCTCCGCAGAGCTACAACATCGTAAGACTGTTAACTGACAGAGGATAACTAATTTGGTACAGGCAGTAACCAGCAGCGTCTCTTTAACAAACTTTAATCACTAACTTTCTTGAATAATAACCTGCAATGGTTAAAACTTGTAGGGAATCTCTGTTGTCATTGTCATCAGACATTATAACCAAGCAGGGTACCTTTCGTTCCGATGCTATGACCAAGTACCATAAAAAATTAAAATAGATTAACTGATTACTGATAGTTTTGTTTGTTTGCTAATGACCAATTTCAGTCCAAATTTTGCTTCCTCAGTAACTGTTCATTGTTGTATTTCATAACAGACACTTCATTCATTTGCAGTTTTGAGTACTAACTTCACTCTCTTAAAGTAACATGGTAAAATTTCATTGGCAAAACTAATAACTAAAGATACAGCACAAATTAAGAGTGCGCAATTTCATTTATCTGTCTTAGTTTAGCGACTGACTTCTGCTGGCTTGGTAGATATTTTATTGTTCCTGTGTTAAAGGTAAATCAGTTGCTTAAAGTTAATTCAATGAAACCTTTCGGTAATTAAAAGTAAAGAGCTCGCCTTTTTCCAATTTTTGCATTACGTTGCGCTGAGATCATTGAAAGTTAATTTCTACATAACGAAGTTTCAGTTACAGTTAGCCATTTGTTTAAGCAGTAATTTTATTTAACTTTGCTTTCAAAATTTAGAATTCCAGAATAAGTAATCATTGCTCTAGTTGGCTGGCAACCGTTTAAATATCCCTTTCTCTGCTAATCAGTATTTTTTCTATTAAATATTACGTGGTACCATTTTCCCATGTGTGGCTACACTAAATTTAAATTAGGTGTAGAATAGATTCTTCCTTCAGAAGAGTCTGTTGCACACTTCCTTCTACTACCCAATGTTATTTTCCTGTCGTGACGATAGCCTTACTCTTTGTAAAATTTCATTAGACCTACGCAATAACGGTCATTTATATCGCAATACAATAGGCCGATTAGAAAGAGAGAGATTACAACGTTATTACCAAACGGGTCCCAATAGGGCAAATAGGACCAACGTACTGTTATTATTTTCTTGGCTGCCAAAAGACAAACACCGATAGGCATCCATCGGAGAATGAAGAATGTGTTTGGGGCAACATGTTTGTCGAAAACCTTCGTTGTGGAATGGTGCGCCAAGTTTATGATAAACGCACATTCATAAGTCGTACAGCAGGCCAGCTCAAGTGGGAGACACTGTAGCACCCCCCCCCCCCCCCCCTCTCCCCCAACTTCTCAGTACAGTCCCGATATCTCCCCATGGGATTATCATGCCTTCGCTGCCCTAAAAATAGGCTTGTGGGACCGACGATCCCTGTTAGACGAAGATGTCCAGCAAGCAGACACGGACTTCTTCACACAGCAGGGTCCGTGGTTTTACCAAACGGATGTCTTCAACCAGGTGGGTCAGTGGGATTGCCACAGTGCTGATACCTGATTGGCATCAGTGTATTGGTTAGTTTTCCTCTGCTTCGAACAATCTTCCCACAAACACAACAAAATTTTTATGATCAGGTGCTTCCTGTACAGTCGTTACTGCAGCACTAAGTGGATTACGTTTAATCCCGCGTCCAGCCATCCTGACGTAGGTTTTCCGTGATTTCCCTAAATCGCTCTTGGCAAATGCGAGGATGGTTCCTTTGAATAGGCACGGACGACTTCTTTCCCCGTCTTTCCCAAATCCGATGAGACCGATGACCTCGCTGTTTCATCTCCTCCCCCAAACAACACAACCCTACTTAAATGCGTTAAACCCCTTATTTGTTGTTCGCTGTCAGTTTGGGCACTGAAGATTTGCACGCCCTGTATATAAATGACCTAGTGAATAACGTCGGAAGTTTCACGACGCTTTTTGAGGGTATGCATTTGTATGCGGAGATGTCACAACACAAGAAAATTATAGCAAAGTACAGGAAGGTCTGCGGAGTATCGTCGCTGGGTGTAGGGATTCGCTGTTGACCCTCAACACAAACAAATGTAACGTATTGCGCCTAATAGGCCAGACAGATTCGTCGTTGTATGGTTACGCGATTGCAGAAAAATCGCTGGGAGTAGTTGCACCCATAAAATATCTAGTACGTACTATGTGTACGGACGATTGAAACTGTAAAGACCACATAAGATTAATACGTTGAAAGAATCCCCTGGATTTCTGGTCCACGCGCCAAGGAGCTAGCTTAAGCACTTTCGTCCCACCAACACTTCAGTATTGCTCAGCAATCTGGGGTACGTGCCACAAAAAACTGGTAGGGGAAACTTAGCAGGTTCAGAGGAGAGCAGTGCGTCTCGTTACAGTTTCATTCATTGGGCGCTACAGCGTTACGGAGGTACTCAGCCAACTGAATTTGCAGACGCTGCAAGAGGGCTGCTATGCATCACAATGCTTTCAAGAAGAGGCACTTATATCTTATTTCATCCTATGTATATGTCGATAAAAGGCAATGAGTGAAAAATTAGATACATTGGAGTTCGCACGAAGACTCTTCCCGCGTTCCATTCGCTATTGTAACAGAAAAGAAGAAAAGTAACATTGGTACACCAAGTACTCTTCTCCAAGCCCGCCCAGCTAGCCGGGCGGTCTAACACGCTGCTTCCCGAGCGGGATTAGTGTCGAGGTGCGATGTGCGTGACAGCATGTGAATGGTTTTCAAGGGGTCTCCATCTGCCTGGCGAGTGCGGGCTGGTTCCCCTTATTCCGCCTCAGTTACAGTGAAATAAGAATTATGTACACTCCTGGAAATTGAAATAAGAACACCGTGAATTCATTGTCCCAGGAAGAGGAAACTTTATTGACACATTCCTGGAGTCAGATACATCACATGATCACACTGACAGAACCACAGGCACATAGACACAGGCAACAGAGCATGCACAATGTCGGCACTAGTACAGTGTATATCCACCTTTCGCCGCAATGCAGGCTGCTATTCTCCCATGGAGACGATCGTAGAGATGCTGGATGTAGTCCTGTGGAACGGCGTGCCATGCCACTTCCACCTGGCGCCTCAGTTGGACCAGCGTTCGTACTGGACGTGCAGACCGCGTGAGACGACGCTTCATCCAGTCCCAAACATGCTCAATGGGGGACATATCCGGAGATCGAGCTGGCCAGGGTAGTTGACTTACAGCTTCTAGAGCACGTTGGGTGGCACGGGATACATGCGGACGTGCATTGCCCTGTTGGAACAGCAAGTTCCCTTGCCGGTCTAGGAATGGTAGAACGATGGGTTCGATGACGGTTTGGATGTACCGTGCACTATTCAGTGTCCCCTCGACTATCACCAGAGGTGTACGGCCAGTGTAGGAGATCGCTCCCCACACCATGATGCCGGGTTTTGGCCCTGTGTGCGTCGGTCGTATGCAGTTCTGATTGTGGCGCTCACCTGCACGGCGCCAAACACGCATACGACCATCATTGGCACCAAGGCAGAAGCGACTCTCATCGCTGAAGACGACACGTCTCCATTCGTCCCTCCATTCACGCCTGTCGCGACACCACTGGAGGCGGGCTGCACGATGTTGGGGCGTGAGCGGAAGACGGCCTAACGGTGTGCGGGACCGTAGCCCAGCATCATGGAGACGGTTGCGAATGGTCCTCGCCGATACCCCAGGAGCAACAGTGTCCCTAATTTGCTGGGAAGTGGCGGTGCGGTCCCCTACGGCACTGCGTAGGATCCTACGGTCTTGGCGTGCATCCGTGCGTCGCTGCGGTCCGGTCCCAGGTCGACGGGCACGTGCACCTTACGCCGACCACTGGCGTCAACATCGATGTACTGTGGAGACCTCACGCCCCACGTGTTGAGCAATTCGGCGGTACGTCCATCCGGCCTCCCGATGCCCACTTTTCGCCCTCGCTCAAAGTCCGTCAACATCCACGCTGTCGCGGCATGCTACCAGTGTTAAAGACTGTGATGGAGCTCCGTATGCCACGGCAAACTGGCTGATACTGACGGCGGCGGTGCACAAATGCTGCGCAGCTAGCGCCATTCGACGGCCAACACCGCGGTTCCTGGTGTCTCCGCTGTGCCGTGCGTGTGATCATTGGTTGTACAGCCCTCTCGCAGTGTCTGGAGCAAGTATGGTGGGTCTGAAACACTGGTGTCAATGTGTTCTTTTTTCCATTTCCAGGAGTGTATAGTACCTTCAGCTGCTGACAGGTGTTCCTATATATCAACAGGGACAAGTGAAAATGTGTCCCCCGACTGGGACTCGAACCTCGGACCTCCTGCTTACATGGCAGACGCTCTATCCAACTGAGCCACCGAGGGCATAGAGGATAGTGCGACTGGAGGAAATGTCTCGCACACGCCTCCCGTGAGACCCACATTCTCACCTTATATCTCCACAGACTATATTCGTAGTGTCCCTACCCAACACACTCATTACTTGTGGAAGACATTCTTACCAAGTTCGGGTAATATGTGTGCATCCACACAGAAGAAGAAGGTCACAGCCGGTATTGCCACAACTATATACTTTTTCGGACCTGTCAGGAAGAACAAACACCATATGCGTACAAGTAAATCAGTTACACTGTGTCGGCGATTGTTGCGCAAACACTGTCTCCTCATAAGTGTACACCATAATTACTCTCCCGTGCAAGCATTTGAGGCTACACTCGTTTGATATAAGACGTTCCCGGGGGGGTCCACTGGTGGCCGAATCGCACAATAACTCTGGGTTCGGTGTGGGGCGGTGGTAGGGTGGGTATACTGCTGTGGCCTCTTGTGGCCTTGTGAACCACTGAGGACTGCAGCGGGACGAAGCCCCTCCGTCGTTTCTAAGTCGCCGGTTCAATACACACAATGCATACACTCTTCCCCAAACACCGCAAAGTTGCTTACAGAGTATAGAAGTCTCCCACATCTATCTAGACACACTGAATATCACGATAGTAAAGAAGAAAATTTCATTGACCGTATCGCACCCGCTACAAGCCCTCTTACACAAGCGCGTGATACATTCACGTAGTCGTTAAGCATACGAATGCGGTCTGGCCGCGCTTTCACCTGAGGCTGGCCGCCCACCTTGGGCAGTCAGACACTGTGCAGTGAGTTCAGAAACACATGACGGCGAGAATCGCGTGCCGGCGCGGGCCTCGCCGTGTTTCGCCGCAGTCCCACGCCCCGCCCAGCCACTAATGGCGTCCGGTAGTCGCCCACGCGCTGTACGCCAAAATAATCCCTCCCTCCCCTTCCCACCCGACCTAACCACCACTCTCGCTTCCCCACGAAGAGCCCGCTGATGTAATGCGAATGTATTCTGACCGCTGACCCACTCTATACCTGCTTTCATTTACGTACGCAGCTACATTCCCGTTTGCGTTTACGTGTGTCCTCTGTGAACCATTGTTTAGTGAATTTTGTAAGGCACTCTGCGTTAGTTCGCCGACAGAGCTAATTCGGGGTGCATCTGCAATTATCATATTTTGCAGTGCTGTCACTACGGTCGGGAAAAAGTGAAAGAGGTTACGTCAAATAGTTTCAAAAGTTAATTTGAATACTGATTTTGCCCATTTTAGTAATACCAGTAATTTAGGATCACTATATTGTTTGAAAAATGATCGCTCTTATACTATTGCGTACATCGATATATTCTAGAATGACTAATGAGCAGACATTCTGCGTATGACATTCACTGCAGTGTTACTCGACCACACAGTAGCATGCGAAATTTGGAGTGTAATTTTTATGTTCACATCTACGTAATGAAATGAAACATTTTGACGTTTCTTTATTATATTTTGACCAGTTTTGGTGACTCAGTACACCATGTTCCGGCCTGTACACATAAACCGAAAAAAAAATAGTCCAAATGACTCTGCGCACTATGGGACTTAACATCTATGGTCATCAGTCCTCTAGAACTTAGAACTACTTAAGCCTAACTTAACTAAGGACATCACACAACAGCCACTCATCACGAGGCAGAGAAAATCCCTGACCTCGCAGGGAATCGTACCCGGGAACCTTGGCGTGGGAAGCGAGAACGCTACCACACGACCACGAGCTGCGGACCCATAATAATAGCATCATTAACTTACAACGAAGCAAGTACAAAGACAGATTAAAACAGAATAAAGTTCAAGGACAATAGTCTGTAAGCGAATTGACAGTAATCATTTGATAAAAGCCAGCAGATACATTCATCGTCATATACCTAAAATAGAATTATATATAGTACATCGTAAAGAATTTCTACTATGTAAGTCGTACAAATGTGCTAAGCATTAATAAAATCATTAACCAAACATTTCATGATCATAAGACCGGTCAGTGATTTGATTTAGCCTTCATGATAGCTTTACCTGTGTCGACACTTAGATTTTACTGATGCAGTCCTTTTCCAAGGGCTACTTGCGTTGCTCATTGTGATCATTATGTCGGATTTTTTGTTTATACTGTCATTTTGATAGCTTTACCTACATTGATACTTCCATATTAAAAGTCGTGCATTTCATTCTCATTCACTATACAGGCATTTCATATTTTACTCATCTTGCAATTCTTTCATCATTTTACAATTGCCTATATGGCTAGACAATTTTATATGCCAATATTATGCTGGTCAGTGTAACAGAATGGATAAAATGCTTTTTTATTCCAGTCTCTGATCACAAATGAATTCTTTAGAATGTGACCGGTTTCAGTCTGTAATGAATATCTTCAGATCTAAAATATAAATGTATACATTTAGTGAGCAGTGTGTCTTTTAACATAAAACAGCAAAATCTATCACAATATACTGTCATACACCAGGGAAATGTACAGATAAAATATGGTATAACGTACCTTTTGTACACCATGTCGTAAAGTGATACGGCCATAATGGCATCCCACAGTAGCGACATCTAGGGAGGGTGTTGGCAAATAGGTTTCTGGATGCTACTGTACCTCAGTAGCTAGTTGGTACGTTATACCATATTTTTTCTGTAAATTTCCCTGGTGTATGACAGTATACTGTGATACATATTGCTGTTTTATGTTAAGAAGACAAACTGCTCACTAGATCTATATATTTATATTTTAGATCTGAAGATGGTCATTACCGACTGAAACTGGTCATCGTCTAAAGAATTCATTTGTGATCAGAGATTGGAATAAAAAAGCATTTTACAGTATTGGATCACTGTTTGTACACGCGATCATGTCGCAGTTGGTGTAACAGAATGGATGTTGCATATTTTTCGTTTTTGTGAACCCAGTTTACCAGTCTCCCTGGAGTGGCCAAGATGGCTTCTCTTTTCCCTCGTTGGTCATTGCTGTGGGGAGCTTGTGGGACCAGTCTGAATGCGGTGTAGTGACCGTAGTTGTCCGCCTTCCTAGTCTCTCAGGTTTGGTACAAACCCTGAAGCTTAATTTTTCACTCCCTTTTGACGCTGAAAGTATCCTCCGCGACGAAATTCTGACCATCTTTTGAAGAATCAAGGTGTCCGGGTGGCTAGCCATGACGGCACCCTGTTCCGGGGCAATGCTGTGGCCCCTGATCGGGCGGGATAGGGGCGCACCAATTCTCGCGGCCCAGAGCTTCCGGATATCTCATGGCGACGTGGAACCTCGGTCAGTCCTGTCCTGTTCCTGCTCGCTGGTGGAGGCTTGAGGTCGCAATCCTGGTATCGGTAAGCATTTGTGAACTCACTAAATGCCAACTTAGTTGGTTAGAATGCACTTAGAGCACCAGGGATTCGTTAGTGAGAGAGCGCTACTTCCTTTTCGTTTCCCTTAAATTTTATTCGTAAATTCGATAATTCGTGAGTAATGTTGGACTTGGCGTCTGACCTTTGTCCGTTACGAGTGCGAGGTCAGCTATAGGCCATATCAAAGATTCTTTTCTTCAAAGTTGCAGTGTCGCCTTCAGCATCTCTTCTTTAGTTTTTTCTTGTGGTACCAGTGTGGATTTAAGTTTCTAGATTGTAACTTCGTGAAATGGACTCCTGGACATTTTTACCAGAGCAGGCGACCACATGGCGGGCCGTTGATCTCGCGTACTGCTAATTCCGTAGAAACTTCTTAGCCTTGCGGTGATTTTATTTTCTTCGCTTAAACGAGTGTTGCTACGACGGATAGTCTCGGTGGCGAGACCACTGTTTCATTTTCTTATTCGGGTATTTACCCCTGTTTAGTCTACGGTAGCGTAGAATGCTTAAAGGTAATTCCACGCTCTTGTAAAAGTGGTAGCGTATTTATTTATTCACAGCAATTAGAGTCCTTATTCCTCTTCCGGCCACTCTTCTTGTTTTTGTGGAGCGGGCAGACTGCTGAATCAATCTTTCCTTCAAATTACCTTCAATACTATCTTAATGAGCGGAAATAACGACCTCATTTTCTTAGTATTAATGCTAGTTCTTGTTTACGACCTTTGTTTAATAAAGGTGTCATACTAATGTCTGTCTCCATTCATCAATTCAATGAAACTACGCTCAGACATAAAAGCAGCTTGCAATCCCCCATTAACCATTGTGAACAGAAGATTAACTAATCAATAAATGCGCTGCTTAGTAGGTCTCCGGTAGGTCGTGCGGATCTAGCTCTTTTCTTAGTTGCTGCCGAGTTCGTTGGGCTCAAGGACCCGCTTGTAACTAAATCAAATTCTTGCCTTCCGAATGAGGGAAAAGACATGGCCCACTGTTAGTCATGAACAAGATTCCACTTGATGTGAAATTTGGTTGCCTTGATAGAGAGTTTGAATTACATAACTATCGCCTATTCACCAAATTTATTGACGAACCTTTCCACAATTACCTCAGAGAAGTACGTAAAACAAACAAGGCATCGCATTTAATATTATTGATGCTTCCTTTTGCAGATAGATAAACATTTCTTTGGTTCTGCTGATGTTCTTGTAGTTACTTTCATAAATTGATCGTTTTCTGCAGCTATTTTGGTGGGTTACTTTAGGACTTCGCACTTTAGCGAACAATCTAACCGACCTACGCTTTTAACATGGAATACTTAATTAATGCTTTGAATAACGAATAGCACATTTGTAGAACGTATAGAGAGGAATTTCGTTCTGTGTACTATATACAGTGTGTCTCACCTAACGTTGCCATCTCAAATATCTCTAGAGCAAGAATAGATATTCAAAAATAGTTTCCACCAGCATGAACGTACGTCAGGGGCTTAGGAAACCAAATACTATGCGAAATTTTAAAACGTAAACAAATACTATTTTCAGTACTAACTATTTATTTTTAGTGTAAATCCCCTATTATTTCGTATGCAATCAATAACATGAAAAATCACGAAAATAATGGCGTTGGTTGCATCGCAATACGTCAATTACAACCCGGAAATTGCGAAGCGATTTTGACGCTTGAAATAAATGAAGCACACAGCTAGCGCACGTCCTGAGACTCAAGTGTGCACCTCACGCTGCCTGTGTCAGGAGCTCACACAATGGGAAGGTATGCACAGTCCACAAAAATAAACAAGTATCACGTCCAACGCTAAGTTGCGTTTTTCAAATTGTAAATGTATGTTTATTCTAGCGAAATGACTACTAGGCCGAGCGGTTCTAGGACTTCAGTATAGATCCGCTCGTCCCCTACGGTCGCATGTTCGAATCCTGCCTCTGGCATAGATGTGTGTGATGTCCTTATGTTACTTAGGTTAAAGTAGTTGTAAGTGCCAAGCGACTGATAACCTCAGATGTTAAGTCCCATAGTACTCAGATCCATTTGAACCATTTTTGAAATGACTACAAGAGCTATAATTACGCACTAGAATTCACTTTGCTAAACACATTTACTATTGCCCTGTCGCCCAGAGAAACTGTATTGTTGTACATTACATCCAGCGCAGAAAATACACCCACATCTTGACCAATGAAACTGTGTCACGTCAACATATGTTCGAAGTGCCCTCCGTTTGCATCAATACATGTTTGCAGACGAGTAATGAAAGAGCGTTGCACAGATTCTAGAATTTCTACAGATACTGCCGCACACGACGCAGTAATACGATGTTGCATATCCTCTACTGTCGTTGGGGTTCTTCTTACACTCTGTCTCTCACTGCACCCCAGAGAAAGACGTCTAATGTCGTCAAGTCGGGGGACCATGCTGGTCATCGCACAGTACCTCCCCGCCCCATCCAACTATTTTGGAAATGTCGCATCTAGAACGTCTCAGGCAACTTTTGCATTGTGTGCGGGACATCGGCCGTGTTGGAACCACATCGATAGACTAGCTTCCAATCCTAGATCCTTCATGAGGAGCGCTAGTGTGTGTTGAAGAAATGATGCATATCGCTGTCCATTCAACGTTCCACGGTAAAAATAGGGACCTACAATACAGTTAGCAATGATCTGCACCAAACATTAACACTCCCCTGTCGTTTATGAGCAACTTGGCAAATCCAGTGGGGAATTTGCACGGACCAGTAATGCATGTTCCACAGATTCACATTACCATTATTTGTAAATGAAGCCTCGTCGTAAACAATGTACTGCTTAGGAATACTGGATTACGTTGCAAAAGGACAGAATGCGATGCGAGATTCAAAGTCATTCCCGTATAGTTCTTGGTGCAGTGAGATATGGAACTGATGAAACCGATGCCGATGCAAGATTCTGCAGACAAGTCTGTGGCTTATTCCTACACCTCGTGCAATTTCTCTTACACCCACCTCAGGATTGCGCGCTGCAGAAGCCAGAACAGCAATTTCGTTTCCATTGCCAGGAGCTGGCTTTGTACGTAGACGTTTTGTGGGAGCCCAGCTCCCTGTTTCCGTGAGTGTCTTGCAGATGTTCCCAGTGGTTCGACATGACGGACACAGCCAATCTGAGCAGCGTTCAGCATAGTGTCACAGCAGCGGTTGCATTTCTGTGAAATTCGCCATAAATTAAAATAATATCTAGTTTTCCTTCATTACTGAAGACCGGCATATAGACCAAATGATGGCAAATGTAACAAGAAAAAAAAAGTAACAGGTTTTAATGTGGCAACGTTTGTGAATTACGTTACAGTATGAGAGCAATTCAGCAGACACCAGATTAGGAGACACTTGTAAACTGAAGGTAGAGTGTGCGGTGGTGATATTGGTATGTTTACAGCAGTACACAGGCGCCAGTCTGAGCACAGTACTACATGCGATGCATTACGTCAGAAACTGTGACGCCGTTGCTATCCATTACAGGCTACATATTTCAGAATGTATGAGGTTTAGAAACGTGGAACCAAGTGTGTTACCTGTAGTTGTCATGTCGCAATAGTAACAAAACTTGCAAGACATCCATCATTCTGATACCGCATTATTTGACACATTATAAGAGACCGGTTCAAGTAAGGTACAGCTCAAGAAGAGGCTAAACTATCCCCCTTTAGGAGTGCCATCAATGGAAAACGGGTCAGTGATGTGTTGTCATACAATACCACACCATACATTAGCACTCCACTGACGCACTAAGTCAATCACTTCACGATTACCGGCAGTGTGAGGTGCACGCTTGAGTCTCAGGACGTGCGCTAGCTGTGCGCTTCATTTATTTCGAGCTTGAACTTCGTTTCGCAATTTCTCGGGGTGTAACTGACGTATTGCCATGCACCCAAAGCCATTATTTTTGTGGTTTTTGATGCTATTGATTGCTTACGAAATAACAGGGGGCGTTCTTTCAAAAACACACAAGTTTGTGTTGAAGTAGTATTTCTTTACGTTTTAAAATTTTGCGTAGTATTTGGTTTCCTAAGCCCCTGCCGTAGGTTCATGCTGGTGAAAACCGTTATTTAATATCAATTATTTGATGTGGCAGAGTTAGGCGAGACAACCTGTATAATTATATTTTAGTTATATGACAATGTATGTATATGTTTCCTTGTATCAGATGATTACTGTAAATTCATTTGTATAGTATTGTCCTTGACTTTTTTTCTGTTTTAATCTGTCGTTGTATTTGCATCGTTGGTAAGCTTATGATGCTTTCATTACTGTCTGTGCATACAGGCAAAAGATGATGTACTGAGTCACAAAAACAGGCTGCAATGTAGTGAAATAAGTAAGCCAGTGATGCTTGGATATTGCGGTCGAATCTTATGTTGATATCTTCGTCGCCGGCCGGAGTGGCATGCGGTTCTGGGCGCTACAGTCTGGAACCGCACGACCGCTACGGTCGCAGGTTCGAATCCTGCCTCGGGCATGGATGTGTGTGATGTCCTTTGGTTAGTTGGGTTTCAGTAGTTCTAAGTTCCAGGGGACTGATGACCTCAGAAGTTAAGTCCTATAAGGCTCAGAGCCATTTGAACCATTTTTATCATTGTCGTTGTCCTAACTTCATAGTCTTGCCTCCTTGGCCGGTTTTTGTTTTTGAAATCGGAGAGAGAAGGAGTGAGGAGAGAGCGCTTGGACGACGGGCAGTGGGCGTGTTTGTAGCAGCGAGTGTGTGAAGAGTGTACTGAGCTGACGGCCGTTGAGTGCCGGACAGAGTTGAGGCTGTGTGGCGTTAGTTGGTCGCCTCATGCTTGAGGAATGGCTGTTCTGCACGAGTCACCACGGACTGCTCACTGCTGGTCTTGTCATGTTATCAGCCGCGGACGTTAAGCTGTAACTCGGGATACACACTGAGTGTTTGCGACCACAACAGCTTACTGGTATTGTATTGCTGCTCGTGGCCGTCTTTGGCAGCTCTGACTGTTTGAAATCGATTGTCAAATAAGCTCGCTAGTTTTCTCTTTGCAATAGGCTTGTCGCTTTGGTGATCCAGTACTGCCTCAACCTCTCAGTGTTAACGCTAAGTCACTTTTGTAAAGTTGGAGTTCCAAGTCATCATCGGTTATCAAACCATGGTCTGTACCCTGTCTTAGTTAAGATTTATGCTTTAGGTTAGCTCATTTTTAGTTCCCCCTCATAAACCATGGACCTTGCCGTTGGTGGGAGGCTTGGGTGCCTCAGCAACTCAGATAGCCGTACCGTAGGTGCAACCACAACGGAGGGGTAACTGTTGAGAGGCCAGACAAACGTGTGTTTCCTGAAGAGGGGCAGCAGCCTTTTCAGTAGTTGCAAGGGCTAAAGTCTGGATGATTGACTGATCTGGCCTTGTAACACTAACCAAAACGGCCTTGCTGTGCTGGCTGCGAAAGGCTGAAAGCAAGGGGAAACTACGGCCGTAATATTTCCCGAGGGCATGCAGCTTTACTGTATGGTTAACTGATGATGGTGCCCTATTGGGTAAAATATTCCGGAGGTAAAATAGTCCCCCATTCGGATCTCCGGGCGGGGACTACTCAAGAGGATGTCGTTATCAGGCATTCTACGGATCGGAGCGTGGAATGTCAGATCAATTAATCCGGCAGGTAGGTTAGAAAATTTAAAAAGGGAAATGGATAGGTTAAAGTTAGATAAGTGGGAATTAGTGAAGTTCGGTGGAAGCAGGAGCAAGACTTCTGGTCAGGTGACTACGGGGTTATAAACACAAAATCAAATAGGGGTAATGCAGGAGTAGGTTTAATAATGAATAGGAAAATAGGAATGCGGGTAAGCTACTACAAACAGCATAGTGAATGCATTATTGTGGCCAAGATAGATACGAAGCCTACATCTACTACAGTAGTAAAAGTTTATATGCCAACTAGCTCTGCAGATGACGAAGAAATTGAAGAAATGTATGATGACATAAAAGAAATTAATCATATTGTGAACGGAGACGAAAATTTAATAGTCATGGGTGACTGGAATTCGGCAGTAGAAAAGGGAGAGAAGGAAACTTAGTAGGTGAATATGGATTGGGGGTAAGAAAAGAAAGAGGATACTGCCTGGTAGAATTTTGCACGGAGCACAACTAAATCATAGCTAACACTTGGTTCAAGAATCATAAAAGAAGGTTGTATACATGGAGGAACTGTGGAGCTACTAAAAGGTATCAGATAGATTATATAATGGTAAGACAGAGATTTAGGAACCAGATTTTAAATTGTAAGACATTTCCAGGGGCAGATGGGGACTCTGACCACAATCTATTGGTTGTGACCTGTAGATTAAAACTGAAGAAACTGCAAAAAGGTGGGAATTTAAGGAGATGGGACCTGGATAAACTGACTAAACCAGAGGTTCTACAGAGTTTCAGGGAGAGCATAAGGGAACAATTGACAGGAATGGGGGAAGGAAATTCAGTAGAAGAAGAATGAGGATCATGTAGCTAAAAAGACGAGGGCTAGTAGAAATCCTTGGGTGACAGAAGAAATACTGAATTTAATTAATGAAAGGAGAGAGTATAAAAATGCAGTAAATGAAACAGGCAAAAAGGAATACAAACGTCTCAAAAACGAGATCGACAGGAAGTGCAAAATGGCTAAGCAGGCATGGCTAGAGGATAAACGTAGAGGCTTATCTCACTAGGGGTAAGATAGATAGTGCCTACAGGAAAATTAAAGAGACCTTCAGAGGAAATAGAACAACTTGTACGAATATCAAAAGCTCAGATGGAAACCCAGTTCTAAGCAAAGAAGGGAAAGCAGAAAGGTGGAAGGAGTATATAAGGGGTCTATACAAGGGCGATGTAGTTATGGCAATATTGTGAAAATGGAAGAGGATGTAGATGAAGATGAAATGGGAGATATAATACTGCGTGAAGAGTTTGACAGAGCACTGAAAGACCTGATTCGAAACAAGGCCCCGGGAGTAGACAACATTCCATTAGAAGTACTGAAAGCCTCGGGAGAGCCAGTCCTGACGAAACTCTACCATCTGGTGAGCAAGATGTATGAAACAAGCGAAATCCCCTCAGACTTCAAGAATAATATAATAATTCCCATCCCAAAGAAAGCAGATGTTGACAAATGTGAAAATTACCGAACTATCAGTTTAATAAGTCACCGCTGCAAAATACTAACGCGGA
This sequence comes from Schistocerca gregaria, assembly GCF_023897955.1. Classification (NCBI taxonomy): domain Eukaryota; kingdom Metazoa; phylum Arthropoda; class Insecta; order Orthoptera; family Acrididae; genus Schistocerca; species Schistocerca gregaria. The sequence goes on from NC_064923.1 coordinate 378,279,901, forward strand.
TTCTTTACAGACGAATGGAAAAGCTAGTAGAAGCTGACCTCGGGGAAGATAAGGTCGGATTCCGTAGAAATGTTGGAACACGTGAGGCAATACTGACCCTACGACTTATCTTAGAAGCTAGATTAAGCAAAGGCAAACCTACGTTTCTAGCATTTGTAGACTTAGAGAAAGATTTTGACAATTTTGACTGGAATACGCTCTTTCAAATTCTGGTGGTGGCAGGGGTAAAATATGGGGGGTGCAATTGACGCCGGCCGGGATGGCCGAGCGGTTCTAGACGCTACAGTCTGGAACCACACGACTGCTACGGTCGCAGGTTCGAATCCTGCCCCAGGCATGGATGAGTAATGTCCTTAAGTTAGTTAGGTTTAAGTAGTTCTAGGGGACTGATGACCTCAGAAGTTAAGGCCCATAGTGCTCAGAGCCATTTGAACCCTTTTTGTTCAATTTACATGTAAACAGAATTCGACGTTTTCGAAATACAACATTAATAGGAACAGTAAGACTAGTATCGTCGAATCAAGCGAATGTGAATGATGTATTCGCTCGCAGAACAAGTTCATACGCTGCTCATTTACGGAGAATGCCAATGAAATTCAGTGTGAGCTGCAGACATATACACTGAAAGATATATTGTAATTTGTGTATAATAAATTGAGAATAACTGGATCTTTAACTCATCGGAAACATACGCGGCCAAGGAAAGTTACTAACAAGGAAACTAAAATTGGTACTCTTGCCTCTGTGGTTCCAGGTTCTCGTGTTACTTCGCGTCAAATAGCAAGGGAATTTGGCATGAGCCAGAGTGGTATTGTTCGTGTTCTGCATAGCCATAAATATCATTCTTACCATATCAGTCTCCACCAAGAACTAACTGGTACGGATTGTATACGATGTATTGAATTCTGCCTGTGGGCTCAACTTCAGATTCAGAGGGATGACACATTTATTAATTTGATTTTATTTACTGACGAGGCTACATTCACGAACCATGGAAATGTTAAGTTGCGTAACATGCATAATTGGGCAACTGAAAGTCCATGTTGGCTGCGGCAAGTTGCACACCAAAATCCGTGGTCAGTGAATGTATGGTGTGGGATTGAGGACAGAATTATAGGCCCCTATTTCATCATAGGAAATCTTAATGGAAGGAAGTACACCACATTCCTGCAATAAATATTAGGTCTGTTATTGGAAGAAATACCTTTAGGAACAAGGAACAGAATGTGTTATCAACACGAAGGGTGTTCGGAACATTTTTCGCTGAGGGTTAGAAATGAGTTGCAGGGACAACTCCCAAGTCGTTGGATAGTACGAGGAGGAGATGTGTCGTGGAATGCTCGTTCGCCAGACTTGAAGCCTCAGGATTTTTTCTTGCGGGGATTCGTAAAAGACATCGTTTAATACCTTCCTACTACAAGTGGAGATACGCGAGAGAGAATTGCAGAGCATGTGCTTCCATAAATGCCGATGGGATAAGGAATACCACTCAGTCCATGATAAGAAGATTCCAGCACTGCATTGATACCAGTGGTCATAACTTCGAACACCTTCTGTAAATGGACGTTCATGCCACCTTTGTGACCTTCATTGACCTTAAAAGAAAACCAATGTCGTATTATGATCCCCGTTGTCCCATGCAACATTTGTCCCACAAACTTTTCAGCTCCTATCATACTTTCGGAGTGATTATTAGTATCAATAGTCAGTGCCTCACTCTGTATGTAAACTGACGTCCACCATCCTACAGAGATTATCCCCACGAGATAGGAATGAGTTGATTAACGAACTTTTTTGTGTTCAGCAGGAGAGGGAGCCTCTTTCGCGCTGCATTTGGGAAGGCGTATGGCAGCGCAAGCCCTGGAAGTGGCTTTACCCAAGGCCGAGATAATTGCGACCATTGTTCAGGGGATAAATCCAGAATATGGATCGCATATTTTGTTCACGGATAGACCAGATACATTTGCAATAATTAGAATCGTTAGTTTTCGATGTTATTTGCGTTGCACAAGTCGATGCATGGCACTGATTTAGTGGTGATGTTAAGCATACTGAACGTGATATTAATTTAGAATCTAGTGCGAGTATTGCTACCAAATCCAGCAGATATTTCGTTGTTGGCAGACCGGGCACATTGCCCGGCAGCGCAGTATGCGGTCGAGCGCTGCGCCGAATAGCACAATGGCCGAAATAAGATACCGCGCGCCTGTAATCACCTCAGTGCGGCTAGTAATCGAAACCTGCCGTTTTCCTGTACCCACATTACTCATGAACCCGTGTGCAGGTTGGTTGCTTCGGGAAGCTACCCATGAATACTCTGTTACCACTGGTATTTCTTTACAGTTAGCGCCCACAACTGAGTTGTTCTTGCCGAGCGGGATTAGCCGAGCGGTCCAATGCACTGCAGTCATGGACTGTGCAGCTGGTCCCGGCGGAGTTTCGAGTCCTCTCTCGGGTATGTGTGTGTGTGTTTGTCCTTAGGATAATTTAGGTTAAGTAGTGTGTAAGCTTAGGGACTGATGACCTTAGCAGTTAAGTCCCATAAGATTTCACACACATTTGAACATTTTTTTGAGTTTTTCTTCTGTCATTGTAGGCGCGAACGCGGCATATATTGAGCGGCCACTAGTTATGGGTATTTCTCTTTGAAGCATCTGCCGGAGGTGGAGGCACAAAATGAGTGGGGGTATTAAAACAATTTCCTCAAGTGCTGACTAATAAAATTAGTATTACTAATAAGGTGGAATACTATATTCAGCTTAGCAATGGTTTTCCTGTTAGACATTCGCAGTATCGTTTGGCGCCGCCGAAAATGAAGGCCTTGCGTACCGAGTGTTGGGCGAGGATGATATCCGGCCATCCATCTCGCCTTACGTGTCTCCAATATTTTTAATTAAGAAACGTAATGGATCACCGGTTAGACCTGTGGTAGATTATTGTCTGTTAAATAAGAGGGTGGTGTCAGAATCTGTCCCTTTGCCAGATCTTCACACTGTTTTACTTGTTTTACGGTCCTGGACATCAACCAAGCCTATTACCCGATTCCCCTGGCGGAGGCTTCTAAGGCTTTCCCGGCTTCTGCTACGGATTAGAGTTTGTACTAATTCAGCCGGGTCCATTTAGGTCTATCCACGAGAGATATTATTAGGGAATATAGGATCGAATGTGATGAATTAGTGGCCCCTCTGAAAGCGCTGAGCAGGAAATCTCAGCAATTTACGTCGAATTATACACAATAGGCTGTTGTTGACACTCTTAAACACGCGTTGAGCAATTTGTCGCTTTTAGCGGTCCCTAATTTTGACCTGTCCATCGTCCCTCGAACTATTGGGTTGCAACTATGTTGCTGCAAGAGCAGGATGGTCATCGACTTTCTGTACGTTATGACTCACGTGCTGTTACTAGCGCTGAGGTCAAATATTCCACCTACGAGTTGGAGGCGCTCGCGGTCCTGTTTGGTACTGAAAAATTTAGATTTTACCTCGAGCACCGTTCCTTCGTATTGGAGACGGAGAACCAAGGCCTGTCGCGGGCGGTGGCACATCTCAGTAATACCGGTCGTCCTGCGGGATGGGCCGTCAGGATATCAGCGTTTGTCAGCATTTGTCTGACGTCAGATACGTCAAGGGCTCTGACAATGTGGTAGCTGATGCCGTCAACCGAATGAAGGTGATGCTGAGGAGAGTCCTAGAGAGCAGGTGGCCCAGCAAGAGGCCTTGGTGGCTGTGGTTCGGTTTGAAGTGCCTAAACTCTTTGGGGCTCTGGGGCCACGTCAGGATTCAGACCCAATTTAGAAAAGACTAAGCAGCGAATCCAGTCAGAAGAAGATGTACCTGTGTACCAGGGTAGAAAAATGCTCTCTGTGCGCTGAAACCCAGGGATTTGGATTTAGATGAATCTGTCGTCTTAGGGAGCTAATTCCAGCCCTGTTTAGATATTACTTCGATCTTTTTTTAGGGGGTTGGGGTGCATCTTGGCCTTTACAGGAGGCTTCATAAGACCGAGGAGCATATCACCTGGCATCCATGTATAAAGCTATTAAGCAATTAGTTAGACAGTGTCAAAAATGCAAAAGGTTCAAATGCAATTCGGGACGTAAGTGAGCTCTTTCCAACTCCAAAACGACACAGTTTCCCATGCAGCGACTTTGCGCTGACCACAGGGACCCTCTTTCCCGTGCAACGTTTGGTTGCAGGTAAATTTTTGTCGTTGTAGCGTTTACTAGGTTCACGTGGTTGATGCTCAGTGCTGCTATAACGGCGGGAGCTAATGCGAGCCTCCTAAGTAAAATCATTAAACGATTTGGTCCTCTTGTTACCTTGGTGAGCGATATTCCACCAAGAATTTCGAGGTTTTTGTTTTAGAGATGACACTGAGCACGTGACAAAGGCACCTTATTATCCATGCCGCCCTTTTGCGGAGAGGATGAATAGGAACTTACGCCCACGCTTATTGCTTTTCACGCTGATAATCCGGCAAAATGGGACCAGTCTTTGCCATGACTGAATTTCACATTTAACATTTAACACGAGTCTTACACTTATTTTGCTTACACTTATTGTAAAAAGGTCAGTAAGAATAACAATAAATAGACACAGTAACATCAAAACGATGGTTGCTGGTGTTTCATTTTATGACGCAAGGTAACGGCCCAAGTCCCACATACCATCAGTCACAAAGATGGACATACAAATGTAGAGGTGATACCTTGCCAGAAGATCTGAACGATATATTTGTTTCCTGTAAAGGGAAAAAAAAGTATATTGATAACCATGAATAACAAGGTACCTCTAGGATCAGTTTTGTTCCGTATCTTAATCAATGTTCCAGAAATACCTTATCCTAATTACTTCACCCATCAAGTAGGTAGACTTCTGTCCTACTAGGCACATCCGTAAAGTCGTGAGAACGACTGTTCACGATTTGAACCCGGTTTCTACACAGTGAAATGCACGAGACGATGAATATATTTGGCCTTATATGAGCTGTGCAAATAATGAAAAACAATCACAAATTCCTTCAATGGACATGAATAGGTCAACCGCTAGAAAGAAACATTGACATTTACCTATTTACGTACGAGATGTTTCTTGAGGAACAGTGAAGGGTTGTATGGCGTTTTGCCGTTAGGTATTTAGTATTTCAGTGAATTACAGTAAAAAATTTCTGTTTTGTGTAAATGTAACGTTACAAAAATAATCAGTGTCGTACAAAACCTTTATAAGTAGGCTTTATAATGGCTTATGTGAAACATTTATGACTCCAGCTACAACTATCTGTACCGTCCTCATTCTAGCATTGCCTGTAGCTATAACAATGAGCTTGGTGTACTTTTTTCGTTGATACACAGTCCATAATGCGATAAACTAATTAGTCACAGTATTTCGTCATCTGAAAGCAGATTCTCAGTCCCGCAACAAGAGAAACTTATTTCAAGAGGACTGGCAACCCATTTTGTGCCATTGACCAGCATTGTAATATTATTCCTAAGATAAAATGCTCAGTTACCCAATCTTCCGTGCAGTACATGACAAATTTATACACTTGCTATGATAACACTGTCACTTGAAAAGGGTATATAACTTACTGTATCTCCGCTGAGAGTTACGGGTGCTGTTTATTCCATCATTTGTGAGTGCAGTTTCATCATTGAGTAGCACGAATGAAATTAACCGGCGATTGGCAATTACCATCGCCAAAACTCCAATCGTCAAACTTTATCACCTGCATGAAGCTGTTACACACTCTGATGACGTCAAGCTTTCAAGCAGCGATGACGAATCTGTCGCCGTACTTTGAATTTCTTATAAAGGTACGCACAACTTTTTGTCTCCTCGTAGGACCACAATCTGCCGACCGAAGAAACCTCAGCTTTTATTTCAAACATACATTCAGCTGGTTGGTGGACATTAATATCTGCTCCATCCTCATGAAATTATAGTTGAACGTGGTACTATGGTGTTAGGAAACCACCTACGGAATTTGTAACGAGCTGCGTGTACAGATTTTTCACAATGCCGCATGGAAATACCACCGTATTCAGTTTGTGTAAATACGGTATGTGCAATATTCTCTTTAAACAAGTATATTCCTGTCGTCAGACTGGTATTGTAGTTTCTTTTTATTCAGGTATTTGAGTCGTGTTAGCTCCTGTTCTAGAAATAGGCATGGGCGTACTAACTATACACTTCAATGTATACAATCTCTCAGTTAACGCCCATTGAAAACTAACCATTAAATGTGATTCTTAACTCTAAATTGGCCATCATTTCTCTCGAAATACAGTAGAAGGCTCAGTTACTGGGAGAGAAGAGCGTGTAATGTGCATTGTTTACAAAGACACAATTAGATTCCTGACTCTTACAAGTGGTTAAGCTTGAGGAAAAATTTATCCTAAACGGTTTACGTATTACTTTAAGAAATTGCCTTCAGCTGATATTGTGACTGTGCGACCGGTCCCTGGTTTCTCTAGCAGTAGTCAACGCCTTGTCTATAATGGGCAATGGATGAACAGAGGTTATCTGTCTTCTACCGAGGGGAAAGAAGAAGGGATGGTAGTTGTTGGAAGCTCCAGTTGTGCGTGTGACAGCACGCCTTAGGGAAATAGCGTAACGATAATGGATCAAATTTAATGTACACACTATGTTTATCCCGGGAGAAAAATTCCGCCACTTGTATGAGGGCATCGCGGTTGCAGCTGGGGGAACAGCTTCGAATCAGCTACATATAGTAACTCAAAGGAGAACCGGTAATGAATGAAATTTTCGGTTCCTTCCGGAGACTAACTAGGCTGGTAAGAGTAGCTAGTTTCGTTCGTCGTGGTCACTGCACCGCTATCAATTTTGCGGTATTTTTCCAAGCTGTTTGCCCTGGAGTATATTAAAACGTCATCTGTGTATTTCTGGACCTCCAGCATAGTGTAGAGCTTTGTGAAGTCTTTGCAGATACGTCGGTTGTGCATTTTACTACGCAAGCGGACTCTGGGATGACAGAGTGCAGAACGTTCATGGGAATGTTTTATTTAGTTTTGTTCAGAACACATTCCAGAGATTCTCAGACGACAACTGCCCCTTCCCTCAACATAAAACAATTATTAAAAATCTGATAACACAACAAATTTTAGGTGCACAGAGTTAAAATGTCAATTGCTAAGCGCGGGAATTTTTACACCACAGTTCCAGAAATCACATCCCTCCTATGCCCTCATCTCCGAAACGCCATAATAAGAAGTGATGCTCGATTGAATTTGACTGCGATCAACAGGTTTCGTTCGATTTAAATGATATGTCAGCGCCATCGTGTGGGACGTAGGCAGAAAGTAATTTGTAATTGTGCTAGGGCTGGTTGCAAATCACAAATACAACCAAAGCAGTTTGCATTTATTACAGTGATACGGTTTACCGTGGAACACTGCATAAAAGATAGAGTTACAAGTATCATGGGAAACAGGGTCGAGCGGAGAAATTTAGAAGACCTACGAAAGGAAATGTGATTTTTTTCGGAGCGAATGGGGAATAACAGGAAATCCTAGGGACAAAGGCCTACTGTTTTGTTGCTGAGTTAAAACAGAAGAGCGAGCACTGGCGAATGGTGTCAGACAGCTGCCATTAACAGAAACAAATGACGAGAAAGAGAGATTCACAAGTGCCTCCGTGCAGGCGGCTGAAAAAAGCAGTCAGATGGCCTCTCCGATTGGTTTCTTCCAGAATGTCGAGTTACATAGCATTTTATACAGACTCTACTCTGCCCTTTGATTTCTGTCCATGAGTTCAGCGCTCATGTAGTGAGACGTGTATCTGGGTAGAATAACCAGATATGAAATATAAAATCTTGACGAGGAAACTACGAGCGACAAAAATTACTAATGTCCAGGAAAACGCAAAGACGCTGGTAGCTGGGGTTATATTTTATATTATGCAGAACCATTGGTCGTGGAGAAATTCGAAGACAGCTTAATATAGGTAGCTCGTGCTAGTATCATTAGATGAAATTAAGTAACTCACTGACAAAATAGTGTAAAAATGTTTTATACCCACTACTTACAAACGGACAGTGGTGTTACGACAAGAAAATGCCATTAAGAGGGCAAAGAGAGTATCTGTTTCACAGAACTAAGAGTCACAAACAACTTTTTTATGGACTAACTTAAAACGAAGTTTCAACCCTCAATCAGAGAAGAGATGCGTTAAATTTGAGAAATATCTTAAAATATGTTCTAGAGGGATAAGCAAAAGCAAAGTAAAGTAACATAAAGTAGTAAAGAACCATCCTGGTTCAATAGTACCATGTTGCGGAAACAACGAAGGGAAACTTATACAAAAACCTGAACACCAATGCGTCTGCACAATTAGCTACGTGTTAAGCACAAGAAAAATCAATGATAACATTCTGGTAAATAATTAACTGTCAGAAAAAGGGAAACTTATACAAAAACCTCAACAGCAATGCGTCTGCAGAATTAGCTACGTGTTAAGCATAAGAAAAATCAATGATAGCATTCTGGTAAATAATTAACTGTCAGAAAAACTAGAAATATCTGGTCATATATTAACTTCATAAAATGAATAAAATCTTCAGTATAACATCTTGTTGAACTGAAACCGAAGACAACAGAGAAAATACCAAATTTAATTTTGCGTTAAAAAATGAGAATCATTTGAAGGAGCACCACTACAGAAAAACAAGACTAATTGAACCAGGCAAAGTAGAATACCGCGACGCAGGTTCTGCTTGTATTTACATTTTTCTTATTCTCACACACTGATAGGAAAAAAATCACAACAGAAAAAAATAGAGTAATGAAGTTTCGGAGATACATTTGCCTAGCTAACATTGAAACGCCCGCTAACCCGCTGAGCAGAACAGGTGATTAGGGTTGTGGAAAGGGCAAAATAAAGTGACAGTCAGTTTCACTTTAAAATTGTAATTTATTGTAATTTTATAACACTTTTAAATCAAAACGGCACATAGCCGGAACCTTTACAACTACAAGTTTCAAAATCCAATTCTTTCACGGCTGTGGGCTCTAAACAGGACATCTAAAAAGCAATAAGATAAATTTCAAATGGCTGAAGACATGCAGTTAGGCGGAAAGCCTCAAGGTGAAAGTGGATAGAACAAACATATACAAAGTGCAATACAAACGGCTGAAGGCCACAATTAAATTTCAAAAATTTTGAAATATATTACCATAATCTTCTAAGGCAGAAGGCTGCAATGTTTTTGCTTAAGGGGTAATTTTGAAGATAAGGCTTTAACTGGCTAAAGGCCCACAGTCAATTTTCCAAAAATTAAAAGAGATTCTTTAACCTTAAGTTTCCTATGGCTGAACGCACACTAAATGAAAAAGCAACACAACGCAAATAACTAAATTTAAGAATAAGCTTTTAAGCGGCTGAAGGCCCTCATTTGATTTAAATAAATTGATTTTCATTAAAACACAACAACAAAAAATTTCATTTAAAGCGTCGGCTATAATAGATTACGCTTGTTGTTGTGGTCTTCAGTCCTGAGACTGGTTTGATGCAGCTCTCCATGCTACTCTATCCTGTGCAAGCTTCTTCATCTCCCAGAACCCACTGCAACCCACATCCTTCTGAATCTGCTTAGTGTAGTCATCTCTTGGTCTCCCTCTACGATTTTTACCCTCTACGCTGCCCTCGAATTCTAAATTGGTGATCCCTTGTTGCCTCAGAACACTTAAATCTATACTCGATGTTAACAAATTTCTCTTCATCAGAAACGCTTTCCTTGCCATTGCCTGTCTACTTTTTATATCTTCTCTACTTCGACCATCATCAGTTATTTTGCTCCCCAAATAGCAAAACTCCTTTACTACTTTAAGTGTCTCATTTCCTAATCTAATTCCCTCAGCATCGCCCGACTTAATTCGACTACATTCCATTATCCTCGTTTTGCTTTTGTTGATGTTCATCTTATATCCTCCTTTCAAGGCACTATCTATTCCGTTCAACTGCTCCTCCAAGTCCTTTGCTGTCTCTGACAGAATTAAGATTTCATCGGCGAACCTCAAAGTTTTTATTTCTTCTCCATGGATTTTAATACCTACTCCAAATTTTTCTTTTGTTTACTTTACTGCTTGCTCAATATACAGATTGAATAACGTCGGGGAGAGACTACAACCCTGTCTCACTCCCTTCCCAACCACTGCTTCCCTTTCATGTCCCTCGACTCTTATAACTGCCATCTGGTTTCTGTACAAATTATAAATAGCCTTTCTCTCCCTGTATTTTACCACTGCCACCTTCAGAATTTGAAAGAGAATATTCCAATCAACATTGTCAAAAGCTTTCTCTAAGTCTACAAATGCTAGAAACGTAGGTTTGCCCTCCCTTAATCTAGCTTCTAAGATAAGTCGTAGGGTCAGTATTGCCTCACGTGTTCCAACATTTCTATGGAATCCAAACTGATCTTCCCCAGGTCGGCTTCTACTAGTTTTTCCATTCGTCTCTAAAGAATTCGCGTTAGCATTTTGCAGCTGTGACTTATTAAACTGATAGTTCGGTAATTTTCACAACTGTCAACACCTGCTTTCTTTGGGATTGGAATTATTATATTCTTCTTCAAGTCTGGGGGTATTTCGCCTGTCTCATACATCTTGCTCACCAGATGGTAGAGTTTCTTCAGGACTGGCTCTCCCAAGGCCGTCAGTAGTTCCAATGGAATGTTGTCTACTCCGGGGGCCTTGTTTCGACTCAGGTCTTTCAGTGCTCTGTCAACCTCTACACGCAGTATCGTATCTCCCATTTCGTCTTCATCTACATCCTCTTCCATTTCCATAATATTGTCCTCAAGTCCATCGCCCTTGTATATACCCTCTATATACTCCTTCCACCTTTCTGTTTTCCCATCTTTGCTTAGAACTGGGTTTCCATCTGAGCTCTTGATGTTCACACAAGTGGTTCTCTTATCTCGAATGGTCTCTTTAATTTTCCTGTAGGCAGTATCTATCTTACCCCTAGTGAGATAAGCCTCTACATCGTTACATTTGTCCTCTAGCCATCACTGCTTAGCCATTTTGCACTTCCTGTCCATCTCATTTTTGAGACGTTTGTATTCCTTTTTGCCAGCTTCATTTACTGCATTTTTATATTTTCTCCTTTCATCAATTAAATTCAATATTTCTTTTGTACCCAAGGATTTCTACTAGCCCTCGTCTTATTACCTACTTGATCCTCTGCTGCCTTCACTACTTCATCCCTCAAAGCTATCCATTCTTCTTCTACTGTATTTCTTTCCCCCATTCCTGTCAATTGCTCCTTTGTGCTCTCCCTGAAACTCTGTGCAACCTCTGGCTATTTTAGTTTATCCAGGTCCCATCTCCTTAAATTCCCACCTTTTTGCAGTTTCTTCAGTTTTGATCTACAGGTCATAACCAATAGATTGTGGTCAGAGTCGACATCTGCCCCTGGAAATGTCTTACAATTTAAAACCTGGTTCCTAAATCTCTGTCTTACCATTATATAATCTATCTGATACCTTTTAGTATCTCCTGGCTTCTTCCATGTATACAGCCTTCTTTTATGATTCTTGAACCAAGTGTTACCTATGATTAAGTTGTGCTCTGTGCAAAATTGTACCAGGCGGCTTCCTCTTTCATTTCTTACCCCCAATCCATATTCACCTACTACGTTTCCTTTTCTCCCTTTTCCTACTACCGAATTCCAGTCACCCAAGACTATTAAATTTTCATCTCCCTTCACTATCTGAATAATTTCTTTTATTTGATCATACATTTCTTCAATTTCTTCGTCATCTGCAGAGCTAGTTGGCATATAAACTTGTACTACTGTAGTAGGTGTGGGCGGCGTATCTATCTTGGCCACAATAATGCGTTCACTATGCTGTTTGTAGTAGCTTACCCGTATTCCTATTTTCCTATTCCTTATTAAACCTACTCCTGCATTACCCCAATTTGATTTTGTGTTTATAACCCTGTAGTCACCTGACCAGAAGTCTTGTTCCTCCTGCCACCGAACTTCACTAATTCCCACTATATCTAACTTTAACCTATCCATTTCCCTTTTTAAATTTTCTAACATACCTGCCAGATTAAGGGATCTGACATTCCACGCTACCAACAGACCATTAAACACCTATGAAAAGGACGTTATAGACAACGGCACTCAGACACCTTAAGAGGAGGGGAGTCTGCTCTCGAAACATTTACGTTCACTTACGGAGACAGGTGGTGTGTCCAACTACACTTGATCCGTCGGTAACCCAACCAACAAACAGTCACTGACTGACCAATCAAACGACTTGCTAGCCACCAATCGGTATATAACAACTCAATGACCAAACTGTTACGGACGTGATTATACAGAAAAAGGTATTTAAAAACTACACACCATGCTGGACAGCGACAACAGGTGAGGTAGGACGCTGCCTGAAATTACGTAAGTGGCGAGGGCAGGTAACAAGAACACTAACGGCCACAAGGCAGAAAATTCCGCTGGTGCACTTGAATTGTAGTCAACCAATACAGTTAATTGCACCGCATGGCGGCTCGTTTTCACCACTGCAAAACCTCGGTGTTGTTCACAGGAAAAGCTCCCCAACAGTGAACCACGCAACATGAACGGACGTGGCATGGGTACTTAACACACCACTCAACTTTGACGTCCTGGGTCGGTGAGCCATGAAGCTCGTAGTGATCGGACAGCTCCACACAGACTCCGACACTGCGCAGGGGACACCCGTCGTCCCAGCCGACTGCACCGCAAGGCGATATCCTCCATGGTCCACCAACCGACCTACTACCCTCAGAATGCCGACAACATCTAAAATAGTCGTCAGTGGAAATAACGCCAACTACACACACCACCTGACAAACACTTGCACGACGACCTGAACGATACTAAACAGTAACTAAACACGCATGAAGACAAATCAGGAGTCGATGCACACACACACATACGAGTAATGAACGATCGGCGAGCCAAAACGTGTCGTCCAGTACGACGACCGATCGACGATCCACCAAGATCATGGCCCGGCTCAAGTGATGCGTGGCGGCAATGGTCGGGCGAGCAATGTCGACCAGACCTCACTGCTCCAACCCAACTACACTAGTGCTGCATTGCAACTCCCCAACTGGCAGGTCCAGACTGCTCTCCAGGCACGTTCCAACCGATTGGCAGCCCGAACTCACGACCCGAACTGGCTTCCGACAGACATCGACAGGGAAGTAATATCTGTCCAGCAAAGATATTACGAGAGGGGATACATTGATACGCGCTGCTAGCGCCGCTCACGGTCAGGCAAAACAGCAACTCAGTGACACGAGTAATTTAAATTAACGTAGTGAGGTGTAAGTACGTGAAAAAACAGGGTGTAAAATACATGATGGCGGGCACATGAGCCACACACGCCTCAAACCGATTTAAGTGACTAAAATTGCACGAACACAGGTTAATGAACGAGCGAGACATGCCGTTGCAGATGTGAAATGCTGGATCTGTGTGGATACCAGCATGTTTATAGCAAGCATGCAAACATGCTAGCTGTACAGGTGCTGTGTGTTAGTTTTTGGAATGGAGTTCCATGCCTGTTGCACTTGGTAAATCAGTACAAGGACAGTTAACGCTGGTTGTGGATGATGAGTGAATTGTCTCCTGATATTGCCCCATATATGCTCGATTAGGGACAGCTCTGCTGATCGACAAGGCCAAGGTAACATGTCGGCGCTCTGTAGAGCATGTTGCGTTACACCATTGGTATACGGGAGAGCGTTATCCTACTGGAAAACTCCTTGTGGAATGTTGTTCATAAATGACACCACAATAAGACGAATCAACAGACTGACGTACTAATTCGCAGTTACATCGCTTGTAATAACCACGAGAGAGCTCCTGCTGTCATACGAATTCCCAACCCAGACCATAACACAATGTGCAGGTGCAGCGTATCTAGTCGGCAGACAGATTTGTTCACGCCTTCAACTGGCTTCCCTAGAAGACACGGCTATCACTGGCGCCGTGGCAGAACCAGTTTTCAACAGAAAACGCAACAGAGCTCCACCCTGCCATCCAATTAGCTCTCGGTTGACACCACTGATGTCAGAAATAGCGGTGATTTGGTGTTAGTGCAATGCACTCTACGGTACATGTGGTATGGAGCTGTCCTTGAAGTAACCGATTTGTAACACTTCGTTGTGTGACAGTGGTGCCGACCGCTGCTCAAATCGCAGCTACAAAGGCAGTACGATGCGGCAGAACCACATGCCGAAAACGATCGTCTTCCCTTTTGGTAGTGCCGTCCGGAGCCTGGTCGTCTTGTAAGCGTACATTCCAGTAACCACCGCTGCCAGCAGTGGTGTCCAGTGGCTATATTCCTGCCAAGTCTCTCTGCAGTATCGCAGAAGGACCATCAAGCTTCCCGTTCAAATTCAGTGAGGTACTGATGATCGCGTCCTTGTCAACTTGGAGGTATTCTTGACTAACATCAGCTCACAGCGTCCAATCAGAAAGGTAATTAACGCTCACCACCGTTACAGCGTGTATTTAAAGCTTACCTGATTTGCATCCTCATAGTGGCGCTGCAGACATCATTCAGACACTGATGCAGACACACTCTTACCAACTTCCGTTGATGTGGCACAACTCCTTCTTGGTGTTGCAGATTTTTTTCCACCAGTGTATTTAGGGACCCACTCGCGGAAGCGAAAATTTCGGCAAAGACCATAGGATTCTTGTATTTCTGACGGGATGGAAGAAGGTTACTACAGCAATGGAACGCGACCTCATTATCGTCCTTCTGTTGTGTACGTTAAAGGTAATTTTTTCAGGACGTATATTATAACATCTTTCCATGAAAATATCCTGTCTTTACGAATCAGCACGGCTTCGGCAGAAACCAACAAGCATTATTCACGCGATATATTGCAAACAGTAGATGAGGTAGATTCTAATTACCTAGATTCCTAAAAGAATTCAGCACGATCACATTTTTACTAAAAATTAGATACGAGTATATACGGCATTAGCTTGAAGAATTATTGACTAAAAGAATCCAATACCTTGCAATGGACGGCTAAAGCTCAACAGAAACGTAATAAAACCTGGTGTCACACATAAAGTATAACAGGGCCATTAAAGCTCTCCGCATACATATAAGATTTATCTGATATTAGCAGCAGCAAAACAAAATTTTTCGCTGATGTTTTTGTCTATAGGGAAGTATCGTAGTTCACGAACGAAAGAAAATACAGAACGCTTTTAAGTTGCAGTAGGGCTGGTATGTGGAATTCCGTTTGGTTAACAAATGTTTTGTTTTTTCGTCATCAAAAACAAAAATCTAAAAGTAGCTAGTTACTGTCCTTGTATGTAGTGTGTTACGTTACTGACTCTCAACGAACACGTACTACGACTGCAGTTGTGACATATGAAGTTGTTGCTGTAATTCGTGAATAATTAATCAAGCGCATCACTTTTTAATGTTTATCCTTTAGTAAGATCTGTCTTTTAATGTTGATGGCCCTGGAAATGCCACATTTTAACTTTCATTGCGGAACTATTTTATTTTTGTATGAACTGATCTCACTGCAAAACGAAATGTAAGTGCAAGAATCTGCAGCATGCAATATCTATTCTTGAGCACTCAATTCCGTAGTCTTTGTGTTACTGTCTTGATCTGTCTTCTATATTTACGGCGATGGTTTCCAGAACAAGCCAATAAAGTGTTCTGTTTTACCTGCAACATGGTGGCGAGTCCTTGTTGTTGACGTTGCATTCTGTAGTGGTGACCTCACAGTAGATATTCGTTGCATCAGTTTTTTGTGGGAGGATGATTAAACTAAAGAAGAATCAACACTCCGTCGTTTTCTGATTTGCTATTTATTATTGTCCACTTTCCTTCTCGTCATCAGCCGTCAACATACGCGGTCGTCATAATTACACTTTCACTACTTGAGAAGGCCCCCATGAAAAGGAGTAATTGTAGGGCAATGAAACTCAGTGGAAACATTTGTAAGGACATGCAAAAGAGAAATAACAAGCAGGCCGTCGGAAGAAACACTTTTAAATTTCCACATGAGAGGGTAACATTGGTTAATTGTGTACCGTGTTTACTTGCCACGTTACGAACATAGCTGTGTGTGACGACTCTCTGCATCCACGACAGTCACAGTCTGGAATCGGACTACGGATGCCTTTTCACAATTGTCTGCTGAACTTCGCGAACGGTGGACCACAGATTACTCAGCTGCCGCGACACAGCTCGTACACCTACTAAGAACGCACGTCGTATTGCACATTCCAGCCATGGCAACAGTAACTTCTGCCATAAATTGTTGTGCAAATGGCCATTGTCCTGTCCCAGGAGCAGTTCTTAAATCGGTAGTAAAGTTCAATTTTCGAATTATGTTCTACTCCTGTGGGGAAAGAGTACCTCTCTGTATTACTTTAATACTAATTACTCGCAAATAGAAGCATCACTACTTCTGTTGTTTTGATAAAACAGCATTACAAGTAAACCTCTGCTCACTTCGTTCAGACCCATGCTGGCTATCTAAAGCAGCAATGCACACTGAGGATTGTGATTCCGACTTATGTTGCCGTTCCAGTACCAGCGCCTAACAGCAAGTCATGACGCTACCACTAATAACAACGCAAATCCTACAGCGAATAGTCTGAAAATCATTGCTATAATGTTGGGTACCCATACGGTATGTACTTTTCCATCTACACTGGTTCAAGTAGCGAAATTTTAATTCTAACAACCCTGCTCAACACTACTACCTACTGCTTAATCTTTATCGATTATGTTAGACACTTCATCGAACAATGAAATAACCTCTTTATTTGTTTAATTATTTTACTTGTATTACCAGCGGCCTTCTTGCACCCTCGACGTCGTGTCCCGGATGATAAATTGACCAAATCTCCGCACCGCCCTCCCATGACATCCACATCTAACGCTGTACTCACACTGCTGCCGCCAGTCACGCGCTGACGTGGCATCCCCTGAGACGGGTGCCTCTACCTGCGTTTCATGCTGTTGTCACGTAAACAGCACGACGGAATTAAAAGCAACAAAACTTGCACCTATCGCGTGACCATCAGACAAGCGCAATACTCTTGTTACCAATTCATTTCCTTTACGGTATTTTCCTAATCAAATAGCGACATCAAAGTGGAACTGAGTTTAGGGTAAAATTCAGATGTTCATTTACACACAAAGAATTTTTTCAAAATTTGAATTGGCATCTGGTATTCTGTTAAATACTTTATCTATAATATCTTCATTCTACTTGGATTCAGTGTTAGGGTATGCTAACCACCCAACTACATCTTAACAGTATCTGAAGAGACGTACATCTTGATTTTAATCCAACTGTGACCATTGGACGGGTTATTCTATGCAAGTCTTTTATTTATGTTCATTTTGTTACTCATTCGAACAAATAATCAATGTTTTTTCACATCTGTAGTTTTTATCATTTACGCCTGGGGATAATACGGCAGTAGGGTCTCACTACAGTTGATCCCAAGACCATGAGGCCCACAAATACAAGTCCCACATGCTAATTTTAATGTGGCTACAGAGCCGAAACTGGCCAGTAGTGCAATAGATTTTTGCCACTGAGAAAAAAACAACTTAATTTTCGAGTTGACAACATTGTTTAAATGTTCAAAGTAAGTACCAACAAGTGATCTGTAACAGTACGAAAATGTGAAATCACCGCTGTTGGTGCCTAATCGAGGATTCAGATTACTTACAAAAATCATGTCTGAGGTAGCTGTAACCGTAGCTAATAGCTACATCACGAAAGACAGAAATTATTTCAGACTACTATTCAAAATGGCTTGCCTCAAGGAACAGTACTCTTTGCCAAACACCAACAGGTGGGTTTCAGAGTATAAAAGTAGTAGTGGTAGTTCCTGTGTCCTTTCTACACGACAAAACATGCAAACCTGCAAATCACTCGCGTCTCACGGGCGGCCACGCTTCAGGGAACATTCACCGCAACAGGTAAAACCACCTGCAAGGCAAAAAATGATCTGCTTTCATCCCACATGTTGGTAAATATTCTGCCCAAGAACATCAACAGCAAGAAGCACAAGATGTTCTGTTGTCCGTGGAGCCTCTGGCAGCTGCCATGAGAAGCGCCAAATGCTTTTTTCACAAGAACACACTTCCACGACCACGATGCTGTCATCGCGAGCACTATTTTCCTACGATAAGTCACATGTTCCCCAGCGACTCGTACTGTATCCATGTGTCACTACAGTATTCAGGCCAATATCCAACCACAGCTCGATAGTGCTACTTGCCGACGACCGCGCAACGGAGTAACGTACGAATGTGTTGTAAAGCGACTGAGGCAATTTTCTTCTGCTACGCTGTTTTCGAGTCATCGCCGTACGATAGGCGACTAGGTGCATGCACTCGGACTTCAAGAACGACTGCAGCACACACTGAGCCGGAGAAACTATGGAATTCTAGGTGTCCGCCATGATCTTCAGGTGCAAAAAGAGTGACGCATTTACCACCAGAGACGTACTTCGAACTTCTGCAGCAAATCAGTGACACGCCATACTTCGCCACAGAACTGAAGATCATTAAAGCAGTGACGAGGGATGTTCCAAAAGCAATGCCTCGTGAGATGGTGAAAGAAGCACTAGTAGATAAGGGCTTCGCCATATCAGTTGTTGACTTCATAGGACTCCAGATTCACAGAAGCGAATTCTTTCGAGAGGGGTAATTCTCCCTGACAATGAAGACCACTGCGCCACGCAGAGAAACACTGCAATGTTTCAGATCTCAGGGGCTCCATCTTGTGGCCAAGCACAACACCATGCCACCGAATCGTCTGAAATGTGGCGGCGACCAACCACTCGGTAATGCCCACAGTCAAAGAAAGTTGCCTCCAAATGCTGCAACTACGGCGCCTAGTACCCACTATTGCGCACAAAAACGCTTGCCGACGGCAATAGGGTCTCACTACAGTTGATCCCAAGACCATGAAGCCCACAAAAGTAGGCACATCAAGCAGTGATTTCGCAGCCCTGCCTTCGGTGGGAAGTACAACCAAATCACACACTTCTTTTCCAATGTCGTTCAGGAAAAATTCGGCAAGGGGCTCTAGCGTCATATGTTGTAAGGGGTCACTTCCCTCAGCCACCAGCGAAAGAAGACATTCACCGAGGACCTGCACCTAGAAGCACTGTCACAGAATCACAGCCTCAGGTTGTGCAACAGACTGTTGTGGATCTCCCCAACACAACGGGGCTAATATGCTCTCTTTAGATAATCGTCTAAAAAGTTTCAAGAACACTTACCAGCCTTCCTGTTCTCATGGTCTTACCATTCACTGCAGCTATCAGGATCACGTACCAATGCAGGCTGCACATGGTCAGATATAGATTTATTGAAGGCTTCACTACTGCAATGTGAAATTCCCAAGGCATTTACTCCCACGTTGGAATTTTGTCTATTCCTATGGGACTAGAATTTTGACATTTACCTTGTGTCTGAAATCCATGTTACGCCAAGGTTACGAGGAAATGCACAAGTGGAGTTGTTATAGGAACGATTGGCCCACTGTTGGGGCAGGCACAACAATTTATGCCCGGGATTCTCTGCAGAACTACCAAGGGCTGTCACCGTCTCTCACCAACATAGAAGCCACATTCGTCGCTGTGGAGACCCGGCAAGGGCCAGTAGCACTTTTCACTGTCCACAAGCCGCCTCAAAGACATCTCACACCTGAAGACGTTGAAGATCTGCTCCAACACACAGGAAAATGTATTGTCGCCAGTGACTTAAGCGCGAAACATCCGTTCTGTAACTCGAGGATGAAGTCGCCACGTCACCTTACGAGCTATAGAAAGAGCCAATGCTGATGTGTGTGGTCCGCTTGCACTTACTATCGGCCCACATGGAAAAGCAGCACCGGATATCCTGGACAACGGCATCTTTAAACGGTTCCAGAATTAATCTCAGCAGAGGTTATCCATGTCCTCTCCTCGGATCACCTGCCAGTGGTGTTTTTAGCAACGCTCCAGCCTACCAAGACACAAAGACACAAAGATTTAGCACTGCCAGAACCAACTGAGAGCGATGGCATGTGCACGTTCATAATAAACTTGAGGAACACTCGGTTGACATTAATACGAAAGTCAATGAAGCACTCATTTCTATATAGAAAAAACTAATAAAACTAAAATAATTACAAAAATTTATAAAAAAAATTCTAAAAAAAGAACTGCAACTTGCAAACTGTCCGACGGCGTGTTATATAAAAAAAGTGTCATACGTACTCATATAAATAGTCTAGTTTTTATGTTTCTCCTTCTACTAACCATCTCAGCCCGTTAAGATTTTTAGTATTTCTTTTTGCCAATCCAATGCAGGTTGCAGCTATTTTGGACACATTCAATACTACTGTTGTAATATTGCCGATGGATTCATGTTGTTCAAAACTGCTTGGACTGTAGGTGACAGTTATTATTAGTAACAGTATTAGTTTAAGGAAAAGAAGTACTTCTCCTTGGCTGTTTGATCACATTGCGAAATATGAAAGTATCTGCTTTCTAAAGGAACCAAATTGTGATTTTCCGCAAAGTATCAAAAATGTATCTGTTTCCCGAGAAAGAAAGAAATTGTATCATATGACAAAAATTCTAACTGTGAATTTTATCGCAGGAACCAATCTCTAGAAAGAATCAAATTGCATCGATGAACATTGACATGCATCTGTGCCTGTATCTAAAAGAACCAAATTGCATCTCAAATATCAAATTGTATCTGTAAGAACTGAATAAACGAAAAAATTCGTTGCCATGCTTCTTTGTTGTTATTTACAGAAAACTTATCCCTTTTGTATAAATAAGGAATGTTGCAGGAGACAGGCCATTAATTTTGAACAAGAGTCTTTTTAAAGAGGTGAAGTTTAAGATGGAAAATAACGAAATATATTTAATGGTTGCAGAGGACTATGACTATTGCGCTCCACGTGTTTTTTTGTGGGAGCAGATGACACATGACCACGATCACTTACAAAGACGTATAGCAGACATGTCTAAAATTATATATCTCCTCTGCTTGAGGAGAACCACGGTCATAGGATCAGGGTAAAGCTACACACTGACAAAGTGTGAAAGAAATAGAGTAGACGCACACTGTGAGGTAAAAATTCATTTATTTCTCATTCAACTTAAAAGTAATTTTACATTTTCACAAGCAAAGACTACACTATTTTCAAACAACGTTTGCTTCTTGAGTCGATGGAGAGTAAGGCACACACAGAATTCCAGGTCTTGAATAGCAACAAACTTGATTGCTGTCAAGTAACGGAAGCGATGTCACCATACCCTTATAGAGTAGAAAAGAATTTTCCCAGTGAATTTCATGGTAGAAGCGTCCTAGCCACTTCGCACTCGTCATTGTTTTAAAACACATCACATCCTTGAAGGACCTTGCAATGTGTGCTCTCTCTATTATACCAGCCGCTTCTGTGTACGCTACAAATGCAACATATTTAAATATGAACTGTACATGGTCTTCATCACGGAAACCCAGCACGTCTGCATTGATGTTACGTCTTGTGATGCCATTGTGAAATGCTTTGGGTATGGCACAGCATTTGTTCACTTATACAGTTCGTTGCACAACACCAGTGACAGGGCAACAGTTAATCACAAGATCATGTAGAACTAGAGCATTCGCTGCAATGTGTTCAGGAAAATTTGCGAAAGATTTAAAGTCAGTTCTAACGTCTATAGGCTCTGATTTAAGTACCTCGCTCTGTTCTGAGCAGCCTGTTACGATGACTGGCGCCAACTTTTAGAATTTCCGTGTGCTGAGTAGACATTCTTCCTCTTCATAGTAAGAAGAACTGAACCGTGCATACACATCAAATACTAGTCCGCATACATTTTCATTCCACTGCAGGTGGAAATTATCATACGAGTAGGATTCAGGTAAAATCTGATATTAGTTAACCCGGAATTATCATTTTCTATATTCCCTCTTCTGTTTGTCTGAAATGCAGTTATGATGAACCTACTTGTTTCTAACAGAGTAGATGTTTTATAGCGAGTGTTTGTCTGCTTGCAGTCGGTAGAGCTATGTATTCAAAAAAGCTCCAATGAATGTAAAGATGGTAAAAATACAACTGCCTTCAGAAAAGTAGCCATTTAGCGTTGAAAAGAAGTCACTGCACATCTTCAAAGTATCCCATCAGTAGTTTTAGATGTATAGATGCAGTGTAAATCTCCTATAGTGTTCAGCTGTTCTACACCCTAGCTCATCTACGAACCATCCAGCCTTTTCTAATTCATTCAAAGCCAAGGGAGAAGTCCAGACTTACATTTTAAGAATTTGTGCTAGCCTACATTTAATGTATGGTCAATCTCGACCCCTTTGAGTTTATACCAGGAACACTAAAGCATTACATGTAAGCAGCGTCTAATGTTTCTGAGCAACAGTCATACAATAATTTTTAAATGAACACACCCTCATTTGACTGTATTGGTATTCATCTAATTACGACCAAGGTTTCGGCTTTTTATGCCGTTTTCAAGTGAATGAGTTTATGTCATTAACATACACTCCTGGAAATTGAAATAAGAACACCGTGAATTCATTGTGTCAGGAAGGGGAAACTTTATTGACACATTCCTGGGGTCAGGTACATCACATGAACACACTGACAGAACCAAGGCACATAGACACAGGCAACAGAGCATGCACAATGTCGGCACTAGTACAGTGTATATCCACCTTTCGCAGCAATGCAGGCTGCTGTTCTCCCATGGAGACGATCGTAGAGATGCTGGATGTAGTCCTGTGGAACGGCTTGCCATGCCATTTCCACCTGGCGCCTCAGTTGGACCAGCGTTCGTGCTGGACGTGCAGACCGCGTGAGACGACGCTTCATCCAGTCCCAAACATGCTCAATGGGGGACAGATCCGGAGATCTTGCTGGCCAGGGTAGTTGACTTACACCTTCTAGAGCACGTTGGGTGGCACGGGATACATGCGGACGTGCATTGTCCTGTTGGAACAGCACGTTCCCTTGCCGGTCTAGGAATGGTAGAACGATGGGTTCCATGACGGTTTGGATGTACCGTGCACTATTCAGTGTCCCCTCGACGATCACCAGAGGTGTACGGCCAGTGTAAGAGATCGCTCCCCACACCATGATGCCGGGTGTTGGCCCTGTGTGCCTCGGTCGTATGCAGTCCTGATTGTGGCGCTCACCTGCACGGCGCCAAACACGCATACGACAATCATTGGCACCAAAGCAGAAGCGACTCTCATCGCTGAAGACGACACGTCTCCATTCGTCCCTCCATTCACGCCTGTCGCGACACCACTGGAGGCGGGGTACACGATGTTGGGGCGTGAGCGGAAGACGGCCTAACGGTGTGCGGGACCGTAGCCCAGCTTCATGGAGACGGTTGCGAATGGTCCTCGCCGATACCCCAGGAGTCACAGTGTCCCTAATTTGCTGGGAAGTGGCGGTGCGGTCCCCTACGGCACTGCGTAGGATCCTACGGGCTTGGCGTGCATCCGTGCGTCGCTGCGGTCCGGTCCCAGGTCTACGGGCACGTGCACCTTCCGCCGACCACTGGCGACAACATCGATGTACTGTGGAGACCTCACGCCCCACGTGTTGAGCAATTCGGCGGTACGTCCACCCGGCCTCCCGCATGCCCACTATACGCCCTCGCTCAAAGTCCGTCAACTGCACATACGGTTCACGTCCACGCTGTCGCGGCATGCTACCAGTGTTAAAGACTGCGATGGAGCTCCGTATGCCACGGCAAACTGGCTGACACTGACTGCGGCGGTGCACAAATGCTGCGCAGCTAGCGCCATTCGACGGCCAACACCGCGGTCCCTGGTGTGTCCGCTGTGCCGTGCGTGTGATCATTGCTTGTACAGCCCTATCGCAGTGTGCGGAACAAGTATGGTGGGTCTGACACACCGGTGTCAATGTGTTCTTTTTTCCATTTCCAGGAGTGTATTTTGCAGGACAACATGCTCAAAATTGGCCATAAATTAAGAAGAATATTCGCTCCCCACGAAATGCCAGATATAAAATCATGAGTTTTTTTTACTATGAATAACGTGCTCCCACTATTATTTTTTTTTTTACAAGGTGATGATTTCACTGTGTCATTTTCGTGGATAGTGAGTATTTTTCTTCATTTACGGCCAGTTTTGAGCTTGATGTAAGCAAAGGTAAGTACTGAAGTCTAGGTAGCCATAAAAATTATAGAACGTATGTCTCCTGTTGGTGAAGTATCAATGTAATTCATTTGGTGACAAAAACTCAGTCACCTGAGAATAGCATGAAAGGACGAAACCTGGGTAGTAATTAAATGAACAACAATGCACTCAAATGGCGGTGTGTTCATTTTAAAATATTACTTATAACCTCCGGGGTCAAGGATTTTCTCTGCCTCGTGATGACTGGATGTTGTGTGCTGTCCTTATGTTAGTTAGGTTTAAGTAGTTCTAAGTTCTAGGGGACTGATGTCCATAGATGTTAAGTCCTATAGTGCTCAGAGCCATTTGAAGCCATTTGAAGCCTTCGATGCTACTTCAACAGTACCATATCTTTTCATAAATGATCCATGAAGATATACGAAACTCCTGCATGTGAGGTTTAAAGCGTCATGGTATTTGATGATAATCCTAAATTCATCGCTCTTCTTAAATGCTGTTACAACATAATATTTATGCGATAAGTGTTCCTGAAACATAATACGCTAGCCATATTCTACTGCTTCAGCTATATCAAACATCATCATTTTGAGGTTTGAGACCTACTGATTTAAATAATTCGAAGTTCGCAGTTTTCTTTGCTGTCACCAATAAGTTTAGGGCGGGTCAAGTGGAAGTCGCATTCGATTGTAGGGCATTGCTGGTCACTGTAAAATGTAAACTTTCACGGCCGGAACTGTCATGATTAATAAAATTCTTTTCCGGGCTATTATGCCGTGGTCTGCAGTCTGCAGTCAGTAGTGAGACAGTGTGTGTTTCGGAAGTTAACAGAAGCCACGAACCCCCTTGAAGATGTCCTCCGCAGATGGGGACGAAACGTTGGGTTACAATGCGAAATCCATCAGACCACGGCATAATATCCCGGAAAAGAATTTTATTAATCATGATTGCTGGTCACTGCATGTTCGTTGTCACTGGTGATTCCACTTCAGATGTAGTCATACAATAATTTCCACAATACGAACGTCGACAAGCTAGTGGTCCACGATATGCAGTTCTAGATTTCCCAATGTCCAGACTATTACTGGGAGGTATACAGTGTTGGTAGAGGTCTCAAGTAAGCTTATACCCACATTCAACTTATGGGAAGAATCCGTAAACTGTATAAAACAATCTATTGTTGAGATATAAGTTTGTTGCAGCGTTAGACTCGACACAGGTTGTACTGACAGGAAGTATATCCACCGTGCGAACATATACGTAAAATTTATGAGGATCCTTCATCAAAACCTGTCCTTTTGTGAAACCCAGCACACGTCCTACTGAGCCTCTCCCACTAAAGACAGTCGTTGCCTTCGCCGTTTTTGTTTCAGATTTAAGTGTACTGATATTTGCAAGTAGCACAATCCCTTTTACAGACTGTATTTAAAAATTTGTTTAAATCCTCAGTGTCGTATGTACCAGGTTCTATTTCCACAATTTCTTTTCGTTCATTAGTTTCTAGATAAGGATGATTGTTAGCCTCTGTTATATTCGGAATGCTGTTGTACGTCTCCATTCCAATAAACGCAAGACTCCATTTCACGTAGCTTAAATTATTTGGTGGGAAGTAAATTGCGCGTAATACAGACGATCCTTCCTCCAAGGTATAATGACATTGCATCCGAACCTCAGCTGATGAGTGTGTATTTAATGCAGCACCTTAAATATCCATCGTAACTGTCAGGACAAACATAACGCACAGATGTAAGCAAAGGTAAGTATGAAGTCTTGGTAGCGCTAAAAGTTGTGGAACGTACGCCTCATGATGTTGAAGTATCGTTGTAATTCTTCAAGTGGTTACAGATCTCCAATTGAGTCAAAATGGTGGACGTTATTCGTATTTTACTTAACATACTCCACGGTGGGTTCCAGGTCCTCCAGCAACATCTACATTCATAATTCCACATTCTCTGGATTTCCACATTGTCATTGATAGTGTTGGTGTTTTTGTTGTGGTCTTCAGTCCTGAGGATGGTTTCATGCAGCTCCCCATGCTACTCTATCCTGTGCAAGCTTCTTCATCTCCCAGAACCAACTGCAACCCACATCCTTCTGAATCTGCTTAGTGTAGTCATCTCTTGGTCTCCCGCTACGATTTTTACCCTCTGCGATGCCCTCCAATACTAAATTGGTGATCCCTTGGTGCCTCAGAACATTTCCTACCAACTGATCCCTTCTTCTGATCAAGTTGTGCCACAAACTTCTCTTCTCCCCAATCCTATTCAATACTTCCCCATTAGTAATGTGATCTACCCATCTAATCTTCAGCATTCTTCTGTAGCACCACATTTCGAAAGCTTCTATTCTCTTCTTGTCCAAACTATTTATCGTCCATGTTTCACTCCCATACATGGCTACACTCCATACAAATACTTTCAGAAATGACTTCCTGACACTTAAATCTATACTCGATGTTAATAAATATCTCTTCTTCAGGAACGCTTTCCTTGCCATTGCCAGTCTACGTTTTATATCCTCTCTACTTCGACCATCATCAGTTTTTTGCTCAACAAATAGCAAAACTCCTTTACTACTTTAAGTGTCTCATATCCTAATCGAATTCCCTTCAGCATCGCCAGACTTAATTCGACTACATTCCATTATCCTCGTTTTGCTTTTGTTGATGTTCATCTTATATACTCCTTTCAAGACACTATCCATTCTGTTCAACTGCGCTTCCGTCCTTTGTGGTCTGGGACAGAACTACGATGTCATCGACGAACCTCAAAGATTTTATTTCTTCTCCATGTATTTTAATACCTACTCCAAATTTTTCTTTTGTTTCCTTAACTGCTTGCTCAATATACAGATTGAATGACATCGGGGAGAGACTACAACACTGTCTCACTCCCTTCCCAACCACTGCTTCCCTTTCACGTCCCCCGACTCTCATAACTGCCATCTGGTTTCTGTACAAATTCTAAATAGCCTTTCGCTCCCTGTATTTTACCCCTGCCACCTCCAAAATTTGAAAGAGCATATTCCAATCAACATTGTCAAAACCTTTCTCTAAGTCTACAAATGATAGAAACGTAGGTTTGCCTTTCCTTAATCTAGTCGTAGGGTCAGTATTGCCTCACGTGTTCCAACATTTCTACGGAATTCAAACTGATCTTCCCCCAGGTCGGCTTCTACTACATTTTCCATTCGTCTGTAAAGAATTCGCGTTAGTATTTTGCAGCTGTGACTTATTAAACACATACTTCGGTAATTTTCACATCTGTCAACACCTGCTTTCTTTGGGATTGGAATTATTATATTCTTCTTGAAGTCTGAGGGTACTTCGCCTGTCTCATACATCTTGCTCACCAGATGGTAGAGTTTTGTCAGGACTGGCTCTCCCAAGGCCGTCAGTAGTTCCAATGGAATGTTGTCTACTCCGGTGGCCTTGTTTCGACTGAGGTCTTTCAGTGCTCTGTTAAAACTCTACACGCAGTATCGTATCTCCCATTTCATCTTCATCTACGTCCTCTTCCATTTCCATAATATTGTCCTCAAGTACGTCGCCCTTGTATAGACCCTCTATATACTCCTTCCACCTTTCTGCTTTCCCTTCTTTGCTTAGAACTGGGTTTCCATCTGAGCTCTTGATGTTTATACAAGTGGTGCTCTTCTCTCCAAAGGTCTCTATAATGTTCTTGTAGGCAGTATCTATCTTACCCGTAGTGAGATAAACCTCTACATCGTTTCATTTGTCCTCTAGCCATCCCTGCTTAGCCATTTTGCACTTCCTGTCGATCTCATTTTTGAGATGTTTGTATTCCTTTTTGCCAGCTTCATTTATTGCATTTTTATATTTTCTCCTTTCATCAATTAAATTCAGTATTTCTTCTGTTACCCAAGGATTTCTACTAGCCCTCATCTTTTTACCTGCTTGATCCTCTGCTGCCTTCACTACTTAATCCCTCAAAGCTACCCATTCTTCTTCTACTGTATTTCTTTCCCCCATTCCTGTCAATTGCTCCCTTATGCTCTCCATGAAACTCTGTACAACCTCTGGTTCTTTTAGTTTATCCATGTACCATCTCCTTAAATTCCCACCTTTTTGCAGTTTCTTCAGTTTTAATCTACAGGTCATAACCAATAGATTGTGGTCAGAGTCCACATCTGCCCCTGGAAATGTCTTACAATCTAGAACCTGGTTCCTAAATTTCTGTCTTACCTTTATATAATCTATCTGATACCTTTTAGTATCTCCAGGGTTCTTCCACGTATACAACCTTCTTTTATGATTCTTAAACCAAGTGTTAGCTATGATTAAGTTGTGCTCTGTGCAAAATTGTACCAGGCGGCTTCCTCTTTCATTTCTTACCTCCAATCCATATTCACCTACTACGTTTCCTTTTCTCCCTTTTCCTACTACCGAATTCCAGTCATCCATGACTATTAAATTTTCATCTCCCTTCACTATCTGAATAATTTCTTTTATTTGATCATACATTTCTTCAATTTCTTCGTCATCTGCAGAGCTAGTTGGCATATAAACTTGTACTACTGTAGTAGGTGTGGGCTGCGCATCTATCTTGGCCACAATAATGCGTTCACTATGCTGTTTGTAGTAGCTTACCCACATTCCTATTTTCCTATTCATTATTAAACCTACTCCTGCATTGCCCCTATTTGATTTTGTGTTTATAACCCTGTAGTCACCTGACCAGAAGTCTTGTTCCTCCGGCCACCGAACTTCACTAATTCCCACTTATCTAACTTTAACCTATCCATTTCCCTTTTTAAATTTTCTAACCTACCTGCCTGATTAAGGGATCTGACATTCCACACTCCAATCCGTAGAACGCCAGTTTTCTTTCTCCTGATAACGACATTCCCTTGAGTAGTCCCTGCCCGGAGATACGAATGGGGGACTATTTTACCTCCGGAATATTTTACCCAAGAGGACGCCATCATCATTTAATCATACAGTAAAGCTGCATGCCCTCGGGAAAAATTACGGCCGTAGTTTCCCCTTCCTTTCAGCCGTTCGCAGTACCAGCACAGCAAGGCTGTTTTGGTTATTGTTACAAGGCCAGATCAGTCAATCATCCAGACTGTTGCCGCTGCAACTACTGAAAAGGCTGCTGCCCCTCTTCAGGTACCACACGTTTGTCTGGCCTCTCAACAGATACCCCTCCGTTGTGGTTGCACCTACGGTACGGCTATCTGTATCGCTGAGGCCCGCAAGCCTCCCCACCAACGGCAAGGTCCATGGTTCATGGGGGGGGGGGGGGGGGGCGAGTTGATGGTGTATCCCTCATAAACACAGCACGTAATTTTGGAATACTGATTTTTTTCCCAACAAGTTTGAGAAGATCTGTTTTTGTAAGTGGCCTGCCTTGTGGGATAGCATGGGCCTTTTCTTTTATTTATGAAGAGACCTAGTCCTTGTAGTATGGTTTCGGGTATAGTCCTTTCCCGATGGCAACTGCTTGTGTCATGTATTTATCTCTCCTTGCCTCCTCAAGCTAATCCTTTGAGTTCTAAGCATTCTTGATCGTTCTGGCAATAGGCACAGGACCATCAGGAAGTAAACCCAACAAAGAGAGACCTGACAGGACGGGAATGAGAAAGGGGATAATTCTACTTGATGTCTTGGGTTTTGGCAGATCCTGGGTTCTTTAAGCGATTCCTTAACCTCCAGGGTGCTTTTCGCTGCATACATCACGGTCACTATACACTATTTGAGACACCCGGTCTTCTGCTTCATCGTTGTCCTCATCTTCTTTAGTGCTTGACGTGCTGTGCTCATAACTCATCTGAAACCCAAGCCTAACGTATTTCCACTACATATAGTTGGATCAATTACAAATGCTGCGTTGTCCTATGCCAATACTCTTTCTCGAACATATTACCTTGGCTTTATCAGCTAAAATTCGATCTACAGCATGATGTCCAATGATATCTTTATATTTTGTGTATGTTGTGTCATATTTCAAACACTCCTCGTCAAACACGTTAATTCGTTTATTACCACAAGTCAAACAGTTTTGAAGCGTTGTGCCAGCGCCAGAGTACTTATATCCCAGAATGTGCAGTTTGAATGGAATTTTATCAATACTACCACTGCCTCCTATAACGTGACTCCGGTCGTTCGTGTTATGCTACCGTGCTGGTTGTGCTCTGCGCATTCCATTAAATAGCAAATCTTCACCGTCGATCCGTCTGTTTTATGTCGTAAGATTACAAAGCCACTTAACTAGTGTTCTATTCCTTCAACGTCTTACAACAAGCTCTACCAGAAGCGTGTGGTTCTGAGATGTCAGTGCCACTGCTCTCCATTAAGATGTAAGTTCTGGGGTGTGTCCTCTGCACTTCCGAAACTGTGAATATCTCAGCCGACCAGTTTTGGAGGTACGGTTACACAAATGCCAAAACACCCACATTAAGTTCATGTTTATGTGGATCCGGCATTTTAATACGATAGCACAGGATATCCACGAGTCAGTTACCCCGAACATCGATTGGTCTCATTTCCATAGTTTTATGTTTAGTTCGATTAACTTGCAGTTATTTCTGGAAGGATACCTGTGCATTTGTATGAGATACGAATATTACAATGCTTCCATATTTGACCTTTTATTGTTTTATTCAAACGTTCCACTATACTTGGCTGCAGGTGGGTGAATGTTGAGTAGTGGTGTATTTCATACTGCTGCATCACGGTCTTGAAACACCTATTGTTAACCTCTCCACCATGAAAAAATTCTGGTCGTATGTAAAGTACACAAGCGGCAAGACGCAGTAAATACCTTCGCTGCGCAGTTCCGATGGTACTGTTACCGACGACTGTGCCGCTGAAGCGGTGTTATTGGACGCAGTTTTCCGAAATTCCTTCACGAAGGAAGACGAATGGAATATTCCAGAATTTTCAACACCAACAGCTGCTAGCATGAGTTTCTTAGAAGTAGATACCTTAGGGGTTGCGAAGCAACTCAAATCGCTTGATACGGGCAAGTCTTCAGGTCCAGATTGTATACCGATTAGGTTCCTTTCAGATTACGCTGATACAATAGCTCCCTACTTAGCACTCATATACAACAGCTCTCTCACATATAGATCTGTACCTACAGATTGGAAAATTGCGCAGGTTGCACCAGTGTTTAAGAAGGGTAGTGGGAGTAAACCATTGAACTAAAGACCTATATCATTGACGTCGGTTTGCAGTAGGTTTTTGGAGCATATACTGTATTCACACATTATGAATCACCTCGAAGGAAACGATCTATTGATACGTAATCAGCATGGTTTCAGAAAACATCGCTCTTGTGCAACGCAGCTAGCTCTTTATTCGCATGAAGTAATGGCCGCTATCGACAGGGGATCTGAAGTTGATTCCGTATTTCTAGATTTCCGGAAAGCTTTCGACACCGTTACTCACAAGCGACTTCTAATCAAGCTGCGGGCCTATGGGGTATCGTCTCTGTTGTGCGACTGGATTCGTGATTTCCTGTCGGGAAGGTCGCAGTTCGTAGTAATAGACAGCAAATCATCGAGTAACACTGAAGTGATAGCAAGTGTTCCCCAGGGAAGCGTCCTGGGACCTCTGCTGTTCCTGGTCTACATACATGACCTGGGTAACAATCTGAGCAGTTCTCTTAGGTTGTTCGCAGATGATGCTGTAATTTACCGTCTAGTAAGTTCATCCGAAGACCAGAATCAGTTGCAAAGAGATTTAGAAAAGATTGCTGTTTGGTGTGGTAGGTGGCAATTGACGCTAAATAACGAAAAGTGTGAGGTGATCCACATGAGTTCCAAAATAAATCCGTTGGAATTCGATTGCTCGATAAATAGTACAATTCTCAAGGCTGTCAATTCAACTAAGTACCTGGGTGTAAAAAATTACGAACAACTTCAGTTGGAAAGACCACATAGATAACGTTGTGGGGAAGGCGAGCCAAAGGTTGCGTTTCATTGGCAGGACACTTAGAAGATACTACAAATCCACTAAAGAGACAGCTTACACTACACTCGTTCGTCCTTTGTTAGAATATTGCTGCGAGGTGTGGGATCCTTACCAGGTGGGATTGACGGAGGACATCGAAAGGGTGCAAAAAAGGGCTGCTCGTTTTGTATTATCACGTAATAGGGGAGAGTGTGTGGCAGATATGATACGCGAATTGGGATGGAAGTCATTACAGCAAAGACGTTTTTCTTCGCGGCGAGGTCTTTTTACAAAATTTCAGTCACCAACTTTCTCTTCCGAATGCGAAAATATTTTTTTGAGCCCAACCTACATAGGTAGGAATGATCATCAAAATAAAATACGAGAAATCAGAGCTCGAACAGAAAGGTTTAGGTGTTCGTTTTTCCCGCGCGCTATTAGGGAGTGGAATGGTAGAGAGGTAGTATGATTGTGGTTTGATGAACCCTCTGCCAAGCATTTAAATGTGAATTGCAGAGTAGTCATGTAGATGTAGATGTAGATGTAGATGTAGATGTAGATGATCAGTTTGAAGGTCGTCCAGATATTGATTCGTCCCTGTCTGCAAACAAAATTCAAACACGTGTGCAGGATCAATCCCCATGTTTGTTTTAACAGTTTATGTCCAGGCGAATTTAGAGTATGTACCAGTGACCAATAAAATATATTTGAATGTATTGTTGGCATGTGCATGTTAGCTCAATATCTGCAGGATCGGCCAGCCATAAGTCATCCAAACAAGCCTTTAGTCATAACATGTATATGAGGATATGTTTTACATGATGGTTTGTGCAGTTCTCAAACTACTGTCTCCTTTCTTGTTCGATTATAGCTCCCTCTCTAAGCTCAGAAATACTGAAACAAACATGTGCGAATGAGCAGTATTACTGGCAGCAGCTGGTGCCATGAACTGTCATAGTCGATATAGCAGCTCATTGAGATCATCATAGTATATATACTGTGGCGGTCGAGTGTTGGCGCTTTACCATCATCAGCGCTACATCGACCAACACAGGTCTTATAGTGGCATTGTACTTAGAATAGCGTCGGGTTTCAGCTTTCCTATTTACACCAGTCATTTTCCGTATTTCACCATACACATCCAGATTTTTGGGTCAATAATTTACATGATAGAGTGGTGCAAATAAATGGACTCACCAACCAATCTCAGCCTACGTACAGCACCATCGTACAGTGATGTTGTGTACTATGCTAGTCTGACATACCAAATCTCCAGGGTAGAGCAGGCTGAATCATACTCTATGGTTATCTGTTGATTGATGTATGGTTCATCATTACGCTGTTCACCCCATTCTGACTCCCGGAACCTCAACACCTGTCGGTGCATTTTCGATCTCTGGCACAACAATGTCCACTCACGCTTCTATACCAGTCTCTAAGCTCTTGGTGGCAGTTACTCTTATACTCTGAATCGTAAAAGATACTGGTGTAGCCATGGCTATTCAAATACAGGGATATGTAAACTGGTAGAATACGGCGCTGCGGTTGGCACTACATCTAAGACAAGTGTCTGCCGCAGTTGTTATATTGGTTACTGCTGTTACAACAGCATTTTATCCAGATTTAAGTGAGATTGAACGTGGTGTTATAATCGGCGCACGACAGATGGGACATAGCATCTCCACGATAGCGATGAGCGGGGTTTTTCCCGTAAGACCATTTCACGAGTGTACTGTGAATATCGGAAATCCGGTAAAACATGAAATCTTCGACTTCGCTGCGGCCGTAAAAATATCCTGCAAGAACAGAAGCAACAACGACTCCAGAAAATGACAGAAGTGCAACCGCTCTGCAAATTACTGTAGATTTCAATGCTGGGCCATCAACAAGTGCCAGCGTGAAAACCATTCAAGAAAACATCATCAATTTGGGTTGTGGAGCCAAAGCCCATGCGTGTACCCTTGGTGATTGCACGACGCAAAGCTGTACAACTCGCCTAGGCTCGTCAACACTGACATTGAACGGACGTGTACAGGTACGAAGACAATTTTATGGATCTATGGACCCTGCTTGTGAGCAGAGGACTCTTCAACCCGGTGGAAACTCTGTAATGGTGTGGTACGTGTGGAGTGTTACATATAGATAAGAGTCTGACATGTGACACGTATGTAAGCATCCTGTCTGTTCACCTGCAGCCATTCACTTCCATTGGGCATTCCGACGGACTTGGGCAATTCGAGCAGGTCAACGCGGCACCCCACGAACACACTGAGTTTAAACATTTCCACTGGCCACCAAACTCCCCAAACATGAACATTATTAATCATATCTGGGATGCCTTGCAGGGTGCTGTTCAGAAGAGATCTCCAGCCCCTCTCACTCACTCACGGACAGCCCTGCTGGATTTGTGATATCAGTTCCCTCCAGAACTACTACAGACCTTAGCCGAGTCCCTTACACGTCGTGTTGCGCCTTGGCTCTTCAGTGTATTGTGAATTGAACTGAATAGCATTAGATCACTAGGAGAAATTGGCAGTTTCTCGTCCACCACACTTACATTTTGTCCTTGTCGTAACACCAGAATTTTCTGGGATGGTGCATTTGTTGGAGACCCATACTAACTTGCACCGGAAGAAGGAAGACCACCAGCATACTTCTTTAGAAATTCAGGTACTGGTTGGTTCTCTTTGTTATACAAATCGATAAACAGGATGGATATCAGCAACCTGTTGTCCTGCTCCAACGTGCTAGCCAGGTGCACTACAGCATTATATGGAGCTGCAGATCCTAACAGGCCTGATATCACTACAGATCTTTATAAGCTGCGAGTTGCAGGTTCCGACAACATGGTGGGTGCTGCTGCTGGTTCAGAATGCAAGAACCCATTCAGCAAAGAAATAGAAGAAAGAGTAAGCAGCCACAGAAAAAGACATGCAGTTGAGCAAAGAACTACTAATGTGGTAATAGAGGCAAAGACATGTAATGTGTAATTACTCTTCTGCTTATTCTACAAGATGGAGGCCGAAGAGGACCTCATGGCTACTATTATACCACTGACTGGGACTGGTGGACAGCCAGGTTCACCTTATATCACCTCTGCCGTCATGACAACATGACTGGATGTAGTGTTCTTGGATTGCTATTGGCTCCCACAAATTTTCAAGTGGGGAGGGGCCAATGCTGCATTCCTATTGATTCCCTGAGAGCAAGTGGTATGGAAGCAAATCTCAATTCAAGCACTCTCTGTGGAAGTCTTTTGAAGTATCTCAGTCAGCCTGGGATTATTGTTGAAGAGCACACATTTGTCTCTTAGACATATTGATGGGGCATTTCCAAAAATGTGGCAAGTTATATCATAAGCAACCATCTGCAAGACTTGTAAAATGCATCTTCAACCCATCACAATGCATCGCCGTTATTACTGAAAACTATTCTTCTTACACTCATCCATTATATTTCCTTTCCAATCCTTGTGTAGGGAGCTATGGATGCAGTCCTTAGCTGTGTGCTTGTATGTAGTACACTTATTGAAATCATTCCTGCCCATTACTATCATCTCCTCAACTGAACACATTCAGAACAAGATTTTTACAGTGGAATAGATGGGGGTCTCACCTCTTGTGTTTTGGAAGACTGGACTTTTTGTGAAGGGTCTACAGTTCCAGCACAAACATAAGTTGCAAAATGTTATGTCAGTTTATCCTGCCCCATCTTCATTATCTGATGAAACATATTCATATCCTTATGCTCGTCCAATATTTCTGCTTTCCAAGCATAATGAACAAAGCTATGGACGCTGTCCTTACCTGCATGATTGCAACTAACATAGTAGTTGAACTCTTCCTTGTTTGGCACCTACATCTCCTCCACTGAACACAGTACATACAATGAGGTAAGACTTCTGTCTGTCCTATCCAGCAGCTCAGTGCAGACTGAAGTTTTCTCACTAATGGAGGAGGAGAAGAGGAGTAGGGGAGGGGGAAGTGGTGGAGCAGTGGAGTGCAGTTGGCCACTAGCATCCTTTGGTTGTAGTAGTGAGGACTTCAGTTGGTCTCTGAACCTCAAGTCCACATACAAAATTTAAAATTCACACCACTTCCATAGGGGTGGAGAGTATGGGTGACATCATATAAGTGGGAGGGGCGGGAGGAAGAAATGGTGGTAGATAGGTTAGTAGAGCTACCCCAACTGCCTTATTTCCCACAAGTTTGAATTTTCTGGTATGACATCAGTGTGACGTTGCCACATTTGTAGTCACTATCTTGGATCCGCCATCTTTGATAAATGTGGCAACAATGCAATCTGCACCAGAAACCACCTAGTTCCACTGCTGACTTTGGATCATTGACTTCTATAACAGCACCACAGCAATGAAGTCTGCACTCTGGGCACCCTTTATCTGCACGTCAATAAACATTCAGCTCTCTCCACTGAATGTGAAGATTTATGGACCTTACATCATGCCAAAACGGACTACATCTGCCCCGTCTGGAGAACAGCTGTCAGGACTCACCTCACCAAATTCCAGGGCCTCCGAAACAAAGCACTACGATAGGTATATCAAGATACAAGAAAGTTGTCAGTGGAGTGCCTACTCGACAAAGCTGATAGGAAACGCGTGCTTGACAGAGTAAAAAAGCCCACAGTGAAGTTTTAGGAAAACTTCCCAAAACCCTTAGATCAGTCACCTAAGCGGGCACAATGTCGTTGCTCTCTGCTGCAAGTGATCGGCCCCTTGCTCAATGGGTAGTAGAGCCACCAGACGCTGAAGTCTAATATCTAGCACCATGCAGACACATTCGAACACGAGAAGCAATAAATAAACAATATCACATTGAAAATCAGGCAGTACCCAAACGATAAACACTGCACCATCAGTGCATGGCAATTTCCCCTAGAAACAATGCTTGCTTGGATAGGCAGTTCGGTCTCAGGTATCCAACCATTTATTCCTTCACTCCGTGGGCAGGCACCCACTGCATCACTCAGACGATCACTACGGAATAACCACCACATAGTCACCTACCACTGTATCACGGAATTCGTACCGAGATTAGCGCAGTGACTTTACTTCTTTGGGCTTTGACCTTACGACGGTTAAATATTGATCTATGATTAGATTTCAAACATTTCCACATGATTATCAGCAATGAATTTACGAAGTTCATGACCAGAAAATTATCCTTTTCTTACTCATCTATCCCTTCAGCCATACTTAATTATTTACGTTCCTTGTACTAACTTCCGCTAGCGAAGGAATTTTTGTTTATGTTCTTTAATATTTACATATAACTATTCTACGTTGTTTACCGGGGTAGTATTCTCATTGCTCCTAAACAGGCGCAAGAATTTTAGTAGAATTAGTAACAGCAGAAAAATGTTACCATCGGTGTATAAAAAGCAAACTATGCTCCTGTTTAAAAGACTGACTGAAAAGTGCGGTACCTGCATCCTCATTCTACCTTCCTCAGAACGTTTAAAAAATTTCCCAAAAGTTTTGGCGTGCAAGCAGATTCGCACTCTTTTTAACACGCAAGTCATCTCTCACTCCGACAAGCTCCACTAATTGTACCCTGCTAACTGTAGCTTCCATTCTCCCATACAGATCCACACCCATTAGCCCATTATAGCTCACTCACTCAGCCCAACTCATTGTCATAACGTTCTTGTCTCTCCGTCACTGTCTCCAATCGCACATCCACAGTCTTATTCGGTCTGCCCTACCACTACTGTCTCCTGTCACTGTCACTGTTCCCTCTTATTCTCTCCTATTGCTTCTACCTTATTCATTCCTTCCCCCTGCCTCTTTGTCATTGTTACTGTCTCTCTCTTCCTCATTGTCATACTACAGGATCTGCCTCTCATTGTCACTGCTCTCACCAAATTCTTCTCTTTCTTCCTGCGCCATTGGCACTGCTCCTTCATTCTTTTCCTAGCACTGTTCTGTCATTGTCAACTACATTCCACTGTCACTGTGTTCCTTTCTTTTTCTCACACTGCCATTATCTCTATCACTTTTTCTGTTCCACAGCCACTGTCTAATTTCTTCGTTTACTACTTTTCCGTCTCTTTCCACTGCCATATCTCCTTCTCTCTAAGTATTAAAAGCGTAAATATTTTCGACTGCCAAAGTTCTGTAGTAGCAATTTTTCCACTGGTTCCCTTCTTCCCCTTGCCACAGCAATGCATGTCACTCATATAAGTAAAACTTTCTGAGTCGGTCTGATTTTGATAGTTTACATATTTGAAATTAAAATAATGCAGAACTATATAATTTTGCACCTCTGACTGTATTTTATGTGCACAGAAATTTTGTATATGTTTCAGTACCACAACATACGTTTCTCAGAGCCTTCCGATGATAACGCAGGCACTTTACAGCACATTACTCCGTGCTATGCCACTTTATAAACTTATTTTTCTCCTTACACCACATTTTATGTGAATATTTTACGTGTAGAAGTAGAGTAAATTTTACCTTTGTTTCTCGGAAACGGATAAAGATACAAAGAAAATTTGTTCGAGTTCGAGATCTTAAGGATATATTGTAAATATTTCCCCCCATTTGTTGTGCGTAGTCTTCTTGGAATCTTCGGCTCGGTTTTGGTACAAGAAAAGTAAGGAAACTTTTTTTGGAAGGGGGGGATTCTAACGAACAAGCCATGAACTAATGGTGCCCCCATAATCTCCCTTGAGGCCCAATGTGGACCACATTAAATGAAAGAAAAGTCAAAGGATTTGCTCCATTTGCCTAAACAGGAGGAAGTGTGTAATATTCATACTATGACCAGATTTTGTTGGACACTAAGGCGATGCTTGGCTTGGGTATAAAAACGGTCCCTTGCCCAATGCTATTCCAAACACCTCGGAAGAATCCTGTTTTCGAGAGCTGTGTTTTGGAACAGTATTTCTAAAATCATTGGGGGAAATAGCAACAAAACGACTATTGACGTTGGTGTGTACAATGTATGAGTCCGGCGACATACCACCTGACCTTTGCTAAAATATCATCCACACAATTCCGAATACTGAAAGAGTTGACATGTGCTAGAGTTATCTCACAATAAGCTTCACAGCTCATCCATCCAAGTTGTTGACAAGAATGATATACAGAAGAATGGAAAAGAGAGCTGAGGGTGTGTTAGATGATGATATTTGGCTTTAGGAAAGGTAAAGGCACCACAGAGGCAACTCTGACGTTGCGGTTGATAATGAAAGCAAGACTAACCATAAATTAAATAAATTGTTCAAATGGCTCTGAGCACTATGGGACTTAACAACTGAGGTCATCAGTCCCATAGAACTTTGAACTTAGAACTACTACGACCGTAGCAGTCTCGCGGTTCCAGACTGAAGCGCCTAGACCCTTCGACCACACTGGCCGGCCATAAATTAAGGCACGTCCATAGGATTTGTCGACCTGGAAAAAGCGTTCGACACACCGTTAGGCCGTCTTCCGCTCACGCCCCAACATCGTGCAGCCCGCCTCCAGTGGTGTCGTGACAGGCGTGAATGGAGGGACGAATGGAGACGTGTCGTCTTCAGCGATGAGAGTCGCTTCTGCCTTGGTGCCAATGATGGTCGTATGCGTGTTTGGCGCCGTGCAGGTGAGCGCCACAATCAGGACTGCATACAACCGAGGCACACAGGGCCAACACCCGGCATCATGGTGTGGGGAGCGATCTCCTACACTGGCCGTACACCTCTGGTGATCGTCGAGGGGACACTGAATAGTGCACGGTACATCCAAACCGTCATCGAACCCATCGTTCTACCATTCCTAGACCGACAAGGGAACTTGCTGTTCCAACAGGACAGTGCACGTCCGCATGTATCCTGTGCCACCCAACGTGCTCTAGAAGGTATAAGTCAACTACCCTGGCCAGCAAGATCTCCGGATCTGTCCCCTACTGAGCATGTTTGGGACTGGATGAAGCGTCGTCTCACGCGGTCTGCATGTCCAGCACGAACGCTGGTCCAACTGAGGCGCCAGGTGGAAATGGCATGGCAAGCCGTTCCACAGGACTACATCCAGCATCTCTACGATCGTCTCCATGGGAGAATAGCAGCCTGCATTGCTGCGAAAGGTGGATATACACTGTACTAGTGCCGACATTGTGCATGCTCTGTTGCCTGTGTCTGTGTGACTGTGGTTCTGTCA
Source organism: Schistocerca gregaria (assembly GCF_023897955.1). Taxonomy (NCBI): domain Eukaryota; kingdom Metazoa; phylum Arthropoda; class Insecta; order Orthoptera; family Acrididae; genus Schistocerca; species Schistocerca gregaria. The sequence continues at coordinate 378,320,181 of NC_064923.1, forward strand.
GTGTGATCATGTGATGTATCTGACCCCAGGAATGTGTCAATAAAGTTTCCCCTTCCTGGGACAATGAATTCACGGTGTTCTTATTTCAATTTCCAGGAGTGTATGATCCGTTGAACGGAATTAACAGTCTAATGATTATGGACTGAGAGTAAATCGAAGAAAGACGAAAGTAGTGAGAGCTAGCAGAAATGAGAACTGCGACAAACTGAACATCAATATTGATGTTTACGAAGTATGTGTAGTTAAGGAATTCTACTGCCTAGGCACAAAATACTGAATGACGGACGGAACAAGGACATCAAAAGCAGACTATCACTGGCAAAAAGGGTATTCCTGCCCAAGAGGAATCTACTAGTATCAAACACAGACCTTAATTTGAGGAAGAAATTTCCACGAACGTAAGATTGGAACACAGCATTATATGATAGTGAAACGTGGACTGTAGGAAAAACGGATCAGAAGAGAATCGAAGCATTTGAGATGTGGTGCTATAGACGAATGTCGAAAATTGGATGGACGGATAAGGTGAAGAATGAGGAGGTTCTGTGGAGAATCGGAGAGGAATGGAATGTGTAGGAAACACTGACAAGGAGAAGGGACAGGATGATAGGACCTGTTAAGACATCAGGAAATGACTTTAATGTCATTGACGACGCAGGTTGCAACTGCTATTCTGGGTTGAAGAGGTTAGCACAGGAGAGGAATTCGTCGAGGATGCATCAGACTAGTTAGAAGGCTAGTAACACAAAAACAAAAAAAAGACAGGAGGAGTAACGGTAATACTACAGGGGCTGCCCCTGTGGGTACCGCACATCCAGTAGAAAATCTGTTCTTTTCGTGATTATCATTACCAATCAGCATTCTACAAGTTATCGGTACAAAGTGAATAACAGTTAATACAGCAAACTGAGACTGATGAAGGAAACGAAAATGTTCAAGTGAACATGGTTCCGCAAGCGACATGTTTGACCGATAATTGCGTGATGTTCAGTTGCCGATGACTTCATTACAATAAATTGTCGTAGTTGGTAGAGTAAGTAGGCTGTTTAGGTTTTCTTATTGGTAACGCCACGTAGCGCTCTGTATGAAAATCACTGGCTGTGCTGCGTGCAGTCTGTGGCTAGTTTGCATTGTTGTCTGCCATTGTAGTGTTGGGCAGCTCGATGTTAACAGCGCGTAGCGTTGCGCAGTTGGAGGTGAGCCGCCAGCAGTGGTGGATGTGGGGAGAGAGATGGCGGAGTTTTGAAATTTGTAAGACTGGATGTCATGAACTGCTATATATATTGTGACTTTTGAACACTATTAAGGTAAATACATTGTTTGTTCTGTATTAAAATCTTTCGTTTGCTAACTATACCTATCAGTAGTTAGTGCCTTCCATAGTTTGAATCTTTTATTTAGCTGGCAGTAGTGGTGCTCGCTGTATTGCAGTAGTTCGAGTAACGAAGATTTTTGTGAGGTAAGTAATTTGTGAAACGTATAGGTTAACGTTAGTCAGGGCCATTCTTTTGTAGGGATTTTTGAAAGTCAAATTGCGTTGCGTTAAAAATATTGTGCGTCAGTTTAAGCACAGTCATGTATAACTTTTCTAAGGGGACGTTTCAGTAGAAATATACTTGAGTCAACACCAATTTAATTCGAATTTAGCAAACCTTAACAAAAAAATTTAATACTTCATTATTTCACATTTACTCTAGTCTTGTACCTTTTAATGAAGGTGTAAAATATGTTGTCCTCGCATTTTGATGCAACAATGCAATCTAGTCTGCAGTAAGTGGCAAATTCCTTCAAACACCTTCGAAATATTCCGTAAATCTTACAAGAAAATATAGTATTTTGCTCCAGTTCTTCAACTTTATGGACTTAACTTTTAGGATGACTCCTGAAGTTCGCGGAAGTTGAAGAAGAGATGATCTTGAATGCCTACATACATGCCCTGCCGGATTCACTGTGTGACCCAAAATTCTGTTAACATCAGAAAATGCCCTATTTCATGGAACAATGTGCAGAGGAGAAGGTAAAAATATACACACACATGACTGAATTGACATGGGATTTCATTAAAACAAAAAAAAAAAGAGTACAAAAGGTGGCCGGATGTCGCTTAACGGCAACTCGTCGGTGATGCTGCATGTGAACAGTGATGTAGTGACAGAGAGAGAGAGAGAGTCAGATCATCCCGTGGTTGATAAAAACCTGCTGGAAGGTATGAGATTGGCGTAGGATGACTCTCGACTCCACATTAGCTACAAATGTGAAACATCTCTTGTTATAGCACTGTGTATGGTTCAAATGGGCTCTGAGCACTATGGGACTTAACATCTAAGGTCATCAGCCCCTAGAACTCAGAACTACTTAAACCTAACTAACCTAAGGACATCACGCACATCCACGCCTGATGCTGAATTCGAACCTGGGACCGTAGCAGTCACGCGGTTCCGGACCGAAGCGCCTAGAACCGCTCGGCCACCGCGGCCAGCACTTCGTCTTGTGGGGATCGCGTGCCGAGCCGCCATTTTCGTTATGGTTGGCCTCCAAAGTCAGCAGACCTCAATCTGTGTGATTGTTGGTTGTGGTTACCTAAAGTGGGATGTCAGCAGCGACCTGCAGAGCTCATTAGGGATGCTAAAAGACAACATCTGACGGCTATTTCTCATCATACCTACTAATACACTATGCAGTGTCGCTAACAGTTGTGTCCCTCGACTAAAGGTACTGTTGATCAATGACGATCGACACATTGAGGGCTATTGTTATAAAGAACATCATCGTTGCTAAAAATCATTCGTTGCGCTAAGATATTTTGTGCACTTTTTTGTTTCAATAAAGTCCAGTGTCATTTGAACCATATGTGTCATGTTTTACCTCTTTCCCTGCATTATGCCTTGCGGTACTGAATTCTGGAATGTTAACGGACTTTTGGTTCACCCTGTATACATCGTGGCCTGTATTGACGAGTAACATGCTTTATAACCGAATTAAAATGTGTCGTTGCCCCATCATGCTCCTAACATATCAGCCAAGCATGGGACATGTATAATGACTCGTCCCATAACAGAGTACTGTTAACGCGGAATGTCGCACGTACGCTGACGGTGAAAACCTTATACCAGCGTACACATCCAAACTTGCGACACCATGACGTATAAGTTTGTTGCGTGTAGAACAATAGTTAAGGCAGCCAGCACGATATAAATGGATAAATATGCATAGCTCAGTACAATCAAACAAATAGCTACCGCAAATGGCTACGATGGAAAACCAACTGACAGCCTCACACAAAAAAGAAAAAATATATTAAACCAACTTTCTCACAGGGAATGATAAAGAAACTCACTGCTTGTATTACTTTCACAGACAAACTCTACTACAAAATGAAAAAAATATTTCAGAGACACAACATCAACACTGTCTTACAATTCATGAAAAGTTCAAGACACAATAAAACACAATATCAAAACACATACAGATAAACAGTCACCATCAGGTATTAATAAAATGGTAAGCAGTACTAAGCTAAGCCTTCTACATAGACCAAATATGGCGAGACTTCCAAAAAGAATGTAACGTACATCTAAATGTCTATCACATTAACGACTGTAACAAACCAGCAATAACCACCCTCCCAAAGAAACAAGCCATCCATTTCATAATATAGCGCATGATATTCGTATATTACATAAAATGGACAAGGAATGCCAAATGGACTTATATGAAGAACTGGAAATATTCATTCATGGTGCAGTTGGCTTGGTTCAAATGGCTCTGAGCACTATGGGACTTAACATCAGAGGTCATCAGTCCTATAGAACTTAGAACTACTTAGACTTAACTAACCTAAGGACATCACACACATCCATGCCCGAGGCAGGATTCGAACCTGCGACCGTAGCTGTCGCGCGGTTACAGACTGTAGCCCCTCGGCCACTCCGGCCGGCCATGGTGCAGTACTTGAAGACTTGTTACTGAATAATAAACCTGCAAGTAATAATAATAGCGTTTTCAAGAATTTCTCAGATGTTGAATGCGCATTTCACTGGAAAAATAATTGTGTTTACGAACTACTCACTCAATATGTGCCAAGACATTAGTGTTTCATCTTCACTGTGTACTACCAGTTTAGCAAAATAAACTAGTTCATCTTAGCTTTTGAGACTCTTTGGATTCATGGGAACAAATGATTGTGGGAGTGTTAAGTTGTGACGTTACTGTGCCCCAACAAAAGTAAGTAAATGCACCAAAAATGAGCTAATCATGCCTATCACTTAATGTACGCACTATAATATATTTGTCTTTCTGAACCAGTGTTTTGTTCGACACATAACCTCAGTCGCACACACAACAAGGAAAACTAACCTCAGTTAATTTTAACTACGATGTAAAAGTAACTGCAACTGCCCCTGATGATGATAGCATGCTGCCGAAACGCATCGGGGTAGTAAAATAAAAGAACTGCAGGGAGGGAGGATTTCTAGCATGGAAGTACGTGGGGCAGTATTATACCTTTAACAGATGTTTCATTTGTGTTTGATAAATGCGTCGTTATCTACACTTGTCGCAGAGCAGCCACACAACGACAAGTTTTAATAGGAGCCGCACTGGTTTAAACTGCAGTGTTTTATTCGACGCCATATGGTGCTGCCTGGCGTAGTTACGGTCTCTTTCGTATCTAACAAACAATAAATGTACTTTGCTAGCTACCGATACAATTTAAAAGAGAAATATGCCCAGATGGTGCAACTGCTACAGCATAAAACTGCGAGGGAGAAATACACACCCGCTCTGTCAAGCATAGCTGGAACCCTCCCGTCATAATAAAGGCATTGTTAATAACGACGTTGTTGGCGGCAATGAGGCGCAGCACACGCAAATCCACTCAGCGCGCCTGCCATCGACAGCGCAGTGGGCAGCAGCCGGTGGAGTCACTTTGCATGTTTCTGTCTTGGGCACGCGCTCCGCCAAACATTGCTCGCCGTGCGTCGCGGCGTTTAACGGCCCCCTGCTGCCCTGGCGGGCTCACGTCAGCCGAGAGGCGCGACCGTCCGACCGTAATATAATTACCGTCCGGCGCCGCAGTTATCGCGGCTGACGTGTGGAATAAATTGTTTTTTAATTGAGACAAGCGTGCGAAGGAGGGAGGGCAGCGCGATGGCCGCGGGCAGGAAAAGCCGCGCCGGAAAACGCCCTAACGGGAAAGCACGGCCGCGATACTCAACAGATTTCCAGTTACATATTTTCTTTTTACTTCAGTTTCATTGATTCAGGCCAGAGATTTTCACATGAGACCCGAGGGCGTGTTGAAAGGTAATAGCTACACGTTTTTTTAATGAAAATTCCTAAAGCTTTTTAAGTAAAGCAAACTTTATTAACTTTCTACATCTTCGTTCTTCATGACTACACTTCATGCCTTCATGTTTACACCAATGGAAAACAATCGCAAATTTTGGTAATACATTTGGTTAGGCAACATATTTAAGGGGGGTAGGACGTCAAACGGGCCGACTTGGAGCAAGAGAGGCATCACAGGACATTTTAATTTCCGGTGTCTATACTTTTACAATTAAATTCATAAAACTTTGGCAGCATCACCAGGAAGGATTCAGGATTCACACTCATTGCAGTGAAAGCTATAAAACGTAAGAAAGTAAATTTTTTACGAGTGAAATTTCATCATTTTTTTCTCTTACTAATGGCTGCATTTTTTGCTATAGGTACACTTTTCTTCATAAGTTAGAGAGATTCTTCGATGAATTTTGTACATCATACATACCATACACACAGGTGTATGAAACTCTAGAATTTATTTAATTTATCAAAAAACAAATGAACTGTTATATTTTCAACTTCATGTTTAGGAAAAACACAATATTTACCACAGTTTTTAATAGATTTCGAAAATTCTAGGATGTCATACACCTTTAGGTATGGTTTGCAAGTTGTTGTTGTTGTTGGGGTCTTCAGTCCTGAGACTGGTTTGATGCAGCTCTCCATGCTACTCTATCCTGTGCAAGCTTCTTCATCTCCCAGTACCTACTGCAATCTACATCCTTCTGAATCTCCTTGGTGTATTCATCTCATGGTCTCCCTCAACGATTTTTATCCTCCACGCTGCCCTTCAATACTCCGCGCTAGTATTTTGCAGCCGTGACTTATTAAACTGATAGTTCGGTAAGTTTCACATTGGTCAACACCTGCTTTTTTTGGGGCTGGAATTATTATATTCTTCTTGAAGTCTGAGGGTATTTCACTTGTTTCATACACCTTGCTCATCAGATGGTAGAGTTTCGTCAGGACTGGCTCTCCCAAAGTTGTCAGTATCTCTAATGGAATGTTGTCTACTCCCGGGGTCTTGTTTCGACTCAGGTCTTTCAGTACTCTGTCAAACTCTTCACGCAGTATTATATCCCCCATTTCATCTTCATCTACATCCTCTTCCATTTCCATAATATTGTCTTCAAATACATTGCCCTTGTATAGACCCTCTATATACTCCTTCCACCTTTCTGTTTTCCCTTCTTTGCTTAGAACTGGGTTTCCATCTGAGCTCTTAATATTCACACAAGTGGTTCCCCTCTCTCCAGAGGTCTCCTTAATTTTCCTGTGGCAGTATCTATCTTATCCCTAGTGAGATAAGCCTCTACATCCTTACATTTGTCCTCTAGCCATCTCTGCTTAGCCATTTTGCATTTCCCGTCGATCTCATTTTTGAGACGTTTGTATTCCTTTTTGCTTGCTTCATTTACAGCATTTTTATATTTTCTCCTTTCATCAATTAAATTCAGTATTTCTTCTGTTACCCAAGGATTTCTAATAGCCCTCATCTTTTTAGCTACTTGATCTTCTGCTATCTTCACTACTACATCCCTCAAAGCTACCCATTCTTTTTATACTGTATTTCTTTCCCCCATTCCTGTCAATTGTTCCCTTATGCTCTCCCTGAAACTCTGTACAACCTCTGGTTTAATCAGTTTATCCAGGTCTCATCTCCATAAATTCCCTCTTTTTCGCAGTTTCTTCAGTTTTAATCTACAGTTCATAACCAATAGATTGTGGTCAGAATCCACATCTGCCCCTGGAAATGTCTTGCAATTTAAAAGCTGGTTCTTAAATCTCTGTGTTACCATTATATAATCTACCTGATACCTTTTAGTATCTCCAGGGTTCTTCCATGTATACAACCTTCTTTCATGTATGCTGTGCACAATTCTCGAAGAATCTCTCTTACTTATGAAGAAAACTGTACCTATAGCAACAAAATATACTGCCATTTGTAAGTGAAAAAGATAATGAAATTTCACTTGTAAAAAAAATATTTCGTTATGTTTTCGAGCTTCCACTGCTATGAGTGTGAATTCTGAATCTTTCCTGGTCATGCTGACTTTTTGTAAAAGTTTAGACAGTGGAAATTAAAATGTCCTGTGGTGCCTCTCCTGCTCCAAGTCGGTCCGTTTTACGTTCTACGCCCCTTAAATCAATAAAACTGCAAGATCACAGGTAATGAGTGCTTGAGGTAAGCCACTGTTGGTGTGAAATGCTGGTTTATTAATAACAGGTGTAACCGCGTAATGTTGAGTGCACGTGTGCAAACGTGCATTATGTTGTACAGGTGTCGCATATCAGCTTGTGGGATGCATTTCCATGCCTGTTGGACTTGGCCGCATTATAGGGACGATTAATGCTAGTTCAGAATGACACTGGTTTTTTTGTTCGATGATGTCTCATACGTGTTCGATTGGAGACAAATCTGGTAAAAGAGCATGCCAAGGCAACACGTCGACACTCAGTAGAGCATTTTGGTTTGCAACAGTGGTATGCGGGCGAGCATTATCCTGTTGGAAAACATCCTTGCGGTGCAGTTCATGAATGGTAGCAGAACAGGTCGAAACATCAGACTGACGCACAATTCTGTAGTCAAGGTGCGAGGGAGTGAGTGTTTCTGCTGTCACACGAAATCGCGCCCTAGACGATGACTCCAGATATAGGTCCAGCGTGTCTAGCATACAGACAGGTTGCTTGCATGTCCTCAGCTGGCCTCCTAACCAACACGGAGGCATCACTGCCACTCAGAAAACACAAGACCTCCACGCTGCCCTCCTACGTGTTGACGCCGCTCAAGTCGCAAATGGCGGTAGTGTGGGATCAGAGAAACACACGCTACAGGGCGTTCGACCCGAAGCTGTTCTTGAAGCAATCGATTTGTGACACTTCGTCATGTCCCTGTGGTGCAACTGCTGCTGAAATTACTGCTTCAGATGGGAGCCATATACCGAACACGATGGTATTCCGTCTCGGCAGTGTCACGTTGTCGTCTGGTGCCCGGTCTTCCTGCGACCATACATTCTAGAGTCAACGGTTGCCAGCATTCATGTAGGGTGGCTACACGCCTGCCACGTATTTCTGCAGTATCGCAGAAGGAACGTCCAGTTTCCCGTAGCCCTGTTACATGACCTCGTTCAAATTCAGTGACATATTGACCAGGGCGTCGTTGATGCCTTAAACGCACTACGTCCAATCGCAAACGTAACTACCACTTACGACCATTACGCCGTACATTTAAAGGAAAGGTATTTACATCCTCTTAGTGACACTATTAGTGCCACTCTTACGTGGATGGGGTGAAATTTCCACAGATATCATCTTTCAGATGTAGAAATACGCCTACCAACTTTATGGTAATATTTATTCGCAGCGGTTCTAGACGCTTCAGTCCGGAACCGCGAGACTGCTACGGTCGCAGGCTCGAATCCTGCCTCAGGCATGAATGTGTGTGATGTCCTTAGGTTGGTTAGTTTTACGTAGTTCTAAGGGGACTGCTGACCTCAGATGTAAAGTCTCATAGTGCTCAGAGCCACTTGAAACATTTATTCGCAAAATTTCCGTTGGTTTGATATTTCGGGTTATTATAGAAAATGGGAAACGCAACAGTGCTATTTCAGTAACAATGCCGACAGTTAGGAACGACCAACATCTACATCTACAGGATTACTCTGCAGTTCACAATCATGTTCCTGGCAGAGATTTCATCGAATCACCTTCAAACTACATCTGTGACATTCCACTCTCGAGCAGCGCAGTGGGAGAACTAAGACTTAAATCTTTCTGTGCGAGCTCTGATTTCTCTTACTTCTTAGTGCTGATCATTCCCCCCTTTGCAGGTGATCGCCAACAAAATATTTTCATTCCCTCAGGAGCAAGGCGGTGCTTGAAAATTCATGAGAAAATCCTGCCGCAAGGAAAGATGCGTTTGTTTTAATGATTGTCACCCCAATTCACGTATCGTATCCGTAGTGCTCTCTTCCATACTTCGTGATAATGCAAAACGAACTGACCTTCTGTGAAATTTTTCGTTGTCCTGCGTCGATCCTATCTGATAAGGATCCCATGCGGCACAGTTATGTCTGGACGAGGGTGTACAAGGGTACTGCAGGAGTCTCAGAGTAGACCTGTTGAATTTTCTCAGTGTTCTGCCGGTAAGTTGTAGTTTTTGGTTTGCTTTCCCCACAGCCTTATTTATATAGGCCATCCAACTTAAGTCATTCGTAATTGTGATTCCTAAGTATTTAGTTGAATTAGAGCGTTTTTATTTGTGTGATTTACCACTTAACTGAAGTTCTACGGATTCCTTTTGGTTCTCGTGTGGATGACTTCTCACTTTTCATTACCTGGAGACAAATGCCACTTTCTCACCATACGAATATATTCTCTAAATGATTTTGCAATTGGTTTTGGACGTCTGTCGACAGAAGACAGTAAATCACAGCATCATCTGCAAACAATCTATGTCTCTGAAACGTTTGGCTGGATCAAGAACAGCAGAGGGCCTATAACACTTCCTTGAGGAACGTCTGACACTACTTCTGTTTCACTCGATGGCTTTCCGTCAGTTAATACGAACTGTAACCTTCCTGACGTAATAAAAATCTGTGCGGCTTTGCTGAAACATTAGTGTACCTGTTCACGTATAGCATGGTCCGTTAGACGATACGTGTGCAAATGCAGTGCGCCACATTTACCCGCATCTGCTTACAAAGTTAATAAACACATCTGATTTCGAATAAGTTTTTCATTCAAAATAAATAAAGAAAAAGAACGATACAACTTTATACAGAAATTCATAATAAAAACAGAAAGTAGCTGAGTTGTAAGGAAAAATAAGTGTTGGCACAGACAGTTTCCACCCTTTTGTACTGAACAATCGCAATCATAGACCCGTGGTCTAAGGGTAGCGTCTTTGGTTCATAATCATAAACGTCTTCGGTCCCGGGTTCCATCCCCACCACTGCTTCAATTTTGATAAATAATCAGCATTGGCGGCCGAAGACTTCTGGTATGAGAAGTCAGCCTCATTCTGCCAACGGCCTTGTCCAAGAGGGCGGAGGAGCGGATAGAGGTTCAGGGCACTCTCTTGTCTTAGTGGTGGGAAATTGCCCCTAAAGGCGGAAGAATCAGCAATGATCAACGACATGAGGGTGCGGAAGGCAATGGAAACCACTGCATTAAAGACACGTAACGTGTATCCACAGGACATGTGGCCTGTAGTTGAAGAAGTGTCATGATGATCTCTCCATTGGCAAAAGATTCCGGAATAGTCCCCCAATCGGATCTCCGGGAGGGGACTGCCAAGGGGGAGGTTACCATGAGAAAAAGATTCAATAATCAACGAAAGGATAACGTTCTACGAGTCGGGGCATGGAATGTCAGTAGCTTGAACGTGGTAGGGAAACTAGAAAATCTGAAAAGGGAAATGCAAAGGCTCAATCTAGACATAGTAGGGGTCAGTGAAGTGAAGTGGAAGGAAGACAAGGATTTCTGGTCAGATGAGTATCGGGTAATATCAACAGCAGCAGACAATGGTATAACAGGTGTCGGATTCGTTATGAATAGGAAGTTATGGCAGAGGGTGTGTTACTGTGAACAGTTCAGTGACCGGGTTGTTCTAATCAGAATCGACAGCAGACCAACACCGACAACGATAGTTCAGGTATACATGCCGACGTCGCAAGCTGAAGGTGAACAGATAGAGAAAGTATATGAGGATATTGAAAGGGTACTGCAGTACGTAAAGGGGGACGAAAATCTAATAGTCATGGGCGACTGGAATGCAGTTGTAGGGGAAGGAGTAGAAGAAAAGATTACAGGAGAATATGGGCTTGAGGCAAGGAATGAAAGAGGAGAAAGACTAATTGAGTTCTGTAACAAGTTTCAGCTAGTAATAGCGAATGCCCTATTCAAGAATCACAAGAGGAGGAGGTATACTTGGAAAAGGCCGGGAGATACGGGAAGATTTCAGTTAGATTACATCATGGTCAGACAGAGATTCCGAAATCAGATACTTGATTGTAAGGCGCACCCAGGAGCAGATATAGACTCAGATAACAATATAGTAGTGATGAAGAGTAGGCTGAAGTTCAAGACATTATCCAGAAAGAATCAATACGCTATGAAGTGGGATACGGAAGTTCTAAGGAATGGCGAGATACGTATGAAGTTCTCTAACGCTATAGATACAGCAATAAGGAATAGCGCAGTAGGAAACACAGTTGAAGAGGAATGGACGTCTCTAAAATGGGCCATCACAGAAGTTGGGAAGGAAAACATAGGTACAAAGAAGGTAGCTGCGAAGAAACCATGGGTAACAGAAGAAATACTTCAGTTGATTGATGAAAGGAGGAAGTACAAACATGTTCCGGGAAAATCAGGAATACAGAAATACAAGTCGCTGAGGAATGAAATAAATAGGAAGTGCAGGGAAGCTAAGACGAAATGGCTGCAGGAAAAATGTGAAGACATCGAAAGGACAGACTCAGCATAAAGGAAAGTCAAAACAACCTTTGGTGACATTAAAAGCAACGGTGGTAACATTAAGAGAGAAAGCCTATAAGAGGGTGAAGATTTGTCTGATGTGATAGAAGAAGAAACAGGAGTCGATTTAGAAGAGATAGGGGATCCAGTATTAGAATCGGAAATTAAAAGAGCTTTGGAGGACTTACGGTCAAATAAGGCAGAAGGAACAGATAACATTCCATCAGAATTTCTAAAATCATTAGGGGAAGTGACACCAAAACGACTATTCACGTTGGTGTGTAGAATATATGAGTCTGGCGACATACCATCTGACTTTCGGAAAAGCATCATCCACACAATTCCGAAGACGGTAAGAGCTTACAAGTGCGAGAATTATCGCACAATCAGTTTGACAACTCATGCATCGAAGCTGCTTACAAAAATAATATACAGAAGAATGGAAAAGAAAATTGAGAATGCGCTAGGTGACGATCTGTTTGGCTTTAGGAAGAGTAAAACCACGAGAGAGGCAATTCTGACGTTGCGGCTAATAATGGAAGCAAGGCTAAAGAAAAATCAAGACACAGTCATAGGATTTGTCGACCTGGAAAAAGCATTCGACAATATAAAATGGTGCAAGCTGTTCAAGATTCTGAAAAAAGTAGGGGTAAGCTATAGGGAGAGACGGGTCATATAGAATATGTACAACAACCAAGAGGGAATAATAAGAGTGGACGATCAACAACGAAGTGCTCGTATTAAGAAGGGAGTAATACAAGGCTGTAGCCTTTCGCCCCTACTCTTCAATCTGTACATCGAGGAAGCAATGATGGAAATAAAAGAAAGGTTCAGGAGTGGAATTAAAATACAAGGTGAAAGGATATCAATGATACGAGTCGCTGATGACATTGCTATCCTGAGTGAAAGTGAAGAAGAATTAAATGATCTGCTGAACCGAAGTATGGTTTAAGAGTAAATCGGAGAAAGACCAAGGTAATGAGAAGTAGTAGAAATGAGAACAGCGAGAAACTTAACATCGGTATTGATGGTCACGAAGTCAATGAAGTTAAGGAATTCTGCTACCTAGGCAGTAAAATGACCAATGACGGACGGAGCAAGGAGGACATCAAAAGCAGAGTCGCTATGGCAAAAAAGGCATTTCTGGCCAAGAGAAGACTGCTAATATCAAATACCGGACTTAATTTGAGGAAGAAATTTTTGAGGATGTACGTCTGGAGTACAGCATTGTTTGGTAGTGAAACATGGACTGTGGGAAAACCGGAACAGAAGAGAATCGAAGCATTTGAGATGTGGTGCTATAGATGAATGTTGAAAATTAGGTGGACTGATAAGGTAAGGAATGAGGAGGTTCTACGCAGAATCGGAGAGGAAAGGAATATGTGGAAAACACTGATAAGGAGAAGGGACAGGATGATAGGACATCTGCTAAGACATGAGGGAATGACTTCCATGGTACTAGAGGGAGCTGCAGAGGGCAAAAACTGTAGAGGCAGACAGAGATTGGGATAAGTCAAGCAAATAATTGAGGACGTAGGTTGCAAGTGCTACTCTGAGATGAAAGGTTAGCACAGGAAAGGAGTTTGTGGCGGGTCGCATCAAACCAGTCAGTGGACTGACGACAAAAAAAAAAAAAAAAAAAAAAAAAAAAAAAAAAAAAAAAAAAATATTGTTGTGCTGAAATAGTGGTATAATTCTCAATTACAACATGATTTTTGATAAGTTTAAAAAGAATAATTCAATAGGAGAATGCTGGTGTTTTTTGTGCTATTCAGCTCAAACTATTTTTTCAAGAAAAACAGCGAATGTTCGACCAACGAAGTTAGCTTTTATTTACCGAGTATATCTGATATTTTGGTTAAAAAATATATATATTTAAATCTGAATTGCAAAATTCCGATGGAGTGTTAGAATTTTTCGGTCTTTCTTTGATGTCTGCGTATATTCATGCAAATATTAACAATAAGGAATTAATACCGGTTATTTTCGAAAGCGTTTACTTTGAACGGCTTTAGCAGTAAGATTAAACTGGAGGGGGAAAAAACGGTATAACCTAAAACGGGTTGTCATAAAGGTAACCGCCATCCATAGTGGGCAAAGTAACTGTGGTGCCTCGCAGCTATTTTATTTGGTATTTTGATTCCATGTATCATGAAACGTGTAATGCATAAACATGAGGGAGTGTTAGATTTTGAAATCTTTCTTCGATGTTACGTTTATTACCGTAAATAACGGCAATAATAAACCAAAAATCGGTTACTTTAGAAACTGGTTATTTGGAACCCTTTTAACAGTGAGGTTAAACTGCATATGAGAAAACAAGTGGTCTTAGCGATGACCGCCATCCCTAGTGGGCAGTGTGGTTGTGATGCTTTATACCGGAAGTTGCCTGGTGCCGAGCGGCGAAAATTAGCGGCTCTGCGCTTCTGGCCTTTGAACTGTAAAGGGCCTTCGACTAGGCCTGCTCACCAGAGGACATGGTTCCTACGTCCCGGTGGTTCTTCTCTCCCTCGTCCAAATCACCAACAGCGGCAGTATCTATCTATGTTCTAACGCATTAAGGTTCTTTGCTCGACTTGTCTTACCTGGTTCCATTAAGGTCGCCGTTTACTTACAGGCAATTGAGTAGATTGTTTGCCCACGGTTCTGGACCCTGATGTACCGCACTAGCTCCATAGAGCTGCAGGTTGATCTTAGATACTATTCAGAAAACAGTTGCCCTCATTAGTTGGAAAAAGGCTGATTTCATCAAGAGTCTATGAACGCGGTGGCTTGAGTTTGCTGGTTTGTTGTATTGAATCAGGGCTCTATAACGTGACAATTCATGAACATTCCATTTGATTTGATGTTTTAGTAAGGAGTAAATGTGTTGATAAGTGCTGACTGGTGTATTAAGATTTTTTAGAGTTTAATGCCTCTCATTTCTTCCCCCTACTGGGGGAGTTATAAATTATGTGTATTAAGTATACTGTTTTATCAAATAGGATAAGATTGTTGTTATGGTGCTTTTATTACAATTATTTTATTTTGCGTTCCTGTCACTGCCGAGCAAATTGTCGAGGTATATCTATGTAGGTGTTTAAAATTACATTTAGAATAATTCTCATTTATTGTTTGGTCACAGTGGTACATTTTTTAGAAACCTAGATGTCATTTTTCGACCACTCCGGATCGTCTTAAGATCTAAAAGAAAGTAAAATTAAATATGTATCGTCTAATATTTTACAGCGTATAGAAATGAGTGTTTTTGTAAATCCAGAATTTACCCAAGTAGCATTGTCAACAAGCCGTCTTGTCTATTCAGAAACTCGTGTCAGAGTATTGTGTTTTATAACTGCGTTGAGTGTTTTAAATAGGTATCAGGTGGAGTCATGGGATACGGAATAGGAAAGAAGAAAATGGAGTAAAGATGACTGGTGGAGGGGGAAAGAAAGCAGAGAGGGAGGCCGTGGTGGGGATGTGATTTGTTTAACAAAAGGAGTCTTGCTAAAATTACCTAAAAATTCACGGTAAAATATTAATAGCGTAGGACAACGGTTCTGTAAGACGACCACTGTTCTATTAATTTAATGGATGTGTAAAACAACCGCTGTTGTACACTATTAATATTTCAACAAGAATTTTTACACCCAGTGAGGTGGCGCAGTGGTTAGCCCACTGGCCTCGCATTAGGGAGGACGACGGTTCAGATACTCTGATTCAGGTTTCCCGTGATTTCCCTAAATCGCTTCGGCGAATGCCGGGATGGTTCCTTTTAAAGGACACGGTCGACCTCCTTCCCCATCCTTCCCTAAACCGATGGGACTGATGACCTAGCTGTTAGCTCCCCTCCCCCAAATCATCCAAAACGAATTTTTATGTAACTGCAGTTGCTATAATTTTAGTAATACCCCTCCTGTTAAACTCATGACACCTCCACCAATCTCCCTCCCTGATTCCTTTCCCTCCCCCAGTCAGCCTCTCACTCCAGTTTCCCTCTTTCTCTCTGCCCTCTCCCATACCTTCACCAGATAATATTTGAAACAATGACCGCAGTTTACAAAACATACTACTGTGATGTGAGTTTATGAATAGACAAGACGGGTTGCTGATGCAATTCTACTTATCTACGTTAGGCAGTACGTAATGATACAGAATATTCGAAACACGTTTAATTACAAAAATGTGCAACTGAGACTGACCGTGAGTATTAAATGATAATTAAGTTAAATGTCAGTACAGTTGCTAGTTGTCGCAATACGATTATGTTGGTTAGAGTGAATTATATTTGGCTGTGAACTGTAATATCGTATTGAGAACATGAGTGTTCTCTGTCCATGAATAGTGCTCCACTATTTGTGGGAGTGTGTTGCTATAACAAATCTGAGTTAGCAATGTACTTTTTATGAAATACGGTTTGGAAGAGAAGTATCTCACGTACCTCGACATAGCCATTAAATTCATTTACATTGTTTCATTGCAAGTACGCCAAGGCGTGGAAACGGTGTCCTCTGGCGAGAAAGCCCAGTTGATGTCCCTTATGGGACAAAGCCACGGCTTGCAAGGTCGTTGCTTTTGTCACTCGACAACAGGCAGCTTCAGCTTTGAGACGCCAGAGTCACACTACCCATCGCACACGGGTGTTGGAATACGTAGCAACAGTAACGATATTTTGAGTAGGCACAAATATCACGTGATATGCAGATCTACAGAACTTTCAGGAAAAATTAGGAAATATACAAAAATCCTTACAACGCTATTTGGAAGTGAAACTTGGATTGTACATATCCAATATTCTGCGTGGTGTCTGTTTGTTCTAAGTTATGTCTCCCTACCACTTTCGCGCAACGACGCTCTGAGCGTGTTTTTTAGGGAATTGACTAGTTTTAACCTGAGACCTGTTGCTGGTAAGGAGACGCCAGACCACACATGACATGTAGAGTTCAGAAGAGTTCAGTGAGACTAGCGATGATATAATCAAATACTTAATGATTTCAGACTCAGCTCCACTGCACTCCCTGTAAAAGAATCTTAATACTAACTAAATTTAGGGGAAGGCTTTCCTTTTTTTAGTTACCTAGTAAAATAACGTCGAAAAAAGCAGATACGTGTACGATTGGAATTTTTATTCTACTCAAAAAACATTGTTTATAAATTGCACTATTGATAAAACGAAATATTTTAATACAGGATGATAAAAACTAACTGCGTTCAACAAAATTGTGAACAAATATTCCCAGAATGGGTTTCCAAGTCCTATAATGGATCGAAGGAAGACCTATGCCATATGCCATCTGTAATCTAGGTTTAAATTAAGTTTCATAAAAGAGAAAACTATCAAAAATTGTCTACAGTGACCGTCAATTACCTTTAATTACTTATTTAACTTGTCGAACTTGTCGTCAATTACAGTGGCTGATGTGGCTTCTCAATAATTATATAACAGAAAAATCATCACGTTTCAGATTTTAACTTCAAGTAGCAAATGTGAATACCACGAAGTTTAATTGACGATCGACACTAGTATTACATAAAAAGGAGATGTAACAGATGAGACTGCTGCAGTTCTGAGTGAAGCCTTATGCGTTCTTATGCGGCATCTCCTGCGTTCATTACCTTGTCGGTGGTTAGGCAGCGTCAGGGGCGGCTGGCGGCACAGCTCCACACACCTTGCCATCTCGTTTGCCACTCTCTCGAACTTATCCTTACTACTGTTTACCGAAGTTGGTTTAAGAAAAAGGTATCTGGCGGTTTTCAACTGACCAATCAGCATCTCAGTGTTAACCTTAAGCTCCGCCTACAAAAATTCTGTCTATCCAATGAGAAACGTTATACTTTTCGTGGTGGGGCAATGTTTTTAATGTTTGCTACGTAGCAGAAACGTGTATAGTATCACGCTAAAACTTGCAGCTGGTGTGGCCCTTTTAGTGTTGTCCTAAAATCTATACTGTTCTACTGGAAGACTCTATCTTTTAACATGGACTGGGGGATCGTTCTCTTGGCAGTCGACCGGCGATTTGGGTGTTCATTATCACGCTCTTACTGTAGGGCCTTCTAGCCTACATGGCTCTGCTCTCGGCTTCTGTTCTCGTTTGTCCACTTGGAACTGCGTCTGTCTCCCGTATCGTCCCCTACGCTCTGTTACGGAGTATGTGACTTCATCATCATCAATGACGGCTCAGAAACTGGTCTGTAAGTTTAATTATAGTAAGCGTTTAAACCATTCATGAACTAAGGAAAGAAATGGAAATTTCACGTAAGAATTTTCATTGGATTATTTTTTTTAAATTTTCGTAATAGCTAAACTCCGAAACAATGCTGTGAATCACGTCGCTTTCGGTCATGAATCACCTTTAGGAATTTCGGTTGACAAAAAGTGTTCATTTTCTAAGCACATTTAAATTTTTGTGTTGTTTCTTTAGTAACACCTGCCATATCACAACTATTGCTTAAGACAGTCGAAGAACAGTTAATGGTTCAAATGGTTCGAATGGCTCTGAGCACTGTGGGACTTAACTGCTGTGGTCATCAGTCCCCTAGAACTTAGAACTACTTAAACCTAACTAACCTAAGGACATCACACACATCCATGCCCGTGGCAGGATTCGAACCTGCGACCGTAGCAGTTCCGCGGTTCCGGACTCCGCGCCTAGAACCGCTAGACCACCGCGGCCGGCGGCAGTTAATGCAAGGAACTATTGTTCATAACCTCTGTGCTAAAATATTATTGATTATGGATTCCTGGAGAGAATCATATCGTTGATTCGGCACCACTGGTCGCGAGATAAGTTAAACGAGGAGGTGGGGTACGATCGTTTACATACGTGCGTGCAGCTCTATCACCCCTTCAAGCAATTTTACAGACAAATAAGGGCTTACCTACAAAGCTGCATGTCTGCTTTGAGCGTTCAGCATTGGAGATCGCACCGGAAAGCATGTGTTTAAGCTATGACGTGTTGCAGTTAGTCACGAGCAGGGGCGAGTGCTATAGACGAATAACAGAGATGCTAGAGTTGAATTAAATCCAGTTTTTCTTTTGAGTCTTCAGTTTTCGGACTGGTTTTATGGTGCCAGCCACGAATTCCTCTCCTGTACCTAGCTCATCATCTAAGAGTAGCATAGCAACCTACGTTCTCAACTACTTGCCTCACATAATCCAATCTCTGTGTTCCTCTACAGTTTCTACCTCTTCATCTATAGTTTTTACCCTCTACATCTCCTTCTAGTCCTTGGAGGCTATCCCCTGATGTCTTAATATATGTGCCACCATCGTACCCCTTCCTCTTATTAGTGTTTTCCATATAATCCTTTCCTCGCAAAATCTCTGAAGAACCTCCCCATACCTTACGTTAATCAGTTCAGCTAATTTTCAACATTTTTTCTGTAGCTCCACATCTCAGACACGTCGATTCTTTTATTTTTCTGTTTTCCCACAGTCCATGCTTCACTACCATACAATTTTGTGCTACAACCGTACATTCTCAGAAATGTCTTCCACAAAATAAGGCCTATTTTTTTATGCTAGACTTCTTTTGGGCAGGAATACTCTTTTTGCCAATGATTGTTTTCTATGTACTCCTTTCTCCGTCCGGCATGAGTTATTTTGCTGCCAAGGTAGCATTTACTTCGTGACCTCCTATCCTGATGTTAAGTCTCTCTTTTGGTCCGCCAAAGCAGTACCTCCGCAAAACAGTCTCTCTTCACAAATGTGTGTCAGCAAAGAGAATTCTGTCATGTCTTTTTATCGACGGACACGCCATCTTGTAACTGTTTTACTACTTTGATTGCCAGAAGTCTGACAAATTATCTGGACGTTTCCAACTTGTGGTATCTTTCCTTTGCAACACGTCGGTCGGTTCCCAAATCGCTGGAAAAACTGCTCCTATAGCTGAAACTGTCCTATTAATTTTATCAGTTTATTGATTATGCATGCAGTCGTTGTTTGACTGCAGTCGTTCGGTTCACCATTATTTTCGAAGTCCAAATCTGTGCTCAGTTCTTAAATTAATTAAATATTTTATATCCCTTTCTTTGTGAAGATAAATGGAATGGTCGCTGGGATCTCTCAACATGGATGGGCGTGCGTACTAGAAATATCTCCTGTTTACTATCTGAGGGAGAAAAACATCTAATAAATGTCCCAAATCGCATATTCAACAGATTTAACGCCTGACTTCCCCTCCCCTTAAAGAAAATAAACAGTGCGTAAACAGGATTTTTTATGAAACTTCCTGGCAGATTAGAACTGTGTGCCCGACCGAGACTCGAACTCGGGACCTTTGCCTTTCGCGGGCAAGCGCTCTACCAACTGAGCTACCGAAGCACGACTCACGTCCGGTACTCAAAGCTTTACTTCTGCCAGTATCCGTCTCCTACCTTCCAAACTTTACAGAAGCTCTTCTGCGAAACTTGCAGAACTAGCACTCCTGAAAGAAAGGATATTGCGGAGACATGGCTTAGCCACAGCCTGGGGGATGTTTCCAGAATGAGATTTTCACTCTGCAGCGGAGTGTGCGCTGATATGAAACTTCCTGGCAGATTAAAACTGTGTGCCCGACCGAGACTCGAACTCGGGACCTTTGCCTTTCGCGGGCAAGCGCTCTACCAACTGAGCTACCGAAGCACGACTCACGTCCGGTACTCACAGCTTTACTTCTGCCAGTATCCGTCTCCTACCTTCCAAACTTTACAGGAGCTCAGTTGGTAGAGCGCTTGCCCGCGAAAGGCAAAGGTCCCGAGTTCGAGTCTCGGTCGGGCACACAGTTTTAATCTGCCAGGAAGTTTCATATCAGCGCACACTCCGCTGCAGAGTGAAAATCTCATTCTGGAAACATCCCCCAGGCTGTGGCTAAGCCATGTCTCCGCAATATCCTTTCTTTCAGGAGTGCTAGTTCTGCAAGTTTCGCAGAAGAGCTTCTGTAAAGTTTGGAAGGTAGGAGACGGATACTGGCAGAAGTAAAGCTGTGAGTACCGGACGTGAGTCGTGCTTCGGTAGCTCAGTTGGTAGAGCGCTTGCCCGCGAAAGGCAAAGGTCCCGAGTTCGAGTCTCGGTCGGGCACACAGTTTTAATCTGCCAGGAAGTTTCATATCAGCGCACACTCCGCTGCAGAGTGAAAATCTCATTCTGGAGGATTTTTTATCACTGCACGACGCATGTGAATCCACACCTAAACAAATGGTTTGAGGTTCCAACAACATTTTGGAACTAATGTTTCCATTATTGGTTCAAGTAGATACAACACTGAATAATTATGTAGGAATATGTTTTTGTAATATTTGTATAAAAATAGGTTTCTTCATAGTTTTTTTCTAAATACGTAAAAGGCATCGTGGAAAATTGCACCATGTTAACTTGAGAACTCCTAGCTGCTACTTTAGTCATTCACTGACGTTCGAATCTGTACCATGCGTGTACTCTTTCGACGTTAGCCATCGAAACTGCAGAGATCAAGTACTTTGCAAGCGTCATGCTATTAGCAGTTGTACTAAGCAACCGTTCTAAAGTCTCCGTAACGACTCAGTTTCTTATTGCTGCTCGAGCTGACTCCCATAATGAGATCGTGCATGGAAATGTGTCCCAGCCTGTACTACGGCTGCACTTAATTAAAGCCAGGAGGTTTTGAACGTGTGGCCGAGTCACGTCATGACTTCGCACAAGACGTTGGCGGAGCTGAAAGTCCACTTACCGTGAACTAAATTAATTCAAAGCAGTCCGTGCTTCAGAAAAGGATAAATAAAGTAGCTGCCAGAGGCAAAGTAAGTTTTCACATTCACACTGTCAAAAAGGAAGTTGCACATCTCTGGTAATCAGTTTATGAAACCATTAGTGCAAAATTCTGCACTTGTAACTCTGTTCTCAGTGCCGAAGCAGTCGTGGGAGACTTTTTTTTTACTGAGTGCAACTTCCCTACATAACATCATTACTAATAGAACGCTCTTCCACTGATCCATCATCTTTATTTCTTCTAGTTTAAACATTTTATGTCCCTACTTCACATCTGAGCCACAACCAGCGAATCCTGTCATTTCCAAGATAAAGCGACAGGCTTTCATTGCAGCCATTTATATAAAGATGATTCTATTGAAATTAGTGGTTTCCTACACATTAAATTCAAAGCTAGCGACCACCGAAGATTTTACTCGAGTTCTTACGGGGGTAAATTTGGTAGGTTTACGAATCAAGTAGTGTTCAGTTCTAGAGCAGGCTCGGGTGGTCACCTACCTCGATTGTTGCTTAGTAGTGGCTGGACTCCCCTAATTACAAGACAACTTGTTTCCGAAAACCTATTTAACGTATACGGTATGCTGTTGGCGAGGTTTCTGAGTGACCACAGTCTCAGGCTTTTTCACAATACAAGCAAAATTTCTCCGAACAACAGGTGGGGAAATACGGAATGAAATGTTCTGCCATGACACAGCGACAATCATAAAGGTTTGGCAGTATTATAAAACGCCACAGAATCTTCAGTTGGTAGCAATGCATGGCTAATCTTTGACAATGCTAGCCACTTTTTCTTTCGAAACGTCAGAAAAGTCACTAAACAAACTTTAGCCGTAAATCTTGAGACGAAATCTGGCAATACATCAACAAGTGTCCACGTAATCTTCAACAGGTCCTCCCGCTCTCCTACCTAAGTCTGTATACTTATGTCTATGTTCTTGTGTTTGTTCTAGAAAGGTGGTTATAAACCTATGGACCACCCTGTAGTATAGGCCTGGTGGACCTCATGGTCGGCTCATTATTTGTGGTGGATTGCAATGTCAGAAACTAGTGGGAAGAGATGGTCGATATACAGTAGAAATTTGTCGATAAGGAAACCGTTGCATATACAATAATAAATCTATAGCAGTCTTTGTCTAGTCAGATATAATCATGTATCCATGGTACCTGTTCGGAGTTTCTTCGGATAACAATAAGTATTTCCTAGGAAACAGTATGGTAGTTACTGCAAAACGTTAGTTTGGTCCACGATCATACGTGACTGCAGTGGAACCTCTGTATGATTTTGACAGTGACGTAGATATAACGGCTTAAAGTTGTTTTGCCTGTCATAGATATCAAATAACAAATATCAAAAATTTGGCATTAGTGTTTCTGTGCACGGCCGATGAAGAATTTTTTTCGAAACCGGATGTGATTGCAACAAGTCACCAAAAACAAAACAAAAAACAAAAAAACAACCTCTGAGCACTATGGGACTTAACATCTGAGGTCATCAGTCCCCTATAACTTAGAACTACTTAAACCTAACTAATCTAAGAACGACACGCACATCCATGCCCGAGGCAGGATTCGAACCTGAGACCATAGCAGCTGCGCGGTTCCAGACTGAAGCGCCTAGAACCGCTCGGCCACTCCGGCCGGCTTACGTGCTACACAATAGTCGTAAGGAATATTATAATCTATAAATCATGTCTACTTGTACAAGTATTATTTGTCTAATTTTGTTGCAACTTGAGTGGCTATGAAAGTGCACTCCCATTTCCAATCTTCCCAGTTGTGCGGATGATTTTATAAATAAAAGGGCACAATCAATCCTATCTCTTGGTGGACTGCAGTAAATACTTTGAAAATCCTATGTAAGACATAATATCAGCAAGTAGGGATTGGTGCTTAAGATCGTAGCTTTTCTTCAGAAGTTTAATAAACACAAAAGATCCACCAGAAAGATACTTTATTAGTGAGAAATATAATCCCTCTCACTATTTGCAACAGTATGCCAACGCTGGGGCAACGTTTTCACTCCACAACTGTAGAAATGACGTGGTTTTCTTGCGGAGAACTCGTTGAGCCGTGTTGGGGGCACATTTTCATGCGAAAAACAAGTTCCTTGTTTTTTGCCAGTCTATCAGAATGCCGGCGGGCGTTATCGTGGAATAGCATCACTTCACGCAGTCTTCCTGGTCGTTTTTCTCGGACTGCGTCTGGTAGACATCTCGTTTGTTGGCAATAAAGTGATTCTTACACCTCAGCGAAGCAATCCGTAGTACATCACACAGTCGCCGTTCTACCTGAAGCATAACATTAACTTCTGTGGATGCGCGCAGGTCATTTTAAATGAAGTAGCTGCTGTGTTTGGGCTCAACCATTACCTTCTGTATCTTTTTTAGCATAAACGCACCTTTTCTCGCCGTACAGGATAGGAAAGATCGTTGTTCACGAGCCAGCTGATGCCGAGCATGCACACGTGGGCACCCGTTGATTTTTGTGATTTTGGCTTAGATCACGCTCCACCCGTGCACCCGTGTTTCGAACCTTCTGATTACATGCAAACGCCCCAAGGCGGCGGTATATTCACAATTCATCACACCTGCATATTTTATTGATCATTATGGGATAATGCATTTCAACGGTCGTCATCAAACCCCGAAGGTATTGCTGAATGTGGAGAATCACTAACTTCAAACCAATCCTTCTTAAAAGGAGAAATTCATTTTCGCCCTTCTCTGCCCACTGGCATCATTCCCGAGCATGGCGCAAATATTTCTGGCTGCTTCCACTGCTGTCACCCCTCTACTGAACTCAAACTGAAGAATGTGTGGTAAATGTTCAGATTTCTTCACTTGGCACTCCATTTACCATTGTCCACAGCTCCACTCACTATTTCCAAATGAAAAAAACGACATCATGCAAACTCAAACAGCAACAGTGAACAAAAATAAAATACAATAATGAATAAACCCACAGCAAGCGGAATACCAACACGCACAACACAAACGCCACGAACTTATGCACAAACCCGATACTGCGAAAGTAATACGTAAGACAGAAGCTGGCAACATGTCCCTCGTGGATAGTCCCAACGAGAAAAATCAGACGAGCGTTTAGTAATGCCTGCAAAAAACTTGAGCAGCTTCAGGATATGGCCCATATTGGATTTACGCTTAAATCGATGACCGTAGTCGAGGTTGGAATCGCTTTCTAAAATAATAAACAGGCCATTCAAATTGCAACATCCTGAAGGAAGCCTTTGACAAACGCTAAGCAGGTGTGAGGTGGATATGCTAGGATTTATAGCTGTCGCCAAGTGACGCCATCTACATTCTGAGACTAAGGAAAGGTTATACAGGAGATTTCTTGTTCAAAAATCACATTAGAATGAAATTTCTTCGTGAGAACATGGTTTAATGCTTCGTGTAAGAAGGTGAGAGCTATCACATCGAGTCGAAATTCGTCAGCGATGTAGTCGTAGATACATAATCTCAATTGACCCACGCGTGTAGTGTCTGATAGGACGAACATACATAGTATTCTCTCGGAGATGCAGGACGATACAGACACGTCACGTACCTTATGGGGGGTAGGACGTCAAACGGGCCGACTTGGAGCAGGAGAGGCATCACAGGACATTTTCATTTCCAGTGTCTATACTTTTACAAATAAATTCATAAAGCTTTGTCAGCATCACCAGGAATGATTCAGGATTCACACTCATTCCAGCGGAAGTTCGAAAACATAACAAAATCATTTTTTTACGTGTGAAATTTCATCATTTTTTCACTTACTAATGGCTGCATTTGTTGCTATAGGTACGCTTTTCTTCATAAGTTAGAGAGATTCTTCGATGAATTTTGCACAGCATACATACCATACTTACAGGTGTATGAAACTCTAGAATTTATTTAATTTATGAAAAAACGAATGGTCTGTTGTATTTTAAACTTCATGTTTAGAAAAAACACAAATTTTGCAGTTAATTACCTCAATTTTTACCACAGTTTTTAATAGATTAGGAAAATTCTAGAGTTTCATACACCTTTAAGTATGGTTTGTATGCTGTGCAAAAATTCATCAAAGCATCTCTCTTACTTATGAAGAAATTTATACGTATAGAAACAAATGCTGCCATTACTATGTGAAAAAATGATGAAATTTCACATGTAAAAAAATTACTTCGTTATGTTTTCGAACTTCCACTGGTATGAGTATGAATTGTCAGTCCTTTCATGAATTTATTTGTAAAAGTATAGACAGTGGAAATGAAAATGTCCTGTGGTGCCACTCCTGCTCCAAGTCGGCCCGTTTGACGTCCTGCCCCCTTTAAGTCAGAGAATAAGTTCTTTACACCAAGACAAGTATCCACTTGGGCAGTGCGACGACGTCAGCGGTACCATAGGCTGCCAGATAGGCGAGCATTGTTGCGTTTTCCCCTGGCAAGGCAGCAGAGAGACGATCGCCAACAATGGTATTCCTAGCGACAACACTGGACGTAGGAGCTGCACGAAGTCATTTCAGGCAGCAGTTGACTGTAGATGCTGTTTTACATAGGAACTTATGAACGGAAACGTAATCCAACGACACCGCGGCACGTCCAAGTTATAAACACCTGTAAATCTATGTATGTACTAGGTGATTACATGATGACGTTACAAACCTTGTAGGATGATGGAGAAGGAGAAATGTATCAGGTGTGGCGCACAATTGAGGTGATAGACCGAGTGAACGAGGGAGTGGGGAGCACTGAGTAACAATGTGTGGTTGGAGTGCACACGTGAGGTAACATTGGCGGCGATACAGTAGCAATAAAAACCTCCGTTGGTGTTGGCGCTGGTTTTATTGGGCGCATTTTCAGATCGACTGCATAGCGAAGAAGTTTGGTGCTCGTCAGCCGGTCCTGACTCGTGACGTACAGTTCCAAAGCTGTTGGACAGCGACTTCAACTGACGTAATAAGGTGATATGATCGTATTTAAGTCATTCGCTGGAGATACATTTCTACCCTCCGTGTTGTATGTGCGCTGATTCCGAGACACATTGCGGGTTGGTTCTCCGTCACAAAACTGTATGCACAATTTATCTCATGTTTCGCCGGTAGGAAACTCGTCTGATGGCGACGATATTCTGGTTTCCGTTTAAACGTTGTGGCTTACTTTGTATTATATCTTAATCTTAGTGTTTGTTTCAGAAAGCACTGTGTATCACTGAACAGAACGATGCACCAGGGCATGGTCATTACGTCATATATTTGTGCGTAGTCTTGAATGTTGAACTTTGTGTAAGGATAATTCATCAGTTTAGGCCTTTCCTTGAGCTAATCATATGGTTATTGTTATTAGAGTTGCTTGTTTTAAGAACCCGCGGTTTGAGTGTTATTCGGTTACTGCATGGACACAGTGAGAATTTCTTTAACGTGTTTTGCTGATTGTTTTATCTAATGTTTTTCTAAGTACACTGACTTAGATTTATTAGGAGAATTTACTTAAGGCGTTCAAGTAGTGCCGTGCTCGTTATCGTATTGGGGCGCGCGATTTATTGGGTCGTAATTGCTTACGATTTTTTGTATCTCTCGTCCTGGGTTGTGGGTTTGACCTACGCATTCGGGCCCTTGAGTGTCTTTCTTACTTAGTAGACTCTAATGCTCCGTTTATTCTCCATCTGCACCAAGCAGCGGTTGCCCATTTTGAAGTTAATACTGTTTCAGGTAGCATATGAGAGATAAAGTCGGTCTGGCACTTGTA
Organism: Schistocerca gregaria; assembly: GCF_023897955.1. Classification (NCBI taxonomy): domain Eukaryota; kingdom Metazoa; phylum Arthropoda; class Insecta; order Orthoptera; family Acrididae; genus Schistocerca; species Schistocerca gregaria. The sequence goes on from NC_064923.1 coordinate 378,347,420, forward strand.
TACTCCGTGCTATTGGTCGGGCCGACAACTGGTGGTCGAGTGGGACAACGGCCAGTTGTGTACATCTTACGAGTCCGTACCTGGTTGGCGCCGGGAGCTCAGATATATTTATAAGCTAAGTGTCATCTACTGGTCCAACCTTCACAAAGGGAATTTTTGTGTATGTAATTACTGACTGTCCTTTTGAGGCATTAGCTAAGTAGTGTTTCAGATGACAGACTTCCATGTTCCAAGCTTCTTATTCTATTCATTCAGTTACGAATAAAATTCCCAAGTGTGTCATTTATTGTATCTAAGTAAATTTTGTCATTATCCAGCTTGTATTCAGTCAGGCCCTCGAGATCCTTAACATCGAAAGTATTTTATTGTAATCGCTTTACTATAATCTCGTGAAATTTGCATTAAAGCAAATTGGTTTCTGCCGTTTGATCTGTATCGATTGGTCCCTATAATTATACTGTTAATCAGGGTACAATAATCCTATGAAAGTATAAATCGGGTACTATCGTCTGATGTGTAATTAATAATTACTGTAATGGAAAGCTGTTCAGGGAGTTGTTATTTAATGCTATTTTTTTCCTCTTACTGATTGTATCTGTTTGATAATTATTATCTCAAGTGCAAACTTCTGCCTGTGTAGATATGTGGCAACTATTCCTTTGGGAATTTTTTTTCATTATTGGGGAACTCGGGGCGGTACGGGATACTTAATGTTCAACAATTTCTATAAAATAAGGGAACGCAAAGTAACACTTCCTAATGTGATAAAAAATACCTTGTAGTGTAACCTAAGGTACCTTATTTTAACATCACTTAAAACAACACATTTTGGATTTTTTTACAATTTTTCAAAGAAAGTCTCGCACATTTCCCGTTCCGCCTCACCCACGGGGCAGAATGGTTCAAAAATGTATCAAATGGCTCTGACCACTGTGGGACTTAATATATGAGGTCATTAGTCCCCTAGAACTATTTTTTTTTGGTCATCAGTCTACTGACTGGTTTCATGCGGCCCGTCACGAATTCCTTTCCTGTGCTAACCTCTTCATCTCAAAGTAGCACTTGCAATCTACGTCCTCAAATATTTGCTTGGCGTATTCCAATCTCTGTCTTCCTCTTCAGTTCTTGCCCTCTGCAGCTCCCTCTAGTACCATGGAAGTAATTCCCTCATGTCTTAGCAGATGTCCTATCATCCTGTCCCTTCTCCTTATCAGTGATTTCCATATATTCCTTTCCTCTCCGGTTCTGCGTAGAACCTCCTCGTGGTCTCGCGGTTCTACGCGCGCAGTCCGGAACCGTGCGACTGCTACGGTCGCAGGTTCGAATCCTGCCACGGGCATGGATGTGTGTGATGTCCTTAGGTTAGTTAGGTTTAAGTAGTTCTAAGTTGTAGGGGACTGATGACCACAGCAGTTGAGTCCCATAGTGCTCAGAGCCATTTGAACCATTTTTAGAACCTCTTCATTCCTTACCTTATCAGTCCACCTAATTTTCAACATTCGTCTATAGCACCACATCTCAAATGCTTCGATTCTCTTCTGTTCCGCTTTTCCCTCAGTCCATGTTTCACTTCCATACAATGCTGTACTCCAGACGTACATCCTCAGAAATTTCTTCCTCAAATTAAGGCCGGTATTTGATATTAGTAGACTTCTCTTGGCCAGAAATGCCTTTTTTGCCATAGCGAGTCTGCTTTTGATGTCCTCCTTGCTCCGTCCGTCATTGGTTATTTTACTGCCTAGGTAGCAGAATTCCTTAACTTCACTGACTTCGTGACCTTCAATCCTGATGTTAAGTTTCTCGCTGTTCTCATTTCTACTACTTCTCATTACCGTCGTCTTTCTCCGATTTACTCTGAAACCATACTGTGTACTCATTAGACTGTTCATTCCGTTCAGCAGTTCATTTAATTCTTCTTCACTTTCACTTAGGATAGCAATGTTATCAGCGAATCGTATCATTGATATCCTTCCACCTTGTATTTTAATTCCACTCCTGAACCTTCCTTTTATTTCCATCATTGCTTCCTCGATGTACAGATTGAAGAGTAGGGGCGAAAGGCTACAGCCTAATATTACTCCCTTCTTAATACGAGCACTTAGTTCTTGATCGTCCACTCGTATTATTCCCTCTTGGTTATTATACACTTTGTATATGACCCGTCTCTCCCTATATCTTACCCCTACGTTTTTCAGAATCTTGAACAGCTTACACCATTTTATATTGTCGAACGCTTTTTCCAGGTAGACAAATCCTACGAACGTGTCTTGATTTTTCTTTAGCCTTGCTTCCATTATTAGCCGTAACGTCAGAATTGCCTCTGTCGTGCCTTTACTTTTCCTAAAGCGAAACTGATCGTCACCTAGCGCATTCTCAATTTTCTTTTCCATTCTTCTGTATATTATTCTTGTAAGCAGCTTCGATGCATGAGCTGTTAAGCTGATTGTGCGATAATTCACGCACTTGTCAGCTCTTGCCGTCTTCGGAATTGTGTGGATGATGCTTTTCCGAAAGTCAGATGGTATGTCGCCAGACTCATATATTCTACACACCAACGTGAATAGTCGTTTTGTTGCCACTTCCCCTAATGATTTTAGAAATTCTGATGGAATGTTATCTATCCCTTCTGCCTTATTTGACCGTAAGTCCTCCAAAGCTCTTTTAAATTCCGATTCTAATACTGGATCCCCTATCTCTTCTAAATCGACTACTGTTTCTTCTTCTATTACATCAGAGAAACCTTCACCCTCATAGAGGCTTTCAATGTATTGTTTCCACCTATCTGCTCTCTCCTCTGCATTTAACAGTGGAATTCCCGTTGCACTCTTAATGTTACCACCGTTGCTTTTAATGTCCCCAAAGGTTGTTTTGTCTTTCCTGTATGCTGAGTCTGTCCTCCAGACAATCATATCTTTTTCGATGTCTTCACATTTTTCCTGCAGCCATTTCGTCTTAGCTTCCCTGCACTTCCTATTTATTTCATTCCTCATCGACTTGTATTTCTGTATTCCTGATTTTCCCGGAACATGTTTGTACTTCCTCCTTTCATCAATCAACTGAAGTATTTCTTCTGTTACCCACGGTTTCTTCGCAGCTACCTTCTTTGTACCTATGTTTTCCTTCCCAACTTCTGTGATGGCCCTTTTTAGAGACGTCCATTCCTCTTCAACTGTGTTGCCTACTGCGCTATTCCTTATTGCTGTATCTATAGCGTTAGAGAACTTCAAACGTATCTCGTCATTCCTTAGAACTTCCGTATCCCACTTCTTAGCGTATTGATTCTTCCTGACTAATGTCTTGAACTTCAGCCTACTCTTCATCACTACTATATTGTTATCTGAGTCTATGTCTGCTCCTGGGTACGCCTTACAATCCAGTATCTGATTTCCGAATCTCTGTCTGACCATGATGTAATATAATTGAAATCTTCCCGTATCTCTCGGCCTTTTCCACGTATACCTCCTCCTCTTGTGATTCTTGAACAGGGCATTCGCTATTACCAGCTGAAACTTGTTACAGAACTCAATTAGTCTTTCTCCTCTTTCACTCCTTGCCCCAAGTCCATATTCTCCTGTAACCTTTTCTTCTACTCCTTCCCCTACAACTGCATTCCAGTCGCCCATGACTATTAGATTTTCGTCCCCCTTTACATACTGCATTACCCTTTCAATATCCTCATACACTTTCTCTATCTGTTCATCTTCAGCTTGCGACGTCGGCATGTATACCTGAACTATCGTTGTCGGTGTTGGTCTGCTGTCGATTCTGATTAGAACAACCCGGTCACTGAACTGTTCACAGTAACACACCCTCTGCCCTACCTTCCTATTCATAAAGAATCCTACACCTGTTATACCATTTTCTGCTGCTGTTGATATTACCCGATACTCATCTGACCAGAAATCCTTGCCTTCCTTCCACTTCACTTCACTGACCCCTACTATATCTAGATTGAGCCTTTGCATTTCCCTTTTCAGATTTTCTAGTTTCCCTACCACGTTCAAGCTTCTGACATTCCACGCCCCGACTCGTATAACATTATCCTTTCGTTGATTATTCAATCTTTTTCTCATGGTAACCTCCCCCTTGGCAGTCCCCTCCCGGAGATCCGAATGGGGGACTATTCCGGAATTTTTGCAAATGGAGAGACCATCATAACACTTCTTCAACTACAGGCCACATGTCCTGTGAATACACGTTACGTGTCTTTAATGCAGTGGTTTCCATTGCCTTCTGCATCCTCATGTCGTTGATCATTGCTGATTCTTCCGCCTTTAGGGGCAATTGCCCACCCCTAGGACAAGAGAGTGCCCTGAATCTCTTTCCGCTCCTCCGCCCTCTTTGACAAGGCCATTGGCAGAATGAGGCTGACTTCTTATGCCCGAAGTCTTCGGCCGCCAATGCTGATTATTTATCAAAATTTAGGCAGTGGTGGGAATCGAACCAGGGACCGAAGACGTTTTGATTATGAATCAAAGACGCTACCCCTATTTTTTTTAAATTCATTTTGTTCGTTATTATTCGTTTCAATTGTTCGTGTCGGACGTCACCTGACGCCCATTGAAATTCGTTACTGATCCATTCACTCAGATATTTTTTATTACAGAGGGCAGCTAACCCTCTGACCGAACACGCTGAGCTACCGTGCCGGCGTCCCCTAGACCACAGGTTGTCCATACACCCCCCTCCCCCTAGACCTTAGAACTACTAAACTTAACTAAGCTAAGGACATCACACACATCCATGCCCGAGGCAGGATTCAAAACTGCGAGCCCAGCGGTCGCGTGGTTCCCGACTGTAGCCCCTAGAACCGCTCGGCCACTTCAGCCGGCAGCCAACAGTCAGTATGGGCTTGAAATAAACATCATAAACACAAAACTTATGGCTGCAGTAAGAAAAATATTACAGGAGTGAACTTAGTCGAAAACCAAAGAACTATAGAAATGTCATTCTGAAAAATGTACAATGCTTAATAGCCACCAAACCACTAACTACTAGCCCTTTCGACAATAGTCACAAATCATCTTCACTGTCTATGCCAGCACATGAATTGTTTGCTCACTCTGGGATGTGACCCAGCCCTCATTAGAAACGGAGTAGAAGTCCCCACAGTAGAGACACTCAGCATCCTCTCTCTCTGATTCTCTCTTCTCCACCATCTTCTTCCTTTTATTTTTCTTAAGGTCTTAGATATCCTCTGTTTTGGTTTTTTTGGGTATACAGTTAGATATTTTTGCCTTAAGTTGCATTGCACCTGACGTCTCTGTCCTGACATTGTTTATATCTGTGCACCCTCCTCTTTTCTGTAGGCCTACTTTACGTGCTACAACACTCTGTATTTCCTTCTTATAAGGAGAATCTGTTAATACGACGGTTTTTCCTTTTCGTCTTGTAGTCCGCCGAATATTTTGACAGATTAGTGGGGTTGGAACGGCAGCCTCGGGCGATATCTGGAAAGCTGAAATGTTCGGAGAACATAGCTGGTTGGGAGAGTCTGGCATCCATGAACATCCAGGCTGGGTTGCTTTCTACTTGCATCAAAATATGACGGGGCAGAACGGGACACTATCCCATTCTGCCCCTTCCCGTTCCGCTCCAAGAGGACTTTTGAGTTTAACAACTTTTATGGAGTGTAATAACTGACGTATTTAAACGAATTAAATTACTAAAATATAACAGATGTCATGCACTTTAAGGGGATGTGTCATTTTAGGGTATACAATTAACAATTAACAGCTTACCTGGCGTTGAATTAACCAAACGTAAGAACAAAGGAAGCGGTAACGTGACGGACAACAATTGACTTAGATCTCGCACTTCAAACTAAATCAGAATGGCAGCACTCACTTCCCTTCCATTCGGAGAAATAGTTACATGCCCATACAACAGGGTGCAGCCGGCCGGGGTGGCCGAGCGGCTCTAGGCGCTACAGTCTGGAACCGCGCGACCGCTACGGTCGCAGGTTCGAATCCTGCTCGGGCATGGATGTGTGTGATGTCCTTAGGTTAGTTAGGTTTAAGTAGAGCCATTTTTGAACAGGTTGCAGCACTGTCCTGACTATAAAAGAGCAATTTCCCATTGCGCCCCGCTGTCCGGTTCTCTCCCGAGTTCCCCTAATTGTTATTTGAATAATTCTCTGCATCAATAATACTTCGTGTGCAATATAAGGTGAATGACTTTCTCCCTTTGTCCAAGGTCCAATACTTCCACATAGTCCTTTGTGGGCTTTTTACGAGGCTCCGAAGCATTCCCTTATAAGTTTCTAATCTACTTGAATACAAAAGACGCTTGACTAGTATCCTAAATAGGACTCACCCCAGATTTCGAACTCACTGTAAACATCTGGTCATTGGTTGCTGAGAGAGCGGCACGCCCTCACTCTCCTGCCATTAGAACTCTGGCATACAGTTGAACAATGTGTAACCATTCATCCGTCCAACGCACAGTCGGGTTAGAATCATGTTGCTCCAAGAGGTGGCAGTTCCGTTTTCTAAACTACGTACTCTGTGTACCCAAAACCTCCTACAATATTAATTATGGGTTCTTGCTACCACACACTGAGGTGACGAAAGTCACACGAAATCGATATGCCCAAATAGAGGTAGCAGTAGTATCACTTACAGGGTATAAAAGGACAGAGCATTGGCGACTCTGTCTTTTGTACTCAGGTGATTCATGTCAAAAGCCTTTCGATTTGATTATGGCCCTACGACGGGAATGAAGACTTCGAAGGCGAAAAAGTAGTTGGAACTACAGGCGTGGCACATTTCATTTCGAAAATCCCAAGGAATCAAGTATTCTGAGATTTACAGTGTCAAGCACGTGTCGAGAATACCAAATTCCAAGCATAACCTCTCACCACAGACAACGCCGTGGTCGACGGCCTTCACTTACCGATAGAGAGCAATGGCGTTTACATAGAGTTCTCGGTGCTAACAGTCAATGCTAACAGACAACTAACACTGCGTGAAACAGGTGCAGAAATCAATGTGGGACGTATAACGAATGTTTCCGTCAGCACTGTGTGGGAAAATTCGGCGTTAATGGCTTATGGCAGCACACCTACGCGAGTGCCTTTGTTAACAACACGACGTAGTCTGCAGCGCCTCTCCAGGGCTTGTGAGCATATTGGTTGGACCTAGACCATTGGAAAACCGTGGCCGGGCAGATAGGTTCGGATTTCAGTTGGCATACTAGGGGTAGCATTTTTGATTCGTAATCAAAACGTCTTAGTTCCTGAGTTCGAAAGTCGCCACTGCATACATTTTGAATAAATACCGTAAGTAATCGTGGGTGAGGACTTCCGGCACAAGAAATCACCCTCATTCAGAGCCGGAGTTGTCAAAGACAGTGGATGGGGTGGACAGAGATTCAGAGCACTCTCTTACCGTTGAGATGGGGAACCTGCCCCTAAAGGCAGAAAACAGTGGAAACCACTGCTTTAAAGAAACGTGTGTACCGTCTGGACATGTGCCCTGTGACTGAAAAAGTGTCGTAATGACCACTCCATTGGAAAGATAGTTCGAAATAGTCCCCATTCCGATCTCCTGGAGGGGACTGTCAAGGGAGAGGTGTGACCATGAAAGAAATATTGGGAAACCAATGGAAGGATAACGGTCTACGAATCGGCACGTGAAATGCCAGAATTTGAACATGGTAGGAAAGCTAGAAAATCTTAAAAGGGAACTGCTATGGCTCAATCGAGATATAGAGGGTGTCAGAAAAGTGCAATGGAAACAAAAACAAGTGTTTCTGGTCAGATGAGTATGGAGTAGTAGCAACAGTAGCACAAAATTGTATAACGGGAGTAGGATTCGTTATGAATAGGAAGTAGGCAGAGAGTGAGTTAGTGTGAACAGATCAATTGTAGGGTTGTTTCACATCAGAATCTTCTGTAAACCAACACAGACAACATAGCTCAGGTATACGAGTACAGCCGACGTCGCAAGGCAAAGAAGAAAAGGTAGAGAAACTACCGGAATATGAGCCTATTAAATGGATAATTCCGTACATAAGAGGAGATGAAAATGCAACAGACACGGGAGACTGAATTGCGATTGTGGAGGAAGGAGTAAAGAAAGGATTACGGGACAATATGGACTTTGTAGTAGGAATGAGAGAGGAGTTGGACTAATTGAATTCTGCAATAATTTTCAGCTAGTGATAATGCCTAGTCTGTTCAAAAATCAAAAGAGCAGGAAGCGTGCTTGGAAAGCCCGGGAGATACGGGAAGAGTTAACGTAGATTTCATCGTCAGGCAGAGATTTCGAAATCAGATTCTGGATTCTGAGGCGTACCCGGAGCAGATATTGACTCAGATTTCCATTTAGTAGTGATGAAGAGTAGGATGAAATTTAAGAGTTCATTCAGGAAGATTTAATCCACAAACAAGTGGGGTACGAAGGTATTAATACATGAAGAGATACGTTTGAAGATCTCCAAAGCTGTAGGCCCTACGATAGGAATAGCTCAGTGGGCAGTTCAGTTGAATAAGAATGGACGTCGATAAAAAGGGCAAACACGGAAGGTAGCAAGAAGTAAATAGGTACAAAGAAGGAAACGGCGAAGAAATCATGGGTAACAAAAGAAGTGCTTCAGTTGATCGAAGAAAGGAGGAAGTACAAATAAGTCCAGGAAAATTCAGGAATACGGAAATACAAGTCACTTAGGAATGAAATAAGAAGGAAGTGCGGCGAAGCTAGGGCGAAATGGTTGCACGAAAAATGTAGACAAACTGAAAGACAAATAACTGTCGGAAGGATTGATTCGACATAAAGAAAAGTCAAAACAACCCTTGGTGAAATTGAATGCAATGGTGAAAACATTATGAGTGCAGATGTGAGAGGTGATAGGTGGAAAGAGTTCATTGAAAGCCTGTATGAGGCTGAAGACACGTCTGACGACGTGATAGAAGAATAAATAGCAGTCGATGTAGGAGTGGCAGTGGATCCACTATTAGAGTTTGAAATAGTTTTGGAAAGATTTGAAATCGAATAATGCTGAAAGGATAGATAACATTCCACCAGAATTTCTAAAATCATTGGGGAAGTGACAATAAAACGGCTATTGACGTTGGTCCGTAGAATGTATGATACTGGTGATATACCACCTGACTATCGGCAAAACATCAGCTACAAAATTCCAAAGACTGCGAGAGCCGAAAAGTGCGAGAATAGTTGCACACTCAGCTAAACAGCTCAGTCATCCAAATTGCTGAGTAGAATAATACACAGAAGAATGGAAAAGAAAATTGAGAATTCGTTAGATGGCGATCAGTTTGACTTCAGATAAGCAATTCTGCCTTAATCAAAATATCCACTGCCGGCCTATAGTGTCCAACGGGCACAATATTTCGGCGATCAAACATGTCGCCATCATCAGGTGAACTGACGGACTGAGCTCCTGTGAACGTGCCGGCACGGAGATCCGTACGCTATGGCTGCTCAGGGGGAACTGGGTTCGGTCTAGCTTCAGTCTGACAGAGACAGATTGGTCTCTGTTGTTCGGTGGAGTCTAAGCTGGTTGGCTATTCCTCCAAGCTGGCGGTGTGTGTGGGTTGTCCTTTCGTTGTGTTTATGTCCTTTCAGTCTGCTGGGACGGCGTTCCTGGCGTGCTTGCTACTTATTGGTCGCGAAGCAGGTGTGGCCATCTGGTGGCGTTGAGACGCTGCACACGGTGGCCTAGTGCTCGGAGGAGCGGATTTGTTGACTGCATGGTCTTCTCGTAGAAGAGTCGTGCAGCCTGGCGAAACCTCTCTCTAACAGTTGGAATGTTGGAGACTCGGTTAAGGTCGTCCGACGGGAAGTCCCGAGGGAGGTGCAACGCCAGCCGTAGGATCCGGTTTTGGAGTCGTTGTAGTCTTCCGACGTGGCTCGCTGCGGCGTTGCCCCAAACCACAGCGGCGTAGTCGATGAGTGGACGGATTAGAGTCAGATACATCGCAACACCCAGGTCAGGTGGGAGTGCAGTTGATGGATTGAGGAAGAGGTAGAGCTGTGTCATTCTACCCCTGACCTTTTTGACTATATCATCGATGTGTTGTCTCCAAGTGAGCCCTCTATCCAACGTCACACCCAGGTACTTTGCTGTAGTGCCCCAAGGTACGGCGGTTCCCCTAATGGTGATCTGCGGTAGAGCAGCTGGAATATGTTTCTTCGTGATGAGGAGGGCTTGCGTCTTAGCCCCATTGAAGCTGAGGCGCCACCTCCTGGCCCACTGACTAAGTGTGTCAGCTGCTGCTTGTATGCGTCTTTGGAGTAGAGCTAAATTCATGCTCCTTGCGTACATCGCCGTATCATCTGCGTAGAGGGCAAGGTGGACCCTGTCCATCCGCGGCATGTCTGCAGTATACAGGATGTAGAGTATGGGGCCGAGGACGGAGCCTTGGGGAACTCCAGCCCTGACCAGACGGCGCGTCGACAAGTCCTCCGTGCGGACATGGAAGCTTCTGTCGGCGTGGTAAGATTGTAGGAGGCGGACATGCGGCAGGGGCACACCGAGGTCCAGAAGCTTGAAAAGGAGCCCCTCATCCCATACAGAATCGAACGCCCGTGAGACATCCAGGAAGATGGCCCCGAAAAACTCCCGTCGTTCGATGGCATCAAGGGCCTCTTCGACTAGTCGAAGCAGTTGGTGCGTTGTTGCATGACCAGGGCGAAAACCACATTGTTCGTCCGGCAGTAGACGCTCTTCCTGAATGTGACGTTGTAAGCGTCTGAGATAAAGTCTTTCAAAGACCTTGCTTACTGCTGGTAGTAAGCTGATGGGCCTGTAGCTACTTGGTAAACGAGGGTCCTTCCCAGACTTCTGGATGGGCACTACCTCCGCATGTTTCCATGCTTGAGGATAGTGTCCAGTGCGGAGAATGTTGTTGAAAAGTCGAGCCAGGTGTTCTGTGGCTGCTGGTGGCATCTGTCGCAGCATTTCATTTGTGAGCTGGTCAGGGCCTCCCGCCTTGCGCTTGTTGAGTCGCCGAAGTTCTACGGAGACCTCATCAGCATCCACCTCTTCGATGTGATCGTCGCCCACAGGTGCATTGAGGAATACCGGAAGACGTTGTGTAACCAGTCGAATGTGATCCGGATCCATGGGGTCCATGATGGGCTGGAAATTTCGTTCAAAAACATCAGCGATGGCGTTGGCTTTGTCCGCTGGGCTGCTGGCGATGTTTTGACCGACTTGTAGCGGCGGTATCCTCTGTCGTCGGCGGAGGAAGAACTGCGTGGCTTTCCAAGCAGTACCATCATCAACCCGAAGAGTGACCAGGCGTTTGGACCATTCCTGATGGCGGTGATTTGCAACGGCAACCTTTACCTCTCTCCTCATCCGGTTTAGTGCCCTCTTCGTTGCTGCGTTTCGTGTCAGCTGCCATTCACGGAATAGGCGATTTTTGGCGGTTATCGCCTCCATTAGATGTGGTGGCAGTTGCCGAGATCGGTCAGGTGGTTCAGATCACGGCCGCGGTGTGGCCCGGTGCACCGCCTGTATAGCACAGTCTTGAAGGAATCGGGCATAGCCATCAACTCCAACCTCAGCAGCATCTGGTGCATCTCGGAGGCCCTCAGCGATCAGCTCCTGGTATCGGATCCAGTTGGTGTTCCTGGTCTGGATTCCTCTCCGCGACACTGGCTGAGCATCGACATCGATGTCAAAGATAACTGGAACATGGTCCGAGGATAAGTCGTTGCGAGTGCTGGCAGATATAACATAGGGCACCCCCTTGGCCACCGCAATGTCGAGCACGTCTGGAAGTCCACCATTGTTAGGAAAGTGGGTGGGATCATGAGGTCCGAGGATGATGGCGTTCCACCGCTGTGCGACTCGGAGAAGTTTTCGTCCGTAGTTGTTGGTAAGACGAGAATGCCATTCAGTATGTTTTGCATTAAAATCACCGCCGGAAAAGACCTTTCCAGCTAATGTCAGCAGCGCTTCAACGTCCTGTTGTAGTAACTGCCTGCCAGATGGACGGTAGACAGCCACAAACGTGATGCGCCCATGTGAGGTGTCAACAGCTACAGCAGTTGCCTCCATCGCTTGTAGTGGCGGAAGCTGAATCTGATGGTGCGCCAGTGAAGTCCGGACGTAGACCGCAGTACCACCGCCATGAGTTGGTCTGTCAGTCCGATAGCACACGTAGTTCGCTGCTCGGACGTGAACTCCAGGCTTGAGAAAAGTCTCCGAGACGAGGCAAATGTCAACGGCTTCATCTAGCAGCAGCTGACGAAATTCGCCATCTTGGGTGCGGATGCCCTGGGCATTCCACACGCATACAGTGACTCCTCGTTGACTACGGGCCATGCTGGGTCTTCAGCGGTCCGGTGGTGATTGCCTGAACGGATGCACTAACAGCGGCGATGAGTTGCCGCGGGATATCCCTGAGAAGCTCCCGAAGTTCTTGCAGGAGGAGCTTCATTTCTTCCATGCTGGAATCGGCCGCCTGGGAGGTTGCAGATGCAGCGTGTGGGTGTTGAGCTGGGGTTTCCACGACGACAGCCTGGCGTCCCTGTTGGGAGCGGTCGTGTTGTCCCTGGTCTTCACTCTGTTGCTGATCAGGACGCAGTGCTGGTGGTCGTGCTGTGCCTCGTGGACGGCGGGCCTTCTTGTTGTCAGCAGCTGTTGCAACAGTGGCTGGCGCCGTCGCAGGTACGGGGGCCTGCGGAGAGGAGCCAGGGGAAACAGCAGCAGCAAAACTGACTCCAGGTCTGACTGGTGCAGGCCGCTTTATTGAGCCAGGGCGCTGGCCACGGCTCCGTGCCGTAGCCCGTTGGAAGCTGGAACAGCCGCGGTAAGAGGCAACATGTTCTCCCCCACATCCAGCGCATTTGGGCGGTCCATCTGTCCGCTGCCGTGTGCAGTCGCGACTAGCGTGCTCCCCTGCACACTTAACACAGCGTGGGGGTAGCGTGCAGAACCGTGCTACATACCCAACCATTTGGCAGTTGTAGCACTGAGGTTCTCCCCTCTTCGAGCGGAGTTTTTCTGTAGTGACTGGTGTCGCCGCTATCTTCGTGACCCGCCACAGCCCACGGTTGTGTGGGATATCACAAGTGACCACTAGGACCAGCGGCGTCTCCTTTCTGGTTCGGCGAGACGGTAGGCGGGTTATCGACCTCAGTCCAAATCCATAGCCCATATCCTCCAGTTGCTGCCGGATGTGATCCAGGCTGTAGTTTCGAGGGAGCCCTCGAAAGACGATCTTTAGCGTCTTGTCCGTTGCCGACGGATAAGTGTAGAACGGCTTTTCCTGTTCTCCGAACGCAGCCGTAACCTTTCTGTAGTCATCAGCTGTTTTCAGTGTGACCTTGTACAGGTTGGTGCCAGCAGGCTTGATGACAACGTTGTCTTCGCCAACAAGACGAAGCAGCATCCTGTAGAGGCCGTCGTAGTCTTCAGTATGTTGGACCACAATAGGCGGCGGCCTTGGTTCACTCTTCTGAGTAGGTAACTCCACACCCTCAGCGAGCTCGTCATAACTGTTTGTCGTCGGAACCGGCGGTGCAGATGACAGTTGAGCCTTCCTGGCCGGCCGTTTGACGAGTTGAAAACCTTCCTCATCGACGACGACATCCACCGGTTTTGCCTTCTTTCCCTTAGGAGGGGCTCGAGTAGTTCCTGTGGTGGTGGTCGCCCTCCTTTTCGTCGTCCTGGTGGAGGTGGACGCTTCATGTCGTGCCGCCGTCTCGTCGTCTGATTCGGGCAGCGGTACTTGCAGTGCAGCCGACTCGAAATCCATAGTCGTGTCCAATGACGATGCCTGGGTCGTCTTAGGTGGGGGGCCGGATGGGGCCGCCGGCAAAGCAAGCTCTGCCGGACGGCGATCCGCCACACCCTTCGCTGTACGGACATCCTCTCGCTCCGACATCTCAGCGCAGACTGTGTGCGTGTGGGTTCGGTCGCGGCGGCGGCTGATTTAAATACCCTCCGCCCGCGGCGCGCTCCCTCCGCCGTCCGCTCCCCGCGCCACGGTAGCGCGGTGGGACAGATTGCGACGGCGTCTGAGATGACGTCGGTGTGATGGCTCTGTCCGCCGTGGTCGTCACAACTATGCGTTTGCTCGATTTACTCTTGATTAACCCAATCGCTGGTTCCCAAGCCTTGCTAAGATTATAGCCACAGTCACAGTTTATGAGGTCGTCATTGGTGCGAATTTCGATGGCCTCTCTAACAACGCTGTCCCAGTATCTCGACGTCTGTACCAGAATCCTCGTGCGGTCATACTCCATAGCGTGATTTTCCGACAAACAATGTTCAGCGACCGCCGACTTGCTCGGATACATCAGTCGAGTGTGCCTCTGGTGTTCACGGCATCGATCCTCGACGGTACGCATCGTCTGACCAATATACGACTTGCCACATTGACACGGAATCTGGTACACGCCGGCCTTCCTCAAACCGAGGTCATCTTTGGCGCTCCCCACCAGTGCACGAGTTTTATTCGGAGGGCAAAACACAGTTCCGACCCGGTGTTTCTTCAGAATGCGGGCGATTTTCCCCGAGAGTGCGCCTGTGTATGGAATAAATGCAGTGCCTACCTCCTCCCTCGTGACTTCATCCATCTCAACAGGTTGTGCTGCAGTAGTTGGGCGGAGAGCACGTTGGATCTGCCACTCTGAGTACCCATTCTTTCGAAACACAGTTCTCAGATATTCCAATTCCTGGGGTAGACTCTCTGTGTCAGAGATAGTGCGCGCCCTATGTACTAGAGTTTTAAGTACCCCATTCCTCTGTGAAGGGTGGTGGCAGCTGTCTGCGTGCAAATACAGATCAGTGTGTGTTGTCTTTCGATACACCCCATGACCTAGGGTGCCGTCAGCCCTTCTCCTGACCAAGACGTCAAGGAAAGGTAATTTACCCTCCGTTTCAGTCTCCATAGTGAATTTGATGTTGGGGTGTATGGAGTTTAGATGTGTAAGGAAGTCAAGGAGTTTATCCATACCATGTGGCCAGATGACGAACGTGTCGTCCACGTAACGGAAAAAGCAAGTAGGTTTCCATTCGGATGACGACAGGGCTTCCTCCTCGAAGTTCTCCATTTACAAATTCGCTACCACCGGTGAGAGTGGGCTACCCATGGCGACTCCCTCCGTTTGTTCGTAGTATTCTCTATTAAAAAGAAAATACGTGGAAGTCAAGACATGCCTAAAAAGTTCAGTGGTATTCTCGTCAAACCTCTGACCAATCAACTCTAGCGACTCCCGCAGGGGTACCCTCGTAAACAAGGAAACGACGTCAAAACTCACCATGATATCTGACTCATCCAACCTGAAGCTATCAAGGCGTTTAACAAAATCCACGGAATTTCGGATGTGATGAGGGCATTTACCCACATAAGGACTTAATATTCCCGTCAGGTATTTGGCCAACAAATATGTAGGTGCCCTGATGTTGCTGACAATGGGGCGTAATGGTACCCCCTCTTTGTGAACCTTCGGGAGTCCATATAGTCTAGGCGGTACCGGACCTTGAGGTAACAATTTCTTAGCGACACCCTCCGGTAAATCTGCGTCCTTGAGAAGAACCCTCGTCTTGTTCTCCACCTTCTTTGTAGGGTCAACGCTGATCTTCCGGTAGGAATCGTCAGTTAGCAGGCTCTGCATTTTATCAGTGCAGCACAACCTGTTGAGATGGATGAAGTCACGAGGGAGGAGGTAGGCACTGCATTTATTCCATACACAGGCACACTCTCGGGAAAAATCGCCCGCATTCTGAAGAAACACCGGGTCGGAACTGTGTTTTGTCCTCCGAATAAAACTCGTGCACTGGTGGGGAGCGCCAAAGATGACCTCGGTTTGAGGAAGGCCGGCGTGTACCAGATTCCGTGTCAATGTGGCAAGTCGTATATTGGTCAGACGATGCGTACCGTCGAGGATCGATGCCGTGAACACCAGAGGCACACTCGACTGATGTATCCGAGCAAGTCGGCGGTCGCTGAACATTGTTTGTCGGAAAATCACGCTATGGAGTATGACCGCACGAGGATTCTGGTACAGACGTCGAGATACTGGGACATCGTTGTTAGAGAGGCCATCGAAATTCGCACCAATGACGACCTCATAAACCGTGACTGTGGCTATAATCTTAGCAAGGCTTGGGAAACAGCGATTGGGTTAATCAAGAGTAAATCGAGCAAACGCATAGTTGTGACGACCACGGCGGACAGAGCCATCACACCGACGTCATCTCAGACGCCGTCGCAATCTGTTCCACCGCGCTACCGTGGCGCGGGGCGCGGACGGCGGAGGGAGCGCGCCGCGGGCGGAGGGTATTTAAATCAGCCGCCGCCGCGACCGAACCCAGTTCCCCCTGAGCAGCCATAGCGTACGGATCTCCGTGCCGGCACGTTCACAGGAGCTCAGTCCGTCAGTTCACCTGATGATGGCGACATGTTTGATCGCCGAAATATTGTGCTTGTTGGACACTATAGGCCGGCAGTACACCCGTGGATATTTTGATTATCAAATACGCCGGGAGAAACTCAAGAATCACAATTCTGCCTTAGTGGTTGATAATGGAAAGAAAATAAAGGAAATCAAGTCACATTCGTATTATTGGTCGGCTCGGAAAAAGCATATGACAACGTAAAATGTTGCAAGGTATTGCCAATTCCGAGAAAAATAGGGATATGGTATAGGTAAAGACCGTTAATACACAATATGTACAAGAGCCAGGAGGGAACTATAAGTTTGGAGGACTACGAACGAAGTGCTCAGATTGAAAAGAGTGTAAGACAGGGGTATAGTCTTTCTCCCTTACAGTTCAATCTGTACATTGAAGAAGAAATGACGGAAATAAAAGAAAGATTCAAGAGAGGAATTAAAATTCAGGGTGGAAGAATATGAATGAAAAGATTCGCTGACGACATTGCTACTCTCAGTGAAAGTGAGGAAGACTCACAAGATTTGTTGAATTTAATGAACAGTCTTGTGAGATACATGATCGTTTCTCACGATCCCTTGGTGATTATGGGTGAACAACACTTACTCTCAGTGAAAGTGAGGAAGACTCACAAGATTTGTTGAATTTAATGAACAGTCTTGTGAGATACATGATCGTTTCTCACGATCCCTTGGTGATTATGGGTGAACAAAACTTAACCTCCGTTCTTTCTGATTGGGCATATCATCCGCATAGTCTGGAAACCATAGTAAGCTGTGTCGCGTAGGGTGCTTTGTGCTTGACTATACTTTCTTTCCTTTTTCTACCTTCTTTGATGAAAGCTAAGCGTGAAAATGACTGTAGCCAAACTTCCATGCGAACTTCTATTTATTTTACTGTTATTGTCAATTCGCGAGATGTTTGTTGGAGGACGCGTTACACCGACGGAAAAAAGTCGCAACACCAAGCAAGAGGTACTGCATAGTAATGAAATTTCGAGAATACGTTTCCCAAGGGAACATAATGAGGTGATCAACATTACTGGATCACTGGTTAATGCCAGCGCGAGGTGATCCGTTGCAAATGTGAAATACCGGTACATTAATAACCGTTGTAACTCCCAAAACGTTGAGTGCAAGCATGCCAACGTGTGTGCATTGTGTCGTACAGATGCCGGATTTCGGTTTGAGGGATGAAGTTCATGCCTGTTGCACTTTGTTTGTCAGTACACGGACTGTTGATGCTGGTTGTGGATGGCGCTGGAATTGTCGTCCGATAATGCCGCATACGTGCTCGATTGGTGGAAGATCTAGTGATCGAATAGCCCAAGACAACAAGATACGTGTCAAGAAAGTGGTATGTGGGTGAGCGTTCTCCAAGTGGAAAACACTCCCTGGAATCCACTTGATGAATGGCGGCTCAGCATGTCGAATCACTAGACTGACGGCAGGGTGCTTCAGCTGGATACGAAATCGCACGCTAGACCATAGCTCGAGGTTTAAGTCCAGCGCGGCTCACTCGCAGACAGGTTAGATACAGACCCTCAGCTGACCACCTAACCAACACACGATGTAACTGTCACCGAGACAGAACCAGCTTTCATTGGAAAACACAGCAGACCACCCTCAAATGAGCTCTGCCGTAACATAACTGGAGTCGAAAACTGTGATCGTTTGGAGACAGCGGAATGCAAGCTACAGTTCGTCAGGCTTGCAGCAGTTAATGAACTAACCCATTTGTAACAGTTGATTGTGTCAGCATGGAGCTAACAGCTGCCTTGTTGTTACTGCAAACGCAGTACGATGCGCCATAGCCACACGCCGAATATGACTGTCTCTGTAGTGCCACCTGACAGTCCGGAGTATCATCTTCTCGCGACCGTCCCATGACCACCCCTGACAACAGTCCTGTACAGTGACTACATTCTTGCCAAACCTTTCTGCAGTGTCGCGGAAGGAGCAACCAGCTTCTCGGAGCGCTAGTAGGCGGCCTCGTTGTGTCTCTGTGACTTGTTAATAACGGTATCTCTGTCGTCTTGAAGACATTCTTTAGTGACATCAGCTCACTAGATGCAGTCTCAAAGATAATAAAAGCTCATAACCTTTACAGCCCGTATTCAAATCCAACCTCATACGCATCCTCTTAATGGCGCCACTAGTGTCACTCTTGTCCACCTGGCGCCAAATTTCAGTAGACGTCATCTTTCGGATGGAGAAACCCGTCTACCAACTTTCGTTTATATCGTACAACTATTTCTTGGTGCTGCGATTTCTTTTCCGTGTATGTTGGTTGAGTCTTTCTGGGGAGGACAGAAAATCTCTTCCAGAATCTCTGTGACGATATGACGTCGGCTAACGAAACTCGTTACAAATTCGCTACTCTCGTTTGGATTCTCTTTGACTGCTCTATTACGCCTACCCGATGAGGCAGGGCCGTTGACTAGTGATACTCAAGTTAGCTGAACGGGATCCAGTAGTCTTTTCTTTCATATGTGAGTTGCGTTTCATTAGCAGTTTTACAATGAACCTCATCATGACAACCGCTATCTTACAATTTGTTTTGTGTGATATTTCCATTTTCATTCATCACTAGGTACTTCAGGGTTGTTGCAATATTCAATGAGGCAGAGCATGCTACTTTTCTTTACGTTAACTTTGATTTCACCACACCGCGCTACTCAAAGCGTCGATTGTCTGCTAATGTTACAGATTTAATCTAAAATTTTCTAAAGTTGCTATTTTCCTATGAATAACAGCAGCTTCAGCGCAACGTATCTTACACAGCGAGGTGGCGCAGTTATCTGGTATCGCATTCGGGAGGACGACGGTTCAAACCCGCGTCCGGCCATTTTGATTTAGGTTTTCCGTGATATCCCTAAATCACTTCCGGCAAATACCCAATTTGGTCATTTGAAAAGGCACGGCTGGCTTCCTTCCCCATCCTTCCCTTATCCGATGGGGCCGATGGTTCAAATGGCTCTGAGCACTATAGGACTTAACATCTGAGGTCATCAGTCACCTAGAATTAGAACTAAGTATACCTAACTATCCTAAGGACATCATACGCATAAATGCCAGAGGTAGGATTCGAATCTGCGACCGTAGCAGCCGCGTGGTTCCGGACTCAAGCGCCTAGAACGGCTCGGCCACAGCGGCCGGTTGATGGGATGACCTCGCCGTCTGGTCCCCTCCCCCAAATCAACTAACCCACCAGCAAAATATCACTGGGCTTCCGACGTTACTAACCACGTCATTTAGATGAACCTTCCTTCAACACTCCACTGGGTTGTGCACAAAACCGTTTCCACATATGGTGACTTCTGACTTCAAGAACGCCATGATGAGCTTCACTGAATAGGAACTGTTCAGTCGAATCATATAGGCGGCCCAACAGTATATAATCTCGTATGTTATACCGTACATGATAATGGAGAACAGTTACCAAAGCCTTTCGGAAAGAACACGTATGACTAGACATCACTACAGCATCACTGTTCACAGAGTCGAAGTTAATTCCTACGTAGGAGGTTGTTGATGCCCAGAAAGTTCATAACTCGAGCATAATTATACTACAGGTGCTGTGTTCCGTAGAACGGCTTCGGTAGGTTACAATCAAGACCACGAATTACGGCATAGAAAACGAATAAAAGTGAGATAGTGTTAATACTTTCATCCTTCCTTACCTCCTCTGAATTACTGCAGATGACGTGTCACTGAGCACATTTGTACTGTGCATGCAGTACACGTCAGGTGCCTAGTTGTTTCCACTGCCCTGTGTGGAATACGTAAGTTCTTGTACACTACACTAACCTGCTGTCTTCATGATGACGATGTCCCCAGAGCAAAAAACAGGACGCAGGTCGTGGATTCTTTTTCTTGAGGTTGAAATTAACTTCGTAAGGAACTGCTGTGACGAATGAACTATATCTCATTTAGGATGCCACTCGCGTTTTTATTGATATAGACACAAGAAACTATTCTTGATCACAGCGTATTGAATATATCTTTCCACCGTCATTATATCTGGCTAAAATAACATGAAATACGTACTGCCACAGACAACATGTCTGTCTACTGGAACCGTCAGAACTGGAGAATAAAATTACTTGAATCAAATACTACTATTACAAACAACAAGTCTGTACCCAGCGACGGTCGGAACTGTAGTAAATAAAACTACATGAAACAAATACTGCTACAACAGACAACATGTCTGTCTACTGTAACGGTCAGTAATGGAGAGCCGGACTGCCCGAGACACTTCGCGCGCCAAGCCAGCAAGGCGTGACCCGAACGCCACCGAAGTGCATCGCCAGTAATATCGTCAGTATTTTGTTTTAGTAATACCTTGATTTTAATAATTTTGAAATGACTGATTGATAGCTGGCTGACGAGAGTTGTTTATTTAAAAAAATGAAGTAATACCTTGATTTTAATAATTTTGAAATGACTGATTGATAGCTGGCTGACGAGAGTTGTTTATTTAAAAAAATGAAGTAATCTGGATTGCAGGTTTAATTAATAATAGCAACTAAAGTTTAACGTTTTGGCGCCCTACCGCCGAAAACAGCAGCCAATCACAGAGCAGCAGCATCATGCAGGCGGTCTTTCTCACGGGAATGGTAGCGAATCGAACATCTGTCACCGGTACCTCATCCCACACTGCGTCATCTCTGTGCTTCTTGCATCTCCACTGCCCTGGGAATAGCTTCCTGGAGCCTAATATGATGGCTGAATAAGCCAGAAATATTACAGAATGTCGGAATTAAAGTTCGAGATCTTCAAGTTAACGTTCTCTGCTTCTGTATCCAAGTGCTGTAACACTTTCGTGAAGTGTCGTTCTGTTCATCTCGAATACTTTTTTCACGAGACTTCCTAAAACATATTCTCGGAAACCATTGGTCTGCTTGGTTCTTCAGAAACTTGTACTTGACCCGTCACGGAGTGGAACATTGTGTTCGAAAATAAAGGCAGGATCCGTCAACCTAGCAGACAATTTTCTCGTCCCAGCGTGGCTCCTCTTCGTCCGACAGGATTAACAGGTCGTAAATTCCAACGGAAATGACTTGGCGGCGGTAGTTTGTCATCTGTCGAAGGTCGAGTAACGCCAGTGTGGGTGTTAACGAACAGCTCGCGCCACGTGCAACGCATTACGTGGCCGTTGATGCCCTGGGGGCAGGCGGGGTGGGACGCAGCCACCGCGGCTTGCGCGCTCTTCTTGTTGGGGAGCTTTTTCTGCGGCGGCGGCCGACTCTGTGAACATGTGGGGCGGACCGGGCGTCGCGACGGCTGCCCCATCCGCATAGCAGACGCCTTTTTGTTCCCGCTGCAAACGACGAATACCTCGCTGGCCTTGACTACGGTCCTGCGGGAGACAGACCAACCAGCAGAGGTCAGCAGCGGAAGTGACACTTGCGGTCCGACATTTACATCGCGGTTTTTCACCGCGTAATGGAGGTAATGATGTCACTGTTTCTCTCTTGAATGAACGCGCTACAGTCTTTTTGTTGTACTCGGTCCCGAGGTGGTCTCGGAGCTGTTTATAGCATTACGGCTTGACAAACCGCACGGGAACTTCCATATGAGAGGTGTGTGAGAAACGAGACTGACAACAGTGCGAACGATCAGGCAACGCTGTGATGTTCTACTTGGGTAGACCGGTGCGTTAATCCTTTCCCGATGCTTAGAGTTTCAGCTTCGTACAGTCATCACGTGACTCTTGAGAGGGCCATCAGTGAAGTTATTTTTTTTTGTTTTGTTTTGTAGTACGAAAATTGAACAGTGGAATTTAGACTAACATTAAGAAAGAAAGTTTTGTGTTAAACTTTCGGAATCAGCGAGTGTGACCTGGAACAGGCTTATGGGAAACACTTCTTCTCAAGAGCCCAAGGTTGCTGCTGGCACAAATCATTTTTGGAAGGTCTCACACTGACGTTATTGTCGCATTTACGCTTTTTCTTGTGAGACGAAATCTATGTTTAAAATAACAATAGGTATGACTGTTGACCTGTTAAACGTAAACACTTCCGCCGTATATCAAATACTGATCCAAGTTTTGCTCATGCAGGCAAGCGGATGCTGCAGTGACAATGCCCAAAGCTACTGTCATTTCTATCACGGAATTTTTTTTTATCTCAAAAGGCATCCCTATTGTTCCACTGTCCCCTATTCACCTGATCTGAATTGTTGTGACTTTTTCTTTTCCTAAATGGAAAAATATCACAAAAAGACGCCAGTTTAGGTCTCTGGAGAACATTCTAAGACTGTTGAAGCTTTTCAGCACCTCTACCAAAACTGGGGACAACTCCGCTTGTGTACTGCTGTTGAAGGGAATTGCTTCTAAGTGCACAATTTTCTATTTTAAAAAAGAGAAAAAGAACTTGGGCAGATAAGAAGACAGTCTTTATTAATTCTCTCGTACACCCGTAGAACTCTCTGAAAGGGGTTGACAGCCATTTTTAATATTGAAACTGAAATGTTTTTATAATGGAATTAATTGTGTAGAAAAAGAACATAAATCCAAACTCAGAAGATGTCTTAGATTTGAAGTATACCTAACTCTTTGCTCCCAGAATAGGGTGACCAGACGTCCGGATTGATCCGGACATGTCCTCCTTTTTAGCTCTTTTTCCGAGGTCCGGCCGGATTTTTGCAGTGTCCGACTTTTTCGCATAGTTCAGCGTAATACAGTTAAATTTCCAATTCGTCCCGTTCTATTGCTCTTTTCTTAAATATTTTTACTATTGGCACAGCCTTCGTGATAAATATGCACGAAGGCGGTGTTAGTAGGTGGCACCAGGATCGTCGATGTTATCGTTGACGGACCTATAAGCGAATGCAAATATCGATTATTTAAAATTTTGGCTTCGTATTGGCTTGGCTTTTATAGCGCACGTGTGATTTGTGAGTGTAATTTTTAACCGAGTGAATTACGTTAAATATTTGGCTATGCCTAAACGAAAGTCCTTTCCTGCAAATATCCGGCTTCCGAGAAAGGGAGAAATGAATTTGAAGCGGAATGTAAGATATGTGGAGCTGGAACGTACCTCTCAGTGACCAATTAATGTAAGAAGTAACTCGACAGATTAACTGCCATGTTTTTATTTCATTTTTTCATAGTCATTAAATTTATTTGTATTCGGAAGGTTGAAGTGCAGTTTACATGCCGTCAGCTGCTGCGTCAATTGTAGATGTTGGTAGCGGTGCGTCGAATGAAGGAAGGTGAAGGGTCTTACGGTTTTCGCTTTGTAAACAATTCCGTGTTGTTGACATAACAAAACAATTGACGCCACACTGTCGCCACAATAAATGTTTTTAATTTTTTTTATATTGCCCAGTTAACCACCACCTGACCAACAGTAACAATTAACTAGTAGTTTTACCGGTAATTTCCGGCAGTCACGTGACTTGTCTAAAGCTGACGTGTGGTAGCCTCATCTGCAGTTGATCTGTTTGATGTGTCCTCATTTTTCTTACTTTGTCCTCGTTTTTGAAGCTGTTTACCCTCGTTTTTAACCAATTGCATCTGGTCACCCTATCCCGGAACTATTTGTCACATATACTGCAGGGAACTGCCGAAGGAATTAGCAACCTTTAATCTACTAAAGCTTCTCGTAATGAAGGTATATTTATTGAGCAATCTACAAATACAAACTTACTCGAAGCATTTAATGTCGTGAATACAGCAAAAAGCTACATCATCAGAAGGAAGTGAATCCTGCCGACTGGTAAGCGCACGGAACGCTAAGAGTTGCAGGTACGTTACCAGACCATTCCCATGTTCCCAAAACGATCATATACATGTTTTAAGAACTCTCAACATAGTAAATTAGATAGTTACGAGTACCATACATAATTTTAACAGTTTCTTTCTTCGAAATTATCTGGAACGAGTCAGTCTATAGGACAAGAATAAACGAAAGGTTTCAGTGGATAGCTACATGTCAATCATTCCCAAGTTCCTAAACTGCAAATTCGCCAAAATTCAACATTAATGAATGTATTATTTTTTGTTCCACTCAAGCAACTGCATTAAAACTATTTTTTCCCCTCTAGCTCCGTTCGTTCTAGAAACTGACCGTTTCTAAATAAAATTCGTTGTCGAACAGGATGAGTCGTTCAGAAAAAATGATTTTGCGTTAGATTTAAAACTTGCTTTACTACCCGTCTTACATTTTCTGTTATTGGGTACATTGGGTAAAAATATGGTGTCAGCCTATGGAACTCTTTTCTCAGCCATTGACAGCTTTAAAAATGGGTAATAAAAACAATCTGTTCCTCTAGTTTGTAGATATGGACGTCCACAGTCTTCTCAAATTCTGATGGATTACTTATGACGAATTTCATTCGCTGATAAATTTTTTCAAGGTGCAGTTTAAATGCCTAAGTGCTACAATGTGACTGTAGGTCAGCATTATACTTTATGCTTACTGCTCGCTGCTGTACGTTCAATACTTTCTAAGTGATGTATTATCCCAGACTGTTATTCCATAGAGCGTTATTTAGTGGGAATATACAAAATTTTGGATGACTGATTTGTTCCAGGACTAGGAATTACACGAATAGCAAAAGGAGCTGAATAGAATTGTTTGAGCAGCTCAGTAACATATCTCGTCCAGTTCAAGTTGTCATCAGTATCTACGTCCAAAAATCTGCAACATGGCGCCCTGTTTTCTAATCTGTTCAAGTGTGAAGACTAATTGTTTTTAAGACTATGTTTGTTTTTTAGAACACAATATAATGCTTTTCTCAAAGGTAACGCAAAGCCCATTTTGAGATAACAACTTCATAATTCTCTGTAAAAAAAATCATGAAAATTTCTTCTGTTACTTTCTCTGTCACGGGTTTCATTATCTCATCCGATACGTCTGAAAACAGTACCAGTTCTGCTGGATGAATGTGTTGTGTGAAATAATTCACATATAGAATGAGTACGAGTGGATAAAAAGATGAACCCTGTGACACTTATTACTTGATTTCTCCCCGGTCATTAACATTTTCACTCCTTCCAGTATTATTTGAATTATTTTTCACAATGTTTTGCACTCTGTTTGCTAAGCATTCTTCAGACCAGTAGTTTTCAAAGCCAACACTTCCATGTAGCTTAAGTTCTTCTAAGAGGGTAACCACTCTGCTAGACCATAAAAAATACCAGGTAGCAATATTTTATTATTTACGGTTTGTAATATTTGGTGAGTGAATATGTAAATAGCATTCTCAGTCGAACAACCGTTTTAAAATCCTAACTTTGATGTCCAAAGTAAATTGTTTTACTTAATGTAAGCTCACTGTTGAGTGCAATGCTTCTTCAATAATTTTGGAAAAAGACGTCAGAAAAGGATTTGGGTGATGTTTATTTGGCTCTTTCCTGTCAATCTTCGTGTAAAAATGTTCAATAATAGCGTATGTTGATCCGTCTGCAAAAATCCCAGTAACAGTGACGCATTAAGTATGTCTCTTGAGGTTTCGCAATTGTTAGTACAGTACAGGAGCAATTAACCAGCTTTATTATATTATGGATAAACTACAAGAGCGGAAAAACTGTTGAACATCACCTTAGTTATTTTAGTTTTTCGTAACTTATGTAAGTCTGCAGGCTTTCGTGGCCGTAACGTCATTACCATTCGACCGCTTCGCAATATCGCTTTGAAGGGTCAAGCAACTGACTTAGTGGGCCGAATCCGTCTGATCACTGTGTTGTGTATTTTACTGAACAACCTGCCTGCAGACTTGGTCAGTATCATGACGTGCTTTGTAAGAGCTCAAATGGCTCTGAGCACTATGGGACTTAACATCTGAGATCATCAGTCCCCTAGAACTTAGAACTACTTAAACCTAACTAACCTAAGGACATCACACACATCCATGCCCGAAGCAGGATTCGAACCTGCGACCGTAGTTGTTGCGCGGTTCCAGACTGAAGCGCCTAGAACCGCTCGGCCACACCAGCCGGCTTTTGTAAGAGTAATCAGGCATCATAGTTACTGAAGACAGTTACACATGAAAGTTTTCAAATCTTCCTCGAGATTTTTATTCTGATCAGTCGGATACAATGGATCTAAATTACAGAAAAATGTCATTACTGAACATTATACCTTAGTGGCGACGTTCAAACAGTATTAACTTGCGTATGTTCTTTAGATTTGCCAAAGTTGTGTGGCCGTGAAGCAGAGGGTCAATAATTTGTGAGCAGAAGCTCATTAAGTAAATTCCACTGAATTTTTGTAAGAGCTCAGGCCTAGTCCAAAAGTCACAACAGGTGTATGTCTGGTATATTACTACAGTGTTCGAATCAGAGTATGGCTTGATTTGGTTTCACGTTTCCGTCATACGTCCAAAGTAAATGAGCGTTTGGATAAATGTACCACTGATGAGAGAAGCTGCGAAGTAGACCTTGGCACCTGCAGACAGGCATCTGGCATTTGAAACGTGACAAATGGTGACCTGCAGGCGAATGGGACTACTTTGCAGGTTTTCTCCGTAAGTATTTGTGAGCTGGTGCCACTGAGGGTGTTGCTGAACTGGTGGTGGGGAGGGGGAGAGGCTTATTAGAGGGACCTTTTTTGTCGTTTTATTCACTTTTGTGTCCATGTCGCACGCCAACGCTCCCACCTTCTCCAGTGATCATGGCATAGGAGGGCCTGAATCAGGAAGGCTGGAAATTCATAAGCACTCTTCGCTGCTCTGGATTTCTTTCAAATTTCCATAAATGCTTTTGGATGGTCCGTAGTGGTTCCAACGGGACATACACAACTATTACTTGGATTGTTCTTATGAATAAAATATGCTGCACCTGTAATTACAACAGTTCCTGTATTTGGATAAAGGCACGAGTGCTACCAGGGTTTCAAGGCACTAATCCCCTCTTCAGCTGCTACTGTAACAGTTACTGAAGACTGAGTAGGACACTAAACAACTTAAATAAAATTAGAAGAGTCGTTAAGGCTACAAATAATCACTGGAAGATGCCTTACCACTGTACCATCACTCTTGTTGTCAGACCGAGACAGACAAGTCGTGGGTCTTCATTACGGATGTGTTCCATCATTTCCAGAAGTTGCAAATTTCACTAACGTTGCTGTAGTAGGCAATTACAATCGTTATAACAATGTTGTATACATACAGAAGAATATGTGGTTTTGTTGGTTTCATCTTTCCAGTCAGACAGCATTTTCCGTAAAGAAGATTACGCTAAATATTTCAATGAATATTGCAGATACGGCAATTTTTATACAAGTAATATTCGTGAGCTGCCTTCTTTTAATTTACATTTTTAAATAGCGAACGTTTTACTCGTGCTAAAAATTCGGTTGCCGCTATCCAAATCTTGCTGTCCCATAACTTATTTCATATTCGTAGCGCCTGTTAGTCGCTAGGTTAGGTTTAATTAAAATAGGTGAGTCTTGGAACAAGTTCATATTTTTTTCTTGAGATTTTCACCTCCAACGGAATGTAGCTACAAAGAATCACTTGTATCGTCCCAGATTTTCAATTAGCTTTAATTTCTTGATCGCCACGAATTATCGGCGATGCATTCAATTCATTGTCATTCGAGCACCTGATCGATGAGTCCCGCTTTTCAAACATCCTTATGTGCCTGTCAGGCTATTATTTTTCTACAAATTTGTTGGTGGGTGATCGTTAGGCAGCTAACGTAGGCGTTGGCTCCTCGATAATCTTGGTTGTGAACTGTATTATTTTACATACCACTAATTGAATATTCAAACACGTCAGGTATATTTTTTTACAGCCGGTTGTCCCACGGGCAGTGTGACTATCGTTCTGTGTGCTCGGAGAGCCAACCAGCTCGTCTATCTCCCATCTGTGAACTTCTTTAAGCGGGGATCCACAGCACTCGGCACAATGTTCACCAATATGTATGCTAATCACCAGCGAGACGTCCCAGGCGTTGGGTCTTTCTGTCTTCATGGTACGTAGGAGGCGAGGGCACCGCTCCTCGCTTTGAGATAAACGTCTGGGACTGTGGCTTAATAGACACGTCAGCCTGCTGAATATACGACAGAAATTCTTTCTTTCATCGACGTTAAGTGCTGAGTCGTTTGCACTGTGTGTGTAGTCGCTAGGACGACAGCGGAGATAGGGCACACAATGAATTCTTGGGGTCGGCATCGCCAATAAGCTTAATTTTCTTTTGGATTAGCATTTAAGTGGAAATTAAGGCTGGGCAGTATGTAAACAGTGTTGAACTCCAGAGTCAAATTAACACGTCTCACATTACGGGAACCATTGCTGGGCACAGCTTCATTACGCGTTTTTCATTGTGCGACGGAATTAAAGGATCACTTTCTCGAAACCCCGTGGCCGTCTCCCATTGTCATGTATAAGTTTGGAATTTCTCTCAAAGGTGTCTACAGCCTTCTTCCGCAATAGTGCACGAGCGTGGTGCCTTGAGACTTCACTTTGGCTCGACAATATTTCAAACAGCAAGGTGACGACGCATACCAAGAAAAGGCCATAGCTCACAAGTCCACGTGATTTGTAAGCTGAGTTAATGACATTGGCACCAAATTTCAAACCAATTCTGCCCAGTACCACCGTGGATCTGTCAGGCGATGGGAAGACCATCACTGTTATCGACGACTGTGCCGCTAAAGCGGAGTTATTGAACGCAGTTTTCCGAAATTCCTTCACCAGGGAAGACGAATGGAATATTCCAGAATTTGAAACACGAACATCTCCTAGCATGAGTTTCTTAGAAGTAGATACCTTAGGGGTTGCGAAGCAACTCAAATCGCTTGATACGGGCAAGTCTTCAGGTCCAGATTGTATACCGATTAGGTTCCTTTCAGATTACGCTGATACTATAGCTCCCTACTTAGCACTCATATACAACCGCTCGCTCACCGATAGATCTGTACCTACAGATTGGAAAATTGCGCAGGTCGCACCAGTGTTCAAGAAGGGTAGTAGGAGTAATCCATTTAACTACAGACCTATATCATTGACGTCGGTTTGCAGTAGGGTTTTGGAGCATATACTGTATTCAAACATTATGAATCACCTCGAAGGGAACGATCTATTGACACGTAATCAGCATGGCTTCAGAAAACATCGCTCTTGTGCAACGCAGCTAGCTCTTTATTCGCATGAAGTAATGGCCGCTATCGACAGGGGATCTCAAGTTGATTCCGTATTTCTAGATTTCCGGAAAGCTTTTGACACCGTTCCTCACAAGCGACTTCTAATCAAGCTGCGGAGCTATGGGGTATCGTCTCAGTTGTGCGACTGGATTCGTGATTTCCTGTCAGGAAGGTCGCAGTTCGTAGTAATAGACGGCAAATCATCGAGTAAAACTGAAGTGATATCAGGTGTTCCCCAGGGAAGCGTCCTGGGACCTCTACTGTTCCTGATCTATATAAATGACCTGGGTGACAATCTGAGCAGTTCTCTTAGGTTGTTCGCAGATGATGCTGTAATTTACCGTCTAGTAAGGTCATCCGAAGACCAGTATCAGCTGCAAAGCGATTTAGAAAAGATTGCTGTATGGTGTGTCAGGTGGCAGTTGACGCTAAATAACGAGAAGTGTGAGATGATCCACATGAGTTCCAAAAGAACTCCGTTGGAATTCGATTACTCGATAAATAGTACAATTCTCAAGGCTGTCAATTCAACTAAGTACCTGGGTGTTAAAATTATGAACAACTTCAGTTGGAAGGACCACATAGATAATATTGTCGGGAAGGCGAGCCAAAGGTTGCGTTTCATTGGCAGGACACTTAGAAGATGCAACAAGTCCACTAAAGAGACAGCTTACACTACACTCGTTCGTCCTCTGTTAGAATATTGCTGCGCGGTGTGGGATCCTTACCAGGTGGGATTGACGGAGGACATCGAGAGGGTGCAAAGAAGGGCAGCTCGTTTTGTATTATCGCGTTATAGGGGAGAGAGTGTGGCAGATATGATACACGAGTTGGGATGGAAGTCATTACAGCATAGACGTTTTTCGTCGCGGCGAGAGCTTTTTACGAAATTTCAGTCACCAACTTTCTCTTCCGAATGCGAAAATATTTTGTTGAGCCCAACCTACATAGGTAGGAATGATCATCAAAATAAAATAAGAGAAATCAGAGCTCGAACAGAAAGGTTTAGGTGTTCGTTTTTCCCGCTCGCTGTTCGGGAGTGGAATAGTAGAGAGATAGTATGATTGTGGTTCGATGAACCCTCTGCCAAGCACTTAAATGTGAATTGCAGAGTAGTTATGTAGATGTAGATGTAGATCATCTTACTCGCACTTTTCCCTTTCCTTTGGTGCCTTTGCTATGGAGGTCATAACCGCAATGTCCAGCGTTGAAAGCAGGCGGTTTTCATATGAGTGGCGGAGAGCACATTTCAGACACCCCGCCGCTCAGAACGGGCACGAAAAGCCCACAGGGGTTGGTATGATAAGCGTCAATGAAACCGCCGCTTTCCTTGGGACATAAATCGGGAGCTCGACATAAACCGGAGTAGCTTAACGTATTTTTGAGATGGAAAAGACCCATTGTTCGCCTAGGATACAAACCAGATAAAAAAAACACTTGTTGGAGCAAAAAAAAAAAAAGGCTAATATGCTCCTGTTTAAAAAAATGTGACAGAAAAGAGGGGAACCAGCTGCCTCAAAACTCATTCCGCACTCTTCACCAAAAACTTCAGCATGTGAACATATTCGTGTTCTTTTAGCACAGAATATTACAATCCTTTTGCTCATTATCCCTTTGTGTTATGCTTGGTACTTGACATCTCCATCACACTACCACTGCCTACGTTTGTCTCTCTCCCACCGCCAGATTTTTCTCCCAACGGCAGTTTCTACTGTCTGTCCCTCCTACTGTCACTGCCGTTATGCATTTCTCTCCCTCTTCTTCAGCACTGTTTCATTTTCTGCCACTTTCACTTTCTCTCTGTCCCGTTACCACTGCCTCTGAACCATTATTTTTCCCTTCCATTCCCAGTGCCTCTTTCTTTCTCGCGACCAGTCTACTGTCTTTCTCCTCAGCTACCACTTTCTCCTCTCGACACTTGTCTTTGAGGAGAATCTGCTCATGGTTTTGATCTGTAGACTGGGAAACTTTAAAAAGTGAGTATAGGGGATGGAGAAAATTGGTCAAAATTTTTATGTGTGGATACAGGGTGAAGAGAGAGAAAATTAACAACAGTCGGCGAGACTACCCCCCCCCCCCCCCCCCCCTAAGCTGGTGGACGTGTAAGCTCCTCTCCTACGATGCCTTTGTTCTCACTTACTTATTTCTCTCCCATTGACTCTGAGTCCTCTCTCTCTCTCTCTCTCTCTCTCTCTCTCATTAGCTCATTCGGGCTTTCTCTCCCACTGCCACTGTCTCCTCTCTCACTGACATTGTCTCTTCTGGTCTTTCTTTCCAACTGCCACTGTCTCTGCCATAAGTCCACAGCTAAAAAATTCTGGAAGGGTGAGGAGGTCCAATACTTTTTCCCATATATGCACATGTTTAACATTTCGGTCTCCACCGACATCTTGGTCTTTCACTGTCTCTTCTCTCTTTTGCTCCCATTGTAGCTCTCTCCAAACATATTTATCTCTATTTTACTGCCACTATCTCCTCTCTCTTTGGTTTCACTGCTATTGACTTCATACCTTTTTCACCGCCACTCTCTTTCTTCCCCACTATTACTATCTCCTCTCTCTCCCACTTGCACTGTCTCCCCTCTTTAATGTTCCTCTGCTACTCCCTTTCCGCACGAAAAAGCGCGAATATGTTGGCATGCCAAAATGTTGGCGAGGAAAACAAAATGGGGCAACTGGTTCCCCACTTTTCTGTCAGAGGTTTCATAAAGAGGAGCATATTTTCCTTTCTAGGTGCGTCAGGAGCATTTTTCAGCTGATTCCCTTCCTTTCCCTTTACACAAACGTGTGCTGCTTATATAAAATGAATTCTGTAGGTCATTGAGGTTTTGACAATGTTTTATGTTCTTCGATACATTTACATACTTGACACACATAAACAACGAATACGTACGCATAATGTAGGGGTAACACAAAAATATTTTGTTCCGGCCAAACATCAAGCGCCGGCACATCAACCTGGAACGTAACAGCAGAGAAGGCTGTGAGACGTCATCCAATAGTACGCTGG
This sequence comes from Schistocerca gregaria, assembly GCF_023897955.1. Taxonomy (NCBI): domain Eukaryota; kingdom Metazoa; phylum Arthropoda; class Insecta; order Orthoptera; family Acrididae; genus Schistocerca; species Schistocerca gregaria. The sequence continues at coordinate 378,379,902 of NC_064923.1, forward strand.
ATAGGATACGGCACCAAAATAGGAGCGGCCCCTATAGAAAGAGAATATAAGCGCCGCTCCGCGCTAGCCGCGGCCTCACTGGAAGACGAGCAGTGACTTGGGAAGAGTATTATTTGCTCGTATAGAAATTGTATGCGTCGAACGACATTGATTATTTGCTTTTCGCCATTTGCTTGTGACATCTCATTCTAAATCTGCTAAGTATTGTCAATTCAGTTCACTGTAATAAACTCCATTAACATGGTTTGCTTGAGTTGTTGTCCATCTATCCGAGAAAACAGCTCCATAGGCACCCTATATTAGACGAGTGAGCCGGACACGACGCATTTCCCATCCAAAGCAATTTTACTTTAAAATACTTTACTTAAGAATGCGCAACATTTTTAGGGTAAACGTACAGTATACCAAAAACGTGCTGTTTACAGTTGCAAAGAATTTCATATAACAAAACAAATTTCCGCGAAGTGCTTACTCCGCTAAATGGCACTATTGAAAATATCAGTGTGAAGACTGCCTGTATAGTGCCTGTTCTATAGTGGTAGCCCTTCATGAAGTTTTATTTGTGAATATACACTCCTGGAAATTGACATAAGAACACCGTAAATTCATTGTCCCAGGACGGGGTAACTTTATTGACACATTCCTGGGGTCAGATACATCACATGATCACACTGACAGAACCACAGGCACATAGACACAGCCAACAGAGCATGCACAATGTCGGCACTAGTACAGTGTATAACCACCTTTCGCAGCAATGCAGGCTGCTATTCTCCCATGGAGACGATCGTAGAGATGCTGGATGTAGTCCTGTGGAACGGCTTGCCATGCCATTTCCACCTGGCGCCTCAGTTGGACCAGCGTTCGTGCTGGACGTGCAGACCGCGTGAGACGACGCTTCATCCAGTCCCAAACATGCTCCATGGGGGACAGATCCGGAGATCTTGCTGGCCAGGATAGTTGACTTACACCTTCTAGAGCACGTTGGGTGGCACGGGATACATGCGGACGTGCATTGTCCTGTTGGAACAGCAAGTTCCCTTGCCGGTCTAGGAATGGTAGAACGATGGGTTCAATGACGGTTTGGATGTACCGTGCACTATTCAGTGTCCCCTCGACGATCACCAGAGGTGTACGGCCAGTGTAGGAGATCGCTCCCCACACCATGATGCCGGGTGTTGGCCCTGAGTGCCTCGGTCGTATGCAGTCCTGATTGTGGCGCTCACCTGCAAGGCGCCAAACACGCACACGACCATCATTGGCACCAAGGCAGAAGCGACTCTCATTGCTGAAGACGACACGTCTCCATTCGTCCCTCCATTCACGCTTGTCGCGACACCACTGGAGGCGGGCTGCACGATGTTGGGGCGTGAGCGGAAGACCGCCTAACGGTGTGCCGGACCGTAGCCCAGCTTCATGGAGACGGTTGCGAATGGTCCTCGCCGATACCCCAGGAGCAACAGTGTCCCTAATTTGCTGGGAAGTGGCGGTGCGGTCCCCTACGGCACTGTGTAGGATCCTAAGGTCTTGGCGTGCATCCGTGCGTCGCTGCGGTCCGGTCCCAGGTCGACGGGCACGTGCACCTTCCGCCGACCACTGGCGACAACATCGATGTACTGTGGGGACCTCACGCCCCACGTGTTGAGCAATTCGGCGGTACGTCCACCCGGAGTCCCGCATGCCCACTATACGCCCTCGCTCAAAGTCCGTCAACTGCACATACGGTTCACGTCCTCGCTGTCGCGGTATGCTACCAGTCTTAAAGACTGCGATGGAGCTCCGTATGCCACGGCAAACTGGCTGACACTGACGGCGGTGGTGCACAAATGCTGCGCAGCTAGCGCCATTCGACGGCCAACACCGCGGTTCCTGGTGTGTCCGCTGTGCCGTGCGTGTGATCATTGCTTGTACAGCCCTCTCGCAGTGTCCGGAGCAAGTATGGTGGGTCTGACACACCGGTGTCAATGTGTTCTTTTTTCCATTTCCAGGAGTGTATGACTCCTAAAAACATAGTTCGATGATCTCAGAACCCTCGCGATGAGCCCAGAATCCTTGTCATGGTTTCATTAAGTCAGTTAAATCTGTGTTTATCTCTAAGGCCAAATATTACGTGCATATTTTGCGTGGATACGTTGTAACTTTGAATTACTGGATTTCAGTAACAGATAATGATATTAAAAAAAACTTCGAGATTCCCCGAAAACGTCATCGCAAGAACGTATGGTAAAAATTTCGACGTTTTGTTATCAACTGAAATTACAGAAGCGGTCTTCCTCCATCTGGTACTGAAGAGGCTTATGCAGGAGAGGCTAACATTGAGAGTTTCGCTAAACCAGTCTTCGGACTTAAGACCACACCCAATGTTCTACGATTTACGTGACAAGCGCGCTTTCGTACCGGAGCCTGAGCCATAGCGAACGAGCAGTTCGAGCAGTGTAATGACGGTAATTTCGCTACAGGCACCGTCTTGGTAATATTCTGTGCAAGCTATTAAACCGCCAACCGTTGCTTTACTTGTGAAGGAAGCATTCTCTGCATTACCATACTGACATATCGTTTACCATATGCTACAGTGGCGGTACCGCCAGTGTTCTCAGTGACTGCGAAAGCCTATTGAACTTAGATACTGTATTCAATTCTTGGTCACGATAACAGTTTTTACCCCTCCCCCCCTCCCAAAAATACACACACACACACACACACACACACACGCACACTTCGAGCCACTACCGCACTTACAATCCCCTGATGCCTCGGGATGTGTTCAATTAAACGGTCCCTTTTTAGTGAAGTGATCCCTCTCACAAATTTCCCTTTTTTACAATTCAATTCAGTACCCCATTTGTTATTCGATCTACCTACATAATCATCAATATTCTTCTATAGCACCACATTTCAAGAGTTTCTATTGTCTTCTTGCCTGAATCACTTACTGGCCCCGATTTTCTTCCATACAATGCTGCACTTAAGACAAATGCCTTTAGAAAAAAAACTTCCGAACGCTTGAAATTATAGTACATGTTAATAAATTTCTCTTTTTCAGAAATTATTTTCTTGCTACCGCCGGTCTGCATTTTATATGATCTCTACGTCTACCATCATCAGTTACTTTGCTTCCAAAATAGCAAAACTCATCTACTGCTTTAGCTGATCTAATTCCCCCATCCACTCGTGGTTTAATTCGACTACATTCCATTACTTTTGTTTTACTACTGTTGATGTCAATATTATAATTTTCTTTCAAGACACAATCAGTTCCGATTAGCTTCCCATTTAAGATCGTAGCTGTCTCTGACAGAATTTCTGTGTCACCGGCAAACTGCAAAATCTTTGTCTCCTCCCTTTAATTCCCATTCAAATTTTCTTCGGAGTTTCTTTTACCACTTGCCCAATGTACAGACTGAATAACGTCGGTCATAAGCTACAACTCTGTGTTACTTCATTTTCAAGTATGGCTTCCCTTTCGTGTCCTTGGCCTCTTGTAACTGCAATCTGGTTTTTTTACAAGCTGTAATTAATCTTTCGGGCCCTTTATTTATCCCACCTACCTTCAAGTCCACAATGCCAGTCTTTTCCTCAATCTACAAGTGTTGTAATCGTAGGTTTGCTTTTATTGAACATACCTTCTAAGATTATTCTAGTCGCAATAGAGCCTAGCGTGTTCCTACATTTCTGCGAAAGCCAAATCGATCTTTCCAAAGATCGACCTCTCTCCACCAGTTTTTCCATTCCTCAGCAATAATAATTTGTGTCAATATTTTGCACCATGACTGATAAAACTGAAGGTTCGATAAGTTTACGCATAGGACTTTTTCTGCTCTGTCAAATTCTTCTTGCATTATCATATCTCCCATCTCATCTTCAGCTACTTCTACTCCTTGTATAATGTTGTCCTCAATTTTGTTCATCTTATGAAGACGCTCTATATACTCCTTCCACCTTCCAGCTTTCCCTGATTTGTTTAGTACTAGCTTGCCACCTCATACTTCAGACCTCTGCGTTTCCTTTAGCTTGCTTCTTCTACTGCGTTTTTATATTTTCGCCTTCGGTCAGTTAAATTTAATATCTCGAGAGTTATCCAAATATTTCTACGAGAACTCGTCTTTTTCCTCTGCTACCTTCCCAGTTTCATCCCTCAAAGCCACCCATTCTCATTCTGTAATATTCTTTCCATTTTTATTGTCCAATGTTGCTAGTTCTCTGTGTGTAACTCTTCAACCACCTCTGGTTCCTTCAGATTATGCAGAGCCCATCTCCTTCATTTCCTACGTTTTTGTAATTTCTTCAATTTTAACCTGCAGCTTATAGCCTACAAATTATGGTCAGAGTCCACATCTGCCTCTGGAAATATCTTACCGTTTAAAATCTGGTTCCGAAATCTCTTCACGACTATAGAATTCTTTCACGATTCTTAAGCCTCGTGTTAGTGATGATTAAATTACGCTTTGTGCAAAATTCTAGAACTTGACTTCTTCTTTCACTTATTCCCCCCAGACTATGTTCTACTACTATTTTTACCTGCTCTCCTTTTCCTGCTACTGAATTACAGTCACCCATCACAATGAAGTTATCATATCCTGTAACTGTCTGAATAATTCGCTTTATCTCTTGATAATTCTGTTAATCTCTTCATCATCTGCTGAGGTAGCTGTCATATAAACTTGTACTGCTGAGGTGGGTCTTGGATACTTGTTTATCTTGGCAACGAAAATGCGTTCACTATACTGTTCATAGTTGCTTACTTGCATTCCTATTTTATTATTCATTGCAAGACCTGCTCCGGCATTATTCGAGTATGATATTTTGTTCATAATCCTTTATTCACCTTTCCGGAAGTCCTCTTGTTCCAGACTCCACTCCATTAATTCCAACTATATGTAAACTTAATCTAGTCATTTTCTATTTTAACATCTGTAACGTACCTACTCAATTGAGGGATCTAACATTCCACGCTCCAATCCGGAGAATACTAGTTTTGTTTCTCCTGGTAACATCCTCCTGAGTAGTTCTCAATTGTGTACAATTTTACCCTCGGAATATTTTACCCAACATGATGCCATCATTTTGAGTACAGTAGAGCAGGACGCACTAGGGAAAAATTATGGTTCTATTTTCGCACTGCTTTCACTGTACGCAGTACCAGCAACCAGTACAGCAAAGTCATGTTGACCACTGTAGCAATGATAGATCATCCACACCGTTGGCCGTGCAACACGGCCGTGCTGCCCCTCTTCAGGAGCCGCTGTAAAAAGTGGCCTCTCCACAGATATTCTGTGGGTGCAGCTGCCATTCTGCTATCTGTGTCTTTGAGGTATGCAAGCCACCCTTCGTTGCCAAGGGGCAGTGCCTACCGTTTCCCTGGATATATGTGACAAATTTTGCATTGCGCTGATTAAATCGAATATTCAGTACCTCGTTCCGCCCCTTAATTCACGTTGTCTCTACTGCAGTTCAGCATTGATGCGTATGAAGTACTTATGTAGCGAAAACACGAAATATAATGAAACATGGGATTTTCAAATTATACAAATAATGATGTAGACAGGGAACCAGAATGAACAATTAAACATGATCACATAGTTTCTCTGGTGGGTATTATTTTAATAGTTTCTGCTGTGATCGGTGTAATACTCTTACTATATGACTACGGTTCCTGAATTAATTAGAGAAACATGTAGAAGTGACTGTAAGAGAGGTAATCAGTCCCTGCTGTTTGAAGTGAAAGACGATGAATTCCTTTCAGTGAAATGTATTAAGAGTAAATTTGGTTTACAAGTGATTCTGGCAGCTTTAGCAGCAGTGTGACTATATTAATGATATACCGTACTCATCTGATTTGTGTTCTGCAGTTAACATGCAAAGACAACATCTCGTTATTGCACATACCGTCGAAAGGTCGATAAGCATGCTTCGCATAGCTTCAGGCATAAATTTTCAAGAAATAGCACATATTTGATTAGAAATCACCATATGAGAACTCGGTTGTAGAAGGAGTAAATAACTATACATCTGGTATGCGCTGCTGTAGGTAACGTAAGTAATTTTTCGTTATTCGTCAGTGTGGATTTTTTGTTTACTTTATCTACTAAGGTACATCAACGTACTTTTACTTCAATACTAATGAAGAGGAATACCTTGCTAAAGCCACATTTCAATACAATGAAAAATGTTTCACTTAAGTCTCTCGTCACTCAAAATTCACCAATCCTATGTACGAGTGCTGCCATTAACGACCAAATGACTAGTTTCTTTAATGTCTGTTTTCCGACAAGCTGATTACAAAAAAAATGGTCATTAAATTGTGTGAACGTAAACTTAATTTGTATTCTGTTACATAAGGGCACCTATTTGGTATGGCAATATATGTACTGCACTAAAGCCACTGCCTACACTATGTTTGTCAGTCCTCTGCTACATTAATGCTGTGCGGCATGGGATAATTACGGAATAGGATTGCCGGAGGCCACTGAAAAAGTCCAGAGAATAGCAGCCCGTTTTGTATTATCCTTTATACTCTCTCGTGGTTCAAAGGAACCTGTAAAAATTCGTACTGCCTTTCTTTCTACAAGTTCAATATCCCATGTTGATACTGAGTGCTACAATTCCCACGTATTTGAAGGTAGAGTGTTCATACGAGTGATGTGCAAGCGATTTCCTTTGCACAGTGATTGCAGTTTCCTAGCATTCTACACCTGAAGCGAAGTCTTCCACCTGCTTTACCTACCACTTAGCCCACGTAATCGTTTCGTTTCACATTCGTACAGGAATTTTTCGTTTTGTGAAGTGCACAATTTCACATTTTATAAAATTTTAAGCGGCCGCTGGTGGCCGAGCTTTTCTAGGCGCTTCAGTCTGGAACCGCGCGACCGCCACTGTCGCAGGTTCGAATCCTGCCTCGGGCATGGATGTGTTTGATGTCCTTAGGTTAGTTAGGTGTAAGTAGTTCGAAGTTCTAGGGGACTGATGACCTGAGATGTTAAGTCCCATAGTACTCAGAGCCATTTTTTTATAAAATTTCAAATGATATGCCAATCTCTACACAACATTACAATTTTACAAAAATCCGACAGATAGACGGACACCACTTCATATGCATAGACATATGCATAAAATGCAAAAAATCAGAAGTTATGATTAATATTGTCTGCAAGTATAGGCCGATTAACCTGCGAGGGGAAGTCAAATGAGAATCTTAAAAGTGTAATTAGAAAACCCACATCTTTCTGTCATTGGGCAGTACTATTACAAGTGATGTGGGGGATGTCCTACCGGTGGCAGCGCACTACAAACGAGCGAAACGAGGCCACAATGTCATTCAAAGTGGCTGCCCTAATTGCGACATGCATCAAGGAGGAACAGCGTTTTGTTACCGGTGTTCTGAGTAGTGAAATCCAACGGCGAATGAAGGTCCAGTATGGTGGTGCATAACTACCACTGCAGGAAGTGTATGAGTGGAGATGATAGTTCGGAAATGAAGTGACTTCGCTGATAGACGCTCAGCGTCTAGGTCAACCACACAGCCTTGTTACACCAGAGTCTAATGCAACCAGTTGAAGCCATTATAATGGAAAATCGTAGTGTGACGGTGGATGAAACATCTGCAGGTCTGATCACTATTCATGACTCAAACGATCACGTTATTCATGAAGTGCTAACGTTTTGAAAAGTGTCTACAAGATGGGTGCTACGGCAGCTGACTCCAAAACTGAAAGAGCTTTTGTGGTTCTTTGAGGGAGAAAGTGATGGATTCCTCGTGAGAATCACTGCAAGAAGTGAAACCTGGACACACTACGACCAACTCGAAACAAAGAGAGAGGGCAAGGAAAGGCGCATTTCTTTAAGAACTAAGGGACCAAACTACTGAGGTCATCGTTCCCTACACACTAATTAATCTAACTTAACCTAACTTACGCTAAGGACAACACACACACCAATGCCCGAGGGAGGACTCGAACCTCCGACGGGGAAGCCGTGACGGCGCAATTCCACAGCAGCAAAATCCGAGAATTTCTGAACTTAGCCATCTACAGGGAAGTTTCTGCTGATTCTCCTATGAAATGAACGAAGCCTTGCCTTGAAACACAACAGGACGAGGGGGAAAACCGTCACCAGATCGTCATATTCCAATGTGTTACAAATCTTCTTCCGTCTGCAGTAATATCAAAGCGGCTACAGGTACCACTCCGCAACACGACAATTCTGCCTACGAAACACTTGAGTCATCCATGACGTGTATTGTAGTAATCTGCCACATCCGCCATATTCAATAGATCTAGCAACGCGTGATTACCTCTCAGAGAGACGATGGGACGAAAGAAATTTCGTTCCTATCAAATGAAATATATGTATGTTTATGGACATTTTTATAAGGATTCCATGCACCATGCACTTCCTAGGCGTTGGAAGAAGTGTGTTGAACGACAGGGATACTACGTCGAAAAATTGTACACTTGTGTTCCACTTTTGCTCAATAAACAATAAAAAATAAATATTTAAGGTTTTCATTTGACACTCCTTCTTATAACATGAACAGCAAAGTTCCCAACACACTTCCCTAAGGCATACCTGAAATTACTTATACTTGTGTCGACGACTCTCCATCCACCACACTGTGATGCGACCTCCCTACCAAAGATAGCCTCAAATTAGTAGCAAATTTCCCTTGATATCGCATTCGATCGTAGTTTCGACAATGAGCATAGATGTAGTACTGAGTTTCAAGCTTTTCGTAGATAGGAAAACATTGCATCTAACTGAGTGCCTTGATCGATGGGTATCAGGATGTCATCTGAGAAAAGTGCGATGTTTCGGGAATGCATTCTTCTCTGCATGGTGGTGGTCATTCTATTTACGATACTTCATTTCGTTAAGTCATGGTGTGCTCTAATATTCTTCAATACGTGTGTGTCAACGACATTAGAGAGTACTGCTACTCTACTTGCAGACGTTTGTGACCTGTTCTTTCTTCTAACTATTGTGCACGATTCTCTGTTCGAGACATCTACAGCAGATGACAGTTAAAAAATGGGCTCCATTTACTCAGGCACAATACTAGGTTCACAAAAGGGAGAGAGAATATGCTAGTATACTGTGAAAAGTCTTAATTACAGTCTCCAAATTCTTACCATGCATCGGAGATCAAATTGAGTTACTGACTGAGAGAAGCTTTGAGTGTACCAAAAAGCTTACCGGATGTCTCAGAAAGTTACTGAGGGAAGACCAAGCGCTCTTTCCGGTCATGCCCAGAACATGCACTTACATTTTGTCTCAGAGTTCTCTGCGCTGTTTCAACAGAGGTTTTCGTGTCTGAAGAAATTTTAAATGCTTACATTATTTGAGACCTACTTTTTGAGAGTATACTGAGTTTCGAACGTCGACAGGCGTATTAATACATGTGAGTTACTCCATCTCGAGTATTATTAAATGTGGACGATAGATATAAAATTACGAATATCTAAGAGTGACAGGAGTGAAACAAAAGATCTGGATGCGTTTGCTGGTCAACATTCCAACCTCAAGCACCAAACCTGAACGAGAATCGTAACAGACGGTGAACTCTTTGCACTTCAGGGTAGTACTAAAACGGCAACAGCGGATACACTCTGAAAGGTCACTTTCCTACTCTATGTATCATACGTAAACGATCGTGACTGCCACACAGGCGCGTTAATTGCTAAATACTGTTTAATGCCGTTCCATCCTCTATAAGCGGCAGTCAAATGAAAAGGAGACAAAAAAATGTAAAATTTATCATTTGAAAAGCTGTACTAACTCTTAATACCTTTATCTCGCTACGTGTCAAGACTGACACTGTCTTTATAGAAAAATGTTTGCTGTTGTTATACGAAACTTGGTTGTACCCAAGGTTGCAGTTCTTCATCCGGAGTAAATCAACGGCCACAAATATCTTTGTTCACGGCCCCAAAAATAAAGGAATTACATGAAGAGAGATAGGAACCGTAATGGAGGGCGCCTAAAGGCTTCCCAGAGAAATATGTACAGAGTTGACGAAACAACCACGGAAACATGTGTGCCTGCCTACAGGCAATGAGCATCTTGTCCCACAGTGAAATAAGTATATTAACAGTTGTGACGGTTACTTTTAAAGTAATAAATAGTGTGCTTACGTTCTTCCGGTCTCTCGTTTTCCTTTGACTGCTCCTTGTAGTTCTTTCTCTAGCTCTCTCGTCACACTACTGAAGATGTGCAAGTAACTGCATAAAAAACGGTTCTTTTTCTTTACTTGTACGTCTATGTTCCCGTATACTTTACAGTTGTTAAATGTTTTCGAAATCGGTAGCGCTGCTACTTAATAATGACTAAGACTGATTCAAAATACCTCTGATAAATGAACGTTATGGTTGTAACGACTTAAAGGTGATGAGGTGAACAGCGACGAAGCTGGAACACAGAGAATACAAGCACTGGTAAACTAATTGACAGTGGCTTGACAGTTCAGCATTCACCTAAGGAGGCAACGGAAGACATAAATACGGATGGTCTGACTGGCATCAGAACTTCACACCTCCCGAATTCTTGTCCATTGTCTTAATCAGTGCAACCCACTCGAATAATCGACCAGTGGCGTGCGTGAATGCACGCGTATCCCAGTGGGCCAAACTTCATACAACCATAGTCGATGTGCTGAGAAAACCGAGTATCATGACTGACCTCCACATAGTACACTGGTGGCCATTGAAATTCCAACACCAGGAGGGATAACAAACAATGAAATTTCACGGTATAACAGGAGGAATACGTTATTAAATTAGTAGGCGATTTGTGATACACAGAGAGCGAACTTTACTATAAAGACTTGTTATCTCTGGCAGAAAAAAATGTCTGTAATCAGGTTAGGCGCTGATTCGAATTGAGTTTGCATGATAAATGTGGGTACGTTATTCCGTGCTTATTGAGTTCCGATTGAGAGTTCAACAACAGCGGATGGAGAGTGGCCGCGCCCAAGTGCCTCGCTGACACACGGCCAAATCTTTTTCAGTGACTCTGGGACATCTGCAGAACTTGCTGGCCAGATAAAAATCATTCCATTCCATCTTTGCGTGGTGGTACACCAACTTTCTTTTGCTGCTATTTCAAAAACTTTCATAGGAGGCACAATATTCCTTATTAACTTAAGAACAACGCTTTTCGCCCGGATACGGCATCATCAGGTTATCTCATAGAGGCGACGATAGGCAAAATAGCGTTGAACGGAACTCACGCGCAGACTGTACGAATTTGTTTTACAGTTACGGCGCAAGGTCCTCTTCTACGCTACTTTGCCTGTCGTCGCCTCCATGAGATAACCCGATGATGCCCTAACAGGGTGAAACGTGTTGTTCTTAAGTTAATAAAGAATACTGTGCATTGAATTTTCTCATTTTGCGAGAGCTTAATGGCGATCTGTTTAATTGTTAATCACCCCTCAAAAGCCAAGACCGCATAAAATACTTTTTTTTTTAATTTAAGATAACCTGTTTCAACAGACAAAGTTGATTTCTGTAGGTATTACAATGTTTTGTTGTAAAATATGTTAATTTTACGCTGGGGTCACGCACAAGACGTCAAGTGGATAAAAATAGCGCATTGTTAAATGTTTGACATCGCTAAAATATTTAAAAGCCTAAAGCACTTTGTGCAACAGGTTGTGTCCATATAGATATTGCTCACAGTTGTTTGTTGCATCATAAAAAGCAACTGTGAGCAATATGTATATAGACGTAGCCTGTTGCACAAGGTGCTTTAACTTTTAAACATCTTAGCGATGACAAACCTTTTATAGTGTGCTATCCAATTTACATCATTGAAACCTGGTAGTCAAGGAAGGCAGAATTCGGTTACGATTGTGGACGGGGCCGTAATCAGTTACTATCGGTTTCCTTTTGCAATTACACGCATTTGTTTTTAAACGGTAATTCCAGATTCAGCAATTAATAAAGATAACACACGTAATTAATGAAATAATAAACAACTGTGTAATTAATGGTGCTTTTGGTGAGTTAGAATGTACCAAATCAGCATAAAATACAGACACTGCAAATAATGTTTTAAAAACAAGCCAATGTGATCCCAATTAGTATTTTAAGGCAAGTAATCACAGTCACGGGTGAAGGTCTTTAACGCCAAGATGGGCAATTATAAAAAAAAAATTAACAAACGTACTGTAAAACAGCAATGCAATAACAAAGGTTAATTCAAAAAACAGGCAACTGATCACCAAACGGGTGAGACAAAATAATGGTAAACTTGGTAACACAACCATTTAAACCTGCTGTAGCGCCAAGAATGGGAATTATATAAAAAATTGTAGAAACACACAATAATAAAACACAAGGGCCAGTCACAGACAGTGCATCAGGAATCGAACTCTTAGTAGGTCCGGCAAAAAACACTTTCGCTTGCGATGAGATAGGCAGCCAAGTCTCATATTCGCTTCGCAAGATAGTAACTCAGACTACTGGCAGGTCAACGAATGACTAATGATAATCTTGCCGAGGCTACCTGATGTCCAATACACCAAATGCAAAGATCTAAAAATACGTCAAAGCCAGAACTGGCGGTCTGGGCTCTGTCCACAGAAGACTGTGCTAAGAGAAAGGAATCATTAACACCAGAGTAGAAGAATTGCCAACCAACCTACAATGAAGGAAGCTGTCAAAACTATACGCCTCACCAGTCATCAACGGCAAGACGAGGAAACGTACACTGCCGTTACGTACACTAATCCCCAGGGCAGGTAACTGGGGCGTTAGCGGCCTCGAGGCAGGAAAAAATACCGCTGGTTGAACTTAACAAATGGTAACAAATTCAACACAATGAACAGTAATTAGAAGTCCAGGAAAGCTAATCAGATCCGCCTTCCCCAAGCACTCCAACACTACAAGCAGCAGCACGAACCCAAGTCACTGGAGAATAGCAAGATCTCACAATGGTGGAGGTTTCTCTACTGGAATCCAAATGCACTCAGCTTAAAGTTTGGAGGATCCGGTTTGCGACGGGGTCGCGCATGCTCGTGACCACAGGCCTTCAGTTAGGCAGTCCATGCACACCGTCAGTGGTTCTGGCGTGTTCTCACACTGCTCGGACCTGGCTCCTCCTCAGTCCCCAACCGAACTCCACACCGACTGTACCCCTAAAAACCACGACGCTATCCCAAAGAATGACAATAGTTACTACATATCGATAACCGCAGCTGCTGCCACTAGCGGACAGGCAACGCTTGTGAAATCAAGTGGCGTCAGTCAACATGAGAAGATGGCAAACAGCCGCAATCATGTCAACTAAACGGTTCGGTCTGGCCTCCAACGGAGAACGGAAACCTACTCACAGCACCAACGAGAGCCACAGCACGGCTCAATATTGTGCTTGAAATTAACTTTAAATGAACATGTTTTACAGCTAAAGATTTTAAGACCTGAAGATATCAGATGAGTCTGTTGAAACGGGTTTCCTTAAATAAAAACAATTGCGATCCTGGCTGTTGAATGGTTTTTGAATATCATGCAACCTACGACTGTTTCTTCAAATAGTTGCTGGTCAGGGACCTGCAGCTACATATACTTTTGCACGACTATTTTGCGAATAACACTTTCATGGCACAAGGTTCATGGAACCACTTTCACGCTATTTCTCTACACTTTCACTCTGTTACACAACGGCCGGCCGGAGTGGTCGAGCGGTTCTAGACGCTACAGTCTGGAACCGCGCGACCGCTAAGGTCGCATCTTCGAATCCTGCCTTGGGCATGGATGTGTGTGATGTCCTTAGGTTAGTTAGGTTTAAGTAGTTCTAAGTTCTAGGGGCCTGATGACCTCAGAACTTAAGTCCCATAGTGCTCAGAGCCATTTGAATCATTTTTGTAACAAAACGTGGGAAAAAGATCACTTAAATCTTTTCGCGCGACCCCTGATTTGTCTTATTTTATTGCAATGGTCATGTCTTGTGAACGTTGCATCAACAAAATATTTTGGCATTCGGCGGAGAACGTTGGAAATTGAAATTTCGCTAAAAGATCTCGCAACAGCGAAAAACACATTTGTTTTAATAATTGCCATCCGAACTCGCGTATCATATCCGTGACACTCTGTCCCCTGTTTCGTGGTAACACAAAACGAGCTGCCCTTCTCAGAACTTTTCCGATGTCCTCCGACAGTCCTATCTGATAAGGACTCCAAAATGCACAGCCGCTCTCTGGAAGAGGAGGGAGAAGCGTAGTTTAGGCAGTCTCTTTAGGAGATCTGTTGCATCTTCTCTTAGCACGAACTCTTTTATTTGCCTTCTGTGTCATCGTTCCATTTCAATTGTAGCTGCTACGTATGTAGGTAGTTGAACTGATAGCCTTTAGATTTGTGGGATTTACCGTGTATTCGAAATTTAACTGATTTCTTTCAGTATCCTTATGAACGACCTCACAGTTTTCCTTATTTAGGATCGAGGGAGGTTGCTCAGTGGTTAGCACACTGGACTCGCATTCTGAAAAGCGACGGTTCAAACCCACGTCCGGACATCCTCGTTTAGGTTCTACGTGATTTCCCTAAATCGCTTCAGGAAAATGCCGGGATGCTTCCTTTGAAAGGGCACGGCCACCTTCCTTCCCCATCCTTCCCTAATTCTATGGGATCGATGACCTCGCCGTTTGGCCCTCTGCCCCAACTCAACCAACAAACCAACAACACTTCGACGGGAACGCCAGTTATCACTTGTTTTACTCGAGCAAGAATGGAACACTCTCTTTCTCAAGGTCGGTCAGGAAACTCCGGAAACGACTCTGTGCGGTCCTTAGGCAGATAACTGCAGTTACTAGATAAATTACTTTCTTTGGCATGCTGCACACTATATTTTTTTACTGTATTTGCGCACCCAGACCTGTTTCGCCTATTATCTTCAGTGGCCGGAAAGTTACATTTTATTTTGGTGTCAAATATTGACCTTTAATTTAAAAATAATTCACGGAAGTCTTTTATAGTAAATGGGAAAATACTTGCAGAAAACGAGCAGGTCCTTATTTGAAAATCATGTAACTTTTCCTCTTGTGGAGAAACTGTGAAAGCTTCTACTTTTACGTGTAGTCATCGAACTATGTTTCTCGACTCATCGGAACATAATTCTCAGGATTCTCTCAGGTAATTGCCTTAAAATAACCATCACTTTTATGTCTAGTATTAAAAGTTTGCACGGTACAGCTTTTCTCTGATGTCACGACGTACAAGCAGTGTTTCACACTCAGGGACTGGTTTACGGTACCGAGAGCTATTTATACTGCAGTTATTTGCCGCATTTCCAAAAAATTTTGTGCCACATTTCCTTGAACGGCGAAGCAGTCCATAAATGAAACGAAGGCGATCAGCATTATCAACACCATGATTAACTTTTCGAGCCGGAGGGTGTGGCCGTATGGTTCTAGGCGCTTCAATCTGGAACCGCGTGACTGCTACGGTCGCAGGTTCGAATCCTGCCTCGGGTATGGATGTGTGTAATGTCCTTAGGTTGGTTAGGTTTAATTAGTTCTACGCTCTAGGCCACTGATGACCTCAGAAGTTAAGTCGCATAGTGTTCAGAGCCATTTGAACCATTTGAACCATTACCTTCTCCCAAGCATCTATTGCAATCTTGATTCATTATCTCGATTCACAAAGGTAAAAGAAAGAGCCAACCTGTTCAGTCTGATGCATTCGAGATACTGCTCCGTATCATGGGAATGTAAGGCAAATAATACAAATTTGTTCTTTACCCTAAGTACCTGACAATTCGGTAGATAATACTTCTTGATATAGTCACCCACTGCCACACTCTTTGGTTTTACCAAGTTTCAATATTTCTGAAGATAGTAAGAAAGTCAGCAGTTTCCGAAATAGTTTCCTTGGTGTATTCTAGAAGTACTGTTAGATGGCAAGAACTATGCCCCTTACATGAAGTCATTAAAGATCACCTAACTCACGTTGAGCAAACAGTAGGGCTGAACAAAAATGACTGACAAGGCACAATGCATCTTGTAGAGGGTGTAGTATGGACGTATTGGAATAATTAATGTCGGGTGATGGTTTTAAAGTAATTCAAACAATATGAAAACTTTGTGGAAACGCATCAATTTACTGGAGACTAGTTTATCCCAGAGAAGTATTCAGAGTTAATTGTGGCCAGCTGGGGAGCGGCGAAGGGAAGCGACAATAGGCAGCTTAGGGTGGCTCAAGCTCTGAGAAATCTGTAACGAGGCGTGGCCTCCAGCTGCCTTAAGATGAGTGACAGTGAGTGGGTGGTTGACCCCATGCTTGTGTACCGGGAAGCAGACGGACAATTTGTATACCTGTTGATAAATGTCCGTCGTCCCGTTTTCAGTGAAACATTGCAAGAAAGCGTCGCCAAGCTATGGTGGAAGGGTCAACAGAGGCCAAAATATGTGTGTTCGTGACTATAGCAACCTTACGCTGAATTCACGGTCCGCTGAGTCTGAAGTAAATCAGGTGAAGAGTGACAGAATGAAACACGCTGGCTTCCGATGGGAACGTAGGACCAAGGAATTTGAAGTATTCGCTCAGGAGTCAGAATTCTGGAAAAATTGGTGTTTTGTGTAGACGCTAACCTTGATGGGTGGCCTGGAAGGAGCTAAATAGCAGAAGTTGAGAAGAAGGAAAATCGGTGCTGGGAAGCGACACATAATTAACGCGACTTGCCCTGCAATTGGCGTAAGTGATTTTGCTGGAGGGGAAACCGAGGCGAAGAGCAGACTGGGAGAAGTCTCCATAAGGGTCTTCCGTTCCCAGCTTGCCTAGAGTGCGGACGTGGCGTTCTTTACTCAGCTTGCCTGAGAAAGAGTGAGCATCTCTGCAAATTGAACGATTGAGCTTGGAGTTTTGGTTCAGCTATGTACTGAGCAAGATAGGTAGGAGTGAATAGACCAGCGCAGCCTTGCAGCACCACGAGGCCGGCCGACGTCCTCACAACGACGCAGCACCGGTACGCTGAATTCGCGTGATTTTGCACCCACTCCATCTTGAATTAGATCACTGATTAATTTGTTGGATCACGTCGTCAAAGTTTCAACGAGGGTTTCATGGGCCGTGTATTGGGGAATTCTTCTCGCACTTCGCATTACGCTTGGGTCAGTCGATAGGAATTAATTTTGATTTATCGTGTTTTACTCCACATAAACGCAATTTATTACCACTGCCTGATAGGAGAGTCATGTAATGTGGTGATTGAAGGCCGGGAGTTAAAATAAATTTGTGCTAATCGACTGCATCTGTTTTCAATCAAGCAGTTGAAATCCCAAGGCACTTTCTTAATTAATTTTATGTTCATGTTCAACATTAGCATCTGGTGTTCAATAGCTGAATATAACATCAATGTGCACCCCTTTTTAATTAAAAGTGATCAATTCTGAATCAATTAATGTCAACACTGCCACCGCAGTTCAATCAGGAGTCACAGGGACTTATTACTTTCTTTGCGTTATCCGATATTACGGCAGTTTTGCACTCTCTGTTGATCTGTTAGTTAATTAGCTGGCGTGAACACACGCCAAAACCAGATAAGTGACGGGTGGTGTGTTACAGTGCTTGGTCAATTATAAAACTGCTCTTTCTCCAGGTTCATACTCGTAATTCGTTTTCCAGCTTTTCATACCTTCCTCGATGAACATTAAATTCCGTTATGTATCCATATCTGCTTTGAAACGCAGTCTGTTGCATAGGCTTCGTTAAGTCAAGCTCTTCTAACTTGTCCTTACTTTGAACAGTCTCAAAGATTCATCGAAACATTACTCACTTGTCCCTCTCCATTTTTTGAAGCTCAAGTTTACTCTCTGTGTATTATTATTATTTTAACCGGCTCATTGACGTAATAGTTTAAAAGAATATCAAATTCGCCACGCTTCTCACAGCGCAAAATGGGGCGCTCCGCGAAACTCGAAGACTTCAAACGTGGTCAGGTAAGTGGGTATCACTTGTCTGTACGAGAGATTTCCACACTGTTAAACTTACTTAGGTCCACTGTTTCCGATGTGATAGTGAGTTGGAAACGTGGAGGGGTACGTACAACACAAAGGCGTACAGGCCGAACTCGTCTTTTGACTGACGGAGACTGTCGACAGCTGAAGAGGGTCGTAATGTGTAATAGGCCATCACACAGGAATTCCAAACTGCATCAGTATCCACTTCAAGTACTAAGACAGTTAGGCGGGAGGTGAGAAAACTTGGATTTGATGCTCGAGTGGCTGCGCATAAGCCACACATCTCGCCCTTAAATGCCTCGCTTGGTGTAAGGAGCGTAAACATTGGACGATTGAACAGTGGGAAAACGTTGTGTGGGGTGAAAAAGCACGTTACTCAATGTTGCAATCCGGTGTCAGGGTGTGGGTATGAGTATGGCGAGTGCCCGGTGAACGTCATCTGCCAGCGTGTGTAGTGCCAACAGTAAAATTCGGAGGCGGTGGTGTTATGGTAAGGTCGTGTTTTTCATGGAGGAGTCTTGCACCTCTTGTTGTTTGGCGTGGCACTATCACAACACAGGTCTACATTGATGTTTCAATCACCTTATTACTTCCCACTGTTGAAAAGCAATTCGTGGATGGCGATTGCATCTTTCAGCACGATCGAGCACCTGTTCATAATGCAGGTCCTGTGGCAGAGTGGTTACACGACAATACCATCCGTGTAATGGAGTGGCCTGTGCAGTGAACTGACCGGATGTTTTGGAAGGCCGACTTGGTGCCAGGCCTCTTCGAACGGCGTCGATAGCTCTCCTCATTGTAGCACTCCGTGAAGAATGGGCTGCCATTCCCCAAGAAACCTTCCAGCACCTGACTGAAAGTATGCTTGCGAGAGTGGAAGCCGTTATCAAGGCTGATGGTGGACCAACACCATATTGAATTCCAGCATCATCGATGGAGGGCGCCACGAACTTGTCGTTTGCAGCCAGGTGTCCAGATACTTTTGATCACATAGTTTATCTTCAACATTACACCAAATGTTTCCAACAAGATAATTTGTGACAGCCCATGAAGAAGTCAGCGCCAGTAAATGACAGTGCTTTTAGTGCTTCCACAATCAAGGACCCGCAATTTTTTGCAGCGAAATGTGTGCTCGGAAAAAACCTTTGTTCTGCACCAAGAGACAAACTCTCACGGCCTTAGCATACATTGGCCAAATACCTTTCAGAGTATTAGAAACGTAAGTGTCTCCTTTTAATTTCGTTTCACTTTATTTCAACAAGTTCCCAGCATTATATTTCCTCTGAATGAGGCTTCGCTACTAGCAATGGACATTGAAGTTCCACTTGAAATTGGCCTTATTATTGATGTCTTCATCAAGTGAATAAGATCTAAAAGAGGAAAAAACATTATTACGAGATCTGACTGCACTCAGAAGTTATTCGTCACCGACAAGCATACGTAAAGCAATGGAAATCCTGTTATCATATTAAATTATGTACTATAGATTATTGTGACCTAATGTAACGATGTCACGGAATATAATACCTCACGAAGAACCAGCTGCTGTCCTGAAGCTCCCGAGGAAAACTTACGTTCCCGAATCTGAAACAGTTTTCTAAAGTGAAGGAAACATTTTCTGAAGTTAGGAAGGCGGGAGGCGAGGTACTGTGGAAATAAAGCTGTGGGGAAAGGTTATATGACTTGATTGGGTAGCTCAGTTTGCAGAGGACTTGTCCGGGAAAGACGAGGATCCAGAAAGCGAGTTTCGGTCCGGCACAGGAACTTTCGTACAACGCACACTCCGCTGCAGCGTGAAAATTTCGTTCTGGGAACAATAACTTGTATTTTGGTGGCGACGAATCGAAAATATTATGTAAGCATCGCAGTACCACAGAGTGAATATAAACACAAGCTACTTTTACTTTTTTCTCTCCATCATTTTCAGTGTGACTCAGAGGAGCCTTGTTCAAAACAAAACCATACCACACACGTGCAGATCACGCCTTCACTCCATTTTAGCCAAAATGGAACAACCATGGACAAGAACGCTTTGTTTTCTTTCAAAACCTACAAGTCATGCGTGGCGACCGCGCACCCGATGCTCAATGGCCGAAGACACTCTCACCTCAAAGAGGCCAGGCAGATGTACAAGTGTAGCTGATGCAACACTTAGGATGCGATAATCGATTAATGGGCACAGAAATAACCGTAAATAGTCGCTTGCGAGAAACAGCAGGCAGGTATAAACAGAATATATGGCAAGTTACAACAATTAGCTTTTGCCATTGTCACCCACATTGTTGAAAGAAGAGTGACCAAGTTCTGAGTTCAATGTATCATAACTTCTAGACGATTATGTTTGTTCATTATTATTTATCGAACCGTGCGCCTTATCTCTGATGTTTACGCCTCCGTTCAAAAACTGTCGTCAACGTTACTTGCAACGTTACATGAGTCTGATTCTTGTATCCATTCGTCTTCAACGTCCGTTTTTATTTTTTCTGGACAGAATGACGTCATTAGGTATTTTAAAAGTTTCAGTCTCAGTTAGCCTTTTGACATACTTCAAAAGCAACTGCGACATTGTCAAAAGCTAGAACAAACCCATTAAAAGCACTTTCAAGTATCAAAAGTAACTACTTACAAAACAATATAAGTCTAAATACAACATCTCTAACCTTGACGTCCTATCAGTATTTATGCTCACCAAATGTATTTAATACTTCCAGGCACAAAATATGCTATGAAAAATTTGTTGATGTAAATGACATACATGGTTTTAATCCACCAATTTTAATCATGCAATGAGATAGTATCAGATTCACATTCATAATCACGACAATATACTTCACGTGCGTCATGTGACCAGAGATATAACTGTAACCTCGTGTAAATTACGTAAATCGTAAAATTATAACTAATTTGTAGCTTTAAATTACCTTATGGTTATTTCATAACTATCCGTACTGACCCACCCCAGAAAAGAGAGGTAATCAGAGACAACAATGGATCGAGACATGTTTAAGATGTTCTGCTCTCTTTTCTAGTAAGCAGTATTGGTACTTTGTGATGTAAATGTCTGACAAATGTGATAAAGAATAAGATGATTCCAGTAGTTATCGTCCCATCGACGCCTATCAGGGAAAAGGGTAAATACATGTCCACTGTACTTCAAACATCGACCTCTGCACGAGACATTAGCTGAAAACATGCTTCGAGGCAAAATATGCATTGAGCACTTGTTCTAGAATTTATTTCACTTAATGTTTGCGTTACATGGTGTAATAAAACGCTAACACGTTCTCAACTCCATAGCAACCAGAAAACAAGCACTAAGGAGGCGTGTGCCATGCACACGCTAGTCTCCAGCACTAACGACATACGGTGCAGCACGAAGCAGCAACGAGCAAACGAGCCGTCTGCAGTGTATACAATATCTAAAAACATGTCTGCCATAATATATATTAAATGGAACTTTTTTTAATGAGATTCTTCAGAGATATATGCCATTAAAACGTACCTTTATCGATCATTAATCATCACTGTTCTACTGTGGGGGCTATTGCAACACAATGAATTTTCAGTCTGTGGCATAGTTTGCTCTTCTGTGTTCCTGTCCGTAGCTCTTTTGGTTTTTGCGGGCAAATTTTCCACAAACTGAGCTATCCAAACGCCACTGACTCCCCCCCCCTCCCCCCGCCCTCTCCAGCTTCACTTCCCCCAGTACTTGCTAAGGACGACGCACACAGTCACAGTCATGCCCGAGGAGGGAGGACTCGAACCTTCAACGGGGGGAGCAGCACGGACCGTGACAAGACACCTAAGTCCGCGCGTCTGCCCCACGCGACTTTTTTTCCGACAGCGTAGTAATACTGACTACAATGTGGGTTCTAACAGTCGATTTATCTTTGGAGATCAAATTTTTAAGTGCGGAAATTTTCAAATTGCAGTTAGCATATAATTTCTGTAAAATATGTGCTGCACTTTATACCTAAAAAATAGTTGAAATGGCTCTGACCACTATGTGACATCTGAGGTCATCAGTCCCCTAGACCTTAGCACTACTTAAACCTAACTAACCTAAGGACATGACATACATCCATGCCCGGGGCAGGATTCGAACCTGCGACTGTAGCGGTCGCGCGATTCCAGACTGTAGCGCCTAGAACCGCTCGGCTACAACCGCCGGCCTTTACACCTAGTCTTCAGTTTTACTCATAATGATCGTCAATAAATAAGTATCCCATACAGGGTAAAATTTGATGCAACAAAAGTAACTCCGTTAACTTCACACATCCATTCTCTTATCGAATTGTCTACATAAACCGTATAATTGTGTGTGGCTTCAGTTCCTAAACGCAGTGGCATGTGTCTGTCGAGCGAAATAAGATGTACGAAGTATGCCTCCTGCCTCACAATAATCGTTTTATTTCTTTCTAACTACAAGTGATGTGTGAAAGTAATACTTGACGGGATGAGATACGTCATTTCATGGGTGACGATAGACGCAATTAATCAATTTATCGTTGCGTGAGACCTGCAAACGGCAGTATCAGTGGTGCTCTGGTAGACTAGCTTTCAGCATGATTCACAGCTCATTCAGTAAGAAATGTCAATAGCCCCCTTCTGGCCGCAGTAACTGCATTGCAAAAATGGTAGCTTTGTTTTTGGCAACATGACTGGGAATCAGCGTTCTACATTCAGTTTTAATAAAGTACTCAATTTTGATTGCAAAATATTTTGTTCGTGGTAATCGGTTTCAGTATCCGAAGACTACCTTCAGACAATTAACTGTCTCCTTTGGCGATCTGCGGAGGCGGTGAGTGGAGCCAAACATATGGTAGAACGTACAATCCTCGATAAATATGCTTAGAAAACGTACGATAACAAGTGACCGATGTTTTCTGGAGATTTTGGATGTAGCAGTAACGATATCACTATTGGGACGTTGAGCTATGCAGCCTCTCCTCTCCAGATAGTGAAAAGGTGTGATAGAGTGCTCTTGTGGATATAGCTGAGTGAATATCCGCAAAGTGCCTCTCTTATGACATTTGTACAATGACTGTACATTGGCGAGTTATTCAGATATTGGAAGCAGCATGGCTATTTCAGAACATCGAAAAGTGGTTAAATTCTACCTTCGTTCGCCCAAAAGGTCTGGAAATACATCTACCTGACTGCAAATACCTTGCGACGCAACATTGCAAGACGACAGGCTATAACTGCAGCACCTGATGGACGATGAGTTCGCGTGAGTGCTCGACAAAACAGCCTCGCAATGTCTAACCGACAGAACAGTGTGGGCGGACGTGGTACTTGCTTTTCATCGAGCTGTTCCGGCAAACATGGCTCGCTGCCGACTTCATCAGTGAGGTCCGCTTGTCACCAGGCTTAGGTTACGTCATCTACTTACCTGATGCGACAGAATATGGCCCTTACTATTACTCGTAGAAGTGTTCAATTGATGCAATAGGTGTTGCCGTCATTCCAGGTCACAGACAGCATCGCGCTGAAGTTATCGCTTGTCGTATCGCCTGTAATGTTACGTCCCAAGGTATTTGTCATTTTTCTGAAGCCTTTGGACAAACGAAAGTCGAAATTATTCACTCCGCGAATTTTTTCAATCGCCACGCTGCTTAAAATATCCCAATACCTCGGCGACGGACAGTCGTTGTACAAACGCCTTCTGAAAGGCGTTTTGAGGGCTGTCACTTAGCTATGTTCCACAAGAGCACTTCATCTCACTCTTTCACAGTCTGAAGGGGGCAGCCTGGAAATCTCAACATTGCGGATGCAACCCAGATCTCCAGAAAACAACCATCATTCGCTATCGTACATTCCTATGTAGATTATGAGAAACATCTAGTAATTAATTACACACATTGTAAGGTGTCAGGCAAATCCAACACCTTCCATGAAAACACTGACATGATAAGCAAATCCAGTAGTATGTCACATAGCTCCAAATAAATCGTGACATTAAATTAACCAAAGTAATACGAGTAACGAGTGAGCAAATGGAATACCACAGACTAACACAAGAATGCCTAAATGCATGTCATACCTTCCCACCGTGAGACAGACGCAGTTCCGAGGGGAGAAACGAGAACAGAAGCCGAGAGCAGAACCGTGTGAAGCTAGAAGGCCCTACGATAAGGGACGGACACCGACGTGACCAGTTAAGCACCAGGACCACCCCCGCCCCCCCCCCCCCCCAGCCCATCTTAAAAGCTAGAGCCCTCCAGAAGAACAGTATAGAGCTTACGATAACACTAAAAGGGCCACACCAGCCACAAGTTTTGGCGTGAGACATTTTCGCGTCTCTGTTATGTTGCAAACCTAAAAAACATTGCCCCACCACGAAAAGTAAACACTAGGATCACCCCCAGCCCATGTTAAAAGCTGGAGCCCTCCAGAAGAACAGTGTAGATCTTACGATAACACAAAAAGGGCCACACCAGCCGTAAGTTTTAGCGTGAGACTTTTTCGCGTCTCTGTTACCTTGCAAACTTTAAAAACATTGCCCCACCAAGAAAGGTATAACGTTTCTCATTGGATAGACAGAATTTTTGTACGCAGAGCTTAGGGTTAACATTGTTAACATTGAGACCCTGATTGGTCAGATGAAAATACAGCCAGATGGTTTTTTTTAACCAACTTCAGTTAATTGGAGTAAGGAGAAGTTAGGAGAGAGTTGCATCGAAGACGGCGAGATGTGAGGCGCTGCGCCACCCTGACGCTGCCTAAGCACCGACAAGGTAATGAACGCACGCGATGCCGCATTTTTGAACGCATAAGGCTTCACTCAGAACTGCAAAAGTCTCAACTGTTACATCCCCTATTTGCGTAATACTAGTGTCAATCGTCAATTAAAGCTCATGGTATTCACATTTGCTACGTCAGTTAAAATCTGAAAAGCGATGATTTTTATGTTATATAATTACTGAGAGGCCACATCAGCCACTGCAATTTGCGACAAGTTAGATAAGTAATTAAAGATAATTGAGGGTCACTGTAGACCATTAATTTAAACCCAGATTATACATGTGATATGGCACAGGTCATCCTTCGATCCTTGTAGAACTTGGAAACCCATTCAGAGAATATTCGTTCACATTTTTGTTGAACGCAGTTTGTTTTTATCATCCTGCGTTAAAATATTGCCTTTTATCAATAGCACAACTTATAAACAATGTTTTGTGAATAGAATAAAATTTCCAATGGTAAACTTAACTGCTCGGCGAAATGAACGTGATGCTAATCCTGAGCGGTCCATTCGGCATGCTGTTGGGGCATCTGTAACGCGCTCCATTGTGTCGTGGTAGCGAAGATGGACCTCGCCATGTACGTAGTGAGAGAAGTTGCTCATCAGTTTGCGCGCAGTTTGAGTCCTAACACGACGTCCTGTGGCTGCACGAAAAGCATTATTCAACATGGTGGCGTTGCTGTCGAAGTTCCTCCAAGCCATAATCCGTAGGTAGCGG
Organism: Schistocerca gregaria; assembly: GCF_023897955.1. NCBI lineage: Eukaryota > Metazoa > Arthropoda > Insecta > Orthoptera > Acrididae > Schistocerca > Schistocerca gregaria. Next base: position 378,405,315 of record NC_064923.1, read on the forward strand.
TCACACACTGCAGTAACAGCCTTCGAGCGGCCTGATCGAGCCATGTCATCGACAGTTCCTAGCTCTCTGTATCCCCTCCATGTCCGAAAAACAGCGCTTTGGTTCACGCCGAGACGCCTGGACACTTCCCTGGCACAAAGTAACAATACGGACGCGGTCGAACCGCGTTATTGACCGTCTACGCATGGTTGAACTACAGACAACACGACCCATGTACCTCCTTGCCGCTGAAATGACTGGAATTGATCGGCTGTCGGACCCATTCTGTGTAATAGGCGCTGCCGGGTTATGCGTCGGTGGGAGGTTGAGTGGCTGGAAGTGACTGACAATAAGCTCCGTATAGTCAAGCCCACAACGCGTGTGTGGTGTACTTCCTTTCAGCCCCATCGACGGGACGAGGTTCTCGTCACTCGGCTTCGAATAGGCCACAGCCCTATGACGCATGGCTACCTGCTCCGGCGAGAGGACCCTCCAATGTGTGGTGCTTGCGGCGTCCAGGTCACTGTGCGCCACGTTTTATTGGATTGCGTTTTATTTTCTGACCAGCAGGCCGCAGCTGACTTGCCAGCGGACCTGCCATCTCTTTTAGGCAACACTCGGACGAATGTGGCTAAAGTTTTAAAGTTCTGTGCCATGTCAAAAGTTTTTACAAAGATTTTAGGGAGAGGATTTTAATTTGCTCACTGTGTGACAAGCTAGCCCATATTTTATGTAAGTGGCCAGCCGATAACAACTTCCTGTGACATTCTTGTTGCTATGTTTCCCCTTTCCTTAGGTTTTACTTTCTTATGTAGCATCTTCCTTCTTTTCCTGCTTTCTTTGAGTGTGTGCTTTAGTTTTCTTAGGTATGTCCATGTTCGTTCCTTTTAATGTGTGTCAGGGCGCTGATTACCTCGATGTTGAGCGCCCATAAGCCCCAACACACCACTTCTGCATGCTTGTTTACATCTTTGGCGCGTTTCAAAAAATGTTCAAATGTGTGTGAAATCTTATGGGACTTAACCGCTAAGGTCATCAGTCCGTAAGCTTACACACAACTTAACCTAAATTATCCTAAAGACAAACACACACACTCAAGCCCGACGGAGGACTCGAACCTCCGCCGGGACCGGGCGCATTTAGTGACACCTCTGAACAGTGAAGAGATTGTGTCTGTGAACCAGTATCCACAGTCAACGTCTATCTTCAAGAACTCTGGGAACCGGGATGATGCACAACTTTTTTTGATGTGTGTATTTATACCGCGAAGTAGAGTGATCAAGAGACATAACTGGTTTCAAAATGTCCTGATAAGAGATAAATTTGACGATTTTTGTCTCGCTAGTAAGGCGCACAGAAATCAATGCGCAGATTGGTACAGCCCAAGGACAGAAAGATGTCAATTGAGAACTCTGACGGTTCATTAATGTATAGAGTCATATTTTTTTCCAACTACACATGACATACTCATTAGAGGAAAACTATGTGTAGTGCGATATAGTGGCAAATTATTGCTATTAGCTTTTGCTGACATTCGCCGTGTCGAGCACACACTGTCAGCCACATTACCTACAAGACGTAGTGACAGACCGAAGTATAGTGCGGTCGGTGTGAAGACAAAATTCTTAGCCCAACAAAAGTGACGAATCAACTGCTCAAAAAAATGGTTCAAATGGCTCTGAGCACTATGGGCCTTAACATCTATGGTCATAAGTCCCCTAGAACTTAGAACTACTTAAAGCTAACTAACCTAAGGACAGCACACAACACCCAGCCATCACGAGGCAGAGAAAATCCCTGACCCCGCCGGGAATCGAACCCGGGCATGGGAAGCGAGAACGCTACCGCACGACCACGAGATGCGGGCAATCAACTGCTCGTTAAGTTTAAGTTAGAACATGGTTTTTGTCACGTAAATTTGTTTTCCGTTGTTGTAACTGTTGCGTGCATTATTTTTTAGTGAAAGGAGGGGTGAGAGCTGCGCCAATTGATGCTGTGACAAGAGGAAAATCCGTGGCGTCCGAGAATAAACAAGCAGTTGCCGGCCACTGCGTGAAGCACACAAAATCAGTCATGACAATATGCCTATGGTTCAAGTAGTAATAGCTGTTCATTTGTCATTAGTAGGTCCAAACAATATCTTCTGGCTCGAACAATGTGACGTGGTAGCGAAATTGTACACGAATGTAGTTTAGATTCATGGAGGTACTGTAAATGGGTTTCTAGAGCCCTGAGGTGCCTTCGGCATCTTTGCGTCCTGCATCTTCACGTTCGATTAGTATGCTTTGCGTCTGAGTTTGGACTAAATACAAGAGGCCAGTAGTTGATGCCTAGAAGGGGAAACATGCACAGTGAGGAAACTCTGTCTCTTAGGTGGGTGGAGATTGTTTTGGCTTACATCAGGTGTTGGGACTAGACTCGATCGCGAGATAGTGTGATAATGACGCTGCTGATCGTACCTGGTTTAGTTACTGCTTACGGATACACCTCTCCTTTAAGGATAAATATTGCTGGTCGAAGTTGTTGGATTCGGTTTATTACTCCGTCCGAACAGGCCACTAAAGACCCAACGGTCCCTGCCTACCGCCGTCTCATCCTCTGCCGATAGGAGTCACTTGATGTGAGTATTTAGGAACGTGTGGTCTGCACACGGCTCTCTCGGCCGTTATCAGTTTCCGTGACCGGAGCCCCTGCTTCGCAGAGCAGTTAACTCCTCAATTGGCCTCACAAGGGCTGAGTGCATCCCCCCCTCCCTTGTCAACAGCGCCCGGAAGACCCGAACGGTCACCCATCAATCCCGCCGATACCTTCGGTGATCTGGCGGGAACATGTGTTACCACAGCGTAAGGCCGTTGGCCATAGTGTATTACTGGGACCACTAAATATTTGACCGATGGAAGTATTAATTGCCTTAATCCCTGAATCGAGACACCCGTCAGTGCTGTAACCTTTTACTGGGACAAGCGTAGTCTTAGGAGCCAGCGCCTGAAGTGGCAAGTATTATGAAAATTTCAAATAGAAATTAAGCGTTGTTGGTACTGAATAATTATTTTTATTTTTATTTTTTAAATGAGTTCCAGAGTAGATTTGCAAATATGGGGGAGATTGATGACAGCATACTGTGCAAAGCTAATAACAAATACATACCTGTTTCGTTGAACTTTAAACAGGGTTTCTAGATATATTTTGTGGTTTTGTTGCTGATTTTGATGACGCAGATATTTTATAAAATAAAAAAAGATAATACTTATCTCCTGCAGAATTTTTATGAAAAGTACTTAAAAGGAAATTAAGTTTCGGCGAAAGAGAATTGTTAATTCCGTAAAGATAAGGTAATTTCAAAGATAGTAATTTCACCTCACAACAGAAATATAATTTATTTCACTCAGTTCAGGATTCAAAGGAGAATTGACTAGATGGCCACTTCCAGTAGAAATAAGTGAATAAATATTGCGAAACGGTTAAGAATATGTACGATTCATATCGTATTGAGAAACTAAGGGACATGGAGATCTAACGAGACTTGCTGTACATTGCTTTTAAGGCGGAGCTGAAATGTTAGTAGCCGCTAAACATTAGCGGACTAAGGTTTATAACTGCTTCTTGTTCTTAATTTGTGTCGTGTCCACGCAACATTTGTAATAAGTACTAAATGTTACACCACTTTCGTTAACAACACAGTGTGGGAAAGGCATTTTCAGACATTTTTCTGGTGTAAAGGTATATTTGATACAGTAATACGAAGCATTTGGCCTCGTTAATATAATTTTATATAAGAACCAAGGATAAAAGTACGTGATATGAAAAGGCTGCTTTCGTAATCAAGGATTTTCCTTAATGCTGAATGACGAAGACGATTTTCCTATTGTGTCGTATTCCCGAAATTGTTGAGAACATATTTTATTATGTCTTGATGGTTGTCATTATTGCCTTCTCATAGCGTTGTCCCAGAGCGCCCTTCGAACAGTACTGGTACAAAATGTAAAGTCAGATTACAAAAATACGACTGCAGTAAAAGTGACCAGCGCAACTGAAATTCGTGTATACAAAGGAAAATATCGTTTGAGCGAGTCCACTTAGGAATAAAATGTTATACTTTCCCGTGATGCAAGTTTTATAAAAACAGTTCCACCAGATGCTCATGTTTGGATCTACTAATGTGACGGACGTCGGCTTCACGTTCGTGACGTCATGACAACTGCCGTGCTAACAGATGAACAAATATTGCATCTTTGGATTTTCTGGCAGGCAAATCTTTGCTTTATTAAAATAAAAATTTTATATTTTATTTGCGCTAGGAACAGCCTCTGGCTATCTAGCCAAAACTCTCCTATTAACCATTTGGCTGCAAAGCCGAGTGAAATACACTCCTGGAAATTGAAATAAGAACACCGTGAATTCATTGTCCCAGGAAGGGGAAACTTTATTGACACATTCCTGGGGTCAGGTACATCACATGATCACACTGACAAAACCACAGGCACATAGACACAGGCAACAGAGCATGCACAATGTCGGCACTAGTACAGTGTATATCCACCTTTCGCCACAATGCAGGCTGCTATTCTCCCATTGAGACGATCGTAGAGATGCTGGATGTAGTCCTGTGGAACGGCTTGCCATGCCGTATCCACCTGGCGCCTCACTTGGACCAGCGTTCGTGCTGGACGTGCAGACCGCGTGAGACGACGCTTCATCCAGTCCCGAACATGCTCAATGGGGGACAGATCCGGAGATCTTGCTGGCCAGGGTAGTTGACTTACACCTTCTAGAGCACGTTGGGTGGCACGGGATACATGCGGACGTGCATTGTCCTGTTGGAACAGCAAGTTCCCTTGCCGGTCTAGGAATGGTAGAACGATGGGTTCTATGACGGTTTGGATGTACCGTGCACTATTCAGTGTCCCCTCGACGATCACCAGAGGTGTACGGCCAGTGTAGGAGATCGCTCCCCACACAATGATGCCGGGTGTTGGCCCTGCGTTCCTCGGTCGTATGCAGTCCTGATTGTGGCGCTCAACTGCACGGCGCCAAACACGCATACGACCATCATTGGCACCAAGGCAGAAGCGACTCTCATCGCTGAAGACGACACGTCTCCATTCGTCCCTCCATTCACGCCTGTCGCGACACCACTGGAGGCGGGATGCACGATGTTGGGGCGTGAGCGGAAGACGGCACTGCGTAGGATCCTAGGGTCTTGGCGTGCATCCGTGCGTCGCTGTGGTCCGGTCCCAGGTCGTCGGGCACGTGCAACATCCGCCGACCACTGGCGACAACATCGATATACTGTGGAGACCTCACGCCCCACGTGTTGAGCAATTCAGCGGTACGTCCACCCGGCCTCCCGCATGCCCACTATACGCCCTCGCTCAAAGTCCGTGCAGCTAGCGCCATTCGACGGCCAACACCGCGGTTCCCGGTGTGTCCGCTGTGCCGTGCGTGTGATCATTGCTTGTACAGCCCTCTCGCAGTGTCCGGATCAAGTATGGTGGGTCTGACACACCGGTGTCAATGTGTTCTTTTTTCCATTTCCAGGAATGTACATTATATTTCTGTTATTTTGTGAAATTACTAACTTTGAATTTACAGGATACACAATCCACTTTGTCAGAAACTTAATTTTTGTTTTAATTATTTTTCATGAAAATTTGGCAAGGGAAGATATTGTTCTTTTTATACATTATCTCTCGATATTTCCCTGCGTGGGTTGCGTCAACACCCCAACGCAGACGTCTGCATTTGGAAGGTGCCGTGACCGGGAAGCATCGATTATCGATGACTGGCACCCCACTGTGCTCAGAGTTGAATCGCATTCTGCACTACTCCGGATTACCATCGTCGGCGAGTATATCGAGACCTGGGTAGAGGTCCCCCGATCTTCCACTTTTTACGAGAGGCACAGAGGTGATATTCCTAGCCTCTCACAAGAAAGCCTCACGCAGATTTCAAGCTCGTAAGAACAAAACAGCTTATTCAGAAAAATTCATACAATAATTACTGTTTGGATTACCTTTAGAAGCAAATGTAAAGCTCTGTCTTCGACTGAACAAATTTCGAAGCTCTCTTCCTTAAATTATCATTTTATTCGTCTTGTTTGTATTTAATCTTAAGACCAACTATTGTAACTGAAACTACAAATGAATAAAGCTCGTTATATAGATAATACAATAAGTATTTTTCGGGAATGTGGGGAATGATTATTGAGTTCAGTATGTAAGGTTGTTGCTTTAATTTGTTCTGCAAGCGGTGCTGCTATTCAAGATCATAAAAGTGGGTTAAAAGCTGTGAGCTATATGTGGAAGTTAACCTTGCATTACTGCGCAACTGTTTCACCAGGTATCCAGTCTAGCTTACCAAATTCCCAACCAGACTAACATTAATTATAATCTTTTAATAGTCATACGACAACCGGTGATATATATATATATATATATATATATATATATATATATATATATATATATATATATATATATAAGAGAATTTAAATAAAAAGAAATAAATCAGTTTGTATTTGGCAATTTACTTTAATATTCATCATTGAAATTTCAGCATATTAAACTTGATTCATAACTAAGCTGGTGACTTATTTAGCACTGTGAAAATGTGAGATTGTAATCTTACGGAACACATCAAATATGGAGCCAAGATTGGGAGACTGCATACAACACTCCATTCATAAAATAACACACGAAGAACGTTGAAACATATGCAAGAGGAAATTAACCACAACCAACCGATTCAATTTTCACCCAAAGAAGTTACGTTCGTAGCGCAATCCTGTCCGTCATGTAATTACCGCACACTGGTATACTAAATTCATACTAACTCTCTGTGAAATCTTCCCGAAAAGAATAGGTGAGGGCTACTTTGATGATTACACCACATGCTTGACGTGGTCAACTTGGCTTACACAAAGAGTGTAACTCCACAATAATTCTGATAATTAAAATAAATTAGATCGAAAAGCAATTTACAAAAGAAAAACCTTTAACTGGTTACTATAGTCTTACTATTAACCTGATGGATCAACCAACTGTATAAGCACGTGGTACTGGTCTCACAAAGTACACCCCACGTGGGTTGAACATAAAAAAAAGTTGCTATATTGAAAAATATTGTCTAGACTAGACGTTATAATCTCACGCACATTCGCATTTAAGATTCATGAAATTAGTTAGAGTTACTGATCAACACGTGGTTCCACTTTACTCACAAAGTAGTGACAAAGCAACTACCGGAATAAATTCTGAACTTCACACTCGAATTACACTGCTTAGCACTTTTAGATAACATTAGTTATTTTAGAGCTAAACCTGAAATAAATGTGATTAAATTTTCAGTTAGGCTGAACTTAAGAAATCCATTGTCCTACGGACTTAGCAGACACGCGCTTAGCCGGAGATCTTACCACTTCAGACGCTCGCCGCGGACAGACTGACTTGCGCTCCTACCGAGCGTGCTTCCCAGATACAAACGGAAGTGACCAGAGAGACAGCTTCCTATGGCAACATGACAAGGGACGGACAGGAACGTACTAAGAATGGAAACCTCTCTGCTTTTAGAAAGCGTAGCTACCTGTTCCGACGTTGGTCCTACTGTCCTCTAGCAGACAGGCTTGTGTGCAACCATCAAGCGTGCAACTAGAAATACATTTGCTCATCCATCCTCTCACACAGAAGGGAAGGGGGATGACAGTATCTTATCATATACAGTATATAAAAGAAAGCGGATCTAGGTTCCGTATGAGACTGTGTGACCTGAATTACGTATAAACTGTGTTTATAGTGTAGTAGTGTGACAGCTCGTTCTTGTTTATGTGTAAAAGTAACACGTTTCACTGCTCAGTCTCCTACCAAATAGTCAGAAACACCACAGTAAATTTAGAAGAGGAATTTATGCCGTAAATGACAACAGATTTAAGAAATTAACCTGAAAGGAATCCAACAGAGACCTTTCAAGTATAACGTAGTAAATAAAATGAAAATGATCTATGGCACTGATACCTGAGAGTCCCAAACTGGGAAGTTGGGCCGACAATTTGCAAAACTTATCAGTCGACGACAGACTGATCGACTTGCGTGTCGGTGACGGTGAAGTGAGATCCAGTTCTCGAGCGGAAAATTTCCGACGCGACCGGAAGGAAGGAAGATTGAGTTTAACGTCCCGACTACATCGAGTCATTTGAGACGGAGCAGAAGATGGTGTCAAGGAGGGGGAAGAAAATCAGCCGTGCCCTTTCAAAGGGATGGAGTGATTTCGGGAAATCGCGGTAAATTTAAATCTGGATGATCGGACGCGTGTTTGAAACGTCATCCTCGGGATGAAAGTCCGGTGTGCTAACCAGTGTACCACCTCGCTCAGCACCCGCCCGAAAATCGAACCCATTGCTGCTGTATGGCAGATGCCCTGATCACTCAACCAGAGGGCGGACACAACACTGCAGTTATTTTTCTTAGTACATCTTTCAAATCCCCTGAGACCCATTTCATCTATATTGCGGTCGATTACTTCTGAAATGTTCTACTGGACAGTTTTTAAAAACTATCGTATAGTACCAAAATTGGTACAAAAATTTCGATCTTATGTCATTTATGTAACTGGTGAAAATATTTAACAAAGCGGACTCTCATAGTTTCACGAGTAATGAAGCCTCCAATTCAGATTTCTCAGCACTAAAATCAAAAGGTAATGGAATTAGAGACAAAGACTTTCGCAGTATTATTGTGCATCGTTGCTCATTAATCTAATTGAGCATTACACAGACCATTCGAGAGGTAATCAGTGAAAATATGAAAGTGGTTCAAAAATGCCCATACAACTGGATGTTCAGTCTCCGAAATTAGAATATCTTAGAAAATGACAAATATAGTTTTCCTGGCAACAATTAGTTACTTTAAGATCTGTTAGTCACGAAAACATCGTTTTGAATTTTCTTGTATTGTTTTCTGTATAGAAATTTAGTGTCCTGTTTCAAAATGACATTTCTCTGAATAGTTGCTACCGAGTTGTACTTTAATCTTAACTTCATAGCATATGTGTTCCTTTTTCCTTGACCCTAGATTACATTGTTCTATAATATTAAAGTCTAACAGTAATGGTTCGTATTGTTGTGGTTACAATAACTTAAGTTAGAAAATCAGACTTAAGCCTAACCGTCATGCTGTAACGTAAGCAATATGTCTAAGGACAGTTCGATTCTATTTTCAAGAGTTCGATGAAATTGCAGAGATAAAGTCTAGGTCCTGGTGTCAGCTGGGAGAGAGAGAGAGAGAGATGGAGAGAGGGAGAGAGAGGGAGAGAGAGAGAGAGAGAGAGAGAACGACAGGCAAGGAGAAAGACACAAAGAGTGTGTGAGAGAGGGGGGGGGGGGTTGTAGAGGAGGGAGAGAGAGATTGTGTTTAGTGTGGGCAGTGGCCAGTGATTTGATACAAATTAATAGGGTAAAACAATTTCTGATATGTTAATGTAAATTGATGCTTTATTCAGTTTAAGTTCTTTTAAACTGTTTTAGTTTTCTGTTAAGATTCCGATCGATATTGTTTCGTAAATATTCTAATGATGAATAAACTACTGACTAACTACATTGAGGGAAATGGTGTACAGAACCGCAGACATACTCCCAGACTTGTGCAGAAGTATCACCCACACAATGCCGAAGATAGCAATGACATATAAGTGCGAGAACTATTACACAATCAGCTTGAAAGCGCGTATATTCAACTTTCTGGCAAGGATAATATACAGCAGAATTGAAAAGGAAACTGAGGATCCATTATATGAATAACACTCTGGCTTGGTAAAGCCACAACAGTGACAGATCTGACGTTGCACTTCAAAATTGAAAGAAAGAATAAGAACCATCAAGACACGTTCATTGTGTTTGTAGAGCTAATATAAGGCAATCAACAATGTAAAAGGATGGAAAGTGATCGGTATTCTGCGAGAAATAGTGGAAAGCTATGGGGAAAGACGGAAAATATATCATTTCGAAGAGGATAAAGAGAGAAAAACAAGAATAAACGACCAAGAGCGTAATACTCGGGTGCGCCCCTGCTGTTCACTGTGTTCGTCGAAGCAACAGTGAGGGAAATAAAAGAAAGATTCCAGAGTCTGACTGAATTTAGAGAGGAGGGGTATAGTGATCATATTCGCTAGTGACATTGCTAATCTCTAAACGTGAAGATAGCTTACACAATCTTTAGCGTAGGTTGAGCGATGTAATGCGCACACGCCAAAGAAACAAGAAAGTATTGACAGTAACATGTTATTGATAAACTTACCATAAGAAATTGGGTATCATGAAATAGACAAAGTGAAGGGATTCAGCATCTTGGAAGCAAATTAATACATGACGGCCTAGGCAAGAAGGACGTAAAAATTAAAGTAGCACAGGCAAAGATGGCATTCTTGGCCAGACGAGCGCTGTTGGTGTCAAATTTCGGCTTTAGTTTGAGAAATTTTTTGTTGAGGATCTACGTTTGGAGCAAAGTATTGTACGGAATTAGACCACGAATTGTGCAAAAATCCGAGGAGATGAGAATCGAGGTCTTTGACATGTGGTGCTACGTAAGAATAAGGAAATGTAGGTGGACCGGCAACAAATCAGAAGATTCTCCGCAGAATAGGCGAGGAAGGTAACATATGAAGAACCATTGTCCTTAAAGTGAACTGTAGAACGTAAAAACTGTTAGGGAGACAGAGATCAGAAGATACACAGGAAAAAAAGCTCATCGGATGCAAGTGTTACTCTAATATGAAGAGGGTGGACGGGACAGGATGTTAAAGCGGGCTCATTAAAACAGGTAGATGAATGACGACTGATCCAGTCCCTGTTTTACACGCCTTATTAGCAGTGAATAAGAGCTGATATGCTTCATTTTTACGTTTTTAGAACCTTCTGTATATTTTACAATTTTCCACCGCACTATTTTCTACGAATTTTAATAAGGGTATTGAATCCCTATATGTTTATCACCTTAAATGTTGTCATCGCCACCTCTAACACAACTAAACATTATCAAGTCTTGATGCAAACTAATCTAGTGCCACTATGTCTATTGGTGACTCAAGTTGCACTAACAGTGGATTACAGAATTAGTTGCGTTAGAGTCACATTACGACACAAAAAGTAATTTATTTCATCTTATATTATTTCTTAGTAACTCTTTGAGACATAACAGCACAAGCCGTTGTGCGCTACGGAGATTTATTATGCACACAGCTGTCGTAAGCTCAGAAATTACCTTCCTCTGGGGATGTAATTCACATAAGTATTTTATCCGCATAAAAATTACAATTTTTGCTGCTGCACCTGTTACCTACTAGATTTACTTGAAGGAAACCAGTGGCAACAATTTAAAGTGATGATTACAGTAATTAATAAGATAATCGATAGGTCCCATTTGGTTGTCAGAGAAGAGTTTCTGCGATATCGGAGATATTTTACAAAATAGGTAGAGTAATCATTAGAGAAGACTACGACCGAATAAAAATTATATTCAGGGACATCTACTAACTAAATCTCACGAATGTGTAACCTAATGGTAAGCATCAAGGCGAAGCACTTCCAAATGAATTAGGTAATTCGGGGAATTCAACCCACTTGTTAATGTATGCTTGTTTCTCTACACTGTTTATCGTGAGAGAGCCACTAGTGTTAAGCCGTGGCTCTAACATCGCAGTTTCCATTAGACGATATGAAGCCACTACAGAATAAGCTCTGTTGTGCTGGGAGTGTAATCCCACTTCACGCTCTTCAACTCCGTACGCTTTACTATGCACGCATTTGCAATTACCACATTTGCAATTACCAGGAAATGCCACAAGTACGTGTTTCCAAGGAAAGGACACGTTTAGGTATGCTGACAAGTACCAAAGAATATATTTATACACTCCTGGAAATGGAAAAAAGAACACATTGACACCGGTGTGTCAGACCCACCATACTTGCTCCGGACACTGCGAGAGGGCTGTACAAGCAATGATCACACGCACGCACGGCACGCACACACCAGGAACCGCGGTGTTGGCCGTCGAATGGCGCTAGCTGCGCAGCATTTGTGCACCGCCGCCGTCAGTGTCAGCCAGTTTGCCGTGGCATACGGAGCTCCATCGCAGTCTTTAACACTGGTAGCATGCCGCGACAGCGTGGACGTGAACCGTATGTGCAGTTGACGGACTTTGAGCGAGGGCGTATAGTGGGCATGAGGGAGGCCGGGTGGACGTACCGCCGAATTGCTCAACACGTGGGGCGTGAGGTCTCCACAGTACATCGATGTTGCCGCCAGTGGTCGGCGGAAGGTGCACGTGCCCGTCGACCTGGGACCGGACCGCAGCGACGCACGGATGCACGCCAAGACCGTAGGATTCTACGCAGTGCCGTAGGGGACCGCACCGCCACTTCCCAGCAAATTAGGGACACTGTTGCTCCTGGGGTATCGGCGAGGACCATTCGCAACCGTCTCCATGAAGCTGGGCTACGGTCCCGCACACCGTTAGGCCGTCTTCCGCTCACGCCCCAACATCGTGCAGCCCGCCTCCAGTGGTGTCGCGACAGGCGTGAATGGAGAGACGAATGGAGATGTGTCGTCTTCAGCGATGAGAGTCGCTTCTGCCTTGGTGCCAATGATGGTCGTATGCGTGTTTGGCGCCGTGCAGGTGAGCGCCACAATCAGGACTGCATACGACCGAGGCACACAGGGCCAACACCCGGCATCATGGTGTGGGGAGCGATCTCCTACATTGGCCGTACACCTCTGGTGATCGTCGAGGGGACACTGAATAGTGCACGGTACATCCAAACCGTCATCGAACCCATCGTTCTACCATTCCTAGACCGGCAAGGGAACTTGCTGTTCCAACAGAACAATGCACGTCCGCATGTATCCCGTGCCACCCAACGTGCTCTAGAAGGTATAAATCAACTACCCTGGTCAGCAAGATCTCCGGATCTGTCCCCCATTGAGCATGTTCGGGACTGGATGAAGCGTCGTCTCACGCGGTCTGCACGTCCAGCACGAACGCTGGTACAACTGAGGCGCCAGGTGGAAATGGCATGGCAAGCAGTTCCACAGGACTACATCCAGCATCTCTACGATCGTCTCCATGGGAGAATAGCAGCCTGCATTGTTGCGAAAGGTGGATATACACTGTACTAGTGCCGACATTGTGCATGCTCTGTTGCCTGTGTCTATGTGCCTGTGGTTTTGTCAGTGTGATCATGTGATGTATCTGACCCCAGGAATGTGTCAATAAAGTTTCCCCTTCCTGGGACAATGAATTCACGGTGTTCTTATTTAAATTTCCAGGAGTGTATGTGTTGAGAGCTCAGATATTATTGAAAATTGCACTTGATGCTGATTGGAATGTGTGCGAAATAGTCCGGTGTGTAAGAGGTGACCGAGAGAGATAAACGGAAACAGTTAGTCTTCCTTTACTGTCGTATCGGGTTATGTTTGGACCATCTGGGAAGGCTGAACTCAGCCCGAGCGCAATTCTTATGGGGAACACGGAAGTGTGGCCAATGGTAGAGATTATCTGAAAAAGCTGTGGTACTTAGGACGAGGTTGAAATAGTACTACGCAAAGGAGGACGGGAAGACGTCTGTCCTGGAAAAGAACCAAGGAAGTTCCATGACGTCTAGACCACGCCCCCTGATTTGCTATTGATACGAGTCTGAGTTGAGCTTCATTCTCGTACTGACCTTGTGCTGTTTTCCCACTCTGGTCCATTTCTTTGGAGCACATACACCTAGCACGGATGTCTTGCTGCAGCACCTGGTACAGAATGTAAAATCCTAGAGATAAGTGTCAAAATATAATTAAAACAGTCGGTCTCTAGGGATTAAAGTAGATATTGACGACCAGAGTTGGTAATTATTTTATAGAGGATGGGGTTGTACCTAGAGTATAGTGTAGCTGGGAACACGAGATAATTCCTGGTCGATGCCTCAATCAAGTGGCTCATTTTTAGAATCACATTAACGAATGCTCGTTAGAAAGTGCCATAGGCAGTTCCCGGAATTTTATACTGTTTTTGCTGTTGTGGGACACGAAGTTGTGTTTTGTGCAACGTTTGTAAACGTTACGCCAACGGTCTTGTCGCCGTTCTAACGCCGGTTCCCGTCAGATCATCGAGTTAAGCGCTGTCGGACTTCACTGCCACATGGGTGGGTCACCGTCCGCGTCTTGCCGAGTACTGTTATGAAGCGGAGTGCACTCAGGAGCTACTTGACTGAGAAGTAGCGGCACCGGTCACGACAAGTGACAACGACCGGGAGAGCAGTGTGCCGAACCCACGACCCTCCGTATCCGCATTCGGTGATGTCTCAGGGTTGAGGACGACACAGCGGTCGGATGGTACCGTTAGGCCTTCAAGGTCTCTTAAAACGGTGTTGTTGTTTTTTTTTTAATTATTAAGAGTTCTATGTATTTAGGTGCTGCACAATACATTAAAGCTGTTGCTGCAGAGGTATTCACTCCAAAGAGTGATTTGATGCATCTCCCCCATTCCCCTCTATGCTGTGCAAGCCTCTTCATCTCAGAGTAACTACTGCAGCCTGCATCCTTCTGAATCTGCATATTATATTCATCTCTTTGTCTCGCTCTATGATTTTTACCCCCCACGCTTCCCTCCAGTAATAAATTGGCGAACCGTTAATGCCTCAGAATGTGTCCTACCAACCGATCGTTCTTTTAGTCGGGTTCTGCCATAAGTTCCCCTTCTGACAAATTATATTCAGTACCTTCTCATTAGTCACGTGACCTACCCATCTAATCTTCAACATTTTTCTGTATAATCCCATTTCAAAATCTTCTATTCTCTTCTTGTCTACAATGCTCATCGTCCATGTATTTACTTCCATATATGGCTACCCTCCATCCAAATACTTTCATAAAGGACTTCTTGTCACTAAAATGTATTCGATGTTAACAAATTTCTCTTCTTCAGAAATATTTTTCTTGCCATTGCCAGTCTACATTTTATATCCTCCCTACATCGACCCTCGTCAGTTATTTACCTCCTACATAACAGACCTCATTCACTACTTTGTCTCATTTCCTAATCTAATAGGTTTGCCCAGAGAGTTCCACGGGTGAATTCGTTGAGAGATAGGTTAATGATCTCGGTATCTGTTGCAATAAAAGTTGCCACGTGACATTACATCTACAACACTAATCTGCATTTCACAACCTTGTCCTTGGCAGAGGTTTCACAGAAACACTTTCGGACTATCCCCCACTATCGAACAGCAAGTAGGAAAAATGATAACCTAAATAGTTCCATGCTGGCTTTGGTTTCTCTTATTTTATTATGAAAGTCATTTCTTCCTGTGTATTGAACAAAATATTTTCGCATTCGGAGGAGAAAGATGATAACTGACACTTTGTGAAAAGGTTTCGCCGTGACGATAAAAGCTTTGTTTTAATAACTGCCGCTTAAACTCGCGTATCTAATGCTTGCAGTTTCCCCCTACCCCTATTGTCGATAATACAAAACGAGTTGTCCTTTTTCGAACTTTTCCAGCGCCCACTGTCCACCCCATCTGGTACGGATAACACATCGTGCAGGAATTCTCCAGAAGAAGGATAAGGAGCTATAGGCAGTTTCGTTAGTAGATCTGTTGAGTCTTGTAATTTTTGTGCCAATAAATCGCAGTCTTTGGTTCGCCTTCCGCATAACATTAACTGTGAGAGCGTTCCAGTTTAAGAACTGCGTCATTGTAATCGCTAGGTATTTAGTTGTATCGACAACCCAGTTGACATATTTCAAAATGCTAATGAAAAGTATGTGGATGAAGTAAAAGCTATTCAGTTGCTAGACGGTAGTTCTAGAACAACAACACACAGTTTCTGTATTTACACGGGGTTCCTGAGAGAAGATTATGGAGCACCTTAAATATTTTATGAATTTTGAAACATTTTTAAAAATCGTCATAGGCTGTCAGTTATATCATACAATATGCCTTTACTGCAGCAAGTACATACAGGACATTCATAAAGTCTGAAAAGCTCGTGCGAGAGTGCAGGGCAGGCTGTGCTAAGAAATAACTGTTAAGAAAAAACTTGATATGTTCTGCTGCTTCCGTGTTAATTGGCATTGAAGTGAGCCAATCACATCGTCGTGTGAGCGAATCCAAGGAGCCCGCCAGAGGCTGTGTCGCCAAACTTGTTCTTACCTAAATAACTGTACTACACAGCAACAACAGATGTAAGAACTGATCACGAGACAAAGGCTGAGCAGACTCTCGACCTATCGTCTACGCTAAGCGAACACTGGCAATTACGAGTATTGTATCTGCGCGCGCAACCGTCTGATTGACGAAGTTTAGTGCTAACTGGGAAACGGTGCAACATATTGAATTGTTTTCCTGACAATTATTTCCGAACAGAACGTACCACACCACAGAGTTGCAAGCTTTCCTGACCTTTCCTGACGACACTCAATGTCGCTTTACTGGACAATTTCGGCCTTTGGATATTTTTAATATTTGGGAATACAATATCAAAAGAGTATCAATGACAAGACACGTTTGTGAAAATCATTATGAAAAATTAAAAATTTCAGACAGAGGAGATAAGGAAAAAACCATGGATATGTCAGAAGATATAGAAATATATGGCTATCTGATAAAGCAGCCAATACGAATGTTAAACCAGCAAACATATCTGAGAAATAGAAGATTTTAATTCAATTTTAGTCGTATTTCGTGTTCTATGTGAACTGATTAACGCGAGGGAGTGTTTTTAAAAGAAAGTGATGTTTGTTGAGTAGCATTGTGATTCTGTGTAGGTATGGTTTCTGCATTTTAGTTAGTTACGTAAATTGTTAATTTTAATATACTACTTCAGACAAAACCAACACATGATACCACTTCAATGTATATTTCTACTCAGCAACAAGTAATGTAAACAATATAACAGATCACAGATATGTGTGACTTAGGGTTTTTAGCCAATTATAAGGATTGTTTTTTCCTACAGTGGCGAGGGTTAGTGATGTTGTGCTACTGTATGGTTTATACAGTGACAAAGAGTGTAGGGATCAAGAAAATAAAGGAAAATATTAAATAACGCCTCGAAGCAACTGTGTAACAGTAACGATTATACTAACAACGATTGTAATTAGTTATTAAGTCCAGTATGTAACATTTTTATTAAGAATTAACGTGAAGTACGCAGTGCTTTCCTCATATGACTGTAACTCACTCAGTAGCTAGACTTTGACTTGCTGCAAAATTATATATCTAACTACAGTCTTTCGATGATACATGTTTCCCGAATTTTTGTAACAAATATATTTGTGTATGAGGAAGCAAAAGGACATATTGTGCCGTTAAATGAATTTGCAAGCACCAAGAAGGAGCGGCCTGTTAGCAAGGTATTTGCTTAGGCCTACATGAGATGTTCTACAATGTTTTCTTGGAGGCAGTTTGTGATGTGTAAGACTATAGACGATATGTAATTATATAAACAGTCGAGTGGGTATGTAGGAATAAATATCTGTCCCCAACATAGGAAAAACGATTTTAAATGTGACACACACACACACACACACACACACACACACACACACACACACACACGGTAACAGCGCCTTGTAATTAATTTACACAACCATGACATGCAAGCACAATCATGTATACGAATGTGTTTTACCTGTTCACTGTTCTACTGGTACTGTATTCACAAAGATCTGAAACTGTCCAGTAATGACAAATACTGGCTGTTTATAATTAAACTTGTACTATTCCAAGTGCTGCACTGTAGGTTGTATAAACTGCAGGACGCTGAATCATCGTAGGTATGTTCATAAATCGGTGAGCTGGAGGAACGTTCAGAAGAGAACAATAGTTCCAGTTTTCGTAACCAGATGAGAATGTGGTGCTGTAAGCCATTACAATATGAAATGTTTCCTCTTTCTACTTTCGAATGCTATTTGTCACTTGGCGACGCTGGGGAGGTGGCTATTGGCCTAAAGGGTTAATAAGTCTGAAAGTTTCCCTACGAAACGCAATGGCTATAGAGAAGAGTGATCTTACCTAGCCGGCCAGAGAGGCCGAGCGGTTCTAGGCGCTACAGTCTGGAACCGCGCGACCGCGACGGTCGCAGGTTCGAATCCTGCCTCGGGCATGGATGTGTGTGATGTCCTTAGGTTAGTTACGTTTAAGTAGTGTGTGTGATGTCCTTAGGTTACGTTTAAGTAGTTCTAAGTTCTACGTGACTGATGACCTCAGAAGTTAAGTCCCATAGTGTTCAGAGCCATTTGAACCATTTTTTGATCGTACCTAGCTGGTAAAATTGTTTTAACCGAAAGGCAGCAAAGGGAGCTCAGCAGTGTGGAACATCGCCAACAGATACAGATACGACGAAGCCCCAAGTCAACAAATCGGATAAAGAATATGATCATGAAATTTGAAAAAGCAGGTTAATTAGGTTGTGCAGTAGGAAGAGAAAGGCAGTCTAATGGGAATTATTCATGAAGTTACTGTACCTATAGTCGATCACGTAGCACAGGTCTCGAATTCAGCACCCAGTGCTCAAACCAGTGCACGAGTTGGCTCTTCCCTCATCAACTGTTTGCTGCGTTTTCACCAGCTCCTTCATTCTCTGTCCGTTTCTCGTCGAGGAAGTGACACCTCGTGAGTTTGTTAGGTGTACAGTGACATCTGCACATTGTAAGGACCTCCTTGTGAAATACGTGATCCCAGCTTTGCAAGAACGCAGCATTATCCACACCATTATTTTCAAGCAAGATAGGGTTGAAACGTCCCCTTAGAACAATTTATACAAGACTGTGCTTAAAATGACACACAATATTTTTTAGCGCAACGCAATCTGACTTCCAAAAATCCCTACGAAAGAATGGCCCTGACTAACATTAACCTATACCTTTCACAAATCACTTACCTCACAAAAATCTTCGTTACTCGAACTACTGCAATACAGGGAGCACCACTACTGCCAGCTAAATAAAAGATTGAAACTACAGAAGGCACTAACTACTGAGGCACAGTTAGCAAATGAAAGATTTTAATAGAGAACAAACAATGTATTTACCTTAATAGTCATAATATATATATCAGTTCATGACACCAACTCTTACAAATTTCAAAACTCCGCCATCTCTCTCCCCACGTCCACCACTGCTGGCGGCTCACCTCCAACTGCGCAACGCTACGCGCTGTTAGCATCCAGCTGCCGCTGCCCGACATTACAATGGCAGACAACAATGCAAACTACCCACAGACTGCACACGGCACAGCCAGTGATTTTTTTACAGAGCGCTACGTGGCGGCGGCTTTACCAATAAAAAAACCTAAACAGCCTACTTACAGGGTGACATCCTAATCCACTTGTCAGATGACAGATGTGCTTCAGAAATCTTCGATAATGACCTCATCATCTCTAAGAAATTTCAAGTTGTGAGACCTTACAGACCCCCCAACCTAAACCCATGTGACTTCTGGTTGTTGTATATCTGAAAAGTAGTCTGTAAGAGATGCATCCCAATTCTTCCGAATCTGAATGATAGCACACGACGACATATCGCTCACATTAAATCCGATATGCTGCAAGGAACTTTCGACAATGCCGTGTTGGTGAATCGGACGACCATACCCATCACTTGTAACTTGTGACCATATCCTAAAAAATGTCAGAACCACCGTTAACATGTGTTTCATGGTTCCTTTCTTTCCCCGCAGCCATACCACATTCTGACTGCTTACAGCGCCATATTTTCAACAGGCGGAGGAAAGTGGAACTATTATTATTTTCAGCGTACTCCACAAGCGGACCGATTAATGAAGACACCTACGGAGTTTCGACGTCCTGTGATGCATACCGTACGCACTGCTGCACTCTGTACACTGTCAGTTCAATTATAGCTACCTGGTATATATATGTGGTGCAATAAAGGCATCTTACATAGTAAAACTGACTGTCTGTAGTGGTTTTGTCATTCAAAAGCGTGCCAAAAGGACAGCGGAGCGAGGACTGGAGGTCAAGAGGCAGACTAACTGTTTTAAATATTTATTAAAAATAAACGTTAATTACACGTTTAAGTTTTACGTCCAAACTGACGAATTTAAAAAAAACAAGTGATATTAAAATCTTTTACAAGAGTAGTACCTCCAATCAGTGGAATTTAGAAACACAAAATTTAAAATCTTTTACAAGTATAAATTTACACAAAAACTCCTAGTAAAATTTGTAAATTCTTACGACATTCTGTAAATGTACCCTTTTCTTTTTTGAAGCAAAGGCTAATCATTTAAACAAACTTCATGAGTAATCCATAGAATTAAACAATAAAATTTTGAGAAAGGAAGTAAATACTCAAAACTTATGATGTAATAAAAGCAACGAGAATGGCTTAAACTATTTTAACATTCCAAAATGCAAGGCTCTGACCAATTAAGGTAGTTTCCTACGACTTAATCTCGGTCAACACGATCAAGCGGGCCCAATCAGCTGTGGACCCACGATTGCTACTACCTGTGGCTGCCCAGTCAGTGAAATTGACGCTCGGAAGCAAAAAGCTTACAACTGACAGTTGCCGGGAGTCCGAATTACAAGATAATTACAATAACAGCATTAAAAAGGTTAGTTGCTTGGATTGAGGGAGGTGCCAAACAGCTATGCCATGGATCCTATCGGATTAGGGGACGATGGAGAAGAAAGACGACCGTTCCCTTTCAGAGAAACCATCCTGGAATTTGCCCGGAGCGATTTAGGGAAATCACTTAAAAACCTAAACCAGGATGTTCAGAAGCGAGTTAGAACCGTCGTCCTCCTCAATGCGAGCCCAGATTGCTAACCACTGCGCCACCTCGCTCGGCCATTAAAAAAGATTTCCTCATTCTCGATTTCACTCGTCATATAAATCACAGGATGTTGTTTATGATCAGTTAATACAATACTACTACCTTTGTGCGAGGCTGTACAAACACAATGCACAGTATTAAATCAGACCTCTCTCACATTACCTTTCTCACACACAGTAGCATATGATGTATCAGACCAACGAAAGTAAGCAATAGTACGACATTCTGTAATACTGTGACGAGATGAGAACAAATTTAATCGACACAGAGTAACATCGCCTACCGTAAATTACTCGATACCACGAAGACCATTGGCGTTAAGATTCATAGAGTGAATAATTTGTGCACTTCTTATAAACCACAACTTAAAGACATTCATCAACACAGCAGAAGTACTGGATGTAGGATTTCTCAACTTAATGCACTATATAAATTCTTTGCTGGTTACGAATATATGAGTGCTATTTGGACAGTAAGATCCGATCACTCACGAAATGGAAACCACAATGAAAATCCAATGAAGCCTTGTACAGATGTGTTGGACAGTGTCTCTAGTAGGGCCGCCGATAATGTCACGTCACTCTTTTCAGTTCTAAACGCATCGTGAACCTACAATAATAGTGTCTCTCGCTAAGTATGAAGACTTGGTAAAGATTTAGCCTGATGTCATGTAGCCCACATCACGTTTAAGTGTCATGCGTTTCCTTCTTCGTTGGCAATGGGAACAACCGAAAGAAAACAATCGATTCATTCGTTTGCTGGAAGATAATTGACTGATTCCGTCGTAGTTTTACGCATGGGTTGAATTATTCATTCATTCTTATGAGTGAAACTAGTCTATGGCAGGAGCAGAATGAAAACAATACATTCATTCAGCTGGGCTAGTCATTTATTCTTTTAAGTGAAACCAGTTTGTTGGAGCAATCGGATTGAAAACAGTAGTTCCATTTTCTGACTACTCATCATTGTTTTGACTGAAACCAGTCTGTGGAAGTAACCGAAAGAAATCAATCGAGTCAGTCGGTTGTACTTCCAGGTGTCAGTTGGAGTATTATTCATTTACTTTTTTCGAGTGAAAACAGTCTATGGGAGCAGTCGGATGAAAACATTGAAAGACATGTTATACTAAATTGTTTTTTATTTAAATAATTATTTTCTAGTTTTAAGTGTTGTGTGTGTGAAATTATTTTCGATGATGAGGTTACAACAGACATGCGGTAAATTTCAGGTTTATTGTTTATTTCAGTTTCTCCTCAATTGAGTCAACCAATATATTGCTCCCTCCGACGTATATCTCGCGAAAAGGCAGTGAGTGCAAAAACTGGAGAGCATCTAGCTCATACGGAAGCATAGCAGCAATCGTTCACAACAGCTAAACATTCGCTATTGGAACTGGGTTAGTTGGGTTGCTTGGGGGGAGGAGACCAGATAGCGATGTCATCGGTCTCATCGGATTAGGGAAGAACGGGGAAGGAAGTCGGCCGTGCCCATTCAAAGGAACCGTCCCGGCATTTGCCTGGAGCGATTCAGAAAAAATCAAGGAAAACTTAGATCACAATGGCCGGACGCGGGATTGAACCGTCGTCCTCCCGAATGCGAGTCCAGTGAGCTAACCACTGCGCCACCTCGCTCGGTATATTGGAACAGGAAAGCAGGAAAACAGCAGTGGTGCACCGAGTACTCCCCGCCACACACCAGGAAAGAAAGCGAGTTAATATTGCACTGTCGTCGAGTTTTGAGCTAAATTGAAAGTTTCAAGTCTTGAGCTTATCGTGAAGATCGTTTAATATCAGTTGCAGAATTAATACCGAACAAAGGGACAAGAAACAGATTTAACAAAAACTTGTTAAAAAGTGATTGTTCATTTATACATACACAAATTTACAGTGCAGCACCAGATATTCGAAGACCAAGAAGAAATTTATATTTAATGCCACAAGTTCTACAATACGTATTTCGATAAGGAAATACATACATTCTGAAAGTACCCTATTTTTAGAAGTATAAATTTATTCACGTGAACTTGAAACAAAATACTTTATTCGTTGATAAAAAGTTGTCAACCTTAGTCATGGTTCATGTATAACCGAAAAGGTTCAAAAATTATATAAGTAAAATCACTCAAGCCAGGAGACTGAATAGAAACATTCAAATAACGGCCGCAACCGACAGAGACTCGTTTCAGTCGTTTCTCTCTCATTACATGAAATCACTCAAATCTGGAGACAGTGTGCTGACATAGCCACAGAGACATTTTTCATTCCGTTATTTTATTCGACTGTGAAAACAAACGGAACGGAAAAACATTCGGCTGACCAGTCGATTGTTAAAAACACTCGGTTGTCCAATCGCTATTCTGCGTGACTATTATCGGTCGCTCTTTGCACGGGCAATGAAGATCCTGCAGCACCGTTTTCGTTGGGAAGTGTTTCATCACCCACAATATAGACCACAGTTGGCTGCTCCTCAGCTTCACCTCTGCACACATGAACCGCTGGCTGTGTAGGCAACATTTTGGACAGGCAACGAGCTGAAGACCACTGTAGGGAATTGATAGCACGCTTGTCTGTCCTCTTTTAGAATACTGCTGCGAGGTGTGGGACCCTTACCAGATAGGACTGACGGAGTACGTCGAAAAAGTTCAAAGAAAGGCAGCACGTTTTGTATTAGCGCGAAATATGGGAGAGAGTGTCACAGAAATGGCACAGGATTTGGCCTGGAAATCATTAAAAGAAAGGCGTTTTTCGGTGCGATGGAATCTTCTCACGAAATTCCAGTAACCAACTTTCTCATCTGAATTCGAAAATATTTTGTTGACACCGACCTACATAGGGAGGAACGATCAGCACGATAAAATAAGGGAAATCAGAGCTCGTGCGGAAAGATATAGGTGTTCATTCTTTCCGCTCGCTGTACGAGATTGGAATAATAGAGAATTGTGAAGGTGGTTCGATGAACCCTCTGCCAGTCACTTAAATGTGATTTGCAGAGTATCCGTGTAGATGTAGATGTAGATGAAAGGCGGCTGGCTTGTATGACGAGGGTATTGTACGCGCGACTGGCTGGATCTTACTTTGCAAAAGTCTTCGTAGTATCGTATTACTCCTGTAAGGAAGCCCAACAATCTTCAAATACACGATCTTAACCCTTTGAATACTGCAGACGTGATATGCCGCGGCGCTCCACCTTGCCACAGGGCCTGCGGACGTTGTTTGCCGCTGAAGTGGGCTTTCCCGTGGGCCCTGAAGATGGCATTCGCCGCGCGGCCTGGCCGGTACTTGAGTCCTAATGACGGCTTATACCGCAGCCGGTTACACTGCCTGTGGGCCTGCGGACGTCAGTAGCCGCTCAGGGCTGCATGCCGGCCCGTCGCAATTTCTTTTGTCCCGTGCACTCCGTGGTATGGATGTACCGTATTTATTGTTCTGTGCCGCTGTCCCTGCTACCTGGAAAACACTCTGCTACGGATTTCACAGTTGCCGTTCGACATTCGTGCTAGCTGGTTCATGTAATCATCTGCATTCTGCTTCTGTGGTGTCCTTTAGCTATCAACCGTTTCATCAGGATTTTTAGAGTGCTGTCACTTTAGAGTTCCACAGACAAATGGCACATCGGAGTCGTTGCACTGACGAAGAGATACTGGAGATACTGACAAGGAGTGACAGTGACTGTCAGTGTGGCATCTTCAGTTCATCAGAAGAAGGTCCATCAGAACAATCTGTTAGAAATACACCGCCACGTGCATCACCTAGTAGAGCTCGCCAGGACAGTTCTTCTTCAGAATCTGAAAGTGAAGACGAATCGATCCATAAAAGGCCACGCCACAGTGAGAATGAGAAATTTGATTGGCAAAAACGTGATTTTCTTCCAGCTCTTCATGCATTTGATGACTCCATCTAGGGCCTGATTCAAGCATTCTATCCTTTTTCATGTTATTTCTATCAGAATATCTGTTGAAATTTATAGTACTTGAAACGAACCAATTTTTCCCTTTTAATCGTGGCAAATATGTCGGAAACAGTTGGTTATCAAGTATCCACCGGGAAAGATACAGATTTGGAGGAAATGTATAGCTTCGTTGGTATTTGGCTCGTGTTAAAAAGTTGAGAATAAAGGAAAATTGGTCCAGAGATGTACTTCTGAGTACTTCAAATGGTTCAAATGGCTCTGAGCACTATGGGACTTAACATCTGTGGTCATCAGTCCCCTAGAACTTAGAACTACTTGAACCTAGCTAACCTAAGGACATCACACAAATCCAAGCGAGAGGCAGGATTCGAACCTGCGACCGTAGCAGTCGCGCGGTTCCGGACTGAGCGCCTAGAACCGCTCGGCCACCGCGGCCGGCAGAAGTTCATAATTTGGGGAAATCTGGTGATATTGTGGCAACACTAATGAAACTGTACCTTGTATGTGGACATACGCCGTGTGTCGACAACTGGTATACAAGTCCAGTCTTGTTTCTCTGGCTTCCCAACCAGAGAACAGCAGCATGTGGTACTGTACATAGGAACAGGCACTACTTTTCGAAGTTACAATTTGAATGCTCACACTCTTCACAGATCGGTGACAGGGAGCAAAATATCATTAGCAGATTTGCCTTCATGTCTGGTACGAGAACTTGTAGAAAAATTTGCTACAGAACGGAGAAGAGATAGGAAAGGTAGATGCTCTGATGACGAGAATCCTCTTCGCTTTACTGGGAGGCACTTTCCACATCTCATTCCAAGTTACCAGTACGAGAAACTCGGACAATGGCGTAGATGTGCAGTCTGCTCCAAACAGAATGTACGTCGAGAAACGAAATATGAATGAAAAACATGCAATGTACCTTTGTGCGCTGACCCATGTTTTGAAACATACCACACAAAGAAGAACTTTTAGCTAAGTTGTTACAGCAGGAAGATGAAATGAACCTCTTACTTCTGAAAAAAAAATACTTAAAAAATAAAAATAATTACAATAATTAAAGAAAATATTTTTAACTTCGCCATTCCCAGTTAACAGCCTAGATGAGAAAGAAGGATGAGACATATAACTGTGAAAAAACACGGAATTATATGAGCTTGAAGAGCCTCTCCAGATGAATTACTTAGCTGACAAACACCTTATGTACGAATATGTGAAACATACAGTCCGCGCTTAAAAACACAGACTGAACGCTTCAAACATTCGTAGAGAAGGTACAAAAATGAAAACTTAGTACAAATTTATGGATTCTTCCATAACTTCTTGGTAGAAGTTAAACCTTAAACTTGGTGCAAATATCATTAATTAAACAAAAAATTCTAGCATTTTTATTGCTACCAAAATTGTAGCCTGAGTTGCGGTAGAAGATATTTATTTAAGCGGCGACTAGTTTAGGGCGAAGCCCATTTTCAAACCACCATGTAAAACAAATACTGTGCAACCACATTACAGCTGTTAATAAAAACATAGAAGACGGATAGCTATTGATATTATATGGTTTTATTAACAGCTATAATGTGGCTGTCACATTCCTTTTTGACATGGTTGTTTGAAAATGGGCGTCGCCCGAAACTAGTCGGCACTTAAATAAATATATTTTACCGCAACCCAGGCAACAATTTTCTACTAATATTCAGTAACGGATTGCTGTCCTATTTTTCCAGGACATTGGATTTGTGAAAAAATTATAGTTCTACACTCGGAAAGGGCGTCTCGGCACACGTTTGTCAGATGCACACTCGCCCATTTCTGAAGGACAAAAGATCATTAGGAATTAAAGGTGTTGTTTAATTAGATAGTTTAGAAAATTGAGTATTTCCTTAAGTAATTCTTAAACAAAAGTTATAAATCACTGTTTATTTCTACTGTACAATATCAATTCCGTCCCATATAAAAACAATTCAGAAATGTTGAATTTTTGATTCTGAAGTTTCCTTGGGGATAATTTATGGCCGGCCGTAGTGGCCGAGCGGTTCTACGAGCTACAGTCTGGAACCGCGCGACCGCTATGGTCGCAGGTTCGAATCCTACCTCGGACATGGATGTGTGTGTTGTCCTTAGGTTAGTTAGGTTTAAGTAGTTCTAAGTTCTAGATGACTAATGACCTGCAAACTTAAGTCACATAGTGCTCAGAGCCATTCGAACCATTTTTAATAATTTATTGGGTTAATGCTCTCAAAATATAGTGATTAGCTTCAAAAGTGTGTCTCGGCATCCATACGCTTCCCTCGAAGGTTGTTTCCGGGCGAATTATTGCGCTAGTACAGGAGAACGTCAACGTTCGGTCGTTACGGATTCCACAGCGTTTACATCTTAAGTTGCGTACAAAAATCCGATAATTAAGTATTGTAAGTAGGCTGTTTGCTAGGTATGTAGGCTGTTTAGGTTTTTATGTTGGTATCGCCACGTAGCGCTCTGTATGAAAATCACAGACCGTGCTGTGTGCAGTCTGTGGCTGGTTTGCTTTGTTGGAATATTTGCTATTGTAGTGTTGGGCAGTTGGATGTGAACAGCGCGTAGCGTTGCGCAAGTTGGAGATATATATAAAAAGACTTTTGAACACTATTAAGGTAAATACATTGTTCGTTCTTTACCAAAATCTTTCATTTGCTAACTATGCCTATCAGTAGTTAGTGCCTTCAGTAGTTAGAATATTTTACTTAGTTGGCAACATTGACACTCGCTGTATGGCAGTAGTTCGAGTAACGAAGATTTTTGTGAGATAAGAGATTCATGAAAGGTATAGGTTATTGATAGCCACGGCCATTGTTTTGTGAGGATTATTGAAAGTCAGATTGCGTTGCGCTAAAAATATTATGTGTCAGTTTAGTGATGATCAGAATAAGTAAAGAGAGAAATTTCTGAGTACGTTCAGTTCTGCTCAGCTGTTTGAAAATCAAATAACGCAAGAGGTTTTCCTGCACTGTCATTTAGAAATTTTTCTAAAGGGGTTGTTTCAATGTATACTGAGACCTTATGACGATTCTCAAGAACCAATTGCAAATGAAAGAAAGCCTGCGATGAGGAGATACATGTTAGCAGCATAAGCAGTTTCAGTGTACATTAGGTATGTCGAGCAATTCGTCTCCAGATTCAAAACTACGCAATAAGTATCCAGATATCCTGCGTTTATTTGTAACGTCGGTGATCACACTAACTGCGGGACTGTCACGACCGCCGCGGTTCCAGAAATACTCAGGCCAGGCGAGGACGGCCGAGCGGAGAGCTTAGGCACACAGAGTAGTCCGAGAAAGTGGCTGCCAGCACATGTACACAGAGTAGGCGGCCCCAAGGAAATTCTTGATACGGGCAGTCGCACGCGCCGGTGCAGCACTCAAAGGGTTAAGACATCTCCATACGCAGATTAGGCCACCAATCCAGTTAAGCACGCGTTTAGTCCAAGACTCAAACCAGAGTTATTCGTCGGTTACTTTAGCAGCCAAGCACTACTCGTATACGGGGACATTACTGTGTTGCCACACCGGCCTCCACAACTCGACGTCCACTTTTTTACGACCCTCTATGGCGCCGCCACGCTGGTCGAGGACGGGATAAAAAATGGTTCAAATGGCTCTGAGCACTATGGGACTTAACTTCTAAGGTCATCAGTCCCCTAGAACTTATTAAACTTAACTAACCCAAGGACATCACACACATCCATGCCCGAGGCAGGATTAGAACCTGCGACCGTAGCGGTCGCGCGGTTCTAGACTGTAGCGCCTAGAACCGCTCGGCCACCCAGGCCGGCGAGGAGGGGATAATTCTCAAATGTGCCAGTCGTCGGTACGGAAGTTAAATATAGTCTGTGGACCATACACGAAGAAGTTAACGGATATTGAGAATGCATGACCTCCTTCGACAAGGAGATGAAGGAATTTTATCATTGGAAATATTGCAGTTCACAGAGTAATCCCTATAATGCTGATTCCCTAAAGTCGTAGATTTCGATGTAGATCGGATTGTTCAGACTTGAAACACGTTGCTTTCCTGTTACCCGTGCCAAGATCAGTGGACTGTAAGGAAGTAACGCCGCCGGAAGTTCTCTGGCTCTGACCGCACACACCGGCTGGCGGCTGACGCGTTCGGCAAACAGAATTCTGCGGCGCACGG
Source organism: Schistocerca gregaria (assembly GCF_023897955.1). Lineage (NCBI taxonomy): Eukaryota > Metazoa > Arthropoda > Insecta > Orthoptera > Acrididae > Schistocerca > Schistocerca gregaria. The sequence continues at coordinate 378,434,206 of NC_064923.1, forward strand.
CGCCGGCAGAGAGGCGGCGCCAACAATGGCTGCTCCCGGGGGTGGGAGGGAGGGAGGGCCGTCTTTTCCGGCGCCTCTGAAAGGCGAACCCCGCCGCGCCACGCAGGCAGGGAGGCGCGAGGCGCCCACGCACCCTATTAAGGAGTCGCTCCTATTGTGCGATACGTTACTCCTCACGGCCGACTAATTGTCTCGCAGGGGCGGCTCGCCGGCGCTCTCTAATTGGGTGGAGGAGGATACGGCGCGGAGGTCGCGTCCGCGCGGACGTCACGGCCGGAAACGGGCGAGGGCGAAGGCGGCAGCGTCAGCGAAAGCGACAGCAGCGGGGGAGGAGTGGAGGGGCGGACAAACAGCCACGGCCTTGATTGGCGCCCCCTCTGACTAATGAGATGCCTGTGGCGGCGGGCGGCTACGGCGGCTCTATTACGCACAGAATGCTACCGCTCGGTGCCCGGCACACACAGAGCTTCTTTTTGCATTATCTGCGTTGCCCAGCATCCCTAGTGCTTTATGCGGATTCCTACCAAAGTGTACGCAGATGGCTGTCAGCTTGCAAAATGTTCTCCGATTCGATCGTCCTACTACTTTTTTTACATGTATCATCTTAAGAAAATGGAAATAGACCAAATACACTCCTGGAAATTGAAATAAGAACACCGTGAATTCATTGTCCCAGGAAGGGGAAACTTTATTGACACATTCCTGGGGTCAGATACATCACATGATCACACTGACAGAACCACAGGCACATAGACACAGGCAACAGAGCATGCACAATGTCGGCACTAGTACAGTGTATATCCACCTTTCGCAGCAATGCAGGCTGCTATTCTCCCATGGAGACGATCGTAGAGATGCTGGATGTAGTCCTGTGGAACGGCTTGCCATGCCATTTCCACCTGGCGCCTCAGTTGGACCAGCGTTCGTGCTGGACGTGCAGACCGCGTGAGACGACGCTTCATCCAGTCCCAAACATGCTCAATGGGGGACAGATCCGGAGATCTTGCTGGCCAGGGTAGTTGACTTACACGTTCTAGAGCACGTCGGTTGGCACGGGATACATGCGGATGTGCATTGTCCTGTTGGAACAGCAAGTTCCCTTGCCGGTCTAGGAATGGTACAACGATGCGTTCGATGACGGTTTGGATGTACCATGCACTATTCAGTGTCCCCTCGACGATCACCAGAGGTGTACGGCCAGTGTAGGAGATCGCTCCCCACACCATGATGCCGGGTGTTGGCCCTGTGTGCCTCGGTCGTATGCAGTCCTGATTGTGGCGCTCACCTGCACAGCGCCAAACACGCATACGACCGTCATTGGCACCGAGGCAGAAGCGACTCTCATCGCTGAAGACGACACGTCTCCATTCGTCCCTCCATTCACGCCTGTCGCGACACCACTGGAGGCGGGCTGCACGATGTTGGGGCGTGAGCGGAAGATGGCCTATCGGTGTGCGGAACCGTAGCCCAGCTTCATGGAGACGGTTGCGAATGGTCCTCGCCGATACCCCAGGAGCAACAGTGTCCCTAATTTGCTGGGAAGTGGCGGTGCGGTCCCCTACGGCACTGTGTAGGATCCTACGGTCTTGGCGTGCATCCGTGCATCGCTGCGGTCCGGTCCCAGGTCGACGGGCACGTGCACCTTCCGCCGACCACTGGCGACAACATCGATGTACTGTGGAGACCTCACGCCCCACGTGTTGAGCAATTCGGCGGTACGTCCACCCGGCCTCCCGCATGCCCACTATACGCCCTCGCTCAAAGTCCGTCAACTGCACATACGGTTCACGTCCACGCTTTCGCGGCATGCTACCAGTGTTAAAGACTGCGATGGAGCTCCGTATGCGACGGCAAACTGGCTGACACTGACGGCGGCGGTGCACAAATGCTGCGCAGCTAGCGCCATTCGACGGCCAACACCGCGGTTCCTGGTGTGTCCGCTGTGCCGTGCGTGTGATCATTGCTTGTACAGCCCTCTCGCAGTGTCCGGAGCAAGTATGGTGGGTCTGACACACCGGTGTCAATGTGTTCTTTTTTCCATTTCCTGGAGTGTATATCACCTTGGACCCTTAAAACCACGCCTTGTTTTGCAGACGTTTAGTTTATTGTATTTGATGATTGAGACGCTCTGCTAATACCACAGGAGAGAACATAGTATAGCCGGCCGCGGTGGTCTCGCGGTTCTAAGCGCGCAGTCCGGAACCGTGGGACTGCTACGGTCGCAGGTTCGAATCCTGCCTCGGGCATGGATGTGTGTGATGTCCTTAGGTTAGTTAGGTTTAAGTAGTTCTAAGTTCTAGGGGACTGATGACCACAGCAGTTTAGTCCCATAGTGCTCAGAGCCATTTGAACCATTTTTTGAACATAGTATAAATCGTGGACCGGGGCCAAAATAATGGGCTGTCAGTTACACTAGAACGTACAACTTTATCATTCGATCAAACACTACAAGAGACAAAAAAAAAAAAAAAAAAAATTAACACACAGCTTTAATCTTTGGGACTTAATTACCGGCTGAAAGCCACTTTAATTTAAAAACGGCTAAAGGTCAATAACTTAAAGCGCAGTCATAATCATAAATGTAAAAGGCAAGCCTTACCTTAAAACAGTTCTTTAGTTAGGCTGAAGTAAAGAAGTTAAATTCAAATCGGCTAAAGACCCAACACTTAAAACTCCATAACACTATTTTTTTTAATACCAAAGGCCTTACTTGAAACAGCTCTTTAATTTAGGCTGAAGGCCTTAAGAGCAAACAACTCAAACTCAAATTCGGCCGAAGCCGCAAGACTTAAAATTCAACAACATTAAAATTTTTAAATAACCAAAGGGCTTACGTGAAACAGTACCTCTAACTAGGCTGCACACCTTAACAGCAAAACAACTCTAATTTAAAACAAAAATCGGTTAGAAGCCATACAAGTACAAACAACAAGAACAAATTTAAAAAAATAGGGCAGTACACCCAAGGGCGCTCAGATGTTCGAGGGTTGGCCTGGAATTTAAATTCGAACGCTTGCTTAGGTGAGGCACGCAGTGGGCCCAACCATTTTCAATCCGATGGGAACTCAACCGACAGACAGTCAACAGACCAATGGTCAAGATCAGTTCCGCTCTACACTTGCACCAGCGGAGACTGGAACAACAACCTGAACGGATCACAGAAAAGTGGTAAACTGTGGACGACCCAAATACACGTCGTCTAATCAGACGACCGACCAAACGGCCTAGCAAGGTCGTTGCTACCAAACGTGTGTGTCGGTAATCGTCGGGCGAGTGATGGCTGTCCTGTCCTTCCTGGCTACTCCACGCCAACCGACCAATTCAGAGGCAGTACGTCGATAACCTTTAAGTAACTTGTCCGTCAAACCACATAAACTACACACAGTTTCACGAATACTTACACGAAGAACTAGACAATGCTAATGCCACTGACTGAGCAAAACAAGAACGAATCATGAGTTGGTACACATAGCCAACTCATATGCTATCGCCGCCCAAATATACGTCATCGGACAAGACGACCAACCGACGATCAACCAAAGTCGTCCCCACTCAAATCATGTGTGTCGGCAATCATCGGCGAGTGATGGCTATACGCGCCTCGCTGGCGCCGCATCCCCACTGGTGCTACAACGCGACTGCGCCAACCGACCAACTGCTACACATCAGCACGGAGACAGCACTAAAATAACTGGCCAGTCAACATCACAGGCTACACACAATTTCACAAACACTTGGACGAAGAACAAGACGAATGCTAAAAGCAGTGACTGTGCAATCACCAGGACTAACCACGAGTTGAGACACACACCGCCAACACATAAGCTATCGGCGAGCAACTACACGTCGTCCGGTAAGATGACCACCCGTCGATATACCAACACCGTCCCCGGCCATGTGTGCCGGCAACGGTCGGGCGAGTCATAGCTATCCGAACCTCACTGCCGCTCCAACCCGACCGAACTTCTCCCGCGTCCCAACTGTCCGACTGCCAGGTCACAATTCCACTGCTGGCGCGTTCAAAATCCTTCATTGCCCGGTCCGAACTGAACTGCTGGAGCGTTCCTACTGACTTCACGAGACACGACCTCCAGAAAGTAATGGCAGTCAAGCAAAGATAATACGGCAGGGTCTATATCGATAAGCGCTGCTGCTGCCGCTCACGGGCAACAAAGGCTGCATCTCAGTGACCCTAGCAATTCAAAAATTAACTTAACGAGGTGGCAGTACGGTAAAAACAGGATGTTAAATAAGAGATAGCACGAACACGAGCCATGCACGGCTCAATGATGAAAATAAATTACATTTCCTAAAACAAATAGTACACCCTTTTAGAGCTTTCCAGTGCATTTAAGATATATTTTTGAACGGTGCATATGGAGTACACGACGTGATTATATTTAAAGTGCTGTTGGTCGAAGAGTCACACGACTCACGTGTTGTCCCATCATATCCCACACACGCTCGATTTGGGACAAGTCTAGAGATCATGCTGGCCAGAGATATTGCTGCACGTCTTGCAGAGCATGTTCCGTTTCACTGGCAGCTTGTTGGCTAGTATTATCCTACTGGAACAACACATCACCTGCCTATCGCAAGAGTGGCAAAAGAATAGGCTAATGCCATTCTGCATGTACTGAGCTATGGTTAGATTCCCCTCCAGAAACACCAAAGGTCAGCGAGAATTTTATCTCATCGACCCCAAGCCATAAGACCTAGCGTGGGACCAGTTTCTCTCGGGTGAAAATATTCTACGAGATAGCGCTTATCAGGGCTGCATCGTGAGGACAAACGAACATAACTTCCGTGCAGGCAGAATCTTTTTCCACGAGATCCTCTGACGGCGCCACCCGGGCTACACAAGTCGATGCTGTAACGTGAGCGAAAGACAGGCTAGAGGTGTGTGTATGTGCCAGTATTCCCACTCCTAATAATCGGCTTGCAACACTTCGTGTGGGCACGTCTGGGCTCGCAAACCGTGTTATCTGTGCTATAGTAGCTGTACGAACTGCCACTGGTCCTGTTACAACGATCGCCTGGCGGGCGTCGGTGCTGCGTGGACGCCCAAGACCTCGACTATGTGTATGACCACTGATGCCAGCATCGTTACACAATAGACGCAGCACGTCAAATCTGTGTGGAAAATCTCCTAAAGGACTATGCCGTCGCTGGGGTGGCCGCAGTTTGACCCTTTCAAACTCCATTATTTGGCTGTAGGTCGCACGAGTGCTTCTCCATGGTATGGTTGCCTCCTTACTTCACACGTCTGCACCATACTGAGTCTTCTGACTGTATTTCCCGCCAGAGGCTAGAACAGATGGCGCTCTGGTAGCCATGCCATTACGCTCTGTTGGAGGATGATGTTGAAACCATTCCAGTACAATTACTGTGCCCGGGTGGCATATGCTGTCATCGGATCAAAACCAACATCGTCTTTATAGCTTAGAGCTAGAGTAAATCTGAGTTAAGGATATCACAATGTGAATCCATGGACATCTGCCAGTTTTCTTGCAGACAATCAGTTTATTGTATCTGACGACGAAAATAAATTATAATGTGCCATGGTCAAAGAATACAATATCGAAATCTCACTTAAAGAAATGAAGGTTACGGCGTTTAGAGAAATTGAGCCAGTGACAAGAAAATGGCTATCAATAAGAGAATAACTGATCAGATCAATAGATAATAAAGATATACACAACGAACTTCATCATTTCAGTATTGCTGAGCTATACACTACACTTGAGCATAGAACTTCCTAGCGCAAACATAACCATAACGATGCCGTAGGGAAAGAGGTGCTGCCACTATGTTTAACACGCACTATGGAGTAACAAAATGAATTCAGAGTGCAAGTGTCCTTATTCAGGGAGCTGAGGAATCTAAAGGAGCAAGCCAGCGCCTCTGAAAGATGAAATCGGGCACGACTACAGCTTGAAGTAGGAACCTCCAGCAGCTAACTAAACAAGAAGAGCAGAGCGAATGAAGTAGTCCTCACCCAATGGCGCGTTACTCAGCTGCTGCTGTCTGTTGTCACTTCCGAGAGGGTGGTGCAGAGCTTTTGGGGAAGTTCTGGCAAGCCGGCTCTCATAAAACTTCCCCCACCCCCTCACCGCCCCCGGTCACACGAAATTCTCTCACTGTCAGACGTACTCAGTTTTCTTTAATGTTCGACACCAGCCCTTTTTTTCAGACATCAACCTGTTGTATTTGACTATGAAAATAAATTAGAACATCCCATGGCCAAAGAATACTATATGGAAATCTCAATTAAAGAAAGTAAGTAATGGCATTTAAAGGAGTTGAGGTAATAACAATTGCTGTTAATATGCGAATCATTGAACAAGTTAACAATTTTAGCCACTTAGAAAATCGAATAAGTTGCCTGGAGTCAGAAGGCTTTATCAGTTTCAGTATGTTGCAATACACACTAATCTGGATCACCGAACTCCTGGTGCCAACAGAGCAAAACAACGTTGTAGGGATGGAGGTTCCGCCACTGTGGCGACCTCGCAAAATGAGGTAAGAACATGTATTCAGAGTGCACGAGTGGGTATTGAAGAAGCTGACAAATCAGACTCGAGCTTACGATATCACAGTGTGAGTCCATAAGCATCTGCCAATCTTTTTGCAGTCGATCAGTTCATTCTGTTTGACGATATAAATAAATTATAATATGCCATGCTCAAAGAATACAATATTAAAATCTCAATTAAAGAAATGAAGGTCTCCGAAAGCGCCTCAGAAACCTGAAGTTCAGCAGTACTAGAACTCCAGATGGGATCCTACAGCATCTAACAAAACAAGAACACATAGGCGACAGCCAGCTGCTACAGACAGCTGTCGCTTCCGGGTTGGTGGTTCAGCTGTAGGTCAAGTTCTGACTAGCCGACTCTCATGAATCCCCCACCCCAAAGCAAACACTTTCACATGTACTCAGTTCTTCTCAGATACTCTTCGATGTCGCTGTACACACAATCGTATTAGGCTGCGTATGTGATGCCACGCAGTGATGTCTTCATCAGTTGTTGACTTCGAGGTGGAAACAGTTGCAGTACCAGACAAAGCATCTAATCATACACGAAGGCCTCCGTTTCCTGTAGTGGCAGGCAACTGCATGTACTGGGGACCACAAGCTTATGACTTAGCACCTTCGTACTGCTGTGTTGCCCTCTAGGTGACTACCTCCTACTGCTTCATAGTCTAATAATTAAAGACTCACTATTCAAATCACTAGCAGCACATGAAAGTAGATATGTAACTGAAACAAACACCAATGGCTGTAAACCTAATAAGTACATCCTCATTTAATTTATGTACAGCGAAGGGTATGTGAAATGTTTTTTTGTACGCTGCGTCAGTACCCGTCGTCTAGGGGTGCCGGCACGGTAGCTCAGCTTGTTCGGTCAGATGGTTAGCTGCCCTCTGTAATAAAAAAAACTGAGTTAATCGAGCAACAACGAACATAAACGGATGTCTCGCGACGTCCGCACCGAGCAAATAAAACGAACAAAAACGATCAAAATGAGATTTAAAAAAAAGTGGTAGCGTCTTTGATTCATAATCAAAACGTCTTCGGTCCCGGGTTCGATCCACGCCACTGCCTAAAGTTTGATAAATAATCAGCATTGGCGGCCGAAGACTTTCGGCATAAGAAGTCAGCCTCATTCTGCCAACGGCCATGTCAAAGAGGGCGGAGGAGCGGATAGACATCTGAAGTTCACTGAGGCTTTTTGCAGATGATGCTGTGGTGTATCGAGAGGTTGCAACAATGGAAAATTGTACTGAAATGCAGGACGATCTGCAGCGAATTGACGCATGGTGCACGGAATGGCAATTGAATCTCAATGTAGACAAGTGTAATGTGAGGCGAATACATAGAAAGATAGGTCCCTTACCATTTAGCTACAAAATAGCAGGTCAGCAACTGGAAGCAGTTAATTCCATAAATTATCTGTGAGTACGCATTAGGAGTGATTTAAAATGGAATGATCACATAAAGTTGATCGTCGGTAAAGCAGATGCCAGACTGAGATTCATTGGAAGAATCCTAAGGAAATGCAATCCGACAACAAAGGAAGTAAGTTACAGTACGCTTGTTGGCCCACTGCTTGAATACTGCTCAGCAGTGTGGGATCCGCACCAGATGTGGTTGATGGAGGAGATAGAGAAGATCCAACGGAGAGCACGGCGCTTCGTTACAGGATCATTTAGTAATCGCGAAAGCGTAACGGAGATGATAGATAAACTCCAGTGGAAGACTCTGCAGGAGAGACGCTCAGTAGCTCGGTACGGGCTTTTCTTAAAGTTCCGAGAACATACCTTCACCGAAGAGTGAAGCGGTATATTGCTCCCTCCTACGTATATCTCGCGAAGAGACCATAAGGATAAAGTCAGAGAGATTAGAGTCCACACAGAAGCATACCGACAATCCTTCTTTCCACGTACAATACGAGACTGGAATAGAAGGGAGAACCGATAGAGGTACTCAGGGTACCCTCCGCCACACACCGTCAGGTGGCTTGCGGAGTATGGATGTAGATGTAGATAGATGTAGAGGTTCAGGGCACTCTCTTGACCTAGGGGTGGGAAATTGCCCATAAAGGCGGAAGAATCAGCAATGATCAACGACATGAGGGTGCAGAAGGCAGTGGAAACCACTGCATTAAAGACACGTAACGTGCATCCACAGGACATGTGGCCTGTAGTTGAAGAAGTGTCATGATGATCTCTCCATTGGCAAAAGATTCCGGAATAGTCCCCCATTCGGATCTCCGGGAGGCGACTGCCAAGGGGGAGGTTACCATGAGAAAAAGATTGAATAATCAACGAAAGGATAATGTTATACGAGTCGGGGCGTGGAATGTCAGAAGCTTGAACGTGGTAGGGAAACTAGAAAATCTGAAAAGGGAAATGCAAAGGCTCAATCTAGATATAGTAGGGGTCAGTGAAGTGAAGTGGAAGGAAGACAAGGATTTCTGGTCAGATGAGTATCGGGTAATATCAACAGCAGCAGAAAATGGTGTAATAGGTGTAGGATTTGTTATGAATAGGAAGGTAAGTCAGAGGGTGTGTTATTGTGAACAGTTCAGTGACCGGTTTGTTCTAACCAGAACCGACAGCAGACCAACACCGACTACGATAGTTCAGGTATACATGCCGACGTCGCAGGCAGAAGATGAACAGATAGAGAAAGTGTATGAGGACATTGAAAGGGTAATGCAGTATGTAAAGGGGGACGAAAATCTAATAGTCATGGGTGACTGGAATGCAGTTGTAGCGGAAGGAGTAGAAGAAAAGGTTACAGGAGAATATGGGTTTGGGACAAGGAATGAAAGAGGAGAAAGACTAATTGAGTTCTGTAACAAGTTTCAGCTAGTAATAGCGAATACCCTGTTCAAGAATCACAAGAGGAGGAGGTATACTTGGAAAAGGCCGGGAGATAAGGGAAGATTTCAATTAGATTACATCATGGTCAGACAGAGATTCCGAAATCAGATACTGGATTGTAAGGCGTACCCAGGAGCAGATATAGACGCAGATCACAATATAGTAGTGATGAAGAGTAGGCTTAAGTTCAAGACATTAGTCAGGAAGAATCAATACGCTAAGAATTGGGATACGGAAGTTCTAAGGAATGACGAGATACGTTTGAAGTTCTCTAACGCTATAGATACAGCAATAAGGAATAGCGCAGTAGGCAGCACAGTTGAAGAGGAATGGACATCTCTAAAAAATAGGTGGAAACAATACATTGAAAGTCCCTATGAGGGTGAAGATTTGTCTGATGTGATAGAAGAAGAAACAGGAGTCGATTTAGAAGGGATAGGGGATCCAGTATTAGAATCGGAATTTAAAAGAGCTTTGGAGGGCTTACGGCCAAATAAGGCAGAAGGGATAGATAACATTCCATCAGAATTTCTAAAATCATTAGGGGAAGTGGCAACAAAACGACTGTTCACGTTGGTGTGTAGAATATATGAGTCTGGCGACATACCATCTGACTTTCGGAAAAGCATCATCCACACAATTCCGAAGACGGAAAGAGCTGACAAGTGCGAGAATTATCGCACAATCAGTTTGACAGCTCATGCATCGAAGCTGCTTACAAAAATAATATACAGAAGAATGGAAAAGAAAATTGAGAATGCGCTAGGTGACGATCAGTTTGGCTTTAGGAAAAGTAAAGGCACGAGAGAGGCAATTCTGACGTTGCGGCTAATAATGGAAGCAAGGCTAAAGAAAAATCAAGACACGGTCATAGGATTTGTCGACCTGGAAAAAGCATTCGACAATATAAAATGGTGCAAGCTGTTCAAGTTTCTGAAAAAAGTAGGAGTAAGCTATAGGGAGAGACGGGTCATATAGAATATGTACAACAACCAAGAGGGAATAATAAGAGTGGACGATCAAGAACGAAGTGCTCGTATTAAGAAGGGAGTAATATTTGCCTTTCTCCCCTACTCTTCAATCTGTACATCGAGGAAGCAATGATGGAAATAAAAGAAAGGTTCAGGAGTGGGATTAAAATACAAGGTGAAAGGATATCAATGATACGATTCGCTGATGACATTGCTATCCTGAGTGAAAGTGAAGAAGAATTAAATGATCTGCTGAACGGAATGAACAGTATAATGAGTACACAGTATGGTTTGAGAGTTAATCGGAGAAAGACGAAGGTAATGAGAAGTAGTAGAAATGAGAACAGCGAGAAACTTAACATCAGGATTGATGGTCACGAAGTCAATGAAGTTAAGGAATTCTGCTACCTAGGCAGTAAAATAACCAATGACGGACAGAGCAAGGAGGACATCAAAAGCAGACTCGCTATGGCAAAAAAGGCATTTCTGACCAAGAGAAGTCTACTAATATCATATACCGGCCTTAAGTTAAGGAAGAAATTTCTGAGGATATACGTCTGGAGTACAGCATTGTATGGTAGTGAAACATGGACTGTGGGAAAACCGGAACAGAAGAGAATCGAAGCATTTGAGATGTGGTGCTATAGATGAATGTTGAAAATTAGGTGGACTGATAAGGTAAGGTATGAGGAGGTTCTACGCAGAATCGGAGAGTTAAGGAATATGTGGAAAACACTGATAAGGGGAAGGGACAGGATGATGGGACATCTGCTAAGACATGAGGGAATGACTTCCATGGTACTAGAGGGAGCTGTAGAGGGCAAAAACTGTAGAGGAAGACAGAGATTGGAATACGTCAAGCAAATAATTGAGGACGTAGGTTGCAAGTGCTACTCTGAGATGAAGAGGCTAGCACAAAAAAGGAATTCGTGGCGGGCCGCATGAAACCAGTCAGCAGACTGATGACAAAAAAACAAAGGCTGCGTCTGTTGGATTACTGTGGGAAAGGAAGGACCGCACAGGTAGAACCACGAACAAGTCCTACAGCTGTTCCTTGCTGAAAGGCAGAGTCGTGGCCAGGTACAAACTAAACGGACGGGCGGCTGTCAGATAAGGTGTCCCACTGAAACTTCCTGGCAGATTAAAACTGTGTGCCTGACCGAGACCCGAACTCGGGCCGCCACACAGTTTTAATGTGCCAGGAAGCTTATCAGCACGCACTCCGCTGCAGAGTGAAAATCTCATTCTGGAAGGTGTCCCGCTTTCCGACTAAACCTTTACAGAGGGCAGGAGACAGCAATTGGCAGGCTATAAGCTTCCAGCGTGAAAAGCCGCGGAGAGAACGTCTTCTGGAAATATAGACACCTGCAAGCGGATGCGAAACATGAGGCACTCAGAACGAGAGGAATCTGATGGCCCCAAAGGACGTCAGCAGTAATGCATGTTTAAATTTCGTAAGAGAGTCCTAGACTGGTTCACCGAAATTACTTCTATAGTGCAGCCACTGTCACTGTCCGAAATGTGAAAATACCCTCCTGGTGTCTAATTATTATTTTAACAGGAGGTACTCAATTAGTCATATATAAGATTATGCAACTGTTGGGCAATATACTGCCACTGGGACCTAGAGCGTACTGAGTAGCGTTGACCTTGTGTCAAGGTAACAAAGCGGCAGTCGTAAAGGGACGGCAGAGAATGAGTGGCTGCGTCTCGGACGAAGAGCTCGCTGATCACGGTAGAATATGCCTTTTTAGGAAAATAAACTCTTTAGAGTTTGTTAAATGTAACTGTCATTGCTTAGGTGCGAACGCGAGTGTAAGACGTTGTGATCTGCAATACAACGCAGATATATGGTAAGTGATCGTGTTAATGTGTTTTACAAACCACAACAAAGATAATTACTAGAAATAAAAATGGTGTTTCTTCAGAAGACATGCTTGTTATTTGTCGACAAACTCCTGTCAGATTTCACGTTATTCTACACCGTTACAGCCATTCATCCAGGTCCTGAGTCTGGCGAATCCACGACCAGAGCTTCTACTGTGCAGAGGGGAGATCGTCATCTGAAAGATGCAGCTCAGTTTACTTCAGGTACCTATAGCGAGATACGACGGATGTGTGTGTCTCCACCAGCCATCTTGCCCAGTTAAGATGTTCTATCATCGATAGGTTCTATGGCCCGTCTTGCTAGCTTGAGGGCAATGTTCAAAGTGGGAGAGAATTTCTGATTTTTGTTTCGCTTTAACAGAGACGTGTATTGGTTAATAACGCTAAATTCCTTTGGAGAAGGGAGATTGCTGCTGCTGTTATAAAATTATTGATGGCTCAGAACTGGGAAGGTCTGCAGTGACTGACTAACGAGAACCCAGTGGTGACAGAACCAGCAAGAATCGCGAAGGAGCGCAGATGGACACTCCGTCTTGGACCGTCAGAGAGAGAAACATCTTTGCTTTACAACTAACTCGTCCGAGAGCTGATCATAGATGTTGGAGCTGAACATCTATATCTACATGACTACTCTGCAATTCACATATAAGTGCTTGGCAGAGGGTTCATCGAACCACAATCATACAATCTCTCTACCATTCCACTCCCTAACAGCGAGCGGGAAAAACGAACACCTAAACCTTTCTGTTCGAGCTCTGATTTCTCTTGTTTTATTTTCATGATCATTCCTACCTATGTAGATTAGGCTCAAAAAATTATTTTCGCATTCGGAAGAGAAAGTTGGTGACTGAAATTTCGTAAAAAGATCTCGCCGCGACGAAAAACGTCTTTGCTGCAATAACTTCCATCTCAATTCGCGTATCATATCTGCCACACTCTCTCCCCTATTACGTGATAATACAAAACGAGCAGCCCTTTTTTGCACCCTTTCGATGTCCTCCGTCAATCCTACCTGGTAAGGATCTCACACCGCGCAGCAATATTCTAACAGAGGACGAACGAGTGTAGTGTAAGCTGTCTCTTTACTGGACTTGTTGCACCTTCTAAGTGTCCTGCCAATGAAACGCAACCTTTGGCTCGCCTTCCCCACAATATTATCTATGTGGTCTTTCCAACTGAATTTGTTCTTAATTTTAACATCCAGGTACTTAGTTGAATTGACAGCCTTCAGAATTGTACTATTTATCGAGTAATCAAATTCCAACGGATTTCTTTTGGAACTCATGTGGATTACATCACACTTTACGTTATTTAGTGTCAACTGCCACCTGCCGCACCAAACAGCAATCTTTTCTCAATCGATTTGCAACTGATACTGGTCTTCGGATGACCTTACTATACGGTAAATTACAGTATCATCTGCGAACAACCTAAGAGAACTGCTCAGATTGTCACCCAAGTCATTTATATAGATCAGGAACAGCAGAGGTAGCAGGACGCTTCCCTGGGGAACACCTGATATCACTTCAGTTTTACCCGATGATTTGCTGTCTATTACTACGAACTGCGACCTTCCTGACAGGGAATCACGAATCCAGTCGCACAACTGAGACGATACCACATAGGCCCGCAGCTTGATTAGAAGTCGCTTGTGAGGAACGGTGTCGAAAGCTTTCCGGAAATCTAGAAATACGGAATCAACTTGAGATCCCCTGTCGATAGCGGCCATTACTTCATGCGAATAAAGAGCTAGCTGCGTTGCACAAGAGCGATGTTTTCTGAAACCATGCTGATTACGTATCAATAGATCGTTTCCTTCGAGGTGATTCATAATGTTTGAATACAGTATATGCTCCAAAATCCTACTGCAAACCGACGTCAATGATATAGGTCTGTAGTTAGATGGATTATTCCTACTACCCTTCTTAAACACTGGTGCGACCTGCGCAATTTACCAATCTGTAGGTACAGATCTATCGATGAACGAGCGGTTGTATATGAGTGTTAAGTAGGAGCTATTGTATCAGCGTAATCTGAAAGGAACCTAATCGGTATACAATCTGGACCTGAAGACTTGCCTGTATCAAGCGATTTGAGTTGCTTCGCAACCCCTAAGGTATCTACTTCTAAGAAACTCATGCTAGCAGCTGTTCGTATTTCAAATTCTGGAATATTCCATTCGTCTTCCCTGGTGAAGGAATTTCGGAAAACTGCGTTCAACAACTCTGCTTTAGAGACACAGTCGTCGGTAACAGTACCATCGGCACTGCTCAGCGAAGGTATTGACTGCGTGTTGCCGCTTCTGTACTTTACATACCATCAGAATTTCTTCGGATTTTCTACAAAATTTCGAGACAATGTTTCGTTGTGGAACCTATTAAAGGCATCTCGCATTAAAGTCCGTGCCAAATTTCGCGCGTCTGTAAATTTTAGCTAATCTTCGGGATTTCGTGTTTTTCTGAACTTCGCATGCTTTTTCCGTTGCCTCTGCAACAGCGTTCGGACCTGTTTTGTGTACCACGGGGGATCCGTTCCATCTCTTACCAATTTATGAGGTAAGAATCTCTCAATTGCTGTTGCTACTATATCTTTGAATTTGAACCACATCTCGTCTACATTTGCATAGTCAGTTCGGAAAGAATGGAGATTGTCTCTTAGGAAGGCTTCTAGTGACACTTTATCCCGTTTTTTAAATAAAATTATTTTGCATTTGTTTCTGGCGAATTTGGAAGAAACGGTATTGAGCCTAGCTACAACGACCTTGCGATAACTAATCCCTGTATAAGTCATGATGCTCTCTGTCAGCTCTGGATTGTTTGTGGCTAAGAGGTCAAGTGTGTTTTCGCAACCATTTACAATTCGCGCGGGTTCATGGAATTACTGCTCGAAATAATTTTCGGAGAAAGCATTTAGGACAAACTCGGAAGATGTTTTCTGCCTACCACCGGTTTTGAACAAGTACTTTTGCCAACATACCGAGGGTAGGTTGAAGACCCCACCAACTATAACCGTATGGGTGGGATATTTATTTGTTACGAGACTGAAATTTTCTCTGAACTGTTCCGCAACTATATCATCGGAGTCTGGGGGTCGGTAGAAGGAGCCAATTATTAACTTAGTTCGGCTGTTAAGTATAACCTCCACCCATACCATTTCGCACGGAGTATCTACTTCGACTTCACTACAAGATAAACCACTACTGACAGACACAAACACTCCGCCACCAATTCTGCCTAATCTATCTTTCCTGAACACCGCCTGAGACTTCGTAAAAATTTCTGCAGAACGTATTTCAGGCTTTAGCCAGCTTTCTGAACCTATAACGATTTCAGCGTCTGTGCTTTCTATTAGCGCTGGAAGCTCAGGGACTTTCCCAGCACAGCTACAACAATTTACAGCTACAATTCCGACTGTTCCTTGATCCAAGCACGTCCTGTAATTGCCAAGCACCCTTTGACATTGCAGCCCATCCCGCACTTTCCCGAGGCCTTCTAACCTAAAAAACCGCCCAGTCCACGCCACACAGCCTTCGCTACCCGTGTAGCCGCCAGCTGAGTGTAGTGAACTCCTGGCCTATTCAGCGGAGCCAGAAACCCCACCATCCTATGGCGCAAGTCAATGAATCTGTAGCCAATACGGTCGCAAAATCGTCTGAGCCTCTGATTCAGACCCTCCACCCGGCTCTGCACCAAAGGTCCGCCGTAGGTTCTGTCGACGATGCTGCAGATGGTGAGCTCTGCCTTCATCTCGTAAGCAAGACCGGCAGCCTTCACCAAATCAGATAGCCGCTGGAATCCAGAGAGAATTTCCTCAGATCCAAAGCGACACATGTCATTAGTGCCGACATGTACCACCACCTGCAGCTGGCTGTACCCTGTGCTCTTCATGGCATCCGGAAGGACCCTTTCCACATCATGAATGACTCTACCCGGAATGCACACGGAGTGCAAACTGGGTTTCTTCCCCTCCTTAGGCGCCATATCCCTAAGGAGCCCCCTTACGCGCCTAACATTGGAGCTCCCAACTACCAACAAGCCCCCCGTCCGCGATTGCCCGGACACGTAACTCTCAGTTACCACTGCAGCCATCCTCTGCGCCTGCGTTTCAGAACGATTGCAAGCGTGAGACATTTTTGCTTTAGCCCCTGACGAGAGGACCGAGAAGTTGTTTCTTTCGATTTAAAGGTTTGCTTTTCTGAATTAATTCACACAGTCAACCAGTTGAATTTAACATGTGGTTAGGCTAGGGAACTAGGGCTCATACTAATTGTCTGAGTCTCGCCTTTGGTCTGTTAACTAATTCAGCAGTCAATGGTGGTTTTTACAGAGACAGTTAACTGTATCATTTCATTTTCAATTCCACTTATCTGTGCCAAGATGTTATAGTGTATATTTTACAGTTCATTTAAACCATTGTGCATTTAATAACTATTAATACTGCGTTTTCAGTGACTGAAACAACGTAACGTATCTTAGTAATAAACAGGATTTTATTTTTTATCTTTAGTTTTATTCTGTAGGAATGTATATGTGTGCTATGGCACCAAAATTTGAAGTGTAATTCGGACACCCCTGTTAAAATTCAGATGTTCATTAGTTTCCGTTGTACGACTTTGTCTAATGTTTAACAAGATCTTACGGGGAGCGGTCAGTTCACTGTATAGGTCACTGGGTTCAAATCTTAGAATCACAGCTGTGTGCTAAATGGTCGACTGTAGTCTCGCACGTGCTCTAAATATTATTCCTCTAAAGCAAATCTCGGCTCCTGAGTTACAGCTTTTGCTGTCAGAGACGAGTGCTCCGCTCGCAACTCGTTCTGACAGCATATAATAAAACACCTCAACCACAATGTGAGACAAGTGCAGGACAGCCTTTAACCCGTCCTGAACTCTGTCTTTTCTTCTTCTTCTTTTGTGCCTATGCCGTTCGGATGTTGGTGACCATGTTGGCTATTCTTCTCTTTACACTAGTAACACGGAATAGTTTTGTTGAAGACATACTGAACCAGCACCTAAAGTTGTCAAACCAAGATATCCATCTTCTTCCAGGATCTCTTTTGCTGTAGATTTTCCCTTAAGTATTTTTCATATCAAATCACATATATTTATATTACCCATGACATGTCCTAGGTATTGCCACTACTTTCATTGATTTAGGTGTTGTGTTCAGTCTTCTCAAAATTTCTACTTTTGGCACTCTTTGGATTCAAGGTTTTCTCAGGATCAGCCTGTAAAGCCCAATTCAAATGCCTCCAGCTTCTTCTCCGTGTTTTTATTTAAGGTCCATGTCTCTGTCTCATATAGGAAGATAGAACATAGATAGCAGTGCAAAAGTTCGATTTTTGTTCTTAGAATTAGTTTATGGCTTTCCCGATTTGATCTTGATTTCTTGTGAGTTACCACAAGTTTCATTAATTATGATTCCAAGATATGTGTACTGTTTTACCATTTCTATAGTTCTTTGGTGTACGACTACGTTCACTCCTGTAATATTTTTCTTACTGCGGCCGTAGATTTTGCCTTTGTGGTGTTTATTACAAGCCCATACTGACAGCTGGCTGCCGGCCGGAGTGGCCGAGCGGTTCTAGGTGCTACACTCTGGAACCGCAAGACCGCTACGGTCGCAAGTTCGAATTCTGCCTTGGGCATGGATGTGTGTGATGTCCTTCGGTTAGTTAGGTTTAAGTAGTTCTAAGTTCTAGGGGACTGATGAGCTCAGAAGTTATGTCCCATAGTGCTCAGAGACATTTGAACCAATTTGACAGCTGGCTCTTACAATTCTATCCACTAATAATAATAAGGCTCAAATAGTGTCATCAAATACAATAGTATCACAAGCATATCGAATGATGTTTAATCCCGTTCCACTTGCCGAAATTACTTCTTCTACTTCTTCCAGGGCTTCTCTAAATACGAATACTGAGTATATATTAAATAGCATGGGTGATAAGGTCCACCCCTGTCTTATTCTCTTTAGAATTTGATTGCTTCAGTGTCTTGTCCATAGATAAGCAACACTGCTTGTTTGATTCCAGTACACGTTCTTGATGATTCGCAGATCTCTTTCCTACATTCCAATATTTCTCACACTCTCTATCAATCTGTCGCGTTTTACGCTATTAAAAGCCTTCTAGTAATATATTAGGGAAGTAAATACCTTTCATTTACATCTCTATATCTCTGAAACAATACTTGTACACTGAACGATGCTTCTATCTTACCCACGGTATTGAAAAACGCAAACCGATTAGTGCTATCTGTTCCTCAGGTAATGCATATATTCTTTTGTGTATCATCATCAAAAACCATTTCAAGATATGGATCATTAAGCTTATCATACGATAGTCTCCGCATTTTTCTTGGCTTTTTGGGCACAGTAATGAACTCTGATCTCAGCCTCTCCAGTGGAATGTTTCCAGATACATAAATTTGTTTAAAAATTAGGGTTAAGCATTTTACATGATTTTCATCCATCAATTTTAAGAACTCTCCTTCTGCTTTATCTGGTCCCACAGCATCTGATTAATAGAAGTTTGAATCTCTACTTCTAATATATCTGTACCACCTATTTCATTCATTCATACTTGAATTACAAGCACATCTATTGTCAAGAATTAAATTTTCAGTATATTTTTTCCATGTATTTTTCTTGTCTTCTGATTCCACCATCAAGTTCCCTTCTTCATCCACTTGTTTTCCACTGATGCTCTTTTGGTATTTCCCAGTTATTTCTTTGACTTTCTTGTGTACATATTTGGTTTGATAAAACTCAATTTCCTGGCGTTTCTCTATTTTTTCATTTTCTTTCGCCTCCCTTAGTTTTCTTCTGAGGTCCATATTTATCTTCCTTTATTTAATCTCCTTTTTCAACCGAAACCGGCCGAGGAAAAATGCTTTGCATTAATTATTGAACGTTCCTCGTACTACGAGACAATGCCAAGCTGCGCCTGAGTTGAAGCACATCAATGGTACTGTCCAAATCAAATAGGATAATTGTTCTGGCGTGACCACAGGCGCCGAAACGATGACGAAAAACGCAAGATCAGAGAAGGCGGTGACGAAACGTCAGCCAGTAGCCAACAGACAAGGAGCGCGCAGCGCTAGGAGCGACCTCCGCAACAAGTGAATATACGCACCGCTCCTACCAACCTCGGCCGGACATTAGCGCTCAGATCGGCTCGGTATACGGACATTAATGCTCGGATCGGACTCAGCATCGCGGAAATTATTTATCAGTGACCTGTGCAAAACTTTTCAAGAATGTTTTGTATAGCCAGGACTTTGTCTATAGCGAAGAAACATTTACTGTTTGCATGTCACCCATCGTTAGCGACTGCTACTTGTGAAACTCCACAATTAAGTATTGTCAACTTGCTTTATAGAAATAAAACTACTGATGTTGTTTGCTTGAAATTTTGTATAGCATTCTGATAACGCAACATCCTTTATGCCTATAAAGGACGAGTGGGCAAAAGCCAACAAAAATAAAGATTGTTTTTTGGCTGTCGATTGTTTCTCAGCAGTCAGCTACAACATACTCCTGTCTTCCTATCTCTCATACGAACCACGGACACCACAAGTTGAGGACCAACACCTGCTGACAACCACTTAGGCGGCTCCTACCATTCCGACCTGCTGCACCTGATAATTCCGGAATTTTAGGAGTATCTCGGTACACACACCATATCATGGCACGAAAAGTGACACAAGTCAAAAAAAGGCAATTTTTAATTTTTGTCACTGAAAAATGCGTCTGAAGTGCCACAACTTGTAAGAAAGACGACACATCTCTTTCTCGCAATTTATCCACTTCAGGGCAGTTGTATCTGTTTTTTTGTAGGCTATTTCATGATTTGCCACGGCAAGAGCAAAGCCACTTCAGCGTTACTACTGACAGGTGAACATGGACCATTCAAGAAGGGCGGCACATTCTGAGTTGTAGAACTTTTCATATACACTCCTGGAAATGGGAAAAAGAACACATTGACACCGGTGTGTCAGACCCACCATACTTGCTCCGGACACTGCGAGAGGGGTGTACAAGCAATAATCACACGCACGGCACAGCGGACACACCAGGAACCGCGGTGTTGGCCGTCGAATGGCGCTAGCTGCGCAGCATTTGTGCACCGCCGCCGTCAGTGTCAGCCAGTTTGTCGTGGCATACGGAGCTCCATCGCAGTCTTTAACACTGGTAGCATGCCGCGACAGCGTGGACGTGAACCGTATGTGCAGTTGACGGACTTTGAGCGAGGGCGTATAGTGGGCATGCGGGAGGCCGGCTGGATGTACCGCTGAATTGCTCAACACGTGGGGCGTGAGGTCTCCACAGTACATCGATGTTGTCGCCAGTGGTCGGCGGAAGGTGCACTTGCCCGTCGACCTGGGACCGGACCGCAGCCACCCACGGATGCACGCCAAGACCATAGGATCCTACGCAGTGCCGTAGGGGACCGCACCGCCACTTCCCACCAAATTAGGGACACTGTTGCTCCTGGGGTATCGGCGAGGACCATTCGCAACCGTCTCCATGAAGCTGGGCTACGGTCCCGCACACCGTTAGGCCGTCTTCCGCTCACGCCCCAACATCGTGCAGCCCGCCTCCAGTGGTGTCGCGACAGGCGTGAAGGGAGGGACGAATGGAGACGTGTCGCCTTCAGCGATGAGAGTCGCTTCTGCCTTGGTGCCAATGATGGTCGTATGCGTGTTTGGCGCCGTGCAGGTGAGCGCCACAATCAGGACTGCATACGACCGAGGCAGACAGGGCCAACACCCGGCATCATGGTGTGGGGAGCGATCACCTCTGGTAATCGTCGAGGGGACACTGAATAGTGCACGGTACATCCAAACTGTCATCGAACCCATCGTTCTACCATTCCTAGACCGGCAAGGGAACTTGCTGTTCCAACAGGACAATGCACGTCCGCATGTATCCCGTGCCACCCAACGTGCTCTAGAAGGTGTAAGTCAACTACCCTGGCCAGCAAGATCTCCGGATCTGTCCCCTAATGAGCATGTTTGGGACTGGATGAAGCGTCGTCTCACGCGGTCTGCACGTCCAGCACGAACGCTGGTCCAACTGAGGCGCCAGGTGGAAATGGCATGGCAAGCCGTTCCACAGGACTACATCCAGCATCTCTACGATCGTCTCCATGGGAGAATAGCAGCCTGCCTTGCTGCGAAAGGTGGATATACACTGTACTAGTGCCGACATTGTGCATGCTCTGTTGCCTGTGTCTATGTGCCTGTGGTTCTGTCAGTGTGATCATGTGATGTATCTGACCCCAGGAATGTGCCAATAAAGTTTCCCCTTCCTGGGACAATGAATTCACGGTGTTCTTATTTCAATTTCCAGGAGTGTATAACGTAAGTTTATTGTAATTTCTAATATCACTTTTACATTGCCTGTGTTTATTCAGTTTCTGTATGTGCCATTACAGTATCCAGACATTGTTTTGACGATCCTAGCGGTTGTAAGTAGGGTAACTTTGGGTAATAACAACGTGCACGTTTTAAGGCCAAGTGGATTTTAAATTTGTAAGTGTTCCGACGGTGGTAGTACTGCGTAAGTAACGAATAACAAAGAGGGGACCTCCATTGCATGCTTGTAGCGTCCTTGAAGCAATATCAACCTCAGTGTGAGCTGGACAGCTGTCAGTGTGTGGTCGAGAGCTAAAATAAATAAATAAATAAATAAATAAAATTAGAATTTGTGGTAAGGTCTTAAGGGACCATTCTGCTAAGGTCTCCGGTCCCTAAGCTTACGCAATACTTAATCTAATTTAAACGAACTTACGCTAAGGACAATACACATAACCGTGCCCGAGGGAGGACTCGAACCTCCGACGGGGCAAGCATCGCAGACCATGACAAGTCGCCTCAGACAGCATTGTTACCCCGCGCGGCGTGTGCTGAAAGTTTACTTCGTACTGAAACTGAATATTTATTGTGAATTAATTGAGGTACGTGTAAATTGCCAACATCATTCTCATGTAATTTTCGGATTACTGTGTGATAAAAACATTTTTCTTGTATTAAAGCAGATAAATAGATTTTTTAAATATTAAAATATTTTTTAGTGTGTTTCATAAAAACTTCAATAAGACACCAGCAGGTAATAAAGCCCTTTCTGTATTTCTCTCATCCACGCGATACTATGGTTAAGCCCTGTCAAAATCTTCTTGCAAAGTGAACTACTGAGGACCTATAAAAGGCCGCTGAAGCACTTAGATCAGGAATTACTGTTTCGGGGGTTTCCAATGCATTTAACATCCGGTGAAGAACACTTCCAGACTTAATAAACAAGGATAAATGGAAGACGCCAACTAGGAAACTCGGCCATAAGTCTTTGCTGAATCCCAATATTAAAAAATAACTTACGAAAGAGTTGTTAGGCTGCAGCAAACTGGTTTTGGTGTCACCAAAAATCTTCTATGTTAGAAGACAGCTGAAATTAGCACATTCTTGGAAATGAAAACGCCTTTTCCGGGCGGTCATGTAGGAAGATATTGGTTTCAAGGATTTCTAAAGCGTAATCTGGATATTGTTCTTGGGAAGGGTGCAAATTAAAATCATGGGAGGCTTATGCGATTTAACATGCAGACAGTGTAGCACGTCTTTGATCTTTTGGCTTCTGTGTATGACCAAACTAAACTGTTTCCACATCAAATTTATGATGAGGCTGAAACTGGTTTTCAGTCAGCTTTAAGTGATACCGACAAAGTTCTTGCTGGAAAGCGCGTAAAAGAGTACATGTGGCAACACATGGAGAACAAGCAGAAACAATTATGGTTGTTACTTATTTCAAAACTGCTAGTACGTGGATTCCATTCAGGGGCTTTCACAAAGGCGTCATGCAAAAAAAGGAGTTCAGAGATGACTTCCCAACAGGCTATTCGTTTGCTATGACATCGAAAGATTATATAAATGGAGAGGTTTTCTGCTATTTTCTGACACGTTTACCCAGTACCGGTTTCTGGAACTGTTTACTTATAGGTCAGAAGGATGTCAGTGTACTGGATGTAGAAGAAAAACTTGGTATCAAGATACTCTGCCTTTCCGGCGATTGAAATCACGATCTCCAGCCCCTGGAAAAGCCCCTGGACATGAGGTTTTTTTTTATTTAAAAAAAAAAACCTCTTGAAGTCAACTGGAATGAGGATGTTTCAAAATCAGGACGATCACTTGAGAAGCTACAATTTCCAACACTATTTCCTGAGCCGCAACTCTTTCTAATGCTAGTTTTGTGTTTACAGTAACTGGAATTCTTCCATTCAATAATTTTTTTCCCCATAGACTTTACTTGCACCGAGTTCTGAGTCTGAGAGACCGACTGCAAAACGCTTGTCACCTCTATGAGAGAAGACTCCTGAGAAATCACCAGTTCAGAAACTAATGGAACAAAAATCAAATGGCTCTAAGCTCTATGGGACTTAACATCTGGGGTCATCAGTCCCCTAGACTTAGGACTACTTAAACCTATCTAACCAAAGGACATCACACACATTCAAGCGCGAGGCACGTTTCGAACCTTCTACCGTAGCAGCAGCGCGGTTCCGGACTGAAGTGTCTAGAACCGCTAGGCCACAGCGGCCGGCAGCTAATGGTAACAAGAATAGGAAAGGTACCAACAAAAGGTCACTTAGTGCCAGAGAAACAGATGCCAATAGAGATTTGTTTAATACTGATTCATCAGCAGCTTCTACATCGGTTCTTGCAAGTACTGGCAAGAAAATCTCTATTAAAGCACACTCCAAGTCACGTAATAAGGATCTCTGCTGAGATGACTGTGGTTACTTCTACGATGAAACCAACAAGAAGGATTGAATTCTGTGCACACCATGTAAAACGTGGCATTATGAAACACTTATGCTCTCCCTGAAACTCTGAAGAACCTCCGGTTTAGTCAGTTTATCCAGGTCCGATCTCCTTAAATTCCCACCTTTTTGCAGTTTTTTCAGTTTTAATCTACAGTCATAACTAATAGATTGTGGTCAGAGTCCACATCTGCCCCTGGAAATGTCTTACAATTTAAAACCTGGTTCCTAAATCTCTGTCTTACCATTATATAATCTATCTGAAACCAGTCAGTATCTCCAGGTTTCTTCCATATATACAACCTTCTTTTATGATTCTTGAACCAAGTGTTAGCTATGATTAAGTTGTGCGCTGTGCAAAATTCTACCACGTGGCTTCCTCTTTCATTTCTTAACCCCAATCCATATTCACCTACTACGTTTCCTTCTCTCCCTTTTCCTACTGCCGGATTCCAGTCACCCATGACTATTAAATTTTCGTCTCCCTTCACTATCTGAATAATTTGTTTTATTTCATCATACATTTCTTCAATTTCTTCGTCATCTGCAGAGCTAGTTGGCATATAAACTTGTACTACTGTAATAGGCGTGGGCTTCGTATCAATCTTGGCCATAATAATGCGTTCACTGTGCTGTTTGTAGTAGCTTACCCGCATTCTTTTTTTTTTCCTGTTCATTATTAAACCTACTCCTGCATTGCCCCTATTTGATTTTGTGTTTATAATCCTGTAGTCACCTGACCAGATATCTTATTCCTCGTGCCACTGAACTTTATTAATTCCCGCTATATCTAACTTTAACCTATCCATTTCCCTTTTTAAATTTAACCTACCTGCCCGATTAAGGGATCTGACATTCCACGCTCCGAAACGTAGAACGCCAGTTTTTATCTCCTGATAAAGACATCCTCTTGAGTAGTACCCGTCCGGAGATCCGAATGAGGGACTATTTTACCTCCGGATTATTTTACCCAAGAGGACGCCATCATCATTTAACCATACAGTAAAGCACTAGGCCCTCGGGAAAAATTACGGCCGTAGTTTCCCCTTGCTTTCAGCCGTTCACTGTACCAGCACAGCAAGGCCGTTTTGGTTAGTGTTACAAGGCCAGATGAGTAAATCATCCAGACTGTGGCCCCTGCAACTACTGAAAAGGCTGCTGCCCCTCTTCAGGAACCACACGTTTGTCTGGCCTCTCAACATATACCCCTCCGTTGTGGTTGCACCTACAGTACGGCTATCTGTAACGCTGAGGCACGCAAGCCTCTCCGCCAACGGCAAGGTCCATGGTTCATGGGGGGGAAAGAAAGCGTATGGAAAGAAAGCGTATATCCTGCGAGTACTGTCTCTCGCTTAGTCATGCAGAATTTATGACTTAGCACCACAATCAAATATGCCAACTCGCAACAAGTGGAATCGAAATTCACTAAACAACTCCCTACGATCGCGTTTAATGCTCGCATTAGCCACGGCATTCACAGCAGACAGCCCAGAACATAGTGAACACTCACTGGCTGTCGGTGCATACCTGACGTAGTGCACAGAAGGAACCTAAACTTGATAGCCATTGTTCGTGATTCCAGCTATGGAGGGTGATAGAGTCGCGACTCTGAAAAATGAAGGAGCTCGCACGGCCATGCTAAGGGCGCTCTAGGTCCTGTCCGAAAGCAGAGCCCTACGTGACGCCGGACGAGTAGTGTCTGCACCGGCGAGACTGTTGTTGCGGTTTGAGGGAAGATCCTGCGAGGGTTGTGCGGTGGCGCTCTCCCAGTTGGTTGCGTCGTGGCTTTCGTTGACCGATATAATGCACGTAGCAGTGGAGTAACCGTGACTACCATGGTGAATGGTCTTCGGATACGGTCTGTTAATAGAGGTGCTGCACGTCGGCGACCAGAAACAGTAGACGGAGTTGTGAGCCACTCCCCGTATTAGTCTCCTGCTGTGGATGCTTCTCCAGATATGTTTGCTAATAAAGAACAAAGCAAAATTTCAGTGCACGGTGAGCGTAACGTTAGGATGCACATAGTTTCCACTGCCGTTAGAATAGCAATCTCATTTGTGCTTTAAAGGTACACATGCGTGTGTGGGCTCTGAAGTTGCTGGAATTAAGTGGGCCTAAGGCTGCTGTTAAATTAAGAACTGGTTGACTTTAGAATAGAAATGACGCTGTTTAAATTTTATTATTTCTTTGTTGTCACAATGCCTTATTCTTATTGTATAGGTCCACTTACTTTAGTGCGTAAATGTTTTATAATTCATTTAAGTTTAAATACTTATGATGCTCGAAGCGAGTTACGAAAGATTACGGATAGCTTGTCGCTCTCTGTTAGCTGGTTATCCCGTGCTAACATTGAGTTTACACGTGTTGTGAGCGTTAAAACAGAACGTACTTTCTGTTAAAAATTTTTCCTTGACCTCCTGATCTTAACCCTTTTAGTGAATACTAAGTTTTATTACTGATCTTTAACTCATCTAATTTAATTTAATTTTTACACGATTGGTTACATAAGTTTCGAGCAGGTTTTGTTTAATTACGTAGAAGGATTGTTTACATGTATAGTTATGTAATATTTTTAATGTATGTGTGGCCTAGGTTTTTTGCCTGTACCCGAAATATGTTATTGTGCTTTGTGAAGGCAACAACTCCGTAGGGGCTGTTTGTTTGTAGGCTATTCTGTTCGTCACGTGCTAAAATGATTGTCATTTGAAATTTTTTTTAACTGTTAAAATTGTTGTTTGTTGGTAATTTACTGTTGAATAAATGTGTATGATTTATGTATGTTTCTCTGGATTTGTGTTCACGGTCTGTCCACGACAGAATTGAGCAAGCTTAAGTTTTTGTCCAGTTGTACTACCAGGACATGACATTATTGTCTTTAGATATGAATGAACAACATTGTCTAGTCAAAAAACGTATGAAACATTTAATGTAATTCTTCAGTACAATCGCAATGGCTCAGTCAACAAGTGAAGTACTGGCCTAGTATTTCACTTCTTGTTGACTGAGCCACTGATATAGTGCTAAATTCCTATGTTAAACGTTTCATACGTTTTTCATTGGCCAATGTTGTTCATTCATATCTAATGGCATGAATGTCAAGAGATGTTGCCACTGTAAAAATAAATAAATAAATAAATAAATCCACTGTGAAGATGGGTGGAGGAACCAGTTGTAAATAAATAATTAACAACGCAACAAGGACAGTTTTCCAGGTATTTTATGTTCTGTTTTCAACGCGCGCAAGTGCGTGAGTGCGTGCGCGTGCGTGCGTGCGTGCGTGCGTGTGTGTGTGTGTGTGTGTATGTGTGTGTGTGTGCGTGTGTGTGTGTGTGTGTGTGTGTGTGTGTGTGTGTGTGTGTATATGTGTGTGTGTGTTTTGGTTGTCTTATTTATTTAGTAGTAAGCTAAGTTGGGGCACTCCATGCTTCCGTGTTAAGAAAACCAAAAGTTCTCGTGATGATAATATTCTGTGCCGCTAACCACACTTGCCCACTGAGACCGTTCTGTTAATTCCAACGGAGGAAATACAGCAAGTTCCTGAACGTCGACCTGCAGCAACGCAGTCGTGTTTGCGCAACCGTATACTTTTGTATGAAAGGACGTTCTCGCTGGCTAATGTTGCTGTAGCCCATTTATAGTCTTTTTACGTTAAGTGCAGAGGTGATGTTGTAGCCACAAAATTGTGAGCTCTCACACAGCGAGCATAGCAGCGGTAATCTCATGAGACATTCACTACTGCTAAGTGCAGTAGCGCACTGACTGCATCTTATCCCACTAAGCTTTCGCTTGCTACTACTCTTCTGTATTCCTTTATAGCGCAATGCACTGAAGCTGGCAAGTGGAAAAAGGTCTTGAGGCTGCTTTGCTCTTATTTTTAAACCCTTTTGATGTATTGCGTTTTGTTATGATTTCATTCTCGTAATGTCTAATAGCTTTTATATGTCGCATAATATGGGCTCGATCCGTGGTAAAAGATAAAATTATTTAGTACTCCGGATCCACTCTGATGTTTTCTCTAGAATAACACATAATTAGGCTAAATGTTCTAGGTCTAGCGCAGTTCAACCACCACTCGACTGGGCTTCTGCATTTAGTAGTGAATCTGACTGGTCTCCTACATAAGGAAATCATGTCTAATTCCCTCTGATTCTCTTGCAATATTCCTCAATAATTCAGACACTGTACGTCACTTCCATATCTTTTGTGGATTGTGTCTTAACGAAGTTCTTTAAGCCCTATAGTCGATGAAGTGCGTCGGATACAATTCGTACTCGTTGTGTTTCTGTTGTATGTAAATATTGCGCCATCGTCTTGCACCTGTGTCTGACACGTATGAGTAAACCATTTGTTGATGATGAAATTCTGTCCAAGTGTCTCTAACAGTCAAATGTGTCACTGTTGTTGAGTCCTAGGTACAAACTACCAAATGGAAACTCGGAATTAATTACAACTTAGAAGATTTATTCTGAAAACAAGATGAAACATAACTCAGCTTAATCAGTCGTGTCCTGGACCGTAGCCAAAGTTGATGTCCCGTAAACACTATCACAGTAACAGCGTCGCGACTGGGAGATGTGCTCCGTGGTGTAGGAGACCCCCCAGACAACTTCCTTTCCGTTGTAGGGTGAAAATTTATTCTGGACCTTATCTATTGATACAGTGCTAGATAATTGTATCTTCTCTAAAAATACTATTGACTTTAAACTTTGCTACCTAGTTCTGTCTAATACGACTTCACACTGCTAGCTGTAGTGAGACGACGCTTCGTCTTCGGAGGTGATTTCGGACTGGGCTAAGCAGCACTCCGCTCTGACGTAAGCAAGCACGCTGCAGGGGTGGAATTCTTGATGGTGTGTCGGCTCCAACGTCCCTCATACGTCATTTCGTCTGGAAACGACTGTACTTACTTGTGGTTCCGCCACTAGGTACCAACTTTGCGACGGTACAGCGTCCTTCGGACGACACTAGGTATCTTACCTCAAATTTAAACATTTACCCATCAATAAATCATCCCGTATAGAGACCGTCTTATTCCTTCCTACTTTGGGTGGTTTCGCTGATATCTTGATCATCTGCACTTCGGAGTAAACTTACGCGGAACGCTCAAAGCCAGTTTCATGCTTGCCTGCCGCCTTCGTGGTGTTGCGTGTTTAACGGCCGGTACTGTCATTAATGAACTGAATAATAGCGGACCTTTTATTATATTACGACCGTGTTATGGAGTGAGATTTGCGAGTGTGGGTGAACGTCAGGAGAGAAATGAGACAGACGGACTGCCCCTGTAGTATCAGCCAGCGGGCCGTGTATCACCGTAATGTTGATGTAGCGCGGGCGTCAAGCACGCAGATGGCGCCCACCACGCGGAAATGGTACACCCGCTGGCCTGGGAAATTCCAGTCTTTTAGGCCGCCGCTCCTAACAGGCACACACAGCAGTTCTTCTCCGCTCGCAACGTGTGGCGGATGAGGAACTGATCTCCATCTTTCCCGGCGCCGTCCCTGGAGTAATTACGGTATAGCGGTCTTCTGACGGGCCCGCCCGTCGCCGCGGAAAGCCGCTTTCTGGTTCAGCTGATAGCTTCTGTGTGTATTCGAGTCTTTTCATTACAAGAATGGATCTACCGCAGCTCCTTACTCTCTCGCAGATAAAAAAAAAAAGGAAAAGCAGAAAGATGTCCAGCTAGAACTGAGAGGACGGCAGTGAGCGGAAAAGCGTAATACGTCAGTGACAGACCTTACTTCGCAATTTAAAATTGCTGTAATATTTGAACTCATGTTTTTGTGACATAGCGCTTTTGAGGAATAACCGTGAATCAATAAATCGGGGAAAAATTTAAAATATGTAGCTTCACCTCTTTCAAGGGTATACTGGAGAGCATTTCTGAGTTTTACAAATTTCTCCCTGAATTTCTGTTAGAAGTTGGCATTAAAATGTAATCGATGAGTGTGTGTGCGTTTATTTCGATAAGTTAGGAACTTGTTTGTTAATTTTAGATGCAGAAATTCGTAGTGTAAAAACTATTTTTTCTCAGGATAATTGTAAAATTGTTTGCAGATGTGTAGAAAAAACATTGTACACAAAATATAGAAATTAACAAAGTAACTTTTTAATCCACACCTGCGTGCGATGACAATGCTATATATGCATTAATAAGTTTTTTTTTTTTTTTAAATATGTCTTTCCCAACTAAGCTGACATGTGAGCGTCAGTACTATCACACCACAGCCACAGCGTGCGGCAAATAAAAGTGCCCCGTGAAACACAGTTACAGCATACAAAGATACACAGCAGTGGAAAGGAAATACAATACTAACCTGACTATAGCAGCTGCTGAAAGTGACCACTGTTCGTCTCTTGGCACTTGCGGGCCCTGGTCAGCAAATTGCTGAAGGCGGATCGAAACTGGACTGCTGGGATTGTTGCAGTCTCATCTGAAATATTCTGCTGCAGTTCTTGAAGACCATGGGTATTTGTTGCGATGCACCTTACACTTCAGAGCTCACCACATGAATTAATGGTGCACTGATAGATCAGGTCACGTGGGATGCCGGCTAGGGTCGCAACTTCTCCTAACAGCTCTGTCAGGCATAAAGATTCTTTAAATGTGCTCGAAGGTTCGGACGGCTGTATCAGCAGTTGCTCCATGCAGTTGAAAGTAACTGCAGGTCTATTCCTTCTCCGTTAATGCTGACACATCATCATCATTCAACAGTTACACTCTCCCGGGTACTGTCATTGAGCCTCTTCTGCTTCGTCCTGTCCAGATATACCTGTTCACCGAGAACATCATCCATTTTCCATTCTCTGCTCACTAGATCAGCCTTGATCAAGTCCTTCCGTCGCGTTCGATGTCTTCCCTGAGGTCTTTCCCCATCCGCCTAACTTTCTAAATTTATTTTGGCTGTTCTAGTTGCCTCCATTATCATCAAATGTCCGTATCATCGAGGTCTAGATGAGCCAATTCAATCTAATAGGGATGTCTTTACTCCCGATGCCTTACTCACCTCCTCATTCCTTAACTTGTCCATCTTTGTTTTCTGGATGGTGGATCTAAGAAATTGTATCCCTGATGCTTGCTGCCTTGATGATCCCCTTTTTGTGAGGGTACATGTTCTGGGATCAGGTCATCCCATAAAAGTGATCTTACGTGTTGGTAGACTTCATATCCTTTTTTCACTCTGTTGGTGATTTCATTTCTGACCAAGTAATCACCGGAAAATACACTTCCAAGGTAAGGAAAACTGTCTACGCCCTCTAGTTGGTGGTCTCTTAGTTTTGCACTTGTTGGTTGATCATCTCTGACTGTCATCACCACTGTCTTGGTCTTGCTGATGTTTAGGTTATATTTCTGGATCTGGGATTTCCATTCATCAAGATTGATCTGTACTTCATCTTTAGTTTCACGCAAAATCACGATGTCATCATCAAAGGCAAATGCCTTTAGTTCACCTTAATTTTCCTAATATTCTTCATTGTACTATCCATAAAAGTGATGAACAGTAGTCGGGACAGAGCACTTCCTTGCTGAACTCCAGTCTTGGTCTCAAACCATGACGATCGTCCTTCCCCCATTTGTACGCTGCCAGTACAGTCTTCGTACAACATCTGAATTTTTTTTTATTAGTCCTTCAGGCACATTCTTTTTCCTCAAGTATTCCCAGATCTTATCTCTTATAACACTATCATAGGCTTCTTTCTAAATCGAGAAATACAATGACCAGGTTCTTGCCTTTCTCCCTACTTTTCCATCAAATATGGTTAAAGGTGCTACAAATGGTTTCAAAAGGTGGGCAATTTAACACGCCGAAGTCAGCGTACGGTGAACGAAGATGAGACCAATGATGCGGCCTGAGAACCTACTGATCATTCAATGGTGTTTCGTGTAAGTTATGTGGATTCTCCGCAACCCAGAACCTGTGATTCTGTTAGTTGACATTACTATTCAGGTTTCAACAGACATAAAGAACAGATCCATGTCCAAACCATTCATTGTTACCTCAGTGAACAGCCACTCACAAAACTGAAGGCGCTTAGGAGCATCAGCTTTTAATGCATGAACAAGAGGCACTCGGTATGGGTAGTGTGTAGGTCCTGGTGGAGTATTCGTCCTCATCATCGACGTGATACGCCGATCTCTTGTAATAGGGGACAGGTTGATTTGATAGGACTCTGAAGCAGAGACTTGAGACCCCATTTTCAGGTATACGGGCACATTTTGGAATGTTTTTTGGGTTGTTCAAAACAGACCTTGCCTGACGCCATTTGGGGACTAGTATAACAGTTTCTGGCAGTTTTACAACATTGAATTTCTCAGCAAACAACTTACCACACCGTTTCAACGACTTATTTGTAACGTAACTTTCCACAACGCACAGCCGCTGCTCCACTGCGAGTACCATCACCACCTTTATGGTGCTCCACTCACACTCACACAGTCTGCACTACGCTCTGAACCGGTGTGGATCACGTGGCCGGCGTACACGTGGTGTGCACGTCACGCGGTGTTGTTGTATGCATACATTCACGTCCAATCGTATCCGCTCGTCTGGGCCAATTTTGTTTGCCCCACCCTGTATTTGACGTCAGCTATTAACTTCAATTGCAAAGTTATCAATCCGCCACATAATAAGGTGTTTATTACCGCCATCTGTGGTTCAGTCGAGATCAGACGTACGATGTAATCTGTGATCGCAGACAATGCTTTTCAGGAGATGGTAACTGCTGTCGCTTGACACGACCACGAGTGTTGTAGTTGTGAGCAGAGCAGTTTGGGAGTTACGCCGAAGCAGTACACTAGCCGCCACTGATAGGACGTTTTCGCTAATGAGTTCTTAAAACAGTTATTCACGCCACACTCGTCTATCGCGTAAGTTTCAATGTGTACGCTATCGGTAACATATGGCGGCACCTGGAATATGGCTGAGCTGCCTGTAGCTAAAAAGTGTTCATAGCTCTTGAGAATCCGTGATAAAACATACAGTTCGTCGTCACTTAAGAGTCATTGTTCTCAGTCTATAATGTCGTTATCCGCTTCCCTAAATTATCAGGACTTGCAGTCAGTTAATTATTAAATACGTGGAGAAACTGTCGTAATGTAGCAGCCCAGCTACGTTCTAATATCTGACATCATATTGTAAATGACCCACACACGAGTAAGCAGCTAACTAAATAACCATAACAATAGAACTGTTTTATAGTTCTAGTAAAAGTTTTACAGAATCTTCAGATTTTCCCATAATGAATTCACATTCAATTGGAGAAGCTGCTTCATTTATTTATTATTTTGAGGTCGTTTTCACTGGTTTGTTAAGGCTTTATGATTTTGACAGAAACTATCATGTTGAATACTACTTGGATGCTCTAGCGCATTTAATCACCCAGTGCCGAGGGCAAATTCAAGCTATCGAAATTATTTACTGTAATCGGCCGTCACATTAGGAAACGCCTTCGGTCATTTCTCATTAGTTCATAAAACATTCCGCACTAAAAGCATCCTACAGCGACGTTCCATTACGCCAATATCTTTACCCAGGCACGTCACCCTTCAACATGTCAGCAGACCTTGTGGACATGAAGTATGCAGTCCTGGCTTTCACTCTGCCTGTCAGTCTAATCGAACTATTTCCTCCTTCCTCACCTGAATCGGCATCCGTTAGAGTAGTTTCAGACGCTCTGCCATTTATATATGATATTGACCCTAACTGATAAAGGTTCTTGCTCTCACTATGTTTTCCATTCGGGCGAGGTCAACGGAATATCTGGAGGGGAAAAGCATATAGAGAAAATCCATATTGGAAAACAATTACGAACTAATGACCAGCTGCGAGTTGCTCAGGCGATACGATGACTCTATTGAGAAATGGCAGTGAACTACATGTTTTTAAACTGTTTTTACTTTGAGCATAGAGCGGTTAACAGGTGGGCGCAGAAGCTGCCTTCGGCAGAAGAAGCGCACACAGAGGTGGAATATATCTGTTGTATAGTTTTTGACAACAATAGCTTCGAAATTGATACAAAATCATACGTGATATGGCGACGTTGGAATTTATCACAGTATTGAGTTCATGACTGAGTGTCGAAGACGGAGCATTACTCGTTGCAGAAATTTTAAGACCTCCAATTAATGTAGGAAACAGCAGCAAGTCGATCCTTGAAAGCCGAATCAATGTCCAGAAATAAATTTCGCCACAGGCATCCTCCAACTGTGAAAAGATTAATTTCTGTGGATAGCAACTCACGCAGACCTGTATTCCCGAGGACTGGTAAAGCTCCTTCCTAAGAAATTTTTGTGCACTCGATTTTCAGGAGGTGGGCTGTCATCAATAGGTACCAACTTGCCCATGTAATGTTAATTCAGAAATACAGAGCCTTTTGGTGCAGCAGTAACTACACACCTACAATAACAACGTGTAGAGGCAATGACTGTCAACCTAGAAACCAATTTAATTTGTAGATATGTTGTAATGCATGCGAAATGCACATTTACAACAGCCAATGCATTGCTGAGTGACAGGAGGCTCCTGCACGTCGAAAACACGATAAAGCTCCCTGATACTGAGCTGCTAATATGAACGTTGGAAACGTCTGAAAAATTTATCGGAAAATGCTACATGTCAGAAAAACAAGGAAGATAATAAAGGACTCTGGTATGCCAGAAGAAGTGGAGATGAAATAAGTCACATGCTGCCACATCTCCCAGGCTTTATGGACTGCCGAAGGTACACGAAGATGACATTCCACTGAGGTCAGTAGTTCATGCAACCAATTCACTCAAGTAGGAGGGCAATGTCTGTTCTAGGACCATTTGTTTGTGCAGTTTGCATATATTCAGGAGCAAGCATACATTAAAGGGCAAAACTATTGTTATGTTTGGCTCTGAATGTATGTTACCTGCACAAACCAATTATCCCAGAATAGACACTGCCCTACCACTCGCTTGCCTACATATTGGCAAAACAT
The DNA here is from genome assembly GCF_023897955.1 of Schistocerca gregaria. NCBI lineage: Eukaryota > Metazoa > Arthropoda > Insecta > Orthoptera > Acrididae > Schistocerca > Schistocerca gregaria. Next base: position 378,469,227 of record NC_064923.1, read on the forward strand.
CTGATGGGGTTGTTAGCATACAAACTGGAACATTTTGTTGGATTGCAATGATTCGTTGAAGAATCAGGAAAATATAATCCTAAAAGGCCACTCATGGTGAGTGGTAAGGGGTGACCTGTAATAATTTATTGAGAGAAAGTGAACACGAAATTTACTGTGGAGGTGAAGAGGATGGCAAGCTTCCGTTCTTGGATGTTGAGCAGGAGGCAGGACGCCCGATTAGTCATTCAATGTACATGAAATCTGCCAACACTGACAGGTATGTGAACGCCAACAATTTGCAACACCTGGCCGAGAAAGCTGTCATGAACCCAATAGTATACAGGGCAAAGATTATTTCTGATGACGACCATCTATAGTATGAAATTCAGCATCTGAAGTGCGTGTTGTGGGAAAATTGTTACGGTAAAGGGGAAATAGCAAATGCTTTCAACAGTCACCAACGAAACAGGCATTGTGAATTGGCGGAGGACGCCAAGTCGCCAGCATTCCTTCCATACTGAAGAGACCACTGCAAAGGCCAACCTCCAAGGTACGAGATACGTTACGCCACAACTCTTCGAGTTTCTGATGTAGATCCCCTGTCAACATGATAGAATTTACACAGGAACAACAGTTCGCACCGTTGCTGAGCGCCTTATTAAACAAGGTGAACTTGAGAGGTCAGCCGTGACTGAACACTGCTTAGAAAACAGACATAGAATACAAGGTGAAAAGACGACCTTCTTGGCTCAAACGTCGTCATAAATGGGATTCTGTTATGAAACAAGCGGGTGAAATTAAACATCAGCACTTGTAACAGAGGCGAGAGGTGCATAGTGACTCATGAGGGCTTGTAGGGAGGCGTGGGCAGAAGTTTCAAACATGGCGCCGGCTCCTCACACCACCTGACGTCATTCAGCCCTGCTGTGGGACGGAGCTGCTTTGAGTTGCCCAATTCGTCTTCCGTGCGTGCGTCACTTGGGCCCTCTCTGGAAGGTTCCAGAAGCTAGCATCTGTGTAGGAAGGACAACGTGCCAGTCCCGGCTGTCAGTGATTTTTAACTCCCGATTACAGTGGCGGAGACCGCTATCGAAAGTTCGATCGTTTTATTCGCAGTAACACGGCTTGTAAATCGAGAAGATTTTACTGAAATGTTTATTTGCTTAATAACTGATCGTCGTAAGATCTTTTATGTACTACATGATTTGATTTATCTACACAGCGACGAGCAGAAGGTGCTGGATAGCATCGTCCATCCCAGTAATTAACGTTGATATTTTCAGCTGCCTGTCCTTGAGAAGTTATCCATATGAACAGTTGTTAAGCTCATAACGACTGCCAGACAGTTTCCTGTGTTCTGTGCAGTATGAATTGCAACCCAGACTGCAAGTTGACGACGAACTTAACTGTCTGCCATATATATAATACCTGTACATTACATGATATACGGACAACTATGAATACGGACAACCATGTATAATGGAATAACGGCAATGAAAATCTGTGCCGGACCGGTATTCGAACCCGGATATCCCTCTTTACGTGAACAGTCACCTTTGTTCGTGATTTTTCAGGTCTCATCGTTCCTGCGTTACAACTTGCGCCCGAACAAAAAAAAAAAAAAATCACAGACATCCATACCCGAGGTAGGATTCGAACCTGCGACCGTAGCGGTCGCTCAGTTCCAGACTGCAGCGCCTAGAACCGCACGGCCACTCCGGTCGGCACGCTCGTACACATTACGTGATTCCCGCACAGAGTAGCTCATTTGAGCTTCAACTCTTCATGGCAATTGATAATAGAGAATGCCTGTTTAGTTCCTCCAAATAAAGAACATTATTTTTGGATCGTGTGTACCATGCTTTGAATGGGGTGTTGCTTCTTTCGATGGGCTTAGCCACTGTTTCCCCATCTTTAACTTCACGTACAAGCGCCATTTCTCGGCACCTGTAACAGTGTTTCCAAGGAACCCTTTATGCGCACTGCCAGTCAGAGTACTCTGCATCTACATCTACATTTACGTGATTACTCTGATATTCACAATTAAGTACCTGCAGAACTGAAGAAAAAAAAATAACTAACGAAAAACGATTGAGTCGCAACACAATGATGTCAATCAAAAACACGCTACTATCTTATGCGCTCACCTAATACTATCACTATAGTTATCTTGTGTGACAGCCAATACATTCTTCCGCCAGCGCTTCGTCAATCAAAAAGAGTTGTGAGCGACGTCAAAACTCAGTTGAGGTGACGCTGCATTCTTCCAGATAGTCACTGATTCAGCACCCAGTGTCACAAGGAGGCAAGGATCACCAAATACCTGTAAACGGGCCGGTACGTCGTAAGAAAATCCGAAACCAAAATGATGATTAATTTTTTCAAATTTCCTTTGGCAAAAGAAAGTATCGTACTCAGAAATAATTTTCTATACATACGCAGACATGAATGATGTAGATATGAGCAGCAGCAGTGTTGGAAAACAGGTACAGAAACTCGAAAAGCAATAGTCCTACTATGTTCCTATCATACTATGTTTACAGTTTTCAGAAGAAGTAACGTAGTTCACCATACATCCCTGTAGGATAAGATTCTCCCCAGTGATTGCAAGAGATTACAAGTCACACTGATCTACAAGAAGAGCATTTGAGGTCGTTCGCGGAACATCCACCCCATATCTCTGTACGCGGCTGAATTTTTCGAAATTCTGTAAAAACAAACTTCTTTTTCCGTGACAAACAGCAGAGATCTAGAAATGTAGACAGTGAGAAACAGGACTATGTTTCCCTACGCATGAAATTGTAAAACTCTTGAAAAGCGAGATTTTTAAACTCTCAAAAAGCTATTGTCTCTCTACTTCATTAAGGGCTACTGGAGCAAATGATATGTGTTGCTTAAGAAGACTTTACAGAGTAAATAGAGAATATACGTATATAATGAGCTGATAGTTTTGGTTTCAATATAAGACTCTTTGCTGATGGGGCTGTTATCTATGAAAAAGTATTTAGCAACAAATTATCTGCATCTAGTTATATTAACCTGGAGGAGAGTTTGGCAACAATTTCTCAACGTCGAGGCGTATTGTGTGCTGCACGAAACCTAACAATGAAGTTAGTTTTCAGTAAGCGATTGACGTGTCAAACCAGGAGAGGTTCACAAGAGACCATTCATTAAGTGATCACATAGTTTCTGTTTCCAGTAACATAACTGATATGGCTTTGCAAATATTGATTGTATCTGCGAAAGAAGAAGTTTTTAAAAAAGTTTACACATCCTAGCACACTGCAGTACTGCTAGCGTACCCTGGATGCGAGACATATAATATGTTACAACGAGGGGAGATCAGCAGCACGGAAGCCCTTACAACTGCTTAACTCTAGAGATTGGCTGAAAATATGCAACAGTAATGGACTTGCAATGGGGATTGGTCGAGGTTTTTCAGTGATGTACACTAGTACTAATGTGATGAACTTCATAGATAAGAAACTTGTGATTACTCTTCGTCGATTAACCTGCGACTTTCATTGCCTGTAATGCACTGTCTTTTGCTAAGTATGTTGCAGGGTTTCATTTTATGTTCCAGGTAGTGTTATTTGTGGCCTCAGTTTAATATTAAAATTCCATTGCAATCAACTGTCAAGTTCAATCTGAAGTGAAGCTTCAGATTAAAACACATTAAAGACCTGTTCACGTATTGCACACCTTATGCACCAAAATGCAAAATCTTTAATCATTAAATCCAGCTGGTACATCATTTGTGTATTCAGCTGCATCCTTGTGTAACTATACCGACACGAATAACAGCGTCACAGTCAGATGAAAGTCTTCCGATTTTTTTTTTCGGTGACTTCAGCGTTAGTTTCGGTGATTCATCACTGGCACCTGGTTCGTGTTGTAACTTCTTTTCATATTTTACCACCATGGGAAAATGAAATCGAAGGTCTGCAACTGAAATGGAACCAAAGTCTCCATACGTTGCTTATTTCATTACGGCTGTCATCTCTAGGTATGGCTGTTGTGGCTACACCCTCTTGTAATGTTTTGTTGTTCCTGGCTGGATGAGAAGAGGGTGGTATGATAGGTGGGTGGCCGGTTTCCTCTCATTACAACACAAAATGCACACGTGGTTAAAATACAATTTATTACAGGAACCAATTGAGTACTGTACTTCAATTATGTACAATTGGAAGTTCTATGGTTAACAGCAATCAAATAACACGTACTGATTCTTGAATCTCACCTGTGCCCTTATCACAACTACATACAATGGCTTGAGCGATGGCATGAGCCCCCTCTCATATTTCTGTCTTACTCTGAGTAATTCGATTTGGGGAAGTATAGCCGAGTATGGTCATTACACAGCTAGTATTGAGAACTCAGAAGATATGAATATTCTCCTCTCTAATTGCATGCGGTGAAAAGTTGCTATTCCTTCACACGCGGACTTCCCACGTAGCGTCTCTCGTCACCCGGGTGGTCGAGTGACAGGCGGGTTCTGCTGATCTTGAAAGGGTTATGCCGACGGGTTTGAGGGAGTCCAGACGCCGACGTTGTCATAAGAGCGGGACCGACACACCCACAGGGGCCTGGAGGAGCGGCTGGGGCTAGAGATTCCGTTACTTCGCAGAAACGTGGTGAAAACAATTTATGACAGACTACCAGCGAGGCGTGGGAATGACTTGTGTTCCCAGGCTGTCTTGGCGGGCAAATTCCCGCCTTTTCTGCAAAATCATAACTGTTTTTGGCTTCCTTGGGGGATAGCTCTGTGACGTAGCATAATCGGCGCAGAAATTGTCACCAAGTATCTCCATTGGTGGAATAGTTGTGCTTCGGCAATAGAGTGAAATTTTCCGCTGGTTTTCGAGTTGCTGATTGGCACGTTTAACAACAGTCACTGTCGTGGGGGCGGGAATTTACTGTATTCGGCTTGTACGGGTGCCCTTGAGTACAGTCAGCTCTAACCTTTCGGTCAGAGTAGGTTACAAGACTGAGCTCTCGCTGCTCTGAACAGCCTGCCTTCTATTGGCTGTCTAATATACTTTGATTTAATTGTAACTGTTTGACAAAGTTGCTGAAGTTTCGACTTCAGCGTCACTTTCCGAGTACAGTTGGCACTTGAGCGTTCTGCGTACAAGCGGCCTATGTTGTCTGTATTGAGCAGTTTTGTCTAAAATTGACTGTATCGGAGTTATACAGTGACTTCTCTTGTTAAAATTAGTCACTGTATCGTCAATGATTGTGTAGCGAGCCTTCTTCGTCTCCCTCAGAGGCGCATTTGTGTTGCTAGTAAGTCTTTAGTCTGGAACAACCAGACCAGGATAATTTGGTCATTACACAGCTAGTACTGAGAACTCAGAAGATATGAATATCCTCCTCTCTAATTGCATGCGGTGAAAAGTTGCTATTCCTTCACACGCAGACTTCCCACGTAGCGTCTCTTGTCACGCGGGTGGTCCAGTGACAGTCCCATCACCACGACGGGACGTCGAAGCAACCAGCCATCGCTTCCGGTATGCCAGATCGTGTCCTTGCAGTTAAGAACACAGCTTGGTAATGTATGTCTGCAACACCGGCAGGGCAGGGAATTTTGCTATGAGATAATCAGAGCTCAGCAGAGCGCGGCTGTTCCCATCTTTTCTAATGTGGTTCTGCCTTGGGGTTGATTGTCTGAGTTCTCACTTCTGTAGCAGCAATTAATGCTGGTTTGGCTGGGTGTTTCTCTTAAGATTTGAGTTGCAAGGAATTGGCTCTATATAACACTTCGTCATAAATGTCACAATCTAGTTTATAGACAACTTCACCTTCCCAGCATTTATTTGAGTATCCAGTTTGACGTATTGTAAATATTTCATGTGTTTTGTTTGTTATTTTGAGTTTAGTCATAATAAATCAAATCGTTATTTTGGACAGAACTTTCATTCTGTTGATCGGTAGAGCAACCCTTTCAGTTCTCACTACGTTAATGAAACTTTTCTTTATCAAATTAATTTCTATCAAATTAAATTATTGCAGGTGCCAAACTCTTTTCTCCACGTGCCACAGCAAAAGTCGGAGTTAGAAAAGGGGGGGGAGGGCATTTTCATATCAAGACTCTAGAAGAATTTAGTGTTAAATACCTCGCAGACTAACGTTCCCTCACAGCTAGCTAAGGTGCGAGGCGACGCCTATCGCTGTAGAAGACTAGAGCACAGTTTGAGGTATTGAGGTACAATGCGAACTGAGTCCTGATGCGACGTAATCAAATACTAGTTGAAACAGCTCGGTCGGCGGCGGCCACCTATATGGACGCTCTCCAGGGGGCGTTATCGACACTTGCCTGGGGGCGTGTATTGGTCTTCTCTTGTCATAGGCACGCCTAGTACAGTGCCTGCTATACAGTGTTTCCTAGTACGAAGGCACAATGACAGCAATAGCTAACGGAAGAGACGTGCAGTTAGCATCCAATCTACATGGTTATGTAGAGGCTTCCGACTTCTACGCAGGAAATATTTACGGATTTTACAAGATAACAGTTCAGAGTATGGCGTCGGACTGGATGGCGTAAGAAGCAGGTAAGGAACTCTTACCCTAAAAAACTTCCTCAAGAATACGTAAACGGACGTTAAACAGTCGCATGCAATTCCGAAGCCTGGCGAGCCGGTGACGATCCCTGACTGCAGGGGGCCAGGTAACGACAATGAGCTGTTATAGCGGTTGACCGGTGTCCGGCGCATCTGCAGCTATTGTTGGTCGTAGACATGCGGGCGGATCACACACGCACGTGCACGTACGGGCGGCCGGGCGCTTCCTCGGTGGTCAGCCAGGCGTATCGATTAGGCCGGAACGGTGCGCCAGTAAATCGCCCCTGACCTAATAAGGCAATCAATTGCGGCCACGGGCGCCCGCACTGCTGTGCGGACAGCCGACGGCGGCGGCGGGGGCGGCGGGGCCGGCGGAGGCGGGGGTGGAGCGCTGCGGGGGCAGCTGGACAATGGCTGTCGCCGCCTCCCACCCCGCCGCGTCCACCGCGCACATGCGGGCGGGAGTAGGGGCGTCTTCATGCTGCGCAAACTGATCATCTGTTAGGATATGACCAGTCGAGAGCACATACCGATGTCTCAAAACAATCGTGGTCGCTTGTGTAAAATAGCTTTAAACGCCTGATTACTGCACAAATGAGTTAATGTGCTAATTATTTGACAGTGAGGATGTGAGCGAGAAAAAGTTTAGAAGAGGTTACAAATTACGTTTATAATTTGTTGAAAGTCATGAATTGCTGTCATTATTAAACACTGACATTCTAATGTAGGTAATATGTGCTCGGTATTAAACAGAAGCCAGTATTTTGCGCATCTCAGTGTTCAACACGCCCTTTCTCCTGGACTACATCCGTAAAATGACTTAATTTTTAAGATAAATGCCGTGGTATATGAGGAATCTCTCTGCAAAATGTTCACCGGGTACAGCAAGTTGTAAAGAGATAATAAATTAAAAAGACATTCCTGATGCTGAAGCATTACGGCCTGAAAAGTGAAAATGTAGTATGTGACAAGGTTCTTTTCCCATTCATCATTTTGTTTTGGGTTTACGTCAGCTAGCAAATATTTCATAAGGGTTTGAAATTACGTGTGTAGTTTGTAGGAATTCGTTAGGGATTCTCGTTCTCAAATACTGGGTGTACTTGATCTCGGTAATTTTCTCGCCGTGGGTTACACTCCCTCAAAACATACACACCGTTTCCAACATGAATATTTCACTTTTTCGCTTATTCTGTTATAGTTTAACGTCAGATTGCACGTTTTAATGAGCAGATTGCGATCGGAATTTAAATTTCGGAATTCGGTCAATAATTATTGGAAATATAGAAAATAATTTATTTTTTTTGCCCACGGAGGCTGTCACAGGGCAACCTGCAAGTCAAGTCGTGCAGTGGCTCAGCCATTAAGTAGTATTAATGTTTCATAGTATCTTCCATCTTATAGTTAACAAGCCAACAATTCATCCAACTACAATTATACTGTATTTTCCAGGCTTATATCTACAGTGATAGGAGTTGGGCAAATACAGGGAAAACAGCGAGAAATATATGCTTGAACGCAAATGCAGATGTTTGATGAGACTACAGGTTTCGCTGTTGTATTTCACCATGAACAGCACCTGCGCAAAGACCTCAATATGTTGAGAGTGTCAGTCGTGGTTAGAGCACTGCTCCGGGTAGTAGTGAGTGCATTATGTCAGTGCTAAGTGAATTCGAGCGTTGGAAAAATGCTGCTACCGATACTTACATGGTGGCTGCTTCCGTAATCAAGGGAACCGAAATGTTTGGTGTTAAAAGAGGCACCGTAGCAGAAATTTATGCCGAATATAAGGAAAGCGGAAGAAACATCGTCCGCTAAGTCACAAAGAGGACGAAAGTGTGTGCTGAGTGTCATGGTAGAGGACTGTGTCGAAAAGATATGAGGACGACAGCTGCAAAAGTCACTGCAGAGCTGAATGTCGCAATTGCGAAAACTGTCAGCACCAAAACAACACGAAAGGAGCTCCATCACCAGAGATTTTTTTTACGGGTCAAACTAGAAATCCAAAACCACTCATAAGTTATTCAAGTGCTAGTAACAGGAAAACGTGGAGCTGGAACCAAAAAGTCTGGGCTGTGGAACTATGGAAGAATGTTATTTGGTCGGATCTAATTTCACACTGTTTGCAGCTTCTAGCCAAATTTATATCCCAAGAGTGACACTGGCAAGGATTCTGTGCTAATTTGAGCAGCCATATCGTGGTATTCCATAGGCTCCATTATTGTCAAGGATTATGTAACTGGCTGATCTGGTCAGTTCAGTGGTCCAGTGTTGGCTCCACTGTGGGGATGATTTATGTGGTTTTTTTGAGCAGTAGGATGCATTATTGCATCTTCCCTTGCCACCACAGCCACCAGATCTCAATATTAGTGACACTTCGTGGTCTACTTTGAAGAGGATCGTGATCACTATCCACATCCATCGTCGTTACCTGAAGATATTGCTATTTCGCAGGAAGAGTAGCATACGATTCTGTCGAAAACAATACAGAGCATCTTTTTATCCGTACCGAGACGTCTGGAAGCTGTTTTGATGCCAGAGGGTTTTCGACGCCATATTAGGGATGGTAATGTGTTTTTGGTGTTTGCATATTTTTGTACAGTCCTTGTAGAAGTCGCCTTACAAACCACTGTGTAGCGCATGGCAGATAGTACTTCTCGTTATCCAACGTATTAGGCCTCCACCACGATCTATTTGTGAATTGAGTGCGAGAAGAATGATTTCCTAAAATTCTCCATGCGAGCTGTTATTTGTCTAATCTTTCCTTCCAGTTTCCTAGAAGTGTACTCCTTGATTCGTCACTTTTCACAGATTCTTGATATGTCATGAGTGGGATGGTGGCTGTCTGTTTTCATGCGTCTGCATATCATACTTCTGCATTTCCGTGGGTTAAACAAACCTCTGACCATTCGCGCTGCCCTTTCCTAGTTACGTTAAATACCTCTTGTTAGGCCTGTTTGGTGTAGGTCCCACAAACCTGCGCAACAATCTGGAATGGTTCGTGCGAGTGTCTTAAAAGCAGTTCCCTTTGTGTGTCATTAGGAGGTGGCTGAGTCCCATTTTTGGGTTTCGTAGTCGTGAGATACGGTGTTTCTTGCGTTTTCTGACATTTACAGAATTATTTCTGTCAACATGTGCAGCACTCAGATTAACATTGGCTGCCGGGTCGTTAATGTAAGAAATGAACTGCAAGGAATCAAACGCACTTCCCTTGGGCACGTCCACAGCTCGTGGATAGTGGTTAGCGTTGCTGCCTCTGGATCACAAGGTCCCGGATTCGATTCCCGACCGGGTTGGGAATTTTCTCTGCCTGGGGACTGGGTGTTTGTGTTGTCCTCATCACTTTATCATCATCATTCGTGACAGTGGCTACATGGGACTGTGAAAAAATTTCGTCTGTGTAAGAATTGGGACTTTCTATGGGCGCTGATGACCGCGCAGTCGTGCGTTCCAGAAACCAAACATCATCATCATTTCTTTGGGAACATCTGTCGATAAGTCTCTGCCAAGAAATCCTCAACCCACTCACAACTTTCTTATGATCTTACACTGGTTGATTAGTATTTGTGTGCTAGTTTGTCAAATATTGGTCAGTCCAGAAAAATCTTGATACCTTCATCTGTGGCTTTCTGGCTGCCTAGTGAGAAAAGCCGAATTGGGTTTCAAATGACCGAAGTTGTCGGAATTCATGCTGGTTAGCATGGAGGCCGTCCTTCCGTTAGATGTACTTCATAACGTCTGAGCTTAGAACGTATTTCGATTGTACAACGGGCAGATATCGCAGACATTCAACTCTGTGGATGACAGGTGCTTCCCAACTTGTAAGCGGTTGTGACATGTGCATTCTTTTTGGATACAATTGGTTGTTTGAGAGGTATGCCGTATATTAAGTTTAAAATCTGGGCCATTGCAACCTCAAATTCTGTACAGAATCTGATACGGGTTCCACAGGGACGTGGAGCTTCGTTCCATTGTAGCGACTTGACCTGTTTCCCTTCTCCACTGGTATTAACATGTGTATCACTGGTATTTAAAAAGCTGTGACAATTACACAGATGAGGCAGTGAATTTTCTATCAACAAAATAGTGTCCTAACAAATCACTTGTCAATTTACAGATGCCGTACTTTTACCACTGCTTAGAGCTCATAATTTTTTTTTTACAGCCTCCTTACGTTATTCATCCAGCCAGCTTCCAGTACATGAAAATCTAAAACAGCGCATTACACAAATTAAATTGTAGTGTTAGTGCGTCATTTTCCCACTTCAGCGCACGCGAAAACAAACACACACAGACACACACACACACTGTAATTTTTCAGACTTTAATGTTATGAACTAAACCTGGAATGCTTTCCTATCTTTAACTTCGTGTATCGGTGTCGTTGTTCTGAAATGTGCAAATGAAGTAATTAATGAAACGCTATTTGATTCAGTGAGTTGACAAAACTATCTGAAATTGTGTAACTGTTTTTAATTGACCTTTACCAGAATAGTCAGAAATCCTAAAACTATGTACTAAAGAAATTGTGATACGCTGATTCAGTATTGTGCAGTACAGTCGGCAATACTATAATGAGTGACTTGCGATCTCAACAAATAATACTGACAGAATAAACATGCTACATTAAATTACAAAGTGGATTTTGAAAGAATAAATGTTTCTTTGAAAATGTCCTGTAATCGTACGAACGCAAACTGACGAAACAAATTTCCAACCACTGCATGATACATAAGCAAATGTAAAACTGCATTGTGGGACTAGATCTATCTAAATAACAAATGAGATCTGAATTGAACTTTATTTAATCTGACCCTGACATCAGTCTTGAAATGCAACGCCTTGCTGTGAATAATCTTATTGTCTTCAGTGTTATGTAACTAGCTCTCATAAATTTTCATGGCTTACCTGTGCCCATAGAAACAGTACTGTTCGAAGTGATGAACATAAAAATTGCAACACAGCGACAAACTACGAAGAGGAAAGAATTAAAGCCATGTCCAGTGCCTACGCAAGGATATGCAACAATTCTAATTACATCATGCTTCAGTATGAAGCAATTGTGTGCCACTCGTTGCAGTGCGAGGTCATGTAACTGAAAATCCAAATTTTAGTGAGGAGACGGTGGAGGAATTCAAACTTGCTGAATGATGAAAAGAGACTAACTTTCATTGAAGCCATAGTGTGAGTAGTAAAACTCTTAGTCTGACTATTACAAACATCTTTGTAAATATTACTTCTTATCTAAAGTACGACTGTACCATGAAGTTAATATTGAAAAGGTAATGCGTGGTAAATCTATAACTTCTGAGTGCAAGCCATGTGAATAGATAACTTAGCTTAATCACGTTTGAACAATAAATGAAGCCAACTAACCCAAACGAGTAAACAAAGATCCTACAAAAACTCTTCGTTATTACGCGCAACCAAACAGGGCGGCAACAGCAGTGCGTGCGATCTTCACTCCTTTATTTAATCTATACCAACTAATATTTCCAAACGTCACCATCCTCTGTATCTTTATATCTGTGCTCTCAAGCTGTTTCCAGACTGCTTAGTAGCATGACCGACACCTGACTCCGCCACTAGCTTTTCTTCGAATGCGACAGTAACTAAAATGGTACTAGCAACAAAAGGTGTTATTTGTACTCACAACCTCTGCGTCTAACTTATTGACTGTCAAAAACCGCTATTAGAAAAATATTCAGTATACATATGTGAACTACGACACATTGAAGACAAATGGAGCTTACATCACTGATTTTGAATTCCCCTTCGGGGTTCGGCCGCCGTATTGCAAGTCTTTTTAGTTGAATCTACTTCAGCGTGTTAGTGATGATGAAAGACACACGGCACTCAGTCCCCTGACGGGAATCGAACGTGGTAGGCAGTAACGCTACCGCTGCGCTACGGAGGCGGACAGAATCTACGGCATAAAAAAAAGACACCTGTGAAAACTATTTCATTATTCGCTCACTTGCTAGAAAGCTAAACATGGATTAGTACATAACCATACCATTAGTTTCTAACGATGCCTGTACTAAAACTATTGACAAGACTTGACTAGACTAGCCGGTCGCTGTGGCCGAGCGGTTCTAGGCGTTTCAGTCCAGAACCAAGCTGCTGCTACGGTCGCAGCTTCGAATCCTGCCTCGGGCATGGATGTGTGTGATGTCCTTAGGTTAGTTAGGTTTAAGTAGTTCCAAGTCTAGGGGACTGATGACCTCAGATGTTAAGTCCCATAGTACTCAGAGCCATGTGAACCATTTGACTAGACACTACAGTAAATGAGTTATTTTTCCGATAGCAGAGGAGAAATGATTGCGATGTTGTCAGTGCCCTCCTTCGCGCCACACTCGTACGGAGGTGAGTCTGTCCATCGTAAAGCATGAAGGAACTGTCTGCACCTTTACTGATTGACACAAAGGTGAAAAAACATTGTCACCAGTAACGTATCGTGACACACGGTAGGGCTAAACGATCAGAAAGGCCTCTACGGGCAGTACTAATTAATGGGTGCGAATAATTTTGTAAATGAAGCACAGTCCATTTGGAATATCGTCTTTAATGATTACTCTCATTTTTCCACACAAACGTCTGATAATTTAATGAACGTTTGCTAATGGAACACAGCTACCATGATACCATTCGTGGGAGGGCTCCAATTTCGGTTTCCGCAACCATGTCATCAGATACTTCCTAGAGCTGTAGAGATTCTCGCGCAGGCTTTCCTTCACTTGAGAGATCATATGAAAAATCACAGAGACCCAAATCAGGACTTCTGGATGGGATACTGTCATCTTAGCCTCCTAGGCTCGTCCATGGCATCATGTTAGATAAAGTTACATACACGCGTTGCAAAGCTCTATAGTGAGGAGGTTCTATAAGTTGCAGAAAATGTGAAGTACAAAACACAATCCCAAAAAAACCAAGAGATATGAAAATATCCTTTTCACAAAGCCTAAATGTAATGATCCTCAATGCATTTGAAATAAGTCAAAAAACTAAAACACTGTGATACACCCTGCTTGTGGAAAGTTACCCAGACCTAGGAAACTAGCCATGACCTAGCCACGCCTTTAAGATATAAGCTACAAAATTTAAAATGCGTAACATTCTGGATAAAACGATTTTTTAAAGCCTTAGCTGTAGCTTCAAAACTGGAGAGTTACATAAACAAAAAGTATTTTCAGTTAATACGTATTACTTTATTCAGTAATCATATTAAAATCAAACAGACGTTCAGAAGCATGTAGATTGCAGTATGAAGAAGCTTGCACAGGATAGAGTAGCATGGAGAGCAGCATCAAACCAGTCTCTGGACTGAAGACCACAACAACAACATCAAACAGACTGTAAAAAACTGTGGAGTGGTTTCTAAATTCTACACATGTAAATTCTAGTTAGTGGTGTCCTACCCATTCCGAAGGTTACTTGACTGAATGATGAAATAATGTCCTCCTAGAAGACATATCGATCTGAACATGAATCTCAGAGTCCGTAAATGCTAAACGAAAACAGTGACTGTAAATCTGCTAGTTAATCAAGAAGTTCAAACATTCAATACAGCAATCATGGGCCTGAGATAGGTGATCATACAAATCTCTTTAAGTGTGGAGCTTCAGTCTGGAACCGTGCGACCTCTACGGGCGCAGGTTCGAATCCTGCTTCGGGCATGGATGTGTGTGATGTCCTTAGGTTAGTTTGGTTTAAGTGGTTCTAAGTTGTAGGGGAGTGATGACCTCAGCTGTTAAGTCCCATAGTGCTCAGAGCCATTTGAACCATATTTAAGTGTGGACCAAGAAATGCTCTATCACAGTGAAGCTGATACTTAGTCTCACCATAGTTACGGACAGCTGTGGTGAACGCTGCTGTCGTGTGAATGCCTCTCCCTTAGAGAAGCCGAGTGTGTGCCGCTGCTGCTGCAACTCTGGACTCGGTTCGTTTCCTAGGATGTGCACTGATCTCCGTTTCCAACATACACTTTTGTTATCCACAAAATGTCCAAAGCCCCCACATGTTTTCCGATCTGTACAACCACCGTTCCCCTTAATTATCACTGAGGCCTATGACCTGCTATCATTTTCCGCCAAACACTGCATTTTGTGCTTTAGTTAGAGGAAATCAAGTTGATTCTGTGTTTGTGTACTTTAGAAAGCTTCCCAATTAGTACTACTACAGGATTTCAATGGCATAGTAAGCAACGTCTACAAGTATATTGGAGTTTCATTACCACGCAGTGCTCAAGGTGTTGTCCTGGATAGAATATCATCTACAGTCACTGAAATAACACATATGTGAAGTGCTACAGGGAAGACTTAACGTATACAATTTACTGAAGACCTGGAGTTCTGGCAGTGGTTGCTGTTAACTATGAAGAAACGGGATCACGAAAAAACTACAGTAATAGCCAGATTATTCTCATCAAACGATAAGCCTTCAACAAAGCCTGCCAACTAGCACAGGCTTGTAACTTGTAACACGTCACAAAATGTGAAAATTTTCATTAGAGGACCGACGAGTCATAACTACAGTCCCTCATGTTATACAGATATTTGGAAGTAGAACTGTGTAGAGAGAAGAAGTGGAAAGACCATAATGGCACATTTGTATATAACGAAAATGTAAGGTTGCACTTCATTGACGTAATACAGGGAAAGTGCAACAAATTTGAAGAATATGTTGCATACGAAACACTCGTTAAATGAAATGTTCTAGTATTATACTGAAGCACGTATTCAACAAACGAACATTCTGAGTATGTATGAAGCAGAGGCTCAATGGAAGTGTATCATGTAATGCGGGAAAACTCGAAAAGACGACAACCTAAGCATTTGAGTTGTGATGTTACATAAGGATCATGAACATTACCTAGAGACATGAGATGAAAAATGGGGAAAGGAAAATGTGGAAAACTTCGACCAGACGGAGGAAAAGTGACGACAGCACATTTTTTAAGACGTGACTGGTACTAGACGGAGCCGCAGAGGGTAGAAACTGCAGGGAAAGGCAGAGACTGTAATATATACGACGGTCAGTTCAATAAGTATAGCAACACTTTCTTTTCGGCCACTATTGGTTGAGAGAATGCAGAATTTGTTGTGGGACGTTGTGCAGTGTTCCTGTTTCAGCATAAATTCCGATAGGTGGCAGCGCTGTATGTAGAGTTAAAAATGCGTCTGTAACGGAGGTGGGTTCCAAGCAAAGAGCTGTCTCAGAACATCGTAGACATGTACAGGCCCTTGCAGAATGCCAATAGAAATCTGGTAGTGAACAAAAGAACGGTGACTCCTTGGACGAGGTGATCGACTGATCACATTCAAACCACCTGCCTCCTCAAGTAGACGTTGCTGTTGATAGTGCAGACACACTCGTTCACAAGTCGGGTTACTAAGAGATTTGTGCCAGCTACGCTCTTCACACCCTAACAGAAGACCATAGAGAGCTTCCATCTGGTTGGTCAAATCAAGGATGCAGTCTGCAGTACGTGGATGATGGGGAAGCCGGCTGGAGTGGCCGTACGGTTCTAGGCGCTACAGTCTGTAGCCGAGCGACCGCTACGGTCGCAGGTTCGAATCCTGCCTCGGGTATGGATGTGTGTGATGTCCTCAGTTTACTTAGGTTTAAATAGTTCTAAGTTCTTGGCGACTGATGACCTCAGAAGTTAAGTCGCATAGTGCTCAGAGCCATTTGAACCATTTTTGATGACGGGTAGGATATTGAGAAAAACTCTTAAGTGTTCATTTCTTTTGGTATACACTGAACTGTGCATACTATCGATTCCTCGTCGATACCGCGAGGCTACATCTTTGGCGGTCGCTAAGGAACCTTCTTCCTGGTGCCTCGCGAGAGGGCATGCGCCCGACGAGCCACAGAGACTTAACATCGAGCGTGTTCTGCTTTTGGTCAGTTCTGTCTTGCTGCTAGCTGCACAAGAAAGCTCCTGAGCAGCCGCAAGTGTTCCTTCCGTGGGACTTTTAACCGACGAACATTTCTCGCCACTGCTTGTCTTGTGAGTGGCTCTTAGATTCCTAAGCTCGTTACCCTAAGAAACTCGACGCTTAAGTCCAAGACGGCCTTGAATCGCCTTCGTTGCTTAGTCTGTGGATATATGGACAGGTTACAGCAGCTCACACATATGGATTAGTTTGGTCATCATCTTGCTCTGTAACAGCCTTTTGGCCTTTAACAAGTATCTACCCCATGTGTATAGTGCATGGGCAAATTTTCCCTCTCTCTTTTTCTTATTTTTTTTTTTTTTTTCGAGCCCACTGAACTGGTCTGCGTTGGCCATATTTACATGTTTCCCAAATAATTGTTATTTCTAAGTTTTTTCGTATAATGCGGGGATTAGCATGAAGTTTAGGATTGTTTGAAAGCTATTCTTGAATATGTAGTGTGGGCTTTGTGCAATATCTTTGGCCGCATTTTCTGAACCATGCTTATAAGTTGTATTGCGCCCATTTGTTCTTATAGGCTCTGCTTGTGATGACTCTGTTTGTGATGGCTCACTGGTGGATCTGGGCCGATTTTAAACCTTCTCGAATGCTGCTTCAGTTCAGTATGTCTAATGTAAACTTTTTCTCTGTTTCGTATTGTTTGATTTTGATTACATTTAAAGTTCATGTGTCACATATAATTACGTTACTGATATCTCAATGTTTTTAAATTGTATCTCATTCCCTTAAATACTATTTTAATAGAGAAATTTTTTTGCTAAATGATTATTACTCACTAACTAGCATTATCAACTTTCCATTCTTTTAAAATTCTTTTAGCCGTAAGAGTCATTCATCATACTGCCGTAAACAAGGATTTTGTGTTAGAAATGTCTGAAGTCTTATGGTAATTAATTTTAATTGATGTTTTCAAGTAAATGTCTTTGCTGGCCCAAATTTCAAGTTTTTCTCCTCATCACCTTATCACTCCCAGATCCCCAATAGCTCTACATTAAGAGCTGTGTATATGACATCACAAGTTTCAGACCAGTCTGAACGGTTAACGGAAGAAATACGTTTTACAACAGTACGTCAGGGGTAATGTGAAGTTATTGTTTTTTTTGTATGTACGAGTACATCGAATCTGTAGAACTTTGAGGCTGTGTACAGAAATGAAAGTAAACATTCTGGTTTTAATTATTTATTTGCGTATCAGGTTGCATGGGACCATGCGAGCCAAAGCTTCTTGAGGTAATAGAATAAGCCAGTACATAAATTACAGGACGCTGATGGGAAAATTCGTTAACTAAGAATTAAAGAAGTGGTAATCCACTACGGGACAGAGGGTATATGAGTAAGCGGCACATTACAGAGAATAGTTCTCAACTAATGTGAGGAACTCCTGCACAAAATAGAGGGAGTGTGCCACAACGAAACCCGTCAGCTTGAACAACTGAAGTTTATCACTCTTTTTTTTTTCAGTTCTGCTATACGCCTATTGGAAATGAAAGCTGCTCGATGGTGTACACCCTCCTGCACATAATTTATCTGTCTATAACGTTACACGTTTGTGGGCAAGCCGTTCGGTTGCCTGGAATATGTAGGAGGTAAGGAAACTTTGTTTGTGTTGCTGAACGCTAGCCACCGTGGGCTAGCAGCTATGCTAGCAGAGATTACAGTAGCTGGCAAGCCTGGATACAATGGTCGGGAATGTGTAGTTGGTAATGGCTAAATCCCAAAGCTTGTAGGTAGCAGCCATTAGCACCAACAATTACGGGGTGTAAGACAATCTGAAAGATGGCTTCTTCCAGCTCTCATAAAATCTCTAATAAATCACTGTTATATAATAAAGTAAATTTGAATACATCGTCTGTCTCAGAAAAATGAGGTGCATCCAGTCAAACAATAATATTTTCAGTATCTTAAAAACTACAGAAGGAAATAATTTACAGGTACTAAATACTGTCACAATGAACTTTTAGAATTAACTACTTATAAAAGCTTCATGCAGTTTCAACAAATGATATCTCAGACGACTGTTTCCACTATAGCTATCATCGTTGAAAGACACATGCCTCTATCTATTTTACTTATGGATTAATTTCTTCCTGACGCAAACGCCTCTCAGAACATTATATCATCCACAATGACGTAGCAACTGAGTGAGGCACGAGTACCTCATATCTTTTCACACTTGTACCGTTATTTAAGGAATATTAACTACATTTAAATATAATTACAGCCGATATGAAATAACGAATGTAATTTAAGAGTGATCAGTCACAATTGTTAGCTGACACAACCACTGAAAACGATGCCAATAGGCTCTTCCATCAAGCAGACATAAATAGTGTTATCAACAATATTTAATGACTATCTATTGTCATTTAATGTGAGCGCACTTGTACAAGAACACTACTTTAGTTATCCAAGAACAAACCGTTATTTACATTTATTGTAAATGGTTTGAATGTGACAGAACTTTTATAAGATTTGTTTATTTAAATTTTGTGTCATACATTAGCTTAGAGAGGAATATGGTAAAGTTGAGTCAATAGAATGTCTCTGGAAAATAAGAACGATGTAATTTCGGTGATGACCATCGGCCAGCGAGAATTAGAAAGTGGGGGAACACTGCTGAAGTCAAGCGGAGACACATTTTTAGTGGTACGCTCATGGGAGTTCTTCTAGTCACTTTTACGTGATCCATGGAACAAGGCAGAACTGTCTATCGCAATGTGTTGTATTTGATAGCGTAGATGATGGAATGTGAGCAGTGAGCGGCCGCTACAAGACTTTGCTTTTTGAGGTTAACTCTTTTGCGTTATATCTTGAAGATGACTTTTTTACGAGAGTTACTGAAGAAAGCGGACCATAATCCTTTTACCTTTGAGGGGCCTATAGTTTTTATGAAGTCTCAATGGGCTCCAACGCAGAACTTAACTTTTTCCGACTGCATTAAAGACTTTATTTTCTGCTCGTCATCCATCGTGTGTTAACGAGTAAATCATGTTGAACTCTGAATTATTGTGAGCTGGTAAATACTTTGTGTACTTTGATCACTAAGTGGACTTAATTTTTCACGAGCCTTGGACTACTATTTAGGTTGGGGATTTTGCTTCACTACTGCCCATTAAAACAGCTACACCACGAAGATGACGTGCTACAACGCGAAATTTAACCGACACGAAGAAGATGCTGTGATATACAAATAATTAGCTTTTCAGAGCATTCACACAAGGTTGGCGCCGGTGGCGACACCTACAAAGTGCTGACATGAGGAAAGTTTCCAACCGAGTTCTCATACACAAAGAGCAGTTGACCGGAGTTGCCTGGTGAAATGTTGTTGTGATGCCTCGTGTAGCTGAGAAATGCGTGCCATCACGTTTCCGACTTTGACAAAGGTCGGATTGTCGCCCGTCGCGATTGCGGTTTATCGTATCGCGACATTTGCTGCTCGCGTTGGTCGAGATCCAATGACTGTTAGCAGAATATGGAATTGGTGGGTTCAGGAGGGTAATACGGAACGCCGAGCTGGATCCCAACGGCCTCGTATCACTAGCAGTCGAGATGACAGGCATCTTATACGCATGGCTGTAACGGATCGTGCAGCCACGTCTAAATCCCTGAGTCAACAGATGGGACCTTTGCAAGACAACAACTATCTGCATGAACAGTTCGACGACGTTTGCTGCAGCATTGACTATCAGCTCGGAGACCATGGCTGCGGTTACCCTTGACGCTGCATCACAGGCACGACCACCTGCGATGGTGTACGCAACGACGAACCTGAATGCACGAATGGCAAAACGTCATTTTTTTCGGATGATTCAGGATCTATTTACAGCATCATGATGATCGCCTCCGCTTTTGGCGACATCGCGGTGAGCGCACATTGGAAGCGTGTATTCGTCATCGCCATACTGGTGTATCACCCGGCGTGATGGCATGGGGCGTCATTGGTTACACGTCTCGGTCACCTCTTGTTTGCATTGACGGCACTCTGAACAGGGGATGTTACATTTCAGATGTGTTGCGACCCGTGGCTCTACCCTTCATTCGATCCCTGCGAAACCCTACATTTCAGAAGGATAATGAACGATCGCATGTTGCAGGTGCTCTGCGGGCTTTTCTGGATACAAAAAATGTTCGACTAATGTTCTAAACATCCATGGTGGTGTCTGTTTGTTCTATATCGTGTCTCCCTAACACTTTCACGCGACGACGCTCTGAGCGTGTTTTTTTAGGGAATTGACTAGTTTGCCGGCCGCGGTGGTCTCGCGGTTCTAGGCGCGCAGTCCGGAATAGTGCGACTGCTACAGTCGCAGGTTCGAATCCTGCCTCGGGCATGGATGTGTGTGATGTCCTTAGGTTAGTTAGGTTTAAGTAGTTCTAAGTTCTAGGGGACTGATGACCACAGTAGTTGAGTCCCATAGTCCTCAGAGCCATTTGAACCATTTGAACCAATTGACTAGTTTGAACCTGGAACCTGTTGCTGGTAAGGAGACGCCAGACCACACATGACATGTAGAATTCAGAAGAGTTCAGTGAGACTAGCGATGATATAACCAAATACTAAATAATCTCAGCGTCAGCTCCACTGGACTCCTTGTAAAAGAATCTTTATACTAACTAAATTTAGTGGAGGGGGTTCAAGGCTTTCCTATTTTTAGTTAGCTGGTAAAATAACGTCGAAAAAGCAGTTAAGTTTACCATTGGAAATTTTATGCTACCCACAAAACATTGTTTATAAATTGCACTATTTATAAAAGGAAGTGTTTTAATACAGGATGGTAAAAACCAACTGCGTTCAACAAAAGTGTGAACGAATATTCCCTGAATGGGTTTCCAAGGTCTACAATCGATCGAAGGATGACCTATGCCATATCACATCTATAATCTAGGTTTAAATTAAGTTTCACAAAAGAGCAAACTATCAAAATGGTCTACAGTGACCCTCAATTATCTTTAATTACTTATCTAACTTGTCGTAAATTACAGTAGGTGATGTGGCTTCTCAATAACTATATAAAAGAAAAATAATCGCGTTTCACATCTGTTCTTCAAGTGGCAAATGTGAACACCATGAGTTTTAATTAACGATCGACACTAGTATTACGCAAAACGGGGGTGTAACAGATGAGACTTCTGCAGTTCTGAGTGAAGCCTTAAGCGCTCAAAAATTCGGCATCGCGTGCGTTCATTACCTTGTCGGTGTTTAGGCAGCGTCAGGGAGACAGCGGCCGGCGCACCAGCCATCCAGCTCGCCGTCTAGGAACCAACTCTCCTAACTTCTCCTTACTACAGTTTAGCGAAGTTGGTTTAAAAAAACTATCTGGCTGTGTTTTAATCTGACCAATCAGGGTCTCAATATTAACTTTAAGCTCCGCCTACAAAAATTCTGTCTATCCAATGAGAAACGTTATACTTTTCGTGGTGGGGCAATGTTTTTAAAGTTTGCAACGTAACAGAGACGCGAAAAAGTCTCACGCTAAAACCTGCAGCTGGCTTGCTCCTTTTAGCGTTATCGTAAGATCTATACTGTTCTTCTGGAGGGCTCTATCTTTTAACATTGGCTGGGGGGTGGTCCTAATATGACAGGGGAAAAGGCTCACGCTAAAACTTGCGGGTGGTAGTGGCCCTTTTTGTGTTATCGTAAGATCTATACTGTTTTTCTGGAGGGCTCTAGCTTTTAACATGGGCTGGGGGGTGGTCCTTGACATAACAGACACGAAAAAGTCTCACGCAAAAACGTGCAGGTGGTGAGGCCCTAGTGGTTAACTGGCGACGTGGGTGTCCAGTCCGTCCTTTATCGTAGGGCCTTCTAGCTTAACACAGTTCTGCTCTCGGCTTCTGTTCTCGTTTCTCCCCTCGGAACTGCGTCTGTCTCACAGTGGGAAGGTACGACATGCATTTAGGCATTCTTGTGTTAGTCTGTGGTATTCCATTTGCTCACTCGTTACTCATATTACTTTGGTTAATTTAATGTCACGATTTATTTGGAGCTATGTGACGTACTACTGGATTTGCTTATCATGTCAGGGTTTTCATGGAAGGTGTTGGATTTGCCTGACACCTTACAATGTCCTGGCCAGCACATTCTCCAGATATGTCACCAATTGAAAACGTCTGGTTAATGATGGCCGAGTAACTGGCTCGTCACAATACGCCAGTCACTACTCTTGATGATCTATGGTATCGTGTTGAAGCTGCACCTGTACTCGCCATCCAATGCCCAGGCGTATGAAGGCCGTTATTGTGGCCAGAGGTGGATGTTCTGGGTACTGATTTCTCAGGACCTGTGCACCCAAATTGCATGAAAAAGTAATCACATGTCAGTTCTAGTACAATATATTTGTCCAATGATTACCCGTTTATCATCTGCATTTCTTCTTGGTGTAGCAGTTTTAATGGCCAGTAGTGTACATTTCTCGTTCTTTCTCCACACAACTTTACTACACTTAATAAGGCCAATTTCCGTCTGTACTATAAGTGATAATCGGCGGACCACTTTCCATATATTTGAGATTTACTTTCTTGTATCAACATTATTCAACAGAATTCTCTGATGATGCATACATCACTTACTTTATAATAGAAACCTTTCCACTAATTCTTCATTTGCCTTTATTTAATATTTCTGTTTCTTTTAGTAACTCATAATTCTTGTCAGTTTCATAGACTATTTAAATGCAAGATCACAGGTAGAGGCTATTATTTGCAAGAGTTAGCAGCTGGGCGTGAAAACAGAAATGTGCGGCTGGATATCAAGACATTATTGAGCTACTTATTTTAAACGAGCTGTGCATAGACCAATTACCTGAGGTGCGAGAACCATCAGATAATGCCGCAATTTGTTTGATCGTACGGGTTGCAGGTTGAAGGAGAACCTACTACTGCGCAGAATAGCCATTATGTAGTAACACGTCTAGTGATCATCGGAGCTATATTCCAGGTCTTGCTCAGAATGTCGGTACCGTCAATAACACATCCCATGATTGGTTATTTACGGCTGAGTTAGAATCCCAAGACACCTGAATGATGGCGTACACTAATTTCGTCAACTATCACAAAAGATCAGCCTTCCTGGCCTTTTCTCGGCTACAGGTAGAGGAGATAATTCTTATAGTGAAAGTAGCGGTATTCACTATCTCCAGGAGATCTTGAGTGTCATACATCCATCTACCCTGAGTTTTAAGAATTTAAAATAGTCGACATGCCTAACTGTCTGACCACCTCCGGACAAGGATATTTCCCTATTACGACAGCCCTGTGGCAGACTGTTTGACCGTCTTTGACAAGAAAATTTCGCTTTTACGATAGTCCTGTGCTAGAAACTGCATTCATTGCGTTTTGTTACAGTTAAGGGTCAATCTGTTCTCTGATAGGCACATACTGATGTTACTGACTACACAGTTAGCTACGCTGAAGCGTCAAATAAACTAGTATATATGCGTACGTCTTAGCAGTCTGCAACGCCTATTTAAGACATGTATCTGTAGAAGTTGTTAGATCGGTTATAGCTGCTACAATGGAAGGTCATCAATATTTACGCAAGTTTGAACGTGGTGTTGTAGTCGGCGCACGAGCGATGGGGCACAGCATCTCCGAGGAAGCAATGAAGCGGAGATTTCCCGTATGACCATTTCATGTGTGTATCGTGAATGTCAGAAATCAGGTGAAACATAAAAGCTTCGACGTCGTTGCGGCCGACAAGGATCGTGCAAGAACGGGACCAACGACAACAGAACAAAAGCATTCAACGCGACGGAAATACAAACGTTCCGCAAATGGTGCTGATTCCTATGCTAGGCCATCAACAACTTGCGAACCATTCAACGAAATATCATCGGTATGGGCTTTCGGAGCCGAAGACCCACTCTTGTACACTTGACCAGTGCACGACCCAAAAAACTTTACTCATCGTCTGGTCCCATCAACACCGACAATGGAGTGTCGATGATTGGAAATACATTGCCTGGTCGGACGAGTCTCGTTTTAATTGTATCGAGCGGATGGACGTTTACGTGTATGGAGACAATCTCATGAATCCATGGGCCCTGCATGTCAGCAGGGGACTGTTCAAGCTGGTGGAGGCTCTATAGTGGTGTGGGGGTTGTGCAGTTGGAATGTTGTGGGTCCCTGATACGTCTAAATACGACTCTCACAGGTGACACATATATCGGGTGATCAAAAAGTCAGTATAAATTTGAAAACTTAATAAACCACGGATAATTTAGATAGAGAGTTAAAAATTGACACACATGCTTGGAATGACGAAGGGTTTTATTAGAACCAAAAAAATTCACAAAATGTCCGACAGATGGCGCTGGATAGCAAAACATCAGTGACTGCGCATGACAATCGTCATGCTTGGCCTCCCAGGTCCCGAGACCTCAGTCCGTGCGATTTTTAGCTTTGGGGTTACCTGAAGTCGCAAGTGTATCGTGATCGACTGACATCTCTAGGGATGCTGAAAAACAACATCCGACACCAATGCCTCACCATAACCCCAGACATGCTTTACAGTGCTGTTGACAACATGATTCCTCGACTACAGCTATTGTTGAGGAATGATGGTGGACATATTTAGCATTTCCGCGTAAAGAACATCATCTTGGCTTTGTCTTACTTTGTTATGCTAATTATTGCTATTCTTAACAGATGAAGCGCCATCTGTCGGACTTTTTTGGACTATTGTATTTTTTTGGTTCTAATAAAACCCCTTGTCATTCCAAGCATGTGTGTCAATTTGTACCTCTCTATCTACATTATTCCGTGATTTATTCAGTTTTCAAATTTATACTGACTTTTTGATCACCCGGTATATAAGCATCATAGTCTGACCACCTGCATCCGTTCATGTACATTGAGCATTCCAACCGACTTTGGCAATTCCAGCAGGACAATTCGACACCCCACACGTCTATAATTGCTACAGAGCGGCTCCAGGAACACTCTTCTGAGTTTAAATACTCCATGGACATCACCATTATTGAGCATATCGGGGATGCCTCGCAACCTGCTGTTCAAAAGAGATATCCACACCCTAGTACTCTTGCGGATTTATGGGTCGCCCTGCAGGATTCATTGTGTCAGTTGTGTCATTTTTAAATGCGCACATGCAAAGTATGACCGTCAGAATCATAGGAATATTAAAAAATTTATTGATAAAATGTCAAAGAAACTTTTATTATATAATTTCACGTGATGGAATTACAAATTGAGCAAAACTACAAGCAATAAGAACAAAAAACAAAAAAAAATGAACATGTGAAGATAGTAATTACGCACAGTTTTTATTTTTATTCATTTTCCTCTTCTTCTGCGTAAGTTGTTGGTCGTTTCAAAACTTTCTCATAAAACTCACTGTACCCTGCTCATCCTTCACTTTTTTGTCGTTAATGGGACAGTTATGCAAGCTGTGTCATCCGACTCGGAGGGGTACTGTAGCATTTAAGAAAAAATGTGTGCTTGGTCAGAGTGCTTGACGAGTCCTTCATTACACTCAAAGGCATCAATACTACTTTTCATACCTAATTTTACTATACTTCAAACTGGACAACTGAAAAGTTATTTTATTTTCCTCTGGAGTATATCTTCCTTCTGTCTCATCCGATAGACACACCTTTTCTTAGTGGCTGGGCTAGTATTTCTTGAAAGCTACAATATCATCTGAATTCACCACTTCGACGGAGAAATTATTTCCACGTGGTTCTCCACAACAAACTCTTCACAGGA
Source organism: Schistocerca gregaria (assembly GCF_023897955.1). Lineage (NCBI taxonomy): Eukaryota > Metazoa > Arthropoda > Insecta > Orthoptera > Acrididae > Schistocerca > Schistocerca gregaria. The sequence continues at coordinate 378,495,445 of NC_064923.1, forward strand.
TTATGATATTACGAGCAGCAAGTGTGTTCTAATATTGCACTGCAAATTGCGGAAAGGACATAATTATTTACTTTACAAAAAATGAACTACCTTGCCCCATACTCCCTTCTGCTCCTTTCTTGATAATCAACAGCCAGAGAAATCATGTTCCAGTGGACATATGAGCGATCGTTCTACGCAATACCTAGAGCTACACTCGAGTATCGACTGATGCAAAAGAAAGAGAATTTCCAATTCTGTCAGACGCGCATTTCCTGCATCTTGTAGCGCATGTTCTGTTTCGGCTTTCGGACTGGAGCGGATAGGCAAGGCAGCGCCCGTGGAGTGCCGCGGCGAGCGACTGAGCTGACTCGCAAGAGAAAGCGGACGTGCTGGCAGCGCTCCATTCTGCGAAAATACGAGTACGTGGTACTCTGAGAGCACCGGCTACTGGCAGGCAGAGGCTGAGGGACTGAGGAACTTGCTCCCGCTGAATCCACCTCACGTGCCGGACGCCGTCGCCAGGAGAACTGAAAGTGATGAGCACGATTTCAAAAATTTGCTTCCGATGTTTCTACGTTCTACATACCGTTCCTGTTCGCACACATCCTCGGCGAATTTGTTTGAGCTGTCAAGTCTCGTCATTTGCTGCAACGTCTGTTTCTGATATTGTGTTAGGTGCCTGGCGCTGCCTTGCTTTTGGTTGTAGTAGAACACTGTGAAGTTGGATTAACAGAGTTCTGCTTTGTGTTTTAGAGCCTGGCAGATAGATCAACTTTGCCTTGTGTTTTCCTAAAGTCAAAAATTGTTATGTCATTAGTTTTACTGGATGCTTTCGGAGCTTATCAAACCGATTGACGAACCTTGTGCTTTTCCCAAGTCAGAACTGTAGTCTCATTAATTTTCATCCACATCTACATAGAAACTCTGCAAATCACATTTAAGTGCCTGGCAGAGGCTTCATTGAACCACTTCACAATTCTCTATTATTCCAAACTCGTATAGCGCTCGGAGAGAATGAACACCTATATCTTTTCGAACGAGCTCTGATTTCCCTTATTTTATCATGGTGATCGTTCGTCCCTATGTAGGTCGGTGTCAACAAAATATTTTCGCATTCGGACCAAAAAGTTGGTGATTACAATTTCGTGAGAAGATTCCCTTGCTGCGAAAAACACATTTCTTTTTATGATGTCCACAAACTCTGTATCATTTCTGTGACACTCTCTCCCATATTTCGCGATAATGCAAAACTTTTTCGATGTACTCCGTCAGACCTATCTGGTAAGCATCCCACACCGCGCAGCAGTATTCTAAAAGATGACGGACAAGCATAGTGTTGCCAATCTTCTTAGTAGATCTGTTACGTTTTCTAAGTGTCCTGCCAATAAAACGCAGTCTTAGGTTAGCCTTCCCCACCACATTTTCTATGTGTTCCTTCCCATTTAAGTTGTTCGTAATTGTAATACCTAGGTATTTAGTTGGATTTACAGCTTTTAGATTATACTGATTTATCATGTAACCGAAGTTTAATGAGTTCCTTTCAGCAATCATGTGGATGACCTCACACTTTTCGTTATTTAGGATCAACTGCTACTTTTCGCACCATTCTGATATTTTTTTCTAAGACATTTTGTAGTTTGTTTTGATCTTCTGATGACTTTATTAGTCGATTAACGACAGCGTCATTTACAAGCAACCGAAGACGGCTGCTCAGATTGTCTCCCAAATCGTTTATATAGATACGAAAAAGCAAAAGGCCTATAACAGTACCATGTGGAACGCCAGAAATCATTTTTGTTTTACTCGATGTCGTTCCGTCAATTACTACGAACTGTGACCTCTCTTACAGGAAATCGCAAATCAGGGTCACATAACCACGCAATTTCACTACGAGCCGCTTGTGTGGTACTGTGTGAAAAGCCTTCCAGAAGTCCAGATATACAGAATCGATCTGAAATCCCTTGTCAATAGCACTCAACACTTCGTGTGAATAAAGAGTAAGTTGTGTTTCACAGGAACGATGTTTTCTAAACCCATATTGAATGTGTGTCAAAAGACCGTTTTCGTCGATGTAATTCATAATGTTCGAACACAATATGTGTTCCAAAATCCTGCCGCATATCGACGTTAACGATATGGGGCTACGACCTATCTTGAATCTTGGTGTGACCTGTGCAACTTTCTAGTCTTTGGGTACACATCTTTCATCGAGCGAACGGTTGTATATGATTGTTAAGTATGGAGCTAGTGCATCAGCATTCACCGGAAGGAACCTAATTAGTATACAGTCTGGACCAGAAGACTTGCTTTTGTTAAGTGATTTAAGTTGCTGCATTACTCCGAGGATATTTACTTCTACGATACTCATGTTGTCAGCTGTTCTCGTTTCGAATTCTGAAATATTTACTTCGTATTCTTTTTTGAAAGCATTTGGGAAAGCTGTGTTTGGTAACATTGCTTCGGCAGCACTGCCTTCGATAGTATCTCCATTGCTATCGCGCAGAGAAGGCATTGATTATTTCTTGCCGCTAACATACTTCACATACGACCAGAATCTCTTAGAATTTTCTGCCCGGTTTCGAGACAAAGTTTCGTTGTGGGAACTGTTATAAGCATCTCGCATTGAATTTCGCGCTAAATTAGCTTCTGTAAAAGATCGTCAATTTAAATTTGGCATGTTTGTTTCGTTAATTCTGCAACAGTGTTCTAACGCGTTTTGTGATCCAAGGAGGATCTGCTTTGTCATTTCTTAATTTATTTGGTGTATATCTCTCAATTTCTGCCGATCCTGTTTCTTCGAATTCAAGCTACATCTGGTCTACACTTATATTATTAATTTGGAATGAGTGGAGATTGTCTCTCAGCAAGGCGTCAAGTGAATTTTTATCTGCTTTATTGAATAGGTATATTTTTCGCTTATTTTTTGAGGATTTTGGGATTACAATATTCAATCTCACTACGACAATCCTGTGTTCACGAATCCCTGAATCGGTTTTGATACTCGTTATTAACTCTTCGCAGTTAGAAATAACACAGGCACCGCAGTACCGTGTTTACCTGCCGGCACCGGGCAATTGACTTTCCATTAAAATGTCTCCCCTGTACAGGAGTATTCATAATGGAGGTCCGAGTAGAGATCATAGATACATAGTAGACGACATGTAGAAGTTTGGATCTGGCAGTGGGTCGTGCTCGGGTAGCATAGTGGCAAGGCGACCGCTAGCGATAAGCAGGTAATTCGGGTTCGAGTCCCATTGCGGCACAAACTTTCATTGCTGTCATTCCATTATACAAATGATAATTGTCCATATACTCAACTGCGAATACGTTTCATGTATTTCATACTGGTTGTAGTTACTGCAGTGCATCGTAATTCGGAATAAGACAGGCACTGCTATATCGTATGGTAAAGGTAGAGGCGTAGAAAGCCATGTAAGTGTTTAGATGCAAGATACTTGCTGATAAAAGCCCTTGGTCTGCATCCGAGCTGTTTCAGCATGGGTGGTTTGCTGCATGAAGATCTTTGAGACAAGAACAGAATGTATATCTTAATCGAACGTTCCACTAGAAGAGATTGGCAGAAAATGCAATTTCTCCGTTATTAAGACGATCTGAAAGTTAACAGCTCCACAAATGTATGTGTCGAATGTAATTACGTAACTAATGTTTCCCCAAACTACTATAGTTTGCAATGGATATTGCTGATCAGTTTGCGATCAACGTCACGCGATCGTGTTCCGACATTATACTGTGCCAGCAGTTTCACTGAATATGTTCAAGTCGATGTTAGACGCCAATTGGCGATTGCCGAGGTTGACAACTAACAGGTTGCCATCCAACGTACGTATGCATTTGCAGCAGTGGATCTCGTTGAGCAGTGCTTGATATCCATGGGGTGGATCTATTTATTCTACCGTTTGTGTGGGCCTTGTGTGATATCGTCAACGGGCACAACGTTCCGTCAATCAGTGCTTCAGTGTCTCAGCACCTGCCGATGTTTCTGGCAGTAGATGTCTACCCAGAGATCATGTAATTGGCGCAGATAACGGGCCGCTGATATGTGTATGCGGCGACGGCCAGCGACTGCGACCCTAATGGGTTCCATGGATTCACATCAAGCGAATGTGGTCGTTAAGACACCAACGCGAGTTTTGTATTGTTCCTCAAACCTCTGAAGCACGGTTCTAGATCCGAGACGAGCACAATTATACTGCTGAAAGATGACAGCGCCATCATGGAAGATATAACTTCATTTGTTTATGGTTCATTTAAATTATTTTTTTTTGCTCTAAAATTTTCGCATATTGGTACTATACTTTCTGTTTATGTAAAGTAAAGTGTAATATCCCGGAGGTTTAAGTTCTTTAAGCTATGTGTGTAAAATACAACGTAAATTGATTATTACGCTAAATTATTTTCTGATTACCTTTTGTATTTAAAAATAGTTGTTGTTGTTGTTGTTGTTGTTGTCTTCAGTCCTGAGACTGGTTTGATGCAGCTCTCCATGCTACTCTATCCTGTGCAAGCTGCTTCATCTCCCAGTACCTACTGCAACCTACATCCTTCTGAATCTGCTTAGTGTACTCATCTCTCGGTCTCCCTCTACGATTTTTACCCTCCACGCTGCCCTCCAATGCTAAATTTGTGATCCCTTGATGCCTCAAAACATGTCCTACCAACCGATCCCTTCTTCTAGTCAAGTTGTGCCACAAACTTCTCTTCTCCCCAATCCTATTCAATACCTCCTCATTAGTTACGTGATCTATCCACCTTATCTTCAGTATTCTTCTGTAGCACCACATTTCGAAAGCTTCTATTCTCTTCTTGTCCAAACTAGTTATCGTCCATGTTTCACTTCCATACATGGCTACACTCCAAACAAATACTTTCAGAAACGACTTCCTGATACATAAATCTATATTCGATGTTAACAAATTTCTCTTCTTCAGAAAGGCTTTCCTTGCCATTGCCAGTCTACATTTTATATCCTCTCTACTTCGACCATCATCAGTTATTTTACTTCCTAAATAGCAAAACTCCTTTACTACTTTAAGTGTCTCATTTCCTAATCTAATTCCCTCAGCATCACCCGATTTAATTTGACTACATTCCATTATCCTCGTTTTGCTTTTGTTAATGTTCATCTTATATCCTCCTTTCAAGACACTGTCCATTCCGTTCAACTGCTCTTCCAAGTCCTTTGCCGTCTCTGACAGAATTACAATGTCATCGGCGAACCTCAAAGTTTTTACTTCGTCTCCATGAATTTTAATACCTACTCCAAATTTTTCTTTTGTTTCCTTTACTGCTTGCTCAATGTACAGATTGAATAACATCGGGGAGAGGCTACAACCCTGTCTCACTCCTTTCCCAACCACTGCTTCCCTTTCATGCCCCTCGACTCTTATTACTGCCATCTGGTTTCTGTACAAATTATAAATAGCCTTTCGCTCCCTGTATTTTACCCCTGCCACCTTTAGAATTTGAAAAAGAGTATTCCAGTCAACATTGTCAAAAGCTTTCTCTAAGTCTACAAATGCTAGAAACGTAGGTTTGCCTTTTCTTAATCTTTCTTCTAAGATAAGTCGTAAGGTCAGTATTGCCTCACGTGTTCCAACATTTCGACGGAATCCAAACTGATCCTCCCCGAGGTCTGCATCTACCAGTTTTTCCATTCGTCTGTAAAGAATTCGCGTTAGTATTTTGCAGCCGTGGCTTATTAAACTGATAGTTCGGTAATTTTCACATCTGTCAGCACCTGCTTTCTTTGGGATTGGAATTATTATATTCTTCTTGAAGTCTGAGGGTATTTCGCCTGTCTCATACATCTTGCTCACCAGCTGGTAGAGTTTTGTCATGACTGGCTCTCCCAAGGCCGTCAGTAGTTCTAATGGAATGTTGTCTACTCCGGGGGCCTTGTTTCGACTCAGGTCTTTCAGTGCTCTGTCAAACTCTTCACGCAGTATCGTATCTCCCATTTCGTCTTCATCTACATCCTCTTCTATTTCCATAATATTGTCCTCAAGTACATCGCCCTTGTATAAGCCTTCTATATACTCCTTCCACCTTTCTGCCTTCCCTTCTTTGCTTAGAACTGGGCTGCCATCTGAGCTCTTGATATTCATACACGTGGTTCTCTTCTCTCCAAAGGTCTCTTTAATTTTCCTGTAGGCAGTATCTATCTTACCCCTAGTGAGACAAGCTTCTACATCCTTACATTTGTCCTCTAGCCATCCCTGTTTAGCCATTTTGCACTTCCTGTCGATCTCATTTTTGAGACGTTTGTATTCCTTTTTGCCTGCTTCATTTACTGCATTTTTATATTTTCTCCTTTCATCAATTAAATTCAATATTTCTTCTGTTACCCAAGGATTTCTAGCAGCCCTCGTCTTTTTACCTACTTTATCCTCTGCTGCCTTCACTACTACATCCCTCAGAGCTACCCATTCTTCTTCTACTGTATTTCTTTCCCCTATTCCTGTCAATTGTTCCCTTATGCTCTCTCTAAAACTCTGTACAACCTCGGGTTCTTTCAGTTTATCCAGGTCCCATCTCCTTAATTTCTCACATTTTTGCAGTTTCTTCAGTTTTAATCTACAGGTCATAACCAATAGATTGTGGTCAGAGTCCACATCTGCCCCTGGAAATGTCTTACAACTTAAAACCTGGTTCCTAAATCTCTGTCTTACCATTATATAATCTATCTGATACCTTTTAGTATCTCCAGGGTTCTTCCACGTATACAACCTTCTTTCATGATTCTTAAACCAAGTGTTAGCTATGATCAAGTTGTGCTCTGTGCAAAATTCTACTAGGCGGCTTCCTCTTTCATTTCTTAGCCCCAATCCATATTCACCTACTATGTTTCCTTCTCTCCGTTTTCCTACACTCGAATTCCAGTCACCCATTACTATTAAATTTTCGTCTCCCTTCACTATCTGAATAATTTCTTTTATTTCATCGTACATTTCTTCAATTTCTTCATCATCTGCAGAGCTAGTTGGCATATAAACTTGTACTACTGTAGTAGGTGTGGGCTTCGTATCTATCTTGGCCACAATAATGCGTTCACTATGCTGTTTGTAGTAGCTTACCCACATTCCTATTTTCCTATTCATTATTAAACCTACTCCTGCATTACCCCTATTTGATTTTGTGTTTATAACCCTGTAGTCACCTGACCAGAAGTCTTGTTCCTCCTGCCACCGAACCTCACTAATTCCCACTATATCTAACTTTAACCTATCCATTTCCCTTTTTAAATTTTCTAACCTACCTGCCCGATTAAGGGATCTGACATTCCACGCTCCGATCCGTAGAATGCCAGTTTTCTTTCTCCTGATAACGACATCCTCCTGAGTAGTCCCCGCCCGGAGATCCGAATGGGGGACTATTTTACCTCCGGAATATTTTACCCAAGAGGATGCCATCATCATTTAATCATACAGTAAAGCTGCATGTCCTCGGGAAAAATTACGGCTGTAGTTTCCCCTTGCTTTCAGCCGTTCGCAGTACCAGCACAGCAAGGCCGTTTTGGTTAATGTTGCAAGGCCAGATCAGTCAATCATCCAGACTGTTGCCCCTGCAACTACTGAAAAGGCTGCTGCCCCTCTTCAGGAACCACACGTTTGTCTGGCCTCTCAACAGATACCCCTCCGTTGTGGTTGCACCTACGGTACGGCCATCTGTATCGCTGAGGCACGCAAGCCTCCCCCACCAACGGCAAGGTCCATGGTTCATGGGGGGGGGGGGGGGGGGTAAAAATAGTTATGTATATAAATTGTTCATGTTGATGTAAAATTGAAAGTTTAAGAAATGGTCACGCTTAGGAACAACATAAGAAATAGGTGTTACGTAAAAGCCAGTGAGGTTTTATTTTAAACGAAAATGGCACTGGTTGGTTGATAAGGTGGCAAGGGCGAATTGCCGCGCAACCTAGAACGAGCGCGGGAAGTAAGTCACACTGTCTGTGGCCAGCAGTGATTGAGGCAACACCTTTGTGGAGCAGGAGAAGCTTTTCCTGCAATTTTGCACAGAATTGCCTCGGATGAAGTCTGAAAACGGCTTACGGCATACCTGCGAGTTGTTGGGCTACTGTATGTAAAATTGAACGACTCCAAGAAGAGAAACTGAGCGCATACAGGAAGATACTTGCAGGCCGTACTCTGGGTAGTGTAGCCGTCATAATTCTTTTCCACATCCAAGCCTACAGACATAAGCTAAGATCTTTTGTGATTTTACTTTTATACAGCTTCAAACATTAACTTAAACTGTGTTTTAATAGTCATTCTTGAACCTTAAAGAAAGTGGTTCACCCTGTTATTTCATCCTAATCATACACATATATAGGGTTCCTTCCTGGTATTTGATTAATCCGAGTATCCTGTTTTAAAGACTTTCGAAGTGCTAAGTTAGTGTAAAGAGGCACCATTTAAATTGTTTGTGTGTAAATAATAAAGAAAAGTTTTCTTAACTACTGCCAAGAGTCTACTAAAAGTTTGCATACGTAAAATTCAATCATAAGTAAACCAAGTTACTAGAATCTGTTAAATGGATATACAGAATTTTTTCATAGAGTAATAGCTTTTGAACGTAAATTCAAGTAAGAAAGAGATTTTTAAAGTGAAATGTTCATTATAAAAAGTTTGTGCTTTAGTACCTAAGTATTTTAATATCTAAGTTTGTTGATAGAGGAAAGTGCTTTTCTAAAGGTCCTGGACAAATTTTTTTAGCTTCCCTGAAATTATCTACTGGGCTTTTTCTCTTTTAAAACTTAATGTAGAAGGGTGTGTATCCCCACATTTTTTAAGTGGATTAACATTTATTTGCAGAACCAAATTAAAAAGTAGCAAGAAAGTAGGCAAAATTCATACTTGTGCTTTTCCAATACTTCTCTGTTACATTGCCTGAATAGGCTGGCGACCCACAAAATGAACTTGGAACTAGGTTGTCGTAGCTTCAGTATAATATTATTCATACTGCGTTTCTATCTAACCGCTGGGTAAGACCTTAGAAAAAGAAGTGAATAGTCTTATTTACTTATCGATTAGACACAATACACGATCAAATCCTGTAAAAGGGGTATCTCTATTGATTAGTTTTCTTTATAAACAGATCCTCCCATAGTGTAATTTATTTGGAAACAAAACTAAATTTTAGTAAGAGGGTTATACGTGGGTTTTCCCGTGGCAGGACTATTTGTTCCGTTGGGGTATAGTATACGTGGCAACATACAGACATGGTTTCCTGTTATTTAGGTAAAATCATACTAAACTGCGTAGAAGGGATGCAGGTGGTTCGCGGCTGTCAGCGTATCTTTGATTACTACCACAGGTTCCATGCGCCCGTAGGAGAATGCCTCCCATAGCATAGTACTGCTCCCACCAGCCTGCATCTGCGCTGCGCACTACGTTTCGAGTCTCCATTCACCTCGACAAAGGCGGCTGTGAACACTACCAGCGGTAGTGAACATATTATTCACCCGAAGAGCCGTCATGTTTCCACTGGCCGACGGTCGAATCCCTATGGTCCCCTGCCCACTGCAATCGTAATTGACGATGCCATTGGGTCAACATCTGAACATGTGGAGGTGGTCTGCTGTGGATCTCCATGTTCTTCATGTACGATGAATTTTTTGCTTCGAAACAATCGTGAATGCGTCAGTATTATGCTCTTTCGGCAGAGATGCCACAGGTCATCATATATCCTACTTCACACAGCAGACAAGCCTCCGAATCTCAAGTTGTGCGAATAGCCGTGAACGTCCAACCAACCAGCGCCTAGTGGTCGTTTCACTGTTCTTCCTCTTTCCGTAGATGCTCACTACAGTACGACGTAAACATTCGACCAAATCACCCGTTTTCGAGATACTCGTTCATAGACTCCGCGTAACGATAATCTGCCCTTTGTCAATCAGAGTAGATTATCTCAGTGGATTTCCTCATTTACAACCCATATCTTCGCCAGGGTAATCCTCCGTGCGTGTTTGTCCCCCTGACACACTTTTGTTACTGAGTGAAGTGCCGCGCAATGGCACCAGGCGGCATCCAACGTCACCGTGAGCAATGGTCATAATGTTTTGGCTCAAGAAACACTCTCTGTTCTATATTAGCAGCTGTCATAGTGACACGGGGGGAAAAAGGTGCAACAATCTGTGAGTCAACCTACACTTCTTGATTATTACTGCATGATCGCAACTAATTTGTAACTTTCTGCCAAGACAGAAGGAAAAATGAAGCCATAATACAGATAATATATAACATCCAATGTTGTTGTTGTTGTTGTCTTCAGTCCTGAGACTGGTTTGATGCAGCTCTCCATGCTACTCCATCCTGTGCAAACTTCTTCATCTCCCAGTAACTACTGCCACCTATATCCTTCTGAATCTGCTTAGTGTATTCATCTCTTGGTCTCCCTCTAGGATTTTTACCCTCCACGCTGTCCTCCAATGCTAAATTTGCGATCCCTTGATGCCTCAAAACATGTCCTACCAACCGATCCCTTCTTCTAGTCAACTTGTGCCACCAACTTCTCTTCTCCCCAATCCTATTCAATACCTCCTCATTAGTTACGTGATCTATCCACCTTATCTTCAGCATTCTTCTGTAGCACCACATTTCGAAAGCTTCTATTCTCTTCGTGTCCAAACTAGTTATCGTCCATGTTTCACTTCCAATAGACGGTGTTAAATAATAATTGTTTACAACACACAACAGCGTTCCAGAGAAAGCTGAAACAAACAATTTTACACGCGAGACTTTTGGTCCATCAAGTCGAGAAAGTACTCCAAATTGGATTACAAAAGCCACTTAAGCCACAGTGCATGCGCATCGCGGAAGATTTTCATCTTATTTTGCTCCCTTCTTGCAAACCTTTAGTCCTAGAGAAAAAAGCATACTGGAACGTTATTGCAGAAAATTCACTGTAGGATAGTTTTGTACTGCGATACGTTTATACTAGTATTCGCGGTTTCCGAGTTATTCAGGAAAAACGTACAAAAGTTACCTTCAAACGCACATTAACCCCCGTATTTACTTCCCTGGGTCAGGAATTTTAGTAAGCTGTTCATGGCACTCCCCGCAACTAACCTACAAATATTTGCGAATACATAAATTAATCCTATAATCGACCTTTTTATCTTGTTTTTCTGGTCTAGTATTACGCCACCATCTTAGTGACGCACTTACATATTGTAATAATAACGACTGTACAATATTTACTCAACACTTTTGTGAATTTTAAAAGCATAAAGGCAACAATTAAATTGTGTTTGTCTGCCCTTCTTACTACGAAACTACTGTGCTTTTAAGGGTTACGTTTGGGTCGGACTGCCAACGTAGTTGGTTCTTTCTGAAACGCTTACGAAAGTAGATTTTTGTTCTTTACCCTAACCGGCAAATTTAAATTAATAACGTTAACGATTTAGCCGAATAAGCTGTTGTAAAAGTTAAGTTAGCGAAGACCAAAAAAGGTTGAACATGGGAAATATTACATGTAGTCGTAAATTTTTGTATATTTCTAAGAGGTAAAGTCATGAACAACACTAAACAACATACTAAAGAAAGCTGGTGGTGGTACGTTTGAAGGTCAGATTCGTACGTTTTCTTAAATAACTCGAAAACAGAAGTGACTGGCGAAGCGTATCGCAGTACAGATTTAACTACATTGGATTTCCTAAAAGAAGGGTCCTATTCATTTTTTCTCTAGGACTAATAGTTGGCACGAAGGGAGCAAGAGAATGTGAAAATCTCGCCCGAAGTGCATGCACAGTTGCTTATCTGGTTTTTGTAGGTGAATTAGCGCTCCTTTCCCAACTTGACAGGGCACAAGAATTGTGTATAGAATTTTTCGTTTCGACCACTTTGACCCGTCCTAAACAATTACCGTTTACATTCTGTATGTGTTTCTGCACTTTATGTGATCCTAGTTTTCTTATGATACACATATGGGCCCAGTAGGACCCCCGAGGTACACTCCATCAATGTCACGTATGATGGCTGGCCTTTCTTTGTGCCCAAATTTGTTTCATCCTTTCAAAAGGAAATCTCTTTCTTTCATCAGACCACAGTGCTCCAATCCGTTTTCTCACTTCCCTCTGACGAACTTTCCAATCAGACATCTTCTGTCTGACTGTTTTCCTACCTGTAAGGTCTGCCTGAGTTATACCGGCTGCTTTAAGATCCTCCTTAATCACAGCAATCCATTTCATTGGCTCAGTTTTGGCCTTACTTCCGTTTTCATAGGATTCTACTATTTATTTTGTCAAACCTAGTGGGTGCCATTCTTTTAATGTGCCCATAAAATTTAAGTTTTCGTTCCCTCATGTCACCTTGTATGTCTGTGTATTCTTCTATTTCCTTATTACTTCTCCATCAATAATTTTGGGGCCTAACATTTTCCTAATAATTTTCTTTCTTTCTTTTGAATTTCTTAAATATCCCTCTTCTTACTTAAAATCAAAGTTTCTGCTCCATAAAGACATTCAGGTTTGATTACACTGCTGTAACGTCTAAGATTACTGAATTTAGAAAATGATTTTTTTATAATAAATATTTTGTGGTACTCTAAATGCAATTTCCATCTTTTGAGAACGAACTTCATTTGCAGCTTTTTCCAGACAGTTTTCTTGTAAGATTTCCCCCAAGTATTTAAACTGAGATACTCTTTTTATTTTTCCGTATTTCATGTTAAAAACTTTGATGGTTGTTTGTTGCATGCCATGTATTCCGTTTACTCGAATATCTGTAGCCCTACCTTTTCCGAGACTTCTTTAAAATTTCAATTTTTCTTTGAGCTATAGTAACATCCCCAGTTAAAATTGCGAGATCACCTGCAAAGGCGAGGCAATCTACTCGAATAATAATTACTGTACCTAAATTGATTGATGGGTCTATATTTTGAATAGATTTTTGCTCTCGCCATTCTGTAATTACCTTTTCCAAAGCAGAGTTAAACAGTGATGGATAGAGTCCATCCCCGTGTCTAACACCAGTCTTTATTTCAAATGGTTCAGGAGCCTATTCCATGAATTTAACATCTAGTGTTGGTTAACGTTTCCTTAATGAATGTTAGGGTTATATATATTATCTGGCCCTTGTTCCTTTAAAATTTGGAAAAGAGATTCACGATCAACTGAGTCGTAAGTATTTTTAAAATCCACAATTGTACATACAGTAATGTTACCAGGAATCCTTTAGTGTCTGAGGATCACTTCCAAAACATCTATTTGGTCTAAAGCCTGCTTGGTATTCACCAATTTTAGGTTCTAACTGTTCTTGGACTCGATCAAGTAAACATTGCCAGAGAATTTGGTACGTGACTGGGAAGAGAGAGATTCCTCGGCAATTATTAAGATCGGTCCTATCCCCTTTTTTATGCAATGGATGAATTAGGGCAGTTTCCGGTCCTCAGGTACTTTCTCAGTTTGCCAGGTATGACCCACTAGTTGTACGATCTCTTTTACAGTGTTAGGGAAACCTGATTTCAGTAATTTAGCGATTATACCGTCTTCTCCGGTTGTTTCATTGTTTTTAAGTCTTTTAATTTGTTTAGTTATTTCGATTTAATCAGGTGCTTTAGAGTTAGGTTTGGCATTATTAATTTTTCTGTGGTTGCAATTTGTTCGCTGGTTCTAGGCAGTTCAAAAGTTTTCCAAAATAATTAGCAAGTACCTCACAATTTTCCTGGTTGTTAAGACCCAAACTTCCATTTTAATTTTTGAAGCAAATACTTTGTGAATGGCAACTGGTTAGTTTTGTTTCGAATTATTTTACAAAAGACTCTTGTATTGTTCTTTTAGAAATCTTTTTCGATTTCGAAAAGTTGCTCATTTTCGTAGTTTCTTTTAGTCTGTCTGATTAATTTAGATGTTTCTTTTCTCAAAGATAGAAAGACGTTGCCCTTTTTTTCGGTTTTGTTACTATTCCAATTTTTGAACGCCTCATGCCTAGACTAAACCGCTTTTCACAATCCGCGTTCCCCCAAGGGTGTTGTAAGAGGTCTATGAATAAGGAATTTATTGGTATCGCACTCGAGCAGACGTAATTTCGATGGACTGCTCACGCGCTGCCTGCGATATGTAAGCTATAAGAGAATGTCAGACCAGAGAGCAGTGTTGGCTTCAGTAGGAACTGTGTGGCAGTAGGAGTAAGTAGTAGCTAGCAGTCTGGTGTATGGAGTTCGCGAGGCCGGTCGTGGGGAGTGATGGCGGTGCCTGAGCGATGTAGTATAAGGTAAAAATAGCCGCGCGCATACGTAGTTTATTACAACAAAATTTGTACTATTGTTATATCAAGTCCCATTCAAATGTTTAAAAATTTTTTTAATAATAATCTTTTTTATAAAATTAACATTTTCGACAATCATTAATTTGAATTTCAAGAATTTACTAATTTCTGCAATCGATGGTCATACTGATTTTCGTAAAGAAAAATGAGTTGTTTCTTTTTATACCTGACAAACCTAGCGGCTAACATTGCACTGGGTTGTGCCAGACAAATTTCTTATAGGAGCAGATATATAGGCGTTATCCGCCCACTTAATTGAGGTAGGATTTTTCAACTCATTCAGAATGAATTTTCAGGGCCATGACGCAGCACTGCTGACGTCCAAAATTTACCAGTTTAAATGCACAGTCAATTATTGAAAGGTTATAAGTGAGCCACAATTTTATTGAGAGATTAGTCACATTTTATTATTGGTAGGTTGCGGAATTTATCTGTTGGTAGGTTATACTAAATGTGAATGTTATATATATTTTATCTGTGGGGAGGTTACACTTGTCGACAACCGGCCAGGATCGTATTTTTTGTGAATTTCGGAGAAGTAATCAGTTGTATATCTGCTCTTATTTACTTAATGTTAAATGTAGTTTGCATCTGGCGCAAAGCATTTACTAATTTGTCACTCTTTCTTTCACAGATCATCGGCAATTTATTGCTCTTTGTTGTTATTGTATGTGTTCCATTTTTGCTTTGTCTTTGATTGATTTTGTGCTTACCGTTAGAGTTGTGAAAATGGCACGAAATTCTGTTAACAGTACATCGCGATGCGCAACGAGTGAAAAAGCGGACTTTACTGATAATACTAGCGACACTCAGTGACGTAATGATAATCCTCTAATTACAGATAATCAGTGCGTGCCGACCACCAGTAATGATTTTATTTCAAATGATGAATAAACAAATTCAATCACGTCCATACTTAATCTAACGACAATTGATGCCGCGGCACGTTCTGATACAATGAACGCTGCCCAGTTTGACACACCTAATTTGCAAAATTTACACAGTGAATAGATAAATGTTTCTATCGAAAATGAACAATGTAGACAAAATACGTCAGATTTATTTGATTCCTATGTAGTGACCAACAGTGCACTTTCAATTAGCAAACCTTTTCGTGAATCAGATAATAACCAAATGGTTACACAAAACGTGAAACATGCAGATACACCATCACACAGCACAGAGAATAGAGTCGCTAACTTTGACTTGGATCAAGTTATGGCAGTATTGCTACAACTTAATGAATCGAACAAACTACTTAATCAAAATATCAAACAGTAGAATGAAAAACAAGAGAACAAACAACTTACTGAAAAACAAAACAACAATTATAGACAACTTAATAAATCGAACAAATAACTTAAACAAAATCTCAAACAGTCGAATGAAAAACACGAGAGACGAAAACTTCCAACAGAGTAATGAACAGATTACAGCCATTTTCGTGCAATGTAATGAAACTAAAGAACAATTACGTTAAGAAATTAAGGCTTGTGCTAGGAATAGTAGCGAAGCGTTACGTAATACACACGCAGCCACAACACAATTACTTAGAGATGAAATTGGTGCAGTTGCTAAACAATGTTCAGAAAACGCAACACAGTTACGCGACGAGTTTAAATTAATGTCAGCAGAACATTCACGGACACACGATGCGAAACTCGACAATAAATTTGAATAACAAAACAACCAAATTGACGAACGTTTTAATTACCACCTACAAAACAGTGAAACGTGTTACCGTAAATTCATGCAGGAACACAACAAAGTAAAGAAACAAGTCCTGGAAACAGTTACTGCACAGAGACAGGAAGATAAGCGTAAGTTGTTTACGAAAGCAAAAACGTACGTAGACAACAACATTGCTACAGACTCAGACGAAATCACACAGTTGAACACCGAATTGCTCGATGAAATCTCCGATCTTAAAACAAAAACACACACACAGTAGACTTCCAGACCATGACTAGCAGACTTGAACACTTGGAATTAATACAGGATCCCGATGCCATTAAAGTATACGTTAATAAATTAAACAAAACCACACGTAAAATGCAAAATCATATTAATGCTTGTGACACTAAAAATGACGATCAGGTAAAAGCACTGACTGAAAAATTTGATGAACTGGCCAGTCGTATTGAAGTTATAGAAAACAACAATCACACTAAATCAGACGATACGTCACCAGTTTCGTTCAACTAAACACCCGAATTCCAAAACTTACAGCAGACAATCAGTGAGATAGGTTCGTCCAATTATACATTGCTTAGAAAAGTGTCATCTTTACAGCAGGAAGTGACAGAAATGAAGAATGTTTCAGCCTCTAACACGTCACAGCATACGCCACATTCAGAATATTTGTCACTTTCATACAGCCAGTGTAACTTAGGTAATTTTCAGAGAGTAGATTCCGAACAGACACAGACAAACAGATTATCATACAATCCTGAAACTGTTCAGACATTCAGAGACGAGACGAGACGATAATTTTTATTACTAGCACTTTCTATCCGTTGTGAAATTTAAGGTATTTAGAAATGACAGAACACAGATTCACACTTTGGATTGGGTACAACAGTTTAGCTTTGCTTTTCCACCAACTTGGCCCTTAAGACACAAACTTTAAATTATTTGCAGTTTGTTGGAAGGCGAACCGGCAACTCGTATGAGACCGATCGCGAGACAATGCTACCCCGTAGAAGAATTTCAGAATCCTTTTCTGTCAGCGTATTGGTCGAAGATGACACAGCGCGGAATCAAGGATCAATTAATTAGCTTACCGAATCATCAGAACTCAAACTTTCCCACTGTCAAATAATCCTTTGAACACATGGTAGATGGTAAAACAGACTCAATATTTATGTGAGCCATACTGTGAATCAGCACTTATCCAATTATTTATTTCAAAATTACCACGATCGTTAAGAGTATCACTTTTAACAAGACAGAAGAAAGAAAATATTTGGGCATTTAGAGATCTGTTACAGCTTTTGGAAGTTCAGCAATCGGACTATTCCTTCATAAACTAAATTTTTCACATCATAATCAAGGCCAACAAGCATACAAAAATTACGATCAGCCAAGCTAATTTAATAGCAAAGGTGATAGACGCTCCAGGAATGACAACCACGATAACTTTAATACCAGACAAAATTTTAATTATCAGTATCATCAAAATTATCAGCAACAGCAAACACATTTTGGCAGCAATAGGGGTTTTTCCCCACAACAGCAACAAAACCAGCCGGTTAGCGTACCTAGCCAACAATGTAATGCGCAGGTCAACCAACCTTTAATGTTTCGCGGAATACACGTTTAGCGTCGGCTCCACCAAATAGTAACGCACAGTAACAAGGAAATCAGTAGGTACAGAAATCACATCATTTCAATTCCTGTCGCAACGCGCCGTATAGTAATGACTAACAAGACAGGCGTAAAACCAAATGAGCACAGTTTTCAGCGTACATTTAATAACAGCAGCGGAGTCAACCACAACAACAGATTATTATGAACGAACCAGACAGTCGGTATCATCCCGAACCTAATACATCAGGACGAAGTAACAGAACAGTACAAATAGTTGAAATGCCACAGCATCCTCCTGCAAATAACAGCACGTCAGACAGAATTTGACTAGATACAGTACAGGTTGCATCTTCCAGCAACGTAAGCAATACTTTTGACACACAGAATCTTGTTCAAGAAAATGTTATTACTTTTGACGACATCCGAGACATACTTTTGCATGAAAAACCAGCTATACAAAAAAACATTTCCCACCCTGTTACTGAAGTAATGATTGGCTCATCCACATTTTCAGCAATAATCGATTCTGGGTCACCTATGTCAGTTATAAATGAAGAAACTTTCAAAGAATGTAACAAAGAGAAATCCTACGTTACCATTAGCCAAAACTGAAGTAAAAGGAGCAGTATCTGGTAAAGGATACTTATCATTTTGTACTTCAGGCCATACGTTCCATTCTAATTTTTGGATTGCTCCCTTATTGACAACAGACGTTATTTGAGGTGAGAATTTTTTGGTAAAACACGACGCAATTATTGACTTTCAAAATTCCTATTTAATGTTAAAGGATGAAAACGTAGACTGGCATTAGAATTTCAGCACTCTTTATCTGCAGAAGAATGGGCAATTAATCGAACAGAGGTCATTTCAACATCGCGTAACATACACTGTCATTCCATATTGTTCACAGATACGTATGTACACAACTACAATACACCAGACGATCCCGACTATGACGTTATGCAAATGATTTCTGATAAAGTAATACAAAGCAGTGCAAATACAGATGACGAACGTACTCAATTACACAATATTATTTTACAGCAGACCCCAATTTTTGACAACATCCCTGGTACTATGTCCGATTTCATGTATGAATTTCAAGTTAAACAGCACGACACGTTTGAAGCCAAATATTATCCCATTCCAATTTCACAGAGAACAAGTTACGAAATAATTGCAAGCTATACTTGACCAGGGTATTATTGAACCGGCAATTAGTCCGTACATAAACCCGCTCCATATTGTTAAGAAAAAGGGTGAATCACTTCGCCTCGTACTTGATTAGTGTCATGTCAATGACATTATTATTAATGAAACAGATCGCCCACAGGTACTAGAAGAACTGCTACAGAAATCTCATGGTACTGCTATTTATTCCACATTAGATTTGAAGTCGGGATTTTGGCAAATTCAGCTCCATCCGAACTGCAGAAAGTACACACAATTTTTCTGTTTTGGTGATTGTTATCAATTTTGCAAATTTCCGTTCGGTTTAACAATTTCTTCAGCAGCATTTATTCGCGGTTTGAATACTATACTTCCGACAGAACTTAAAGACAAAATCACAACATATGTAGACGACATCCTTATTGCAGAAGCTAACTGGCCTGAACACAATTTGATTCTGGAACAACTGTTGTAAACATTTCGTGCACAACGACCCACAGTTAATCTTAGGAAATCGCACTTTTTGAAAACTTCCATAAAATTTCTTGGATATGTAATTTCAGCAGAAGGCATTGCGCCTGGCCCGGAAAAACTTGAAGCTTTACGTGACATTACTGTTACAACGACGAAGAAACAGCTACGCAGCTTTCTGTGACTAATTAACTTTTTCCGTAAATTTATTCATTACTCTGCCTTAGACACCCCTAGATAATGCCAGTTGATGGGTAAAAACGCTATTTGATCCTGGGAAAGCCAAGTACAGTCTAAATTTGTTAATCTGAAACATGCCTTGTTCAATGCACCACTTTTATCACACCTAGATACTACCAGAAATTTTTCCATTGCCATCGACAGTTCTAACACATTTTGTAGGAAATTGAAGAATAAGATACTTCAGTAATTAAAAACATCGCTTTTGCAAGTCGCATTCTGTCACCTACTGAACACAATTATTCTCTTATAGAACTTGAAACTTTATGTGTTGTATGAGCATCTACCTGATTTAGGTATTTTCTTTATGGAAGACATACTACCGTTTACGCAGATCATAGAGCTATACCTTTTTACTTTGCGCTAAATTTACAAATGACAGGTTAAGAAGGTGGAAACTTTATTTACAGGAATTTAATTTTACAATTATTCACATTCCCGGAACACAAAATATTGTAGCAGACTCACTATCCCGTTCTCTCAGCAACAATCAGCAAGACATCGCAACCAGCTACTGGCAAGCAAATTTTAGCCTCATGTATATTCAACAAGTTGCGTTTGAAAATTTCATTTCGTCGTCATTACTGGACATGGCACAAGACCAGAGCAAAGACAACGTATGGAAAGAAATTAAACACATTTGGCAAGATAGCAATAACGTGACCATTAGAAACCATTACACTGTACGCAATAACATTCTGTTTCGCCGCTCTCACCCTGAAAGCAACAACTGGTTATATGTATTCCTGACGAACTTGTTAACAAATTAATTGGGTATACTCATTTAAGTTACGCACAGTATGGAACCAGAAAATGTTTTCTTATACTGAGACAGAACTGTTATTTTGCCAACATGGAGAAACGTATTCCACGAGTTTTAGCGTCATGTAAAATTTCCCAGAAAGCTAAATCAGACACGACTTCACATATTCCTCCGTTACATCCCATTGTACCGATTAAATTGAGACATGTGGACACTGTAGACATTTTTGGTCCGATTCCCAGAACTAATAGATGTTTTTCCTCATCTTTGTTGCTGTTGAACTCACTTCGAAATTTGTTACCTTCACTCCGTTGCGCAAAGCTACCGCTAAATCTATTTCGAATGCATTTGTAAAACATTTTCTATTCCACGTAGGGCATGCACTGAAAGTAATTTCCGACAATGGACCATAATTTCGATCCGCTATATGGACACGTATGTTACGAGCTAGAAACATGTATCCGATCTATATATCTAGGTATCACGCTTCTTCGAACCCTTCTGAACGACTGATGAAAGAAATTGGTAAACTATGTAGAATATACTGCCATAAAAGACATATTGATTGGGACACACACATACTCTCATTCCAGGGTGTAATTAGCTCAATACCAAATGAATCTACTATGCTGTCTCTGAATGTTATATTGAAAAATGTTGAACCATCCAACAAAATTAAAGAATTAGTATCTTTTCCCACATCTCGTCGACTACGCCGCAATTAAATATTTGACACTGCGCTCAACAACATCAAATGTACCGCACAATGCCGCAGAAGACAGCAAAACAGGTTTGTACACGCCGTGACTTTCACATAGGACAGAAGATATTAGTACGCACATATAATTCACCAACAGAGGACAGAGTAGATGCAGTAAGTTTGAGCTTCTAAATGCAGTTCCATATAGAATTCGCAGCATTCCTCACTCTAATGTAGTACATATTCGAAACTTTGAGAACCAGAAAAAGCAAGGGTAATCACCATATTTCCAACATTAAACTCTTGATTGAATGAACATACTTTATGATTTATCACACTGTAATGCCATTTTCTGATATTTATATGACCACTTACGCAATTATATCTATGTGAGTACTTACTGATGATGATCGTATTTGTTCTTGGCAAGTGCCCGACAAGGTAAAGTTAGCAGGTCGCTTTGCCGGTCGTTATACACTCCTGGAAATTGAAATAAGAACACCGTGAATTCATTGTCCCAGGAAGGGGAAACTTTATTGACACATTCCTGGGGTCAGATACATCATATGATCACACTGACAGAACCACAGGCACATAGACACAGGCAACAGAGCATGCACAATGGCGGCACTAGTACAGTGTATATCCACCTTTCGCAGCAATGCAGGCTGCTATTCTCCCATGGAGACGATCGTAGAGATACTGGATGTAGTCCTGTGGAACGGCTTGCCATGCCATTTCCACCTGACGCCTCAGTTGGACCAGCGTTCGTGCTGGACGTGCAGACCGCGTGAGACGTCGCTTCATCCAGTCCCAAACATGCTCAATGGGGGACAGATCGGGAGATCTTGCTGGCCAGGGTAGTTGACTTACACCTTCTAGAGCACGTTGGGTGGCACGGGATACATGCGGACGTGCATTGTCCTGTTGGAACAGCAAGTTCCCTTGCCGAGCTAGGAATGGTAGAACGATGGATTCGATGACGGTTTGGATGTACCGTGCACTATTCAGTGTCCCCTCGACGATCACCAGAGGTGTACGGCCAGTGTAGGAGATCGCTCCCCACACCATGATGCCGGGTGTTGGCCCTGTGTGCCTCGGTCGTATGCAGTCCTGATTGTGGCGCTCACCTGCACGGCGCCAAACACGCATACGACCATCATTGGCACCAAGGCAGAAGCGACTCTCATCGCTGAAGACGACACGTCTCCATTCGTCCCTCCATTCACGCCTGTCGCGACACCACTGAAGGCGGGCTGCACGATGTTGGGGCGTAAGCGGAAGACGGCCTAACGGTGTGCGGGACCGTAGCCCAGCTTCATGGAGACGGTTGCGAATGGTCCTCGCCAATACCCCAGGAGCAACAGTGTCCCTAATTTGCTGGGAAGTGGCGGTGCTGTCCCCTACGGCACTGCGTAGGATCCTACGGTCTTGGCGTGCATCCGTGCGTCGCTGCGGTCCGGTCCCAGGGCGACGGGCACGTGCACCTTCCGCCGACCACTGGCGACAACATCGATGTACTGTGGAGACCTCACGCCCCACGTGTTGAGCGATTCGGCGGTACGTCCACCCGGCCTCCCGGATGCCCACTATACGCCCTCGCTCAAAGTCCGTCAACTGCACATATGGTTCACGTCCACGCTGTCGCGGCATGCTACCAGTGTTAAAGACTGCGATGGAGCTCCGTATGCCACGGCAAACTGGCTGACACTGACGGCGGCGGTGCACAAATGCTGCGCAGCTAGCGCCATTCGACGGCCAACACCGCGGTTCCTGGTGTGTCCGCTGTGCCGTGCGTGTGATCATTGCTTGTACAGCCCTCTCGCAGTGTATGGTGGGTCTGACACACCGGTGTCAATGTGTTCTTTTTTCCATTTCCAAAAGTGTATATCACACCGTGCACATTTTCCACTTTTTTGTGTATGTATTCTTTTCCTATCGAAAGTAGACTTTTTGTCTGTGTCCACTATGATATCTTTAAAATATAACAAACACCAGTTGACTTTGACATTTTGCCTTATCCCAATATCTTGACTGTTTTTTGTTACTACATTGTAGTATTGTATGTACATTTTTGCACTTGAAAACTGTCTATGGTTTCGACCTAATACGCTTTCTGTCATGCTATGCTGTATGCTTAGTCATATCATTAGAAAAAACTTTCCATTTAGTGGGTTGTTGTTGTTGTGGTCTTCAGTCCTGAGACTGGTTTGATGCAGCTCTCCATGCTACTCTATTCAGTGCAAGCTTCTTCATCTCCCAATACCTACTGCAGTCTACATCCTTCTGAATCTGCTGAGTGTATTCATCTCTTGGTCTCCCTCTACAATTTTTACCCTCCACGCTGCCCTCCAATACTAAATTGGTGATTGCTCCATGTCTCAGAACATGTCCTACCAACCGATCCCTTCTTTTAGTCAAGTTGTTTCACAATTCCTCTTCTCCCCAATTCTATTCAATACCTCCTCATTAGTTATGTGATGTACCCATCTAATCTTCAGCATTCTTCTGTAGCACCACATTTAGAAAACTTTTGTTCTCTTTTGTCTAAACTATTTATCATACACGTTTCACTTCCATACATGGCTACACTCCATAAAAATACTTTCAGAAACGACTTCCTGACATTTAAATCTATACTCGATGTTAACAAACTTTTCTTCTTCAGAAACGGTTTCCTTGCCATTGTCAGTCTACATTTTATGTCCTCTCTACTTCGATCATCATCAGTTATTTTGCTCCTCAAATAGCAAAACTCTTTTACTAGTTTAAGTGTCTCGTTTCCTAATCTAATTCCCTGAGCATTACCCAACTTAGTTCGACTACATTCCATTATCCTCGTTTTGCTTTTGTTGATGTTCATCTTATACCCTCCTTTCAAGACACTGTCCATTCCATTCAACTGCTCTTCCAAGTATATTTAATGGGTATATGAATTAAATGCAAGATATTAATCCAAATTCATCTTTTTCAGAAAGACATACCGTGTAAAAGAAATAAACAACCATAGAGGTTTAGTTTACCATCAGAATGAAAGACGTAAGATGCTTAAAAGTAAATGGATCGGAATTAACAATCATTATCAAGAACATATTATATACACTGCAGCCTTGACTTAATATTTTTCTTTCAGAATAAAAGGCGATTATTGCAGGCTGTCAGGCATAACTACACATGTTAACTTTAGTGATGAAAAATCCTAGAAGTAGGAAGCTATATAATATATGAAATAATGAATGATAATGAAAGTTGTATGAGGAAAATGGTAATATGAATATGAATAATGAAGTCTATTTCTTGCGGATGATAATAAATGATGATGAATAGTTATATGAAGAATATGGTAATATGAATAACGAAGTTTCTCTTTGCAAATGATGATAATGATGAAGTTTATATATTTTCTATTAGTTAAGAAATGCTTTGTAGTTATTTAAGTATTTGTTGCAGTTCTTTTTGGCTGTATGTCAGATAGTTCATACTATAATGACTGAATATTTTGGGGAAGAGAGCTAGAGTACATACATATTAAGTACACATTTCATTACTTGTTAATTCAAAGTTTGCTACTTTTCAGCATTATATACATTTGTTCTTTTAGCTCAATAATCCACTTTTCTTGATATTAATATGCTACAAGCACTTAATTATTAAACTTGTTCTAGTGCTCGCATTTTTTTACCCAGTTTTGTCTATCATTCTTGAATGTGATCACATATACTCTCCTTTTTTCATAGCCTTGCTACAGCTGACTCATGATGAATGATGTTATTAATTCTTTTTTCCAGCAATAAGTCAAAAGCAAATAATTTCATGCCCCAGCAAATGACATCGATCCCAATGCAGTGCATTGCTAGCACAAAAAAATTATTCTTACCAGTCCCTACTATTACCAGTAAACAACTAAATATTGCTACCAGTTTAAGATAAATTTCTAGTCCTAAGTATAATGCAAATTTTTCTGATGTATTAATTCCTTTATGTTGTACATTTTAAATATGTCTTACGTCACTTACATGATATCATATACAAACACTAGCAGCTTGATGCCATAACTCCTGTTTGCATGATGACTTCTGAATAATGTAATAAATGCTTTGTAACTGGCCAACGAGTGCCAATAATTACTGTAATGAGATGACTTATGATGCCAATGATTACTGCAATGAGATTACTTATGAATGATGTTCTGTAATACTCTATATATGCTACATAATTGCTTTGAAACTGGCCAACGAATGCCAATGATTACTGCAATGATATGACTTACGAATGATTTTTTGTAATACTGCATAAATGCTATGCCAATAATTACTGTAGTGAGATGACTTATGAATGTTGTAAAGTAATACTTCATACATACTACATAAGTGCTGTGTAACTAGCCAACGAGTGCTAATAATTATTCAAATCGGTTGATATGCTAGTATCATTCTGAATGATAACTAGCATAAGACTTAATGCATCCTTCACCTTCTGACCTGATTACCACCAATTACTGCAATATCCGTGTGTCCTGTTCATCATCGTGATCATGGAGCACTATATTTGGTTTTTGCCCTAATTCTACATTGATGTAAGAGTATGGATTCTACCAGAATGTGGTGTTGACATCAAGCTGTCCACCACGCTGACTGTAGGAGATGTCATTATGGTCCTACTGTTTGGTGTACCTAATGTATTACCAAAATGATAACATACAATATTAATACAACGTTTCAGTGTGTAAGTAGGCTGTTTACGTTTTCTTATTGGTAACGCCACGTAGCGCTCTGTATTAAAAATCACTGGCTGTGCTGTGTGCAGTCCGTGGCTGGTTTGCATTGTTGTCTGCCATTGTAGTGTTGGGCAGCGGCAGCTGGATGCTAACAGCGCGTAGCGTTGCGCAGTTGGAGGTGAGCCGCCAGCAGTGGTGGACGTGGGGAGATGGCGGAGTTTTGAAATTTGTAAGTATTGGTGTCATGAACTGATATATATATTATGACTATAAAGGTTTTGAAATTATTGAAGGAAGCTACGACGATTTTGAGATTGGCTGAGGTTTTATGATGTTATGATGACGATGTGTATTACGCTGTTGCGGTATGTTTATGATGAATAAGCTGATGCTATATGACTTATGTGATTATGCTATGTATATGTTGTGATGAAATATTGAAGAAGTGTCGACGAATAAGGTAAGGAATAATGAGTAGTGGTTAAGGACTCTGGTTTGTGAAAAAGGTGGTTGGAAACCAAGAATCGTACTTTAAGAGTTATGAAATGTATGTAAATGTGTGAATGTATTACAATAGGATTTTTTTCTACAGATGTGTAACGCAAATTCTTGACCTGTGAAATTTTTTATATGAGGCTGCCACTGTAGCGGAAACTGCTGTCATAAAAATTTCAGTAAGAAAGGTAAGTGACCTTGACGTAATGCGTTTTGGGCGCCCAGCTGAGAGGTAGTCGTCTGACAACAGAAAGCCATTAGGTGAAAAAAAACGGGCATTATCCTCGCTATTGACATTCCTTTGTAGAAAGCATCGCAAAAACGACACGCTCATTACTTGGAAAAGATACTTATTTACTTCTGCACACCTGATAATGACAAGCGTCTTTCTACGAGAGTTGAGAGAATTTGTACTAACTTATGAAATGTCACATGACTATTGAATGATGTTTTTATGCTTTGCTTATTTCATTTGATATCTGGTTTCCAGCTGTGTTGCAGCATTGGATTTATAAAATAAAATTAAATGCATTTGCTAATGTGAACACTTTCTGTCAATAGATCTATTAAATAATTATTTTATGATCCACATTCTTCGAAAAAGGAGCTCTTGGAATGGAAAGAGCAATAAGAAGCGACTAATAACAGTAACTGTATATATAATTTACTTTTCAAGTACTTGGTAATTTGTTGTAGCATTAGTTTTTGTGGTGCACCACTTTAATTACATAGACATTAAGATGTGATTATAACTTTCCCTTATCTGCATTGTTGTCTTTAGTATACTATTTTTTCTGCTTGTGGGTTTGTCATGTTTAGATATAATTTATTACATTTACTGCTGCTTGCTTTGCAAATCTGCATTTTTTTGGGCCATTGCTGTTTGTGTTAATTTGTTTTGTGCTACTGCATTGCGTCGCCCCTTAGTTTAGCATCTGAACTCAGTAGGTTTAAGTTAGCTTAAGAGGGGGTAGACTATATAAGAAACTAACTATGATGAATTGAAAGAAAAGCATTGAGAAGCTATAAGAAAATGGTTTGGCCAAAAAAAGTAGTGTACAATGGATAAAAACTATTTTTGAAATAGGATGTGAACAAAATACAGAAAGCACGCTTGGATAGGATATTTTTGGTGGAAACAAATGTTGAGATATGACGAAAGATCTACAGAATGAAGTTTTGGGTTGGACTGCAGTACCAAATGTTACACTGGAAACAAACCCTGCCCGTTCCTCTTGTGTTATCCCACTATGTGTTTGTGTACCCTTGTGTATTTGTTTTCTTCCTGTCTCTGTGTACTGTTCATAGAATTTTTTCTCTTCTAATACTAAGCTACATTCACTATGATGAGGAATACTGTTATTCTCAAATATAATTTGCATTAATAACATGTTATTTACTTAGTAAAGATGTTTACACATTATTTATTCTGTTTTGTTCTAATGCTCGTGTGTGAAGTTGATGTTTCAAAAGTTATTCTGATCTTTTATGTATGTACTTATGTCGTAATTTTTTTAACACTGATGTAGTTGCTATTTCGATTCTTTTGTAAAGCCTGTACTACTGCAAATGTTATCTGTATTGTTATGTTGTTTAAAGATGTATTTTGTACCTTTGTTATTGTATTCTTATGTTATAAAATTGTAATTGACACCAGTTCATCAAATTAAGTAACTTGTAAATTACAATTCACTGCACATGTTTCTGTTGGTCACAGTATATGGACAATATGTGAGAAGTAGGGACTGATAGTGTTTGCATGTGTGTTAATAATTCAGTAAGGGACTGGATAACAGCATTGCTTGTTGTAAGGACATTTCAAAAACAATTTTTGTGAGTGCACAAGTGGTGGTTATGGACTTGCTATATTATCCACAAAACTCTTCAATTGTGATTGTGCGCCTGCACAGTCAAACAGATGGCTGCTGGCTATCTCTACAAGGACTGAAGTGGGTCTACACCTTTGATGACTCCCCAATACCATTATTTCTACAAGGACTGCAGTGGGTCTGCAACTCTGATGGCCCACCAATACCGTAATCTCTACCAGGACTACAATGGGTGTACTCTGTGTTGACCTACCTACCAATATTCATCAAAACTTCGACTGACTCTGCTGTGGGTTTGCTCTGTTGTGGCCCATTACCTGTCTGCATGTCAAGAGTCAGCACTGTCTTTCCGTTGGAAGGACAACACTACTTCTTCAAGACTGCATGGATATCCTCTACTTCCGTGTACATTTTCTTTTATTGCTCAGTCTTTGAGAAAAACACTGCTATTTTACTGTGATGAATCATCAGGACTGTCTGTATGGACTGTGAGAAAATTTTAGCTTTTAACCAACATTGTATCAATAAGTGTGTGCATTTGATTTCTTTGCTATTGTAATCATAATTATGAAAAAAAAAATTCAAATCTGTATTGGCCACTGCCCAAAACATTTTTCTAATTTTTTTTGTGGGGAGCATGAGGGCTATGTAAGTAGGCCGTTTACGTTTTCTTATTGGTAACGCCACGTAGCGCTCTGTATTAAAAATCACTGGCTGTGCCATGTGCAGTCTGTGGCTGGTTTGCATTTTTGTCTGCCATTGTAGTGTTGGGCAGCGGCAGCTGGATGCTAACAGCGCGTAGCGTTGCGCAGTTGGAGGTGAGCCGCCAGCAGTGGTGGACGTGGGGAGAGAGATGGCGGAGTTTTGAAATTTGTAAGAATTGGTGTCATGAACTGATATATATATTATGAGTATAAAGGTAAATACATTGTTTGTTCTCTATTAAATTCTTTCATTTGCTAACTGTGCCTATCAGTAGTTAGAGCCTTCAGTAGTTTGAATCTTTTATTTAGCTGGCAGAAGTGATGCTCGCTGTATTGCAGTAGTTCGAGTAACCAAGATTTTTGTGAGGTAAGTGATATGTGAAACGTATAGGTTAATGTTAGTCTGGGGCATTCTTTTGTAGCGATTTTTGAAAGTCAGATTGCGTTGCGCTAAAAATATATTGTGTGTCTATTTAAGCACAGTCGTGTACAATTTTTCTAAGGGGACGTTTCAAGTGTTGTCTTGGCTACACTGATATATACTTCAGGGAAGAGAACTTCAGATTGTCTCACTTAGTGTTGTGCTTCTGAAGAAAGAAATCGACTTTTAGATCAGCTATGTGCAACCCACTGTGGAATAACCATGGTGCTATCGATCCCATTCCTCTCCTAATTCTTGTAAAATTGACAGAGACTGTTATAATGCATGTGCACTTTATTTCATTTCGTAATGTGTTTGATTCTTGTAAAACTGCTAAGGATTTGTACAGTGCATGTGCACTTTATTCCATTCCTAAAGATGTTTAAATTGTTGTAAAATGGTAAGGACTAACACAGTCTGTGCACACTTTATGCCATTTGTTAATATATTTCGTACTCATTGCGTATACTCTATTTCATTTCTTAATATGTTCTGTACTCAATGCATGTGCACTCTGTTTCATTTCTTATTAAGTTATGTACCTATATTATTTATCAATAATGTTATATATATGTATATACTCTGTGACTGTAGACTTAGTAAACTAAATGGATTATAGAAAATTTTGTTGCTCATGGCAAGTCCAATTGAGTCACCATCGCTGCCAAATATTTGCCCCCCCCCCCTAGTAGAGGGTTATTTAAGAAGTCCATGACTAAGGAATTTATTGCTAGTGCACTGGTGTATAGAGTTCGCGAGTCCGGTCGTGGGGAGCGATGGTGGTGCCTGAGCAACGTAGTACAAGGTAAAAATAGCCACGCAGTTATGTAGTTTATTACAACAAAATTTTTACTATTGTTATATCAAGTCCCATGAAAATGTTTTTAAAAAATATTTAAATAATAATCTTTTTTATAAAATTAACATTTTCGACAATTATTCATTTGAATTTAAAGAATTTACTAATTTCTGCAATCCATGGTCATCCTGATTTTCGTAAAGAAAAATGAATTGTTTCTTTTTATACATGACATACCAAGCGGCCCGCATTGCACTGGGCTGTGCCAGAAAAATTTCTTATAGTTGCAGATATATATGCGTTATCCGGCGACTTAATTGAGGTAAGACTTTTCACTTTATTCAGAATGAATTTTCAGGACCATGGCCCAGCACTGCTAACGTCCAAAATTTACCAATTCAAATTCACAGTCAGTTACTGAAAGGTTATAAGTGAGCCACAGTTTTATTGAGAGATTAGTCACATTTTATTATTGGTAAGTTACGGAATTTATCTATTGGTAGATTATACTAAATGTGAATGTTACATATATTTTATCTGTAGGGAGGTTAAAGTGTTTTTGGTCCTTTCGAAGCGGAATTGTTTTGCGCTGTTTTGATGAACTTTCCTTTTAGGCTTTGCCAACTGTTGGGTTGTTTTTGTCAAGTTCATCTGTTAGACTTGAGGTTATTTTAGAAGTGTCAAACTCTGGGATAATAATATTTGTTTTGAAGAGTGCTCAAGGCTGAAGTTTTACTTTTATTCACGTTAACTAATGGTCAGAATCAATATTAGCCCCTTTCTTATCTTGGGTATTTAAAATTACTTTGTAGTTAGGATATGAAATTGGTACATGATCGACTTGAAATTCCGCAGTGAATGTATTGGGTTCCTGCAGGGCTTTTTGCTTAGAACGGTTCTTTTTAAAATGTGTTGATTTGAATTTAAGGTTAAATTTTTTGCATGTTTCAACAGGTCTTTGGCCATTTTCGTTTGTCGATTTATACGCAGGATATCCAACGACCGTTTTCTTATATTTTTTCCTCTTTACCTAATTCAGCTTTAAAGTCACCCATTACAATTTCACCATGGTTAGAGAGAAGCTTCATTAACTACATCAGGTTTTTTATGGTTATCCTTGTTGATTGGCAAACGGGCATTAATTAAAGTGTGTGCTATATTTGCGCCTTCAAGAGGCATTGGCATTAGTCTATTATTAATGGGTTTTACCACCGTTATTGAGTTTAAAATATTTTTGAAGACAGCAAAAGCAACTCCCAGAAGTGGCGCATCATTAATTATTCTTTTATCGGTTTTACTTTTAAAAAAGAAGATAATTGCCGAAATCCATGGTGTTATTGTCCATCATTCGTTTTTCTTGAAGTGCCAAAATAAGAACCTTCTGTTCTTTTAATGTATTTCCCAATTTATGAAGTCTACCTGGTTGCAAAAGTGTTTGTATGGTAAGTGTTGTAAACATGTATTTGTTTTGGTTTTAAGTTGGCCAGAGGACTCTCTGTGATGAATCACACTGCATTTTAACCTGGCCGCCCCAGAATCCGAAAGACCAGTTGCACCAGTGATATCGGTGGTGGATTGACCACTTTGGGTAATATTGTTATTATCAAAATGTTCCATGCTGACTGTACCTGTAATCAGGTGGGGTTGAGTAGCCTCACTGAGTGAACTCAGAATGTTAAAACTGGAAGCGTTTGTTCCAGAATTTGAATTTCAGCCGCACCACTGGTGAGCAGACGCTGACTACTTCGCCGCTTGTTACAAGACAGACGCAAAGTGGATTTTGATTTGTTTTTCCCATTAGGTTCTGCCGCTCTCTCTGCCGATGGGAGTTAGGATTCCTCTTACGCCTTTGAGACCGTTGACGGGGCTTCACCTGTAACCATAGGCAGGGGCCCTCACAGGGTGCTACCATCCGTAACCACATGGACCTGTTTTCTTTTTTTTACGAGGTGTTACTCCTCCCCCTCCTCCTCCCTCATCACTTGCGAGATGAGGCCCCAGGCTTGGGACCAGAAGTGGGGGACTTCCTACTTTTCTTATAAAAGTAGTTCCTTCATAATATTCATTAATAGGGGGTCTATAAAAATTGCAGTGTCATGACAGGTATCCTCCTGGAACTGAGCATCTTTTTGTTTCAAGCAAGTTCTAGGAGGGTTATGTCGTCATTAACTGTATTAAAAAGTGTTCAACTATCAGCTTCGAAAACCCCTACAACTTGGAACATTTTCTGTGGCCTGATATGACGACTGAGTCCGTACACTGAGTTCTTTATAATGACGCATTGATTGCACTAAAACAGCGCACAAGGCTGTTAAAAACAGGAGCTGCAAGTTATATATAGTCATAGTAGTCGTAGACAAGAGAAATGGAGTCCATTTTCTGTGTAACGGTGGCAGCATCACATTGTTTACAGTGAAAGCTGAAGCAGTCTTAGATGAAATATACTTCACTATAAAGTGCTCCAACGTCTGTTTGACCCTAAAAACGATGGAAATACCAACGACACTGCAATAATTATGACGTTAACTGCTCGTGACAGTCCTCGGTTACATGTCGTCTGTTTGACCCTAAAAACGATGGAAATAACTACGACACTGCAATAATTATGACGTTTACTGCTCGTGACAGGCCTCGGTTACATAAAATTTAAACAAGTGCTTTCGTAGTTGAGTTAAACTCTAAACGAAACGCCGGTCGCTGTGGTCGAATGGTTCTAGGCGCTTTAGTCCGGAACCACGAGGCTGCTACGGTCGCAGGTTCCAATCCTGCCTCAGGCATGGATGTGTGTGATGTCCTTAGGTTAGTTAGGTTTAGATAGTTCTCAGTCTAGAGGACTGATGACCTCAGATGTTAAATCCCATAGTGCTTAGAGCCATTTGAACCATTTATAAACCAAAGGATGGTATAATCACGATATAAGTAAAAATAAACATCATGCCAATGTTCAGTATAACTGTACTTTGCAGTCATAAATAAGGTCCGGATTTTAATGACGAGTTGTATTTTTACACTGCACTTCAGGTGAATTTTACCAAAAAGTGTGCACGGTTCCAGGTATTGTAGCGTAGAAAATGTACTTTTACTCTTTGCCAACAAACGTGTACATTTGACTTATTTTTAACATGAAAAAGTATTAAAATGTGCTAACGTGACATCTTTTCGGGAGATACTGTCACAGATAAACCCAATAATTACGACAAACCTATACCCTTAGTGTAGTAGACAAGCAGCGGTATACACTAGTCGGGTGGCCGACGTAACACATTTCCTGGGACTGACGAAAGGCTCCCGAAGTCAGCAGAGGAAGCTTCCTACGTAATAAATACCCCATTCGTGGTGATACTATTCAGTCTGAATACAAACTCAGTTCTGGTTCAACATGCCAATGTAAAGTGCTCCAAAAGCATGAAGTTGGGAGGTTATGTCTGTGATTTTGGACAGAAGTTCTTAAGCACAAACGTGGAAACATCATTTTGTGAACTATGTGAAGTTAAAGTTGGTTTATAAAAGCGCTTTAATGTACAACAGCATTGTATTACCACAAAACACAGCAGATGTGTGAAGACAAACAGAGAAATGCTGTTATTTAAGCAGACAGCTGCATCTTCAACCGTGAAACCGTGGTTGTGTGAGGTGTTGGTGTCGCAACATCCAACTGGATAGCCTGAACAATCAGCTCTTCAACAGTTCTTGGAGAAGAACGCAACACATCCAATTTCAGATGAACGTACAATGAAAAATATCCTTATGCTACGAGGAGGTGGTCAACAAAATACGAATAGCCTGCAAGATCCAGACAATCACAGGGACTGAGATTATTGATAGTTAGGAGCTCCAACGTTTGGCGCATTATGGGGATCGTTAGGGACATGGCTGCCAAGAAGGGAAAGAAAACCAATGTGCACTCCGTCTGTATAGCGCTTGCGGTCATTCCAGAAGTGGAACGGGTCCCCCCGGATGCCATGAAGAGCACAGGGTGCAGCCAACTGCAGGTGGTTGCTCAAGTTGGTACCAATGATGCCTGTCACTTAGGATCAGAAGAGATTCTCTCTGCTTTCGAGCCGCTAACGGAAGTGGTAAAGGTTGCAAGTTTTGCTTGCAAGATAAAAGCAAAACTGACCATATCCAGCACAGTCGACATGATCGATTGCGGACCTCCGAGAGGAGGGTCTGAATCAGAGGCTCAGACGGTTCTGCGAACGCGTGGGCTGCAGATTCCTCGACTTGCGCCAAAGGACGATTGTGTTTCGGGTTCCGCTGAATAGATCAGGGGTCCACTACAAGCAGGAGGCGGCTACAAGGATAGCAGGGACTATGTTGTGGACTGGGCGGTTTTTTTAGGTTAGAGGGTATCGGGAAAACACATGAACCACAGAAAGAACGTAGATACGGGAAACATCGTTATAACAGTTCTAAATTTTCGCAGCTGTGTTGGGAAAGTACCAGAGCTCAAAGCGCTAATAGAGAGCAATGATGGTCAAATCATTATAGGCCCTGAAAGCTGACTAAAGCCGGGAAATTTTTGCGAAGAACCTAACTGTGTTCCGAAAGGATAAGCTAAATACGGTTGGCTGTGGCGTGTTTGTTGCTGTTAGAATTAGTTTATCTCGTATCGCGAAATTGAAGCAGATAGTTCCTGTGTGTTAGTATGGGCAGAGGTCATTGTTCGCAACCAGAATAAAATAATAATTGGATCTTTTTACCGACCTTCCAATTCAGATGATACAGTTGCTGAAAGGTTCAAAGAAAACTTGACTTTGATTCAAAGACGTACCCGACACATACGATTATAGTTGGTGGTGACTTTAATTTACCCTCTATATGTTGGCGAATATACATGTTTAATTACGGAGATGTGCATAAAATGTCATTGGAAATTGTGCTAAACGAATTCTCTGCAAATTATTTCGAGCAGTTAGTTCATGAGCCTGCACAAATAGTAAACTTTTCTGAAAGCATACTTGACCTCTAAGCAACAAATAATCCTGAGGTAATAAAGAGAATCCAACCGGATACAGAGATTAGTGAACACAGCGTTCTCGTAGCGAGACTGAATATTGTAACCCCCAAATCCTCCATAAATAAACAAAATACATACCTATTCACAAAAGCAGATAAAAAATCGATTGACCCCTTCCTTAGACACAATCTCTACTCCTTCCAAATTAATGATATAAAACTTTGAACAAAGCTGCCAAGGTTCAGTGACAGTGTCAGAATTATATTGTAACAAATAAGCCCTCGGTCACAAATACTAAGTCAAAATTGACCTGGTTTCGACGCTACTATGAGCGTCGTCTTCAGAATTAGACTAACTGTACTAAAACATTAGGTACATACTACATTAATAAAATTAAAGTGTGTACTGACTCGAAAAGATGCAGTACTTACAAGTGACTAGTCATTGGATGCCAACTGAGTAACTTATTCATGAGGGACATTTAAACACTTCTAAGGCTGCCGGAAGGAGTTCGTGGCGGCCCGCGTCTGACCAGTTACAACGATAATTAAATCCGTCTAAAGCTGCCGAGAGGAATTCGTGGCGGGGCGCCCCAGACAAATCACAAGGCGGACAACTAAAAAAACAGCTGCTCAAGTCGACTATTGACAATGTGACTATGAAGAGGAAACGTGAAGGAATAACCACAGACCAGCAAACCTCTTGTACAGACTGACAGGGACAGTCAAGCATTGTAGAGGGTAAAAAGACGCTTGAAATAACTCGTGAGTTCCAAGGCGCTACCAACAGCCCCACTAACACACTAACTGTGCGAGGGAGTTAAAAAGAACGGGGAATGATGCTCGAACAGCACCTCAGAAGGCACACATTTCTGTAGTTGATGCTGTAGCGACACTTCAGGTGGTGGTTTTCGTTGATAAAGTATCGTCCCCTCACTGTGCTCGAAGAAACACTAAACACGGAAGTATATGAACATAATTTGTAGTATTTAGTACTGCGTATAGTAGAGGAAGAGTTCGGAAAAGATGATCGTTTGTATAGGCATGACAACGCCCGCAGTCACAAAGCAGGTTCTGTAAGGCACTCGTTTGTGGACAATAACGTTCCTTAAATGGACTGGTCGGCCCAGAGTCCTGAACCGCAACCAAGTGGAACATCTTTGGGACGATTTAGAACGTTCGATTCGCACCGGAACATGGTGTCCAACATCGGCTCTCGAGGGATAATGGACAGTATATACGAAACTGAAGCGTGAAACACTTGAGAAGAAAAGCCTTTGAAATGACTTCCTACAGAATGACATTAAAGAAATAAAAGTTGTTCCATTTCATACAGGGCGCCTGGTACAGCAACAGGTTACGAATTTCTTGAAATAACACTGTCGGTTGCAAAATGTTTTTCATTTGCAGGAAATGACGCGTCTCACCCTTTTGGCGCATCGTCAGTTTTGCGTAAAAATTAATATGGAAAAATAACATTCGCCCATTAACGTCCACATTGGCATTAAGATTAAATTTTGTAAGAAACCATCATCATTATTATTTCATCTTAATGCCAAACGTGGACATTACGAATGTCCCAAAAGGGTGAAACATGTATTTTTCTGTAAATAAGAAAGATTTTGCAATCGAGGATTATATCAAGAATGACATTAAACATTAAGTCATGAGTAGAAGTACAAAATGAATAGTCTCTGGGAGATATAGGAAACGTAAAACCATTTAAGGATACAGGGTATTTATAAATGGTGGAAAAATTGAATTTTTTTTTATGGCTTTATTAGATTATACAGTCTTTCCTGATTACATCGATATATACATTGTAGGGTTTCAAATGAAAAATGACCTATATTTAAGAAATTTTAAAGTTACGGTCATGTATGCCGCCACGCCCACCTGTATTTCTGTTACAGAAACCATTATTATTTGGAAAAGAACCGTGAACTTTCTGTTTCCTGCGATTTTACGTATGATACATTGTGTATGTTGGTAACAGTGCTGGTTTCTAGTGTCTGTAAACTATTATCTTTGGAGGTATTTGTTTCACTGAAGCAATTTGTGCACGTGTTACTGAATGTTTGTGGTCCGAGTGCTACATATACTTGTGGATGTACATATCCTTTAGTGTGCAATAGATACGAACTATGCCACGCATGAAAACATTCAATAAAAGGAAATTCCGTGGTAACCAATTCACAAACAAAGCAAGCCACACTGTTGACAGTAACCTATGTATCAGCTCTTCAGGGAAGAAACTCCAATTTAGCACGACTCCGGGTGACTCAATTTTTTTGTTAATAATGTCGCTGTTTGTAGTGGATTTGTTGTTGTCGATGTGGACATCTTATCTTCTTTGATAAAGAAAGTGCCGAAATGTAAACAATGTGCTGGTGAAGGCTGTCTGGAAATAACTGAACAACAAAGTAGCAGGATGGATTTAGCGTCAAAAGTAGTTGTTCTGTATATATCCTGTAATAAATCTACCTCCAAAATGATTTCTAACATTGTGCATTATTCATATTATGTGAATTTGAAGTTAGTATGTGCAATGCGACCACGTACATAGCTGTTGAACTTCATGGGACATGACAACGTCGAGGACGTCTTTTCGTGAATGGTGTTGTAAGTGCTACTTCTCTGGAGAATGGAAAAATTGTTGATGTTGAATGCTTATCTAAGTACTGCCACACCTACCATGGTAACACTGAAGGACATATTGAACATCAGTGTTCTAAGAATTATGACGGTTACAGTGGAGGTATGGAGTGTGATGGAGCTCTAAAAATACTTCAGAGGTCGGTGTCTGCTTATAACGTTAGATATATGAAGCACCTAGAAGACGGGGGCTCTAAAACTTTCAATAAAATTAATGAGTTCAATATTTATGGAGATACCTTGGTAACAAAATTGGAGTGTTGTGGACATGCGCAAAAGAGGATAGGTGCTAGATTGAGGAAGCTACGAAGAGAAATGAAAGAAAATCTCTGTCTGTCCGAGGCAGATTGACAGAAACTGAAATAGACCTTCTTCAGAGTTATTATGGACCGTCCATTAGACGAACTCCACCTCTGAATGATGTTACAGCAATGAAAAAAGCTGATTGGCCACCTACCTTCATAAGTTGTCCACAGATGACCACGCTGTCCACGGACTTTGCCAAAAATTAGCAGATTCTTGGTGTGGTTACCAAAAAGCAAAAGAAAGTGGTCAAATATACGATCATAAGTATTCTCTTCCTGAGCCTGTTATGAATGAAATAAAAATAATTTTAGAGACCTGAGTGACCCTGTTTTGCTTCGTAAATGTCTTCATGGGGGAACTCAGAATACAAATGATAGTTTCAGCCATTGCATATGGCAAAAATTTCCCAAGAATGTTTTTGTAGGATTAAATACATTAAAAGTTGGTGCACCAAATGCAGTGATATGTTTCAACGATGGAATGAGAGAAAGGTTGGAAGTCCTGAGAAATTTAGGGATAAAATGTGGCTCTAATATGGAAGATAAGTTACTTGCGTGTGACGGACAACGGGTGCTTGAAGCGGAAAGATTCGCTCTTTAATGTACCAAAGAACCAAAAATTGCTAAAAGGAATGCCAAGAGGAAGCTTGAAGATGAAGAAATGCTGCAGGATGAAAATTATACTTGACTAATGCTTTGAGGCACAGTTTAATTGGACTCACATCTTCATTCAAA
Source organism: Schistocerca gregaria (assembly GCF_023897955.1). Taxonomy (NCBI): domain Eukaryota; kingdom Metazoa; phylum Arthropoda; class Insecta; order Orthoptera; family Acrididae; genus Schistocerca; species Schistocerca gregaria. Next base: position 378,533,984 of record NC_064923.1, read on the forward strand.
ATTTCCTGCAAGTTGTATATTTCAGAATTACTGAAGATTATAAAGCATTGCTCTGATTTTTTTCTGTAACTTGCACTAGTCAATACCGTCAAATGTAGTGTACTATACATAAGCTTTACTAGAGAATCAACTAAATTATAGAAAAAATAACATTAGGAAAAAATTATAAAAACTAAATGTAAGATGTGATGTTTTCTTATCTTTTTAATATAAATAAAAGGTGGAATTAAATAGGTCTAGTACCTCAGGCATCATGTCATGCATATCTGGTAAAAATTTGGTCTCCTTCAAATGTATAACATTGGATTAAATGCCACCTCAACTTGAGGAAGTATTAAAAAAATTGCAACAATTCTTTTGTAATTTTAAATAACCCTAAGCACGTTCAAAACCATTTAAAATACTTCTAATTTGCTTAGAAAGTGTGCTGCTTTATCTGACATCAACAAAAAATCTGTGAAACATTTACATTACAAGCGGAAAGAAATAGGTGTTGATTTTTAGTGATCTGGAGAAGTACCCTGTATCAGAAAAATGTGAGATAATATCGAATTATCAAAAAAATAGCTTTCAGAGGATCCTCAGCTATTAAAATATTTGGCACAAGTCACGCAGAGAAAGGAAGAGAGGGAGGGAGGGAGGGAGAGAGAGAGAGAGAGAGAGAGAGAGAGAGAGAGAGAAAGGGTACCACAGGCCATAATGGTAGGGGATGTCCCACTTTAAAATAGTCATTAGGTATTATCGTAAATTCAAAGAAATAGCTCTTAGTACAAACTGAGCTATTAAAAGACTTGGCGCAAGTCATGTAAAGAGACAGTTTAACATCGATCTAGTACAACAACGGATATCTAACTTTTAAAGAAGTCATAAATTTATCACAGTACCATACTCGAAGTTGCTGACCATGTTTAGAGTAATAAAAAATTTCTTTTCCGTGCCAAAAAAAAAGAATTAAATATGAATAACAGATGGACGCCTCCGTTTATTCCTTTTGTTACTGCTACAAGTATCTTCTTCAGCAGTAACGTTTTCAATGAGCTTCTATAATGAAGCACACCACGATGTTGCTACCATAACGAAATACGAGCAAGAACTACTAGTAATTACTAGATATTTTTTCTCACAGTAAAGCCATATGGTTGCCAAGTGTTCGTTTCGTGTCCAGATAACGAGAAACGGTCTCATACGTAGCTGCGGGACAAGCCAAATCGAATTTTTAGTGGCAGATTAAAATTAAAATTATAGGACGGACATCGCATCGCTAAAAAATGTACACGTTAAACCCGTGCATCAGACACAGTTCCAAAGAGCAATGAAATTTTAATTGAATTGGTGCCACAGCATAGCGAAAAATGTTTCAGCGGCATACACTTCCTCTCTGCAGATCCATGTTATTTCATATCAGACGAGAATATTACTAATCTGAAAGAAAATGAAGCCAAAAAATTTGAATGCACTTTGATTGCATACTAGCATTGATATATGAAGTTACGTAAGAGTGTAAGACATTATAGTTCCAATAATTTTTTCTGGGATATGTTACCGCATAATGTCGTAATATGGACCAACGTTTCGGCCAATGGAAGAACAGCAAGGTAATTGGAATTGGAATTGAAGTGCCGTACACTACTTTTTATTCTTTCATAATTATTTTTCGGAGAGGAAAATAACCTCGAATATTAGACATTACATTTAGTTGCTTGCATTTTATTTGTCTTAAATGCAAGCAAAGGTTAAATACTTTATTTCTAAAGTAACGATCATTCAATAGGCGGTTATCATCTTACGGTAGAGTTGGGATTGTATCACTGGTAAAATTTCTCACTTGCACAACTCCTGAAGCGAAATAACTACAAAGGGGAATTAACGAATGCCATTCCACACGTATGGGTTTCAGCCTAGTGGTTCATTATTAAACACTTTTCAGTGTCACAACCCTGATGCGATTGTAACTGAATTTCATGAAAGATAAAAATTAGTTGTCTGCTTGTTGTATATAAAGTTTCCTTGACGATATTCGTATAATGTTGAAACTAAACACGGTCAGAAACTTCGTTCTTAGTGTGGTGGCATGTAGACGACTAAATGGTGCTACTGGAACCGTGAGTCATGATCCATTCTCAAAATTAACTAACCCATTTCTTAATCTGCTTTTTCCTTGTTACCGCCAGAGCAGTAAGACACACATGCTCGTATTTCGACCATTAAAAAAAAAAGCGGTATATTCGAGTAGGACACTCGCTCTGAGGCTTCGATACGAACTTAAATATGTATACAGACTGTTCGACTATACATTTAGGTGACGGAGTGTGCATCAAAATATGTGACAGAAATGGCGATATCTTTTAATGGCATTGACTTAAAAGATTAATTATCTATTTCTATTTTCAGCTATAAGTAATCTTAGTTTTGCTGTGTTTAATTTAACGTGACGCAATCCGTTTGGGGCATGTACTGTCCACCTTCAGGCTTGTGTGCATATTCCTGAACATGGCCAGAACATCTTCGAAACGTGTTGCGTTACGTTCAATCAAACATGAAAGAAATAAAAGCGACTGGTTGCACAAAATAAAGTAAATAAGTATTCTTCGCAGGCACGGCTCCAAAACAGGGCCAGTATTGGCACAATTAATTAGAAGCTTACAATTTTCACACTACCTAGGGACCATAGACCTTAATACTTTACACAAATTTCAACTTTATACCTTCCGTGATAAAAAGTGGTATTAACAGATTGACAATAATGATCCAGTTAAGGTACCGTTCTTACGATTGAGGCACAGCAGCATAAAAAAGGAATAAATTGTGTTGGCCATGTCTGAAATCGTTCAGTACACTGTCAAATATGCCTAATCAGCTCTAAATAGTTTACCATTAGAATTATTGGGCTGGGCAAATAATACTCGCACTCAAACAAATTCTAAATATCCCGAAACGTGGCAGAGGTCGATTCATTATCGACTACTGTTAGACTAATCTTTTAACATTTGACTAACGCGGCGTTAGAGGAAACGATCGCGAGAAGCTAAAATGTTTCCAAAAGAACAAGCTAGAGCCATGACTAACATTTGACACTTTCGTGGAACACACGTGGAAACGGTAATAAATCCTACCACCTTACACTTTGCTGTATTTGAACTACTTCACAATACGAAGTCTCACACAGTATATAACGATATGTTTACGTAATGTGTATACATAAACATACGTTATAAACGTATTATAACAATATGTTTCTTTTGTGCTGCAACATATAGCTATGTTGCAATGTATGTTGCAGTGCTATGTAAATCAATGTTAAGTGCAAAATTATTATCTGATGCTTCACAGATGGCAACAAATTCATGTTTGCAGTTTAAATACATTTGATAGCGTACGATAACTTCCAGCGTCTAAAGGACTTCTCCCATATTAATCAGTTAAATCAACGACCATGTTCTGCACTCACGTGCGTATTTTCTAGCTCATTTTCCGAGATTTGGCTGCTTCAGAGTAGGTCAAATAATATTTTTCTGAGTAAGGAGTACAGTACTTCTCCAAAATAAGAGAACGCATTAAAAGTCGAGTATTGAACAGGTGTTTGTCAAATGTCGTTATTGCAGGCATGAAGTCAGGGCATGTATGCTGCTCTGCAACAATATTATAAAATGTTATAAGTAACCAACACTAGGTAGGAAGTAAAATACATTGAAGTACTATAGTGACACCCAGTTAGACAATTTGCAGCAATACGTTCGCCAAAAAAAGACTTTTCGTCAACGTTTGTTAGTTTACGATTGTTACGGCTGAAATACGTTGACGCATCATAATAGGGAGCACGAAGTAGACTGCTATTGTATTTGTTCCGTCTTAGAGTAAATACAAAATATACGCGATGTGTTAATGTGACATTGGGCAAAAGAATACGGAAAGTACTAGATGAATAGTACAGAGCCCACTTATTGAAACTACTCTCTCGTTCTGCGTATCTAGTGGGTTCTAAAGCAATTACTTAAATGATGATAGCAAGGAAAACTAAATACAGGCACCGTGGAAAGTTATCCATTGTCTGTTATATGTAATTCGCAACCATGTCGTAAATTAAATTCATAATGTCCTCAGACTGAGTATGGAGACACAAAAATTCAGAACTTCACTTCAAATAAATGTACGATTAACGTTCCACCAAAAGCATTTAATGTACAAGGGGGCCGTTAAAGTTAACTTCGACTGCAATTTTCTCATGAGTGAATAACCTACACAGCACATCATAATGTTTCATATACCGGCTTCTCTCTCTATGTCTACTTCTCTCTCTCTCTCTCTCTCTCTCTCTCTCTCTCTCTCTCTCTCAGCCTCTTACGTCTCACACACACACACACACACACACACACACACACACACATATTTACGAAGACCTGCACAGTCATGCCCTCATCTGCCTCTTATTTACGGATGCGATGCTCCGTCCACATACCGGTTGTTCCCCCTCTTAGCCAAATTGTCAAGTGATAGGGAAATTGTAAGAGCATTAACTTAGATACAAACTCAACTAGAAATATAAACCAAAAGTGACTTGTGGAATTTTGATATGGCTGACAGGTTCTGCGCTCAGAACTGTTTTCCAAACTACACGGAAATATCTTGAAGTCACTAGGCTTATTATCAGTTACTGGACTAAAGCCGTAGTGATTCGTAATAACACCCCATTTAGGTTGGCAACAACTGTCACCCAAGGTCACTAGAGGCACCCATAGTTCGAGCACATTTTTGTGTAGCGTTCCCACTGTATGAACCGAAACCATGGATACTTAATTCTTATTAATTGGCCACGGATTAATGTGACGTTCTTTGAATTCGATAGTCGAAGACATCAATCCCCTATAGTGGTTCGGTGGTTAGAGGCATGAAAATGTTCTCTTCCCACATGTATATTACCACTCCGAGCGACGAGAGCCTACAAGCTATACAAAAAATTCCTTCTCTTTCTGTGTGCAGAAAAAAAACTTTGTGGCACAGGTAAATGCATTCATATTAAAATTTATTATTAATTGCTGTTAAAAGAGATAGAAGGAACACGTCAGTTTCATTTCACCTGATAATTTACACAACTAATACCTATGCAGCATGTATATCAGTACCACTTCAGTCAGTTCTGTGAATCTATCAAATATTTAAGTATTTAGCTCTATTTCGCTCTCATTCTATTTATTACTCTAAAGTCTTCGTTGCAAATAATAATAATACCAAGATACAATTTAATTCGACTTCGAAAGAAGCAAAAACAGCCTTGGTGGAACGTGGATTGTGGAACAGCAGTGAAGTCAAGGCAAGAGGCATTCAATAATTGGAATAGTAACAAAACCGAAAATACGTACGAAACCTTTCTAACTGTAAGAAAAGAAGTATCTAAATTAATCCAAAGGACTAAAAGAAACTACGAAAATGTCCAACTTTTAGAAATCGAAAAAGGCCTCCAAAAGAACAAAACAAAAAAATTCTATAGAACATTAAAAAATTAACCACTTACCAACTTCAAAGTCTTTGTTTCAAAAATTAAAGTGGCATTTTGGCTCATAATAAGCAGGAAATTATCTAAGGTACTTTCTAACTATTCTGAAGTACTATAATGTGTCCAGAACCAGAGAATAAATTCCAGCCACAGAAGACTAATAATACCAACCCTAACTCTAAAGGACATGACGAAATCGAAATAACTAAAGAATTAAGAAACTTACAAACAATAAAGCATCCGGAGAAGACGTTATAATTGCATAACTACTAAAACCAGCTCGCACTCTGACTATAAAAGAGATCTCTCAACTAATAGAAGTATCTGGCAAACTGAGGAAATACATGAAGAGTGTAAGTAGGCTGTTTAGGTTTTTTTATTGGTAACGCCGCCGCCACGTAGCGCTCTGTATAAAAATCACTGGCTGTGCCGTGTGCAGTCTGTGGCTGGTTTGCATTGTTGTCTGCCATTGTAGTGTTGGGCAGCGGCAGCTGGATGCTAACAGCGCGTAGCGTTGCGCAGTTGGAGTTGAGCCGCCAGCAGTGGTGGACGTGGGGAGAGAGATGGCGGAGTTTTGAAATTTGTAAGAATTGGTGTCATGAACTGATATATATATATTATGACTATAAAGGTAAATACATTGTTTGTTCTCTATTAAAATCTTTCATTCGCTAACTATGCCTATCAGTAGTTAGTGCCTTCAGTAGTTTGAATCTTTTATTTAGCTAGCAGTAGTGGTGCTCGCTGTATTGCAGTAGTTCGAGTAACGAAGATTTTTGTGAGGTAAGTGATTTGTGAAACGTATAGGTTAATTTAGTCAGGGCCACACTTTTGTAGGGATTATTGAAAGTCAAATTGCGTTGGGCTAAAAACTATTGTGTGTCAGCTTAAGCACAGTCTTGTATAATTTTTAAAAGGGGACGTTTCATATGTCGACCTTTAGCCAAGGATACGTCACTGGAATCTTCTGATTTTTTCTTGTAGTTTGTGTAATTAATGTAGATTTTGTTTATTGCTAGCTCATAATTGTAGAGGGAATCTCCTTTGTAGTTGTAGTCTTTCATTGTTGTACAGTACAACAGTTGTAGCATGCATGTAGAGTTGCACCAAGTATTTCGCAGCTGCGCTTGCAATTAACTAGATATTATTTTCTATGTTAATGTATTCTCTTGTTTTTGCTCTTCAAAATTGTTTTTTTTTTTCTGTGTTGTCGTGTGAAATATTGTGACAATAATGGCGTGTGAAAAACGTAATACTAGGCTCCAAAGTAAACTGAGAAATGACAGTGAAGACGAAAGCAGTGTGTTAGCGCCACCGAGTAATGAATTAACTAATGTTCAAAGTAGTAATTTGGTAATTGTACATAGGGAAATGGAGCGGGCTGCAAACAATGGTGTAGACAGTGAAACAATTATTGAACAGAGAAGAATTATCGATCGATCGGTCGGCAACAGCTCGCGTCAGGAATCCGAAATGATAGGACACAATCTTGCAAATACTGTACATTCAGGTTTTGCGTCCTCACCGCTTTCTCAAATAAGTCAAGACACATTTTCTGTTTTTCAAACTGCGAATATTGACGGTTCAAATGCATTGCCGAATAGCACTAAGGAACATGTTTCAGACACCAGTGCATTGTTATTACAATTAATGCAACAAATGGGACAAAAGCTTCCAAAGTTAGACACAATGGAACAAAATCTTCAACAGTTAGACACAATGGAACAAAATCAGAGACAAACACAGCAAAAGCTTCAAAAGTTAGACACAATGGAACAAAATCTTCAACAGTTAGACACAATGGAACAAAATCAGAGACAAACACAGCAAAAGCTTCAAAAATTAGACACAATGGAACAAAATCAGAGACAAACACAGCAAAAGTTAGACGAAATGGAGCAAAAGCTTCAAAAGTTAGACTCAGTGGAACATACGCTTGAACAAACACGTGAAGATTTAACTACTGAATTACATAACACCGAATCGAAATGTCAAAAAGTCTGTAATGACGTAAAAACACAAATTTGTGAGCATTTCCAACCTATTTTTTCGCGGCATGAAAATGCATTACAGAATCACGAAGCAGCCATAAAAGAACTGCAAACAATTGTTCATGAAAATCATGAGACCTTGCAAGCTAAAATTGACTCAGTTGCATCTACCGATTCGGTTACGCAACTTGCAAAAACTCAAGAAAACTTAAAGGACACAGTAGATACTCTGAAAATTGGTTCAGAAAGACACATGGAGGACATTAGTTCATTATCAGAGAAAGTAGTTGAACTTTCGGATCAGCTAAATAATTTATCTACGAAGGTAGATGATAATCTGTATGACACAAAACCGGTAGTCTTTAATGACACAGAAGAGTTGAACAAATTAGGAAATTCAAACAAAATCAGAATCAAATTAATACGCAACACCAAAGAGAAATCCGGGAAGTACAAGATCAGCTGACACAGGTAATACAAAAATTACACATTTCAGAGGACACTCGCGCTCCAACATGGGAAGAGGAACTTAGAAATACGGAAAAGCCACTAAATAATAACACAGGGCATTACGTAAATGATGAAAGAAATTGGCAAGGTGCACCGAATTTCGAGATGGAACCGCCGACACGACGTAACAATGACCGATATGCTACTCACCGACACGATGATTTTGACTATAAGCTGTTCATTACTGCACATAAATTCAAAACATTTAAGAATTGTGGCAACGACATTCATCCACAAGCGTGGCTCCATCAATTCTCTCATTGTTTTCCTCCCAACTGGTCACTAGAGCACCGATTAGAATTTATGTGTGGCTACTTAGAGAATGAACCAGCTGTAAGAATGCGATCGGTCATTCACGATTGCCACAGTGAAGGAGAATTTTACCATGCCTTCCTCTCAGCATATTGGTCTCAAGCTACACAAGACCGAGTAAAACATAGCATCATAATGATGAAACATTTCGAACAATCTGAATTTTCCAGTCTTGTGAAATATTTTGAAGACATGTTACATAACAATCAATATCTTTCAAACCCATACAGCCCCTCAGTACTCATCCGCATTTGCTTAATCAAATTACCTCAACATTTACGACAGATTGTTTTAGCAGGACGATGTAAAGACGACATTGAAGTTTTCAGGGGCTCTTACAAGAATTAGAAATTGACACAGACAATCGCGGGATGCGAAAGCAGGAAAACGATCACTACAGGTCATATCCGTCGCAATTCCGCGATGAAAGGAACAATAACTGGACACGGCAAAGCCATTCTCACAACATAAATAGTGACCAAAACAGACACCACCTATATGACAACCACTGGCAGAGTAATAGTTACAGAGAAAGATCGCATTTCCGTAGTAATGAATATCACAGAGACAATCATTGAAACAAACAATACGGGAACCAAAACAATTACTATCAAGGGAGACGGAATAACTTCAGACGCAACGGTCCAACGCGCAGTTACGATTCAGGGAGCAATTCTCCTCCACGTGACCGACAAGAAATTAATTACAGAAATTACCGACATAACGACAGACGATATGATCGTAACGACAGACCTGAATTGCATCAGAACTGGCGGGATTCAAACAGAGCAGGGCCCTCTCGGCAAGGTGAATTTGTAGAAGTTAGGTCTCCTAATCCCAATAACGACGCACGCCAACAAAGAAACAGACAATGACTCGGACCGCAGGCAGCCGCGTGCGCCGGCTGGCTCAGAGAAAAATAACATAAGCTAACCTTAAGCAAAATTCCAGTGTTCCTTACCGACGTAATCGCATGATAACTGCTTTTCAGTTGACAGTCTGCGTACTAGGAAGAGTAAAGGTTTACGCCACATTTCACATGTAAAACCGTTTATTGAAATATAATCAGCTTTTTAACTTTGTCTTTGCCATAAAACATTTCACTTTACATTACTAGTATGCTTTGTCAGACTTGGAAACTGTTATCATGCAACAATGTTTGAAGTTTACTATCCAGTCTAGAACCTACGGAACTTATTTAGACAGTATTTACGAGTGCATTGTTAGTGTGAACAGACATCACAGTGTTATTGTGTGTGTACATTCTTGCTTGTTAGTTGCACGATTACGTAACGACTATAAGGCTCACATACTTAGAACATTTACCAGTATTGCTAATGAGATTTTAATGCAACATTTTGGTTTACTTGAAAATACATTCTGGATTGAAAGTACTTTCTGTGAGATACCAGATGACACAGTGGTTAGTTTATGTGACAGCTACACGATTTTATCACGACGCTACTAATGAGTGACAATTTACAATGTTGCTTTTGCAGTTTATCTGTTTTATATCTGCACAGTTTTTCTGTATTATTCTGGAAAGTAAAACATGTTTTAGTAGTAATTTTTTGTGGTATAGGTACAACGAGGCAGCCTTTTCCGTAGCACAACAATACGTTACAGCACAGTACTTTCCTCATCACGGCAATAAGCGTAGTAACTACCATATCTATACGCAAAGCATTTCACTTTTGTTTATCATGAGGCAAGTACGTTGACTTCTGTAGAACTTAGCTTTCGGAGGACGATAACTACGACACTTCCACAGAGATTATCTTACAACACGACGCACAGTTTAGCGCTACAGTACGCGTATTTGAGTGACTAATTTTGTACTTAAAACATTTATTTTTAAAGATATTTGAAATACAATGATACAAAGGTTTTCCGTGATACATTTCATTCCATTGCTGTAATCTGTAACGTCTGAGGATACAATTACATTAATCCTCAGGGGGGTACACGCCTACTTTGTGTACCATGTGTTTGGCAAGCACAAGGAGCCCTAGCTAATATGGTATTTGCTTATACAACTTTACACATCGGTACCATATTTCACTAACACATAAATTACACAGCTATCTGCTTATTTAACTGAGAGAGACAAACATTTATTTTACTACATCAGTGACAGATGGTTACGTAATTACACCGTTGGATAACTTCAAACTTATGAAATTGTATTTTGTCTGTACTTTGTGAAATGTTCAAATTTTTTCGGAACTATTGTGATACTATGAGAGCTTTGAATGATGTGTTTGGTACGGGATCATGATTGTTAAAGTACGTTTGAGGCAGATGACACTTTTGACATGAGCAGAGAATTTTTATTAGGTTTTGAAATTATTGGAGAAAGCTACGACGATTTAGAGAGTTGACTGAGGTGTTATGATGTTATTATTACGACGACGATGTGAATTGTGCTGCTGAGGTATGTTTAAGCTGATGCTATATGAGTTATTTGATTGTGCTACATATCTGTTATGATGAAATATTGAAGAAGTGTCGACGAATAAGGTAAGGAATAATGAGTAGTGGTTAGGGACTCTGGTTTGTGAAAAAGGTTGTTGGAAACCAAGAATCGTACTTTAAGAGTTATGAAATGTGTGTATATGCGTGAATGTATCACTATGCTGGCGAAAATTTTTTGGACACTATTATATTTAAAGGATTTTGTATCTACAGATTTGTAACGCAAATTCTCAACCTGTGAAAATATTTTTATATGTGACTGTCATTGTAGCGGAAACTGACGTCGTAAATTTTTCAGTAAGAAAGGTAAGTGACCACCTGCACGTAATGCGTCGTGGGCACCCAGCTGCGCGACAGGCGCCTGGAAAAAAAAGCCATTAGTGTGTGCCTGTCAGAGGCACAGGTGGAGAAAAAAAAAGAGGCCATTATCCTCGCTATTGACATTCCTTTGTAGAAAGCATCGTAAATACGACACCCTCAAACTTGAAAATATGATTACACTGTAGAGTTCTTAATTTATGATATTTACTGAAATGAAATGATGAGAAGCGTTTCATGTCTATTATCTTGCTAGCTGGAAGATTGTTTACTGCATTATGAAATGCCTTATGGCTAGCGAATGACTTTTCACGCCTTGCTTTGCCTATTTTGTTTACAATCTAGTTTCTTGTTGCAACGCAGCATTGTTTAAATTAAAATTTAATACATGTACTAATATAACTACTTTCTATCTACAGACTCAGTAAAGAATCATTTTATGATGTACTTCCTTAGAAAAGAGAGCACAAATAGACATTTCCCTTCACAGGACTTACAAAAATAATTTTTTTACGATTTGGTAACTTATCTGCTAGCGTATGTTCTAGTGATGCATCACTCTAGTGTTAAGGTGTGACATAGGTATTACACATTTTTACTGTAATATTTTTTCTGCTTCAGCTTTGTCATGTTTAGGTATAAGTTATTACATTTATTGCTGCTTGCTTTGCTTACTTGCATTTTTTTCATTGCTGTTTGTATTTATTGTTTTGTGCTGCTGCATTGCCTCGTCCCTTAGTTTAGCATATGAGCTCAGTAGCTTTAAGTTAGCTTAAGAGGGGGGAGACTATATAAGAAACTAACTATGAGGAATTGGAAGAAAGGCATTGAGAAGTTATAAGAAAATGATTTGGCCAAAAAAGTAGTGTACAGTGGAGGAAAACTATTTTTGAAAGAGGATGTGAACAAAACACAGAAAGCATGCTTGGCTAGGATATTTTTGGTGGAAACAAACGTTGAGATAAGACGAATGACGTTTTGGGTTGGACTGCAGTACCAAATGTTACACCGAAAACAAACCCTGTCCTTTCCCTTTCTGTTATTCCGCCATGTGTTTGTGCACTCTTGTATATTTGTGTTCTTCCTGTCTTTATGTGTTTATCTGATGAGAGTTACATTATAGAATTTTTCTGTTAATATGTTATTTTCTTTGTAAATATGTTCAGGCATTATTTATTGTGTTTTGTTTTAATGCTCATGTGTGAAGTTGATGTTTCAAAAGTTAATCTGATCTTTTATGTATGTACTTATGTCGTAATTTTTGTAACACTGATGTATTTGCTATTTCGATTCTTTTGTAAAGCCTATACTACTGCAAATGTTATCTGTATTGTTATGTTCTTTAAAGATGTATTTTGTACCTTTGTTAATGCATTCTTATGTTATAAAATTGTAATTGACACCAGTTCATCAAATTAAGTAACTTGTAAATTACATTTCACTACACACGTTTCTGTTGGTCATAGTATATGGACAATATGTGAGAAGTAGGGACTGATAGTGTTCACACGTGTGTTAATAATTCAGCAAGGGACTGGATAACAGCATTGCTGGTTCTAAGGACATTTCAAACAATTTCTTTGTGATTGGACAAGTGGTGGTTATGGACTTGCTATATTATCCGCAAGACTCTTCAATGGTGATTCTGCGCCTGCACAGTCGCAACAGATAGCTGCTGGCCATCTCTACAAGGACTACAGTAGGTCTACAGTTTTGATGACCCACCAATACCATTATTTCTACAAGGACTGCAGTGGATCTGCACCTCTGGTGGCCCACCAATAGTAATCTCTACCATGACTACAGTGGGTCTGCTCTGTGATGACCTACCTACCGATAGTCTTCAACGTCGACTGACTCTGCTGTGGGTTTGCTCTGTTGTGGCCCATTACCTGTCTGCATGTCAAGAGTCAGCACTGTCTTTCCGTTGAAAGGACAACACTACTTCTTCAAGACTGCATGGAAATCCACTACTTCTGTGTGCATTTTCTTTTACTACTCAGACTTCGAGAAAAACACTGCAATTTTACTTTGATGAATGATCAGGACTGTCTTTATGGACTGTGAGAAAAATTTAGCTTTTGACCAACATTGTATCGATAAGTGTGTGCATTTAATTTCTTTGTTATTGTAATTATGAAAAAAATTTTCAAATCTGTATTGGCCACTGCCCAAAACAATTTGTAAATTTTTTTGTGGGCAGCATGGGGGCTATATAAGTAGGCTGTTTAGGTATTTTTATTGGTAACGCCGCCGCCACGTAGCGCTCTGTATAAAAATCACTGGCTGTGCCGTGTGCAGTCTGTGGCTGGTTTGCATTGTTGTCTGCCATTGTAGTGTTGGGCAGCGGCAGCTGGATGCTAACAGCGCGTAGCGTTGCGCAGTTGGAGGTGAGCCGCCAGCAGTGGTGGACGTGGGGAGAGAGATGGCGGAGTTTTGAAATTTGTAAGAACTGGTGTCATGAACTGATATATATATATATTATGACTATAAAGGTAAATACATTGTTTGTTCTCTATTAAAATCTTTCATTCGCTAACTATGCCTATCAGTAGTTAGTGCCTTCAGTAGTTTGAATCTTTTATTTAGCTAGCAGTAGTGGTGCTCGCTGTATTGCAGTAGTTCGAGTAACGAAGATTTTTGTGAGGTAAGTGATTTGTGAAACGTATAGGTTAATTTAGTCAGGGCCACTCTTTTGTAGGGATTATTGAAAGTCAGATTGCGTTGCGCTAAAAACTATTGTGTGTCAGTTTAAGCACAGTCTTGTATAATTTTTAAAAGGGGACGTTTCAAGAGTGAAAAACTGCCCTAATTCATCCATTGCATAAGAAGGGGATAGAACCTACATTAATAATTACCGAAAAAACTATCTTCCCTCGGTCACATAAAAAATTCTTTTGCATGTTTTACTTAACCGAGCCCAACAACAGTAAAAACCTACTATTGGAGAATAACATGGCCGCTGTAGACCAAACAGATACTGTCCAGAAGAAATTCTTAGTTTAAAACTAATCCTTAGGCATCAAAGAATTTCTGGTAAAAATATTGTATGTACATTTGTGGATTTTAAAAAGGCCTACGACTCAGTTGTTCGTGAATCTCTAACTCTGATTAAGGAAACGTTAAATGACACTAGCTCTAAAGTTAAATTCATGGGAGAAATTTTTGAACCATTTGACATAAAGACTGGTGTTTGACAGAGAAAAGTACTTTCCCCATTACTGTTTAAATATGTTTTGGAAAATATGAATACAGAATGGCGAGAGCAAAAGTCGAATCAGAATGTAGATCAATAGATACAATTTGGTGGAATAATATTACAGTAAACTGCCAAGCATTTGCAGGAGATCTCGCAATTTTAACTAGGGTTATTACCATAGCTTAACAGTAAATTGAAATTCTTAAAGGAGTTGCGGAAGAAGTAGGACTACAAATATCAATCGAAATAACGGAATAAATGACATGCAAAAAGCACCAATGTTTTTGATCACGAAACATAGAAAAATGAAAACGGTTTTTCATTTAAATACCTGGGCGAAAACATGCAAGAAACCGGTCTGGAAAACGCTGCAGGAGAAGTTCGCTGTCAATAAATGGAGGCTACATTCAGATTCGTATTTGTAATAAAACTTCACTTTCTAAATTCAGTATTTTAGGCATTACAACACTGTAATCAAACCTGAATGTCTTTATGGCGCCGAAACTTAGCTTTTAAATAGAAAGAGGGATATTAAGGAAATTCAAAAGCAAGAAAGTCGCGCGGAGTGGCCTCGCAGTTAGAGGCGCCATGTCACGGAATGCGCGGTCCCTGCCACCGGAGTCTCGAGTCCTCTCTCGGGCATGAGTGTGTGTGTTGTTCTTGGCATAAATTAGTTTAAGTTACTTTAAGTAGTGTGTAAGTCTAGGGACCGATGACCTCAGCAGTTTCGGCCCTTGGGAATTCACACACATTTGAACATTTGAAGAAAGAAAGAGAGAGTTAGGAAAATATTATTTCCCAACATTACTAATGGAGACTCTTTTACTCTGAGAAATAATAAGGAAACAGAAGAATACACAGACATACATGGTGACATGAGAAAACGAAGACTTAAATTTTATGGGCACATTAAAAGCATATCACCCAATAGGTTGACAAAACAAATAGTAGAATTCTACGGAAACAGAAATAAGGCCAAAACTGAGCCAATTAAATGGATTGCTACGCTTAAGGAGGATCTTAAATTGGCCGTTATAACTCAGGCAGATGTTACAGACAGAAAAACATTCAAGCAAAAGGTACTTGATTGGAAACTTGGTCAGAGGAGAATTAGAAAACGGATTTGAACATCGTGTTCTGATGAAAGAAAGTGACTTCATTCTGAAAGGATAAAACAAATTTGGATACAATGCGAGGCCAAGTATCAAAAGCGACAGTGGTTGATTGTATCTCATGTGGTCCTATTGGGCCCATATGTGAATAATAATAAATACTTGAATTAAATCCTTTGTCAATATTATATTCATATATGTCCTTGTTTCCAAATATTTTTGAGTAACATCGTTTCTATGAACTGGTAAATTCTGTACACAAATTTATTCTTAAAACTGTTTCTGTGGTTACTTAAAAATATTAACTAGCAAGCTGAAAACATGTAAAATCGGTTAACATTGACTTACCTGGGCGAGTTAACGCAACATTACTGTGATAGCTCTGAACACTACTAATTTAGAAGGTCCTCAATTTGTCAGAGCATGATGCAAATATTTGCATGGCAAATTTATAATGAAGTGGAACTACCTAAAAATTTATCTCTGATTCAGAACAATGTTAAGGACAGCCCTTAACATTTCTAGGAACACAGTCACGCAAATTCAAATAAACAATGGTAAGGGACACAGTTTTCTATATTGTTCGGGTCGGTATAGCTTGAGCTCTCTCGTTGTCGGCTAACCGACTTGTTTGATGATGTAGGTAGAACTCAAAAACTGCGACTAGTCTTTATGTAAACCGTCCAACGTCTGCTTGTTTGCAGTTATAGACTTCAAATGCCATTTGCATTGCTGAGGTCAAGGAATTACGAGTAAAACAATCATTCTTCTTCTTAGAAATTTACATTCAGAGATCAATCCGACGGTGTAAGCTGCAGGTTCTCTCCGAGTTTTTCCCACGCTCGGGTTCCCGGGTTCGATTCCCGACTGGGTCAGGGATTTTCTCTGCCTCGTGATCGCTGGGTGTTGTGTGATGTCCTTAGGTCAGTTAGGTTTAAGTAGTTCTAAGTTCTAGGGGACTGATGACCATAGATGTTAAGTCCCATAGTGTTCAGAGCCATTTGAACCATCTCCGAGTTTTCACCACATCTGTCCACACAGGTTACAGGTGTTATAGCAGTATATAGGGTGTCCCGTAAGAACGCGCAAAAATTTAAGGGCACATAGTGGATTCTCCACTGAACAACTTCAGGTAGAGAACCTGGAATTGGAGAAGACTGCTTATAGAGACAATAGGAATAAAGTCACATAAATGTGTACTTTTTATTTAAATTAGGTATTGCTCCTCGGCTCTACAGCCCTTGGAGGGCCTTGGCCTGGACCACAATATCCTGCCATTCTGTCCGCTCCATGGCTTTCCGTCTCCATCCTCTGACACCCAGCTTTCTTCGTGTCTTCTTTAATTCCGTCCATCCATCTCTTTCTGGAACGTTCCCTCCGTCGTCTGCCTCCAGCCTTGCCATCAAAAATGTTCTGTCTTCTTCCAGTCTGACCATGTGTCCTGCCCATCGCAGTCACCTTATTTTAATGGCAGTGACAATGTCAGGTTCTACAAAACGTTGTTCTAATTCTGCATTCATACGGATGCGGCAATCTTCTTGATCATATATTATGCCGTATATTTTACGGAGAACCTTTTCCTCCCAAATGCTAAGAATCCTTGCCTCGCCTGCAGTCATGATTCATGTCTCGGCACTGCTCTTATAATTGTTTTGTAAATGAGGATTTTAGATGTTCGTAATACAAGTGAGCTCCTAAGCATAGGTAGTGTGGCAAAGTAGCATCTATTGCCTGCTGCTATACTAGCTTTCACCTCGCTGCTGATGTCATTTGTCTGTGTGATAGTCGATCCGAAGTACTTTAAGTCTCTCTCCCTTTCAAACTTCTTGTCGGCTGTCCTGAGATTTGGTAGATTTCGCTGCTTGGTCATTGCCTTATATTTGGTCTTTCGGACATTGGCTATCAGGCCAAGTTCCCTTGCACCTCTCTGCAGTTGCTGATAGGCATCAGCCAGCACAACAATGTTTCGTGCCAGTAATGCCACATCATCTGCGTAAGCCAGGTACTGCAGTGAACAACTAAAAATGGCTCCTCCTCTATTTATCTGTATGTGACCTATGACTTTTTCTAGGCAGTTAGGAGATATTGTCATCCTGTCTCAGTCCCTTCCTCCACTTCTCAGAAGATTTTACCCTATATTTTTGCCTTACAGTTGGTTTAACGAGAGTCTTAGGTATTCCTGCCCCTTCCATCACATTCTGCAATATCACTCTTGACATGCTGTTATAGGCCTGTTTAAAATCGATATAAAGCTGATGTATGTTTATTTGATGTTCATAAGATTTTTCAAGTAGTATGCGTTATGTGAATATTTGGTCAGTTGTGGACCTATTTCTTCTGAAGCGATTCTGATAGTCTCCAATTCTCTCTTCCACATAGGGAGTATGCCTCCTAGTTAGGATCTTGGAGAACACATTATATTTAGTATTTAACAGCGATATTCCTCGGTAGTTCTGGCGGTTTAATTTATCCCCTTTTTATGTATGGGACATATAGTAGCCATTTTCCACTCCGTTGGCATGTTCTCCTCCAACCAGATGTTCAGTATTATTTTATGTATTGCTTGCCACAATGCCTCCCTACCATATTTGAGACATTCAAATGGTTCAGATGGCTCTGAGCACTAAGGGGCGTAACATCTGAGGTCATCAGCCCCCTAGAACGTAGAAATTCTTAAACCTAACTAACCTAAGGACATCACACACATTCCGTACCAGATGCAGGATTCGAACCTGCGACCGTAGCGGACGCGCGGTTCCAGACTGAAGCGCCTACAACCGCTTGGCCACCCGGCCGCCACTTGAGAAGTCCCACCTGGATCTGATCTTCTCCAGTTAACTGTAAATACCATCATTGACACAATTAACGTATCATTTATACTGTACCTTGTAAAATGTGCTCAATCGGAGGGCCATCAACGTCAGTGCAAGCATGACATCGGCGAACAAGGTTCGGACGCCCCCTCACAGGTATCACTGGTGTGTTTCAAATCACATCACATGCAGCTACAATTCTGGCAAATAATCCCATCTCCGTTTTCACTAGGGTGTCATAACCAGGGACTTCAGGTATCACCATAAGAAATAATCAAGGGGATCTAGGTCAGGTGACCTCGCAAGCTATGGAATAGGATCTCCCCTTCCTAAGCAGCGACCAGGAAATAAAGCACTCGAATGGTTGCGCACATCCAAAATGAAGTGAAGTTGTGCACAGTCAGGCTGTATCCACACCTTCTCACGAACTGCCACGCCTACGTTCTCCAACAACCCAGGTAGAAATCTTCGCACGTACCTCAAGTACGGGTGCCATCCAGACGATCAAATAGAAGGCATGGCCCAATGAGATTGTCGTCTACAGTGCCGACCCAGATATTTCCAGAAAAACGTACTTCATAGTGTGATTGTAGTGCAACGTTAGGGTTTTCCTCATCACACACAAGTCTGTTCCTTCTGTTCGAAATACCATCACAATCAATTGAGGCCTCTTCAGTAAACAGAACTATTTGGAGGAAATCTGCTCGATCAATCCATTGTTGAAGAAATCACTGAGACAATGCGACCCTTGGTGTAAAGTCAGACACAAGCATTGCATGGACTCGTGGTGGATGATATGGGTATAGTTGTTGTTGTTCGTGGTGTAATCGTGACAAGCTCGAATGTGCAGCGCCCTTTTTCACGTACAATACGACGAGTAGTTGTAGCGGTGTCCGCTTCAATACGCTCCAACACTTCCCCTTCAAAATCGGGTGTGCGAGTGGTCCTCATGTTGCCCGGTCCCTTGTTTCTTCTTTCCAATAAGCCAGTCCCCCGCATTCGTCGATCGACAGAAGTAAACACTCGTCTTGACGGGTGATGCCTGTTAGGAAATCGGTCACTGTACAGCCTTTCAGCAGTGAGCGCACTGCGACGTACTTCCCCATATAAAAGGTGTACGTCAGTGAGTTCTGCGAAACTATACCGGTTCTGCTCCATTGTGTTGCACTCTGAACAACACTGAGTAAAGAATGCGCCGGCCGGAGTGGTCGAGCGATTCTAGGCTCTACCATCTGGAGCTTCGCGACTGCTACGGTCGCACGTTCAAATCCTGCCTCGGACTTGAATGTATGTGATATCATTAGGTTAGTTAGGTTTAAGTAGTTCTAGGTGACTGATGACCACTGCAGTTAAGTCCCATAGTGCTCAGAGCCATTTGAACCATCTCCCGCCAAATATGGATGCTGGCTGCGAGGTTTCGCCTGATTTCACACTACCCCAGATATCGTACCAGTCATGCATTTCGTTCTTATGACGATTCTCGTTCGTACACTAAGGGGCAATGAAGACACCTTTGCAGCGTTTTTGATGGTATGTGTTTGATTACCCCTGGAAACGCCCTACTCGGCCAATCCTGCAAATACCGGAGCACCAAAACCAAAGATGACACAACTCTCCGAAGAGACTCAAAAAAGGCCTTTATCAAGACCATCACTAGTAACAACTTCCTGCAATATTGAAGGCTTATCTGTAAATAAAGAAATTTTATTATCTGACATGTGCAAACGAAACAACTGTGATGTTTTAGTGTTACAAGAAACACACAGGGCACCAACTAGCCCTAGACCAAAAATACAGGGCATGAAATTAGTTCTTGGGAGACCACACGAAAGGTACGGAAGTGCTATATTTGTGAAACCGAACTTAGACATATGCTCCTGTGCTCTGACCTGCGAAGAAAATATAGAAATTTTAACAATTGAGCTACATTCATGTACTGTAACATCCGTGTACGAATCACCCAGTGCGAGGTTCAAATTTACGGAGCCTGGAAATTTCCATTCAAGAAACATTAAAGTTATAGTAGGAGATTTTGACTGTCACGGTCTCGCATGGGGTTATAAAGCGACAAATGACGATGGTGAAATGCTGGAGATCTGGGCAGACCAGGCTAAACTGAAATTGATACATGACCCAAAGTTGCCTGCATCATTTAACAGCGGAAGATGGAAACGAGGACATAATCCAGATAACATCTTTGTCTCCGAAAAGGTATCCCTGCAAACTGTAAAGCAAATCGAGGACCCAATCCCAAGATCGCAACACAGACCAATAACTTGCTGCATTACTGCAGTAATCAAATCAGATGTAATGCCCTTCAAGAGACTCTTCAATTTCAAAAAAGCTCATTGGGGACTTTTCACAGAGGACCTTGATAAGGAGATCTTGGAAATTAAACCAGAGATACAATCATATGAAACTTTTATAGACATTGTCAAGAAAATCTCTCGACGACGCATACCTAGAGGGTGCCGCACCCAGTATATCGCTGGACTCAATGGTAGCAGCAAGGAAGCTCTGAAAAAGTATGAAGAACTGTACAATAAGGACCCATTCTCAGAGGAAACGATCCAGGCAGGTGAGGAACTGATGTCTGGTGTATCCGAAGAGAGAAAGGAAAAGTGGTGTAACCTCCTACAAGAGACGGACATGAAGCACAGCAGTAGGAAGGCATGGAAACTGGTCAAAAGTCTCAGCAACGACCCAAGAGAACCACAACCAAATTACAGTGAAGTTACACCTGATCAGATAGCTCACCAACTACTCATGAACGGAAAAACTAAAAGGAAGATCAGGAATGGCAAAATTAAAAGAAAAATGAACGAGGAGATTAGCTTCCTAGCTCGCCCGTTCTTCATTCAGGAACTACAAGATGCCATCAACGATTTGAAAAACAATAAGGCCGCTGGCCTCGATGATCTGAGACCCGAGCAACTTAAACATTTTGGACCGGGAGTACAAACATGGATCCTAGAGCTAATGAATCACTGTATTACAACAATGCAAATTCCTAAACTGTGGAGGAAAGCTCGGGTTATTGCGTTACTAAAACCAGGGAAAGACCAAGCTGAAGTTAAAAATTTTCGGCCTGTCTCACTGATTTGTCATTTATTTAAAGTGCTGGAGCGAATGATCCTCAAACGCATAGCCGATTATGTGGACAAAGCCCTCATTAACGAACAAGCTGGATTTCGACCAGGAAAATCATGCTGTGGCCAAATCCTTAATCTCACACAGTACATCGAAGACGGCTATCAGAGAGGAGAAGTAACTGGGGTCGCATTCCTGGATCTCAGTGCTGCATATGACACAGTTAACCATAAGTTGCTTACCCAGAAAGTGTATAATGTCACTAAGGACTACACCCTTTCTATGTTCGTGAAATGCATGCTACAGAACAGACGCTACTATGTAACCTTACAATCTAAAAACAGCCGATGAAGGACACAGAAAAATGGACTTGCACAGGGTAGTGTCTTGGCTCCAATATTATTTAACATCTATACCAATGATCTTCCCATCAGCCACCAGACACGAATGTTCATATATGCTGATGATGCAGCAGTGGCCACACAGGATAAAACCTTTGAACAAGTGGAGGAGAATCTCACAGGAGCCTTAACAGAACTTGCTACCTATTACGACGGCAATAATCTCAAACCAGACCCTAGTAAATCTCAAGTATCCGCCTTCCATCTTAGGAACAAACAAGCCAAACGGAAACTCCGAGTCATGTGGCAAGGGGAAGAGCTGAAACATACAAACAGCCCAAAATACCTGGGAGTAACATTGGACAGAGCACTTACTTTTAAGCAACACTGTCACAACACTAAAAAAAAGGTCTGTGCCAGGAACAACATACTGCGGAAGCTAACAGGTTCATCGTGGGGAGCTCAACCACATGTTTTGCGCACCACGGGTCTGGTGCTGAGTATCTCAGCAGCGGAATTTGTGGCGCCAGTTTGGAGGAACTCTCCTCACACTAAGCAAGTTGACGTCGCCGTAAACGCAACTGTACGTATTGCCACAGGATGCCTCAAACCAACTCCCACAGACATCATTTATCCCATCATAGGCATAGCACCACCCACTATCCGCAGACAAGTAGCCGCCGAGATAGAAAGATCAAAACAAATGAATGATCCCCGACACCCGTTGCATATGCACCGAAAACAACGTGTCCGGCTGAAATCCCGCAGGAGTTTCATTGAAACTACTGAAGAGCTCGCCACCAAGCCCGCCGCAAGGCGGCTATCTCTTTGGGAAGAAATGGTGCCACACTCCACAATGGAACTACTTGAGGAGGGATCTGCAGGATTTCAACTACCTTTTACAACTTGGAGGTCATTAAACCGGCTGCGTACTGGAGTAACTGGGTGCAAATCAAACCTATTTAAATGGGGTTACAGTGATAGCGATAGGTGTGAATAAGGAGCAATACAGGACTTGGACCACCAACTGATTTGCCCAGATATGTCTATAACATGCACTAAATATGATATTTTGAAAGTCAATGACAAAGCAAACTACGTTGCTAATTACTGGGAAGGGAAGATATAATTGGTGCATCCGGATACGGAAGAAGAAGAACCCACCATATAGCCCGAACTTGGATCTATCTGACGTTCATCTCTGCTCACATGAAACGCTGTCAGTGAAGACAACATTTTGGCACAGACAAGGAACTGCAAACCAGCATAGAGAAGTGGCGGAAAGCACAAGCCGTTGCATTCTATAAGAAGGGTACTGGAAAGTTCAAACAACGCTGCAATAAATGTCTAAGTCGGAGCGGCGGCTACGTAGAGATGTAGCTGTTGCAAGTAAAACATTTCAGATTTTCACTGTGGTTCCCATTTCGAGATCGATCGGACCTTACTTTCCGAAGAGCCCTCATACACCAACATTGTTTGCTTGCTTTACCCTAGATTACTAAATCTTCATAAAATATACCCTAGTCGTAGTGTATAAAATATGACATTTTGTATTTAATTTCGTATGTAGCATGACACTGCACCTCTGATAATAGTAATTAAGCAATGCATAACAAATAAATTATGACTTCCTTTCAATAAAATACGGAGTCTTGAAGTTTACGATGGTTTAGTAATATTATAACATTTTCTCCGTTCATTATTCAAATGGCTCTGAGCTCTATGGGACTTAAGTTCTGAGGTGATTAGTCCCCTAGAACTTAGAACTACTTAAACCTAACTAACCTAAGGACATCACACACCTCCATGCACGAGGCAGGATTCGAACCTGCGACCGTTGCGGTCGCGCGGTTCCAGACTGAAGCGCCTAGAACCACTCGTCCACTCTGCCCGGCTCCGTTCATTATTGTAGTGTTAAAGTGTTATTCATATTCATCTGATTAACAATAACTTTTAAGGAGCATTTGCGTTCAGGGACATACACTCCTGGAAATTGAAATAAGAACACCGTGAATTCATTGTCCCAGGAAGGGGAAACTTTATTGACACATTCCTGGGGTCAGATACATCACATGATCACACTGACAGAACCACAGGCACATAGACACAGGCAACAGAGCATGCACAATGTCGGCACTAGTACAGTGTATATCCACCTTTCGCAGCAATGCAGGATGCTATTCTCCCATGGAGACGATCGTAGAGATGCTGGATGTAGTCCTGTGGAACGGCTTGCCATGCCATTTCCACCTGGCGCCTCAGTTGGACCAGCGTTCGTGCTGGACGTGCAGACCGCGTGAGACGACGCTTCATCCAGTCCCAAACATGCTCAATGGGGCACAGATCCGGAGATCTTGCTGGCCAGGGTAGTTGACTTACTCCTTCTAGAGCACGTTGGGTGGCACGGGATACATGCGGACGTGCATTGTCCTGTTGGAACAGCAAGTTCCCTTGCCGGTCTAGGAATGGTAGAACGATGGGTTCGATGACGGTTTGGATGTACAGTGCACTATTCAGTGTCCCCTCGACGATCACCAGAGGTGTACGGCCAGTGTAGGAGATCGCTCCCCACACCATGATGCCGGGTGTTGGCCCTGTGTGCCTCGGTCGTATGCAGTCCTGATTGTGGCGCTCACCTGCACGGCGCCAAACATTCATACGACCATCATTGGCACCAAGGCAGAAGCGACTCTCATCGCTGAAGACGACACGTCTCCATTCGTCCCTCCATTCACGCCTGTCGAGACACCACTGGAGGCGGACTGCACGATGTTGGGGCGTGAGCGGAAGACGGCCTAACGGTGTGCGGGACCGTAGCCCAGCTTCATGGAGACGGTTGCGAATGGTCCTCGCCGATACCCCAGGAGCAACAGTGTCCCTAATTTGCTGGGAAGTGGCGGTGCGGTCCCCTACGGCACTGTGTAGGATCCTACGGTCTTGGCGTGCATCCGTGCGTCGCTGAGGTCCGGTCCCAGGTCGAAGGGCACGTGCACCTTCCGCCGACCACTGGCGACAACATCGATGTACTGTGGAGACCTCACGCCCCACGTGTTGAGCAATTCGGCGGTACGTCCACCCGGCCTCCCGCATGCCCACTATACGCCCTCGCTCAAAGTCCGTCAACTGCACATACCGTTCACGTCCACGCTGTCGCGGCATGCTACCAGTGTTAAAGACTGCGATGGAGCTCCGTATGCCACGGCAAACTGGCTGACACTGACGGCGGCGGTGCACAAATGCTGCGCAGCTAGCGCCATTCGACGGCCAACACCGCGGTTCCTGGTGTGTCCACTGTGCCGTGCGTGTGATCATTGCTTGTACAGCCCTCTCGCAGTGTCCGGAGCAAGTATGGTGGGTCTGACACACCAGTGTCAATGTGTTCTTTTTTCCATTTCCAGGAGTGTATACAGGGATGTTTAACTCGTAGTTGTCGACATCTTCCTCAGAACAGTACAGACGTCCCTGAAAAACATTTTTCTGGCACTACTACTACTACTACTACTACACTACTACTACCAGCTACGTTTTTTTGGCATAAAATTTGGTCAACTTGACAGCCGCAACTAAGTATTTTGGATTCAGACAATAAACCACTTCAGTTGTAAATAGTGTTATTGGTTCACGGACGATAGGTTTCGGACAATTGTAACCCCATATACAGGTGAACAACAACCAGGCTGCCGCGGGTGACAACAGTACGTGAAGCAGAGATATGGTGTGACGTGACGGTAGAAGGCAGCCCTGCCGTACTCGGCTTCAAGTGCGGCTGTCACTTGCCCTCAGCCTGATGTCCACACTCCTCATGGTTCTTGTTCACCTGAAGATAAGCTTACAATGCCAGAAACTGGTCGAGACTCAACGAGTAAAACTATTTACAACTGAAGCGTTTTGTTACCTGATTCTATGTTTTTGGCATTTTCAGCTGTTTAAATGCACACCCAGACAAAGCTGACATTAGTGAAAATCTGAGATTAGATGTAGAGCTGTCATTTTCCGGTTTATCGTGGAGCTATCAATTAATAACAATAAAGGACACACAACGTCCCATGTTTTACACACAGTAGGTCATGGACTGTGGGAAAACTGGATCACAAGAGAATCGATGCTTTTGAAATGTGATGCTACAAACGAAAGTTTAGCCGGCCGGGGTGACCGAGCGGTTCTAGACGATACAGTCTGGGACCGTATGACCGCTACTGTCGCAGGTTCGAATCCTGCCTCCGGCATGGATGTGGGTGATGTCCTTACGTTAGTTAGGTTTAAGTAGTTCTAAGCTCTAGGGAGCTGATGACCTCAGAGGTTAAGTCCCATAGTGCTCAGAGCCATATTTGAAAGTTGAAAAGTAAGTGGACACATAAGGTAAGGAAGAAGGAGCATCTGCGCGGAATCGGAGAAGAAAGGCATATGTGAAAAACACTACCAAGGAGAAGGGATGGCACGACTGGACATCTTTTAAGACATCGGGGAATGACTTCCATAGTAATAGAGGGAGCTGTAGAGGGCAAAAACTGTGGAGGAACAAAAATATTGGAATATATCGAGCAAATAACTGGGGTCGTAGTTTGCAACTGCTGTACTGAGATGAAAAGGTTGGCACAGGAGAGGAGTTCGTAGCGAGCCGTATCAAACCAGTCTGATGACACAAAAAAAGGTCTGTTTCTCACCGAGTGTCGCTTGCCATTGTTTACATCCAAGGTCTTCATTTGGGATCTCGTATTTCGGAAAGGCGCGTTGGGTCGGGAGTCTGATGACGGTCGAAAGCACAGAAAATGCGCGGCAGCTGAACTGAGGCATCACGTGTGCCTTTTCAGGTGCTGCAGAGCGTCGACTGCACAGAGGGCCCAGCTTAACTCTCTGGCTGTGAACGGTGTCGATTAGGCTGGAGGCGGTACTACCATGTTTTCGAGGTTTTAATCTTAGAATGACTTAGCAGACACACTTAGTCAGGCTACTACCAATATGAAGCAAGATGCTTCTTCAGTATTATCGGAGGCCAAGTGCTGTCATTTTATCTACATTTTCATACGTATTCTGCGGAAACTCTTATCCTCCAAGATAACGGCAGCCGTGTTCACGGTTGTACGCCAACTATTTTGGCGAAAACATCACATGTCGACCCGTCCGATAAAACACCGTATATTATTCCCAAAGAAAGCTCCTCGACAGTCAGGACCGGAAGATGAAACATTCACGCAATGCGACATCTCGATGGTATCTAATAGCCACTGAGCGGCATAGTATTGTATTGTATTGTATTGTATTGTATGTCAAACGGGGACCTAGAAACGACGGAGAGGCTACGTCCCCGCTGCAGACGCAGTGGTTCACAACCCCACGGCGCCTACCGTAGTCCACTTCACCCCTCCGCCGCCCCACACAGAACCCAGGGTCTTTATGCGTTTCGGTCCCCGGTGGACCCCCGCCCCTGCGAACGTCTCACACCAGACGAGTGTAGCCCCTATGTTTGCGTGGTATAGTAATGGTGGTGTAGGCGTACGTGGAAAAATTGTTTGTGCAGCAATCACTGACATATTGTAACTGAGGCGGAATAAGGGGAACCAGTTCGCATTCGCAGAGGCAGATGGAAAACCGCCTACAAACCATCCACAGACTGGACGGTTCACCGGACCTCGACACAAATCCGCCGGGCAGATTCGTGCCGGGGACAAGGCGCACCTTCCCGCCCGGAAAGCCGTGCGTTAGACCAACACGGCCAACCGGGCGGGCTACTGAGTGGCATACCAAAAGAAGCTTGTCGAGTCTCTTCCTCTCCGATTTGAAGCAATTAGGAAGGCGATCGACGGTGTACTAACACCGTTAGTGGGATGTCATCTGGGAATGACAAGCCTTCTTCTCCAGAGTGCTTAAATATTAAAACAATATTCACTGAGGTGACAAAAATCAGGGAGACCTCCCAATATCGTGTCGGAACTCCTTTTGCCCGGTGTATTGCCGCAACTCGTCAAGGCATGGACTTAAAAAATCGTTGGAATTCCGCAGCAGAAATACTGAGGCATGCTCCCCCTAGAGCGGCCCATAATTTAGAAAGTGTTGTTGATGGAGAATTTTATGCACGAACTGACCTCTCTGTCATGTCCCATAAATGATCGCTGGGATTCTTGTCGGCAATCTGGGTGGCCAAACCATTCACTCTAATTGTCAGAATTTCTTCAAACCAATCGGGAACAATTGTGGCCCCGTGACACTGCGCTTCGTCATGCCTAAAAGTTCCATCTTCTTTGGGAACATAACTTCAATGATGGCTGCAAATGGTCTCCAAGTAGCGGAACAACGAGAGGACCCAGTCGACTCATGAATACACAGCCTACACCATTATGGACTAACAAGGGCTTGCACTGTGCCTTTTGACAATGCCTTCTTGAGCTTCGTGGGGTCTGCGAGACACTCGAACCCTACCATCAGCTCATACCAACTGAAATCAGGACTCATCTGACCAGGCCACTGCTTTCCAGTCGACTATGACTTAACCAATGCAGTCACGAGCCCAGGAGAGGAGCTGAAGGCGACGGCGCGCTGTTGGGAAAGACACTCGAGTCAACGTAATGCTGCTATAGTCCATTAACGCCAAGTTTTGCCACCTTTTCCAAACGGCTATGATTTCTGAGGTTATTTCATGAATGTTGCTTGTCTGTTCAGCACTGACAATTCTATGCAAACGCCGCCGCTCTCGATCGTTAAGTGAACGTCGTCGGCCACTGCGTTTTATGTGGTGAGAGGTAATGCCGGTAATTAAGTATTCTTCAAAATGGTTCAGATGGCTCTGAGCACTATGGGACTTAACACCTGTGTCACCAGTCGCCTAGAACTTAGAACTAAGTAAACCTAACTAACCTAAGGACATCACACACATCCATGCCCGAGGCAGGATTCGAACCTGCGACCGTAGCGGTCACGCTGTTCCATACTGAAGCGCCTAGAACCGCACGGCCACATCGGCCGGCTTAATATTCTCGGCACTCCCATGACACAGTGGATTCCGGAATACTGAATTCCTGAAATGGGAATTCCGAAATGGAATGTCGCATGCGTCTAGCTCCAACTATCATTCCGCGTTCAAAGTCTGTTAATTCCCACTGTGCGACCATAATAAACCTTTACAAGTGAATCGCCTTGGTACAAATGACAGTTGTGCCAATGCACTGCCCTTTGATACCTTGTATATGTGATACTACTGTCACCGTGTATGAATACTACCGTCACCGTGTATGCGGGTACCGCTATCCCGTGACTTCTGTAACCTCAGTGTAATTTTGTCGTGTATTGCATCCTGTAATGCAAGATCGAAAAGATTTACAGTCTTTTCTTGATTTCTTTTATGACTGTAGACTGAGCGCTTAGTAACACCATAATTTACCAATAACTTTCGTTTGATGGTTTAATGCTACAAACTGTCTTGCAATGCGATTAAAAAGTTTGTAGAAACATACGACAGGTTTTTTTCTACGGATAGCTGGAGCTCAATCAGGGTACATTTTAAACAGATGCATGAAATAGCTCGTTTCGAATTTCGGGGAATCGTGTGTGTGAGCACAGCAGGTAGTCATTATTGAGTACATTGGATTATATTTCAGCTCTTTGTAAGTGATGCGTATGAATAATGAAAAATGTTCTGTAACATTGATGGGAACCCGCTGTCTAACGGCGTCAGTGCCGTGCAGAACACGCTTCGCTACTAGAGTGCAGAGGATAGCCATGTTCCGAAACAGCTGTAAATAGCGCCGGAGCCTCCCACGCTGGCGAGCGCTAATCCCAGCTGACAGCCAGCAGTACGGCTGCCGTGCTGTACCGCGTATCTCTCAGCCGCGCCCAGAGCTGACTAATTGTCCATCGCCACATGCAAGGGGAGGCGCCGACAGTACAGTCGGCTATCTCCAATGTGGCACTTCGTGTTCCGGGCGCAACAGCAAGCACAGGCCGCGCTCGAGTTCCATTAGTCCCGGATAACACTCTCCTGATTCCACATTTAAAAATTTGCAGCATATTTGTTCAGATGTTCGTTTCCCTGTTTATGACCAAAGATTTTCATTGTCTCATCTACATCTGTATCTACATAACTACTCTGCAATTCACATTTAAGTGCTTGGCACAGAGTTCATCGAACCACAATCGTACTATCTCTCTACCACTCCACTCCCGAACAGCGCGCGGGAAAAACGAACACCTAAACCTTTCTGTTCGAGCTCTGATTTCTCTTATTTTATTTTCATGATCATTCCTATCTATGTAGATTGGGCTCAACAAAATACTTTCGCATTCGGAAGAGAAAGTTGGTGACTGAAATTTCGAAAATAGATCTCGCCGCGACGAAAAACGTCTTTGCTTTAATGACTTCCATCCCAACTCGCGTATCATATCTACCACTCTCTCTCCCCTATTACGTGATAATACGAAACGAGCTGCCCTTTTTTGCACCCTTTCGATGTCCTCCGTGAATCCCACCTGGTAAAGATCCCACACCGCGAAGCAATATTCTAACAGAGGACGAACGAGTGTAGTGTAAGCTGTCTCTTTAGTGGACTTGTTGCATCTTCTAAGTGTTCTGACAATGAAACGCAACCTTTGGTTCGCCTTCCCCACAATATTATCTATGTGGTCTTTCCAACTGAAGTTGTTCTTAATTTTAACACCCAGGTACTTAGTTGAATTGGCAGCCTTGAGAATTGTACTATTTATCGAGTAATCGAATTCCAACGGATTTGTTTTGGAACTCATGTGGATCACCTCACACTTTTCGTTATTTAGCGTCAACTGCCACCTGCCACACGGAACAGCAATCTCTTCTAAATCGCTTTGCAACTGATATTGGTCTTCGGATGACCATACTAGACGGTAAATTACAGCATCATTTGCGAACAATCTAAGAGAACTGCTCAGATTGTCACCCAGGTCATTTATATAGATCAGGAACAGCAGAGGTCCCAGGACGCTTCCCTGGGGAAAACCTGATATCATTTCAGTTTTACTCGATGATTTGCTGTCTATTACTACGAACTGCGACCTTCCTGACAGGAAATCACGAATCCAGTCGCATAACTGACACGATACACCATAGGCCCGCAGTTTGATTAGAAGTCGCTTGTGAGCTTTCCGGAAATCAAGAAATATGGAATCAACTTGAGATCCCCTGTCGATACCGGCCATTACTTCGTGCGAATAAATAGCTAGCTGCTTTGCATAAGAACGTTTTTTTCTGAAACCATGCGGGTTACGTATCAATAGATCGTTCCCTTCGAGGTGATCCAAAATGTTTGAATACAGTATATGCTCCAAAACCCTACTGCAACCGACGTCAATGATATAGGTCTGTAGTTAGATGGATTAATCCTACTACCCTTCTTAAACACTGGTGCGACATCAGCAATTTTCCAATCTGTAGGTACACATTTATCGGTGAGCGAGGGGTTGTATATGATTTGTAAGTAGGGAGCTATTGTATCAACGTAATCGTCTCCTTAAATTCCTTGTGAGTGTTAATCTTTTTAACAGGAAGATCCGTTTTAGAATCCTGACTGTTATAGTAAATTACGTAATTATATGTAGAGTTAGTCGATCACAATTGCGACAGCCGGCTACGTTGTGAAATGTGTCGGAAGACCTAATTAAGGTGTCCGTTATGTTTTTACAGAGTGATCTGACGGTAAACTAGTGATCTTAATCTGTGATTCTGTTTAAGAGTGGGCAGAAATGGGACTTGAATATATTAACTACTAATCCCTGTGGCTTTTTTTTAATAACATCCACTGATGCTGGTGTTGTGTCCCGTAAGTGCAATCGTTTCATTTTAGCTAATTAAAGTAGGAGCAATTTCTGCCACGAAACGATATAAGACTATTTTTACCCTGACAATACGGAAACAAACAGCACAGCATGTCCTTATGCGGACAAAACCAAGGTGAGCAGTACCTCATATAAGCCGCGCGGGATTAGCCATGCGGGCTGAGGCGCTGCAGTCATGGACTGTGCGGCTGGTCCCGGCGGAGGTTCGAGTCCTCCCTCGGGCATGGGTGTGTGTGTTTGTCCTTAGGATAATTTAGGTTAAGTAGTGTGTAAGCTTAGGGACTGATAACCTTAGCTGTTAAGTCCCATAGGATTTAACACACATTTTGACCTCATATAATTCTTTCTGTCTCATGCAAATAATGGAAGCCTTAAATTAAAACAATTAATTTACTTAATTCTTACATACAAACATCTCAGCGTGGGAGCTGGACAGTCAGGGCGAGGGGGGGGGGGGGGGGCGGGGCTGGGCGGGGTATGCCTCTCTGGGGACAAGGGAAAGGATTTTATAAGCTTGTGTGTGAGTTCCAATTAGACGCTGCGTCAGAGATAAGCTTTGCCGAAGGTAAAGAACGAGAGAGAAAATTACTATTACTCATTCACAGAATTTCGAGAGGCTGATAAAAAGGGAAACTTCGTTATGTGATTTGCAGTCTGAGAGAAAATTTCAAGCTAATTACAGCCACTGAATAAAGAGAATGAGCACACTGATCAGCCTAAATCAGACCCTTATAAAGAACGTAGCTTGCGACAAATGTGGCAATTCGGAAAGAGTTTGATCCAAAGAAATGTGAGTACTACCTAGTTCCGATCGCAACATAATTAACGGTACACCAGCTAGCAGTTACATTGCGTCTCACCAATATTGCCTCATGGTACAGCTGCATAGCACGTCCCCACCAGCATCTACATAGACTCCCGGCCCTTCAACTCCTCGTTAGCTCCTCAACACCCTTGAGATGACGCACGTTGCGGCGCACCATCTGGTCATTCGCAGCTCTAGCTTCCAGGCACAATGAATTTTCTCATTTGCGGCCCGTATTGTCAGTAGAGTGGCTAGCCATTCGTCTTTGCTTCTTTTATATACTTCTCGCCGCAATGCAAGAACATGGCATCCTGATATGGGCAGTTAGCTAGTTACTTAGTTCGTGATGTTCCACAGATAATTTGAACAATTCTTTTATCGAAATGGCGTGGAATGAGTTACTGCTCAAATGATCAAAAATTTTTCTTGCTGCATATTGAACTTCTTTTTGAACCACTGACAGCATTAATAATGGATGTCGTTGGTGTGGACATCACTATTCTTCTCAAATTGTGATGTATTACTGACGACGAATTCAATTAGCAAATAAATGTATGATAGTGCAGTTAAAAGCCAAGCTCGCTGAAGAGGTAACTACATGACGCCCGCGGGTGAACACCTCTTCTCATTGTTTTACCAGATATAGACTGGGACACTCAGATGTTTAGGACGGGTGGTAGGGACAGAGCATCGAGTGACATTATACTCAGTGAACTATCCGAAAACTACCTCGAGCAATTAAACAGAGAACCGACTCGTGGAGATAACATCTTGGACCTGCTGATAACAAACAGACACGAACTTTTCGACTCTGTAAGTGCAGAACAGGGAATCAGTGATCATAAGGCCGTTGCAGCATCGCTGAATATGGAAGTTAATAGGAATATAAAAAAGGGAGGAAGGTTTATCTGTTTAGCAAGAGTAATAGAAGGCAGATTTCAGACTACCTAACATATCAAAACGAAAATTTCTGTTCCGACACTGACAATGTTGAGTGTTAATGGAAAAAGTTGAAGGCAATCGTAAATTGCGTTTTAGACAGGTACGTGCCGAGTAAAACTGTGAAGGACGGGAAAAACGCACCGCGGTTCAACAAGAAAGTTACGAAACTACTGCGAAAGCAAAGAGAGCTTCACTCCAAGTTTAAACGCAGCCAAAGCCCTCAGACAAACAGAAGCTAAACGATGTCAAAGTTAGCGTAAGGAGGGCTATGCGTGAAGCGTTCAGTGAATTCTAAACTAAAATTTTATGTACCGACTTGACAGAAAATCCTAGGAAGTTCTGGTCTTACGTTAAATCAGTAATTGGCTCTAAACAGCATATCCAGACACTCCGGGATGGTGATGGCATTGAAACAGAGGATGACACGCGTAAAGCTGAAATACTAAACACCTTTTTCCAAAGCTGTTTCACAGAGGAAGACCGCACTGCAGATCCTTCTCTAAATCCTCGCACAGACGAAAAAATGGCTGACATCGAAATAAGTGCCCAAGGAATAGAAAAGCAACTGAAATCACTCAACAAAGGAAAGTCCACTGGACCTGACGCGATACCAATTCCATTCTGCACAGAGTGCAGCCGTATACCGCAAGTCTCTAGAGGCACAGGTAGTTCCAGTGTTCAAGAAGGGTCGTCGAGCAGATGCGCAAAACTATAGACCTATATCTCTGACGTCGATCTGTTGTAGAATTTTAGAACATGTTTTTTGCTCGAGTATCATGTAGTTTTTGGAAACCCAGAATCTGCTCTGTAGGAATCAACATGGATTCCGGAAACAGCGATCGTGTGAGACCCAACTCGCTTTATTTGTTCATGACACCCAGAAAATATTAGATACAGGCTCCCAGGTAGATGCTATTTTTCTTGACTTACGGAAGGCGTTCGATACAATTCCGCACTGTCGCCTGATAAACAAAGTAAGAGCCTACGGAATATCAGACCAGCTGTGTGGCTGGATTGAAGAGTTTTTAGCAAACAGAACACAGAATGCTTTTATCAATGGAGAGACGTCTACAGACGTTAAAGTAACCTCTGGTGTGCCACACTGGAGTGTTATGGGACCATTGCTTTTCACGATATATATAAATGACCTAGTAGATAGTGTCGGAAGTTCCATGCGGCTTTTCGCGGATGATACAGAGAAGTTGCAGCATTAGAAAATTGTAGCGAAATGCAGGAAGATCTGCAGCGGATAGGTACTTGGTGCAGGGAGTGGCAACCGACCCTTAACATAGACAAATGTAATGTATTGCGAATACATAGAAAGAAGGATCCTTTATTGTGTGATTATATGATAGCGGAACAAACACTGGTAGCAGTTACTTCTGTAAAATATCTGGGAGTATGCGTGCGGAACGATTTGAAGTGGAATGATTATATACAATTAATTGTTGGTAAGGCGGGTGCCAGGTTGAGATTCATGGGGAGAGTCCTTAGAAAATGTAGTCCATCAACAAAGGAGGTGGTTTTCAAAACACTCGTTCGACCTACACTTGAGTATTGCTCGTCAGTGTGGGATCGGTACCAGATCGGGTTGACGGAGGAGATAGAGAAGATTCAAAGAAGAGTGGCGCGTTTCGTCACAGGGTTATTTGGTAACCGTGATAGCGTTACGGAGATGTTTAGCAAACTCAAGTGGCAGACTCTGCATAGAGGCGCTCTGCATCGCGGTGTAGCTTGCTCTCCAGGTTTCGAGAGGGTGCGTTTCTGAATGAGGTATCGAATATATCGCTTCACCCTACTTATACCTCCCGAGGAGATCACGAAAGTAAAATTAGAGAGATTCTAGCGCGCACGGAGGCTTTTAGACAGTCGTTCTTCCCGCGAACTATA
This sequence comes from Schistocerca gregaria, assembly GCF_023897955.1. Lineage (NCBI taxonomy): Eukaryota > Metazoa > Arthropoda > Insecta > Orthoptera > Acrididae > Schistocerca > Schistocerca gregaria. The sequence continues at coordinate 378,569,071 of NC_064923.1, forward strand.
CGCGACTGGAACAGAAAAGGGAGGTAATGACAGTGGCACGTAAAGTGCCCTCCGCCACACACCGTTGGGTGGCTTGCGGAGTATAAATGAAGATGTAGATGCATGCAATAATTACTTTCTTTCTAAGTTATGAGCTACCCAAGAAAATTATTCTCCAAGACATTATTGAGTGGAAATACGCAAAATGTGTCATAAGGTTGATTCGTTTGTTTGTAAGATTAGCAGTTATGCGAAGAGCAAGTGTAGATGAACCTGTTCGAGAAACTCATAAATATGCTACTTCTTGTTCAACGTTTCAACTATATTTGCACCCAAAATCTTGCAGGTTTCTGTCGTATTTACTGACTCATGTTCATGCCCAACACTATCTCTTTATATGAGTCTGTTTGTTATAGAACTGATTAGAATGTGTTTTCTGAAAATCAAGGGAAGGTTCATTTTCAGAGAACCGCTTAACAATTCTTTAAAAAACGTCATTAACAATCCCTTGTGTAGCTTCCTCTCTGATATGACATTATAACATTCTCATCGTCTGCCAAAAGTACTAATTGTGCTTGTTGAGTTTAGTGTGTATCGCCATTCATATTTATAAGAAACTGGGACAGTCCCAAAGTTCAGCCGTTTGCGTTTCTCTGAGTGGTTTCTGCACAATCACTAAATGTTAATTTTCACCATCTTCTTCATAATTCAGTACAACGTGTTTCATTCTGTGTTAAGCATGATTCAAACGAACTGTGTGCGATGTCGTCAATTATTCCATAAAGTCTAACTTTTTCTAGGAATGTAACATGATCCACACAATTAAACATATTGGAAAGACCACAAGAAATACCACCTGACTATATTTCATTATTTAAAGTTCATAATATTTGGTGGGGTAGTTTAGAGATGGCATTGTTAGTCCGGATTCCAAACTGTGATACGGTGATGGAATTTTTTCCAAACGTGGGACTACCACTGTGTGCATTACGTTTTATAATATTTTGGAAAAATATATAATTAAGGAGACTGGACAATAACTATTTAAACGTTTCTTATCATCTTACTTATAAAGGGGTGTATTAATTACATAGTTTAATTAGTCTGGAAAAATTCCCTGTGCCAGCGACACATTACGTACATCACTAAGCACATTACTTATTAAGTTAGAGCAACTTCTCTGAATTCTGTTCGAAATTCCATCAACACTCAATGATCTTTGTTTATTAGAATTATTATAATTCTATTACTTTTAGTAAAGGATAATGGAGCCACTACTACGTGCTTAAACTTTTATGGAACGACACTTTAATATAATCACTTGCTTCTTCAATTTACCCATTTAAACATTTTATTGCTGCTACAGATATAAAGTGATTGTTAAAAGTACTTGCAACCTGTGAATTATCAGTTGGAACGCTGTCACGATAATTGTTAAGGTATCTCGTACATTTAACGGCTCTCCTGTCTCAAATCTCGTTTAGCTTTCGTCTTATTAATTTAAAGAAGTATCAACAGACGCTGACTTATTCAGGTCTTTATACACTGATCAGCGCGAACATTATGACCACCGACCTACCGTCGATGTAAACCTTTCAGGAGATAGCGGAGTCACCTGACGAGGAATGACTGCTGCTCACACACACACCCACACACGGTGCACGTAGTACCAGGGAGCCTGCTGTCCATGTGTACAGTGGGGAAGGTGCGCTATCTATTTGAGTTTGACCAAGGGTAGATTTTGATGGCCCAGAGGCTCAGAACGAGCATTTCGGAAACTGCACGACTTGTGGGGTGTTTGAGCAGAGCTGTGGTGAGTGTCTTGAGCATGTGATGCAATCAGCGTGAAACCATGTCCAGATGTTGAGGAGTTGGCTGGCCACCCCTCTTTATTGATGTCGAAGGTCATAGGCTGGGCACACTGGTGAAACAAGGCAGGTAGCGAACTGTAGACTAACTAACATAAGATTTTAATGCTGGACATGGTACAAATGTATCTGAACACAGAGTGTACCTAACACTTCTAACAACGGGCCTCCGCATCCGACGACTTATGCATATGGCAATGTTAACACAGCGATATCGTCAGCTACGACTTAAATGCTCACGTGATTACCGGCACTGGACGTTGGTGCACTGGCAAGGCTTTGCGTGACCTGATGAATCCCGAAGTCTTCTTCATCACACCAGTAGGAGCGCACGAATCCGTCGTCTTTCAGACGAACAGCTCCTTGCCACCTGTGTGGGAAGGAGACAAGCTGAAGGTGGCTCCGTTATGCTCGGGGGAACATTCACAGGGGCATCCATTGATCCAGTGGATCTCGTGCAAGGCATATGACGGCCAAGGAGTATCGCACACTAGTTGCACACCACCACACCGCTTCTTGACGATCATGTCTCTCGACAGCAGTGCCATTTTTCAACAAGATAATGCGCCATATTACTACGGCAGGAGTATGGTAGAGTGGTTCGAATAACGCAGTGGCGCGTTCTAGTGGACGCGCTGCCTCCCCAGTTCGCCACATCTGAACCCTATCGAACACATCATCTATGAGATGTGTTCTGCCAAAAGGCAGGCTTTCACATGGTATTTCTCCAGGCAATCCGGTCTTCTGACATCCTCTTCAGGTCCGCATAATTTCCTCTTCCCTTTATGTCGTATATCATCTTGTATCTCCTTCTTCCCACAAACCACTCCTTCCAAAGCATCTGCTAGCATGCAATCTATGTCCTGGATAGTTCTTTTTCCTTTCTCTTATAACCTTCAGCAGACATCTCTCATTAACCATATCCAGTACCTTTTCATTAATCGCTCTTTCAATCCAGCTTATCCTCTCCATTCTCCTCCACATCCACATCTCTAAAGCTTCTAACATTTTTTCATCCTCTCATCTCAGCGTCCATGTTGTTGCCCCATATAGTGCCACACTCCAGACAAAACATTTGCCAAGCATTTCCCTTGGACCTTTATCTACTTTGCCACATAAGTCTGCTCCTTCTGTTGGATGCCTCCTTCGGTCTGGGAATTCGAGTTTTCATCTCCTGGTGACATCTCAAGCCTTCAGTTATTATGCTTCCAAGATATTTTAATGCACATACTTGGCTAATGGCAGCTTGTCAAATTTTGATATTGGACAGTCTGCGTCTTGTGCTGATGACCACACTCTTTGTTTTTGCTGTGTTCATTTGCATCCCATATTCCACACAAACTTCATTCAGATCTTTCGCCATGTTATTCACTGTCCGCTCACTTTCTGCCACTAATACCATGTCTTCAGCAAATCTAATTCATTCTATTCTCTTTCCAGTAATACATATTCCTCTTTCGCCATATAAGCCTTTCGCAATATCTCTTCAAGGTATGCGTTAAACAAATGTAGGGAAAGGCAACAACCTTGTCTAACACCCCGTCGAATGGTGCTTCCTTCTGACATTTCATTTCCAATCCTCATCCTTACTTTCTGGTGTAAACATAAATTCTGCATCAGTCGTCTCTCTTTCCAGTCTACTCCTTTCTTCTTCAAAATATCCATCAACTTATTCCACTAAACTCTGTTAAAAGCCTTTTCCAAATCTATAAAAACAGGAAAGATTTCACTGCCTCTTTCCATATATCTTTCCCCCATAAATTCTTAACGGGCGAACAACATCTTATGTTCCTTTTCCTCTTCTAAAACTGCTTCTCTCCAATCCCTCTATCTAGCTTGCCATATAGCCTTCAGTTCAACACTCTTAGCAACACTTTAGCTGCCTGAGAAATTAGACTGATGGTCCTATGCTCTCCACATTTTTTTAGTGTTTATCTTTTTGCCTGTTGGTGTTGTAACTGTTGCAAGGAAGTTCTCAGGCCATTCCCCTTTGACATATATCTCATTACAGAGCTAGATTATACCTTTTCTTGCCTCGTTTCCCAGACTCTTCAACAGTTCTGCTGGCAAATCATCAATTCCACATGTCTTCCTATTCTTCATCTCCTTCGGCGCAATTTCTATATCCGCTTGGTGAAACTCTTTCCTTCTTCCGGCACATTTGCTCCTTTTCAACCTCAATTTCGCTTGGTATTTCCTCCCCCTTATAAAGGCATTTAGTAAATTCTTGCCATCTGTTCAAAACCGCCTGTGGTTCTTCTGCTAGAGTACCATTCGCTCTTTCTAGTTCCATGTTACTCCTCTCTTTCTTTTACGCTCAAAAACCATCTCACTGGCCAGTATGTACATCATTTCGTACTTTCCCTCTTTCTCCATTTTCTCTATTTCGTCAGATTTCTGTTTCATCCATTTTTCCCTTGCTTCTTCAGTTTCTCTTCTTAATTCATTATTCAGTATCCTGTACCTCTTTTAGCCTTCTTCAGTTTCTATATTTTTCCACTTTCTCCACTTTCCATCTTTTTCAACAAGTTTTCTATTATCCATTCTTCCCTGGTACTTTGGGATACTCTAATTTCTAGTAATTCTTTGACAGAGTCCATGAGTGCTTCGCTCATTTTTATCCATTTGTCATTAACACTACGTCTTTCCCATTTTTCCATAAAAGCTGATGCTTTTCCTACCTCTTTGAGTGTTTCTATGTTTAGTCTTTCTTTTGCTTTATCTCTTCAGACTTTTTTCAACTTCACTTGTATTTCTCCCACTATTAGGTTGTGATCTGAGTTTATATCCGCTCCTCGCTTAGGTTTGGCATTCTTCAAATAGTTCCTAAACCTTTTTTGTATCAGTATGTAGACTAAGTGATAACTTTCCCTATTCAAATTTGATATTCATATGTAACGTCTCCTCCTGTGATGTTCAAATAATGTGTTACCCATTGCTAATGAATTTTCTTTACAAAATCTTATTAGCCATTCACCTCTCTCATTTATTATTCATAATTTAAATTTGCTACTGTTTCATCTCTTCCCTCACCCACCAAAGCATTCCAGTCCCCCATGACGATAATGCAGGCATTTCTACTTTCTTTCTCAATTAATTTCTGTATTTTCTCATAATATTCTTCCCCCTCCTCATCTCTATGCCAGCTGGTTGGCATATATATCTGTATTAACACAAAAATTTTTTTCATCTACCCTTCAGTCGCATCATCATCAGTCTTCCATCAATATATTGTACCTTCAATACCCTGTTTTTCAGCTTTTGCCCTATCGATATTCCTACCACCACTCTTGATTTCCCCCGAGTAAAAGAACTTACAATATTTACTTTCTATCTCCCCATTCTTTCCCCATCTCGTTTCACATAAAGCAAGGGCATCTGATCTGTTCCTCATCTCTTTCTTTGCATTCTCTAGCTATCCTGCTTCCCGTAGTGTCCTCGCATTCCATGTTCCAATCCGTATCTTCCCTTCCTTCATTGTCCCTTTCTTCCTTACATATATGTCTATTCTCAATGTGTTTTCCTCCCAGAGATCCGAATGGGGGGAAGTTTTAACTCCGGAATCGTTCACAAGGAGAGACATACCATGTACTGCTTGAGAATGTTATGTGGTAGTTTCCCATTACTTTCCACATAGGCAGAAAGTTGTCCAGCCTAACATCAGCCGTTCACTCCGAGTCAGACGCTTTCTGTAGCCGCGCTTCTGGGGTACAGTCGCTACTTGTATTTGTACCCAAAAACAAAAGATGCCTCTTCTCTCAGCTTCACCATTGCAAAAGGCTCTTTCTCCGCTGTCGCCGCCATTGAGGTCTTATAAATATAACAGGAAATGACAGGAAAAGAACATGGTGAGGATAAGTTTGGGATAGTAAAAGGGGGAGCGATAGGTCGTTGTGGGACACACTTGGCCTGGCTCCTCCCCTTTGGCCTGTCCGGCTTGGGTGACTCTTCTGGTGGCTAAGCTACCGCCGGCATAGCCCTCCGGATCCAGAGCAAGCAAACTTCCTCTCCCGCACGGACAGTGCTACGTTAAGGCGGTATCCCCTGAGGAGGGAACACATCGTTGTTGTTATCCATGACAAACGAGAACATACTGACTACTTGGTAGGTGGTCATAATGTTCTGGCTGATCAGTGTATAAATTTCCCTCTTTCTTTTACATGAAACTTGAATTTCGTAATTTCTACGTGATTTGCTTTGTTTTAATGGATTTCTGGACAGCTCTTAAGGAAATCTATATTCAAATATTAACGCAAATTGATTATTAGCATACCTTTCAATATATATCTCATCCAATACCAACTCTTTTAACTTATGCCGTATCTTGTTCTCATTAACAGGCTTCACTAATTTTTATGAACATTTCTCAGGGGTAAGGGCTTTAGGTTACTATATTGTTTATTGTGAATCATGATTAGATAGTCCATTAATAATTGTGTACCCATTATTTCAGCCAGAGCACTTATGAATATGTAATCACTAAAGGTCCTGGTGTCATTCTGCACATGAGCTGGAATTAGATTGAAATACCGACAAAATTATGTCCCTTCACTTTCCCTATCTGTATCTTTTTATGATGTGAACGGTTCTTTAATACATCAAATTTTCTTAAAAATAACTCAAAGTTTGCTGGATGGAATCTGTAGACTGTAAAAATTACCAAAGAAATAATCTGTTGGAACAACTAACAATCATTGGAATTTAGGTTCTGCTATACATAAAATGCTTGAATGAAATAATTTGCAACATAAGGCAGCCTCGTTACAGAATACTAAACTAAGTGGACTGCCATCTTTGCAGCGGTCCCCTTCAAGTCGGTTAACTGCTGGATGCTGGTGAATCTCTTCCCCATGGTAATGTGTATTTCGGATATCTTATGGTAACTGGGATGTCATGGAACAATTTGAGGAGAGATTGCTGAGGAGGCGGATGGCTATGTAGTAGGCTATTGCCTGTACTACTCTGGTGGCGATTGGAAGACAAGCCTAGTAGGTGATTGGTAGTCAAAAACAAATCGATAGAGTGGTACCTGTCCTACACTGGAGTGTCGTTTTATAAAGGTCTGAATACAACTGCGATCTCAGAAAAATTACTGGCATACTATGACACCATAATATTTTCAATCTTTTTTTAAATTACAAAGGTTAACGTTATACAGTGACTAAGCAGTTTCACAATGATGTTCTGAATTAACAATTTATAACAACAAACAATATGTCAGACTATAGCATTGCACTGTAGCTATCATCCCTGAAAGTTCCGCATTTGTATGTATTGTATTTCTTGACTTATTGCGTTTACTGTATCTTTTTATTACCCAAGTGGCTGTCAGAACATAATTTCCTCGAGAATAAGAAATCAAATGAATGCAGCAAAAATATCTCATATCTTGTCTTATTTACGTATATACTTAATGAATGTCACCATTTTTGCCAGATATGTATATAACTATTGATAATAATTGGTAATACATAATCATGGTAATTTAACAAGTGGTCAATAGCAAGTTTAGCTGACACCATCTTTGAAAAGAAGACCAAAAGACGCTTCTGTCATGCAGGCTTAAATAATTGTTTAAATAATATTTAACAACAGTCTACTGTCATTTAATGAGGGTGCTCTTATGGAAGAACACTGGCTTATTTATTTACTACCAAACATTTATTTACATTTATTGTGTGTGTGTGTGACCGAATGTTTGTAACATTTCGTTATTTAAGTATTGCTGTAATATAATAGTTTAGTCTGGGAAGTGGTCTTGAGTGCAATCAACTTAAGAACGATGTATTTTTGGTGCAGACAGCGGCGGAATACTACTGGAGTCAAGTGGAAGCGGACAACTTTTAGAGAACAGCGCTCAAGGGAGCGATTCTCGACACTTTTACGTTTGTGACTGATGAAGACAGACCCGTCGGTGCAGTAGCGCGTTTTTCGGTCGTGTAGGTGATTGATTCTACATGGTGAACGGCCTTTACGATACTTTTTCCGATTGCGTTAGGAAACTCAGAATGACAGACTATGAGTTTCTACTCGTCATCTCACGTGTGTTAATTTATAAAGTATTATGATGAATTTTGAACTATTTTGAGCTGGTGAATATTTAGTGTATTGTACGATCACGAAGTGGACTTAATTTTCGCTCATCTTGGATGAGTAGCCGGGTGATTCTTTTGAAAATAAAGACTTTACAGTCGTATTCGTAAGTTCAAATTCACCTCAAGTTTCTGTCTCAATACAAATAGAAGGTATAGTTTAGTAAACTCAGATGAATCCTTTGAAATACTCTGTTAATTAAACCACACAAAGTCTTACTTATTCAGAAACTCATATCTCAAATAAAAGAGACTGTCAAGCAGAAATGATATTAATTTGCTTTCAAAATTTTTCTTATTGTAAGCCTGCGTTTTAAGTTCATGAGACAGTTTGTCTAGCACTTTTACAGTTGTATACTTCACTTGCTTTTCTGTAACTGTAACATTAATTATAGAGTAATGGAGGGTATTAATGTGCCTAGTATTATATTTGTGAACACACCAATAATGTCTTTGAAACTATAAGTTGTTTATCACAATGACTTTGATAAACGCGTAAACGTATTGTGAGGTTCTTTTTAGTTCCCTAAATCTTATAATCAGTTGCAGACTTGAGATATTGGGGTGTGCCCCACCAAATATAGCCGCATTTCTTTGCTGTTAACTGGTATAGAGCTAACTGTGAATTGCCAGTGAAATGTATTTCATGGGATATAAATGAATGGAAGGGTGCAAAGTTACTAAACTTTCTAACGCTTTAGCTACCAAAATCAGCATTCACTTACGGTATATTGGAAACCTCCAGCGTTTGAAATGATTTGTTTTTAGTTTTGCTAAATATCAAACGGAATTTAATCTTGAAGACATTGGGAGGAGTCTGTATAAAGAACGACAGTGTATAAAGCTGTTTCTATCCAGTAACAAATGAAACATTTCATATAAAAAATACATCACCATCACAACAATGGAACATACAAAAAACAAAATTACAGAGAGTATTCCTCAGTACTTCTGTTTATATAACGTGTAGCTCACAGAAATAGTCAACTAATGCCTCTCATCTGCAAATGATCCGAAAGACGATAATGTGTCAGTGAAACATGTCTGAAATTGAACGCAACACGTGGCTGAGTTTCATCCTTTTTGGGGTAACGAACACCGCTTTTCCTTCTACAAACATCGTGGTAGGACGGTCGTTGTTGAAGGTGAATGCGAAACCGCTTGCATTGCCTGTAATAACCTAGGAATCACCGACGTTACATCTGGTACGAGATTGGTCTTCAGTTCTACAGCTCCCTGTACGTAGCCTGCAGTTACTTAAGTTCGGATTAATGCGTATATTTAAAGCAAAAAGATTAGATGCCATTCAGCACGGAAAAGTCAGTAATGACGAGCGGACTGCAATTAGAGAATTCCTCAGTAAAGTATCTTCGTTCTAGCAACAGACGAACTTCTGCTAAAAATATTGGCAAGTTTTGGTAAGTTAATTCCCCGTGTTGGGGTGTCATGAGAAATCTCACGTGCTCCACCGGTCAAAATTTATGCTCTTTGCTGATCAACTTCTTTAGCTTTTCTTTGACCAAATGTGGAAGTTAACTCTTCTATAGCATCTATGCAACTCCTTTAACACGGAGATCGACGTGAGGCCGCCGGCGTACATAGCAGACGCTATACCTGCATACCCGCTGGTGGACACACGCTCTACCCTGTTTAGTACAGTATTTAGTGAAGTATTGTGCATTAATTTGTATTTCCTGACTGAGTTCTAACTGATGCACTGCCAACCGGGCACAATAAATTTTTCAATGTTTTGAACTTTGTTTCTTGCAACTTACATATCATCCAAAAAATGGGCAACTCGTTTTGTATTTATGCGAAATAGGGGAGAGTGTGTTAAGGGTATGGTACGCGAATTAGGGTGCTAATCATTAAAACAAAGGCTTCCTTTTCACAAAAATTCAATCTCCAAAGTTCTCTCACGAATGCGAAGTTACTTCGTTGACGCCCACATACATAAAATAAGAGAAATCAGTGCCCCCACAGAGAGATTTAAGTGCTAGTTTTTCATGCGCGCTGTTAGTGAGTGGAACGGTAGAGAAATGGTGCGAAAGTAGTTCAACAAACCCTCTGCCAGGCGCTTAAGTGTGAATTGCAGAGTAGTCAAAAAGGCTAAGCAGAGCGGAGCGTGTGGCCGCCTGCGGGCGCAAGGTGTTAGTGAGGCTCTACTGAGTCCACCGGCGGATGCGTGACAGTGAGCGTGTTAAATTAACAGCATTCAATAAGACATGGTGACCTTCAGCTCCTTCCTTGCTGCGTATAAAAAAAAAGAAATGAGCAGACGAAACAGGATAATGTTTCAAAGGTAACCAATCACACCAAAGCAAAACATATCAAATTTCCTGTAAAGCAAATGCAGCTACTCCAATTTATCTGGAAATTCCCTTTATTCCAGCAAAATTTTCTTCAGACAGCTATTATAACAAGCTCTGCAATCTAATACCATTCACACTGGTATGATTTTAACTGGTTATGCCATTCTGTTGTATGTAAAACACTGCATGTCCCATAAGATATAAGATGGAAAAAAATATTTCTATTTACCTGTGGCCGACAGCGGCCCGGCTTTTTGTGAATAAATAGCATTTTATGCAGCATTTGTCAATTTCTGCATAAGAATAATATTCTTCAGATATAAACGAAACACGCTGCCGTCACCACGGTCACGATCACCTATCAGTTGCCTGATTAAAACAAGTATCCGATAATCAATACTCTGATGTCGATAATAAAATGTTACATTCTGGTCACACGTCAACAACGGACTGCGTCGTTTTATTGGGTTTCAGATCTTCCAGTGCCCTGTTGTTTTGACAATACCCGAAGTGAATCTGTTCAGCATTTCGGCACTGAGACGAGGACTAGCTGCTCCCATACGGTGCTGAAGAAATATTTCTTGCACCATTGTCAGGTTCGCGACTCGATGCATTCAGTGTGTCTTGTCTTTTACATACACACTGTATCACTGAGATAACGCCAGGCCACGTATTGGCATTAGTTACGAAATGAAGTATACAAGGGGCATTCGAATGAAAATGAGACAGATCGAAGAAAGTATACTGTTCATTATTTCAAATGTAATCGCCATGTTACGAAATAAAATATACAGGGGCTCTTAGACGCTGCAATCATGGACTGTGCGGCTGATACCGGTGGAGGTTCGAGTCCTCCCTCGGGCGTGGGCGTGTGTGTTTGTCGTTAAAATAATTTAGGATAAGTAGTGTGTAAGCTTAGGGACTGATGACTTTAGCAGTTAAGTACACATTTGAACATTTTTTTTATACAGGGGCATTCAAATGAAAACGAGACAGATGGAAGAAGGTATACGGTTCATTATTTCAAATGTAATCGCCTTGACTATCAATACATTTGTCACATTGTGAGACAAGATCGTCAGAACCATCATGGAAATATGAAACATGTTGCCAAGGTTGCCTTGACTTCCCTGCAGAAGTTTCACTGGGTAGCACTTACATATCCTACATACATTCCCGGTCTCTGCTCATGAGATTTTGGAGCCCTGAAGAAAAACAATCAGGGCCATCGATTTGCTTTGGGCGAAGAGGTCCACGCGTAGGTGAGATGATCGTTTCTTAGACAACTGCAATCATTTGTACATGAACGTATTGACAGTCTTGTCCCACAGCAGGACGAAAGTATTAACGGTTATGGAGATTACTTTTGAAATAACGGACAGCTCACTTACTTTTTCTCCATCTGTCTCGTTCATTCGACTGCCCCTTATACATTCGGAAAAGCTGACCTTTGGCACCCATTCAAATACAATAACTACATTTATGAAATATTCCATCGATACCTGGAGAAACACAGACATATTACAAACACACTCACAATATAAATGTTAATTTTATATTTTGTTGTGAACCAACTTTAGGCTTTCTAGGCCATTTTCAGGCAACTTTGTACAAAACAGACAGTCCGCAAAAAGTCAGCGAGAGTTTCTGGCTGGTCAAAAACTGTTATTTCTTAAGATCTGTGCCGATTTGAAGATTATGTATCTATATGAAATAAACCGCAATTCTTTGATTTGGAACCGTTTGTTGTGAACCAGCTTTAGGCTTTCTAGGCCATTTTCAGACAACTTTGCACTAAACAGACAGTCCACAAAACGTCAGCGAGAGTTTCCAATTGGTCAAAAACTTTTATTTACAAAATCTGTATCAATTTGAGGATTTTGTATCTACAAAAAAATCACAATGCTTTAATTTTGAACCTGACGGGAGGAGACGGGAAAGAAGACAGTGAAATATGGGTGTAGGAACACAGTTATACAATTCACATGAAACATGTCATCTTACGGTGAGAACAATGTTAAATAGCAGCTGTTACTTAAGCGAGAGTTAATAATGGAACTAATTTGAATGTGAAGGATTTGTGTGGCGTATGTAGGGGACTCAGGAATTCCTGTAGGTACTAGAATGACTAAACATGTAAGGTGCTGAAGACCAGTAAAAAAAAAGAGTACTTTCTGAAAATGGCCGGTATGAATGCCAGTTCTTATTAAGTGTGAACCTTTTTGTAGATCAAATAACGGCAGAAAACTAACATTCCTGAAAATCCTGGCTATCTGTAAACAACAATCACAGAATCTTTACTTAATCCACTATATCTAGTCAGGAAACTGAGGAATTTACTGTCATATCTTTACAGCCAAAAACTTAAAATACATAACTATGTAATATTTGTCTTCCACTTGTCAAATTGAAGCATTCAAACTCTTTCTATTTCGTACGAAATGAATAACTTGAAATTGTCACATATCTGTGGCGATAACAATTTGTACCGCTAGAAACTTGCTGACCTTGCGTTACCATCTTTTCAATCTTACGTTTTCTATTTCCTAAAAAGCCGAAAGCTAATGTACAATAAAATATAAAAGAAATAATTGTTTTGAGTTTTAATACTGCGTGCCTCAATTTTGAACAACAGCTGCAATGTATCTTCAGTGTGAAGAGGTTGATGGTGGCAGTCTCAAGTGAACAACAATTCTACGTGCAAATGAATAAAACCTATTTTATCGAGTCATTTGTGTTTCACCTTTATTTTTGGAAAGCTGTCATCAGTGACCTGAAATGTATACTTTTACCTGTGAACTTGGTTGGTTGGTTTGTGGGATTAAAGGGACCAGACTGCTACGGTCATCGGTCCCACCTGTAAACTATTTTTACTTTACGTATAATACACTGTACTTTCACGTTAGAAACAGTTCTGACACTCTCAGACCGTCTATGACGTATTAATGAACCAGATTGGTACTTAAACGGTCATCTGTCCCCTAGAACTAACTAACCTAAGGACATCACACATATCCATGCCCGAGGCAGGATTCGAACCTGCGACAGTAGCGGTCGTGCTGTTCCAGACTGAAGCGGCTAAAACCGCTCGGCTACCCCGGCCGGCAAGCGATGGGCTTACTTTGTGGTTTTGAAGCTGTACTTAGACCTGCAAGGTTTCGATTTTTCAGTAGTATACCACTGACCAAATGAGCCCACGATCTCTCCCTCTTCTGCTTTGATTGTTGTTTCCAACTACTGTATGTTGTTGCCTACTATTGATTGTGTGTTTGTGATATCTGTGGTGTGTGTGTGTGTGTGTGTGTGTGTGTGTGTGTGTGTGTGCGAGAGAGAGAGAGAGAGAGACTGAGTGAGTGTGTGTGTGTGTGTATGTATGTGTGTGCGTGAATAAGTTAATGGTTTTGTATAAGAACTCCGTCTTCAGGCCAAAAGTAGCCCACCAGGACCATCAGACCGCCGTGTCGTCCTCAGATGAGGATGTGGATAGGGGTCAGCACACCACTCTCCCAGTCGTTATGATGGTTTTCTTTGACCGGAGCCGCTACTATTCGATCGAGTAGCTCCTCAATTGGCATCACGATGCTGAGTACACCCCGGAAAGTGGCAACAGGAAATGGAGGCCCGGATTGGCACACATCCAAATGTCGGCCACGCCCGACAGCGCTAAACATCGGTGATCTGACGGGAACCGGTGCATCCACTGCGGCAAGGCCGATGCCACATGGTTTCGTATGGTAATAGGTATATATAATCACATGTTTTTAAAATTATTTCTAGATTTCATTTCATTTATCAGGTTTAGCAGAGTGGTAATATTTCTTTACATATTCGTTGTGTGCTATATGTTTCTGGATGTCATAGTTTTTCCTGTATTGGTGTAACAGATTTATACTGGTTGTTCATCCTGATGACTATCATGTCTTGTTCTGTGTTTGTAGGATGATGAATGCGGTCTTGTTAAGTGCTCTGAGACTGTGGAATGGTTTATTTCATATTTTCAACACCTAATGTGTTTTTTGTAGTGTGTGTTGAAATATTACATGTCATTCCTGTAATTCACGTTTGTATATGCCTGCTCACGGCAAGTCGTCCATCTTGATTATTGGTTAGCTTAAGTGCGTTTGAAGAGTTTGCACAGTTTTGTATTTCTGTATTTCTGCCCTATTTCTGTAGTATGCTTGTCACCGTGTGAGTAAATTCATATGTTTAAGGTAGAGCACAGTGTGTCTTTTGTTTCGCTGTGGTGCACCCATTGTGTTTGTGTATTGTGTACCTGTGGGTTGGCGATATGTGAATTCTGGATAGATTGCGTTTGTTTCGTGGCTGTGTTTTAATTTTTTTCGGTTCAATCTGTGTAGTACGTTTGTGTCGTGTCTACTGTTCTCAGATTCACTGCGCTAAATAGTTAATGGATTACGTATTTGAAACTGCATCATTTTCTCCCATTACAGCGCAAAAATTTAAAATGTAGCTCAAAGATATCTGCAACCTTCCTCCGTAATAGTGCAAAAGCGTGGTGCCCTGTGACGTTACTCTCTGGCTCGGTGAGGCTTAAAATAGCAAGATGTCGACTTGCGAATAAAAGGTCAGAACTTAGTATTTCATGTAACGTGTATGGGTTAATGATGTTACATTCGTACAAAATTTGACGAGAATTCTGCCCCGCGTCACGTGGACGTCACACACGATGGGAATGACGTGTCACAGCCTCTTACCTACATTCACTCCTTTTGAGGCCTCAGCGATGGAGACCATAACATCGTCTCTCAGCGTCTAAATCACGCGCTCTTCTTATGAGTTGCCAAGGAAAACATTTCGAATACACCACCGCTCAGTATCGATAAGAAAAGGCCGCGGGGCTTGCGTAAAGGGCGATAAAGAACCACTCCTTCCCTTGAGGCATCGATACCTAGACCGTCTGCGGTCTAAACCGACGGTTCACAGTGCATTGAGCCATAAGAAGACGGTCTTGACTACTTTTCACACATCTAAAATCCCTGGACGATTGAGTGATCGCACCTCTTCGGAGTGTAACATGAGCGCATCTTCTGCTCTGGTATACAGGATGGAACAACTAAGGACCATTCAAAACAATTTCACGAAATCTGAATGTGATCCGCAGCATGAAAGGCTTATTCAGGCCGCCTTTCGTCTAATCAAAGTGGTTCAAATGGCTCTGAGCACTATGGGACCGAACATCTGAGGTCATAATTCCCCTAGAACTTAGAACTACTTAAACTTAACTAACCTAAGGACATCACACACATCTATGCCAGAGGCAGGATTCGAACCTGCGACCGTAGCGAACGCGCGGTTTCAGCCTGAAGCGCCTAGAACCGGTCGTCCACAACGGCCGGCTACACAGTATTCATATCCGGCAGAGTTGTTATCAGAAGTCAGTATGGTAGCGGCCCAAGCTGACCGCCCAGGTCACCTGATCTGTGGGGAGCCCTCAACGACCCTCATAATCTTCAAGAAGTTCTGGATGAGATTGCAGCACTTCCAGCAAGTTTTTGACCAGGGCCCAAAAGTGCCAGGACTAGAATGGTGGTCACTTTCAGCATCTGCTATAGTCTGGTTAGCACTGTATTTCCTTTCTTCTGAACTCTGGACCACTTTAATTTGCCACACCCTGTATAAATGTATGCACTTTATTTCATAATTTCTCTTGTTCAGTACCATTATATAAGTACCGTTTTAATTTTAGTGATTTGTGGAGGTGTGAAGATTTAGTCACTTTACCTATGTGGAAAATAAAATGAAATATGTGACAGTTGCGTCTCAGGACTTCTATAAAAGATACATCAAATGAGTCAGCTACCAGAATCTCTTAGTGTATACTAAATTATTAGCGATCGATGGAAGGATATTAACGTGTTTCATAAAAATCAAGGCTGTACAAATGCAACTGAAGCCCTGGTCTTGCTGCGCAATGCCCTTACGCTACTATCTCGCCTTATGTAAAGTTTACTTTACCTTCACTACATCTACAGGTAAGCTACTATTTGATAATTTCTCAAAAATATGGAAACCGGGATGAATATCACGATTTTAGCAACTTGTTTCTGCTGTGACAGTTAGTCACAGTTTGAAACAAATTATTTTGCTAGGGAAGACCACTACTACTCGGGAGGACGACGGTTCAATCCCGTCTCCGGCCATCCCGATTTAGGTTTTCCGTGATTTCCCTAAATCGTTTCAGGAAAATGCCGGGATGGTTCCTTTGAAAGGGCACGACCGATTTCCATCCCAATCCTTCCCTAACCCGAGCTTGCGCTCCGTCTCTAATGACCTCGTTGTCGACGGGACGTTAAACACTATCCACCACCACCACCACCACCACTACTACTTAGTATGGTATTTCCGTAGTAATTAGGATGACACCATAGTCGCTTCCCCGTTAGATTAGCTGGATAGTATGCTTTTGGATCTGCAAGCAGTACGTAAAAATTACTCCACTAATGTGGAGCTTGTGATCAACAGAAAACTGAAATACAGATGAATTTCGCTGCTTCTTTGTGCTTTGATAGTATGTTGAACTTCCAAAATTGTCGTTTTGCAAAACAGAAAGGTTTCTAAAACTAAATATATAGCAGATAAAACTAGATATATAGATCCTATGGCATCCTCTTCATCTCAGAATAACACTTACACCCTGCATCCCAAGACAATTTTTATATTCCAATCTCTGTTTCTCCGCCAGTTTTTACCTTCCCTCTAGTACTAGAGGAGTTATCTGACGATGTCCTCAGCTTATGTCTTACCATTCTGCGCCTTCGTCTTGTAAATGTTTTGCCCATGCACCTTCCGTCACCGATTTTGCGGAAAATTTCTTGACATTTGGTCTCACCAGTCTTTCCAGTTTTCAACATCATTCTACAGTAGCACCTCTCAGTTCTACTATTCTCATCTTTTCCGGGTTTTTCCACGGTGCACGATTCCTTTCCTTATAATACTGTACATTCTCAGAATTACTTTCCTCATATTGAGGTCTGCATTTGAGGGTGACTTGGAGGCACAGTGGTTCACAGACTTTACTCACATTCAGGAGGAAGAGGGTTCAAAACCGTCTTACGGCCATCCTGTTTTAGGTTGTCTGGGATTTTTCTAAATCACTTCAGGCAAATTTCGGGATGGTTCCTTTAAAAGGGCGCGGCCGATTTCCTTCCCGTATACTTCCTGATCCCCGTTTTTGACGTAAAATGTATCGATAATGTCATATCTGCTCTGTATTGCACTTCCCACTTTCTTTGGTTTACTCTCAGTCCATAGTCTGCACTCATTACGCTGTTCACTCCAGTCAATAAGTTCTTTAATTGTTCTTCACTTTCATTATGGGTACCAATGCTACCACTAATATCATTTCATTCTCAATTTCACTATGACTCCTGAAGTTTAGTTTTATTTTCGTCGTTGCTTCCTCGATCGGTAGATTTAACTGTAAGGGAGAAAGACTGCTTTATGTCTTATACCGTTTTTAAGTGGAGCACTTAGTTCTTAGCTTTCCACTCTTATTGGTCCCTTTTCGTAAAAACTGGTGTGTGTGTGTGTGTGTGTGTGTGTGTGTGTGTGTGTGTGTATGTGTGTGCGCGTGCGTGCGTGCGTGTGTGTGTGTGTGTGTGTTGTGTGTGTTTGTGCACTAATACAAATAAATGCTATTGCCGGTTGTCAATTTATCTGGAACTTCCGTAACCGGTTGTAAATGCTGTACGTTAAGTAAACTTTGCTTAAGAAGGTACATTCGCAAAGTCGATAGATCTATTGATTGAGAGATCTCTGTAGAATTGGAATGCTGATTGAATTTCTCTAGTGAATCTGAAGCTAACATAAGAACTTTTTGCTAACTATTGGTATGGTCATCATTCTACAGTAGAGGCGTCATTTGTGCCGTAGGACATTCGTTGATGGATTTTAGAAACGGGTCAAGCACTGTACGTCTTCTATTGATACTTTACGTTCGATCAGTTTTGTTACGGTCTATTCCTTTCTAATGGTAATCATTTTGATAACCGACAGCGTCCGTTGTGTTCCCAAACTGCAGGTTATCTTGCGAAAGACTAAGATGACCAGCGCTTAAATATTATAATTTATAAGCCTATTTATTGGAATTCACTCGGTTAATATGTCACAGTCCGCAAAATAACTGATTCTGTGCAATTTTTCGTATGACACTCTCTTATCCTAAGTGTTTATTCGTGATGAACCTCTTTTCGTTTGACCTTACAATGTAAATTTCAACTAATAATTTGTCACTACAATGGCTGTTCTTACTCTAGGGTAAAAATGAACGTCACGTGCAAGCGGTACCTGGAATATGTGTAGCTTTTGTGTTCGAATTGTAGCTTTCAGTAGGTATTCAGAAAATCTCTGTAACATTACCTTCAAATCCAGATAGACCAGCATTACATCATCTGAAGAAAGCCCACTGTCGCATGAATAGCATCCTATGTTTGCTTAGTGTACTGGCCACGGCCCTCAGCAACATAGCGCCCAGTCGCTATACCGTAATCTTTTTTAATCTATCTGCTCGGAAAGTTAACATCTATTACAACATGCTGGTAAATACGTCCCGCAATGCCGCAGCCGATGTTGACGATGCAGTAAAATATAATGATGGAACGATGTGCTTTAGACTTTAACAGCTGCTGTTTGGGCGCGTAACGGCATCGATTACGTACAAAAAGATACGACAAAAAAAGCAGTGTAGTAATATAACGGGGGAAGTGACTGGACTAATGGTTTATTAGCTATTGAGCATCTTTACTAAAGCAATCATCGGCTCTTCAGTCCATCGCATTTTACTTTGCCTATAAACTCGATCAGGATTTCCTGTGGAAAGTCATTTTTACATACAAAAGTGGGCATTCCACGAGAGACCTTTAACCAATTTACATAATGGTGTGTCCGGATTTAACACCTGAGACTCGAAAGTGTGTGATAATGAGAGGCCATTCTTACTGTCGTATATACAGTTACTGTCTATTAATCGATGAGAGCTTTCACGATGTTCGACTTTTATGTGATTTCTCCGCCTCTAGATTCACTGAGAAAGCTACTGAAGACGTCAACGGGAAAAGTCGTAATTCATCCAGTGAAGTCGGCTCGTGAGTCACAAAGTAATACGTGCAATAAACAAAAAGACGCTCCGAAAAGTGGTCATTATGTCTTTTAGTATTACAAGCGTAGCAAGCTACTCTTGGATTTCCCAGTAGTTTTTGATAAACAAAATGTTTAAGAATTTTCTGAGGCCCAGATTCAAAAGAGCCTTAAGATATCGTTTTCCTGAGTTCCATACTGTTACTTCAGACGTCCGCACACTCCAAAAGTTGTTTGTAATGCGAAACGAATGCTGACGCTGTGGTGTTAAGTATTTCAAAATGTGTATGGGATTGCTTTGTTCTCTCGATGTAAATTTCGGATAACGCTTAGGAGCATAAATATAAATAAATATCTATAAGGTTAAGTAACTGTTGATAAATGGTCTGAAACTAGGTGCCCTCTAATCCTTTAATCAGTTTACGGATAATGACATATCATAGTATCCTGAAATTTTCGCACTAAATATATAAATTGTTATAGAAGATGCTTGATATATGATTTCATTATTTTGATCCCCGCGACGTCTAAGCAAATAGTTTGATCTCGCAAAAGAAATGTAGAAGGGTGACTTCTTGAAAGAAATACTGTCGCTCCAAAAGACGTTATCGTCAGTTCATAACCATGCTAGTGCACTACTATTTCTTTTTCATTTTGCGGAGAGACAATGAAATAGGAAACCCAGAAAGTGATTTTTTTAATTGCCAAGTAACAGTATCTTAATTCTCTGTAAAGAAGTATTCTTGTGGGAGTGTATAATCTACCACAAATACCTACAACCTGTGTAGAGGGATGTGTTGTACCAGAAATCTAACAAGACCCCAGAAGAAACTGCAAAATATTCAGAACTAAAAGTTTATTCAAAGTAAATTCAAAAGTTTCTCAAAAAGAATTGAAAGCTGGCGTAGTTAGGCTGCTGCCTTTCTCTTTTTCCATATCTAGACTGAGGTTCGAATTCATATTTTGTCAGAATAATTGCCTTAGAGTGCATTGCCAACTGCTTACTTAGCTCTTATGGAATGAGCATGGGTAGTTCTGAATAAATGTTGGTATAGCCCATTGGACAAGTTCACGATCAGTTTGTTGACTCATTCCCGTCAACTGTGACAACTGTGAGCTAGCCCGCCCTCCGTACCTGCCTCCCCCCCCTCTCTCTCTGTATGTGTGTGTGTGTGTGTGTGTGTGTGTGTGTGTGTGTCATCTTGTTTGATGCTCATTTCCCTGTGCACTTCACACACCACAATACAGCGTCCTCCGCAGCTCTTGGTCGAGTGGCTAGGATCGCTGCCTCTGCATCACGGGATCCCGGGTTCGATTCCCGGCCGGGTTGGCGATTTTCTTTGCCTGGGGAATGGGTGCTTGTGTTGTCCTTGTGATTTCATCCTCGTCGTCACCGTTCGTGACAGTGGCGAGATTGCATTTTGTAAAAATTGAACTATGTCAACATTCGGACTTTGTATGGGTGCTGTTGACCGCGCAGTTGAACGCCCTACAAAGCAAATATCGTCATCATCATCAGTATACCGTCATTGTATTCTTTAGTCACGTAATAGCGGAAAGACATATCAGAAAGACAGAACGCAAATGGTACTGGTCTTGGGCGAACGCATCTTTAAGGTAACTCTAGTTCGCTTAACAGCTGTACAAGTCAATTTATGCTTTCTGTGTCTTCACCTACAGTGAAAAGTGTAAGAAGAAAATGTAATGCGAAAAAGAGACGAATCCTAAAGTGTTTCATTTTTCAAAATATGTTTAGGAAATTGCAATAACAAGAACTTAAGATTTAATTGTATTGAACACGACACCGACTGCTATCTTACAGGTATGTGCACTTTCTTTTTCCTTTTTTTTCTCTTTACTGGCTTTCGGAACGAGCACAATCAGCCATTTCAGCGTTGGAAATGATATATTACAGTCTGTTGTGATATGTCAGGGCAGACATTAGTTTAATTCGTACCCTGATACGAAGATACATAGGCTTAAAAAAGGACTGATTGCGAGATAAATTGAACCTTACAACCATGTTACAGTGAAACGAGTTAACAAGACGAAAGCGTAACACAGGATACATAAAGGTAGTATCCTATAGGAATCCCACTGGTAACACAATAAGAAATGACAAGTTTCACTTGGTATATTACCAATAAAGTCCGTATTAATGACGATGTAAATTAACAATTAAATGTTCTTTTGTATGTCCGGTAAGAACTATTTCAAAAGCTGCAGTCAGAGAATCGAATATCCGTTCAGCTCTGTCAGTACTATCTAGCCAGAACATGACAACAGTGAACAAGAAACAGATTAGGGTATTACTGCCAGATGGGAAGTACTTGTTACACGGGACTGTTACGTCAGGCTGACCATACGCTCGAGCTGGACACGACTAAGTGTGTTGCATTTAAAACTGGTACTAATCTCAATTGGCTACACCAGAAGGTAAGGCACGTGGCAAATAAGAATGATTCAAATAAAATTGGTTCCATTCCATTGTGGGCGTATGGTAGAGCAACCAATTATGAATAACTTGAAGTAACACAGTCCCGGTTGCAAAATATTTTTCATTTACAGGAAATGACACGTTTCACCCTTTTGGGGCATCTTCGGATTGGCGTAAAAATTAACCAACATTCTGTATTAACGCCCACAAACTGGCCGGCTAGTGCGGCCGGGCTTACAGGGCTTTATCTACTCGACCGCAGCTCCATGCTGTGTATGCTGGAACGCAGTTCGCTCCGTGTTACAAAATTGTATCTTAATGGCATATGCGGGCATTAATGGACGAATGTTGCTTCCTCTCATTAATTTTTACGCCAATCTGATGAGGCCCCAAAAGTTCGAAAGTGTCATTTCCTGTAAATAAAAATTTGCAACCAAGTCTGTCTTACTTCAAGATGGATGATTCAAAGTTAATTAACAATTCTGCTCTTGTTTCTGCCGCAGCATCATCTATAAAACAGTGAACTGAAGTACGAAAGTTGTTAAATAATAGATTCACTACATGAGTTTAATGTTAAGATACATACTTAAACTTGTAAGTAGGCTGTTTAGGTTTTTTTAATGGTAACGCCGCCGCCACGTAGCGCTCTGTATGAAAATCACTGGCTGTGCCGTGTGCAGTCTGTGGCTGGTTTGCATTGTTGTCTGCCATTATAGCGTTGGGCAGTTGGCTGTAGGGATTACTAAAAGTCAGATTGCATTGCGCTAAAAATATTGTATGTCAGTTTAAGCACAGTTTTGTATAATTTTTCTAAGGGAACGTTTCAAACTGAAAAATTACATCTGCAAGGGCTATGAAAAGGAAATAATGCGGTCATGAACACTGCCTTAAAATTCCTATTATGTCACCAAGTGTTCAAAATGCGCTTGGACGCTGAAAAGTTTGTGGCCACTGGTGTAAGGTTTGTGGACGCACTGAAGCAATTCCATCGATATCATTCCAAACGTTGTTTTAATGCGACGTTTTAATTCAATAGCTATAAGTGAAATGTGAGGCTGGCACCGACTGTGAGGGTACCACTTACATCAGCATAGTGTTACAACCGTCTTAGCTCCGGGGTTATAATATGTTAGAATAACTGGGACGTACGATGCGGGAGAGAGGGTGACTTATGTCAAAGGGTGCAGAGAAACAAAGGCAAATGTGTCATTGACTTTATTACATCGATGGCAGTGGGCCTTCTACTGAACTCGGCCATGGCGTCGCACACCGTGCAAGCGTGGGTCAGCGCCAAGGCCGATGCCAGAATCTGCAGTGTCGGTGCCCAGGCACACAGCCTTTCGGAAGTAGCAGACGTACGCTAAGTGGCCGTCGCGTGCGTTATTTTCATCTGTCGCCCAGAACACGGCTAACTGAATCCTCAAGCCCGACTCGTGAACCCCATGTAGAGCGCCGAAGGAAACACTCGACCGCCATCGTTGTACTGAGCCTTAGCAGCTCCGACCATCTGCCCAGGGGAGCTCGTTCAGTGAAGGCAGACAGCTCTGTACCATGAGACCGCGAGTTCGCGACCTCACCCCAGCCCTACGGATGGTAGCCGAAGTATGATGTCACCCAGAGAACGGAGGTCAGCAGCTCTCTTGCTCCTTCCGCCAACGCAGCTCGAAGGTGCAGCAAGCATTGTAAATAGCTTCAACAGGCCGGTTCCGGTTCGCCGCCGATATCCATCGCCAGAAGATCGTCATGATTGGACTGCAACTGAAACAATCGTCGTTTTTTCTGGCTTCAGATACGGACAGAAAGACGACATGATTGCCCCCTTTGAGCCTTTGGGCTCACTTATTTACGCGTCTTTTCCCTACACGTCTGACGTAGTTTCTCTGGAAGGGACAAGAGGAGTGCTCTTTAATAATTACAATGTCAGCATTGCTCAGCTGGCTTTGGCTCCAACACACGGGTGACTAGGTGCTCTTGTAACTACGATTTACGGTTTCTTTACAGAGCGTCAGTGCCCTGTGCAACTCTGATCGCTTCACGCTTGTATACAGCGCCCACCGGCCGCCTGTGGGTCATGTCGTACGCCTGCCTTACAGAATCGTTTGCTAAATATTAACATTGCCCGCACTTGGCATCGGATGTGGAAATCGGTCCCTTAACTACTACCTGCTAGTCATAGCTGCGTGAAATTTACAAGAATTCCCCAAATCCACGAATATATACGTGGCGCAGAATACCTCCTGCCTTCGAAGAAGATTCGTCCCAAATCTTTAACTTCGTGCTCCCACTCAACTACTTTGACCCTAATAATTTACATATTGAGGAAAAACTACTGAATTCATCATACACGACTTCCGCTCACACTTCACTACTATTATGTATCTCTTATCATATCCATATACACTAATTAAGAGGCCGACCGCGGTGACCGAGCGGTTCTAGACGCTTGAGCCCGGAATCGCGCGAATGCTACGGTCGCAGGTTCGAATCCTGCCTCAGGCATGGATGTGTGTGTTGTAGTTAGGTTAGTTAGGTTTAAATAGTTCTAGTTTATAGGGGACTGATGATCTCAGACGTTAAGTCCCATAGTGTTCAGAGGCATTTGAACCGTTTTGAACTAATTAAGACCTTAAAATTAACTGACCCCCCCAACCATTAGCGCTCAGCGATTGTACCGGTAATTAGTGTGTAGGAACATCCACAGCCTGTGCCTCCTTGCGTCTTACCCAGAAATACAGTACACAAAATCCTAGTAGAAACACACCACAACTAGAGGCCGACAAGATTACCTCTAACATTTTGTGATCCTGTTTTTCCTGGAAATGGTGTACATGCTGCCACATTTATTCCATCGAAACTTCTCCATACTTAGACTCTATTAATCTGTCCAATGACTGAAAAACTTCTAGATTGAGTGTGTCATTTAAATTTTGAGGGGGTAATACCGCCGGAGCTCCTTCTGGCCAACAAAACGTATTCCGTGACAATGAACCTGTAAGCATAGCCGGAAGACGAAAATCCGTCCCGAATACCTCACAAGTTGACCCATTAATGATCATTCTACTTTCCAGAAACTCGAGATTTTTCAACCCTACCGATCTGCCTTCTTCGTATCAATTCAATCATACATTGTCTAGGGTAAAATGGAAATACCGTGTGGCTAGGGCCTCCAGTCGGGTAGACCGTTTGCCTGGTGCCAGTCTTTCGAGTTGACGCCACTTGGGCAACTTGCGAGTCAATGAAGCTGAAATGACGATGGTAACGACAACACAACACCCAGTCCCTGAGCGGAGAAAGACACCGACCCAGCCGGGAATTGAACCCGGGCCGTTAGGTATGACATTCCGTCGCGCTGACCACTCAGCTTCCAGGGGGGACATTGTACAGGGTGAACACACAGTATAACCAATGAGTACATAGCCTCTGGAAGCACATTCAGGCTGGCAGAAGTTCCTTTCCACAAATCGTCCCATCTACTTCTCCGAGGAAAAAACTCGCTTCATATATGTACATATCAATCCGTTCTTGGCTATCCAGACAGATCATAACTCTGTCACCCCGTCCTTCTTTCCGAGGATGCACAATCCACAAAAAAACCATGTCAGTAATAACGACTTGAAAACTAACAACGCCCTATGGCTGTATAATACACATCCCTGATATACAAAACTAAAAAAGGAAAAAAACTAACAAATTACAACTATACAACGCACTTACGCGACCTTAACATATACAGCACATCATGTAGCTTACATTGTTCACCAATTCCAGGTTCCTTCTTTATACCCTTTGTAACTTTCATCACCTGACTGGCTGCTAAAACCATGGTACCGCTGTACCATTCCTTGAACGGTTTTATGTGACTGACATGTATAACAGGCGTTTTTGTGGGAAACTGTATTTTCACATTGACCGATGAGATCATTTTCCACGACCTGGTATGGTCCCGATATTTTGTTAAAAATTCTTCGTTTTTCCACTTTTCCTTATAGGGACTAGTAATCATTATCCATTGTTCCACGTAGTACTGCGACAATTTGCCATACCTCTTTTCGGTTACTCCTGGCGTTCTAGCGCCTTCATGTTTACCTTTCGCACGTATCTCCAAACTTTCCTAGTTCTTCTGAGAAACTTTCTCACCAAGTCACCATCCGATTCTAATTTATGAATTAAAACATCAAAGGGAGATGGCATTTTCCTCCCGTACACCACCTCAAATGGCGACAAGCCCATTGTCACGTGAACCTTTGAAATATACGCATACTGTACATTTGGTAATTAGGTTCCCGATCGTTTGGAACCTATATAATAACTGAACATCTTTGCAACTGTCTTGTGCATGTGTTCCGTGCTTCCACTGGTCTGCAGATCAAATGGTCTCGTCCATAACTTCCATATATGCAACACACGACACAGTTGTTTAATTAAATCCGAGACAAAATTCGTACCTTGTTCCATCATTATGGTCTCAGGCATGCCAGACTTTAATATCCAGTTGTTTACTAACACTTGTACTACAGTATGGTCCCATTGGTCTGGCATTAGCACCATTGCCAGAAAGCGAGGAAAATGAGCGATGATTGTGGGAACCATAGAAAATGGACTGGACACCTTTGGTAACCTTTGCAACAGCACTTTCTGATGCGTAATGTCTTGCTCCCTGCACTCAGAGCCAAAATTCTTTAACATACGTACTTCTCCGTGTCAAGCTTCCTGTTCCTCCACCAAAACCGCTCTGCTGCATGTCTGTCTGCCACAGGTGACTCACCAAGACCTGACAACATGAGGTTATAACTTACTACAAAACTTCGTTTCGAAAACCCTCTGGAACCACCCCACATGGTCCACATCTCGTAGTTTTACACAACAAGGCCTCGTGCATGACGAAATATGGCTGTGAACTTAAATGCCTAGCACTCCTTATCTCTCGCTTGTGGCATGCCCGAGAAGGAATTAATCAATGCGACCACTGACGCGTCACATTCGATAGCAGGCCCTCTCAATCCAGACGTACACTCCCTTCACTCTGATAATGACTCTTCTTACGAGCCTCTAACTCACGATTAAGTCCGAAATTTCTCTTCTTCAAGCTCTCTTACGGCTCTGTTAACGCTTGCACTTGCCGAATTAAAGTAGCAATTGCAACCGTGCTAGTAGCCCGTACTTCTACCATTTTGTGTACTCTACTTCCACCTTAATTCCACTCATTTTCCTTTTTTTAAAAGAAAAGACAAATTCCGATTTAACTCTACAAATAAAAAATGTAAACACCAATTAATTTCTCTGGCGAATCATCGCCCGTCTACACTCAGTATAGATGGCCAGAACGCCTACAAACCAAACAAACAGCTACTATAGTTCTAGTACATGGAAATTCGTGACCAGACAAATTGTGTAATCAACACCTAACTGGCATTAAACTATCACATCCACCATTAGCTTTAAACAAAGATAATTTCGCCGGTTCCTCTGGCTTCACCAAAGTAACTCTAAACATCTTGTACCCCTAGCTCACACAACTAGCTTGACAGTGAGAATAGAACACCAAAAACAATATTAATAAAATCTAGACTCAACATACGACATTGTGCTTAGATGGAACTACTCAACTTAAACCAAATGCCGCTGCCTCTTTCACCAATCAGCGAAAAAAACTCTCTAACCAAAGTGTAGTGTTGGATGTGGACGAACATTTTTGGCACTAGGTATTGTGTTGTAAAGCGAAATGACCACTTCCTAATACCAAATCGTTACAACAACCCCTAGCTCAGGCGTTGTAATATATCGGATCGACCTAGAGGTATGATTTGGGAGAGAGTCGTGACTCAGGCCGAGCATGCACAGAAACACAGACAAGCGTGTCATTGACTTTATTACATCAAAGATACACAGCAAGTCTTCTGCTGAACTCGCCGATGGCGCTGCACACCATACAAGCGTGGGTCAGTGGCATCGCCAGTGCCAGCATCTACAGCAGTGGCACTCGGTCGCCCATCCTTGTAGACGTAGCACTCCTATTCACACCATGGCTAAGTGGCAGCCGCTTGCGTTAGGTGCTCCTGCAGCTCGAAACATGCCTGATTGCTCTCTCAAGGGCGACTCGTGAACACCATGTAGAGCACTGAAGGGGAACAGCCGATCGCTGTCGTTCTAGTGAGCTTTAGCAGGCCCAGCCATCCGCCCGGGCCAGTTCATTCAGTGAGACAGCTCTGCACCCGGGAGGCCGCGAGTTCGCGCTCTGGCCCTGCCCCTGCAGAAAACAGCTTGCAGTTCGCCGGATGATGTTACCCAAGAGACCAGCGCACAGCCGCCCTCCCGCTCCTCGTGCCAGTGCAGTTCGAAGATGCAGCGCGCCCTGCCACAGCTGTGACATGTCCGCGCAGCGGCGTTTGTAGGTAGTTTCAGCAGGCTACTTGGCCCCTGATATCCATCACCAGAAGGTCGTCATGGTTGGCCTGAAACTTGAACAGTCATCATTCTCTCCAGTTCTAGACACAGACAGAATGGCAACAAGACTATTCTCTTTGAGTCTCTGGGCTCGCTTATTTAAATGTCTTTCCCCTACACTTCTGATGTAGTTCCTCTGGAGGGGACAAGTGGAGTGTTCTTTAATAATCACGAGATAAGCTTTCCTCAGCCGGATTTGGCCCCCACATTCACGACACTAGGCGCTTTTGTAACATGTCAGTGCTCTGTGCTGCCCTGATTACTTCACATTTGTGTACTGTGACCACTGGGCCGTGCCTTCCGTCAGCGGTGTCGTAAACCTGTCTTATGGAGTCTTCTGCAAAGTATCAACATTGCCTGCCCATCATCCGACGTACCCTTAACTAAGTTCTCCAACCCCCGGCTGTACTTATTCGTGGCATGGCTGTAGTTCAAGTGGTACTTCCTCTATGAAAACCTGCGCAACTAAGCAAAATTCAACTGGATAAAAAGTTGTGTGCATCATTTACCCTGCGATGTTTCTTCAAGAACTAAGGATTAATCGCGTAGTCTCGAACAAACCACCAACAAATTTCCACATAAAAAGCCTACGACACTCAACTAGCCCCATCCAGCTCTAATACTCCGCGGTCCAATAACGCACATTCCTTATCTTCATCTCTCCATGATTTACAAAGGTAGCTTCTTAGAAAACTGAACATATTGTGCTGATGTTGCATGAGAATCTAGCGACGAAATGCCATACGTTTGCTTCAACCCTGCTGGTTAATTTTCCGCTAAAGTCACGTCACGTAGTACCATGGTAGTTTGTCTATCTTAACGGATGTTCTACCAGCCTGTTCCTTCTTTTCAGTGTTTTCCATATCTTACCCTCACCGACGATCCCCTTTATTATCACCTCATACCTTACCTTGCCGTCCAATTAATTTTCAATGGTCTTCTATAGCACCACATCCCAAATGCTTTGATCTCTTCTCTGGACTCCCCACAGTCCATGTTTCAGTTTCATAAAATGCTATACTCAAGATGTATATTCTCAGAAATTTCTTCTTCAAATTAAGATCTTCTGACTCTTTTTTCCATTGGTAATGTGCTTTTCATGTCACCCTTGCTCCGTCTGTCATAGGTTATTTTGCTACCTAGGTAGCAAAATTCCTTTTTTCATCTACTTTGTGATCACCAGTCCTGGTGTAAAGTTTCTTGTTTTTCTCGTTTCAGCTGCTTCTCATTGCTTCCTTCTTCCTTCGATTTACTTTCATCCATATTCTATACTCATTAAACGGTTCATTCCATTCAGCAGATCCTGTAAATCTTCTTCCCGAATGTTATCATTTATATTCATTCATGTCGATTTTTAATTACAGTCTTGAACTTACCTGTTATTTCTGTCATTTTTTCTTCAGTGTTACACTCCATCCTTCATCTTTTTTTTTAATCTGAGCACTTAGTCTTCCACTCTTATTGTTCCCTCTGGTCTCTTGTACATATAATATATCATCCATCTTTACCTACAGCTTACCTCTGTTATCTCTGAATTGTGAACACCTTGATCGACTTTCAATGTCAACATTTTTTCCACGTCGACAGATCCTATGAACGTATCTTGTTTTTTCTTTACTCTTGCTTCCCTTATTAACCGCAATGTCAGAAATGCGTCTCTGGTGCCTTTACATTCCATAAAGCCAAACTGATCGTCATGTAACACTTCCTCAATTTTCTTTTCCATTCTTTTGTATATTATTCTTGTAAGTAACTTTGATGCATGAGATGTTAAGCTGATTGTGCGATTATTCTCGCACTTGTCAGCTCTTGATGTCTTTAGAACTATGTGAATGATATTTTCCAAAAGTCAGTGGCATGTCCGCAGATTCATACATTCTACACATCAACGTGTGTTGTCTTACTCCACAGTTTCTCCAGAGTTAAAACGTACATTATGGACAATAGCTGCCAGGAAGTCTGTTTCCTTCGTTCCACATTTGCTCCTTACCTTGAGCGAAAGTTCCAGTGCCTTCCGACATTTTTTTTTTTACATTTACGTAGTTGTTATTGTTCTTGGACACGATCAGCTGGGATCCTTTGTGTTCAAAAGTGTTAAATGCTAAATTCTAAAAATTGTAATTTCTGCGACACTACAAATCAGATTTTAAAGAGTGAAAGGTCGTTGTTTTCGTCTCCCTTATAATGATTGTACTTGCAGCAGAAAGTACTACAGCTCCAGTCTGAAAGCCAAACTTGATACCCATCTACCTGTAATTGTCATAGTTAAGGAAAGAAACCAGATGTCATTTAGAGAGGACTTCTCAGCATGTCATTTGGATGATAATAGAATTACCATGAGGAAGGCGTAGGATATGAATCAATTGGAGGACCTGCGTATGGGAGAAGTGGTTTGGAACAAAAAATAATGTATCCGCATGGAGCTATGGACGATGGACAATAGTAAGACAATAAGGAGCTTGTGATTAAAATTCCGACAGTTCATGTAATCAGTTAAAGCGTGATCTCGAACATCACATAACGTAAAAAAAGTAAAGTTGGTATCCCATCGCCATCCAGTGCGTCTCTACACGCCTCCTCCGCCTGCAATCTCATTGAGTGAAGTAGAATAGAGCCCAAGATGTATCTGGAGACGCTGCGGGCAGTGGTGAGATACTAGTCTCAATATCGTCCGCCATATGGATCGACAACAGTGAGTAATGGTCTGGGGTGCCACTTCTTTTCCCCCTTTGTTTGTCATCAATGGCAACCTTACAGCAAAGTGATACGTCAACAATATTCTAGGCCCTGTTTTCTTGTCATACATGGCAAGCCATCCTGAGCTTATATTTCAGCAACATAATGCACACCCACATTGATTGTCTCCGAGCTTTTCAAGCTCAGCTTGCCAAACCCTACTTTCACCAACAAGGTCGCTAGTTCTCTCCCCAGCTGAGAGCTTTTGGAACACTATGAGCAGGGTCCTACAACCAAATCGGAAATCTAACTGTCCAGTTGGACACAATTTCGCACAGTATCCCTCAGGAGAACATCCAAAATCTCAATAAATAATGTCAAGTCGAATAACTGCTTGCAAAGGGCCACAGGTGGACCAACGCGACTCTGACTTGCTCACTTTGTACAGGCCTTCCTCTTGAATCAACCATCCAATTTTTCTGGAATTTTAATCGTTTCTTTTTCTGCACATGAAGATCAAATCTACCGATTTCTGTCGCATTTGGGCAATTGCTTTGTAGTGCATCGTTCTGTGTTTTCTTAGGGCCTCCAGCACAGACTCTGTGCAGGAGAGGACGTATCTCATGACACAGAATTGAAGTCAATGTAAATTACATAGCAGGGAATTTATATTTTCAGGGATTGAATAGCAGAAAAAGTTCACATTCAGAAAGTACATATCCTGATTACATAGTTACAATGCCGCAGGTTGAAGATGTTGTCATTGTTGGAAAATTTTCATGTCTGTGCTCAACTTGACATCCAGATACAAATCATTGTTAGTAATATATTTATGCATATTCTTTATTTAAACTGTTTGCGGGAGACAGGGCTCCCCAGCTTGGCTAGAACTCACGTCTGCAACCCCCCATCACCCCAGCTTCTTGTGATATAATAACTGTAAGCACCGAGGAATGGGCTGATGTACGGTATAGTAGCCGCCGTTGAGGCCTCCCACTCATGTGTCCATCTCCAGGCGCCACCAAGGAGGTCATAAACCGACCAATGTCCTAATTACATATCACAGTACCACCAACCATCGATCGGATGTGAGCCGTCTTTAATGTTGTGACCCTGTAGAAAGCTTCAATTGGCGGCAACGCTTTGGAATTGATACCTGTGAAATTCCCGTCGAAATACATTCTCTCTCTCTCTCTCTCTCTCTCTCTCTCTCTCTCTCTCTCTCTCTCTCAAGTGGCTTCTTCCTGCCCAGTGAGCGTCTGTCGTGTGCTACACTGAACCCTCTTTTGTCCTGAACAAAGTGATGGATACCAGTAAATCACTAGCTGTGGATATCTTGGAAACACCTTCACTCTGTCAGATTCATTGACCAATTAATTAAATTCGATGCACCTTGTGTGGACACTTCCTTGCATCCTGTTGGTGGACACTCCTATTGGTGGAGAGTATTATTGGTATATTTGATGGGATTCGATCCAGCAAGTGCCTGGTTTCCAAACCCTTTCGGACTTTTTCCCCTTGACCCCTACTGGTGGACTCTAGCATAGTTACAATGTGTGGCAGGAAGTGCATTATGTTGTAGGTAGCTAAGATTTTCAAATTTCAGCTCAGGTGCTTGCTATGTCATTTAATGTACAGAGAGGGCGGAGCGACCAGTCGGGAATTTGACATCTAGATTGGAAGTGGTGCTGTATAAAATGATAGTTCGAATTTCAAATTTCAGCGTGAATTTATACCATCATGTTTGTGGATTTCCAGACCACTACAGGTCTGCTAAGTGGAACACTAACCTCAGTAGCTTTACACTTCAATGCGTACTTTATAAGTCTGGTGTTCACAGCAGATCTATCACACATCCTCCACTAAGTATAATACTTCGCCAATACCTGAATGCTGGAGGCACCAGATAATACTGAGCGAAAATCCGCTGTGGATGGACATGCTCCATTTGATTTTCTTGCGAGTGGTACCAGTGTGTCTTAGTAAGAGAGACATAATCGTCGTATAAGTGATCAGCTAATAAAAACACGATCGCAACGGCAATGTTACTGTCATCCAGCATAAAAAGAGTTCTTGGTTCTAGAGGCACACTTAAGCATCGGTAACAATATGTGTGTTAAAAACTATACATTATTTATAAATTGAGATATGGTATTCCTTACAAATCAAGTGGCCTTCCACATAAATACCGCGACAGTGAGTATATATAGTTATCGTGGGGGTATCTATTAACAGACCAAAAGTGACAGTGCATGTCGCTAGCAGTGTAAGCTCGTAATAAAATTACCCTTCTCACCGAATTTATGCTGCTGTTATATATTTCCGCAGCTAACAAACAATATTTGTAATGCGCTCTATGTCCATACCACGTGCACAGTGGAGCTGGTCACTCTTCGCGAACAGCTGAGCGTGTTGATGGCCGCGGTCAGCTGTCTTCAGGCTGCTGCCTCGGAGTGTAGCGGCAGTGGGGAGTCTGGTGCGTCGCAAGGTACACGCCAGGTGTTACATGCTTCACCCACTGACCCTGCTGTCGAGACATCTTCGCGGGTACCGGGCGCGGTTGGGCCACCCTCTCCCCAAGGGGAGTGGCGGGTTCAGCGGCGTTCGCGGCGCACGAGGCGGAGGGTAAATGTGGAGGCTGGCAGTGTGGCATCGCCCGCTCTGCCTGTGAGTGGACATGTGGCTGCTCCTTCAGCAAGGTCCGAGCAGGCACACGGGGGGAGGGGTTTATTAGTTATTCGGAGCTCCAACGTTAGGCTGGTGATGGGGCCCCTTAGGGAAATAGCGGAAAGGTCGGGGAAGAAGGCCAGTGTCTGCTTGCCGGGGGGTCTCATCCGAGATGTGGAGGAGGCCCTACCGGCGGCGATAAAGGGCACTGGGTGCACCCGACTGCAAATTGTTGCTCATGTCGGCACCAATGACTCCTGCCGTCTGGGTTCAGAGGTCATCCTCAGTTCGTATAGGCGGGTGACGGAATTGGTGAAGGCGGAAAGCCTCGCTCGCGGGGTGGAATCAGAGCTAGTATCGTTCCCAGAACCCATCGCGGTCCTCTGGTTTGGAGCCGAGTGGAAGGCTTAAACCAGAGGCTCAGACGATTCTGCGGAGAGCTGGGTGCAAATTTCTCGACCTCCGCTATCGGGTGGAGAAATGTAGGGTCTCCCGGAATAGGTCAAGCGTGCACTACACGCCGGAAGCGGCTACAAGGGTAGCGGAGTACATGTGGAGTGCACATGGGGGTTTTTTAGGTTAGAGAATTCCCTCCCTAGGCCTGACAAGACGCCTCCTGAGACGAGGCAAGGTAGGAGTAGGCAAAATGCAACAGGGAATGACAATATTAATGTGCTAATGGTAAACTGCAGGAGCGTCTATAGAAAGGTCCCAGAACTGGTCTCATTAATAAACGATCACAACACCCATATGGTACTAGGGACAGAAAGTTGGCTGAAACCAGATGTAAACAGTAATGAAATCCTAAACTCAGATTGGAATGTATACCGCAGAGATAGGCTGGACAGTGAAGGGGGAGGCGTGTTCATAGCGATAAGAAGTGTAATAGTATCGAAGGAAATTGACGGAGATCCGAATTGTGAAATGATTTGGGTGAAGGTCACGGTTAAAGCAGGCTCAGACATGGTAATTGGATGTCTCTATAGGCCCCCGGGCTCAGCAGCTGTTGTGACTGAGCACCTGAAGAATAATTTGGAAAATGTATTACGTGTAGATTTCCCCACCATGTTATAGTTCTGGGTGGAGATTTTAATTTGCCGAATATAGACTGGGAGACTCAAACGTTCATAACAGGCGACAGGGAAAAAGATTCCAGTGAAATTTTTTTAAGTGCTTTATCTGAAAACTACCTTGAGCAGTTAAACAGAGAACCGACTCGTGGCGATAACATATTAGACCTTCTGGTGACAAACAGACCCGAACTATTTGAATCAGTTAATGCAGAACAGGGAATCAGCGATCATAAAGCGGTTACTGCATCGATGATTTCAACCGTAAATAGAAATTTTAAAAAAGGTAGGAAGATTTTTCTGTTTTACAAAAGTGACAAAAAGCAGATTTCAGAGTACTTGATGGCTCAACTCAAAAGTTTTGTCTGAAGTACAGATAGTGTTGAGGTTCTGTGGACAAAGTTCAAAACCATCGTACAATATGCGTTAGATACGTATGTGCCAAGCAAGATCGTAAGAGATGGAAAAGAGCCACCGTGGTACAAAACCGAGTTAGAAAACTGCTGCGGAAGCAAAGGGTACTTCACAGCAAACATAAACTTAGCCAAAGCCTTGCAGACAAACAAAAATTACGCGAAGCGAAATGTAGTGTGAGGAGGGCTATGCGAGAGGCGCTCAATGAATTCGAAAGTAAAGTTCTATGTACTGACTTGGCAGAAAATCCTAAGAAATTTTGGTCCTATGTCAAAGTGGTAGTTGGATCAAAACAAAATGTCCAGACACTCTGTGACCAAAATGGTAGTGAAACAGAGGATGACAGACTAAAGGCCGAAACACTAAATGTCTTCTTCCGAAGCTGTTTCACAGAGGAAGACTTCACTGTAGTTCCTTCTCTAGATTGTCGCACAGATGACAAAATGGTAGATATCGAAATAGACGACAGAGGGGTAGAGAAACAATTAAAATCGCTCAAAAGAGGAAAGGCCGCTGGACCTGATGGGATACCAGTTCGATTTTACACAGAGTACGCGAAGGAACTTGCCCCCCCTTCTTGCAGCGGTGCACCGTAGGTCTCTAGAAGAGCGAAGCGTTCCAAAGGATTGGAAAAGGGCACAGGTCATCCACGTTTTCAAGAAGGGACGTCGAATAGATGTGCAGAACTATAGACCTATATCTCTAACGTCGATCAGTTGTAGAATTTTGGAACACGAATTATGTTCGAGTATAATTACTTTTCTGGAGACTAGAAATCTACTCTGTAGGAATCAGCAAGGGTTTCGAGAGAGACGGTCGTGTGAAACCCAGCTCGCGCTATTCGTCCACGAGACTCAGAGGGCCATAGACCCGGGTTCACAGGTAGATGCCGTGTTTCTTGACTTCCGCAAGGCGTTTGACACAGTTCCCCACAGTCGTTTAATGAACAAAGTAAGAGCATACGGACTATCAGACCAATTGTGTGATTGGATTGAGGAGTTCCTAGATAACAGAACGCAGCATGTCATTCTCAATGGAGAGAAGTCTTCCGAAGTAAGAGTGATTTCAGGTGTGCCGCAGGGGAGTGTCATAGGACCGTTGCTATTCACAATATACATAAATAACCTGGTGGATGACATCGGAAGTTCACTGAGGCTTTTTGCAGATGATGTTGTGGTGTATCGAGAGGTTGCAACAATGAAAAATTGTACTGAAATGCAGGAGGGTCTGCAGCGAATTGACGCATGGTGCAGGGAATGGCAATTGAATCTCAATGTAGACAAGTGTAATGTGCTGCGAATACATAGAAGGATAGATCCCTAATCATTTAGCTACAAAATAGCAGGTCAGCAACTGGAAGCAGTTAATTCCATAAATAATCTGGGAGTACGCATTCGGAGTGATTTAAAATGGAATGATCATATTAAGTTGATCGTCGGTAAAGCAGATGCCAGACTGAGATTAATTGGAAGAATCCTAAGGAAATCCAATCCAAAAACAAAGGAAATAGGTTACAGTACGCTTGTTCGCCCACTGTTTGAATACTGCTCAACAGTGTGGGATCCGTACCAGATAGGTTTGATAGAAGAGATAGATAAGATCCAACGGAGAGCAGCGCGCTTCGTTACAGGATCATTTAGTAATCGCGAAAGCGTTACGGAGATGATAGATAAACTCCAGTGGAAGACTCTGCAGGAGAGACGCTCAGTAGCTCGGTACGGGCTTTTGTTAAAGTTTCGAGAACA
Source organism: Schistocerca gregaria (assembly GCF_023897955.1). NCBI lineage: Eukaryota > Metazoa > Arthropoda > Insecta > Orthoptera > Acrididae > Schistocerca > Schistocerca gregaria. The sequence goes on from NC_064923.1 coordinate 378,605,871, forward strand.
TACCTTCACCGAAGAGTCAAGCAGTATATTGCTCCCTCCTACGTATATCTCGCGAAGAGACCATGAGGATAAAATCAGAGAGATTAGAGCCCACACAGAAGCATACCGACAATCCTTCATTCCACGAACAATACGAGACTGGAATAGAAGGGAGAACCGATAGAGGTACTCAGAGTACACTCCGCCACACACTGTCAGGTGGCTTGCGGAGTATGGATGTAGATGTCGATGTAACAGATGTTCTGTGATATATCTACCGGGTTATAGGTCAGGGATGGTTGACTGAAAACGATCAAGCATTGAAATCATAAGAAAGGAACAAAATCCTATGACCAATACATTGGCTTTTCAGATCTATAATCTTACACGTTCTGGTAGAAATTTTGCTTGCGATTTGGAGTCAAGTCTCTCCATTCAACCACACACTTGCGTTGTATCCTGTGGAGGTGTCTTATAATGATAACAGCCACTGGAGGATCATATCCATAGCACTCTCATGTCTCGAAAAGAGTCACCTTTTTCGAACCTATCTGCTAAGAAGCCTATACAGCAAAACTCCAGTGTGGTTTTAAAAAGTCTCTATGCATCTTTTAACTGTTCCTCAGCGAGTGCTGTATCCACAACCTTCTGCATCATGTGGAGAAACAGGTGAGCTGAGTTAATGCAACAGGACAGTGTTTTGACCACTCAGTAGAAACGGTACAATATATTTGTAGCTCCGTGAGCCATGTACAATGTGTGAGGCAAGCGCCATACAAAGCTTTCTCCTGCAACACGAGGTAGTTGAAAAGATGATACAAGTAGTTACACTGCTGTTTCTTATTTGGGAAACTAGGAAGAAGGGCGAGGATTTTGCTACTGCATTAGAATGTGTTTCCAAACTACATACAGGTACTGCAATACAATGTAGATCAGCGTTTCTAAGGGTGTATCCATGTTTGTCACCGAAACATTCACTCCTTTCTCTTCCAACAGAGAAAAACTATAATCTATAAAAATATCAACAACGGCACATGGGACAGAACTTGGTAAGAAATTACCACATGCCTCTCTTCCAGTATACTGGAAACAAATAGTGTCTGCATGCTGACATCGAGCATTTTGGCAATGCTATTAAATATACAGGTATTGGTCCATTGGAGTGGGTGGCCAGTGATCGAAGTCACTTCACATACCTGTGTAATGTTTCGTCGTCCATACTGTAGTAGGACCACAGACCATAGACTGCCATCAAAGGACAGGGTTCATGTGTTGTTGTTTCATAACCACTTTGATACATTGTTATTCTGCTGTAGTACATCCAGGCAGTGTATGACTACAGGTTTATACCACGCCATATATTTTGTTTTTCCACCATGGCTTTGAGGCCTGTGTCATGTGCTAACCTTACAGTAACATGTTTCGATCCATTCACTGTCACAGAGAGCTGGACATCACATGGAGTACACTATGCTGCTCCCACAACAGACAGGATGGTTGAAATAAAAGACAGAGGCGGTGTTTCTTATTCACAAAAATGTGGAAGACATCGCGACATATGGAAACTGGAAGAGCGTTTCAAAACAACTTTCTGACGGTGGTGATGTCTACATTTAATCCCATCTTCCACAATGCAGCGTAGGAGATAGATCGCCGTTCCTTCTTTTGAAGAGAACCTGAGAATTGATTCTTCACATTGGTGTGCATATTGCATACAGGTATATGATTGTTGTTTCGGTGTCCTAGGTGGTGGAAATCCTGAACTCCAAATCTGTGGTCACTGCGTCTTTCATTTCTATGACATACAGTGCATAACAACATGTGGAACAAATGGGTATTCTGCCAGACTTAAACTGTTAGAGCATGGGTAGTATGCAGGATCAGTGGTCAGCCTCACTAGTGGAGGAATTGAATGATTTTCATACAGCCATTAGAGTATGTATTTTCATCAGTTTTACATGTTTTCCGTCAGTTTTCGTAATTTTATGAGGTATCGACTAACTTATGCAGCCGGTATTATGGGACTGTTAAAATAGGACTTTTCCACAATCACATTATTTGGTCGGTAAGTATGCTAGTAATTTGACTCAGATTCTCACTGAAATCCCGAAAGCATGTGATTTCTAGCGAACGGGATATTGTCAGATATACATTGTGTTGCATCAGTCCACTCCTCCCCATATGTAAACCAATCATCTTAACAAACAGGTTCACACCCATCACACCATTCCATGGTTGTCGAGGCTGTCAAGTCCGTCAATGTTTTGTGAACAGTATGGTGGTAATCAAGCCCTGCGGATACAATACGCCATTTAGTTTCCTCACGTCATTCATCGCTTTGTACGAACGCTCTTCTCAAGGACTGGGCATTCTGGTTCTCGGGAACTGAAATCTTTGATAGGGTACTGGCACCTCTGATGACTCTTCACTGCTTGAGCTCAGCATGATATTCTCTTACTGGTCACAATAGTGGCTGCTAGTGTTCTCACAAATACACCAACTCTCTAAACGTTAATTAGTTCCTGAAGGAAAATGTTTACTTATCCTCTATTCTTCTGGACTTCTTTCTTAATCTATAGTTTTCATGAACGTCCGTGTACGTAAAGCAGTTTTTCTATCAAGAGTAGTCTTAATATTAGATGGTCAATGACAAGAGATGACACCTTGATGGCTGCGTTAACGACAAAGTGAGTTTAATCAAAACATTGATTTTGATAGCTCCAGTGGTTCAATAAGCTGTTGCTGTTGATCTTATCCCACATTCATCTGACCATAAATTCATATCTTTTTTCCATCTCATTTCTCAGACCCCACATTGAACCCTTTCCGTATTTTCTTTCTTTCCTACTAAGTTCAAACTTCCGACATACCATGCTCAGGCTCATAGAATGTCAAACATTCATTGGTTGTGCCATCCTTTTCTCATGGTCATCTTTCCCTTGCAGTGCCCTCCCAGAGATTCGAATGGGAGACCAAAACGAAATCTTTTGTTAATGGAGGAATCATCATGGCATATTGATGCACCTTACACGTCTTTAACGCAATGGCTTCCGTTACCAGCCGTGTACTGATGCTGTTAATCATTGCTGATTTATCCGCACTTTGGAGGCAGGTTTCCTATTCCTAGGATAAGAGACTGCTCTTAACCTCTGAAAAAAATACTGTCTCAAGTAAATCAATAATATTTATCAAATACATTCACAAAATGTTTCATCTGATAGATCATCCATTCACAGGGCATGCTCTGATCGACCATAATGGTAACATCACAAATTAGGACGTTATGATTACTAACGATATTTTCGTGATGCTAGACATTAATATCAAGAATGATCGAACTGCTAAGCATTCACCAGAAATAAAATCTAACAAGAAATCCAAAATACAGTTAGTTACTGGAGAATGTAAAAGAAAAAAAGGGCATACATATTAGAGGAAACATAGCCATTCAGACTGTTTCAGGGTAACGTATCATAGCATCAGTCAGAAAAACCTTTCATTCTAATACGCCGGTGTTATAACAGCGAGACAAATTATTTCAGTAGAGGGCGCTGAAGCAGGTAGATGAAGAGAGTGCACTGAAAGACTCTAGGAGGGGAGGCAGTGTCTGATAATGTGATAGAATGATAAACTGGAGTCAATGTGGTAGAGGTACAGGATCTTAATTTTGAGTCAGAGTTAAAAGAGATTTGGATGACGTAAGATCTGTAAAACAGAAGGGAAGGATAACATTCCATCGGAATTACTTAAGTTAGGAGAACCGTGTAAATATGAGATATAAACCGGGGAGAAAATGGCAATAAAACTCATTAGGTAAGTTATGTACAATCCACAAACAAAATTTCCAACAATGTCGTTCATAGAACGAGAAATATATGGCAGTTTTGAATGTCGAAGGAAACTGTATTAAATTCTAATCATAGCGCAATTCAGGACGGAAAAACCCGTAAGGAATAACCTGAATGTATACAATTAAAAACCGTAATTAAACTTATGAAGTCATCATCATCATTTAAGACTGATTATACCTTTCAGCGTTCAGTCTGGAGCATAGCCTCCTTATAAAATTCCTCCATGATCCCCTATTCAGTGCTAACATTGGTGCCTCTTCTGATGTTAAACCTATTACTTCAAAATCATTCTTAACCGAATCCAGGCACCTTCTCCTTGGTGTGCCCCGACTCCTCCTACCCTCTACTGCTGAACCCAGGTGTCTCTTGGGTAACCTTGCTTCTCCCATGAGTGTAACATGACTCCACCATCTAAGCCTGTTCGCCCTGACTGCTACATCTATACAGTTCATTCCCAGTTTTGCTTTGATTTCCTCAGTGTGGACACCCTCCTGCCATTGTTCCCATTTACTAGTAGCTGCAATCATCCTAGCTACTTTCATAACCGTAACCTCAACCTTGTTGATAAGGTAACCTGAATCCACCCAGCTTTCGCTCCCATACAACAAAGTTGGTCGAAAGATTGAACGGTGCACAGATAACTTAGTCTTGGTACTGACTTCCTTCTTGCAGAAGAGACTAGATCGCAGCTGTGCGCTCACTGCATTAGCTTTGCTATACCTCGCTTCCAGTTCTTTCACTATGTTACCATATGCATCATAAGTACTTGAAACCGTCCACCTGTTCTAACTTTGTTCCTCATATTTGGCACTCAATCCGTTTATATTTCTTTCCCACTGACATTACTTTCGTTTTGGAGATGCTAATCTTCATATCATAGTCCTTACATTTCTGATCTAGCTCTGAAATATTACTTTGCAAATTTTCAATCGAATCTGCCATCATAACTAAGTCATCCGCATATGCAAGACCGCTTATTTTGTGTTCACATATCTTAATCTCACCCAGCCAGTCTGTTGTTTTCAACATATGATCCATAAATAATATGAACAACAGTGGAGACAGATTGCAGCCTTGTCTTACCCCTAAAACTACTCTGAACCATGAACTCAATTTACCGCCAACTCTAACTGCTGCCTGACTATCCACGTAAAGACCTTTAATTGCTTGCAAAAGTTTGCCTCCTATTCCATAATCTCGTAGGACAGACAATAACTTCCTCCTAGCAATCCGGTCATATGCCTTTTCTAGATCTATAAAGCATAGATACAATTCTCTGTTCCACTCAAAACACTTCTCCATTATATGCCGTAAGATAAATATCTGGTCCTGACAACCTCTAAGAGGCCTAAGCCCACACTCATTTTCATCCAACTGGTCCTCAACTAATACTCGAACTTTCCTTTCAACAATACCATAGAAGATTTTACCCACAACGCTGATTAAAGAGATACCTCTGTAGTTACAACCTTTTATGTTTCCATGTTATAGATTGGTGTGATTACTGCTTTTGTCCAGTCTGATGGAACCTGTCCCGACTCCCAGGCCAATTCAATTTTCCTGTGTAGCCATTTAAGACCTGACATTCCACTGTATTTGATGAGTTCCGCCTTAATTTCATCCACCCCAGCTGCTTTATTGCACTGCAATATATTGACCATTTTCTCCACTTCCTCAAATGTGATCCTATTTCCATCATCATTCGTATCCCATTCTACCTCGAAATCTGAAACATTACTGATCGTATTTTCACCTACATTGAGCAACTCTTCAAAATATTCCGTCCATCTGCCCAAGGCATCCACAGGATTCACCAGCAGTTTTCCTGATCTGTCGAAAATACTTGTCATTTTGTTCTTACCTCCCTTTCGAAGACTGCTACTTACACTCCAGAATGGTTTTCCAGCAGCTTGATCCATAGTCTCCAACCTGTTTCCTAAGTCTTCCCAAGATTCTTCTTAGATGCTACAATTACTGTTTGGCTTTGTTTCCTTCTTCAACATAACTTTCTCTATCTACCTGAGTTCTAGTATGTAGCCATTTTTGATACGCCTTCTTTTTCCTTTTACAGGCTGCCTTGACTGTGTCATTCCACCAAGCTGTTTGCTTCATCCTACTTTTACACACTACTGTTCCAAGACATTCTTCAGCCACTTTAGTACTGCGTCCCTGTACCTTGTCCATTCCTTTTCCAGTGACTGTAATTGACGACATTCAACGAACTGGTACCTTTCTGAGATCGTTGTTATGTACTTGGGTCTGATTTCCTTATCCTGAAGCTTCTCCACTCTTATCCTCCTACATATAGACCTGCCCTCCTGCACTTTCGGTCTCACAATCCCAATTTCACTGCAGATTGAATAATGATCAGTGTCATCAAAGAATCCCCTGAATACACGTGTGTCCCTCACAGCCTTCCTGAATTCCTGAACTGCTATTATATAGTCAATGACAGATCTGGTTCCCCCGCCTTCCCAAGTATACCGGTGAATGTTCTTATGTTTAAAAAAGAAGTTTGTGATTACTAAGTCCATACTGGCACAGAAATCCAAGAGTTGTTTCCAGTTCCTGTTGGCCTCCATATCCTCTCCAAATTTACCCATAACCTTTTCATACCCTTCTGTTCGATTTCGAATTCTGGCGTTAAAATCACTAATGAGCAGAACACTGTCCTTGTCCTTTACTCTAACAACTACATCACTGAGTGTCCCATAAAAACTATCCATCTTATCTTAATCTGCCCCTTCACAATGCGAATATACTGACAAAATTCTAATTTTCTTGCTAGACACTGTCAAATCTATCCACATCAGTCGTTCGTTTACATACCTTATTGCAACTACGCTGGGTTCCATTTCTTTCCTGATGTAAAGCCCTACACCCCATTGTGCTATTCCTGCTTTGAGTCCTGTCAGGTAGACCTTGTATTCTCCCAGTTCCTCTTCTTTCTCACCCCTTACCCGAATGTCACTAACAGCTAAAACGTCCAGCCTCATCTTACTTGCAGCCTCTGCCAGCTCTACCTTCTTCCCAGACTAGCCCCCATTGACATTAATAGCTCCCCATCTCATTACCATTTGTTTGCCAAGTCATGTCTTAGGTGTCCCTGGTTTGTCAGTTAGAGGTGGGACTCCGTCACCTCCAAAGGTCCGAGGCATTTTGCTGTGATTGTTGCCAGCATCATATTTAAAGTACCAGGGAAGCAGGTTGCTAGCCTTACTTGCCCCGAGTCCCATTGAGTTTTACCCATAACGGCTGAGGGACTAACCGGTGGATTTGGTAGTCTTTGCCGTATGAGAACAAAGGTGACAACGACTCAGAATATGTCCGATATGCCCAGCCTTACTCCAAAGTAACTGTTATCCCGACTGTCGGGACCACTTACTTGGCCACTCATACGTTGCCCGTGGTTCACGAACTATGACATGACTACAGGAACCCACACCATGAACCACACTTATGAAGTAGGCAAGAGAAGTCGTAGAAGAGAATATATAAAACTTAAGACATCATGGGAAGCTGGCACAAGGACTATAGAGATCATTATTTTCAAGGGGCTTATGTTTACTTGTTATTGAGTCCAGTCAATTTACAAGGTATCTGGGCTAGAGGTATCCTTACAAAGAAAGTACTCGACAATTTATGTTCTTTGGTAAATTACTCGACATTTTAGGTTCTTTGGTAAATTAGCAGTCAATAGAGGCACTTTGCAAGATCTGACACTGACCATTTCACGAACATAGTTGAGTTGTATGGGGCATGTGCACACATGTTTTTCTGTACAGCATGTAGGCGTAGTTCTTACAGTCAATATGTGAACGCCACGACGAAAGGTACAGTGCGTGCTATGGTTAGCAGAGTTAAAACCTGTAATAGGTGTTCAACGGCGCGCAAGAACAGCATGGAAGGTGGATCCTACCCACACGTAAATCTCTTGATCAGTACGACAAAACTCTCTGAGAAATGGGAAGCTTGAAAATATTCTAAACAACATGTCAATGAAGAGACCGTGGAAAGTCTGAGCAAAGCATTCGCTAGAAGCCAACGTAAATCCGTTAGACAAGCTGTCCGCAGCTCGTAGTCTAGTGGCTAGCGTTGCTACCTCTGGATCACAGGGTCTCGGTTTGATTCCCGGACGGGTTGGGAATTTTCTCTGCCCGGGGAATGGCTGTGGTTCAACCGAACTGTTAAAAAATTGGAACTTTGTACGGGCGCTGATGACAGCGTAGTTGAGCGTCCCGCATACGAAACATCATCATTATCAGACAAGCTAGTAGGGACCTAGCGGACCCCCGTTCTACGGTGCACTATGTTGTGCACTGACGTCTCCAGTTTCTTGATTACAAACTCCAGTTTTTGCATCACATTCAGGCTGATGATCACCGCAGACGATGTAATATTGCTGTCGAAATGTAGCACTGTATACGCGAAAACAACGACTGCCTCAAAGCAGTAGTGTTCCACGTCCGTCTTAAACTTAACCGACATAACCGTCGTATATGGGGAAATGAGACTTCGGGAAAAGTGACTGAGTGCGAATGGGACACAACAAATGTTATTTTATGGCTAGGATTACATAAAGAGCGCGCGACTTCAGTGAGAGGAATTACCTGTACCAACATGCATAAATATGTTAGGGCACCTGTGTGCAAGTTAGGACAAATAAATTTATAAACCTTAATAGGTACTGAATTATGAACAAACGTTTTTGTATACTTCTTACTCGGACACCATGTATTGACAGTACTGATAATCCACCAAGAGGTCTCACACAGCATCCACTGAATTACACCAATAGGCCTGCGTGAAAGAACGAACGCGTCTCTTCCTCGTCCCAAACACTACATACGCTCACGCCACACCTTTCGTAAAGAAATTAACTATTCACAGTTATGAGAATAAAGGTTTTGATTAAACTCACTTTATCGTTAATACCGCCGTCAAGGTGTCTCCTCTTGTCATAGCTTATGTAGAGTGACGTTCATGAAATCTATGGTACTACGAAAGAAGTTCAGAAGCGTAGAGCGTAACAAAACATATTCCGTCGGGAAGTGATCAACATTTATAGAGACGGCGTATTCGTGAGGACACTAGCAGCTACTTTGTGACTAGTAAGAGTTTACCACGCGTATCTCAAGCAGTGAAGAGCCGTCAGAGGTGAAGCATCATGCCAGTACTATCCATCGATATCCAAGATTTCAGTTACCCAGAGCCAGAATGTACAGTTCTTGAGAAGAGCTTTCATACAAAGCCACGAGCTACGAGCAGACACGAGAAAACTAATGGCTTAGGAAACTAGGACCGAGAGTCAGCTATTGTAAATATGTAGTTCGATGATGGCATTGTTCTCGCCAGATTCGATAAAAGCAAACGCCGGTAACGATAGTTCAAGTATACATGATAGCGTCATAAGCAGAAGATGAAGAGATAGAGGAAGCATATGACGACACTGAACAAATAATTCAGTACATACAGGGAGATGAAAATCTAATACTTATGGGGGACTGGAATGTGGTAGTAGGCGAAGGAGTGAAGAAGGGTTTACTAAAGACTATGGACGTGGTATTAAGTAGGAGAGAGGAGAATATTTAAGTTCTGCTACAAATTTCAGCTAATAGTGACGAATATTCGGTTCAAAAATCACAAGAGGAAAACTTTCGTAGATAAGGGAAGATTCCAACTTGATTATATCATGGTCAGACAGAGATTCAGAAACAAGGCACTGGTTTGTAAGGTGAACCCAGAAGCAGATATAGACTCATATAACAGTTTAGTAATAATGAAGAGTAGACTGTAGTTTAAGAGAAGCGTATGAGAGAATTAGTGTGGAAGAACGTGGGATACTGTAGGGCTGAGGAAGAAAGAGACTCGTTTGAGGTTCGATAAAGATGTGGATAATGCAATAAACAATACCATAGTAGGTAGTTCAGTTGTGAAGAACTCGACATCTCTAAAAAGAGCGCTGATAATGAATAGGCTGACATTTCCACTTGGAAGACGAGTACAGCCTTGAGTAACAAAAGGAAATACTCAAACTGATCGGTCGAAGAACGAAGAACAAAAATGTTTAGGGACAGACAAGAATATAGAGATATAAATCGCTCTGGAATGAAATAAATACGACGTGCAGGGAAGCCATGGTAGAATGGCTGCAGGAAGAATGTGTAGAAACGGAAAAAGAACGATGGACGTAAAAGCGATGGTGTTAGAATTAAGAAAAAATGGTTCGAATGGCTCCAAGCACTGTGGGACTTAACATCTGAGGTCATCAGTCCACTAGATTTAGAACTACTTCAATCTAACAAACCTAAGGACATCACACACATCCATGCCCGAGGCAGGATTCGAACCTGCAACCGTAGCAGCCGCTTGGTTCCAGGCTGAGGTGCCTAGAACCTCTCGGCCACAACGGCCGGATAGAATTAAGAGTACAGCGGGTATTCCAGAGTTAAACGAAGGTGAGGTTGCGGAGAGGTGAAAAGTGTCCACTGAAAGCCTCTAGGAGGGAGAGAAATTGTCTGATGATGTGATAGAATTGGAGTCGACGTGGTAGAGATGGAAGATCTTGTATTAGAGTCAGAGTTAAAAGAGTTTTGGAACACGTAAAATCTATGGCTACAAAGCGACTATTCGAGTAGGTGTATACGATCTATGAGACAGGCAACTAGCGTCAGACTATTTGAAACCATGATCCACAAAATTCTAAATCAACAAGAATTGATTAGTGTGAGAACTATCTGATAATAAGGTTAACAGCTCTTGCACCCAAGTTGCTAAAGAGAATAATATTCACAAGAATCATAAAGAAAATTCAAGATCAGTTAGATGATCCATTTGGTGTTAGGAAAAGGGAAGACATCAGAGAGACAGTCCTCAAGTTGCGGTTGATAATGGAAGCAATACTCAATCAAAATATTGGCACATTCATGGGGTTCGTCGACCTGGAAAAAGCGTATAAACTTGTTCCTATCTGCTAACTATAAATCCGTTTAAAATAGCATTTTTGTGAACAAAATACATGCAATGGACGAACTGATTAACATAGTAAAAATACAACTGTGAAATGTTGAGAAAACTTACTTTTTAACTAATGTGTCACACATAATTACACTGCAAAAATAGTAGTTTACATGTATTTATGGGAAAACGGAAGGGTGTTAATTTGATACATGACCGTTTTTAAATAATACACTGCCATTTTGAGGAGGGGTCATTCGTCACTCGGCAGTGATACGGGGGGAGGGTGTTGCGTTGATTTGGGGGAAGAGACCAATCAGCAAGGTCATCGGTCTCATTGGATTAGGGAGGGACGTCGGCCGTGCCCTATCAAGGGAACCATCTTGGCATTTGCCTAAAGTGATTTAGGGAAATTATGGAATACCTAAATCAGGATGGCAGGACGCGGGATTGAACCGTCGTCCTCCCGAATGCGATCCAGTGTGCTAACCACTGCGCCACCTCGCTCGGTGCAATGATATGGGTCAGACGTTCGCCAGAGATGTGAACACATATGTATGAGCACGACAGCGTCGCGTTACGGTAGGTCCGCAAAAATTTATAGGTGCTATATTGGGGACTTGTGTTTCTCGTGAGCGCAGCTGCGAATATTTCAGCGAGTGAGCTAGCTTGTGCACTGAGAATAATTCACTTTATGTGAACAGGACGGTTCTCAGGAACTTTTCCCCGGTTATATACGCGTGACTTGAATTCATAGTTTTCATTGGTTTGTAAATGTTCAGCTTTAATTTACACATACGGTGAATGACGTTTGAACTAATTACGAAATCTTACCAGAATTTACTAGTTAATTCACGTGAGGTACTGCTCTGGTTTTTCTAAGCTGTCACACAGTTACTAATTTGGTTCACTGTCAAAAATCAGTAATGAAACCATTTGTTATTTAAATAAAAAGTACTGTCGGTAGTGAATTTTAACAGTTTTTCACTACCTAACTTCTGGGACTAGTTTTCAAGGTTGACTGCGACGTATGCATTTGATTGGCTTCCAGACAATGGAGTTGAGTTGTAAATCGAGGAAACCATTAACGTATTCTGAAACCCATAAAATTTATTTATGACTGTTTCCGTATCAGTTTAAGATTCGTGCAGTTACATGTGTGTGTGTGGGAGGGGGTGGGGGGGGGGGGGGGAGGTCGCTCTCGAGAGCTAACAAACAACTTTTGTATTATAATGTAAATAACTCGTACCGCGGCAAACGCAATGTGTTAAGATATCAGTGAATATCTTCCTTGGTACTAGAGGGAGCTGTAGGGGGTAAAAACCGTAGAAGAGGGCAGAGACTGGCATGCATCCAACAAATAGTTGAGGATGTAGGTTGCAAGTGCTGCTCTGGGATTAAAAGGTTGACGCAGGAAAGGAAATCGTGGCGGGCCGCCAAACCACCCGGAAGACTGGCTTCTTCCAAATCTGAACTCCTTCGCTAAGGTGCAAAAAGTATGTGTTACTGAGTCTGTGTAAGGTAGAAGGGGCCGTATTGGTTTCTTCTGCAGAGGAAACAACTTTTGATGCACAGCCTGTCTCATCAAGAAAATTTGAGTGCATGGCCGCACTGTCTCCGAGCGACAGAGTTCTAGAGACAGCCGCATTCAGCGCGAGATGAGGTGGCTGAGACAGTCCGCCCAGAATACATCCACGACAAGCGTTTAAAGGTAGTTTTGCTAAGTTATGGAATGACCGAAATACGAGATGTCTTTTCCCAAACCTGTCTCAGTGAGGAAGATCGGTCTGTAGTTCTTCCCTTAAATTGCAGCACGAATGTCATAATTATATAAATCAATAAGTGACCTTGGTATAGAAAAGAAACTGAAATAGCTGAATGAGAAAAGGCTACTGCGCCTAAAGGGACACGATTCTACATAAAGTTTGCGAAAGAACTTGCTCCTCTTCTAGCAAATAACGTACGGTAGGTCGCAGGAGAAGTGAAGCGTTTCCAGTGACTGGAAACAGCACCAGGCCTAAATCTCTGACGTCGATCTGTTGTAGAATTTTGGAACTATTTTATGCACGCATATTGCGTCATTTCTTGAGACCAAAAATCTCCTATGTATGAATCAACATGAATTCCGAAAATAACGATCGTGTGAAACCTAAGTCTCTCTGTTCGTCCAAGAGACCCAGTACGTACCGGCGCCCAGGCTGATTCTGTGTTCGTCGACTTTAGGAAAACGCTCGATAAAGTTACGCGGAATATTGGAACCACTGTTATTGGTACGAATATTATCTAGCACACAGACTGCATCACGTCAGTCTCAACACAGAGAAATATTTAGATAAAAAATTAACCTGTGCCGTAGCCAATATACAGGGTGTTACAAAAAGGTACGGTCAAACCTTCAGGAAACATTCCTCACACAAATAAAGAAAAGATTTTATGTGGACGAGGGTCCCGAACCGCTCCATTTCCATGTTAGAGCTCATTTTAGTTTTGTCCACCTACGCTCAATGGAGCACGTTATTATGATTTCATACGGGATACTCTACCTGTGCTGCTGGAACACGTGCCTTTACAAGTACGACACAACAAGTGGTTCATGCACGATGGAGCTCCTGCACATTTCAGTCGAAGTGTTCGTACGCTTCTCAACAACAGATTCGGTGACCGATGGATTGGTAGAGGCGGACCAATTCCATGGCCTCCACGCTCTCCTGACCTCAACTCTCTTGACTTTCATTTATGGGGGCATTTGAAAGCTCTTGTCTATGCAGCCCCGGTACCAAATGTGGAGACTCTTCGTGCTCGTATTGTGGACGGCTGTGATACAATACGCCATTCTCCAGGGCTGGATCAGCGCGTCAGGGATTAAATGCAACGGAGGGTGGATGCATGTATCCTGGCTAACGGAGGACATTTTGCACATTTCCTGTAACAAAGTGTTTGAAGTCACGCTGGTACGTTCTGTTGCTGTGTGTTTCCATTCCATGATTAATGTGATTTGAAGAGAAGTAATAAAATGAGCTCTAACATGGAAAGTAAGCGTTTCCGGACACATGTCTACATAACATATTTTCTTTCTTTGTATGTGAGGAATGTTTCCTGAAGGTTTGGCCGTACGTTTTTGTAACACCCTGTATATAAACCAAGAAGTGTATAATGTCAGAGGTTTCATGAGGCTTTTCCCTTCTGATGCAGTACCATACAGAGAACTAGCGACGCTAGAAAATTGTTGCGAAAAGTAGGAGGACCTGCATAGGATCGAAGATTGGTACAAGGTATTGCAAGAGACCCTCAGTACAAACAAATGGAAAGTCTCAATAATAAGAAGGCAGAAAGGCCATTTATTGTATGGTTACAGCATTACAGAACAAATATTGGAAACAGTCACATACATAAAATACCTAAGAGTATGTGAACGAGACGATTTAAAGTGGAACGGCCACACAAAACTATTCGCAAGCCAGACAGACGGAAGAATGAGATTCTTGGAAGAATCCTCAAGAACTGTAGTCCATTCTCGAATGAGGTAGCTTAGAAAAGCTTCATTCGATGAATACCTGAATACTGCTTCTCTGTTAGTAGGAGCGCCATCAAGAAGATACTCAGCCCACTCCGGTGGCAGATGCTGCAAAAGATGTGTTCTGCACTGTTATGCGTTCGAGAGCTTATATGTCTGGAAGTTTCAGTCTGTGTATTGCTTCCTCCAATATAAATATCGCAAAAGAGACCACGAAGCTAAATTTAGAGATCTGAAAGCACACGTGGCGTACCAGTAATTTTTCTTCTCGAGAACCGTTCGCAACTGGGACACATGACGTAACGTCATTTGCGGAGTATAGATGTCATCTAGGTGTAAAGCGTACAATTTGGGAAATTTCTTAACATGCGGAATAACTTTTAATGTTTATAACAGTCAAATTATGGTAACGATTTGTTTTAGTCAACGAATTATAAGACAGGGTGTATCAAAAGGAATCATCCGATCCAAAAAAATCATAATTATTTGTGACATGTGCGTGAACAACGTACTGTTACAAAGAGAAAACTCTCGAGTTTTACATTGTGCCGCCACCCTGGACCAAATGGTTCAGCCTTACATTAGTGGCCTCCAAGGTCACCGGACCTGACTGTATGTGATTATTTCTTGTGGAGGTTTATAGCTGACTGCTACGTGCCTGCGTTACCAACAATAGTGAATGAACTGAAACATTGCGTAACAACAGCTGTGGAAGCTGCAGTGTGATAACAGTTTGAATACTGCATCGACAAACACCCTGCATCTGAAGAAGGGCATATTGAACATCTATGAAATTGTATGGGAAAAAAATTTTTTTTGAGTTTCCTTTTCATTAAAAAACTGATGTTTATTAATTTCAGAAATATAGACGTGCCAAATCGGATGAGTCTTTTTGATACACTTTGTACTTTTCCTTGTCACTGGAAAGATCCTTCGAAAAAGACCTAAATATTTTAGAACTTTATCAAATATCAAAAACATATCAGCAATGCAAACGACTGTCTCACCTTCAGGAGACTAACAACAACAACAAAAGTAACAAAAGTAACAACTAAGGAAAGTAAGCATACAGGGAACTCAGGTACCATTCGTGTTTTGATTATCGTGATTGTCATTTCACGTGCTAAAAGTATCAGTAAAAGGGCTTTGGACCTAGGATACTGAGCGTCAAATTTCAGCTGGACAAGTCGCAGCTCAGACCAGTCTTGTATAGTATTTCGTGTGGTCGGGAGTCGTTGTCGTTTCATTGTGGACCTCATCTTTTCAATTTCCATTACAGGTAAAAGCCAGAGGTTGGTAACCAGGTGGTGTAGGCCAGTATTAGAACTGTGATGTAGCGTCTTCATTGACCGCATTAGACGCGTCGTGCGCCGCTCACAGCTATGCGAGAGGGAGACGGCACTTCAAAACAAAGTGAGCGCTGTCT
Organism: Schistocerca gregaria; assembly: GCF_023897955.1. Lineage (NCBI taxonomy): Eukaryota > Metazoa > Arthropoda > Insecta > Orthoptera > Acrididae > Schistocerca > Schistocerca gregaria. The sequence goes on from NC_064923.1 coordinate 378,621,598, forward strand.
AGTGTTTGGCTGTCGAGCATTCAGCGGGGCTCTAGTAGCCGAGAGCTTCGCCGCCTTTTCGTATTGTTCAGATGCCGGCTACCACTTCTGAGGCAGATGGTCAGCGCGGAGGCGGTGTTGTAACCGCCGCCGACCGGAAGAGATGGATACTTGAGACCGCAGCGTGCTCTTCTGGGCTCAGCAAGTCGTAGTTCGGGGCATTTTAATTGGACCGCCCGTAGGTTGCTGTCTTTACCTCGCCTCTGCCTTTTGATGAACGGTGCGTCCACAAGATCCCTTTCTTGTGTTCAACTTTGCACGTGCGCCTAACTTTCCAACAGCGCAAATAGGCATGCCCATTTGTGTACGCGTCATTTCCTGGAGATGGAGGCCGAGCGTAAGGCGCCTTGCTGTCCGCTCTCGATGGGAATCTCTGCCTTTTTTAGCAGACGGCAGGAAGCTGGGGCCCCATAGGTGTTTGTGTAGTGTGTTGAGGTTATGTTGTGGAGTGACTAAGTGCAATAATGTCTGTTGACTACAATGGAAGCATGCGTAAGTTTCAAGATGATTACAGATGAAGAAAAAAGTCTTAAGGAATTTCGCTTCTGGAGATTATATGAATGAAAATTCGAGATGGATTGCCCTGAACGGCCCATATTAGATTAAAAAGTCTCAGATCATATTTCTGTAATGAATAAGATACTAAAAATATCTTTATACTGTAAGTTTCGTGTATGAAAAGTATATATGAAAAGTGCAGCGATTTGAAAGCACGTCAACTGAAGAGCCTGGTATCTGAACAAAATAAGTGTTGGGCTATGTGCACGTCCTCAACAAACTACTAAAAATAGAAGTAAAGCTTACTGATAATGCTAAAAATACCACACTGAAACGCACAACTTCGGTTGTACTAGATACTGGCGTCTATGAAATTCCCAAACCTGTCAAGTCTGACGATGTTAATCTACTTATAATATTTATAACTGCGTACAAATGACGCACTGACAGTTAATTAACCTTCGCATAACGTTTGATAATCTGTATTTAGTATTTCACTTTTATATTTATTTATTTATTCGTGTTCCGTTGATCCATCATACTAAAGAATTGCCTGAATATTGATCGAGTCGCAATTTGCATGGGAACAGTACCTATAGATCCCAATAGATACAGAGTGCAATAAGTGTATAGGAACATAACATGCTAATAATTACAAGCTTAGTCATTCAACAGAGGTGTAAAACAGCCAAATAATAAATTACAATTATTCCAAATTACAAGTTACAAATTTGATAGAACTGAAATGCTTTGTTTTGAAATGAGGAATAAATAATTCGAAAGAGTATATAAGTCGCCAGTTACTATCTAACAATATCTTATGGTCGGCCTTACCGCTGCAGTTTCCCGAGCACAAAATCTAAAATTTCGTTATGACCGCCTTCTGAAATTTGCAGAACAAGTGTTGTCATCACTTTCTATTTGTCTTACCTCCACTGTTTACATATCTCTTTAACTACAGTCGCTTTTTCTGTCTCCTTTTGATGTCAAAAACGGAACACAAGCTCCCAATCAAAGAAGGGGATTCATAACAGACTGCTTGCGCAATGACGCAACATGTGGCAGTCCCAGATCTACGATATTCCCGAACCGGGGCAAAAAATTGTTAGCGTCGCCTCACCCCACCCCCACCCTCCTCACGCTCGAGCGTTTTTAATGAGACGTCAAAAATTAAAAAAAAATGTTTTTAATAAGTATGTTCATTTTGTGGCGCACATTTTCCTGAACAGTTTGATATATAAAACATATACGTTCGAGGAAAAGAGAGACAAGTTATTTGGTCTTATGTGTGCCACGAATCTTCACACAGCAGTCTTTTATCCCACGTCACTTATTTCCCTATGACGAATTCAGACGTGTGCTCCCAGTCCGACGGTTTAGCATCCTCCCTCTACCCCTACCAATAAAAAAAAACTCACAATGAAAACTGGTTTGGATTATTTGTGCCCTGTTAATTGCCTATTGGCTGATAACTTTCTCTTCAGTGTGACATAAAATTAAATACAGGGAACATAAAAGCAGGAAAGACCAGGGACAAGACTACACATCTCTTCAGTCCATAGGTCCCAACATTTTTTTTCTCTCTAATCTTGATACAGCTTTACATGGCGTGTTTTCCTTTCTGCAAAAGAATCCATTACGTCATCAAAGTTCGTCAACCGTTTTGCTAAGTGAAAAATCAAAATGTCTTTGTCTAATACTGAGAGAGGTATTAATACGAATAGTACCCAAAACTGTTGTGTTTTCTGTATTTGACTACGTCTATTTGGTCACTGTCTGCTAGATACAAGGAAATATACCGTTCTAATATTGCAGCAACTATAGCGCAACTGTAACACATGCTTAGTAGGCGACACGGTTTTGGCACAAATTGTCACTGTTACCTGCCTTTTACATATATAACACGAAAGAATACAATTCACGAAATACCAACATCAAATACTTATTAGGCCTACTACAAGCTAAAAGTTTTATGATGGAAAATAGTTCTACATTTCATTCATACGCTCCAGTTTCTCAAGCATTAGATCGAAAATTAGTAGTAGTAGTACGATATTTCTGTATAAATTTGGAATCATCATATTTTTCCATGTAATTTGTGTGATGTCCTAGTTCCTCCTCCTTTCTCGTCCTAACAAACAATCTTGTCAGCCGGCCGCGGTGGTCTAGCGGTTCAGGCGCTCAGTCCGGAACCGCGCGACGGCTACGGTCGCAGGTTCGAATCCTGCCTCGGGCATAGATGTGTGTGCTGTCCTTGGGTTAGTTAGGTTTAATTAGTTCTAAGTTGTAGGGGACTGATAACCACAGATGTTAAGTCCCATAGTGCTCAGAGACATTTGAACCAAACAATTTTGTCATCACTAAGGTGTTAACAATTCCAACCATTCCAGAATGAGATTCTCACTCTGCAGCGGAGTGTGCGCTGATATGAAGCTTTCTGGCAGATTAAAACTGTGTGCCCGACCGAGACTAGAACTCGGGACCTTTGCCTTTCGCGGGCAAGTGCTCTACCATCTGAGCTACCGAAGCACGACTCACGCCCGGTACTCACAGCTTTACTTCTGCCAGTATCTCGTCTTCTACCTTCCAAACTTTACAGAAGCTCTTCTGCGAACCTTGCAGAACTAGCACTCCTGAAAGATAGGATACTGCAGAGACATGGCTTAGCCACAGCCAGGGGGATGTTTCCAGAATGAGATTCTCACTCTGCAGCGGAGTGTGCGCTGATATGAAACTTCCTGGTAGATTAAAACTGTGTGCCCGACCGAGACTAGAACTCGGGACCTTTGCCTTTCGCGGGCAAGTGCTCTACCATCTGAGCTACCGAAGCACGACTCACGCCCGGTACTCACAGCTTTCGCGATGGCTGACGACGAAAGAAGCATCGTGTGGACATAGCTTAACGGTGAGCACCTGCCGGACATTTCATCTGAATTAAGTTTCCCATGATTACCTGCATTCTTAATTTGACTAGTATGTTAGGGTGTTAAGTGGCACGTCAGTGAGAAACTGTACACCGTTATTTGTGCGTTTAAACTAAAGCGTGAAATGGGGCACTGAGTCCGCCAAAAGCATGGCTGCCAGCATGCTTTCTCTCAGCGTTAACTATGCAAGTTTTTTCATTCGCTGTATTGGCAGTGTGTTATTTAATTGAACCGGTGGACTGGACAAGCTGCCGCCCGAGATTTTTGACCTCAGCCGGTTGTGACTCAGCCGACGTCTTTTCCTAAATGCCTGACCCCAAAACATTATCTCGACGGCAGATGTTAATTTAGCAAATTATTTCGTTTATTGTTACTGTTATTTCTTCGGGCGCTTGTATTTAATCTATTCATAATAAATAATGATTTTAAATTTCTCGTGGAGGGCGAGCTCAGTAGAGTTTTGGATTCGAAAATTTTATATAATTAGATGCCACTCGATGTTCAGCTTAAGTCACTGAATGTTTCATTGGTTCTCATTACAATCTTGGAATTAAGTTGTACAGTTTTTTTATAAACCGTATTTTAGTGACGTTTACGCTGACGTAATGACTGAAGCCAGTGTGAGGTAAGAAACCCGTTGCGTTTATTATTATCATTATTCCTTCGAGCACGTGTATATTACACGTATTCTTAACTATTAACGACACTTTTTTTCTCGTGGAGTGGCAAGCTGAGATTTGAATTTCACAATATTGCTTAACTTGATGCCAATCGAAGTTTAGCTTAATTAATTGAATTTTCGCTTGGTTATCATTACAATCTTGGAATTAGAGTGTTCGCTTCCTTTATAAACCAGATTTTAGTGGTTGTTTACATTGTCTGTTTAACGGGCCAAGGCACTCTGTAAGTTCTTAAAATACTGAAACATGGTATCTATAAAAAATTTTAATTGTTAATACTAATGGTTCTTTGCAAACAGTTTGTCAAGTACCAGTGTATTCAAGCTGACTTGGTTGTTGAATAAGTTCCATGTAGAACAGCTCAATGGCTTACCAAACAAGGATCCTTGTATCCAAGTTAACTTGTTCCAAGGTCAAATAATCCCGTTCCTAACACCTTACATCCTACACTTCCTATATAAATGTTATCAGCTTTCAAGACTATTTCTTTCAGTCGAAACGTTACTTTCATTGTGCGTAAGTCAGCACCACGCAAGAACCTACAGCTTTACAAAATTATGAATATATCAGTTATTAAGTGTACGTATTGTAAATACACTTATTAATGCGTTATCTTTCTTAGATACTGATTGTTTTATTAGCCGTCTCTACATCCGTCACTTCAGTAACTGATAGTGGTAGAGGGTGGCTGGATGTCCTTCCTGTCGCCACTAGTGGCCTCGTACCTCCCCCACCCATCAACCCGCCACAGACCAGGGACGGAATGCATGTACATCTTCTCTCGGCGTATTGTGTTATCCCACGCACGAGGACGTGCTGAAAGTATTGCCTCCAAATTTTTATTCCGTTCGCAATATCACTTGAGGTATTACATGTCATCCACATTACTCGGTCGACTCTTCCTCTTCAGTGAGCCAGGGTATAGCCTTCTGCCGTAAGTGAGCTCCGAATTGAAGCGTGTTACATAGCGCTGTGTAAAGTAACTATGTCGGTTCGTGAGAAATCTTGTCCTGCAGTCAAGTTTCCAACCACAGAAAAGATTCCCCTATGGAAATCCATAGAAGAATGAACACTGTATGCGTTGGTGATTCTGTGGAAACCAGTAATGTGCGACCTTGGGCTGTCAGATTTCATAGTCATCGTTCATCCTCCATACAGTACATACGTGGCCTCGTCCAGTCTGTTTTCCAAACATAAAGAACACTTTAGAGAACATTATTTTGGTAGTGTTGAAACGTTGCAGGCATACGTGAGGTTGGGGCTCCGTCAACAAAGCAAACATTCTGTAGTGATAGTACCAACATACGTGTCTGTCATTGGGGGAAATTTGGCTAAACGTAAAATTTTAATATTGACCACAATTATTTTTCAATTGCATAGAATTGCGGTCAGTACTGAAGTTCACGGAGCATATGGTATACAACATGAACCGCGGGAGCTGTATAGTGGCGACCCTTCTCAAAGCTGCATAGGTATATGGTCGAGTGTGAAAAAATAATTGTTCACCAATCTCTATGACGTGCGCACCATCCCAGGCAACTGCACGAAGATTATTGGTTTCTCCGAATTGATGGTCAGCGGTGCATAATTCAAGATTTTCCTGAGGACATCCCTTCAGGCTCTATTTTGTTCCCGATTCTATTCGCCTTGTACGTGAGAGACCATCTTACACTGCATAAAATCGCACCCCCCTGAACAAGCCAACAAGTGACCGCCACAACCCATAAAGCATTTATTCAGCGTATTTCAAAGTGCCAATGTATCATAAATCGTGTTAGTGAAGCGGAACGTGGGTATCCACTCAGTCGGCTGATGTAAACCGCCTAAAAATCACGTCCCGGCTGCCAGGCGTCAATCCTCCGGGAAAATTAGATCCGGAGCCGGTGCATCTCCACGAACTCCGGAAGAGGTGTGTTGAGGCTCACAGCTGTCCGGGTGGATATGAAATGCTCTTCAAAGACAGTTTGTAATTAGTATTGTGGGCTCAATGGGGCATCCGTCAACATCGTACAATGTGGGACGTCTTCTAATGAGTAAGGCAGCATATTTACTAGTAACTGTACTCACTTATGGCTGTTTAGAGTACAACAAATAAAACTGGCAAAAACGACGCGATTCTCGAAATACTAGAACCACGTCTGTCAACTGACCAGGATTTTCAACATCCCAGAAGTGTATTCTAAGAGATTGATTGGTTGATTAGTTAATATGGGAGAGGGGACCAAACAGAGAGGTCATCAGTCCCATTACAAGGAACTATCCCTGCGTTTGCCTGAAGCAGTTTAAGAAAATCACGGAAAACCTAAATCTTGATGGCTGGACGCGGTTTCGAACCGTCGTCCTCCCGAATACGGGTCCAGGGTGCTAACCACTGCGCCACCTCGCTCGTTAAGAGAGTGATTTTGGTTCAAAAATTGTTTCAAATGGATCTGAGCACTATGAGACTCAACATCCGAGGTCGTAAGTCCCCTAGAACTTAGAACTACTTAAAACTAAGGACATCACACACATCCATGCCCGAAGCAAGATTCGAAGCTGCGACCGTAGCAGTCGCGCGGTTCCAGACTGAAGCGCCTAGAGCTGCTCGGCCACACCGGCCGGCGGCCCCGTGAGACAGTGCCGGTAGCTATTTTTGGCATAGTTTTCAAACGATATTTTTTCAGTGAAAGAAATCATGCAGGCTCAAACCCACATAATTTTATAGTTCTCACAGGCACGCTTCGGAGAAATGTAACCAACGTGAAAAACAATGCCATAGACGGAATGTGATTTAATAAGATTAAAATGCATTCTAATTGGTTCTGCAGATCCGACCTGCATATTCAAGTGCGTCAGAGTGACAGGTGAATTGTGGGCTACCACTGCTGACATATTATCTTCGTTTCTGTAATGAGCTGCTGTTCTTAATCTTCACACTTCTAACGCCTTTAAATTCTTTTATGACTTCCGGACGGAACAGGGCGAGGATTTTGTCCTATCAGGAGTCATGTCAGCATCCAACCACACAGTTGCTCTACTTGGTGATAATCGAATACGACCACTTTTTCTAGTATCGTATGTGAAAAACTTCAAGAGCCGGTACATAACTGATATAAGGCACCAGGGCTCCTGCGGTAGCGTCTTTCAGTCATAAGCAAAACATCTTCGGTTACGGGTTCGAATCCCGCAGCTGCTTAATACACTCCTGGAAATGGAAAAAAGAACACATTGACACCGGTGTGTCAGACCCACCATACTTGCTCCGGACACTGCGAGAGGGCTGTACAAGCAATGATCACACGCACGGCACAGCGGACACACCAGGAATCGCGGTGTTGGCCGTCGAATGGCGCTTGCTGCGCAGCATTTGTGCACCGCCGCCGTCAGTGTCAGCCAGTTTGCCGTGGCATACGGAGCTCCATCGCAGTCTTTAACACTGGTAGCATGCCGCGACAGCGTGGACGTGAACCGTATGTGCAGCTGACGGACTTTGAGCCAGGGCGTATAGTGGGCATGCGAGAGGCTGCGTGGACGTACCGCCGAATTGCTCAACACATGTGGCGTGAGGTCTCCACAGTACATCGATGTTGTCGCCAGTGGTCGGCGGAAGGTGCACGTGCCCTTCGACCTGGGACCGGACCGCAGCGACGCACGGATGCACGCCAAGACCGTACGATCCTACGCAGTGCCGTAGGGGACCGCACCGCCACATCCCAGCAAATAAGGGACACTGTTGCTCCTGGGGTATCGGCGAGGACCATTCGCAACCGTTTCCATGAAGCTGGGCTACGGTCCCGCACACCGTTAGGCCGTTTTCCGCTCACGCCCCAACATCGTGCAGCCCGCCTCCAGTGGTGTCGCGACAGGCGTGAATGGAGGGACGAATGGAGACGTGTCGTCTTCAGCGATGAGAGTCGCTTCTGCCTTGGTGCCAATGATGGTCGTATGCGTGTTCGGCGCCGTGCAGGTGAGCGCCACAATCAGGACTGCATACGACAGAGGCACACAGGGCCAACACCCGGCATCATGGTGTGGGGAGCAATCTCCTACACTGGCCGTACACCTCTGGTGATCGTCGAGGGGACACTGAATAGTGCACGGTACATTCAAACCGTCATCGAACCCATCGTTCTACCATTCCTAGACCGGCAAGGGAACTTGCTGTTCCAACAGGACAATGCACATCCGCATGTATCCCGTGCCTCCCAACGTGCTCTAGAAGCTGTAAGTCAAATACCCTGGCCAGCAAGATCTCCGGATCTGTCCCCCATTGAGCATGTTTGAAACTGGATGAAGCGTCGTCTCACGCGGTCTGCACGTCGAGCACGAACGCTGGTCCAACTGAGGCGCCAGGTGGAAATGGCATGGCAAGCCATTCCACAGGACTACATCCAGCATCTCTACGATCGTCTCCATGGGAGAATAGCAGCCTGCATTGTTGCGAAAGGTGGATATACACTGTACTAGTGCCGACATTGTGCATGCTCTGTTGCCTGTGTCTATGTGCCTGTGGTTCTGTCAGTGTGATCATGTGATGTATCTGACCCCACGAATATGTCAATAAAGTTTCCCCTTCCTGGGACAATGAATTCACGGTGTTCTTATTTCAATTTCCAGGAGTGTATATTGATTAATAATCACCATTGGCTGCCAAAGGCGTCCCGCATAAGAAGTCACCCTCATTCTGCCAACGGTCTTGTCAAAGAGGGCGAAGGAGCGGACAGAGATTCAAGGCCCTCTCTTGTCCTAGGGGTGGGAAACTGTCCCTAAAGGCGGAAGAATCATCAATGTTCAACGGCATGAGGATGACGAAGGCAATCGAAACCACTGCATAAACGTCAGTTAATGTGTATCCACAGGACATGCGGCCTGTAATTGAAGAAGTGCCACGGTTATCTCTCCATTGGCAAAAGATTCCGGAATAGTCCCCAATTCGGATCTCAGGGAGGGGACTGCCACGGTGGAGGTTACCGTGAGAAAAGTATTGAATAATCAACGGAAAGATAACGTTCTACGAGTCGGTGCGTGAAATTGCAGAATCTTGAACGTGATAGGGAAGCTAGGAAGTATGAAAAGGGGAATTCAAAGGCTCAATCTAGATGTAGGAGCGGTCAGTGAAGTGAAGTGTAAAGAAGACAGGGATTTCTCATCAGATGAGCATAGGGTAATAATGGCTCTGAGCACTATGGGACTTAACATCTATGGTCATCAGTCCCCTAGAACTTAGAACTACTTAAACCTAACTAACCTAAGGACATCACACAGCACCCAGTCATCACGAGGCAGAGAAAATCCCTGACCCTGCCGGGAATCGAACCCGGGAAACCTGGAGTGGGAAGCGAAGAAAATAGTGTAAAAGGGGTAAGATTCGTTATGAATAGGAAGGTAGGGAAGAGAGAGTGTTTCTGTGAACAGTTCAGTGACAGGGTCATTCCAATCAGAACTGACAGCAAACCAACACCGACAACGATAGTTCACGTATACACGCCGACGTCGCAAGTTGCATATGAAAGGATAGAGAACGTGTATGAGAATATTGAAAGAGTTATACAGTATGTAATGGGGGATGAAAATCTAACAGTCATGGGCGACTGGAATGCAGTTGTAGGGGAAGGAGTAGAAGAAAAGGTTACAGAAGAATATGGACTTGGGACAAGGAATGAAAGAGGAGAAAGACTAATTGAGGTCTGTAATAAGTTTCAGCTAGTAATAGCCAATACCCTTTTCAAGAATCCCAAGAGGAGGAGGTATACTTGGAAAAGGACGAGTAATACGGGAAGATTTCAGTTAGATTACATCATGGTCAGACAGAATTCCGAAATCAGATACTGGATTGTAAGGGGTACCCAGGAGCAGGTATATACTAAGACCACAGTATAGTAGTGATGAAGAGTAGGCTGAAGTAGTTTAAGACATTAGGCAGGAAGAATCAATACGCAAAGAAATGGTACACGGAAGTACTAAAGAATGATGAGATACGCTTGAAGTTCCCTAAGGCTATAGATACAGTAATAAGGAATAGCTCAGTAGGCAGTATAGTTGAAGAGGAATGGGCATCTCTAGAAAGGGCAATCACTGAAGTTGGGAAGGAAAACATAGGTACAAAGAAGGTAACTGCGAAGAAACCATGGGTAACAGAAGAAATACTTCACTTGATTGATGAAAAGAGGAAGTACAAAAATGTTCCGGGGAACTCAAGAACACAGAAATACACCTAGATGAGGAATGAAATAGGTAGGAGCTGCAGGGAAGCTAACACTAAATGCCTTCAGGAAAAATGTGAAGACATAAAAAAATGAATATCGGAAGGACAAACTCAGCCAACAGGAAGTTAAAACAACCTTCGGTGACATTAAAAGTGCAACGGCAATTCCACTGTTAAATGCAGAGGAGAGAGCGGATAAATGGAAAGAATACGTTGAAAGCCTCTATGAGAGAAAGATTTGTCTAATGTGATAGAAGAAGAAACAGGACTCAATTTAGAAGAGATAGGAGATCCTGTATTAGAATCAGAATTTAAGAAAGCTTTGGAGTATTTAAAATCAAATAAAGCAGAAGCGATGGATAATATTCCATTGGAATTTATAAAATCATTGGGAGAAGTGGCAAGAAAATGACTATTAACGCTGGAGTGTAGAATGGATGATTCTGGCGGCATACCATCTGACTTTCGCAAAAGCAGCGAGAATTACCGCACAATCAGCTTAACGCTCATGCATACAAGTAACTTGCAAGAATAATATATAGAAGAATAGAAAAGGAAATTGAGGATGCGCTAGATGTCGATCAGTTTGGCTTTAGGAAAAGTAAAGGCACGAGAGAGGCAATTGTGGCCTTGTGGCTAATAATGGAAGAAGACTAAAGAAAAATCAAGGCACATTCATGGGATTTGTCGACCTGGAAAAAGAATTCGACAATGTGAAATGGTGGAATATGTTTGAAATTCTGATAAAATTACGGATAAGCTGTAGGGAGAGATGGGTAATACACAATATGTACAAGAACCAAGAGGGAATAATAGAGTGGACGACCAATAACGAAGTGCTCGTATTGAAAAGGGTGTAAGGCAATTATGTAGCTTTTCGCCCTTACTGTTCAATCTGTGCATCGAGGAAGCATTGATGGAAATAAAAGAAAGGTTCAACAGTGGAATTAAAATTCAAAGTGAAAGGATATCAATGATACGATTCGCTGATTACATTGCTATCCTGAGAGAAAATGAGAAGATGTGCATGATCTGCTGAACGGAATTAACAGTCTAATGAGTACACAGTACTGACTGAGAGAAAATCGAAGAAAGATGAAGGTAATGGGAAATAGTGGAATGAGAACAGCAAGAAAATTAACATCAGGATTGATGGTCGCGAAGTAGATGAAGATAAGGAATTCTGCTACCTAGGCAGTAAAGTAACCAGCGACGGACGGGTCAAGGAGGACATCAAAAGAAGACTAACTATGGCAAAAAAGGTGTTCCTGGTCAAGAGAAGCTACTAACATTAAATATCGTCCTTAATTTGAAGAAGAAACTTCTGAGAATGTACGTCTGGAGTACAGAATTGTATGGTAGTGAAACATGGAGTGTGGTAAAACCGGAACAGAAGAGAATCGAAGCATTTGAGATGTGGTGCTACAGGCGAATGCTGAAAATTAGGTGGACTGATAAGTAAGGAATGAGGAAGTTCTAAATAGAATTGGATAGGAAAGGAATACGTGGAAAACGCTAATAAGGAGAAGGGACAGGATTATAGGACATCTGTTAAGACATGAGGAAATGAATTCCATGGTACTAGAGGGAGCTGTAGAGGGCAAAAACTGTAGAGGAAGACAGAGATTGAAATACAAGCAGCAAAAAATTGACGACGTCGGTTGCAAGTGCTACGCTGAGATGAAGAGGTTAGCACAGGATAGGAATTCGTGGTGGGCGGCATCAATCCAGTCAGAAGAATAATGACAAAAAAAGCATCACTGGTATTTTCAAGCGCATACGCAAACACAGGCATCAAGGGATCACCAATTTAGTATTGGTGGGCAGCGAAGAGGGTATAAATCGTAGAGGGAGTCCAAGAGATGACTACACTAAGCAGATTCAGAAGGATGTGGGTTGCAGTGGGTTCTGGGAGATGAAGAAGCTTGCACAGGATAGAGTAGCATGGAGAGCTGCATCAAACCAGTCTCGGGACTGAAGACCACAACAACAACACGCAAACACACGTACCTCGATACCGTACCTGAATTTCGTAGTTATTCTTTCTGTGCATCGTAGCAAGCAAGAACGATTTCTATCGGTCATACGACAAACGTATAAAGTCATTGATGATTTTACTTAGCAGAGAAGTATTCCATGTCCCCTTGAATGACAACATATATTCATCAGAATACATATTTCTAACCAGCCAATGACGCAGCTTGTGGTAGAACTCTTCTGTCTGCTGCCGCTTCTGAAGATCAAGTCACGGTGAGAGAGCATCGCAGTGTGAAACACAGAATAAAATTTTTTTAAGAGGTAGTGGAGCCTATTCGTTCACTGCAGTCTCTTCTGGAAATGGTGTGACTATGAATAACTGCGTAGATTGCCGCCATTTTTCTGTAATGTTGCCATCTGCTCGTTTTACAGTTTACACTTTTGGAGATTTTATCTTTTCACAGGCAATTTTTTACGGCGTACTCGATTAGTCAATACGCAAGTTCTATGCGACGAATCGTTTCCAGCTCAGTATTCTTGCCTGCGACTAGACTCACGGTATTGTGTCGTCCGAAGAGTCAGATTCCAGGCTAAAGTTCGTGCTTCACCACGAGCTAATGACATTCGGTGCCAGGCGCAGCCATGAATGAAAGGCATCGATGAAGACGCGATCTCAGAAGGTTCTGCACGCCTTCGCTGCTGGATGTCTTACTTAAGTCATGTCGCAGCGGAGCTCATCACACTTTTTGATAGCTCAATCTGATAGTACCGACGCCGTGGTTCAGGTCCAGGCTGCGAGCTATTGTCATTAGAAGCGTGTACCAGAGTTTGTAGTTAAATGAACGTAATATTTGACTGCTATTCAGTACCATTCAAAGTAATAAATACTTATCAATGTGTTCTATGACAGTACTAAATATATGTCATTCATTTTGACATGGATTGTATCCAACTTAAGTATTTTGTATCGAAGAGTTTCACTAAAGTGATCTAATATTTTATTTTGTGTTCTAGTAACTGCTCAACTTATTCCAGCAGTAAAAATGGCGAACTGTCATTTAGGCTTGCTACGACATACATTGTGCAACAAAATCACAGGATCACTTTTTCTAAACCCAATAATTTCCCCCCATTGCGATGCATTAGTCTAAGGCAGCGGTTAAAGTTGCCTATAGACTTTCTCGTAATGGTACGAAAGTGTCGCGCCCTGCGACGTCATCGTCGGGCTCGACGACGCTCAGAATGGCAAGTTGTCTATTTTTTTTTTTTTTGTCATCAGTCTACTGACTGGTTTGATGCTGCCCGCCACGAATTCCGTTCCTCTGCTAACCTCTTCGTCTCAGAGTAGCACTTGCAACCTACGTTCTCAGTTATTTGCTTTATTTGCTTGACGTATTCCAATCTCTGTTTTCCTCTACAGCTTTTGCCCTCTACAGTTCCCTCTAGTACCATGGAAGTCATTCCCTCATGTCTTAGCAGATGTCCTATCATCCTATACCTTCTCCTTATCAGTGTTTTCCACATATTCCTTTCCTCTCCGATTCTGCGTAGAACCTCCTCATTCCTTACCTTATCGGTCCACCTAATTTCCAACATTCCTCTATAGCACCACATCTCAAATGCTTCGATTCTCTTCTGTTCCGGTTTTCCCACAGTCCATGTTTCACTACCATACAATGCTGTACTCCAGACGTACATCCTCAGAAATTTCTTCCTCAAATTAAGGCCGGTATTTGTTATTGGTAGACTTCTCTTGGCCAGAAATGCCTTTTTTGCCATAGCGAGTCTGCTTTTGATGTCTTCCTTGCTCCGTCCGTCATTGGTTATTTTACTGCCTAGGTAGCAGAATTCCTTAACTTCATTGACTTCGTGACCATCAATCCTGATGTTAAGTTTCTCGCTGTTCTCATTTCTACTACTTCTCATTACCTTCGTCTTTCTCCGATTTACTCTCAAACCATACTGTGTACTCATTAGACTGTTCATTCCGTTCAGCAGATCATTTAATTCTTCTTCACTTTCCTCAGGATAGCAATGTCGTCAGAGAATCGTATCATTGATATTCTTTCACTTTGTACTCTAATTCCACTTCTGAACCTTTCTTTAATTTCCATCATTGCTTCCTCGATGTACAGATTGAAGAGTAGGGTCGAAAGACTACAGCCTAGTCTTACACCCTTCTTAATACGAGCACTTCGTTCTTGATCGTCCACTCTTATTATTCCCTCTTGGTTGTTGTATGTGACCCGTCTCTCCCTCTAGATTACCCCTACTTTTTTCAGAATCTTGAACAGATTCCACCAATTTATATTGTCGAACGCTTTTTCCAGGTCGACAAATCTTATGAACGTGTCTTGATTTTTCTTTAGCCTTGCTTCCATTATTAGCCGTAACGTCAGAATTGCCTCTCTCGTGCCTTTACTTTTCCTAAAGCCAAACTGATCGTCACCTAGCGCATTCTCAATTTTCTTTTCCATTCTTCTGTATATTATTCTTGTAATCAGCTTCGATGCATGAGCTGTTAAGCTGATTGTGTGATAATTCTCACACTTGTCAGCTCTTGCCGTCTTCGGAATTGTGTGGATGATGCTTTTCCGAAAGTCAGATGGTATGTCGCCAGACTCATATATTCTACACACCAACGTGAATAGTTGTTTTGTTGCCACTTCCCCTAATGATTTTAGAAATTCTGATGGAATGTTATCTATCCCTTCTGCCTTATTGGACCGTAAGTCCTCCAAAGCTCTTTTAAATTCCGATTCTAATACTGGATTCCCTATCTCTTCTAAATCGACTCCTGTTCCTTCTTCTATCACATCAGGCAAATCTTCATCCTCATAGAGGCTTTCAATGTATTCTTTCCACCTATCTGCTCTCTCCTCAGCGTTTAACAGTGGAATTCCCGTTGCACTCTTAATGTTACCACCGTTGCTTTTAATGTCACCAAAGGTTGTTATGACTTTCCTGTATGCTGAGTCTGTCCTTCCGACAATCATATCTTTTTCGATGTCTTCACATTTTTCCTGCAGCAATTTCGTCTTAGCTTCCCTGCACTTCCTATTTACTTCATTCCTCGGCGACTTGTATTTCTGTATTCTTGATTTTCCCGGAACATGTTTGTACTTCCTCCTTTCATCAATCAACTGAAGTATTTCTTCTTTTACCCATGGTTTCTTCGCAGCTACCTTCTTTGTACCTATGTTTTCCGTCCCAACTTCTGTGATGACCCTTTTTAGAGATGTCCATTCCTCTTCAACTGTACTGCCTACTGCGCTATTCCTTATTGCTGTATCTATAGAGTTAGAGAACTTCAAACGTATCTCGTCATTCCTTAGAACTTCCGTATCCCACTTCTTTGCGTATTGATTCTTCCTGACTAATGTCTTGAACTTCAGCCTACTCTTCATCACTACTATATTGTGATCTGAGTCTATATCTGCTCCTGGGTACGCCTTACAATCCAATATCTGATTTCGGAATCTCTGTCTGACCATGATGTAATCTAATTGAAATCTCCCCGTATCTCCCGGCCTTTTGCAAGTATACCTCCTCCTCTTGTGATTCTTGAGCAGGGTATTCGGTATTACTAGCTGAAACTCGTGGTCTAGGGGTAGAGTCTTTGATTCATAATCAAAACGTCTTCGGTCCCAGGTTCGATCCCCACCATTGTCTAAATTTTGATAAGTAATCAGCATTGGCGACCGAAGACTTCCGACATAAGAAGTCAGCCTCATTCTGCCAACGGCCTTGTCAAAGAGGGCGGAGGAGCGGATAGAGGTTCAGGGCACTCTCTTGTCCTAGGGGTGGGAAATTGCCACTAAAGGCTGAAGAATCAGCAATGATCAACGACATGAGGATGCAGAAGGCAATGGAAACCACTGCATTAAAGACACGTAACGTGTATCCACAGGACATGTGGCCTGTAGTTGAAGAAGTGTCATGATGATCTCTCCATTGGCAAAAGATTCTGGAATAGTCCCCCATTCGGATCTCCGGGAGGGGACTGCCAAGGGGGAGGTTACCATGAGAAAAAGATTGAATAATCAACGAAAGGATAACGTTCTACGAGTCGGGGAGTGGAATGTCAGAAGCTTGAACGTGGTAGGGAAACTAGAAAATCTGAAAAGGGAAATGCAAAGGCTCAATCTAGATATAGTAGGGGTCAGTGAAGTGAAGTGGAAGGAAGACAAGGATTTCTGGTCAGATGAGTGTAGGGTAATATCAACAGCAGCAGAAAATGGTATAACAGGTGTAGGATTCGTTATGAATAGGAAGGTAGGGCAGAGGGTGTGTTACTATGAACAATTCAGTGACCGGGTTTTTCTAATCAGAATCGACAGCAGACCAACACCAACAACGATAGTTCAGGTATACATGCCGACGTCGCAAGCTGAAGATGAACAGATAGAGAAAGTGTATGAGGATATTGAAAGGGTAATGCAGTATGTAAAGGGGGACGAAAACCTAATGGTCATGGGCGACTGGAATGCAGTTGTATGGGAAGGAGTAGAAGAAAATGTTACAGGAGAATATGGGCTTGGGACAAGGAATGAAAGAGGAGAAAGTTGTCTATACATGCGAAAAAAAAAGCCACCGGTCAGAAACTCATGTGAGCTTTAAGGTGGTTGTATCGAGTCACATTGTTCTCCAAGTTTCGCCATAGTTCTGCCAAATGCCGTAGTGGATGACGAAATTTGAACGTGATCCGAAGCAGTGTAACACGCTTATTCTTTTTCAATCATTCTGTTTTCCGCGGTCCTGTGTCGTGATCGCGTCGGAGTGCAACATTAACATGTGCGTGCATATATCGGCAAATGGTCTCCCGGTGCCACCTATGCACGATTGCTGAGTACATTACAAATGCACCTGTCAGAAATTGCCACCACATCAACCTGCCGGTTGCTCTAGTGCCTGGGAGTTGGGCAACCCACTTCGACAACCTTGCGTGCTGTTTGTCTTCCTTCAGGCGCTAGAGAAGCTTCCAGGTTGGTATGGTACCAAAGTTTCTGACGTGTACCTTTGTAATGTACTCAGTAAAGTTGCTTGGGTTGCATAGACGGTATTGCCAAACTGTGCTGCCTTTGAATGGCCCTTTGCTATTTTATTCACGTGCATGTTAATGTTGCATGCCCGCTTGATCATGTCACAGGAGGGCGGAAAACACGAAGGCTGTAAAAGTTTAAGTGTCCCTAACTGCTTCAGATCACTTTCAGATTTCGTTGAATGGTTTTGAACATTTCCTTCTGATACCATGAGAACAAAATTGCAGTCGCGCTGCACTCCAGAGCTTTCATTGGGGATACAGCCCCAAAATATCCTTAGAGAAGGACTGGAATGTCAGCAGTATCAAAGGATGAAATTACTCACTGCACGGAAAATTGTCATTTTCGCCGCAAAAGGTGTGAAACTCAATGTCTCAGGTAAATGTTTGATTTCACTGACAACCATTATGCCATCCCTTGAGGCCTTTTTTTACTCCGATTCTGAGCGGCGGGGTGTCTGTTTTCTTTGGTCACCCATAAGAAAATCGCGTGATTCCGAAGCTGGATGTGACGGTTCTGAGCTGCATCGCAGAGACATCAAAAGAAGATGCGAAATGTCAGTTAGAGGGGGTGTCACAGCTGCTCATTACGTGATGTATCCACAGTGGCGTTGGGAAAAATTTTAGTGAAATTTGGTGCCATAGTCACATCTTAC
This sequence comes from Schistocerca gregaria, assembly GCF_023897955.1. Lineage (NCBI taxonomy): Eukaryota > Metazoa > Arthropoda > Insecta > Orthoptera > Acrididae > Schistocerca > Schistocerca gregaria. The sequence goes on from NC_064923.1 coordinate 378,639,597, forward strand.
AGCTCACATGTACATCAGAGCTGTGTCCTTTTTGTTTAGCACTTGCCATTACCTTGCTGTGTGATGTCACAGGCCACCACGCTTTAGCACTATTACAAAGGAAGATTGCTGGCAGTTTTCTGAGAAATTTCCAGCTTAGACGTTGAGTTGCATCCTACCAAAACCACGACTTGGGAGGAAAAGAAACACAAAAGAATGTGTAAGAGAGAAAGTGGGGCCCGACGGTGTCTCTTCGCTTTTTTATTTATTTTGTTGTTTGTTTTGCACATAACTAGAGAAACTCATACTTCGGTTTTAGTCATTTGTGCATTTTATATCCTTACGAAATATCATTTGCATTTTATAAGGCATAGAAATTAGTTGATCGCTTAATGTCTACGTTTTTATGTAACCAAGACAGTAACCTCTGGACCAAGTGCAGTTTATATGCACAATCATACAAAATATATGTAACTGTTGTCGTTATTGTATACTCAATAAAACGTTCATCACGATCAGTGGCAAGAGTTTCCTGCTACTGTCCATATAGGAGAGAATATTTTATGAATAAGAGAGACGTTTTATATAAGTTCGACGAATTATTGAACTGATTTTGATATATTTTTGTTTATCGTTTACTTTTCATTTTACTTTTTTGTTGCGGAAATTGATTTTTCTAAGGGTATATGATAAGTTTGTACCGTTTTCTTTATTATTACTGCAACATCGCTGTGTTTCACTTTACAAATCAAAGATTTTTAATTAAAACCTGAATTAAACATTGATAGGTTGAAGTTTGCTGTAAATACTGTTCATTTTTTAGTAATAGATAGGAAGATAACTATGTAGAACAAAAATGTTTCGCTCTTTATATATATCCTCACTGAGTTTCCAAACGGTTCAGTGCTTCTTATTTTTAGGTAAATCTTGTATGGCACAATTTTTTATTTTTTTTTTTTTGCACTGTTTCACAGAAGTTGCTGGACTTCTAAGATGCATATGGTGAAACGTTAATTTTCACTTCATTACCGCGTAAGTATGGTACTGGGCACTACGTCCTTCGACCATCCTAAGGTGTTGGTTAATTTTATTACATTTGACTTAATGTTACATACTGTTACAACTGACATTACATTACCGTCACATTACTTTTTCTCGTTGTTTGTTCATAAACATACACCTCGATGATGGCGTGAGATAGTCTGATGAAATGCCACCTCTCAGGGGTGACATTTTATGTACCGTAGTGGGCTTTAGTGCCTCAATGGCTGCTATCTTCTTTCGCATGGATGATACGATTACTTCCCTGATTGTCTCCATGTGCAGTTCCTGATGTAGATCTCTGGTCCTTGCCTATCTAGGTGCTCCAAGGATTAACTGCTGTTACAAGTTATCTGACAGGAGGATCCTCCATATAAGATTGACGGCAGGTTCGTTGCTCGGTAGAGGGGTAGTTGGCCCTCACGTTCCGACGTGGACTCTACAACAGTGGGTGTAACTGGTGAAACAGTGCTTTATACTGTTGCGTTTCTCCTGAACATGGTTCTTGAAGAGGAGTTTCCAGTCCAACATCACACCCATGTATTTCAAGTGATTTGTCCAATGGAGTGTGATTTTCTGCATTGCCAGACGTTCTCTGAGTTCAGGCCAGCGGCAAGTAAATATAATTTAAAAGAGGTGGAACCCCTCCACGCCCACACCGGCATGATGGCCAACTCAAAAGGTCTTCTGCCATCTCTGCATAAAGGGTTAGTGTTCACTAAAGTGAGGTGTCGCTGGATGTAGGTACTGCGATGTTTGCGTACGTCTGGTTAAGGTTAACCATTAATATGCTCTCATCTGGATATATATTGTGTCGAAGTCGAACGAAGGGTAGCGGTTTGAAGGGCAGAGGAAAAAAAAGTGCCAAGGAAAGAGGAGAGGGAAAAAAACCTCTGCGATAGTTAGGTCGGGTTTCAAGAACAGTAGCACATGTCTTGCTGCCTGCGATAGGTCGTGCAAGGGTAGGTTTTTTTAGTAGTGGGTATCATGCTTGTCGATACCTTTGACGTTGTGCGGTGGTGATACTGGGCGGCTGCCGCTGGGTGCCTGTGTTGAGCTCTCGTTCAGCGTCAGCAACCTGCAAGAGTTAGGTTTAGTACCGTTTTTGTGTCCGATAGGTCATATATCGGATGCACAGTGTAGGGTGACGTTGGTGAATTGTTTGTGCGTCAGTGGGTGAGCTCGTCGGTGTCCCTGCCGTGGCCTGTTGTTCGGCTCTAATAGCAGCTGCTAATTACCAGTCAGTGTTGCTGATATGTAGGGGCTTGATGAAATTTGTCGCTTGTTAGTGTATATTAGTTTACCATAAGTGGCTATGCCATAGCTAGTAGTGTCTGTATAATGGCTTGTGTCTGCTCCGTATTCAGAATTCCGAATAACGCTATTTGCTGCTATCAATAATGGGATAAATGTAAGCCGACTTTGGAGGCGCCTTAACGCAGAATCGACTGTGTGGCCGCTGGTAAGGATCTGTGTATAGTTGGCGACTTGCACAAGGACGACTTGTTAGGTCGTTTACGTACAAGACGAAAAGAATCGAGAACAGAATAGAGCCTTGAAGGTTGCCCTCTAACAGGTGTTCAATGCTGGACCACTGGCCATCAATTCGGATAAAGCAGCGCCTGTCTTAGCTGACAATAATCTTCATGCAGTAGTCTGGGATGGTGGGCACGTCATATAGATTGGAGAAAGACTTATTTTTCCATAGTTGATCATAGATTAGATTAGATTAATACTTGTTCCACAGATCATGAATACGACACTTCGTAATGATGTGGAACGGGTCAGGTTAATAAAAGATGTCTGTACAATATGTTACATTACACAAAATATTGCATTACACGAATGTTTAAGTTGGTTTTCTTTCCCTCCCTTAATTTATATCTAAAATTTCAGCCAATGAGTAGAAGGAGTTGTCATCTAGAAGTTCTTTTCATTTATTTTCAGCTTTGAGAAAGGTTGCCGTTGTATACTTTTCATGGTTCTTATTCTATACCGAACTAGAGCTAGAGTTCGGCCTTCGGTGATTGATGGGTGAAGTCGCTGGAGTATGACCCGTTCCAGTACCATGGAGAGTGCTGTCAGGAGGACGATGGTCCTGTTGTTTTGCGGTTAGCGATGGTCCTTCCCTGGCTTTGTTAGTTACAAAAAGCGAGAAATCTTCCAATTGGACGGGAAGTATCCTTGCAGGAGGCAACAGTTCCAGTCGTGAGGTATCAGTACCATTGGTTTTCGCTGCAACTTCTTCAACTATTCGTCTGTTATGCTGTGGGGTCCAGGGGCTGAAAGATTGCAAGACACTGGGAACTCATACGTAAAGAAAGCGATTGTTGTGAGGTAACACCCGATAGGAATGCAACACATCTAATTTATAGGTAACGCGAGTACGAACTTGACTGATCAAAGCTAGAAGGAAGACTACCATAGTGGATGCTTTCTCGCTATTTAATTCAGTTATGGGGTTTCGAAAAGAAATCACTTAACTGACTGTTTAATTTTGTTGCTCAGTTCATGTGAAACACGGAGAGTCATTAAAGAAACGAACGGGACGTCGGGAAGCCGAGCTGTCAGACGGCATCGCGCCACCTGTACCCACTGCGGAGTCCGCCGCATCGGTCGGCTCGCTGATGTAGCGATTCCCGAACAGCCGGGGCAGACGGGGGTCGTTTCCGGGTCAGCGGCGCCGGCCGCGCCCCCCGCAGCCCCCCAGCGCCGCCGCAGCTGTAGTTTTACTCCCCGTAAGCCGATTAAGGGCTCAGCAGCCGAGCGCAGCGGCGGCGGCAGCGGCGGCGGCGGCGGCGGCTGCGCTGCAGCCGCGGTATAGATGTTACCCGTGTGTACACAGCCGGCCACTACTTTATTATCTGTTTGTGTTTCCGCGCTGCAGTTATTTTCATCCGGCATCTGTTTTTGTTTCGTTTTCCCCTCTTTCTCTTCCTTTTATTCAACCTCCCCCCCCCCCTTCTCCCAAAAACCCGCCACCTCCGCCCAGTGTAATGTTTTTACCTACTTTTTATGCAGCAGTCCAGCTGAATGTTATCTGCCGGCTGCAACAGGATTGACAGTCGGATTTAGGGCTGAATTGCTGCTTGTAGCTACTGGAACTTGCAGTGGAGGTATTTAGAACTCCTCCAAATGTACAAAATTCTCATTATTGTTGCCGCTGGAGCTATTTGCGAGATGCGAGAAGCTTTATAGCGAGTTTGATCCGATATAACGGAAGCATTTGTCCCGTCAGTATTATTTTTTATTGAATGTTGGGCACTCTTTGAGGTATACGCTCTAAATCCCAGATCTAACAGCGGAAATAAATTGACAATAAGGGTGTGTTTGAATTGTGACCTCCATGAAGTGCTTTTTGACCGTGGTACACTTCGAGGAAAGCTATGACAAACAAAAGAGTTCCGTTCGTACCGCGTATTGGAACAGAATGTAGTATAGGTCTCTAAAAGTATACTGATGCAGTGCGGCAGTGTAATGGAAAGTAAACTGAAATCATTTTCAAACGTTGTTTTAGGGAAAGGTTAAACTGATAAAGTACGATATAAAGAGGTACTAAACTGAGACTAATGAAAGGAGGATACGAAAAATATCAGTAGAGAAGCCAAGTTAGTGAACCATACGCCGATACTTTTAGAAACTGATAGGGCATACTAATACATAAAAGAAACATTATCTAACATCAAACGAAAAAGACAGGATAAAAAATATCAGTTTGTAGTACGAGGTTATAGATGACGGCATCAAAGACTCTTCGTGGGAGTAACAAAATTTCAAAAAATAATCATGTTGCTAGCGGGAATTATGCAAAAGAGACCAATTTCCTTCTCATAATGGTGCGAAGGGTATTAGCTGAGCCGGCCGCTGTGGACGAGCGGTTGTAGGCGCTTAAGTCCGAAAGCGCGCTGCTGCTAGGTCGCAGGTTCGAATCCTGCCTCGGGCATGGATTTGGGTGATGTCCTTAAGTTAGTTAGATTTAAGTAGTTCTAAGTCTAGGGGACAGATGACCTCAGATGATAAGTGCCAAAGTGCTTAGAGCCATTTGACCCATTTGAAGTTTTTGGTATTAGTTGAGACGTTGGCTGAAAAAAATCTGTCAAGTCGACTACAGGTTTGGAAGCCTAATAGATACAGGACCACGCATCGTCGTAGGGTTAGCGACCTTTTACCGAAAAATTTATAAAAGTACCATGCGGAGCACCTGCTGGACCGTAAACCAGGGGTGGCAATCCAGTGTGTAGACTGAAGCTGGCTCTAGAATACGAATTTCCCCCGAAATTGAGCCAGATGATGACAGCTTCCCATATGACTTCTTTTGTATGGTTTATTTTTATTTATATGATTACGTTAGTTGAAGGAAAATACAAAAAGAGAATCAGTCTCCGTGCCAGTCATCTGAGAATATTATTGGCCGTATAGAAGTGCACAGTACATATACAAAGCTTCACTGTTTCTAAGGAACAAAGGCGTTTTGGGAGAGGAATAATCCCAGGAAATTTCTGGTAGCCATATAATAAGTGACACCATAAGACGGCTGTAGGTGTTCCACTTCGTTATTCTTATTTGGCACTGACTCCGAACATAATACCCATTTTGCACGTGTTATTCTGGCTACCGAACAGTTGAGGAGACATTGTCCGACTCCTCTCTCAAGACGGTTTTCAGTTATTGTTGGGAAACACTTTTGATTAGGCCATACCAGGCATCCTGTATGGGGTTTAGGTGCACGAAGTACGCAGGCCATTCCATACGTTCAATATCTGCCATGAGACACATCAGGGGTCTAGGATGGACGGGCACTGTCGTCCATAAACAGGAAGTCGAAACCTAACGCACCCCTAAAGTGACGGACACGATCCAGCATATTCTCACTGCAATACCAATGTACTGCAAATTTGCCTCGCACAGGGAATGGAGTGGCGTTCGGCCACTGTGCATATTCCCCGCCCACACCGTAACGCCTGTGCCATACTGATTACGATCAAGAACAGTTCATAGTAACTGGAGGAAAGAAATTCATCCTGGATCGCTGTTGCTGGCCTCGCCGAACATGGTCCCTATACCAAATAACTCTTTCTCGACGACGGCGTGATTGAATTGGGAAGCATTTAACAGGATTCCGAGCGCCGGCCGCGGTGGTCTCGCGGTTCTAGGCGCTCAGTCCGGAACCGCGCGACTGCTACGGTCGCAGGTTCGAATCCTGCCTCGGGCATAGATGTGTGTGATGTCCTTAGGTTAGTTAGGTTTAATTAGTTCTAAGTTCTAGGCGACTGATGACCACAGATGTTAAGTCGCATAGTGCTCAGAGCCATCTGAACCATTTGAACAGGTTTCCGAGCATACAAACCAGTCCATTTAATCGCCGGGAATTGCTTCTGGCACACACACACACACACACACACACACTGGGTGTTTCACTAAATGTGTTTGCCTCCGTAAGTTTCGAAGTAATAGGCGACTTAAATATTTATTGCGATAGGTCACCATAAGAAACATTACATTGTTTCCATTGTTTGCAGAGCTATGAACATAGTTTACTATGTTATTATCCAAATAGCTACAGAAAAAAGATACAGTTAATGAAATGGAACAATTGTTTCTCTCATGCACTGGAGTAACACCAGCTATGTTTACATCAAATTGAATAATACTCCTACCACTTTTAGTTTGGGAGCTACAACCCTTCAGAGTATCAGGGGCAGATACCACACACGCTGCGCACAACGCAATGCGCGTTCTAAACGTGTTGTGGTCGACTTGTAAAATCGCCGGTGTCACGGAACGAGAAGCTTCCTCGATGTGCTGTAAGACTGCCGACTGTCACCGCACACGACCGTATACCCAACAGTTCGAGCCACACAAACGGGGCTCAATATATCATAGTTACTGACATCGGATGAAGATGGCATACACGAACAGCGAGTACGTTGACATGCTGCTGATGCTCGGCGACTGCCTACATGATGCCATTGAAGCAGCCATGGCGTACGCCGTGAGATATCCAAGGCGAAGAGGTCCGGCAGCCATTACGTTCTTACGTGCCAAACAACGACTTCGGGAAACAGGCAGGTTAGTAATGCGCCACGGTAACAGACGAAGAAGTGCAAGAACTGAGGAGACGGAAGTGTTTGTTTTAGCTGCAAAACACCACGATCCTCATGTCAGCTTACGAGCCGTTGTTTCAATCGCTGGTGTCAGTCTTACATCTGTGTGGCGTATAGTAGATGGCCACAGGTGTCACCCGTACCGTATGTCATTGACCCAGGAGCTGCATGGCAACGATTTCCGTGCGATAGTTATATTCTATTAATGGGCCATTCGTAATTTCACGCTCGAGTCTTTACAAGTTATGTTCTCTGATGAGTACACGTTCACAAATTAAGGTGCAGAGAACCGCCATAACGTGCACTACTGGGCCGCAGCCAATCCTCGCTGGGTATGACCTGTCGACCGTCAACGTAAGTGGTCTATTAATGTATGGCGTGGAATCCTTTGCGACAAAATCATTGGTCCACATTACTTCCCAGGTAAACTGGCAGGTGAGTTATACCGCGCGTTTATAGTCGACAGTTTGGGTGGTCTCCTTGAACATGTGTGCCTACACACGAGAGTCCATACGTGGAGGCATCACAATGGTCACACAGCCCATTCTGCGGTGTGCTGTAGTGGAAGAACCAAACAACACGTTCCACCCCCAGGGGGCTGGGCTGGCGGGATAATTTTACAACCAGCAGATGTCCCCTTCGAAAATAATCAACTTTGGATTCTGCACGTTTTTTCGTGTGAAGCTTATTTTCCGAGTTACTCTGGTTTGCCAACCTTAATTTTATAGCCTGTATAACGTCTGTAACAACTTCACCGTACAACAAAATCGCCACAATATACTCAAAACATACCTTCATGAGCAATACAGCGGCCCTGTAGTTATGGTGAGCAGAAAAGATATGCGCAGTTCTTGTGATAGCCCTCTACTTGCTAGTCGAGTAGTTATAGGCCACACGGGTAACGTAGTGTATGTGCAATGCAGTGTATTAGATCTCGACCAGGTCCTAGGAATGTTACACACTGGACACCTCCGAGTTCATACAGAGCTATGAATTTCACGAGACATCACACCAACCCCGAACGACGAGTACCTAAAATATACGAAAAATGGCCCGTGCGAGAGTCAACTGCCATGACAAGTTGCTATCGTCAAAGCTTGTAACCCATGGAGACATGTAATTCTCCAATACGTCTAAATCTACACGTTGCATTGCATCACACTAGCTAATACGTAACCAGCTGCATGGGTAATCAAGATATTCATATATGGGGACTGAGGTATTCCCATTATACTTCTTCCGTCATCTCTGACCATCAACTGATGCTTTCTTGCTTGTGCCTCTGAGTGATTTTCTGGGCGGATATTAAAATATAGTGAAAGTTCTCATATAGCGACGCCAACGACCAAGAAGAGTGGGTAAACAAAGAGGTAAAATGACACCAAGTTAGGAACACTGATGGATTAGCTGCAAACACAGAAGTGATATCATCGCCTTGGATGAGCTGATCATTCAAGAAGCAGAAGTTGCAGACACCTTGGCGACAGAGGTATAATTTCATAATGTTGACTGCACATAGCATCACAACAAAGCTCAGATCTAATGCAATCAGTTACTGACACGGTAATCCACCAAAGGCTAATGTCATTGCTGTACCCTGGGAAGTAATTATACACTGGATTCCACAGCTTAGTTCTCAGTTGTTTGCTGCTATGATTCATGTTGCAGCAACTTTTCCTGAGTCAGAACATGTGATACTCCACTTCCAGCCTACTGCGATTACTACAGTCTGTGATGGCACCATCAACTATATCTCACATTCACTGCTATCGAGGGCTGCTGCTGCCTTATCCTTTCCATCACTGACAGAAAAACGTTGGTGCCTTACAACACCACGTACTCCACAGACCTCGCTGATGAACGTTGGAGAACTGATCAATCACCATCGTTCAGTAAGAGGGCAATAACTGATGCCCCCCCCCCCCCCCCCCCCCCCCGATTTACAGGTACAACAAGACTGGTCTCTTGCAGATAGGTCGTGACATAGCTCTCCACGACTCTGGCCATCTTATATGGCCGTCTTTCAGGAGCACAGTCTACAACGTCGACAAGAGTGACCCGAGAATCAAATGAGAATAAAAGGAAGGCCATCAAGCAGGGCTGGCTGTATTTATGGTGCTACCAGATCGGCGACCGTCCCTGACACAGTGCTGCTAGGTGAGATGCTGAGCTGCCACAGAGATAGAGGGATCCGCCTGCATCAGCAAATACCAGCAGGCGAGCACTCTGCTGGCACGATTGGCTGTCAGTGATGTGGGGAAGGCGACGCTGCACTCGTTGTTGATAAATGTATAAATTTATAGTAATGTTTCCTTAAGGCTTTGAGATGTTCGACGGATCCTCACTACTACATTTCGCATGGCTCTGTCCTGAGGACACTAAGGCCAAGCCACCCGCACATTCACCTACTTGCATCTTAAACCTTCAACCTGTAGCTCTTGATTTGTGTCAGAGATAAGAGAGCTGCAGATCACATGACCTTAATCCTGAAGAACACATCTGGTTCATCATGGGATGAGACGTAGGCACCTCGAGACTATCTTTGAACAATCTCCGTGAATTATGGGCGGCGGTTGATCTTTATGAATTAGGATGCCTTTCGAACACCTTTGGTAGCATACAATGTCTTCACAATTTTTAGATACGCTATCATTAAAGCTATTGCATTTACTGGAAACAAAATATGTTGCAGGGTGGGACTCGAACCTAGATTTCGCGCTTTATGCAAGTGGTCACCGTAAGCACTTCAGCTATCTGAGAACGTGCCCTGGACAGAACCAAACTTCCATATGTCCCATTGTCTGCTACCCATAGTGCTGAGTTATATGATTTCCGCACAGGGGAAGAGGTATTCATTTTTCTCGTTAGATTGCCTTGCTTCAGCATGAAATGTATTAGGGCAGTGACAGTGTCTGCAAAGTTCAATGCAATGTTCCTTGAAACATGCTTATATGCATGTCCCAAGAAACATTACAACGAACTTTACATACACTGTCAACGACGGACAACGAGGTAATGTACCTTTGGCGTCTTTGCGGCTAAAGATGTGCAACTACTCTTTTTTCCTTGTTGTTTAAGAATGTGATCTGTTGGATTTCACAATTGACCCCACTGGAAAGCTTATTCTACATCTAGATTACCTACGTTAGTGTTGACATGATGTCAACTGGGCGGCTTTCTACCCATTTCTTTTTCAGAACTTTTATTTTTATTTTTGTTGACTCATTGGTTCAGTTTTATTGTTTTCTAATTGATAAATGATCTTTGACAACGTGTCTGGCGGAAGGGCTTCACATGCAGATGAGATGTACTGCTTCAGCTGTTCAATTGTTTCTGGATTCTGGCGGTACACCTGGTCTTTCAAGTGTCCCCACAGAAAGAAGTCACAGGGGTACATGTCTGGCGAATAGGGAGGCCAATCCACGCCACCTCCTGTAAGTTTCGGATAGCCCAAAGCAATCACACGATCATCGAAATATTCATTCAGGAAATTAAAGACGTCGGCCGTGCGATGTGGCCGGGCACCATCTTGCATAAACCACGAGGTGTTCGCAGTGTCGTCTAAAGCAGTTTGTACCGCCACAAATTCAAGAAGAATGTCCAGATAGCGTGATGTGTGATTGGATTGAGGAATTCCTAGATAACAGAACGCAGCACGTCATTCTCAATGGAGAGAAGTCTTCCGAAGTAAGAGTGATTTCAGGTGTGCCGCAGGGGAGTGTCATAGGACCGTTGCTATTCACAATATACATAAATGACCTGGTGGATGACATCGGAAGTTCACTGAGGCTTTTTGCAGATGATGCTGTGGTGTATCGAGAGGTTGCAACAATGGAAAATTGTACTGAAATGCAGGAGGATCTGCAGCGAATTGACGCATGGTGCACGGAATGGCAATTGAATCTCAATGTAGCGAAGTGTAATGTGATGCGAATACATAGAAAGATAGGTCCCTTATCATTTAGCTACAAAATAGCAGGTCAGCAACTGGAAGCAGTTAATTCCATAAATTATCTGGGAGTACGCATTAGGAGTGATTTAAAATGGAATGATCATGTAAAGTTGATCGTCGGTAAAGCAGATGCCAGACTGAGATTCATTGGAAGAATCCTAAGGAAATGCAATCCGACAACAAAGGAAGTAGGTTACAGTACGCTTGTTCGCCCAATGCTTGAATACTGCTCAGCAGTGTGGGATCCGCACCAGGTAGGGTTGATAGAAGAGATAGAGAAGATCCAACGGAGAGCAGCGCGCTTCGTTACAGGATCATTTAGTAATTGCGAAAGCGTTACGGAGATGATAGATAAACTCCAGTGGAAGACTCTGCAGGAGAGACGCTCAGTAGCTCGGTACGGGCTTTTGTTGAAGTTTCGAGAACATACCTTCACCGAAGAGTCAAGCAGTATATTGCTCCCTCCTACGTATATCTCGCGAAGAGACCATGAGGATAAAATCAGAGAGATTAGAGCCCACACAGAAGCATACCGACAATCCTTCTTTCCACGTACAATACGAGACTGGAATAGAAGGGAGAACCGATAGAGGTACTCAGGGTACCCTCCGCCACACACCGTCAGGTGGCTTGCGGAGTACGGATGTAGATGTAGATGTAGATGTAGTAATCGTTTCGGATCTGAAAAATGGGCCAATGATTCCTTTGGAAGAAATGGCGGCCCAGACCAGTACTTTTTGAGGATGCAGGGACGATGGGACTGCAACAAGGGGCTTTTCGGTTCCCCATATGCGCCAGTTCTGTTTATTGACGAAGCCGTCCAGGTAAAAATAAGCTTCGTCAGTAACCCAAATGCTGCCCACATGCATATCGCCGTCATCAATCCTGTGCACTATATCGTTAGCGAATGTCTCTCGTGCAGCAATGGTAGCGGCGCTGAGGGGTTGCCGCGTCTGAATTTTGTATGGATAGAGGTGTGAACTCTGGCGCATGAGACGATACGTGGACGTTGGCGTCATTTGGACCGCAGCTGAAACACGGCGAACGGAAACCCGAGGCCGCTGTTGGATCACCTGCTGCACTAGCTGCGCGTTGCCCTCTGTGGTTGCCGTACGCGGTCGCCCTACCTTTCCAGCACATTCATCCGTCACGTTCCCAGTCCGTTGAAATTTTTCAAACAGATACTTTATTGTATCGCTTTTCGGTCCTTTGGTTACATTAAACCTCCGTTGAAAACTTCGTCTTGTTGCAACAACACTGTGTTCTAGGTGGTGGAATTACAACACCAGAAAAATCCTCTGTTCTAAGGAATAAACCATGTTGTCCACAGCACACTTGCACGTTGTGAACAGCGCACGCTTACAGCAGAAAGACGACGTACAGAATGGCGCACCCACAGACTGCGTTGTCTTCTATATATTTCACATCACTTGCAGCGCGATCTGTTGCTGAAAATTGTAACTACTGTAATTTCGAAAGTTTGTCCGCCTTAAAATGTACTGTTGTCCCAAGCATATTGCAACAAACGGTGTATTTCTATCGCTGCTCGTTTAGTTTTTATTGCCGTTTCAAATATACCGGTCATTTTTTAAACACCCTGTATCATACGTGTGCTCTTTTCTCACTGAACGAAATCCAAATCCAGGGAGCCGGTATATACGAGTTTGGGTCTAGTTTGTTTGCAACATTTCACGAGTTACGTGCGTTTGGCTAGTCAGTGTATTTTGAGTACCTGAGTGCACTTTTGGATGCGTGCGTGATTATTATTCAAAAAATTTAACACTAGTTATTATTCAGCAACATTGATACTACACTATCCAGTCACATTAACGTGATCATCTGTCAAAAAAGCCTCAATATTCTACTTTTGCAAGGGGGACCACTGCGTGACGTGAAGGAATAGAGCCAAGGTGTTTCTGGAAGACATCCAATGGAATGTGGAGCCATGCTGACTCTAGTGCAGTAACCAGCTGCGATAGGTTTCTTTGTTGAGAACCCATGGTACGGAAAGACGGATCGAGGTGGTCCTATAGATTCTCGATTGGATTCGTATAGAGCTAGTTTGGTGGCTCGAGGAGTACGGTTGAATGATTCTTGTGCTCAAAACTACGAATGTAGACTGCGAGCTGTATGACACATTCCATTATCCTGCTGGATGATTCATCGCACCGAGATAAAAAAACTGCTTTTATGGGTGAACATAGTTCCGAAGAATAGAAGCACAGTGGTGTTGATCCATCGTGCCTTCGCCACGTTGGATTAGCCGAGCGGTCTGGGGCGTTGCAGTCATGGGCTGTGCGGCTGGTCCCGGCGGAGGTTCGTGTCATCCCTCGGGCATGGGTGTGTGTGTTTGTCCTTAGGATAATTTAGGTTCAGCAGTGTGTAAGCTTAGGGACTGATGACCTTAGCAGTTACGTCCCATAAGATTTCACACACATTTTGAACATCGTGCCTTTCAGAACGTTATCACTCATGGAATGCCACGAAAACATACCACACACCGTAATACATGCAGAGCGTTTCTTTCAAACCTTTCACACCTTACACGCCAACTCCATCTGTCCGAAGGAACATCAAACGTGATTCATCTCTGTCGCTAATCATTGGCCGTCCAGTTGCAGTATTGGCGTGCAAATTCCAGCCTCCGCTGCCAGTGAACTATAGTCGGCATTGGTGCAAAAAACAGGTGTCAACTACGAAGGCCCACAAGAAGCAACTTCCGCTTTACGGTCATTGAGGAGACACTGTTGGTGGCCTCTTAATTTAAATGTGATGTCAGTTGCTCTACATTTGCACATCTGTTCCCCTTTACACATTTCCACAACCATCGTTCACCTTTGTCATCTATGGCCGGTGATGCACATCAGTTGTCTATGCTGATTTTGGATAGCGCCATTTTGCCATGCGGGGTATAATTTAACCACGACGGTACGCGAAACGTTTACTAGCTTCGCAGTTTCAGAAGTGCTTCCACCCTTGGTCCGGAAGCCGGTGATCGTGCCCTTTGGGTCTCAGATAAATCGCTCTCTTTTTGCATTACGACAACGACTGCACAGTTTTTGGCGTCCCCCAGGGACGATTTGTGTACCTTAGTATACGCTACTGCTGCCCTCTGCCGTCTGTGAGTGGTTACAGCACGTTGACGTCGAACATAGAATGTCGTCACATTAATATGACTGAACCGTGCACGTACGTGCAGAAACTACATTTAATGCCAGATGTTCATTTAATATTCTTAACTATGGTTTTTTTGCATGGTTGAGTAAATGTACAGGTTTAGTGCATAGTACAATTATACTGCTTTTCAGTTGCACAGTCATTTTAATTTCAGTTGACACAGAATCTCATACGTGACATTAATCGCTGTTAACTAAACCACTTATGTTGATTCAGTGCAACGCAAGGAGACTAGGTCACCACTTGATTACATAATCATTTAGATTATTTAAATTTCGGTCGACTATTCTTGTTGTTAAACAGCGAAACCTCAATTTCGTCCTTCCTCTTGTACGCCCTCCAGTCGGACAGCGCCAAATGTATAGGTGGTGCAAGCAAACTTCCCTTTCGTTGTATCAGATTGTGACGACGTCGACGCTGTTCATGAGTATGTTGATGGGTGCATAACTATAGGGTGTATCACATACGGCACAAACAGTTTGTCCAGTGTCACGCGGGAACCAATACCCTGCAGGCAGGCTTATGCACTGCGTACGCTCCGGTCCCTTGCTTGCACAGAGTGGCACCTCGAGTAATAGTTTTAGGCAGAAACTATACTAGCCATCAGGGTCCTTGGAAAGAAATTGGAGAGAACTGAAATCTTACAAAGTAACACTACTAGCGCACCGACTGACAATTTCATGAGCTATTGCTCTACGTCAGTACCACATTTAGCTATTGTAGTCCGTACATAATGATTAGTGTAATTCTGACTTTTATTCTGGCGAGGCTTGGCTGTATTTATCCTCGTAAATTCGCATAACAACAGATGTTAGAGTTCAGAAAATCATATCATTTACATGAAGAGACTCTATCTCGTGTAAAATCAGGAATGTGCTGTAAAACTAGCACAACACAAATTAGCGGACGGGGTCTTTTAACCAAGTCATAAATAAAGATAGATGTGGAAACAATATCCAGCAATTTGTTTTCAGAAAGTTAATAACTAAAGAAAAGACATACGGCTATTTTATGAAAGGCTATAAAAGATAACACACCACCAATTGGTGAGTGAGGTTGTTGATACTAAAATGGTTCCCATGTGAGAACAGATAGCCGAGCGGAGTGCCTGCGCGGTTTGGGGCGCTATGTCATGGATTGTTCGTCCCCTTCCGACGGAGGTTCGAGTCCTGCCTCGGGCATCGGTGTGTGTGGTTTTAGCATAAGTTAGTTTAAGTAGTGTGTAAGTCAACGGACTCATGACCTCAGCAGTTTGGTCCATTAGGAATTCACACACATGTGAACATTTGAGGAGATAGCGCTGGCACAACAATTTGAAGTGTTAAACGTCACTAAACGCATTTGGAACTTTGGATCGGTGATGATCTGTGAGGAAGATCGTGGTAAAGAACAACCATTCCTCTTTTTATAATCCACGACAAGGTGTTTCAAAGTCTTTGTATCCAATGTCTAGAGGTGACTCACTACGTTACGGGGAACATCTTTTGTTACACACAAAAATGTTCGCTGAATCTTCCAGGCGACGGCATACGTCTTCGTATTGAATTTCACGGAATTAGCATGGTCTAGTAAACAGGTACAGTGTTAGTATACCGCACACCCCAATATATAGGCGGAGCGACTTCGTACAAGAAAACCATAAGAATGGGTGTGATCAAGAGCCGAAAGATATTTTAGAAGCAAATCAGAAGCTTTAATTTTGGTCCGCTCAACATCTTTGACGCAGAGCAGACGTTTGGATTAGAGGCAACACAACATAGCGTACGGAAGCTACCGAAGTCCCTACCCACTGCCGCCTCTCATGGGTGTAACCAATATGAAAAGACACCCAGCGTTATCGGGAACCGTCAGGAAACCTTTTGTCTGTGACAAAAGCTCTTACCCATGACATGCTCTATCAATCCCTAGACGTTTGATGCAAAGACTTTGGAATATCATGTGTAACATACAGCGTAGGCATGATAAAACAAACTGCACAAACAATAACTGTTGTAACACAGTTACCATATTTGTTCAGTGGTCTCAATGAATATTTCCAAGAGCCGGGGGTTCATGTGACTCTGGTTAGAGAGATAAGAGAATGATATTGTACATGAAGGCTACATCGCGCATTATCAAGCGCGAAGCCGGGTGGAGTGGCCGAGAGGTTCTAGGCGCTACAGTCTGGAACCGCGCGACCGCTACGGTCACAGGTTCGAATCCTGCCTCGGGCATGGATCTGTGTGATGTCTTTAGGTTAGTTAGGTTCAAGTAGTTCTAAGTTCTAGGGGACTGATGACCTCAGATGTTAAGTCCCATAGTGCTCAGAGCCATTTCAACCATCAAGCGTGAAGGGAATCCACACGCCACGAAGATTTTAACAAGAAATATAAAACACTTTCTAGAGTGTTCTGTTCGTCTCTCCTTCTGTTCCGAGAGCGTTAGTTCCATGAAGTCATGTGGCACCAGCCAAAGTATTTGAACTCCCACCACAACTGATGTTAAAACCCTCTGCAGACGTAACGGGCTCTGTATCACTATCGATAGCCGACTGTTGATTTTATAGAGGATAATGCATAAAGATTCGTCTATATAGGGTGATTCCGCTGCCCCTATCGGTGTCGTTTTTTGCAAACGGCAATTTTATATCTGGCCTTCTAAAACCACGCGCGAGATTTTCATATTCTCTCGCTTGCTACGCGCTATTAATAGTATAAAAATTATGAGTGTGACCTTTTGTGGGACATTTAATGAAGTTAAATTTTGTACTGCGATATGGTTCCGATGGAACTCGAATTACAAAGGAGAAAAGTACTAAAGTGACCTTGAAAGAAATCTTCACCCCCCGCACTCATGCTTCACCATTTAGGATTTCTAGTATGTTGTTTGTGACACTATCTCCTACCACCGTAAGAAACTATTAACTAAGCGAACTATTCCCGTTGTAGCTTTCTTGCACTTTATTGCTTGTGGTGTGTTGCAGTCGCCCTTGAGGATAATGAAAAAGACTTTTGTAAACTAATTACGTTGGGAATTCGATCCAAACTTAAACCTTATAAGCATATTAGTGTCGTAGATAAAAGGCTTGACGAACACAACGATGTAATAGTTTATTCACAAAATGGTTAGGTAAAATTTACACAACTGCCAGTTTCACGATTTGTAGGTGCTCCACTAAGCCGGTGGCGTAATAATGCCAGTTAACGAAGACCAGTGTGCGAAATAATTCGTGCAGTCGCAAACTATAATTACGGTGGTACGAAGGGGTGCCATGAACAGCATACCAGATATCCTGACGGGTGGGGGTTAACAGTGGGAGTGGGTATGCTCTGAAGGCTACTTTTGTAGGTTTTTCTTGAATAATTCGAAAACAACTGCATCAAGAGAAAAAGTACTAGAGTACCAAAAAAATACATTAAATTTCCTACATAAAGGCATCCCTTATTTTTTATGTAGGAGTAATCGTTTGCTCGTAGCGAGCGAGAGAATATGATAACCTCGTGAGTGGTTTTTGAAGGTCAGCTATTACTGTGTGCACTGCGTAAAACGACATCGTTAGGAGTAATAGAGCCACCTAGTACGTGTAGAAAAATGGTTCAAATGGGTCTGAGCACTATGAGGCTCAACTTCTAAGGTCATCAGTCCCCTAGAACGTAGAACTACTTAAACCTAACTAACCTAAGGACAGCACACACATCCATGCCCGAGGCAGGATCCGGGATTCGAACCTGCGACTGTAGCGGTCGCGCGGTTCAAGACTGTAGCGCCTAGAACCGCTCGGTCACCCTGGCCAGCTACGTGTAGCACATCATCGACTAATTGTCTGCAGCACGACAGAGGCGATGATGCTGCTTCTTGCTGAGAGAATGTGGTGTATAGCCATTTTTCAATATATTTCAGTTTATGAAGGTGTGACATGAAGTCATGTAGGAGGCTTGCGACCAGTCTAGCAAACATGCGTAGATCTGTAGTCAAGCCGGCTATTTCGCATAAAATATCATACAGAAGCTGAAGAGTAACTTTATTGACAACAAATTACGCATAACGCGTTTCGGACTCTTTTTCCATCTTCCGAAATCAAAGTGCGAAGGTAGCATAAGCAGAAAAGCGTTACCAGTTGTGTATGTAACATGAGATGACAGACTGTTTACGTTTAAACTTGGAATATTGAAGACGCAAATAATTCTGGAACGTATCATGCAAAGTTTGTGGTCAATAACGTCGTTCTTCACCTGTCTTATTATTTTTTACGCTACCTAGCTAACTTAACAACAGATCTACGAATGTTTGTATATTTACTTTTGTGTTGGAGATTATCATTTTTCTCCGTTTCCCTAATTTAATTACGAACAATACAGACTAAAATCCAGAGGTAGTGTAATCCCAGCCTTGTGTGACTCCCACCGAAACGACAGTTGATTTGTATACGGTCGTGCGTGAAGAAGCGGTACCCTTCGTCTACCGCCATAACCTGTCCGTCCAGCGCCCCTGCAGAAGTCAGCCCGCCGATGGCAAGGGGGTCCGCGCTGAGCGCTCGCGCCGCGTGGCCCGGACAAGTCGTGCAGCGCGGCCAAGCCCCGCGCGCGCACTTACCGTGATTGCTTGTCGGCTGATAATGGCTCCGCTGCAACGAGGACAGGCGCCGTGAGGCGAAAGCCCGCTTCCCCACTTCCTCTCTCACTTCGTCCCTCTCTTCCCACTCTATATACAGAGAGAGAGAGAGGGAGGGAGGGAGGGAGCGGGAGACAGAGAGAGGGACGCAGGGAGGTCGTCCCATCGAGGCCAATAAGCAGCGCAGTTTAGGCGGCATCACGAAACTTCTCATCGCCGAGATGTCCGATGTCAGCACTGGATTGTCGAGTGGCATCCGACAAGTGCGGTGGAGCACACGTCGGCTCGACGCTGGCTCTGCAAATTTATTCGCCTCTCCTTCTCGTCCTCCTTTCGAGAACATCCTCCACATGCTCTCTGTCTTCCGTCGTTTTTTTGCCCCCCTTGCCCCGGCTTTTTTGTAGCATAGGCTATCACACATTTCTCATTCGCGTTCCCCTGATACTCCTTGTGTCAGCTCGCGTTCTCCATAACCTGCACACACCTCTCCCTAGCCGCCCGGCTGTCGGCTCGTCTCTCCCCTTCGCCCCCGTCCCACTCACAGTACGCTGCGCTCCGCCCGCGGCTATCCCTCACAAAAATCGGACTGTGAGTCTTCGCAGACTGCCATCCGGGCCAGCGGCTAGGGGAAGCGGGCGGAAGGGGGCCCGCCGGGACTGCAGCACAAGCAAAGCGGAGGTCAGCTGTATAGCTTCCCAGAGAGCTAACTCAAGCAAGGAGGAGCGAAAACAGCCGGCCTGGCCGACCCACCCTGCCGTGGAACAGAGACGTAGCCAGGAGTGTCCACGACACTGCCGCAGTCAGAGCACAACTGCCTGCAACCTTTAAAAATTAATTTCTGTAAATTCACCTTTTGCTATTATAGCTAACACTACATTCAACTAGTTTCTATAGACTTCTTCTTGATAGACGTAGACCCTTCACACGTCTCGTTACAGGTGCGAAGGGACCAAGTCTACCAAGAAGTAGTTTACAGAAACCTGCTCGATATAGAGGTCCCTACAATAGCACAAACTTTTCGATGTCTAGCCACGTGTGCAGGTACCTGAAGACGAAGTCAAATAGGCACCGAAACTGGTAGCTAATCCTAATTATAGAATATCATACGGCTGTTGGTATCTGTTTTCCTATCAGAAGAAAGCAGAATGGGTTCGGAGTGGAAGAGATCGTTATCTTGAAACGTTAATGTGCTCTAATAATAACCATACCTTGACCAGAATAATAAACTGATTCTCTGCTACCTGTTAACTTGACAGCTATCATACTGACCCTCATCCAAGGCAGAGATGCCAAACACTAACTCACCCCGCCCCCTCCCCGTTCACATGTAAACTACACTCATTAAAAGTATCTATGTAATGCGCGAATGGACCACCGGATATCAGAAGAGGCGGACCGTCCGTATAAAAGGGGGCGCAAATATTGTTTCGTCAATAGCGCAGCAGTAGCAGTAGAATGGGTTACGGATGGCGGTTATCACTGAAACAACCAGTTTTCAGTTACATCTGTTCTTTTCTTCTCCAGTTTAACCTGACTATTAAAACCGCTCGTGATAATCGGTTCCTGATGTAACCGATTTTTGGTTTTTAGCTGCTGTTACCTCCAGTAAAAAGCGTAGACCTGGAACAAAGATTGAAAGTTTCTAATAGGGTTAAAGGATACGAGATCGCGATCGATATGGGGTTGAGATTGCGGTAGAAATCAGTTTCGCAGACTCCAGAAAATTCTGCGAAGGTGAGGTAGGCGGACACGGTGACAGCGAGATCGCAGTGTCACAAGTTAATGAGTTCTCTGCGTCGTCACTTCTGAGTAGTATCAATTTTGCACCCTGAAGCCACTACCAAAATAAGGGTTCAGTTATTAACAAAAGATTATAGCAAGTCAGTAAAGTACAGGTATATAAGCCAAATTCACCTACACTTTCAAGAACCATTGTGGATAAAAAAATGAAATGATCGTATGGCACTGCTGGCCGGGAGGCGGCTTGCGGGGACGTTCTGCCACCTAGTGCAAACGTTATTTCAGTCGACGCCACACTGAGTGGCTTGCGTGCCGATGATGAAGATGAAATGATGATGAGAACAACACAACACCCGATCCAGGGGAGGAGAAAATCTATCCCGACCGGGAATCGAACCTTGGCCCGTTGCATGGGAGGCAAACACGTAAACACTTTTTTTTTTTAATCTCATTTTGTTCGTGGCCGGTGATGAAGATGAAATGATGATGGGAGGCAAACACGTAAATACTTTTTTTTTTAATCTCATTTTGTTCGTGGCGTCTGCTCGGGGCGGACGTAGTAAGACATCCGTTTAAGTTCGTTGATGATCGATTAACTCAGTTTTTTTGTTACAGAGAGCACGTAACCCTCTGACAGAACACGCTGAACTACCGTGCCGGCGTAATACCACTCAGCTAAGCAGGCGGCCATGATTGTGGATGTTTCGTCCTCATATGACTGAGTGGTGGATCCTCCAGTTTTTAATCTCTTACAGCAAATGGAGCATTCCATGTCATTGCTACCGCATTTCGCAAAATACTTACAAACTAAGGATGGTACCGTTTAGCTATACAACTGCTGTCCAAGAACGACAGCGGTAGATACATAACTGTCTCTGCAATGCTCTACCCTTAGTGTTGGTTGCTAGTTTTTAACTGTAGGTGTTTTTGTTGCAACAGTGATGATCGCTTATCCCAGTTACCATATTAATTCAATGCCAACGGCCTTGCCGCAGTTGTAACACCGTTCCCCATCACGCCATCGAAGTTAAGTGCTTCCAGGATTGGCTGCACTTGGATTGGTGACTCTCCGTGTTTGCCGAGGGCTGTTCCCAAGTGGGGAGCGGTCAGCTCTTGTGAGGCCAATGGAGGAGCTCCTTGATAGTGAAGTAGCAGTTCCGGTCTAGAAAACTGGCAACGACGGGGAGAACGGTATGCTGATCACATGCCCTCCATATCAGCGTCCAGTGGCGCCTATCAGTCGAGAACGGTACAGCGTCAGGCGGTACCGATGAGTCTTCCGAGGCCTGTTTCGTATAGTTTATAATAGTCCCATATTTCAAAGCAATGGGCATTTTATGAATAAAGATTACTCCTTACAAAAAAAAAATGTTTTACCCGATTGCTGGCAAAAAAATTAAAAACCTACTGTAACCGAGTCCAAACAAATACCGAAAACTTCTTAAATCAATAAAAGCAAGTCTTCTGGTCCAGACTGTAAACCAATTAGGTTCCTTTCAGAGTATGCTGATGCAATAGCTCCACACTTAGCAATCCTATTCAACCGTTCACTCGACGAAAGATCCGTACGCAAAGATTGGAAAGCAGTGTAGGTCACACCAATATTCAAGAAAGTTAGTAGGACTAATCAACTAAATTACAGGGCCTTATCGTTAACGTCGGTATACAGCAGGATTTTGAAACATATATTGTGTTCTAACATTATGAATTACGTCAATGAAAACGGCCTATTGGCACACAGTCAACATGGACTTAGAAAACATCGTTCTTGTTAAGCGCAACTACCTCTTTATTTGCGTGAACTGTTGAGCGCTCTTGATAAGGGATTTCAGATTGATATTTCTGGATTTCCGGAAGGCTTTCGACACTGTACCATACAAGCGACTTGTAGTGAAATTGAGTGCTTATGGAATATAGTCTTTGTTATGTGACTGGATTGGTGATTTCCAATCACAGAGGTCACTGTTCGTAGTAATTGACGGAAACACATCGAGTAAAACAGAAGTGATTTCTGCCGTTCCCCAAATTAGTGTTATAGGCTCCTTGCCGTTCCTTATCTACGTAAACTGTTTGGGAGACAATCTGAGCAGCTGTCTTAGGTTGTTTGCAGATGATGCTGTCGTTTATCGACTAATAAAGTCATCAGAAAATCAGAACAAATTGCAGAACGATTTGGTATCTGCATGGTGCGAAAATTGACAATTGATCCTAAATAACGAAAAGTGTGAGGTCATCCACATGAGTGCTTATAGGAATTCGTTAAGCTTCGGTTACACGATAAATCAGTGAAAACTAAAATCCTTAAATTCAACTAAATGCCTAGTAATTACAATTACGAACAACTTAAATTTTAAGGAACACATAGAAAATATTGTGAGGAAGGCTAACCAAAGACTGCTTTTTATTGGCCGGTCACTTGGAAAATGTAACAGATGTACTAGTGAGATTGCCTACACTACGCTTGTCCATCCTCTTGTAGAATACTGCTGCGCAGCGAGGTGTCCTTACCAGATAGGATTAATGGAGTACATTGAAAATATTCAAGGAAGGGCAGCATGTTTTGTATTTTCGCGTAATAGGGGAGAGAGCGTCCTAGAAATCATGCAGGATTTGGGGTGGACATAATTCAAACATGGGCGATTTCGTTGCGGCGGAATCTTCTCATGAAACTCCATTCACCAACTTTCTCCTACAAACGCGGAAATATTTTGCTGTGACCTACCTACATAGGGAGAAATGGTCACCGTGAAAAATAAGGGAAATCAGAGCTCGTACGGAAAGTTATAGGAGGTATCCGTTCTTTCCGCGCGCTACGCGAGGTTGGAATAATAGAAAATTGTGAAGGTGGTACGATGAATCCTCTGCCAGCCACTTAAACGTGATTTGCAGAGTATCCACGTAGATGTAGAGGTAGGTGTAGATTCAGAACTAAAATACCGGTATCGGTTTTAACCAGTCAGTTTTCCCCATCCCTATAACGAGCCTCTCGTGAGACGTCGGTAACTACGAAAGAGGAACTTCATTAGACGTCAGCTGTGCAACAGTTCCATCATGGACCTCTGAAACCTTCTAAGGCTGCCCCAGATTGACAGTCGACGATGTGATTGGAAGTCTAAATACGAAGGAACTATACAGTTAAACAAAGACTAGACAGATCTCATGTACTAACAGATAGTGGCAATCAGGCATGGCGGAATGTGGATATCAAAGTAGCATTAAATAAGCGGAAAGAATCATTCGTGAATTTCAGAGTTCTAGCAGTAGTCAACCTAGCATAATGACTGTGCATAAAGACTTGAAGGAAATGCGATACAGTGGTCGAGCAGCTACATACCTCTACATCTACATCCACTCTCCAATGGCCAACGTACAGTGCGTGGTGGACGTACCGTCTCCCACCAAGAGTGATTTCTTATCCTGTGCCACATTCTTTTTTTTCCCTTTGCGAAACTCTTCATCTCAAAGTAGCACTTGCAACCTCCGTCTGCAATTATTTGCTGTATATACTCCAATATCTATCTTTCTCTACAGATTTGGCCCTCTACAGATCCCTCTTGTACCTTCGAAGTCATTCCCTGATGCCTCCTTCTCAGTGTTTTCCACATACTCCTTTCCTCTCCGATTCTGCGCAGAACCTCCTCATTCCTTACCTTACGGTCGCAGGTTCGAATCCTGCCTCGGGCATGGCTGTGTGTGATGTCCTTAGGTTAGGCAGGTTCAAGTAGTTCTAAGTTCTAGGGGACTGATGACCACAGATGTTAAGTCCCATAGTGCTCAGAGCCATTTGAACCATTTTTGAACCTTACCTTATCAGTCCACCTAATTTTCTACATTCGTCTGTAGCACCACATCTCAAATGCTTAGATTCTCTTCGGTTCCGGTTTTCCCACGGTCCATGTTTCACTACCGTACAATGCTGTGCTCCGAAAACACATTTCCAGAAATTTCTTCCTGAAATTATGGGCTATCTTTTGTACCAATGGAGTTCTGTTGGTCAGGAAAGTCCTTTTGGCCTATGCTAGTCTGCTTTCGATGTCCTCTGTGCTCCGTCCATCATTCAATATTTTGTTACCTAGATAGAAGAATTCCTTAAATTCACCCACTTGTCGACCATCAATCCTGATGTTAAGTTTCTCGCTGTTTTCAATTCTGCTACTTCTCATTACTTTCGTCTTTCTTCGATTTACTCTGTAGCCACTAGACTGTTCAGTCAATTCAGGAGATAATGTATTCTTCTTTACTTTCACTAAGGATGACAGTGTCATCAACGAATCATATCACTGATATTCTTTCGCCTTGAATTTTTATTTCACTCCGGAACCTTTCTCTTATTTCCATCATTGCTTCATCGATGTTCACATTGAACAGTAGAGACGAGAGACAACATCCCTGTCCTTCACCCCTTCATCGTAGCACTTCGTTCTTTGTCGTCCATTCTTATTATTATCTTTTGGCTCTTCTACATATTGTATATTATCCTTTTCTTCCTATAGCTTAACCCTAATGTTCTCAGAATTTGGAACATCTTGGCCCATTTTACATTGCCGAACTTTTTTTCCAGGTCGACAAATCCTATGAACGTGTCTTGATTTTTCTTTAGACTTGCTTCCATTATCAGCCGCAACGCAGAATTGCCTCTCTCTTACCTTTCCTATGGTCAAACTGATCGCCGTCTAAGAAATCCTCGGTTTTCTTTTCCCTTCTTTTGTATATTATTCTTTTCAGCAACTTGGACGCATGAGCTGTTAAGCTGATTGTGCGGCAATTCTCGCACTTTTCAGCTCCTGCTCTATTCGGAATTATGTGGATGACGTTTTTCCGAAAGCCAGATGGCATGTCGCCAGACTTGTACATTCTACACACCAACGTGAATAGTCGTTTTGATGCCATTTCCTCCCATGAAATTCTAATGATCTCCTATCTCTTCTAACTCGACTGCTGTTTCTTCTCCTATCGCATCAGACAAACCGTCTCTCTCAAGGAGACCTTAGGCGTACTGTTCCGACCTAACGGCTCTCTCCTCTGAATTTAACAGTGGAGTTCTCGTTGTACACTTCCAACAATCTCGTCTTTTTCAATATCTTCGTTTTGGCTTCGCTGCATTTTCTATTTATTTCATTCCTCAGCAACTTGTATCTCTGTATTCCTGAAATTTAATGGAAATTTTTGTACTTCCTTCTTTCATCAATCAGCTGAAGTATTTCTTTTGTACCCTTTGTTATTTTCACAGTTACTTTCTTTGTACCTATCTTTTTCTTTTCAACTTCGGTAATTGCCCTTTTTAGAGACGTACATTCGTCTTCAATTGCACTGCGTACTGAGCTATTCCTTATTGCTGTACCTGTAACTTTTCAGAACTTCTAGCGTACCTCGTCAGTCCTTAGTACTTCCATACCCCACCTCTCTGCATATTGATTCTTCTTGGCTAATCTTAAACATCAGCCTACTCTTCATCACTGCTAAATTGTGATCTGAATCTATATCTGGTCGTGGGTACGCCTTACAATACAGTATCTGATTTCGGGATCTCTGTCTAATTGAACTCTTCCCGTATCACCCGGCCTAGTTGAACTCTTCCCGTATCAACCGATCTTTTTTCAAGTATACCTTCTTCTCTTTCGATTCTTGAACAGAGTATTAGTTATCACTAGCTGAGGTTCATTACAGAACTCGATTAGTCTTTCTACTCTCACATTCCTTGTGTAAAGCCCACATTCTTCTGTAACCTTTTCTTCTACTCCTTTCCCTACAACTACATGCCAGTCTCCCATGACCGTTACATTTTCATCTCGGTTCATTTACTGTATTAAGCTTTCAATATCCTTATACAATATCTCTATCTCCTCGTCTTCAGCTTGCGACGTCGGAATGCATACCTGGACTATAATCGTCGGTGTTGGTTTGCTGTCGATTCTGATAGGAACAACCGTATCACTGGACTGTTCACAGTAACACACTCTCTGCGGCACCTTCCAATTCATAACGAATCCTACTCCCGGTACACCATTTTCTGCTGCTTTTGATATTAACCTGTACTCATTTGACCAGAAATCCTTGTCTTACTTCCGTTTGACTTCACTGACTCCAACTATATCTAGATAAGCTTTTGCATTTCCCCAGAGATCGAATGTGGGCCTACTCCGTAATCTTTTGCCAATGGAGAGATCATCATTAAGCTTTCTCAAATGCAGATCTCATGTCTTGAGGATACGAGCAATTTCCCACCCCAAGGACTAGAGATTGCCCTGAAGCTCTTTCCGCTTCTCCGCCTTCTTTGACAAGGTGATTGGCAGAATGTGGGTTACTTCCTATGCCGGGCCGGCCGGTTTGGCCGAGCGGTTCTAGGCGCTTCAGTCTGGAACCGCGTGACCGCTACGCCTCGGCCATAGATGTGTGTGATGTCCTTAGGTTAGTTAGATTTAAGTAGTTCTAAGTTCTAGGGGACTGATGACCTCAGATGTTAAGTCCCATAGTGCTCAGAGCCATTTGAACCATTTCCTATGCCGGAACACTTCGGCCGCCAATGCTCATTAATAATCAAATTTAAACAGTGGCGTGTTTCGAATCCAGGACCGAGGAATTTTCGATTACCACTTAAACACGCTATCCCTACACCACGAGTGGACACTCGTAAATAGAGCAAGGGAAAAACGACTGTCTATATGCGTCCATATGTGCCCTAATTTCGTGTATCTTATCTTCGTCGTCCGGCAGTCAGTTTCAAATGTTGGCTTTCTAAGTTTTCTCAGTAGTGTTCCTCGAAAAAATTTGCTTCCCGTCCAGTGATTCCCATTTGATTGCCCGACACCTCTCCATTTTACTTGTGAGTTACTCGAACCTACAAGTAACAGAACTAGCTGCCTGCTTGTGAACTGCTTGGAACTCCTCCTTTCAAATGGCTCTGAGCACTACTAACATCTATGGTCATCAGTCCCCTAGAACTTATAACTACTTGAACCTAACTAACCTAAGGACATCACACACATCTATGCCCGAGGCAGGATTCGAACCTGCGACCGTAGCAGTCGCGCGGCAGCGGACTGAGCGCCTAGAACCGCTAGGCCACCGCGGCCGGCTCCGCCACATCCTTTTTGTATGTAGAAAATAGTAGCGGTCCTACCATATTCCCTGGAGCACTCCTGACGGTACCCTTGTCACTCGCCGTCGATGAAAACATACTGGGCTCTATTTCTTAATAAGTCCTCGAGTCGCTGAAATATATGACAATATGTTAGTTAAGCGTCTGGTAGCCTGTAAAGTGATTTGCGGGACTCTATAAATATGGTATATGGAATGTCTGTAGCCAGTGATAAGTGACACTTGATGTTGTGTAAAGAGCTACTCCACTTTGCAGTGGATACTGGAACGAATGATCTGGCGTGACGAGTTACGCTACAGTCTGTGATTGTCCGGTGCGAGGGTTTGGGATTGGCGAATACCGCAGTACGTTATCTCTCGTGTGTTGTGCCACCACGGAAGTGTGGGGAGGCGGTGTTACGGTATGCGAATGTTTATCGTTGTTAGGGCCTGGTTCTCTAATCGCGCTTTATTAACGCTAAATGCAGAAGGATATGAGCGCATTTTACTGTATTGTGTACTGCAGAAAGGGTACCCTGCACCGTCAGAGTGCACCCTGTGATGATGCAGCATCTGTAAGACAATGGTTTGTGGACAATAACATTTATGAAATGGATTGTCCTGCCCAGAGTTCCGGCCTAAAACCAATGGAATAACTTTGGTATCGACGCTCGAGATCTGTTCGACAAATAATATTATCTGCTGTGGTTTGGGCTGTGGAGGAAGAGTGGACAGACATTCCTGCACCGACTTTAGACACCTCATTGAAAGCGTTCCTAGCAGAGGTCAGGCCTTCATAATGGGGAATGTTTGACTCATCTCGCATTAATGTTCGCTAATAGGTGTCCGGATACTTTTGATCAGAGAGTGTATCTTTGTGTAATTTTTCTTACGTTCTACGTATTTATAATAATTATTATTCATAATTTTGTAAGATGGTTTATTAAAATGAAATTTTAGTGAAAAAATTCATTTCAATGATCCATATTGATGAGAAAACAGCACACAACAGATTAAATGTATCACTGGGGCCAATAACACAAAATATTTATAAACTTTCTACATCATAAAAGCAAAAACCAAACCTCTATTTTATTGTTATGGGCGTTTCTGTACAGTTATTTTATTATGACATTTAGTAAGGAAAAGATATTCATCTCATAAAATATTTATTAGAAAGAAGAGAACAAGTAGAAGTTGAGAAAATATCCCTTTTCAGAAACAGTGTTTTGATTACAATTTTACTTTTGATTTCCTTATTTTTACGGAAGGAAACTCATTGATCATGTCTCTGAGATCAAATTTAACAGCTACACCGCGTTCTGCCGACAACAAAGATAAATATGGCAGCTTGCTTAACCCATGATGAAGTTAATTTTTATCTCCTTTACTTTGTTTAAACTGAACATGTCAGAGTTTCATTCGTGTTAGAATAACAACAAAATACCTCCTACATAAGTAAGGCCTACTGCTTCTAGTTTCACGGTGCTTGAGCAATACAGCCGGTAACCAAGGGGAGAACACTTCCTAACGCAAGAGAGAGCAAGATGTCAACATGCACAACGGCTAACAGCTTCCGTAATATTACTCATTTACGCAGCAGACTGTGTCAACGGAAACTTGAGGTGAGCAAAAGTTTGACGCAGAAAATAGCCAAAAAAGCAAAACCCAGCCTTTTAATTTAACTGATGACTAGTTTAGGGTGACCCGAACCCTTTTTCAAATTATCCAAACAGGCAATATTTCGCTATTGCTTGCAAACCATATTAAGATTGTACATACAAGTATATCAGAATCAAATTTTTCTCTGGCCAGACAAACATACGTTAACCAGCATATTAGAAATGCATCAACAAAACTATTAGCTGGTTGAGAAAGAAAATTACATACCACAGTCGCTCCAACTTCTTGTTCGTTTTCGGTCAGTTTTTCACCTTTGCTGACGACCTGTCCTGGCTGGGGACCTGTCTCGCCACCCCTTCGGTTACGGCCCTGCTACCAGAGCTGCAAGTAACTAGAGAATAACCCTGCTCGCGCCCTTTGTCTTGCTCACCCTTGCCGTATCACCTTGTTGATGCAAGTCCAACGTACTACAGTCAGATGCCGAGACAGCCGAAGCTGCTAACCTAACTGTGATCTTTCTTGTCGTCTAGTAGCATGGTTTATTTGACAAAATGGGTGGTCTGAAAGTAGAAGAAAAAGTGTATGGAAAAGTGATAAAGCAGTTACAATGCCATATTATGAACTCAGTGCTGCAATTTCGGTTCTCTAAATTTTAATAAGTGTTTCGCGTAAAGGACGTCGTCTTCCCGTTAGAGATTTTCATCTGAGTTCACGAAGCATCTCCGTAATACTCTGGGTATTGCTCATATCTTATAGCACGCTTCTCAGTGCCTTCCTTAAATTCGACCTGATAGGAATCCCAAACACTCAAGCCGTACTCAAAAACTGGCCGCACTAGTGTTTTATATATGGTCTTCCCTTCACTCACATATGAGTTAAAGTTTCCTGCAATTCTCACAATCAACCATACAACTTCCCTACTACCGACCTTACGTGCTCGTTTTATTTCATATCGTTTGCAACGTTACGCCTAGATTTCTAATCAACATGTCTGTGTGAAGAAGCACGTCACTACTACTGTGTTGGAACATTACAAGACGGTTTTTCCTACTCATATGCATTGTTTTACATTTATCTACATTTAGACAAAGCCGCCTTTCATCAGCGATGTTTCGTCCACTTTAGTGGAAGGCTTTTCCCGCAATGAATATCAGCATGTCCAGTCTCCTGCGGATGTAGACGTAGAGATGAGACGCAGTATTTCAATCTGGAAAGATGAGTTTAGATAGCTTACGACAATGAAGTGGAGTAATGTCTTCGACTGCCATCGATGTTTCGACCGACAAATAAACCTAACATTTTGATGCCACAAATGGTGCATAACAATTTAAAAGCTCAAAGGGTGTGTCTACATCATCCTGAAACCAAAAGGTTGCTTATGCAGAAAGATAACATACACGTAAGTAACTGGCTCCACCAAACAACTCAGGATGACCAATTCGCACTAGCGGAATATCCTGTTCTGTCACTGAGGATCACCTACTTCCAAAGTCACATGTGCAATAGTTTTAAGACACTACCGAGCACAGAACTTGTTTCCTACAACTTCCAAACCTCTCTACTCCGGCTCCCTACCCAACACCCCCCTTCTCACTTCGCTGTCCACTGAGAGATGCCACCTGACCAGTCGATTTAGTGTTCTATAAGCAGCTACATGAATATTGTCTTACATCCAAGCCCTTCAGCTGGTCACACTCATGAGCATTATTCGGGAAACTTCTTTAGTAATTTCTATTCCCATAAATAACACTTCTTTGCAAAGTACGCGTGCGGCCAGAATCTTATCTTACCCATAGTTTCCAGGAAATTATTCTTCAAGACATTCTGAGAAGTTTAGAAGCAAAGGATCAGACTCTTACAATGAAGAGCAAAAGAGGCTGGTACATCTGCCTAATATCGTGTAGCCCCCACCCCCTCTCCCCCCAGCAAGCAGAACTGCCGCAACACGACATCACATAGACTTGGCTCATGTCTGAAGAAGTGCTGGAGGGAACTAACACCATTAATCGTGCAAAGCTGTCCATAAATTCGTAAGAGTACGAGGGGGTGGAAATCTCTTCTGAACAGCCCGTTGCAAGGCATCCCAGATATGCTCAATACTGTTCATGTCTGAGAGTTTGGTGGCCAGCAGAAGTGTTTAAACTCATAACAGTGAAGCAGAAATGTTGGCATTCAGAAGAGTGATCCTGGAGCCACTCTGTATCAATTCTTGACGTGTGGGGTATCGCATTGTCATGCTGGAAATGCCCAATTCACAATACACAATGGACATTAATTGATGCAGGTTATCAGACAGGATGCTTACGTACGTGTCACCTGTCAGAGCGTTTCTAGACATATCGGGGATCCCATATCACACCAACTGCACACGCCCCAATCCACTGCTGAGCCTCCACCAACTTGAACAGTGCCCTGCTGACATGCATGGTCCATGGATCAATGAGATTGTCTCCATACCCGTACACGTCCTTCCGCTCGATACAATTTGAAGCAAGACTGGTCCGATCAGGCAACATGTTTCCAGTCATCAACAGTCCAATGTCGGCGTTGACGGCCCAATGGAGTTTTGTGTCGTGCAGCCATGAAGGGTACGCGAGTATGCTTTCTGCTCCGAAAGTTCATATCGATGATGTTTCGTTGAATGGTTCGCAAGCTGACGCTTGTTGATGTCCCCACATTGAAATCTGCAGCAACTTGCGGAAGGGTTGCACTTCTGTCACATGGAGTGATTCTCTTCCGTCATCGTTGGTGTCCCGTTCTTGCAGGATCTTTTTCCGGTCGCAGCTATGTTGTAGATTTGATGTTTTACAGGATTCCTGATATTCACGGTACACTCGTGAAATGGTTTACGGGCAAATCCCCTTTTCATCGCTACCTCAGAGATGCTGTGTGCCATCGCTCGTGCTCCGGCTATAACACCATGTTCAAACTCACTTGAATCTGGATAACCTGCCATTATAGCAGCACTAACCGATCTGACAACTGCGGCAGACGCTTCTTGTCTTATGTTGGCGTTGCTGACAGCAGTGCCGTATTATGACTATTGACTTATTTCTGTACATGCCTACCGCAGTTTCTTTGGCGCTTCTGTGTAATATACATATTATTAGGGTTATAAGAGGAGATATTCTAAGTGATGACTGAGGACAGAGTACTAAAACACATTAATCGATGTGTACTTCATCTGCATTTTAATAA
Organism: Schistocerca gregaria; assembly: GCF_023897955.1. Classification (NCBI taxonomy): domain Eukaryota; kingdom Metazoa; phylum Arthropoda; class Insecta; order Orthoptera; family Acrididae; genus Schistocerca; species Schistocerca gregaria. The sequence continues at coordinate 378,672,078 of NC_064923.1, forward strand.
TTCTGTTAGGAGTAATAAATTTGTAGATCGGTTATTTGTCTAAGTGCATGAGGCAATAGCAAGCCATTAATCTTTATTCTCCCCTTAGCAGTAGGTCAGATGTTGAAGTGGACAGGTAGTCCATACTGACAGGCACAGTTTTCTCAGTGGTGTAGCCACGAGCGTGCAGGAAACATCAGGTGGTGAATCAAGTGGCATATTTGCGGGATGGCTACTTAACGCAGAGATCAAACAGCTAACAGAAGTGAGTATATATTTTAGCAGCAATGTTCAGAATCTCTGCACCTATACCACCTATACCTAAAATATGTTGCAGAAAATGCAGTAAATCTTGATGTCTCTGTCGGAGAACCAGCAATACAAAGTAGTCAACGTTAAGATGACGACAAAATCAGAAAGTGGAAGGCACGGGTTTGCGTTCCATCGTCTGCACTTCAAACAAACATAGCGTGGAAATGTCGGGTACCTCCGCAAAAGGAGAGGACTGAGTACGTGCTTAACTACTGAGCCCCTATTAGGGACAACGGCATAAGCGCTGGTGACCCTCGTGGCAGATACATTCCACTTGCGGTTTACCCTACCCTTCGTGTGAGTTCTCGTTTGAGTCAGTGCCTATACACTAAAAGGCCTTGTTTACCTTCGCGTCTCCACAACTACCAGTGTTCAGAAGGCATGCGCAGCTACAAAGGCCTAATTAAGCTTCCCAATCCTCGGCGGGCCACACCCAGCTACGTGGTTGTAATTACAGCCGCTGCGATAGCCGCCGGCGCGGCTCACGCGACCGTCCGGGGACCGCCATTAGCTGGAGAGACACGCGCGCTCAGTGATCGAACGTTACAAGGAGCAGACTAAAAAAAACACTTACGCCGAGCAGCCCACCTCGAGGGGGCACGAGATCGGCTCTCGATTACGACCCCCGGTCCGCTGTCGCTCTGTAATTGGCCAAAGCGCCGTGCCGTGGCGCCAGCTCTACGTGTCGCTCTCTTCGTAACTACGACACGTTTTAATAACTAAGGCGATGAGAGGCTGCAGGCAGCATGTCATCGTGATACTTGGTCGTCCCATGAGCACGCACAACATGCATTTGATGGAGGCTGGCGATAGTCGCCACTGATATTCAAATTAGAATAGCATTTACATTACATATTTCAGCTCACGTTGATGATACTAAATGTGCATGTTAATAAGGAATAAAAAGCAGTCAGTGCTCGTGTGAGCAAAGGTCAGTTGAGAGAACAGGGTGATTTACTAAAGTGGTACACAATACTTTCTCCAAATTTAGGTAAAGATTCATGACTACTGGCCACTAAAATTGCTACACCAAGAAGAAATTCAGATCATAAAAGGGTATGCGTTGGACAACTAGAACTGACATGTGATTACATTTTCACGCAATTTGGGTGCATAGATCCTGAGAAACCAGTACGCAGAACAACCACCTCTGTCCGTAATAACGGCCTTGATACGCCAATGCATTGAGTCAAACAGAGCTTGTTTGGCGTGTACAGGTACAGCTGCTCATGCAGCTTCAACACGATACCACAGTTCATCAAGACTGGTGACCGGCGTATTTTGATGAGCCAGTTGCTCGGCTACCATTGACCAGACGTTTTCAGTTGGTGATAGATCTAAAGAATGTGCTAGCCAGGGCAACAGTCGAACATTTTCTGTATCCAAACAGGCCCGTACAGGACCTGCAACATGCGGTCGTGCAGTATCCTGCTGAAATGTAGGGTTTCGCAGGGATCGAGTGAAAGGTAGAGCCACGGGTCGTAACACATCTGAAATGTAACGTCAACTGTTCAAATTGCTCTCAAACAAGAGGTGACCGAGACGTGTAACCAATGGCACCCCATACCATCACACCGGGTGAAACGCCAGTATGGCGATGACGAATACACGCTTCCAATGTGCGTTCACCACGATGTCACCAAACACGGACGCGACCATCATGATGCTGTAAACAGAACCTTGATTCATCCCAAAAAATGAAGTTTTGCCATTCGTGCACCCGGGTTTGTCGTTGAGCACACCATCGCAGGCGCTTCTGTCTGTGATGCAGCGTCAAGGGTAACCGCAGTCATGGTCTCCGAACTGATACTCCATGATGCTGCAAACATCGTCGAACTGTTTGTGCAGATGGTTGTTGTCTTTCAAACGTCTCCATGTGTTGACTCAGGGATCGCGACGTGGCTGCACGATCCGTTACAGCCATGCGGATAAGATGCCTGCCATATCGACTGCTAGTGATACGAGGCCGCTGGAACCCAGCACGGCGTTCCGTATTACCCTCCTGAACCCACCGATTCCATATTCTGCTAACAGTCATTGGATCTCGACCAACGCGAGCAGCAATGTCGCGATACGATAAACCGCAATCGCGATAGGCTATAATCCGACCTTTATCAAAGTTGAAACGTGATGGTACGCATTTCTCCTACTAACACGAGGCATCACTACAACGTTTCACCAGACAACGCCGGTCAACTGCTGATTGTGTATGAGAAATCGGTTGGAAAGTGTAGGTGTCACCACCAGCGCCAACGTGTGAATGCTCTGAAAATCTAATCATTTGCATATCACAGCATCTTCTTCCTGTCGGTTAAATTTCGCGTCTGTAGCATGTCATCTCCGTGATGTAGCAATTTTAATGGCCAGTAGTGTAGAACAAGGACATACACAAGGGGGGGGGGGGGGATAAGACAGGGTTGCAGTTTTGTGTGGAATTCGGAGCAGAGGGCTATCTGGCAGCTGTCGTGCACACAAGGGACTGACGGAAGCTAATGTCCCGTTTACTTTGAGGAGCACCGTAGGTTCTCCTGACGTAAGAACTTGTGCTGTTGAACCACATCATCTTTTATTTGTTTGGCACCACTAAGCAATGCTTAGTTGAAAGTAAGTTTTTAAAGTAGATACATGCCCATTGTTACGGGGCGTTCGGTCATCCTCATTACAAACTTCCAGGACTTGTAGGGGAGAGCGACTAAATAATATTTTGAATAGGAACCCATGTTCAGAAATGTACCTTTTCCGTGCTACAGCTGTCTGAAAACGTGGTAGGTATGCAACAGACTGGTCATGGTGGGAAAACGGGTGCTTACGTCTCATCGGATATCTTACCTCTCTGATCTGGTTTCTATCCTCATTCGCGTTCCTGCTAGTGTTACAGCAACATGGTTGTGTATACGTTTGTTGGTTATACCGATATGACCCCTCTGCATGGGGAAGCTCACGGTAATGGAAGACTTGTTCGTCGTCTTTGTCAAGATCGTTCTCCACAACGTCCGACTCCATCACATACCCTTTACGTCATGGAACGGCTTCTAGAGAGGATACCTTCCTTGTCAGCAGTTGCGACTGTGGTGCACCAAGGATACGCCACACACCCGGAATGGAAGAGGCCATACTGCAACACTTTGAAGAGAACCAGTGAAAGAGTACACGAGCAAGTTCTTTGACTATTAACGAGTGGCATTGTAAAACAAGCGAGGTACTGGGTCACGCCTAATCGATTACTCGTAAAAGTGGTCACGTCGCCAACATGTTTTCAAATAGTTGCCCGACATAGTTTCCTGTTGAAAATATTATTTATTCACTCCCTTTATTCCCAGAACACTGTAACGGGAATTTACGAACAGCCTGTATAAGAAATACCACTGAGAAACAGCTTCTGTATTCATGTCTAAATCTATTATTTTTTCTATTTTCAATGATACTGTCTTTTACTATCTGCCCTCATTGCTTCCTACTCTCAACATGTTGCGATACCAGCTTCACCTTACGCCCAAGGTAATTTGTGTGTATGCTATGTTCTTTCTCACACTATATTCTTGTCTTTTAATATTCCTTTCAGTGTAAGGTTAGCCATACCTCTGTGATCAGCATATTTTTCGCGTTAGTTGTTTATTCACTCACAAATCTTTTTAAAATGATATTAGAAATGTCAAATTAACACGACAGTAAAACATGATCAAAAGTTAAGTATGAGACATAAATAAAATGAAATTTAGTTTGGTTTGAAAACTTTTTTATTCAAAACATTCTTGATAGCACTCGACAGGCTTAACAGTTTAGCAATTACAACTTTAGAAATTCATCACCGGAATCGCACCACATTACGAAAGTAACGTCTCTAATAGCTATCCATCGCTAACAGTGGTCAGATTAAGTCAACGGATTCTGTGTGGCAACAATACATAAAAAGCTATTTGACTATCGTAACGAGTAATCCTTGAAATTCACAGAATGCAATTGAAACAAAAGGTTTTTTAATAAAAATCAGTCTGAGATCGCTATTGAAATTTAAAATTTATTTATCAGGTGACCGGTTTCGATAGTGGTACTTTCATTTTCTGACTGTTAACAGAATTTGAAAAGATAAATACAGAGTTTCAGAGGAAAAACGCAAGCAGTTTAAGTAACATAATTAATTTGAAGTACTCTTCCATGTCTACGCATTATGTCGGCTATGTTACGGATGGATACTTGTAGTTAAATACAGGAGCTCCGACTACTGTCTCCTGCAATACGTCATTTGCAGCCAATGGTTATACAGCATGCCATAATATCCTGATAGGATTCCAATGAAGTGTAATTAGTACAGGCATAATAGGAAAAATAAAACATAAATACGCATTAGACGATATACGAATTACGCTAAGTTTTAGGACATTGACTTGAAAGGAAGAAATATTCTCTAACATACCACCGCAGGAACTGTCAATAGTTACACCTAGTCCAAAGACGGCTTTCACGACGTCAGGTGGCCACCTAGAAGTTTAAAACTCAATCGATAGAACCTGTTATCCATCAATGATATAAGAGAGTCAGTCATAATCTGATGCAGGCGAAAATAAACAGAAAATTCGTCACCGTCACATGCAAGATGAATCACCTAAAACTGGCACCGCAGATATTTCGGAAACTAAATCGCTTTTGATGACCGACTTTCTCAGAACACATTGATAGTCAAGGGCTCGTATTGTTAGTCTATAAACAGATTATCATAACATCCAGAAAGAGTATTTTTGCACAAACACACTCTTTAAATGGAACGATGCATTTTGACATTAAAAGACTAAAAGTATGGTAAATTAGTTTCTCAGTGATGTTTGTTGCAGGATTCTAGTGCCAGTCATTTACGAGATGTATTTTGAAAAGGTGCCACTTACGAGATGTATTTTGAAAAGGTGCAACATCTGCACTTGTTTGTGCCATTCAGACAGTGTAGCTGCTAGGTATGCTCTTGTTACGTTTGCTTACCGTGTGTTACGTGTTCCTTGTGTGCAGTGCAACCAGCTAGTCAGTGAGTAGACGACAGTATTTACCAATGCAGAAGATAACCGACATGCTCATGGCGTATAGAGAGCGTAGGGAGAATGCAGTTCGTTCTTGTACGGTGTAAGCGGCAAGACGTCAACCATCTTGGCAATTATCATTCTCTTCAACCAGTTACGCGAAAATGCTAGTGTAAGAGCTATACAACGTAAGTGAAGGAAACAAGTGGTGACAGAAGAGAGGGAAATTAATGCTCATTGGTCCTCAGGTTAGCTCCCACGCAATCGCACGAGGAAGTGACATGAGTTAGGCAAGTATTCTACGCACTTTCCTTCAACACAGGTCCCATCTCAATCAAATCTCTCTCTATCAAGAGCTGCATGAAACGTTTGAGACTTGTGTTAGCTTCTTTACATGGGCATTAAGACAGGGTCCTCAAGATGCATCATGTATCTTATTTAGTGATAACGCCAGATTTACCACCAGGGCCAGATAAACCGCCGAAAGAAGCATTACCGCTCTGTTGACAATCTCAGTTTGCTTCGTCCGGTGGAACATCAGTGTCCAAGAAATGTAAAAGTGTGATGTGGGATAGTGAACCTTCTGCTCATAGGCCTGTTTTTCCTAGACCACTGAAGACGCACAAGTAGCAAGGCCTCCTAACAGACCGTCTTCCACGGATGCTAGAAGACGTTCCTCTACAGACCAGGAGGAACCTGTGGTAACAACACGACGGCTGTCCTCCACACGATACACGAAGTACTATAGCACATGTTCACGAGATGTTTCCAAATCGTTGGACTGAACACACAGAACCTCTGCTTTAGGTGGCCCGTTCCCGGATTTTATATCAGTAGATTTTTTTCTGTGGGGAAAGCTGAAAGACCAACTATGCCCGATGATATGCAACGACGTATTACTGCAGCCTGCTCGGACATCTCCCCAGAAATGCTAGCACGTGCGCAACAGTCATTTCATACCAGACTAGAAGCGTGTGTTGCCGCTGTCGGTGGTAATTCTGACACAATCTCTGATGATCAATTGTCTCGTTACTCGCCATAATCCACACAGCTAGTGTACGGACTTCTGTTGATCTGTAGTGTGTGCTACCATAGGTATTCTACAAGTGTTTCTGTGGGACTTTTTCAAAATACGACGACTCGTAAATAGTTCATCCTAATATCCTGCAAGAAACATCACTGACTTTCTAATGTATACTAGTTTTAGTTTATTAATATCAACAGAGATTGTTTCATTTAAAAAAGTGTATATTTGCAAAAAAAACGCTTTCTAATTATTATTGAAATCTGTTGGTTATCAATAAGAGCCACTGACTACCAATCCATTTTGCGAAAACGACACGTCAATAGCTCTTTCCATTGCCCCAATATCAGTGGTGCTAGTTTTAGGTAAGTCATCCTGCATAATCGTACGCCATAGCCAATAAAAACGTTAGGTTTGAAAAGTGCATGAAAATACACTGATCAGCCAGAACATTATAACCACCTACCTCATAAATAGTATGTCCACCTTTGGCACGGATAACAGCGTGGCATGGAAGCAATGAGACCGTGGTAGGTAACTGGAGGGAGTTGACACCACAACACACAAGTCACCTAATTCCCGTAAATTTTGGAGAGGGGAGCTCTGGAGCCATGTCAACCCACATCCGAGATGTGTTCGATCGGGTTCCGATCTGGAGAGTTAGGGGTCCAGCACATTACCTGGAACTCGCCACTGTCTTACTCGAACCACTCCATCACACTCCTGGTCATGTGAGATGGCGCATTATCTTGTTGAAAAACTACACTGCCGTCAGGAAACATGGTCCTCCTAAGTGGTGTATGTGGCCTACAACCAGTGTACTACATTCCTCGTCTGTCATGGTGCCTTCCGCGAGTTCAACTCCATCCATGGATACCCACGGTAATGCTCCCCGCCGCCAGGTTGTCTGCGTCCCATAGAACAGGAATCAAGGGCTTGTTGCTCCTGGAAGGCGACAGATTCGGGCCCTCGCACCGGCATGGTAAGGAAGGTATAGGGATTCATAAGACCATGTGATGCTCTGTCACTGCGCCAATGTCCATTGCCGATGGTAATGTCCCATTCAAGTTGTAGTTGCCCATGAGTGGCACATGCATAGGTCGTGGGCTGCGGAGACCTATCATTAGGAGTGTTCGGTTCAGACGCACTTTTACTCCGCCCAGCATTAAAGTCTGATGTTAGTTCCGACACAGTTCGCCGCCTGTCCTGTTTTACCAGTCTGCCCAGCCTGCGACGTCAGACATCTGCAATTATGAGTGTCCGCCAGACTCCACTTCGTTTGGACATGGTTTCGCGATATATTCAAGACATACACCATAACACTCTCTCGACAAATCGTGCAGATTCTGAAATGTTCGTTGCGAGCCTCAGCATTGGAGCTATTCTTGGTCGACAGATACATTTTCCTTTTTGTCTTACAGGACGTCTTTATTCTTTGGGTGATCCATTGTTTTATTATAGACTTCTGTTTAATTACAGTAACTTTTAGAGGAAAACAGTTTTCAAATATGGTACTGACATTGTCCATGAATGTGTTATATTTTTCATTCATGTCATGAGCACTATAAACATCTTTCCAGTTCACATCTTTGAGCAGTTTTCTAAAACACACAATTTTTGGTTGATTGAAGACTCTTTTGTATTCAGATTTAGCAGTCTTGATAATCTGCTTAGAATTTACACCTAAAACAAGGAGCAGCATGTCATGATCTGATAGTCCATTTGTTACAGGTTTTATGATATGATTTTGTTCCTTTGATTTGTCTATGAAAATGTTATCATTGGCTGTCCTTGAGGATTTAGTGATCATAGTTGGAAAGTTTACAGTGTGAGTTAGATTGAAAGACAACATTACTGACTGCAGTAAATGTTTACTGGAAGATTGAATTAAAAAATCTGCATTAAAGTCACCAGCAATCAAAATTTCTTTGTTGTCTTCCAGTTAAATAACCCAAAAGAGCTTCTAGATGATTTATGAATAGATTATAATTTCCTGCAGTTGCTCGGTAAATAGTTACTATTATATAATATTCTAAATGATCAGTGTAAATGACAAATACTATAACAGAAGTAAAGATAAGTAAGCTATAACATAATCTGTAACATTATTAGCAGACCTGCAGATTACATATTCCTCTATCAATTTAATAAAATATCTATAATGAAGTATATATGAATATTTAAAAAGTGGCAATAAAAGCGTAAAATATGCCTCAACAATGTTCCAAGAGATACAGTCAAAACAACTGTAAATTATCAAAACATAATGAAACGTCATCGAATCCACATTTTATATAAACATGTAGAGGATTTCAGACCTACATCTCCATCTCGGTTTTTATTTTTCATGATTACCGCTTATTTGTCCAAAAAACTGAGACAGAATCCTTCCATATAGGGCCCAGGAAGATGAAAACATATTACTGTCCACAACTGATACTGATTGGACAAGTTTGTCGTGAGTCATTTAGTGTTGGCTATTCGAGCAGTTTACGTAAGCTTCGTGTAGTTCCCCTTTCATAACACTGATGTAATAAGCACGTAATATCAACGAGACAAGTGGCACTCATATGCTTGTTTCTCTCATAGTTATAATTAATGTAACTGCCATGGAACGTCCTTCACATGTATTCCTCAGGTTATTAACATCTGTGTTGTGTTAAAACTCGCACGGTCTAATATGGTGTGGGAAGATTCTATACTGAACTATCAGCTGTGCACGACGAGAAATATTATGCATTCCTTATAATGATATCCGAAGAATTTCAAATAGAACTTCCTGATATCGTTATCCAGACTGCCAGGAAACGGGAAATTACGGACATGCCGTTGAGATACGCGCACATCTCTATAGCGCCGGATGAGACTAGTTTCGTATTATACTTTGACACAGCGATCCGCCGCTGATTAAGCGTTCCAATTTTGTCCAGGGCCGTTAAGAGTTGTATGCATACTTTGAAGAATAGTAATATGAATGCAAAAGTGATTCCAGGCGATCAGACGTCACCTATCGTCTGGAATCGTTTATACTGCTTAACGACCAGCGGCAGGGGAACTGATTTAATTTAGGATACACCGCAACGCGTGGCGCACGACAGCGATTTCGCAGCAGAAATCTTGGCGTTTTTCCGAGAAGCATTGCGAGAAACGTGCGCAGGGGATTATTGGATGGAAGTTCTGGTTGTTTGCTCAGCGGTTTCCTTTTTTTCTGCCTTTTTTTTCCTTTTTTATTCCCGCGCACGTCGAAATCGATTCCGGAGGCAAAGGCGGTATGCTATTCCGTGGAAGAGCAGACGTGTGGTTCTCAGCCACGTCTTGGCGTCTGTCATCGCTCGCAAATTCTTGTCGGAAACATAAAGTGCTTGTTCTGCTTGGAATGCAACGTTGCGTGAGCACCGATCTCGTCATGAGGCAATGACTGAGCCAACACACTTGTACTTCCAAACGTTTGGGCCATAGTCTTCGGGAAACGTGTGTGTTCTGTTGAAATAAGGAATTTCGCTTCAAATTAAAGGAGATGACGCGGTGTAACTGTTCAATCTTCTTTTAAGTGGCTCTGGAGCAGAATTCTTTCCTGTCAGCAATTTGGCGTTCATTCTCTTTCATCTTCGTTTATTGCATTGCACCTTCTTGGAAAGTTAGTACTATATACGACATTAGCCAGTCGTGTTTCGTAGAATGGCGAGTGGGGGGGGGGGGGGGGGGGATGTTACGTGAGTACACAGTTTTATTGAAATATTAGCTTCTAGTTCGGCTATGTTAACAACGCATGAATGTGGGTTTGCATTTCAGTTACACAAATTAGTACGGTCTCTAACAGTAAAACTTCTCTAAAACATACTACTGTAAAGTGATAAAGTATTTTCAAGTGTGGTGCTAAAAGCTTGAAAATTTCCAGAAACAAGCTACTGTCCTTTTACACAGAAATTACCAGGATTGTGAGATCCTGAAAAGGTAAACCCAGAATTAAAATTTGGTAAACAGCTTTTTACCTCAGAGCGAAATATGACTGACTGATAAGCAAAACACACTGCCCAATAAATAAAACTGGAAGACACGGATGGAGAGGAGGAAACGAAGTGAAACTTTACAGACAGAGAGGGCTTGTGATGTTATTTTGGCGATTACAAAATCCAATTTGTGAACAACGTACTTATCAGCATCATGTGGCGTCCACTCTGGCCTGGATGCATGCACTGGTTCTTTTGAGAAGGGAGCCTTGAGGCCGTTATATCTTCTCGTGATGTAAGCTGGTACACCACTCTTGTAACTGGCCCTCGATTTATTTTTATTGTTTGGTTTTTTTTTCTGACTGCTTTCATACGACCCGTCGCGAATTTCTCTCTTGAACCAACCTCTTCATCTCGGAGTAGCACTTGCAACCTACGTCCTCAATTATTTGCTGGATGTATTCCAGTCTCTGCCTTGCTCTACAGTTTTGGCCCTCTACAGCTCCCTATAGTACCATGGAAGTCATTCCCTCATGTCTTAAAAGATGTCGTATCATCCGGCCGCTTCTCCTTACCAGTCTTTTCCACATATTCCTTTCCTCTCCGATTCTGCGCCGGACCTCCTCATACCTTATTTTATCAGTCCAGAAAATATTCAACATTCATCTGTAGCACCGCATCTCAAATGCTTCGGTTCTCTTCTGTTCCGGTTTTCACTATCATACTATGCTTTACCCCAGACGTACATTCTCAGAAATTTCTTTGTCAAATTAAGGCCTATACCTGATACTACTTAGACTTCTCTTGGCCAGGAATGCTCTCTTTGCCACAGCCAGTCTGCTTTTCATAGCCTCCTTGATCCGTCCGTCGTTGCCTATTTTACTTCCTATGTTTCAGAATTACTTAACTTCATCTACGTCGTAACCATCACTCCTGATGTTAAGTTTCTCGCAGTTCTCATTTCTGCCACTTCTCATTACTTCCATCTTTCTTCGATTTACTATCAACGCATAATCTGTACTCGTTATATTGTTTGTTCCAGTCAGCATGTCACGAAATTCTTCTTTACTTCCACTCAGGAAAGCCATGTCATCAGCAAATCGTATCTTTGATATTCTTTCAGCTTGAATTTTAATTCCACTCTGAACCGTTCTTTTATTTCCACCATCGTTTCTTCGATGTACATATTGAACATTACGGGTGAAAGACTACATCCCCGTCTTACAGCCCTTTTAATCCGACCACTTAGTTCTTGTTCGTCCATTCTTATCATTCCTTCTTGGCTCTTGTACATGGTGTATGTTACCCGATAGCTTGCTCTATGTCTCTCTAAATTTCGAACATGTATGGCCATTTGACATTGTCGAATAGTTTTTACACGTCGATACATCCTATGAACTTGTTTTGATTTTTCTTTAGTCTTACTTTCATTATCAACCGCAACGCCAGAATCGCTTTCTCATGCCTAATCGTGATATAACATATCTTCTATTTTTTCTCCATTCGAATGTATATTATTCTTGTCAGCGACTTGGATGCATGAGCTGTTAAGCTGATTGTTCGATAATTCTCGTAATTGTCAGCTCTTGCAGTCTCCGGAATTGTGTGGATGATATTTTTCCGGAAGTCAGACAGTATACTGCAAGACTCATACATTTCACACACCAACGTGAATAGTCGTTTTGTTGCTACTTTCCGCAGTGATTTTAGGAATTCTAATGGAATGTTAACTATCCCTCCTGCCTTATTTCATCTTAATTCTCCAAAACGTTTTAATTCTGATTCTAATACTGGATCCCCTATCTCTTCTAAATCGACTCCTGTATCTTCTTCTACCACATAAGACAAATCTTCACCCTCACTGAGGCTTTCAATGTATTCCCTCAACATCAACCAGACAGACCTTAGAGACGCGTGCTATGTGTCGAAGAGTGTTGTCTTACTGGTGTTATTGTCAGACGAGTGAGAACGTACCGTTGTGCCATCAGAGCTCTGCCAGCAGTGACTTGAAATCTTGCCTTATTGCTCCGCAAGCCGCGAAGCGAGGACTTTAACTGCTGTGCCTCATCAGAACATGGGACCTCTCCCCAAGCTGCCACGATATTGCCCTACGTTGGTCATCTGGAGTAATGCGGAACTGTGATTGATCGCTCAACACAATTCGTCGCCATTCTTCAGGTATTTCATTCCTACCGAACACAGTATTGCTCCAGATGTAGCCATCTGAGGTGTGTTGTTAACGGAAGCCTATGCGTGGAACGGTAATCCCCGGTTTGGATCCTGATAGTCCCCGACCAGTTGTGTGGGATGACACTGAATGTTGTCGAAAGTCTACTACTTGCTCTCGGTAGCAGGTGCATGTGTAAAGAATTACGATATACTTGGTCTCTAATACTGGAATCTTAACGATGAATATGCCTGTCCTGACGTTCCCCGGGAGTTCGATAACGAGCTGCTGTCGCATATCAGCGTCCTACGAATCCGGATTCGACGCTCTGTTCAAACGGAGACTAACGATGAAGCCCCCCTAAATCTCTGTCAGATGCTGATGACGTCGTCTCACACGAGAACGCAGTATCTCCGCGCCGTTGATAGTATCAGTGAACATTTGACACTGTCAACGCTCCTTATAAACCATGCCAAGCATAATAGAAACACTAAAAACGAACAACACTAGTGGGCTCTGATGGCCTTTCTGTCGGTCTCAAAAAATGCATCTCGAATCATTTACAGACTCGCCGATGGTGTGTACGTTTACGAAGCTACTCTGATACCAGACCATGTCTTCTGGGTACTTAGTTCCTTTTTTTCCATTTTTATTTACTTATTTTTGTGTGGCAGTGTCTATTCGAAGACGAAAAACTGTATTTACTTTCGCGAATTGTGTTAAAAATGAGTGATAATCTATATAACAAAGGTGTTTAATCTAGGTGGGACAGCACATTAAAACTGTTAGTAGTCTTCTGCTACAAGGAACTTTTCTTCAGGAGATTTGTAGTAAGCCGGCCGGAGCATAGCATGGACTCGTGGTAGATGATATGGGTGTAGTAGTTGTTGTTCGTGGTGTAACCGTCACAAGCTCGAATCTGCAGCGCCAATTTCACGTGCAATAAGACGAGTACTTGTAGCGGTGTCCGGTTCAATACGCTCCAACACCTCCCCTTCAAAATCGGGTGTGCGAGTGGTCCTCATGTTGCCAGGTCCCTTGTGTCTTCTTTCTAATAAGCCAGTCACCCGCATTCGTCGATCGAGAGAAGTAAACACTCGTCGTGACGGATGATGCCTGTTAGGAAATCGGTCCCTGTACAGCCTTTCAGCAGTGAGCGCATTGCAACGTACTTCCCCATACAAAAAGTGTATGTCAGTGACTTCTGCGAAACTATACCGGTTCTGTACGTTTCTGAACAACACTGAGTAATGAATGCGCCGGCCGAAGTGGCCGAGCGGTTCTAGACGTTACAGTCTGGAAACGCGCGACCGCTACGGTCTCAGGTTCGAATCCTGCCTCGGGCATGGATGTGTGTGATGTCCTTAGGTTAGTTAAGTTTAAGTAGTTCTAAGTTCTGGGGGACTTATGACCTCAGAAGTTAAGTCCCATAGTGCTCAGAGCCATTTAGATTTGTAGTATGCCTGTCGACCTTTTTTGTCGGATTAGCTCTGAGATACGCTGGATAAACACTGCATCTTTTGAATATAGGTCTGTGTGTCCAAAACACAACCGTAGCACTACCGTTGTTCGTAGATAAATCAACAACATCAAGATCCACTTCTCGTGGACGCAAAGCTGCTCTATCAGCTGCATTACCATTCCTTTTTGTAAGAAAGAGCCCCAAACAGCTCACGGTATCCCTCACTTGAAACTTCCTCGGCAGCATGTTCGACAAAAATAAAACCAACAAATGGCGATTGGTTGTGTGCCGGTTCCTAGCTAAATCCTGTCACTAGCACGGATAGACATGCGTCGTCCAGGGCTTTCTCTGTGAATTGATCACAGCACGTCGAGATGTAATAATACTCTTCCAGAGACGGAAACGTACAAACGTTTCCCTTCAGTTTCATACGTTGGTCAGACCGTCAGAACTGTGGCGGACCGGTGTACTGAGGATACACGTTACACACTTTACAACAGCCGGGGAAATATGCTACTGCAGGACGTTACCTTGGCACCAATGACCCTAGAGAACACGAGACTCAGAGATCGGCCCATGCACTACTGGGATAGCGTTATTAAGAAGGAAGGTGATGGGATAATCTTATTAATGAAAAATTTACATTCCCTTGTAAATCTGCGGTCTTCCTGGTCAAACAACAGAGGCACCAACTAATGCTACTTGTTCCTTCATTGATATATATTATTCTCTATTGGCGTTTGACGTTGGTTATCTTTGGTTGGGTGACAGTGCTAGGGCGTGCACTTTTGCCTTCCAAGTGACCTGGTATGCAGCTGTCGAAATATCGGCGTTTGTCAAGTACGTCACCCCGTTCCACCCCCTTAAGTCTGAACGATAACTGATAAATTTATTGACTCGAATACCAGCGAATGCACGCATTCGCACTTGGGGGATACGAATATCGCCCAAGACTATGAGACATCTACAAAACGGTGAAAAAGTTAACTAAAAAAATACTGAAGGTAATATACATGCACAGCAATTACACTCCTGGAAATTGAAATAAGAACACCGTGAATTCATTGTCCCAGGAAGGGGAAACTTTATTGACACATTCCTGGGGTCAGATACATCACATGATCACACTGACAGAACCACAGGCACATAGACACAGGCAACAGAGCATGCACAATGTCGGCACTAGTACAGTGTATATCCTCCTTTCGCAGCAATGCAGGCTGCTATTCTCCCATGGAGACAATCGTACAGATGCTGGATGTAGTCCTGTGGAACGGCTTGCCATGCCATTTCCACCTGGCGCCTCAGTTGGACCAGCGTTCGTGCTGGACGTGAAGACCGCGTGAGACGACGCTTCGTTCAGTCCCAAACATGCTCAATGGGGGACAGATCCGGAGATCTTGCTGGCCAGGGTAGTTGACTTACACCTTCTAGAGCACGTTGGGTGGCACGGGATACATGCGGACGTGCATTGTCCTGTTGGAACAGCAAGTTCCCTTGCCGGTCTAGGAATGGTAGAACGATGGGTTCGATGACGGTTTGGATGCACCGTGCACTATTCAGTGACCCCTCGACGATCACCAGAGGTGTACGGCCAGAGTAGGAGATCGCTCCCCACACCATGATGCCGAGTGTTGGCCCTGTGTGCCTCGGTCGTATGCAGTCCTGATTGTGGCGCTCACCTGCACGGCGCCAAACACGCATACGACCATCATTGGCACCAAGGCAGAAGCGACTCTCATCGCTGAAGACGACACGTCTCCATTCGTCCCTCCATTCACGCCTGTCGCGACACCACTGGAGGCGGGCTGCACGATGTTGGGGCGTGAGCGGAAGACGGCCTAACGGTGTGCGGGACCGTAGCCCAGCTTCATGGAGACGGTTGCGAATGGTCCTCGCCGATACCCCAGGAGCAACAGTGTCCCTAATTTGCTGAGAAGTGGCGGTGCGGTCCCCTACGGCACTGCGTAGGATCCTACGGTCTTGGCGTGCATCCGTGCGTCGCTGCAGTCCGGTCCCAGGTCGACGGGCACGTGCACCTTCCGCCGACCACTGGCGACAACATCGATGTACAGTGGAGACCTCACGCCCCACGTGTTGAGCAATTCGGCGGTACGTCCACCCGGCCTCCCGCATGTCCACTATAGTGGACATGCACAGTCAAGTCAACTGCACATACGGTTCACGTCCACGCTGTCGCGGCATGCTACCAGTGTTAAAGACTGCGATGGAGCTCCGTATGCTACGGCAAACTAGCTGACACTGACGGTGGCGGTGCACAAATGCTGCGCAGCTAGCGCCATTCGACGGCCAACACCGCGGTTCCTGTGTGTCCGCTGTGCCGTGCGTGTGATCATTGCTTGTACAGCCCTCTCGCAGTGTCTGGAGCAAGTATGGTGGGTCTGACACACCGGTGTCAAAGTGTTCTTTTTTCCATTTCCAGGAGTGTATTTGATGGCGTACGGGTTTCATTATCAGTAGCTCATAAATACTTCTGTTGTAAAAAGAATCTGTCTATTGATAAATACTAGTTAGCACATTCAGTTGTCTCGGTTCCCAGATCTCTGCTGATGGCGAATGCAGCCATGAAATCCGGAGACGCCTGTTTCTCGGTAGACAGGCGATGTCAAACCTTGACAAGGTTGTAAGGTCAAGAGATATGACACAAGCAACAAAGATCCGTATTGTGAAGGCTATGGTCATTCCAGTTGTGATGTATGGATGTGAGACCTGGACCATTAGAAAGGCTGAACGGCGAAGACTCCTTCGAATCGTGGTGTTGGTGGAAACTTCTTAGAGTTCCATGGACTGCAAAGAGAACCAACAGATCAATATTGGAGCAAATAAAACAAGATGTTCCCTGGAAAGTCTAATGTTAAAATAAAAGCTGACCTACTTTGGACACACAATGCGAAGGCATGCCTCGCTGGAAAAAACCTTAATGCTGGAGAAGATTGAAGGAACTAGAAGAAGAGGACGTCAGAGGATGAGATGGATCGATGGCATCACAGAAGCAATGTGTCCCAACCTGGAAGGTATACGGGAGAAAGTCCAAGACAGGAAAAAGTGGCATGATTTGGTTCATGGGGTCACGAAGAGTCTGAACCGACTAAACGAATAGAGAGAGAGAGAGAGAGAGAGAGAGAGAGAGAGAGAGAGAGAGTTAGCAAAACCCAGTATAGCCATTCAGACATGTATTCCGACATTGACTATAATAAACTTGACGCTCTTTCCTAATAATGTAGCGGTTTTGAGCAATGGAGATAAGTTATGGGAAAAACAAGAGCATGGTTGCAGAGTGCAGAGTGTTAGGATTTGTAGTGTGTGTGTACTTATTAAACAGAGAAGTAAAAAATTCAACAGTCAAGATCGTTAATTATAATTTTACTGATGACGACCGGTTTCGGCAAATCGCAGTAGCCATCAGCGCAAAATACAAGCATAATCAGGTTTTATGTAACAGCGTTGGATACACATGTAACAGCACGGATAGACAAAATATACCGTATGCAAATTCACGTCAGATAGTGTCCATAACATGTGCAATATTTAGCGTCAAGTTCTAATACATCATTCCAGGAATACAGAGCAAGAGCTATATCGGCGTGTCAACCCAATTTTGCATTAAGTTGTATAAACATCAGAGTATATCGGAGTAACAAAATTCTTTTTATATATTTTTTAAAATTTTCGAAGTACAATTTTTACAATAATGCAAAAGAAAGTTTTGTTCATCAGCTGTGATAACCTGCTTTATATTTAGCCAAAACGGTTATAACACAAGAGCAGTGCGAAAAATACGTCGCCACTGAATAAGCTTACAGAAGATCACTCGAGATTTAGGTGATAATAATCCAGAAACAATGAACGAAGTAGATGTCATGATGTTTGTAGGTAAAAAATGGGAAAAGCTAAATTAGTGAATTCTTAAAATACCATATCAATTACAGATGCTACCATAATATGGTCATCGAGGCTCACGTTTGGTCTAGCGAGCAACTAGTACAAGACTAGAAATTAATTAATGAATAAGTGTATACAATAATTTTCAGTGCAGTGATATAAGTACAAATTCAAAATAGCTGTGATTAAATTACCTACAGGTATCACGAAACAACCATAAAAAGTCGTCGTAGCTCAAGGTCTACGGGTAGAATGTATATAGTGCCGTCAGCACAGGGAAGGATATCAGTACTGTGATGTGTAACCGACAACGTGCACAGCATTATAGTGTTCAATCGACTTAATATTAAAAAAGGGAGGAAGTAATACTGCAAGAAAAAAAATGAAGAGCGCAACACAAGGTGTCAGTGTTAACGTAAAATTGTGCTCGAAGTCTAGGTCTGCAGTAATAAAAATTTACATTTAATATAAGACCCGAAAATGCATACTAATTAAGTGTATATAACTAATCAGCAATGTAGCAATATAAGTACAACATCAAAATAACTATGATTAGATTTTATGCAAATATTATCACAAACACCACATATCATGGCAGCTCAAGGTCTAGGTATTTTAGCATGTTCAGTATTTCGCACTACCTAGATCGCCCCCTACTTGAGTGATGTCAAGTATATATTGTATATTTATTTATTGTTTTACTTAAGCTGATCAGATAATGTCTCAGGTTTAGTCTTGAACGAGTACTGTTTCCATTGACGTCAAGCTGTTGAAATTTAGTTTCCATGTTTCTCATTTTACATATTCTTTCAACGCAATGGTAATAGCAGTCGGACATAAAAAACACTAGCAAAGGTACAAGGTTGAAATGTCAGTTGCAGAGATCGTTGAGAAAAAGAATCTAGGCTCACTTAGGTAAGTGACCTGTGGATAAAGATGTGCGCAGTAAAGGTTGCCAGTGTGCACAGTACTACGTTCAGCCTTTTGTTAAGTTTTACTTTTGTATCGGGAGGTGTGCCATTAACTCCTTTCTGATTCTCATTTATATATGTCAAGGGTGGTGTATCAACTACAGTTGCTGGTATAACGTGTTATGGTGGGGTGAAATAAAGACAATGTTTCCTGGTAGGTGTGAATGTTACTGCTATCCCTTTTACATAGAACCCGTAAGGTTCCAGAAAGACACACAGAACTGAAGTAATTGAGCAAATCTTGAAACAGAAAATGAATGAAATGATCCTTCGCTTGTTGGAAGACGAGCATCAAAAATATGTTACTAGCTATAATTGGTGGTAAATTTTACAACAAAGTATTTACACAATAATCTCACCTCGATCGTAAAGTGGAAGCAGTGGCGATACTACGAAATCCGTTCTTAATCCACGCTTAAGATAATATGACGCAAATTGCTGGTCACGTTCTTGAGAGAAATGTATGTTGATCCATACATTATGTTCTCTTACATAAGTTAGACATGGCACCTAGAGAAATCCATCGGTGTTTGTTATGTGGAGTTTGTGATAGATATTTAATAATTGAATTGGTTTTAGACATATGTATTACATTTTTACATATTTCATAAGTATGTAGTAACTCACGTAGCAAAGTAACTAAATAAAAGGCAGAAGCTGAAATAGAAAAGAAAAACAAAGAGCAAAAGAAATGCTAAAGCTTTCATTTAGCACAACACCAGAGTTTACTCTGTCAGGTCTTGGAATGTATAAGTGCCACCACCACCAAACCCTGCAATCTGCGCATATAGGAACATCTGCAGTGGACATATTCAGATATTCAGGGTGAAGGAGGGTGGTGATGACCAGTGAAAGCAGGAGGGGGTGGGAGGGGGGTGGGGGTGGAAGAGCTTAGATTCCCAAGACACAGCTGTTAGCGACCATAGATAATGAAAATCTTATATTACGCCTTCCATACGTTGATGTTCAGTAAGTTGTTATTTTTTTAATTCTTCTCCATGTTTGCTTTGTGTGCACCAAATTCTGTCCCTCAATTTACTGGTTACATTTCGTCATTGTTTTTGTCAGGAGAGACTTGTCTTCTTCGACCTATAACTCGTAGCTGTCCACAGCACCTTCTTATTTATTCTCACTTCTTTAATTGGATCTTTGATGGTCAGGTAAATAAAACGGCTTTATTGTTTCACTCCTGTGTTAAATCTCTGTATCTCATCACTATTCGATTTCCACATTGTTTTTCATATCTCAGAAACATGTCAAAAGGAGAGTACTAGGAGCAAATTAGGAAACCGATTGCAGTATATTTATGGAACCTCACGATTTGCAAAGTCTACAACGTTACATGATGTGCCCTGTATTGTACTTTTGCAAATGATCATGCATCACGCATCAGGCATTGTGATTTCTTCGAATGTTACATCCACTCCAAGTAACAAGGCTCGTGCGGAATTTTGCTCCCTGTAACTTTTTTTTGCTTAAGTGTCACGCCACGAGAGACGTCGTCGGATGTATTTTCTTTGCTGCTAACATATTTTCTTCCCACAAGAAAATACAGCACCTTTTATACTTCCCTTCAGACGCCGAAAGGAACGCTGGAATCTGTGAGATGTGGTCGTCTTACAGGCTTAATTGGCTCGCGGATGCCTTCGAGTCAAACGGAGTGATCCCTTGAATGACTGGTAGTATATAACGAGCGGTCTGGAATTTTTTCCTTCCAACCGGCTTCACGTTTAGACTTATAAGAACGTCTGCAAGCTAACTGAATACCAGCAGCTTCATGTTACGTATTGTTCTCTTCCTTACGGCGACATTTCATGCACGGTACTGTCGAATTGGACATCGAAATTTCTGGAACAGTCACTGGCGATTACATTCCTACCTGAACGTGAAAAAAAATATGATTTACTACTCCTTTTAACGAACCACACCAACGAAAAATTTCCATCTCAATGCCACTGTGAAGTTCCAATAAATCTCTTTTTTTTCCTAGAAAAAGAACTGCTTGAAACGCTATCGACCGTTATATAACGTCGGTCAAACGTGTCGGAAAACATTTCTTTCAAATTACGATTGCTTTGTTAATCCAAAATCGCACTACTTTCTGAGTTTTCCAAGGCAAAATCACAGAACTGGCTGCAACGTACATATAGGAAATGATTTCAAAGTGCGAAAGAAATCAGTTGTTTGCGGTATTTACTCTGACTGAATTCTAAGGCTACATAAAATGTAATTACTTACACTGCCATAGACATTAAGATTGTTATAGACCGAACCGAATAATTTGTGATACTTCACAAAAAACTGATTTATTTTCAACAACTGAATGTGGGAATATCGGGATCAAAGAGCAGAAACTAAAAAATGTGCTCTCTACATACACAGCTTCCCTTGCCATACAATGTTGAAAGCTTTGCGTAAAGAGAAGTTTATTCAGGAAGGAATGTCTGGTAGACACTTGTCAGCTGTATAATATAAAGATATGCAGTTTTTATGACAGAATCTCTGTTACTTACTGCAATTTTAAACCAATCTCAGTCGCACTAGAAATTTGGATACATATTTTTCCAGCTGTGCTTACAATTACAAGTTGTCATGCCTTAGTATATTATTTATATATCATATATCACATATATCATTATTTATATATCATATTACACTATGTGGTCAAAAGTATCCAGATATTTAGTTGAAAACGGCTTATAATTCGTGGCGCCTTCCATCAGTAATGCTTTCCAGTCTCGCAGGCATACGTTCAATCAGGTGCTGGAAGGTTTCTTAGGGAATAGTAGCCCATTCTTCACGGAGTGCTGCACTGACAAGAGGTATCCATGTTGGTCGGTGAGGCTTCCACGAAGTCGGCGTTCCAGAACATCCAAAGGTGTTCTGTAGGATTCAGGTCTGGACTCTGTGGAGGCCAGTCTATTACAGGAGTGGTATTATCGTGTAACCACTCAGCCACAGTCCGTCCATAATGAACAGATGGTGGATCCTGTTGAAAGATGCAACTGCCATTCTAGAATTGCTCTTCAACAGTGGGAAGCAAGAAGGTGCTTAAAACGTCACTTTAGGCCTTTTCTATGATAGTGCAACGAAAAAGAAAAAAAGGTTCAAGCCCCCGCCATGAAAAACACGACGACACCATACCAACACCCCCTCAGAATTTTACTGTTAGCACTACACACCCTAATAGATGTGTAAGTAGGCTGTTTAGATTTTTATATTGGTAACGCCACGTAGCGCTCTCTATGAAAATCACTGGCTGTGCTGTGTGCAGTCTGTGGCTAGTTTGCATTGTTGTCTGCCATTGTAATGTTGGGCTGTTGGCTGTTAACAGCGAGTAGCGTTGCGCAGTTGGAGATGAGCCGCCAGCAGTGGTGGATGTGGGGAAGTGTGATGGCGGATATCTGAGAGCGGATGATCTGAACGTGTGTCCATCAGAAACAGTACATTTGTAAGAATGGATGTTATGAACTACTATATATATTACGACTTTTCAACACCATTAAGGTAAATACATTGTTTCTTCTCTATCAAAATCTTTCATTTGCCAACTATGCCCATCAGTAGTTAGTGCCTTCAGTAGTTTGAATCTTTTATTTAGTTGGCACTAGTGGCGCTCGCTGTATTGCAGTAGTTCGAGCAACGAAGAATTTTCGTGAGGTAAGTGATTTGTGAAAAGTATAGGTTAATGTTAGTCTGGGGCATTCTCTTGTAGAGATTATTGAAAGTCAGATTGCGTTGCGCTAAAAATATTGTGTGTCAGTTTAAGCACAATCATGTATAATTTTTCTAAGGGGACGTTTCAGATGACGTTCATCGGGCATTTGACATACCCACACCCTGTCATCGGATCGCCACAATGTGTTCCGTGATTCATCACTCTACACGAAGCTTTTCCACTGTTCCAATGTTTACGCTCCTTACACCAAGAGAGGCATGGTTTGGCATTCACTGGGATGATGTGTGGCTTCTGAGGAGCCGCTCCACCATAAAATCCAAGTTTTCTCACATCCAGCCTAACTGTTTTAATACTTACAGTCGATCCGGGAGCAATCTGGAATTCCTGTATGATGGTCTGGATAGATGTCTGCGTATTACACATTACGACCGTCTTCAGTAGTTGGCGATGTCTGTCAGTCAACAGACGAGTTCGGCATGTATGGTTTCGTGCTGTACGTGTCCCTTCACGTTTCCATTTCACTATCACATCGGCAACAGTGGACCTACGTATACTTAGTAGTGTGGAAATCTCGCGTACAAACGTATGACCCAAGTGACACCCAATCGCTTGACCACTTTCGAAGTTCGTAAGTACCACGGAGCGCCCCACTCTGCAGTCTGACGATGTATAATGACTACTGAGGTCGTTGATATCGAGTACAGGCAGTAGGTGGCAGCACAATGCACGTAATATGAAAACCGAATGTTTTTGGTTATGTCCGGATACTTTTGATCACATTGTTTATAATTGAGTCCACTCGCTGCTAAGTTATTCTACATCAGCGTCTTCTTGGACTGCTCATTCAGTAAAGATGACTAAAATAAGTTTTCTTAGAAAATGGCCGAAAAATCAGATGGGTTAAATGCTTAAAGCGTAACAGTTCAGAAAATAATTTCTTATGACAACCACAAAATTCCTCATTTATATGTAAACCTCTTTAGTGAAATCGTTTTATTATGCGAGCGATATTCGGAAAGACGGCGGTAGTGTTACCGTCCTTGTGTCGGAGGAACTACGGAATCTGCATGCATCAGGTTGTGATGGTTTGCCCTGCTTGTTGCCTCTACACAGCTCACTGCTAATATTTAATATGTCTGCCAGAACAGAAAATACTGTGAGTTGTTACGTTTTTCTTCGCAAAAAATTTGAAAGCACCTGAGATTTGTCGGGAACATTGTATGATGCACGAAAACGACATGAGGTCACGAGAGTTCTCCAAGAAAAACAAGGAAAGTTTTGCAAAAACCGTCATCTAGAAAGATATTGGTCACTGGTTTTTGGGAGAGGGGGAGCTTTTGGTGGATTTCCTCGAACGTTGTGAAATAATAAATGGTGAGAGATACAGGCATTGTGAAACAGTGAAGAAGTTCAGAAGAGCGATACAAAAGAAGCGTCGAGGAAAGTTGCGCAAGAAGATTTTTTTCATTCATGACAACGCACGGCCACACACAGTCCTTCGAATCCGACGGATCTTGGATGGTTTCGTATGAAAGCATCTTGGTTATCCACTGTATCGTCTGCTTCAAGAGTTTTTCTCTTGTCTACACACAAAGCAGCGCTTCGACACTGTCAGGAAACTGTGCTCATGGTTAAGTCTCAGGAAGCCACATTATATGAAAGGAAAAGTTAATTATCTGGTGTATCATTAGGTTAATTAACTTATACTGATAATTAATGTATATGAAGATTATGTTGAAGAATAACTAAACAATGTACCTTTCATATGTATGTTACAATAAATGTTCCCTTTCTTTTTTTCCTATTCTAGAATGTAAGTTACTTTCTGAATAGCTCTAGTACATATATTTGTGAATCCTTCTTTGTCTTGGTGCCATAGACGCGATGGTGAAATGCAACAGTTTCGGAATATAGTACAGTTTGATGCCCGACCTAAGAGTTTGAATTCATGTAAATTATTATCACAAACAATAGGCACATTATGGCTTAACTAGTCTGAATTTTTGTTTCAATCCGACTTATTCCTATTGAACAGGGGTAGCAAGTGATTTTTTGCTAAGTTGTGGAGTGTAATATTATTTCTTACTCCTTTAACCCCGAAAATAATAAAGGTAACAGTAACTCAGGAAATCACAAAGCAACTGACACACAAGTTGGAAAAAATCTTTCGTGCTGTACGTATTAGCACGCGATAAACAGTAACAACAAAGTCCGCTTACGTAACTTGTACACCATGCATAGTGGAATGTTTGAGAGAAGGTTAGCAGTAGCCGCTGCAGGTCTAAGAGAAAGTATGTGGAGAAATCCATGTGTGGAATTATAGGTAGGCTAAGTACAAACAGACTTATACAAGGCGATGAAAGGTAATTACGTTGTTGTTCAAATATTTTGGTAGCAGTTTAGAAGCACAGATGAAGCGTCCTGAAAAGTCGCATTTCAACTATGTTTTGCGCACACCTTTGATAGAAACCTGGAAGGAAGCGCCGACTGCCACTTAGGAAACAAAATACGAGTTCACGAAATGCGACAGCGTCTCTGTAACTGACTTCCTATAAAATAAAAATTAGTATTTTGTTCTGAGTCACCATAAATCGTTAGATTTGGGAAACTCTGTTCACCATATATGAACTGATGGATGACACCTGAAGCTTCATTGGGGCTGTAGGTGTACGCCACAGTAGTACGTAGAGATGAAGCAACACCTAAAGATTGTACGCAAACGCAGGAAGATAAGTGCAGGGTCGACAATAAGAGAAGAACACAGAACGTTGCATATAAATAGGCAGAAAGACTAATTATCACAAATTAACATCAGTGAATATCACGTACTTAAAACTGGGCCATGAAATATCTAGGAATAAGGATTCTTTGGAATTTTAGGTGGAACGACTAACTACTACATGAAACTAGTTGTGGGGCAAGTAAAAGCCAGACTGAGGTCTCTTTAGGAGGTTACTAAGGTATTCCATTCACGAAGGGATTAAGCTAGAATATCTCTTTCCGTTATGTGGGAACTGTATCGATATTTCATGGTCAAAAGGTCAGTGAACAGTCTGTACATTAACCTGACAGGACTGACTGAGATGATTGAAACAACAGAAAATTCAAATTAAAAACTGTAAGTGTTATTATGGTTTTGTATGTTCAGGACGAGAGTATCTCAGCCAACTTCACAGGCAGATCTAACAAAAAGAATGAAAAGTCATAACACTACCGTTTTCTTTGTTTAAGAAGTTATAAAAATATGTAGAGAACTCACCACGCACTACTCATTTATATAATGTCTGGATATCGCGATGTAGAGATACGTTTCCACACTCTAAAATGCTGTTTTCATAATTTTATGTTTATCCTTCAAAATGAAGGAAAGACTAATCTACTTCTGTCACGAAAAAATAGGTGTCACTTGATTCTCTATCTTGGGTGGTACGATATTGTAAGTATCGCTTATACAAAATTTTTCTTTGAACTGTTTCTTAATTAACTGTGTACAGGTGTTTATTAAGAAGAAATATTTGAAGCAGGCATG
Source organism: Schistocerca gregaria (assembly GCF_023897955.1). Lineage (NCBI taxonomy): Eukaryota > Metazoa > Arthropoda > Insecta > Orthoptera > Acrididae > Schistocerca > Schistocerca gregaria. The sequence continues at coordinate 378,698,060 of NC_064923.1, forward strand.
CTTATAGATTCTCTACCCATCATCAGGTTCATGTTGGCTCTTTCGTCGAAATTTTTCATCGAAGAAAGGACATATCTCTAGAGGGCCGAAGTCCAATAGTTCGTCTCTTTCGCGGTGTGGGAACAGTATCGAAATTTCACGGTCAAAAAGTCAATAAACAGTGACGGAAACCATCCACAATGTACTAGTCTGAACATGCAGCGATGGGAGGAAAGAAATGCAGTAGTTCAAGATTCTAATAATTATACTGAGAATCAGTCCCATAGTTTTTGGAATGTGTTTCCATGACGCGGCAAAAGGTATGTGCGAAACTTTCCAGTTATTCGAAATGTATGTACAAATCTTTCCAATTATTCGCATCTTTAACTGCCGCATAACTGGAAGATTTTAATCGTAATTTACATCAGCCTGAACGCATATTTCAAGGTCTGTGCATCATGGAGAGTTCTGCTATTAGTTCAACACTTTCCGTAAAACGGTCAACCATATATTATGTTCTCTCTTCGTTTTTTGCAATCTTTCTACTCGTTTGGGCAGTCCACCGCGGTTTCGTCTTCGAGTACTACCTAAACGTAAGCCATCAATTATTTATTGTACATATTCTAGTCTCTGACTTCCCTTGTAATTTTTGCCCTCTACAGCTGCTTCTAGCGTCTACATGTATGTCTCGCTGAAGATAAAAACTAGAAATTTGATGTTACGCTGAGGAGTACGAAGAGCCGTTCTTTCTGAGAGCCATTCTCGACAGCAAGAAGATGGAAAAAAAGTGGTGAGCGAAGCATCCGGTGTAGATGTAGATGTGGATAAAGATGTTATGTTTGAACCTTAAGAAGAATTATTAGCCATGTAGATACAGAATTAATTATACAGCGTCCATTTGAGCCCATTCCAGGAGCCGAAACTTTGAAGGGGGTGTGACTGTTGTATTATGTCACGCAGAACTGTATAAATTACCAACAAACATTACAATTAGACTGACTATCGCATCCCCTTGCGCTGTTGCATATGTGATAAAAATTAACTTCCCCGAGCTATACCCGACTAACCGTACCCGTGCAAAAATTCTGTTGCTCTTCCAGTCAGACTACTAAGTAGCTGCTTGTCGACCATAGCACATTTGAAAATGCATACGCAACCTATACATATGCATGTATGTAAAAAGTATTTAAATATTGTTTATATTGTAATTCACCTGCATAAATAATGAATAGCATTTAAATGTGTTTCATATTTATTGATGTAGGTGCCTGACGTCGACCACACGTCGACTACCCTTGTTTACTTTGCATCACAATCAAATATTTTTCCATCTGCTGATCACGAAATCTCGAAGAACGTAAATTATTTGTGGCTGAAAACGTTTTCCTTATTTTATGTTAAATTTGTATTTTCTCAGTGTACAGGGTGTCACAAAATGGTACCGCCAAACTTTCAGGAAACATTCCTCACACACAAATAAAGAAAATATGTTATGTGGACACGTGTCCTGAAATTCTTAATTTCCATGTTAGAGCTCATTTTAGTTTGGTCAGTATGTACTGTACTTCCTCGATTCACCGCCACATGTGTGGGGTGACGAGAATCCGCCCGCAATTGGACAATCAAATCATCAACACAGATATTCTGTGACCGTTTGGGCAGGCATTGTTGGTGATGAATTGATTGGGCCCCATGTTCTTCCACCTACGCTCAATGGAGCACGTTATCATGATTTAATACGGGATACTCTACCTGTGCTGCTAGAATATGTGCCTTTACAAGTACGACACAACATGTGGTTCATGCACGATGGAGCTCCTGCATATTTCAGTCGAAGTGTTCGTACGCTTCTCAACAACAGATTCGGTGACCGACGGATTGGTAGAGGCGGACCAATTCCATAGCCTCCACGCTCTCCTGACCTCAACGCTCTTGACTTTCATTTATGGGGGCGTTTGAAAGCTCTTGTCTACGCAACCCCGGTACCAAACGTAGAGACTTTTCGTGCTCGTATTGTGGACGGCTGTGATACAATACGCCATTCTCCAGGGCAGCATCAGCGCTTCAGGGATTCCATGCGACGGAGGATGGATGCATGTATCCTCGCTAACAGAGGACATTTTGAACATTTCCTGTAACAAAATGAACTCACGATGGTACGTCCTGTTGCTGTGTGTTTCCATTCCATGATTAATGTGATTTGAAGAGAAGTAGTAAAATGAGCTCTAACATGGAAAGTAAGCGTTTCCAGATACATCTCCACATAACATATTTTCTTTCTTTGTGTGTGAGGAATGTTTCCTGAAAGTTTGGCAGTACCTTTTTGTAACACCCTGTATATACACTAACAGTCAATGACATTAGGAATAACAGAAATTAGAAAAAATAGACCTATTGTCTAATATCAACGAAGTGCATAAGACCGATTTTAAATAATATATCGTTTAAGTATTCTAAATTTAATTACTCGTTACTACCGTTAAGGACTCACGAAAAATCGTACCACGTTAATGTCAGGACTCTGGCATTACTACTAGACAGAGCTCAATTCACCGTTCTGAAGGGGAAGAAACCGTTAGATGTGAAAACCAAATTGAGTGTCCTAGAAGGGAACGTTAAGAGGCCTCTACTGATAGGAGTGATGAAGAGTAGGCTGAAGTTCAAGACATTAGTCAGGAAGAATCAATACGTTAAAAAGTGGGATACGAAAGTTCAAAGGAATGACGAGATACGTTTGAAGTTCTCTAACGCTATAGATACAGCAATAAGGTGTGGTGGTGGTTAGTGTTTAACGTCCTGTCGACAACGAGGTAATTAGAGACGGAGCGCAAGCTCGGGTTAGGGAAGGATTGGGAAGCAAATCGGCCGTGCCCTTTCAAAGGAACCATCCCTACATTTGCCTGAAACGATTAGGCAAATCACGGAAAACCTAAATCAGGATGGCCGGAGACGGGATTGAACCGTCGTCCTCCCGAATGCGAGTCCAGTGTCAGCAATAAGGAATAGCGCAGTAGGCAACACAGTTGAAGAAAAATGGACGTCTCTAAAAAGGGCCATCACAGAAGTTGGGAAGGAAAACATAGGTACAAAGAAGGTAGCTGCGAAGAAACCATGGGTAACAGAAGAAATACTTCAGTTCTTTGATGAAAGGAGGAAGTACAAATACGTTCCGGGAAAATCAGGAATACAGAAATACAAGTCGTTGAGGAATGAAATAAATAGGAAGTGCACGGAAGCTAAGACGAAATGGCTGCAGCAAAAATGTGAAGACATCGAAAAAGATATGATTGTCGGAAGGACAGACTCAGCATACAGGAAAGTCAAAACAACCTTTGGTGACATTAAAAGCAACGGTGGTAACATTAAGAGTGCAACGGAAATTCCACTGTTAAATGCAGAGGAGAGAGCAGATAGGTGGAAAGAATACATTGAAAGCCTCTATGAGGATGAAGATTTGTCTGATGTGATAGAAGAAGAAACAGGAGTCGATTTAGAAGAGATAGGGGATCCAGTATTAGAATCGGAATTTAAAAGAGCTTTCGAGGACTTACGGTCAAATAAGGTAAAAAGGATAGATAACATTCCATCAGAATTTCTAAAATCATTAGGGGAAGTGGCAACAAAACGACTATTCACGTTGGTCTGTAGAATATATGAGTCTGGCGACATATCATCTGACTTTCAGAAAAGCGTCATCCACACAATTCCAAAGACGGCAAGAGCTGATAAATGCAAGAATTATCGCACAATCAGCTTAACAGCTCATGCATCGAAGCTGCTTACAAGAATAATATACAGAAGAATGGAAAAGAAAATTGAGAATGCGCTAGGTGACGATCAGTTCGGTTTTAGGAAAAGTAAAGGCACGAGAGAGGCAATTCTGACGTTACGGCTAATAATGGAAGCAAGGCTACAGAAAAATCCAGGAACGTTCATAGGATTTGTCGACCTGGAAAAAGCGTTCGACAATATAAAATGATGCAAGCTGTTCAAGATTCTGAAAAAACTATGGGTAAGCTATAGGGAGAGACGGGTCATATACAATACGTACAACAACCTAGAGGGAATAATAAGAGTGGACGATCAAGAACGAAGTGCTCGTATTGAGAAGGGAGTAAGGCAAGTCTGTAGCCTTTCGCCCCTACTCTTGAATCTGTACATCGAGGAAGCAATGATGAAAATAAAAGAAAGGTTCAGGAGTGGAATTAAAATACAAGGTGAAAGGATATCAATGATACGATTCGCTGATGACATTGCTATCTTGATTGAAAGTGAAGAAGAATTAATTGATCTGCTGAACGGAATGAACAGTCTAATGAGTACACAGTATGGTTTGAGAGTAAATCGGAGAAAGACGAAGGTAATGAGAAGTAGTAGAAATGAGAACAGCGAGAAACTTAACATCAGGATTGATGGTCACGAAGTCAATGAAGTTATAGAATTCTGCTACCTAGGCAGTAAAATAACCAATGACGGACGGAGCCAGGAGGACATCAAAAGCAGACTCGCTATGGCAAAAAGGTATTTCTGGCAAAGAGAAGTCTACTAATATCAAATACCGGCCTTAAATTGAGGAAGAAATTTCTGAGGATGTACGTCTGGAGTACAGCATTGTATGGTAGTGAAACATGGACTGTGGGAAAACCGGAACAGAAGAGAATCGAAGCATTTGAGATGTGGTGCTATAGACGAATGTTGAAAATTAGGTGGACTGATAAGGTAAGGAATGAGGAGGTTCTACGCAGAATCGGAGGGGAAAGGAATATGTGGAAAACACTGACAAGGAGAAGGGACAGGATGATAGGACATCTGCTAAGACATGAGGGAATGACTTCCATGGTACTAGAGGGAGCTGTAGAGGGCAAAAACTGTAGAGGAAGACAGAGATTGGAATACGTCAAGCAAATAATTGAGGACGTAGGTTGCAAGTGCTACTCTGAGATGAAGAGGTTAGCACAGGAAAGGAATTCGTGACGGGCTGCATCAAACCATTCAGTAGACCGATGACAAAAAAAAAAAAAAAAAAAAAAAAAAAAAAAAAAAAAAAAAAAAAAAAAAAAAAAAACTGATAGGAATACATACAAATGACGTGGAGCAGAATGTATGAAGGTTTGTGACCCGATTCGCAGATGATGTCCTTGTATGTAGGACAGCCCAGGGTAAAAAACCTATCGCGAAAAGTAACTAAAACTTTAGGGGAACGACGCTTGGCGCAGCGACAGGCAGTTACCCTCCCCGCAGATTAATATTTGCGTGCAAATAGGTGGAAAGACCTATTGCTGGGTGGTTACAAAACTGGCAGTCTATAAATGTACAGGAGTTTCAGAAATGATGGTCAATAATGCACTTACGAAAAGTACAGGTCAAAAGTAGTTGAAAAGATCCAATAAACATGGGTTCACAAAGAAACCGTTGTCGAGATACAACGCATTTTCTGTTGCAGTTCATCAGTGTCTAGAAACATGTAGCATCCTTAAACGTTAAAGTAGGAGATCAAAATGTTGTCCATGCGTCCGAATGTAAGAGTAATTCCTCAAGAAAGTTTACCTCAGTAACGTAGACCAAGCTTCCGACGCGGCCCCACACACAGAAGTCCATGGGATTCAAATCCGGAGACATTTGAGACCACGGCACAGGTCGTCTCTACCTATCGAGTGTTAACCATACGTCCGAGTTAGAATCCGGTGCACTCGAAAATGAGAATGCAATGGAGCACCGTCCTGGATGAACCGCATGTTCAGGCGTTGGTTCAGTGGGCCACCATCAAGTACATCTGGAAGTGCAGGCCCAGAAACCGCGTGTACGGCTGTAGGAATAGTCTCTGCGGCAGGAAGCGTGGTTCAATTATGTGATCTCCGAGCAGTCCCGTCCAGACATTCGACGAATAACGCTGCTGACGTCTTGATATGTGTGTTGCATTAGGATTGACATCTGCCCAACTGTGACAGTTGTGGTAGTTAAAAATACCGTAATGGGTAAATCCGGTCCTATCCGTGAACAGAGTATTGCTTAGAAACAGGGGATTCAGGGTACACTATTGTTGCACTCACTGATGGAAACTCTCTCATGGAGGGAAGTAAGGATTATTGAGGGTTGGCACTCGCCGGAGATGATATGGATAGAGTACTTGCCGATGTAAAATCCGCCACACATTGCCATCGGTTGGCAATCCTTCTTGTTGAAGTACTCGGACGTCCTATACAATGTGTAACAACCTTTCCTCAACATCAGGTGTTATGGATCTGGGTCCACCTTCTCGTAAGTGGTATGCGAAACCTCTAGTTTCCCTAAGTCGCTGATGTAACCAGTTAAATGTACACCTGTGGGACTGCCTGTGGGGAGCAAAAGCTCCTTCATACAACCGTGCAGCCTTCAGGACATTGCCATTCGCTTTGCCATGCACGAAGTCAGTTTCTGCGTACTGCTCATTGGTGTAAGCTCTGTTCATGGTGCTTTTACCTTAATAACTGACTGCGAGGTCCAATAAAAACAATACCAATCGCCGTTATGTAGGTTTATTTCTAGGCAACCAGTTTCGACGTTACACTACGTCATCTTCAGGCCAAAACGTAGTGTAACGTCGGAACTGGTTGCCTAAAAATAAACCTACATAACGGCGATTGCTATTGTTTTATTGAACATAGAACAGCCGTAGTCACATACTCCACCAGACGATGGAGTTACATTTAACTGTGACTTTGGTACGGCACAGTGAACAGAGTGGGAAAGGAAAGAAGCTGCCTATGAGTAAACAAGCAAATAGCCGATCCCAAACACTAAGATACCAACGTAAATACCGCGGTATCTAGAGGCGTTTACAGTTGGTACCCAACTGGAATTAATGCGATATCTCGGCAACGGTTGATTTGCGGACCCATGTTTATTCGAGCATTTTAGCTACGTTTGGCCTGTACTTTCCATGTGTAGATTATTGAACATCACCTCTGAAAACTCAGTATGTAGCCACAACCGTAAATTATACGTGGTGAACCATAGATCCACCGACATACTTTTAAAGTTGTTCTGAGATATCTTCTGACTACTTCGGTACGAGCAACACATGGTTTCGACAGCTCGTTGCAGAGTTATTGAACTCCTTCCCCGGTTACCAGATGTGAGCGGTAAGCGTGGTGTCAGTTCTTTCGGACATGGTGCCTTCATATAATGCATAAATGCATCCGATCTCCTGCAGGAATCTTACAATAGCGAGCATGGAAGAAACAGACTGGATGGGAACGTAGGTAGACCGTAAGGCGTACCGAGGCAGCCCGCGCATTTATGATAACCACTATCTCCCGGGTGGCGCAGTGGTTATCACTACTGCTTAGTAAGAAGTAGATTCCGGGTTCGAATCTCGGTCCATCACACATTTTCACTCGTGGCCGCCGATGCTGCACAAAGTTATGATGCAACTGACATCACTAATCCCTTCCGTTCCCGTTCCTTTCTCCTCCCTGCTCCTCCGATTAAATCATATTATTTCCATTCGCTAACGGTACCTGCTGTTGACATCAGTAATACCCTCACGTTGCATTACGTACAACTCGGTTCTGTCTAAGGGTATGTTTTCCGCAACACTAGTTGTTCGTTAATAGTTCTACGGATAGATTTGATGATAAAGTATTGGACGATACCCACCTTGTGTATGGGTTCAGTGGATGTGATGCAAGAGCTGCATTACGACATTATGGTGGGCTGTTTCCGCTCGGTTAGCAACCACGTCACAGTACTTTCGCATCTGTGCGTAGACGCCTAGTAGAAGCTGGATCCATTTGAGACAGAAAGGAAGATGCTGGCTGTGTGGGGTGTACTAGAACACCCTCTATGGAACAGAATGTGTTACACATTACTTGTGGCAATACTAATCTTTAGTAATCGCCTCGTAGCACGTTCTCTGAACAAAAAAAAAGTCATGTGTTTTGAGCCCACCGTTTCTATTTGTGCCCAGGCAATCATTGCACCTAGCCTGATCTCTAATTCGAATGACGTTTAGAGATTGGTTCGTTCTACATTGTATGGAAAACACAATATTCCAGCTTTCGAATTGTTTTAAAGATGTGGCCATTTTTACAGGAGAGGGCAGCAGTAAGAGCTGCCAAGCATGGGAGAGGAAAATCCACATTGGTTTGCTGTGATTGTGTGTGGTGGTATTGTTACTGATTTCGTTACTGGACAGTACGTACTTTCTGACACACTGAACAGAGTGGTATAAAAGACTTTCCTCATCATGTTTTCCACAGTTCTTAGAATATACGCCGCTGAGAATTCGTCTGCCTATGGGGTTTCAACAAGACGCAGAGCCGGCACACTTTGCATTTGATGTTAGGAACCGTACTGAAGTACGCTATCGACGACAATGCATTAGTCACAGTGCTCCTGTTCCATGCTCATCACGATCCAGACATGATGCCAATTGATATCTTGTTCTGGGGGCAAATTAAGAGCCTAGTTCACGAGACTCCAATCGATACTCGCACGAAGCTAGTTGCTAGTATTGTCGCAGTCGCGGATGTAGCATGCCACACCCCTAGTTCCTGGGCGCGTAAGGCAGTTGATGGTGCGCCGCTGTCAACACAGCCGCGATCACGGCTGCATAAATTTTGAGTAGTGCCTGTAAGGAAACGGTGCTGAATTTATTACGTTCTGGACAGCACAGTGACCCAATGAGAACACGGTGATAAGAACGTACGTTTTTCTCTCGAAGGTTGTTTCATTACTTAGTGCCGTTTGTTGCACGTTTTTGTTACCGCGTATTACAGACTTCTACGCTGGTGTGAAGAAAAACAAGAGCTGCCGTTGAGCGAAGCGGGAACGGACTGCCGTTCGACTCTCAGAGCATTCACGTAGGTCCAGACTCGCGAAATGTCAACTGCCAGGCGCTGTCGTGGTACATATATCGTAGTGTAGGATTCCATGCCGAATTTAGCTGGTAGGCCTTGTTCCGTGTGACGAAATAGCCATGAAATCTTATCTCAACTGATTCTTGAATTATGGTCTCCCATGATCGCCAGCATAATCTCAACACTTAATCAGAAGGTGATGATAATGACACTCATCGAAATATAGCGGCATTTCACCGCAGAAACGTAAATGAAAGCCTGAGAAGATGGTGTCAGCAGTATATACGTGCAAAATCCACATTCTCATAAGAGGGTTATTGTTTTGTTGATAGAAAGCTTAGCAGGCGTAACAAATCTAAAGCGGCTGCCTACACAACTTTTTTCCGTCCTCTTCTGGAGCTTTGCTTAACGATTCGATATCCCAGCTGTACGGTTTGACACACGACATCGAAGCCGTTCATTACTATCTCGTTATAGGGGACGAAGGGACGAGGATAAGTGAGTTGCAGTGGCAATCATTAAAACAAAGTTGTTAATCGTTGTGAGGACATATTTTCAGGAAAATTGAATCATCTACTCTATTCTCCAACTGTTAAAATACTTTATTGAATTCCACCTAAATAAGGAGAAATTTAGGTTTCCATTTTTCCCACGTCCTAATTACAGAATAGAACGATGGTCCAACCATCCTCCACCAGTTTAAGTAGTAATTGTAAAGAAATAATGTAGATGTGATCAGAAATTGGGGTATTGGAACAATATACCTGCGGAAGATGGAAGCTTGGTAGAGGCATCTGCAGCAAACCCCCAACGTAATCAAATGAAATGAAGGGGGCATAAATAGGAAAGTATTCCCTTTAATGTGTGATTATACTATTGCAGGAAACAGTTACATCCATTAATTACCTAGGAGCACGGGTACGGAGTCAATTAAAGTGACGCGACCACATGAAAGTAACCGTAGTTAAGGCAGGGGCCAGACTGAGATTTATTGGAAGACTGTTTAGGAAATGTAATCCATTCTTACAGTGGGTAACATAAAAAGCTCTCGTTGACTAACACAATGTGCTCGTCAGTTGAGAATCCGTACCCAACCTGACTGCGTGCTAGACACAGTAGATGTAGACCTTGAGTAACGGTTCTCGTGTTTGACTTCGTATGACGGCAGGAGCACTCTCTCGATTATGCTACGCTCCCTGACTGCAAATTTGTACGTCATTCCGATGATTCGACCCGGCGTGCTGCCATTCAAGAAATGGTTCAAATGGCTCTAAGTGCTATGGGACTCAACATATCTGGTCGTCAGTCACCTAGACTTAGAACTACTTAAACTTAACGAACTTAAGGACATCACACACATTCATGCCTGAAGCAGGATTCGAACCTGCCACTGTAGCAGCAGCGCGGTTGCGGAAAAGAACCGCTCGGCCACAGCGGCCGGCACCTTTCAAGAACAATATTCCTGGGGGTGTTCTCCAACAGGATAACGCTCGGCCACACACCGCTATTGTAACTCAACATGTTCTACAGTCAGTCGGCGTGTTGTTCTTGACCTACTCGATCAGCAAATATGGAACATCATAGGACGACAAATCCAGCGTCATCCGCAAACAGTATTAATCGCCCCTGTATCGACGAACGAAGTGCAACAAGCATGGAACTCTGTGCTAAAAATAAAAACTGTTATCCTGCACCTGCACAACAAAATAAATGCAAAAAAAGGCTCTGTGCACTATGGGACTTAACTTCTGAGGTCATCAGTTCCCTAGAACTTAGAATTACTTAAACCAAACTAACCTAAGGACATCAGACACATCCATGCCCGAGGCAGGATTCGAACCTACGACCGTAGCAGTCGCGCGGTTTCAGACTGTAGCGCCTAGAACCGCTCGGACACTTCGGCCGGCGAATAAATGCAAGGATGCATGCTCGCATTCAACATTCTGGTATTACACCGCTTATTAATGTAGAAGCATTTAACACTTGCAATGGCTTATTTCACGCTTACATTTACCTCTTCGTTGATCCATTATGGATCGTGGGACTACAGCTGGCACGAACTTCTTGATGCAATAATTTACCAACAGCCGTATCTATTGTAGGAATTTATTTTATTTTATAAACTTCTACGTGCTACCAGTTTCGGCAGTACATTGATGCCATCTTCAGGCCCCACTACTCGCAGTCGTAAAATCGCTATACACGGAAGGAGCCATATAACAGGATCCGTGAATCACTCGTCCTGCAACAATTCTTGGTGGCCAGAGCTGTTGCAGGACGATTGATGGTTCCTTCCGTGTATAGCGACATGTACCTGTCGTGTTGCAGTGTTAATCACTTAAGGACGTTCACTAAACAGATGTATTCGCGAGATATTATTACTCTACATTAGTAATTTTTTGGTGTTGCGATAGGTTTTTCGTCAGTGTATTTCAGGAGACAATGGCAAAGAAGGAGCTGAAGCTGTCTTGAATAATTGATGATGCTGTAGTCACAGAATGTTAAATGCACAGTAGGAAGCGGAGAGTGAGATAATTCGAGGGACCTTGCAGGCAGCAGGGAACGCGCCCGTCAGAGAGTGACCATGCGGCCTCTGCGCGGCGTCCACCGGCGCGCGGCTGGCCTGTGCGGCTTGGCGAGCGCAGTCCATCCAGCCGGGCCGTGCATTACACCTGGCCCGCCCCGGCCTGTCCGCGTCGCCGCACACCCAATCGAGGGCCGCGGACGGCGACAGGAGCTCCGCAGTGCCCGCGCTGAAGGCTAATCCGTCGTCATAAACACGGGAATTAACCGCGGTCGCCGCTGCCGGCCGTTAGTTGATTCACCGTCTGCATTTTGGATGAGCGGAATTGCTGCCTCTGCGCGGCAGGCCACTCACGGTGAAGTAGCAATACACTACACGCATCACAAAGACGGCCAGGAAGCCTCCGAATGTGCTGCTACTGACAAAGACACCTCTAATTCAAAAGTACTTTTTTATGTAGGGGCGAGAGTTACGAGCGTGATGACATACAGCGCTGCTTTTAAGCTCTACAGACTCTAGAGATGAACCAACTATGAGCGAGCCCAACTAGCGACTAAGCTGCGGGCCTATGGGGTATCAACTCAGTCGTGAGACTGGATTCGTTATTTCCTTTCAGGAAGGTCGCAGTTCGTGGTAATAGACGGCAAATCATTGAGTAAAACTGAAGTGATATCAAGTGTTCCCCACTGAAGCGTCCTGGGACCTCTGCTGTTCCTGATCTATATAAATGACCTGGGTGACAATCTGAGCAGTTCTCTTAGGTTGTTCGCAGATGATGCTGTAATTTACCGTCTAGTAAGGTCATCCGAAGACCAGTATCAGTTGCAAAGCCATTTAGAAAAGATTGCTTTATGGTGTGGCAGGTGGCAGTTGACGCTAAATAACGAAAAGTGTGAGGTAATCCACATGAGTTCCAAAAGAAATCCGTTGGAATTCGATTACCCGATAAATAGTACCATTCTCAAGGCTGTCAATTCAACTAAGTACCTGGGTGTTAAAATTACGAAAAACTTCAGTTGGAAAGAGCACATAGATAATATTGTGGGGAAGGCGAGACAAAGGTTGCGTTTCATTCGCAGGACACTTAGAAGATCCAACAAGTCCACTAAAGAGACAGCTTACACTACACTCGTTCTTTTGGAATATTGCAGCGGGGTGTGGGATCCTTACCAGGTGGGATTGACGCAGGACATCGAATGCGTGCAAAAAAGGGCATGCTCGTTTTGTATTATCACGTAATCGGGGAGAGAGTGTGGCAGATATGATACGCGAGTTGGGATGGAAGTTATTAAAGCAAAGACATTTTTCGTCGTGGCGGGGTCTACTTACGAAATTTCAGTCACCAACTTTCTCTTCCAAATGTGAAAATATTTTGTTGAGCCCAACCTTCATAGGTAGGAATGATCATAAAAATAAAATAAGAGAAATCAGAGCTCGAACAGAAATGATTAGGTGTTCGTTTTTCCCGCGCGCTGTTCGGGAGTGGAATGGTAGGAAGATAGTATGATTGTGGTTCGATGAACCCTCTGCCAAGCGCTTAAATGTGAATTGCAGAGTAATCATGTAGATATAGATGTAGATTTTACGGTATCCAGCTCTAAAATAACATTTTAGGCAAAGTTTAAAGTTAAAAACATGTTCGGTTACGCACTAAAAAAAAAAGCACTCCGTCTTCAGGCCACGAGTGGCCTACGGGGACCATCCGACCGCCGTGTCATCCTCAAAGGAGGATGCGGATAGGAGGGGCGTGGGGTCATCACATCGCTCTCCCGGTCGTTATTATGGTATTCTTGACCGAAGCCGCTACTATTCGGTCGAGTAGCTCCTCAATTGGAATCACGAGGCTGAGTGCACCCCAAAAATGGCAACAGTTCATGGAGGGCTGGATGGTCACCTATCCAAGCGCCAACCACTTCCCACAGCGCTTAACTTCGGTGACCTCACGGGAACCGTTGTACCCACTGCGGCAACGCTGTTGCTTCGGCCAAATACGCAGTTGTGTAAAAATTTAATATACAATTACGTATTGCTCATAATATGCCGGATACACGTGCAACAAGGAAACCAAACTGGAACGTGGCAAGTGCTGAGCCCTTAGCACGGTGTACGTTACCTATACGGTAGTGTCTATCATTACCCTCGCAAAATTAGAATCATTTATGGAGAACAACACACAGTAATATCTGTGGTGTCGGTAGCTACGATGCCACAGCGTAGGTGCCCGTTCTTAGGTTGGCACTACGAGAGCGGACGATCCACAATGAGGAAAGCGGCCTGTAGCCGACGCTGTACAGCTCTACGAGCGCTGCTCCACTTTCGCCTGTTCATCAAGACCAGACGGCCGGAACACTCCGCTTCAGCTTCGCTTGGAATAGAGACTTTGCACCACTTACGACGGGTCTAAGGCTTCACACCTACGTGCTCATCTCTACAAAGTTATGTACTCAGTTTGCCTATGTTTATACACTAGTAAACCCCTTTTACTTACTTGCAGTACCGACGTGTTTTGCCTCACCTGCTCTTACTCGCTTCGTTCATTGGGTCAACCTTTAAGTTTTCGAGAGATGACCCACGCGCCGCCTTCCGGGCGGGATACTAGAATATCAGCGTTCTTTCGATCAAATTGATCGACAACAGATTACATTTTCACTCTAAGATAATTTTTTTGGAAAACACAGGACATCTAATAAGGATACCTATAATATGCTCGTCGATCTTCAACATGCATACGACAGCATCCATAGAAAAGCCTTCACTATGCACTGTGAGAATTTAGAATTCCTGAGAAGCTAGAGATAATCGTGCGAACTAGTATGGACGCTTCAAGGGCAGCAGTACGTTTCCGATGGTTGACGTCAGCGGCTTTCGAGACTGTGACGGATCTCAGACAAGAGGATGTTCTCTCATGTGTTCTATTCAGTGTCATCTTAGAGAAAGTAATTAGGAAACGTAGGCTTCGGGAATGGGCTGGAGTCCAGATGGGTGGTAATTTCAATTGACTCCCATATAATGTAGTACTCCTATGTAAATCAAACCATGAGTTGAAATAAATGTACCGGAAAATCAACAACTACGCACATAAGGTTGGGTTTACAGGTGAAACAAACAATGCAATTAATTAGGAAGAAGAGAAGATCGGCAACAAATTCTGGCGATAGATAGCATGAGGTTCAAAATTCAAATGGTTCAAATGGCTCTGAGCACTATGGGACTTAACATCTGTGGTCATCAGTCCCCTAGAACTTAGAACTACTTAAACCTAACTAACCTAAGGACATCACACACATCCATGCCCAAGGCAGGATTCGAACCTGTGACCGTAGCAGTCGCGCGGTTTACCATCGACAACAGCATACAAATGAACATCAAAGAAAGACTAGTTGTGGGATGAAATGTATATATTCCCTCAGGTGGACGCTCTGCTCAGAATCAATATCAGCGAATATTCAAAGGTTCAGATGTGTGTGAATTCCTAAGGGATCAAACTGCTCAGGTCATCGGTCCCTAGTCATACACACTACTTAAACTAACTTAAAGTAACTTATGCTAAGAACAACACACACCGAGGGAGGACTCGACTCTCCGTTGAGAGGGGGCGTGCAGTCCGTGACATGGCGCCTCAGATCCGCAAATATTAAGACTAGAAAATATAACTTAGCGATATGCCCAGCAGTCATTTACGGCTGAGAAACCTGGACCATGTCTAAAGGAGAAAAGGTAAAACCATATACAATTCAAAGAAGAGCACTGAAGAACGTGTTAGGTCAGTCGTCGGTAACGGAAACTGAAGAAGATTGGAAAAACAAGGAAATCTACTTCTTGATGCAATAAACAACAATATTATAAAAGCTGAAGAGCAAGAATCAAGTGGGCTGATCATGTAGTCCGTATGGCAGGAGAACGACAAGTGAAGAAATCTCTTGAGGGGAAATCAAACGCCAGATGCCCTTTCGGACGACCGAGGTGGCCTTGGATGGGCGACCTGGCGGAGGTCCTGGCAGGCCTGGGGATTTATTCCTGGAGGAACCGAGCACGAAACAGGAAGGAATGGAACCAGTCTGAGTAAGTAGCATGTCGTTTGCAAGGTCTTTGACCGCTTGATATGTAAGTAATATGTATTCATTACTTAATTAAGTTCTTAGATTTTAAAAACCAAAATAACCGAAATTATCGAGCCATTCAAGAAGATTTGTTAATATCGCCGTGGATGCTTTGAAATGAGACCGTCTTACACGGAGGACCTTTCATGTATGGCTGAAATGCAACACACTCAGCCAAAGTCACTTGTTCGATCATAGACGTTTCAGTGTCGCCTCCTGCTACGAGAGCGAGTTATCTTTGCCAAAACGGGGAAGTGCGAGCATGTCTTACCGCGAACTAATAGCTTCGACTGGCTCTGGCCATTGAGAATGCTAGGAGGCAGAAGTCGGTAGATAGTGATCCACAACGCTTTGCAGGACAAAGACATTTCTTCCATGCTCGTCGCTCGCAGCAGTGCTCTTCAGAAAATACCTTTCGCTGACATTCGTCTTGTGTGGATACGGACGCATTAGACAAGTAAATGTACAACTGTGAGACCATAGTAAACCGCGAGCATTGCAGTAGCTTTCATATGCTTGTGATCCATGATAGAAGTCAGATTGCCTAAAGTCGTATCGTTTTTTACGCTTCAATATCACATGCGGAATATCATGTCATTGTTTTATTTACTGTTGATTCAGAACACCTAGTAATCTGAATCCATCTCTATTCTAAACATCTGTAAAGGTTAGCTACTTATAGACACCCCTTCCCAATCGCAGTGAAGCTTTCATGGGAGTTATGATATTTCCTTTGTGAGTCAGAGATGTTGTTCGGAGGAATGTGAAATACGCACTCTAGGTGTTTATTAATCGCATCACAATAGAGAAATTCTGGTTTTAAATTTTACTCTTCGTCTGCGATATTTCGACTTTGCGAACTACATACTTCATAGTTCTTCTTTAACCAATTTCCACCACGTGTATCTGCCTTCATATCAATACCTTTATTTTTTTCTTCTTTGGGTGGTGTGTTTCCAGCACGTCTATTTGCTCTCATATCAGAATTTCTTACGATGTCTTTCGCAGGTGGTGCGTTTCTTGCATTTGTGTGTCTTTCTATTCCTGGTTACATTGAGCTTGCGTTGTCTGCTAGAATGTCTCGTTTTATTAAAAGGTTATCAGCAACAAGGGAAGCCGGCGTTGATGTAATTTATTTGCTGCTGAGACTACATCATTGCGAATCAATGCATTCATCACACAAAGACCATGCGCCCTGCGGTAAAGAATGTTTGAAATATTTTCGCCACGTTTTCGTACTTAATACAAGTCTAGGGTCATGCAACACAGCACCAAGAACATAACAGTACTGAAAACACATTTTGGGAAAAATAGCACTTCGAATGTTTGACACTTACACTCTTCAGATAATTATTTTATTACCACAAAAAAATAAATGACAACGGTATCTCCTTTTCCTTTTATACTGCTACCATAATCTTTCTTCACTACCCCGGAAGTAGTTTTCGTATAAAATCAACGAAGAAATTACAACTGATCATTAATTAAAGCACGGATTTATTACTAATGCTATATTAAGTATGCCATGTAATATGTACTGCCGTCTACAACCTTCGACAGTAAAGCAGATGTATTAATAGCCACGTCTGGATGATCCGCTCAGTTATTTTAGAATACGGCCCTCTTTTTACGAAAAAAGTACAACATTTAGTCAGCAATGAGAATCCTAACGTAGAACGAGGGCATTACGCGTTTACCAGTAATCTGTTAAATGTTTAATAATACACTCTTGTCTTGGTCACCATATTCTTTTTATTTTTGCTCCTGACAATGCGTTTCGGTTTAACATCATCTTCAGATCAAATCTTGTGGATGCATAATATCTAGTCAGAATTAATACATCTTGTTCACATAAAAACGCACAGTCAAGACGAATAATAAAACGAATGTATCGATAAAGAAATAAATGCATTATTTAGTCGAATATGGTGGCAGACTTCCTAAATTTCCTTTTTATCAAAAGTAAAGTCACGTGGTTGCTAGTATCTCAGGGAAAACTATCAGGCTACACAGGGGGTCTTCAGCAATGCTTATATAACAACATTTCCACTGATCGCTCGTTCGCTTACTCCTAAACTGAAGGCAACGATGCTGAATGGTTTCTAATGCACCTTTGTATCTTTGTCACGACCCAGACAACAAAGACAAAACACAAATTGTTCGACCGTAGTACGCGACGTGATGTGAACAGAGATTCCGTTGTCGTCTCGTTGCACCGCGGCGCTCAGCTCCCTTCTCTCCGAGCACGTGCTCGGCTATTACCGAGGAAGCCGACTCGGACCACATTGCGTCACGAATCTTAAAACGAGCAACGAGACAACGTCTTGGAGACTGCAATTGAAGTTCAGGTTTTATTTGCCAGTCTATTGTCAGTTGAACAAACGAAACGTATTTGATTACAGTGATCTTATTCTGTACTTCTATGTTTCGGGGAGTTAGCAAACCACTTATGGAACGTATGGAATAATAGAGTCAATGTCTCCTTAACAATAACCAGTAAGCTTACAAAGTTCAGTGTTTTCCACTTTATTTACTGTAGTTTAGGGACAGTAAACAGTAGAGAGGCACCGAAATTCTTTTTTATTTACAAGCATAAGGGCCTTAGCGCTCCGTTAGTCACACATTTTTGTTTCGTTAAGCAAAAGATATCTATAGTCATTGTAACCAATATTGCTAATAAATTAAAGCAATTTACATTACAAAAGTGTACCCGTGAATAGTGTAATAACAGCTTTAATACATTATTGTCGACAAAACTTAGCAAAGAATAGCAGATCGCTTATTCACGACATACAACTCAGTGTAAGCCTAAATAAGCAATGTATTCTGCACAACACACAGAAGACTGGTATGGAAATAATTGGGATTTGTCTTAGCTCTTTAAAATCATTCATTGCTAAGGCATACAATTTATGAGACAATAAAATAAATCACTAAAACCTTATTCATCTTCTCCCTGAAATGCTGAATGCTTTTCTTGGTAAAAGAGTGACTATTTTCAAATCCTGAAATTTCTAACTAGACACTAGAACTGACAGTGGACAGCATTCCATACGAAACAAAAAAAGAATTCTGAGTAAAGAAGCGGAAAACGAAGACTCGCTGTTCAATGGTTTGTTAATTTTAAATTTAATGTAACTCCACTCTTTATTTGAATGAATAATAAGTAAGTTTCACTGACACACCGCAAAAAGAATAAACTGATCGGTCCAAAGTGCCACAATGATGCTAAACTGGTGTCAGTCGCTGATGTATTACCCCATCACTGGCGTAATTTATGTCAGTAGAGTACCAGTCGGTACTAAGGAGTCATGGTAATAAAATGAGTCTACGCCTAGACATCAGAGAATGGCATAAAACAGTTATCTTCCTACAACGTGCCCATGACTACTAAGTATTTTAGGTTGTCCAATTTGTCGGTGTACCAACATGGACAGTCCAATGTGTCTGCAAGGAAAATGTACCACGGTCAGCGACGTAAGATGGCGTAAGAACAGTGGTCGTAAAAAGATCCTAACCAATAGAGACTAATGACAATAGTTTTAAAATACCGCATAGATAGATGATACGTGAACTCAAGTTACGTCCATACTTTTTCCCAAGAATACGGTTACAGGAACCATGTACCTGGATATACTGGAGACCAGGCTTTCTTCACTGTTGAGTTGCTGTTGTGGCCTTCAGTCTTAAGACTGGTTTGATGCAGCTCTCCATGCTACTCTATCCTGTGCAAACTTCTTCATCTCCCAGTACTTACTGCAACCTACATCCTTCCGAATCTGCTTAGTGTATTCATCTCTTGGTGTCCCTCTACGATTTTTACCCTCCACGCTGCCCTCCAATGCTAAATTTGTGATCCCTTGATGCCTCAAAACGTGTCCTACCAACCGGTCCCATCTTTTTGTCAAGTTGTGCCACAAACTCCTCTTCTCCCCAAATATATTCAATACCTCCTTATTAGATATGAGATCTACCCATCTAATCTTCAGCATTCTTCTGTAGAACCACATTTCGAGATCTTCTATTCTCTTCTTGTCCAAACTATTTATCATCCATGTTTCACTTCCATACATGGCTACACTCCATACAAATACTTTCAGAACAGACTTCCTGACACTTAAATCTATACTCTATGTTAACAAATTTTTCTTCTTCAGAAACGCTTTCTTTGCCATTGCCAGTCTACATTTTATATCCTCTTTACTTCGGCCATCATCAGTTATTTTACTCCCTAAATAGCAAAACTCCTTTACTACTTTAAGTGTCTCATTTTCTAATCTAATTCCCTAATTTAATTTGACTACATTCCATTATCCTCGTTTTGCTTTTGTTGATGTTCATCTTATATCCTCCTTTCAAGACACTATCCATTCTGTTCAACTGCTCTTCCAAGTCCTTTGCTGTCTCTGACAGAATTACAATGTCATCGGCGAACCACAAAGTTTTTATGTCTTCTCCATGAATTTTAATACCTACTCCTAATTTTTCTTTTGTTTCCTTTTCTGCTTGCTCAATATACAGATTGAATAACATCGGGGAGAGGCTACAACCCTGTCTTACTCCCTTCCCAACCACTGCTTCCCTTTCATGCCCCTCGACTCTTATAACTGCCATCTGGTTTCTGTACAAGTTGTATATAGCGTTGCGCTCCCTGTATTTCATCCCTGCCATCTTCAGAATTTGAAAGAGAGTATTCCAGTTAACATTGTCAAAAGCTTTCTCTAAGTCTACAAATGCTAGAAATGTAGGTTTGCCTTTTCTTAATCTTTCTTCTAAGATACGTCGTAAGGTTAGTATTGTCTCACGTGTTCCAACATTTCTGCGGAATCCAAACTGATCTTCCCCAAGGTCCGCTTCTATCAGTTTTTCCATTCGTCTGTAAATAATTCGCTTTAGTATTTTGCAGCTGTGACTTATTAAACTGATAGTTCCGTAATTTTCACATCTGTCAACACCTGCTTTCTTTGGGATTGGAATTATTATATTCTTCTTGAATTAAACTGATAGTTCCGTAATTTTCACATCTGTCAACACCTGCATTCTTTGGGATTGGAATTATTATATTCTTCTTGAAGTCTGAGGGTATTTCGCCTGTTTCATACATCTTGCTCACCAGATGGTAGAGTTTTGTCAGGACTGGTTCTCCCAAGGCCGTCAGTAGTTCTAATGGAATGTTGTCTACTCCCGGGGCCTTGTTTCGACTCAGGTCTTTCATTGCTGTGTCAAACTCTTCACGCAGTATCTTATCTCCCATTTCGTCTTCATTCTCTTCCATTTCCATAATATTGTCCTCAAGTACATCGCCCTTGTATAAACCCTCTATATACTCCTTCCACCTTTCCGCCTTCCCTTCTTTGCTTAGAACTGGGTTTCCATCTGAGCTCTTGATATTCATACAAGTGGCTCTCTTTTCTCCAAAGGTCTCTTTAATTTTCCTGCAGGCAGTATCTGTCTTACCCTAGTGAGATAAGACTCTACATCCTTACATTTGTCCTCTAGCCATCTTTGCTTAGCCATTTTGCACTTCCTGTCGATCTCATTTTTGAGACGTTGTATGCCTTTTTGCCTGCTTCATTTACTGCATTTTTATATTTTCTCTTTTCATCAATTAAATTCAATATCTCTTCTGTTACCCAAGGATTTCTAGCAGCCCTCGTCTTTTTATCTACTTTATCCTCTGCTGCCTTCACTACTTCATCCCTCAGAGCTACCCATTCTTCTTCTACTGTATTTCTTTCCCCTATTCCTGTCAATTGTTCCCTTATGCTCTCCCTGAAACTCTGTACAACCTCTGGTTCTTTCATTTTATCCAGGTCCCATCTCCTTAATTTCCCACATTTTTGCAGTTTCTTCAGTTTTAATCTACAGGTCATAACCAATAGATTGTGGTCAGAGTGCACACCTGCACCTGGAAATGTCTTACAATTTGAAACTTGATTCCTAAATATATGTCTTACCATTATATAATCTATCTGATACCTTTTAGTATCTCCAGGATTCTTCCATGTATACAACCTTCTTTTATGATTCTTGAACCAAGTATTAGCTATGATTAAGTTATTCTCTGTGCAAAATTCTACCAGACGGCTTCCTCTTTCATTTCTTCCCCCCCAATTCATGTTCACCTGCTATGTTTCCTTCTCTCCCGTTTCCTACTGACGAATTCCAGTCACCCATAACTATTAAATTTTCGTCTCCCTTCACTACCTGAATAATTTCTTTTTTCTCATCATACATTTCCTCAATTTCGTCATCATCTGCAGAGCTAGTTGGCCTATAAACTTGTACTACTATAGAAGGCGTGGGCTTTGTATCTATCTTGGCCACAATAATGCATTTACTGCGCTGTTTGTAGTAGCTTACCCGCATTCCTAGTTTCCTATTCATTACTAAAAATACTCCTATATTACCCTTATTTGATTTTGTGTTTATAACCCTGTAGTCACTTGACCAGAAGTCTTGTTCCTCCTGCCACCGAACTTCACTAATTTCCACTATATCTAACTTTAACCTATCTGTTTCCCTTTTTAAATTTTCTAACCTACCTGCCCGATTAAGGGATCTGACATTCCACGCTCCGATCCGTAGAACGCCAGTTTTCTTTCTCCTGATAACGACATCCTCTTGAGTAGTCCCCGCCCGGAGATCCGAATGGGGGACTATTTTACCTCCGGAATATTTTACCCAAGAGGACGTCATCATCATTTAATCATACAGTAAAGCTGCATGCCCTCGGAAAAAATTACGGCTGTAGTTTCCCCTAGCTTTCAGCCGTTCGCAGTACCAGCACAGCAAGGTCGTTTTGGTTACGGTTACAAGGCCCGATCTGTCAGTCATTCAGACTGTTGCCCCTGCAACTACTGAAAAGGCTGCTGCCTCTTCCGATGTCGTTCCTGCCGGAGAGGTCGCAGTTCGTAGCGGGAAGCCGCCGAGTTAAACAGAAGTGGTACCTGGCGTTCGCGAACGAACGGTTACAAGGCCTACACTGCTCCTAACCTACATAAGCAATTTAGCTGACCAGATTGTCTGCAGATGATGCTGTCATATACCGACTACTTAAGTCATTAGATGATCAAAACCAACTGCAAAATGATTTAGACAAGGCACCTCTGAGGTGCGAAAAGTGGCAATTGACTCTAAATCATGAAAAGTATGATGTCATCCACATGAAAAATAAAATGCATCCGTTGGTTTCAGATACACGGTAAACTGCACAAATGTAAAGGCTGCTGTTCAACTGAATACATAGGGACTACTGTCACGAACTTTTTTCTTCAACAGTTCTTTATTGAACACAATGAGAATTACACACACGAAAGAATGGTGTTTTATCTACACATCCAATTTTTCCACGTAATCTCCAACCCGTTCTATGGCCTTCCTCCAGTGCGAGATAACAGCGTGTATGCCCTGTCGGTGTCAAACCTTGTTCTGGCGGCGGAGCCCGTGCATCACAGTGTGAATCGCCTCCTCATTGTCCTCAAAATTTCCTTCACAAATGGCATCCTTTATTGGCCCAAACAAGCGGAAAGTCCGATGGAACTAGGTCAGGGGTGTAGGGTGGAAGGGGTAACACTGTCCAGCCCTGTTTCGCGATGTGCTCAGCAGTCATCATACTTGTGTGGGACCCAGCGTTATCGTGTTGCAGCAAAACCACTTTGGGTTTCTGTAGTGTCGACGTCACCGGTAGTGCGTCTTGAGTTTTGTTAACGTGTTGCCTAATGATTCTGAATTAATGGTACCGCCTCTTGTCATCACATCAATGAGAGTCACACCTGCTCAGTCCCAGAACACTGGGAACACGACCTTATCGGTGGAAGCAGTTGCTTTGATTTTTTTCTTCTGCGGGGAGTGGAAATGGCTCCATTCCTACGACTATCGTTTTGCTTCGGGATCAAAATGGTGGACCCAGGTCTCCTCACCAGTCACAATTCGAGACCAGAATGCCTTCCCCTCAGCTTCAAAACGTTGCAACAAATCAAGAAAAATGTTTGTTCTGTGCGATTTGTGATCCACCGTTACACATCGCGGGCCCCATCTTGCACACACTTTTGAATATCCAAGAGTGCAGGTTATTGCATTCACACTTCCTTTGTGACTGTGTAGATTTTCCCGGCGTATTAGTATATGAAATTCTTGTCGGGTTTCCAGCCGGATCAAACTGTCATCTGAGCACAATATTTCAGCGGTCCAGCGGGCCGCTATCACCTGATGATGGAGGCCAGGTGGACCGCTGAAATATTGTGCTCAGATGACAGTTTGATCCGGCTGGAAACCCGACAAGAATCTGACACACTTCCTTTGCTGATTGACAGATGCAGCACCAACTGCCGAGTCGTAATGGGTCTGTCCTCGCGATTGGCAACGTAAGCTCACTGCAACATGTCACGTTTGACAACAGTGGATGGCCTCCCCGACCGCTGGAAATCGTGGAGCTTCGCCGAACCGCCTTCTGATGACCTCACACTCCGTGCCCAACGACTAACTGTACTTCTGTCGACAACATATGTTCCATAAACTCTGAACAAGCGTTTGTGAATATTCCCCACAGTTTCTTTCTCTGCAGTGAGAAATTTAATGACGGCACGTTGCTTGTAACGTACGAACGTACGTCACCCACAGACGCCATTTTGATATTGTCCTACAGCTACGTCATCTGTTGCAAGTGACGCTAACTTTGCAAGCTCACTCAGGAGACTTTAAATAATACACACGTAACGTTTCGCATTAGTAGGATGGTTTCGGCTGAGGAATAAAATGAGGTGCGTTACTTTCTGGGCAATTCTTGTAGATGGCGATGTTGGTGAAGCGTACCAAATACTATGTTTTACTGTCGTAATACGGAGAATAAGTATCAAATCCACTAAAGAGACTGTCGACACTACTCTGCTGAGCGGTATGGCATGCTTACCAAATAGGACTGACGGAGGACATCACAAAAGTACATAGAAAGGCAGCATATTTTGTACTACAGCAAAAGAGGGAACAGAGAATCGCGGATATGATACGTGCGTTGGGATGGCAATCATTAAATGAAAGACGCTTCTTGTTGCGGTGAGATCTTTTTCGAAATTTCAATCGTTAACTTTCTTCTCTGAATGCGAAAATATTCAATTGACACCCATATACATGGGAAGAACTGATTATTGTTATAGAATAACTCGTACAGGAAGATTTAAATTTACTCACTTTTCTTCGCACTGTTCGAGATTGGAATGATAGAGAAATAATTGTTCGATAGTTATTATTCTGGGTATTTAAGTGTGAAATGCATTGTATTGAAGTAGATGTAGACGGAACAGCATCGCACTGCTACATACATGTAAGAGTATGTGTTAAACAATATACTGCCTCAACGATTTATCGGCCGTATTTGTTCCGCCAGTCTCACATTGCTCCAGTGAGTGGAGGGCACAATGAAGATTTTGAAAGGTAAGTGACAACTTTGATTTTAAAAAGATATGTTTTAAAATAAAACAGTTTCCGTCGCGCAAATTAAAATGCACCTCAAATTTCTCTCTCATTTAATGTGGAAGATGGTGGATTTTAATAAAGATATGGAAAAATTATGTGAAATGCATGCTTGGAACTAAATGCAGATGTTAGCCAAGACTGTGGGTGGGTTGTTGTATATGACCATGAAAGGCACCTGCGCAGTGTTCTCAAATAGAATGCAAGCGTCATTCGTGGTCAGAGCAGTGTTCTGTGCAATTGTGAGTTCTTTATGTCGAGGCTAAGTGAATTCGAACGCGGGCCAATTGTTTGTGCTCTCATGGCGGATGCTTCCGTAATAAAGGTAACCGAAGAGCAAGGTATTTCAAGAGGCACCGACCTGAAGATTTTTAACCGAAGAGCAAGGTATTTCAAGAGGCACCGAACTGAAGATTTATACAGCGTACAGGGAGAGCGGGAAAACATCATCCGCTAATACACAACGGGAGCAAAAGAGTGAGTTAGGTGATTGGCTGAGACGGTCTTTGAAGATGATTGTGACCAAAAATAAGTCAGACAGCTGCGGAACTGAAGGTCGCACTCACGAACTCTTTCAGCACCAAAACACGAAGGGTGCGCTGTAAGCAGGGAAATGCTGGGAGAGCAGCAATTTGAAAATCAATCATCAGTGTTTCAAATGTTTCTAATAGGAAAACCTGGATTATGGAGGAGTGGAAGATTATCATTTGAACGGATGAGTATTGTTTCAGATTGTTTCCAATTTCTGGCAGAGAAATGGCTTGGGCCATCCAAAGCCTACCATGCACACTGCTTGCTGCCAAGATTGAAACATAGCGGCGATTCGGTGCTGATTTAGATAGCCATATAGTGTTATTCCGTGGGCCTCCACGGTTAGTCTGCAAGGTCACATTTATGCTAAACACCCTTTTTTTCTGATTGTTTTGATGAGGCCCACCACCAATTCCTCTCCTGTGCCTTCCTCTCGACTTCAGACTGGTACTTGCAACCTAAGTCCTCAATTATTTGCTTTGCTTGACCTATTCCAAATCTGTTTTCTACACTTTTAGCCCTCTATAGCCGAGCCGGCCACAACGTGCTAAACGTCACGCGTGCAGCGCCTGCGGGCCGCTTGCCGCCAAGGTGCGGCCTCTACTCGGCTTTGCCCGGTCCTTCTCGGAAGACAGGTAACAGCGCTACATTTCATGTTCCACTGCAGTGCAGCATTTGTCGGTCTGCGCAACTCTCTGACTTCGTCAGAATAGTGGAATCATGGCTGCCTACCCTTCGCTATTTGTTCGTGGTGTGAAGGACGTTCACAGGCATTCTACCGATCTATCATCATAATTCTTTAAAATGACGGGGAATGACAGAAGAGAGGAATGAGAGGTCTCAATTCGCATAAGTGGTAGTTAAAGCATATTTACCATGAAATGACATAATGTTGCCACGCAGAGAGAATTTAAACTTTTTAATGGCAAGCCTCCACTTGCAGACTTGGAGTACTGGAAAAAATTGGTGGTAAAATTTCAGAAGTCGCACACTCACAACAGATTAAAATGGAAACGAGCGAAGAGTATGGAGACATCATATACTACTGCAAAATGCGTTGGTCAAGAGGCATGCCAGGAACGAGTTTTTCGATTTAAATCTCGCTATTGTTGAATTTATGAAGGAAAATGGAGTGTAGTAACGAAAATTACATTAACCAGAATGGATTGCAGGTTTAGCATTTGATTGAATTTTACTGCACATGGTCCACAGCAAGACGTTGCAAGGTAACTTCTTTCTGACTTGACGGGAATGCATTTAAAATGAAAATCGCCTTGTAGAAGAGTCACATTCTCTCAGAGACAATCCAGTTCCCTAAACTCACTGGCTTTAAAGAAAGCGCGAGGTTTGAAGAATTAATTGTGGCCTTAAAAGACAGTTAGCTGTTTCATATGAAAGCGCCATTTGCAGATATGACTGACTGACCTGCAAGGTAATTCCAGTTTTAATTACAAGTCTTTTTACGTTAAAACAGTCCAGAACGTCTAAATTTCTTTCCTCGGCTAAAGTCCTACAATATTTCGATCGACATATTTGTGTGAAAGACCTATTTAGAGTTTGAAACTAAATAAGTCACGATTACAGGGCCACTTGGTTGGGAAACTCTGTGAAACTGTCTGCGTCTGTTTGTATGCCGACAGTCTGTACCAGTTAAAAATTATATTATCTGTTTAGCGTGCAAAAAAATAATACATATTGAAAACATCTTATGTTTATGATCTATACTGTTGAGAAACGTCAAATATGTAGTTAATTGTTAAGCAGTACAACTGTAGAGCCTTTTAAATGCGGCGCGTTCGCTGTGTTAACTTATTCCCCCACATCACGCTCGCACGGCGTAGCTTGCAGAGGTGGAAATGTGAAGCGAGGATGAGAGCTTTTGCACTTGGGCCTAGCGGGCTCCACGAGGCGAGATCACGGCCACCGTTGCTCTATAGCTGCCTCTTGTACCATCGAAGTTGTTCAGCGACGTCTTAACATTGTGATCGCCAATCTCCCAGAGAATCTTCTCACTCATTACCTTATCAGCAAACTAATTTTAAACATTTTTCTGTAGTGACACATCTCAGTGTTTCGATTCTCTTCTTTTCCGGTTCTCTCACAGTGCATGTTTCAATATGATACAATGCTGTGCTCGAAGCGTACATTCCCAGAAATTTCGTCCTCAAATTAAAGCTTAGTTTGAAACCAGTAGACTTCTCTTAGCTATGAATACCCTTTTTGCCAGTGCTGGTCTGCTTTCATGTCCTCCTTGCACATGAGCGTCATGGGTTGTTTTGCTGCCAAAGTAGTAGAATCACCAACCCTGATATTAAGTTTCTCGCTGTCATCATTTCTGCTACTTCTCATAATTTTCATCTTTCTTCGATTTGTACTCAGTTCATATTGTGTACTCATTCAGCAGATCGTATATACTTCCTTACTTCCACTGAGGAAAGCAATGTTATTAGCGAGTCTTATCATTGATATCCTGTCACCTTGAAGCTAGACTCCACTCTTGAACCTGTCTTTTATTTCCGTCATTGCTTCTTCGACATATAGATTGAGGAGCAGGGCCGAAAGACGACATCTGCGTCATACATCCTTTTTAATCCAATCGTTCTTGGTCTTCCGCTCTTATGTTCCATCTTGGTTCCTGCACTTATTGTATATTACCCGTGTTTTACTGTAGCTTGCCATATTTCTATCAAAATTTCGAACACGTTTTCACCATTTTACATTGCTGAACGCTTTCTCCAGGACGACAAATCCTATGAATCTATCATGATTTTTCTTTAGCCTTGCTTCCATTATTAACCAAAAAGTCAGAACTGTCTCTCTAGTTCCTTTCGCTTTCCTCGTCTAACACAACCTCAGTACTCTTTTCCATTCTTCTGTATATTATTCTTGGATACATGAGTTGTAAAGCTTGTTGTATGATAGTTCTCACACTCATAGATGCTTGCAATCTTCGGAATTATGTGGATGATATTTTTCCAAAAGTAAAAAAAAAAGTTCAAATGTGTGTGAAATCATATAGGACTTTACTGCTAAGGTCATCAGTCCCTAAGCTTACACACTACTTAACTTAAATTATCTTAAGGACAAACACAGACACCCATGCCCGAGGGAGGACTGGAACCTCCGCCGGGACCATCCACAAGTCATATGATATCGCTAGAATCATACTTAAAAGTCTGATGGAATGGTTTCTATCCCTTCTGCTTTATTTGATCTTAAGTCTTCCAAAGCTGTTTTAAATTCCAACACTGGATCATCTGCGTCTTCTATATAGACTTCTGTTTCTGCTTGTATCATGTCATCAAACAAGTGTTCCCTCACAGAGGGCTTCAACATGTTCTTTCAAGTTATCCACTCTATCCCTTGAATTTAACAAAGAAATTCCTAATAAACTCTTAATTTTACCGCCATTGCTCTTATTTTCCGTAGAGTTTTTAACTTTTTTATATGCTGAGTCAGTCTTTCCGACAGTCGTTTCTTTTTCGATTTCTTCGCATGTTTCTTGCAGCCATTTTGCCTTAGCTTCCCAGCACTCCCTATTTATTTCGTTCCTATGTGACTTGTACTTTTGTATTCCTGAATGTCCCTGAACATTTTTCTACTTCCTTCTTTCGTCGATCAGCTAAAGCATTCTTACGTTACCCGTGGTTTTTTGGTAATTACCTTCTATGTAACAATGTTCTTCATTCCAGCTTATGCGACTGCTCTCTCTACAGATGTGCATTCCTCTTCCACTGAACTGTCTATTAAGCTATTCCTTATCGCAGTAACTGTAGCATCAGAGAACTTCAAGCCGGTCTCCTCATTCCTTAGTACCTCCGTATGTCACTTCTTTGCACATCGATTCCTTCTGACTAGTCGGTTCATCCTACTCTTCATCACTAATAACTTGTGCTCTGCATTATGTGACCATTTCGGTTGATCAAGTTTATCGCTTCGTATAATATTTGTTCTCCAGCGATGATGCCGTGTTCCAACACGACACGACCCCTGTTACACAGATTGCATCGTCCATAACTGCTTTTAAGAGCATGATTGTAAACTGTGGTATCTCCCCTGGTCACCACAGTCACCATATCGCAGTATTACTGAGCGTTTGTGGTCTGCTTGGGAGAGAAGGGTGCCTGATCGCTATCCACGACCATAATCGTTACTTGAACTTGCCACATTTTTGCAGGAAATATGGTATAAGGTTACTTTGAAATCCTCACGCTGCCTTCGTTTATCCATTCCTAGACATGGAAGCTGTCTTGAACGACAACGGTTCTGCTACATTGTATCAGGCTTGGTAATGTGTTTTTAGTCTTTCCAGATTTTTTCCCCTCTTTCTTTATACATTACTCATTTCGATCAAACCTCTTAGAAATGTTACATATAATAAGCCAGTACCCGACTCAGTTCCCATGTTTAGATGTTTAACCGAGCAACCAGTAGAGTAAAAGAACATCTTCTAAGTGAGTAACGTGTGACGATGTGCAGAAATAATGTGGCATCTTGCATGGTACAACGTTAGATACGCTCATAAAAAGTACCTCTGCTCAGAGCACAGGTGCTTTTTTTCTGTTCAATCTTTTCTCACAATCTATTAGCAATTCAAAACAACCACGACACCTATTCCTTGCGTCTTGCCCAATCTACTGCACACACTTGACATTTGCCAGGAACTCCTCCCGCGTTACGACAATGAAAGTGAC
This sequence comes from Schistocerca gregaria, assembly GCF_023897955.1. Taxonomy (NCBI): domain Eukaryota; kingdom Metazoa; phylum Arthropoda; class Insecta; order Orthoptera; family Acrididae; genus Schistocerca; species Schistocerca gregaria. The sequence continues at coordinate 378,728,199 of NC_064923.1, forward strand.
GCCTTTCTCCATTCAATTGTGACAGGAGACGAAACGTGGGTACACCATTACGACCTGTAGACGAAACATCAGTTATGGAATCTCGACAAAAAGACTCGCCCCAGAAAAGGAAATTGAAGACGCAGCCCGCAGCTGTAAAAATCATGGCCGCAGTGTTTTGGGACGCATATGGTGTTATCCACGTTGATTTCCTTGATAGTGGTGCAACAATAAGTTCAGATCGTTACATCACAGCTCTGCGAACTCTGAAACGACGCCTAACAAGGGCCCGGAAGGAATATGTAAACGTTTTCCTGCAGCATGACGATGTCAAACCACACACTTCACGTGCCACAACAGCAGGAATTGAGAGTCTGAATCTCATCACCGTACGACATCCTCCAAACAGTCCAGATTTGGCAACGTCTGACTTCCATCTGTGCCCGATAATGAAAGACGATCTGCGGGGACATCATTAAACTTCTGATGAAGACAATGTGAGAACTGTGAGAATGTGGTTGCGGAAACAGTCAACTTCTTCCGTGGCGGCTTCAGAAAACTTGTTCATCGTTGGCAGAAATGTATCCAATTGGTTGGTGATTATGTGGAAAAGCGAATATTGTCAATTAAATATCACATTCTAAGGATTATTTCTTCGTTTGATTCATTAAAGTATTGCCATCCAAACCCAATTAACGAAGGTGGAGGCATTACTTTTCATTCAGTCCTCGAACAAAACTGAATTTCTTTAAGAGATCCACTACGTGGTTCACTTCTGTGTACTTTATTCCGAGCTTACGTTCGGAGGAAACGAGACGCATTGAGAATATTACCCATGCGGCGGCGCACTATGAAGAGATTAACGTAGCCATATCTGCTCGTAGTACCCAAATGTGGGTCACACTATGTGATATAGTTGTTGGAAGATTTTTCATGGAGATCAGATAGTTGTGAACTAGTATAGTGCTGCGGGAAAGCGTGTGTAATTACTCTGCATTACCCACCAAATAATTATATTAATTATCGTAAAACTAATTAACTCGTGGCTGAAATATGAGGGAATATTCTTCATTTTACGTACCTGTGCATTTGACATGATGCTTTGCTTTTATATGGTACAGAGCATACTGTAAAGTATGAAATACACATAGAATTGCGAGATGCAAAACAGTTTATGTAAACAGGAAGTGAGTTCCCAGTTTCTAACAACTCACAGTAAATAAGTTGGAATGGTATGAATTGCGAGATTGGAGACCTCCTACGACGTAAACAACTACAAAGAAAGAAAACAGTTAGGTTAAACAATTTCGCACCTGGCAAAGTACTATTCTTTAAGACACGACTCAACAGTGAGACTCATCACTCCTAGAATTAAACTTAGGTCATTTCAGTATCCGAAACGTTTATGACATTTAACGATGGCAGTTAACGCTGTCAGTCTTAGATGAGTTTCTCCACGGCGCTGCACCCTGCTTACACGATCGTTGCTTCAATGATTCATAAGACGCGGCCAAATAACCAAAAGGATTTTATTCAATGGCCCATGCTTTTAGTATTGAAACTACTTAGAAATGAATTTTCGTCTAACTATTGTCCCAACTAAGTATGAACTGCTGTAATACGCTGGTGAATATTCTGGTCGTTTCAGCAGTGAGTGTTAAGCACTTAAATTCTACGTTCTTTTAGCAATATACACGTAACAGTCTAAACAGTTATAGTTGTTGTACCGGCGAATAGCATAGAGTAATATTTCCATTTCCAATATTTTTATAACTTTCCAGTTAACTTAAACTTCTTTTCATAGCCCACAGCACCAGAAATTACATATACAAGCACAAATGTGACTTAGATAAGTAATCGACTTTCCAATAGTTGCTGCATCTCCCCACACACAGCATGTCTGCCTGGTCAATTGTAGAGAGAAGATAGTAACTGCTACGTAAAATCAGTATGGGAGTTATGCAGAAAAATCCTTAGGTTAAAGAACAGCTGTGATTGAATCTATATAACCCAGTAGTTTCTACATGTCTTCACAGGCATTAGGTTATGCCTTATACATACATAAACAAGACTCTAATAACCGAGGGACAACAGCAATCATCTACCGCTCTCTTAAGATCCCCCGCTGGAAGCCAAATTCGCAATCACGAACTTCTGAAAATTCACATGGAACTAATGAAAACTTCAGTACCACTTGCCGTCACACAGGGAACGTGAAGGTCACAAGAAATCCTCCCACAATGAATGCATACACCAAGGCATTTTGTCGAACATATTGACAGCACACTGTAAGGTAAGAAAAGTGAATTTTGTGCCCATGTGACGGCGATGTATTGCCTATGAGAACGTTTTCGAGCCACACTTCCAGCATACGACTCCGTTTTTTTCTCCTACTTAATTTCTTCTTTCCAGCTCTACCCACGATCAATGCTTATGTCTTCGCACAGGAGTTGCGATTCTGCGCCGATTGGCAACAACTGATATTTATTATTAATTAACGTTTCCATCAAAATAGCAAATAATGTTTTTATTTGTGATAGTTTCGAGCTTCTCTTCCATTCTCAAACTGTGACCTATGTTATAAGACACAGTGTTATTAACAGAACATGAAACAACATTTTCAAACATCTTGGTCCACACATTACAGCACTGCAATAAATCTTTTGTGATATGTCTGAATGCATACACAAACATGCAGATATGTCACATAAATTTTATTGCACTATTGTAATTTTTTTTAACAACGCTGTATCTTCTAATGTAGGTAATGGTTTGAGAATGTGTGAAAAGTTCGAAATTAGTCACTTATAAAGAAATAGTTTGCTACTCTGACGAGTTGCTGATCCCTAGGCTGCGCGGGATAGCCGTGCGGTCTTAGGGGTCTAGCCACGGTTCGGGCGGTTCCCCGCGTCGGAGGTTCGAGTCCTCTCTCGGGCATGGGTGTGTGTCTTTTCCTTCACGTAAGTTAGGTTAAGTTATATTAAGCGGTGTGTAAGCCTCGAGACCGATGACCTCAGCAGTTCGGTCCCACAGAACTTACCACAACTCTCCAATTTGATCCCGAGGTCAACACAATGTTGGAGTTACGTAATAAGTAATATGATGGGTACAGCGAAAGATATATTTGAGGAACAGACACACCTTTTACTAACAGCACGAATAAAAAAAGATGATTCAATTTATTTTTACTTGAATACTCAGTATTTAAGAAGTTTCACGCTTTTGCGTGTGGGGGAAATCCCTAAATACCTTGACGACAAACTCGACATTTTACAGAAATCATTGAATTCTGAGGTCATCAGTCCCCTAGAACTTAGAACTACTTAAACCTAACTAACCTAACATCACATACATCCATGCTCGAGGCAGGATTCGAAACTGCGACCGTAGCGGTCGCGCGGTTCCAGAGTGTAGCGCCTAGAACCGCTCGGCCACCCCATGTTTAGGTTGATACATTTTTTTTATCTTTCATTTTGCATGGATTGGTTTTTAAGTAGTACGAACACCTGAAAAACTCATCACAGAAAAAACAATGCCAGAACCGGATTCCTCAGAGCTTACATAACCATCTTTCGGCCGAAAGTTGAATGCTCCTTGAGAGTCTGGAATCCGCACCAGATAGGACTGTTAAAGGATCTGGAGAAGATCCAAAGCAGAGGACCGTGTTGCGCAGTGACGGATGGAGAAAAACCTCAAAGAGGGGGCGATAAGGATATCTTGAGCTATCTTTACTTTTAGCGTAATAAAAAATAACCAAGTCACATACAAAGTTTAAGAAAGTTTTATCTAAACTGATTATACAAATATACAAGACAATGCCATCTGTTGATATAAAATAGTTACAATTGTGGTTCGCCGGCAGCTGTGGTCGAGCGGTTCTAGGCGCCTCACTCTGGAACCGCGCGACCGCTACGGTTGCAGGTTCGGATCCTGCCTCGGGCATGGATGTCTGTGATGACCTCAGATGTTAATTCCCATAGTGCTCAGAGCCATTTGAACCATTTGAACAATTGTGCTTCTCTTCCGTAAGTGATTAATTCCATGCGGCTACTGGCGGGGCCGCTGCGGGCGGCTATGCGGCGCCACTGGTGTTTCGTCACAATTTCGTTTGGTTAGTACGACAGAGAGGAGTTATACCTCAAGGAGTGGTTTACTTTCTAAATTCAATATTATACGTTCCTAAAAAATGGCTCTGAGTACTATGGGATTTAACTTCTCAGGTCATCAGTCTCCTATAACTGAGAGCTACTTAAACTTAACTAACCTAAGGACATCACACACTTTCATGCCCGAGGCAGGATTCGAACCTGCGACCGTAGCGGTCGCGCGGTTTCAGACTGTAACGCCTAGAACCGCTCGACCACAATCGCCGGCACACGTTCCTAGAATTGTCAACTACTTTCTATGTACATCTAGTGAAAAGACCGAGAAGATAATATGCGCTACAGTTGTGCTCATATGGATGCTTACCCACAATTGTTCTTCCTCGCCACTGTTAGAGACTAAAACAAGAATAGGGGAAGTTAGAGTGGCACATTAAGCATCTTTCGCCACACTCTGTGTGTGTGTGTGTGTGTGTGTGTGTGTGTGTGTGTGTGTGTGTGTGAAATCTTATGGGACTTAACTGCTAAGGCCATCAGTCCCTAAGCTTACACACTACTTAAGGCAAATTATCGTAAGGACAAGCACACACACCCATTGCCGAAGGAGGACTCGAACCTCCGCCCGGACCAGCCGTCACACTCTGTAAATTTGATAGTGGAGTACAGATTTGAGATACAGTAGAAGTAAAATGACAGAAAGAATCTCAGCACCAAGGACGAACTGTGAGAGATAAACTAAATTTGGTAGGCGTGTTTCAACATCTGAAAGATAACGTCTATAGTCGCAGTTTGATGATGAAAATTAGTTTTGCTTTAAACAAGAACCTTCACGGTCGTGAGCGTTAGTCACATCTGAGTGAGTTGATGTTAGTCAAGAATGCCTTTAAGACGGCAAAGAAGATATTATTAACAGCTCATTGAATGAAATTCTCACTCTACAGAAGAGTGTGCGCTGATATGAAACTTCCTGGCAGATTAAAACTGTGTGCCAGACGGAGGCTCGAACTCGGGAACTTTGCCTTCCGCGTGCAAGTGCTCTACCAACTTTTTTTTTTTTTTTTTTTTTAGCTGAAAAAAGAAAATCAACAAATTAGGTGAAACACAAATAAAACATTTCTTCTGAAGGGGAAGACCAACCCGTTACCCCACCCGTATGAATTTTGGGTGTATATATATACATGCAAAAGAGAGAGAGAAAAAAAAATTACGAAAAAATACAACAAGGGAGGGGACTCGAGCTCAGGGAAGAAACAGGAATCACAGGGGAACTTAACCAACCCCTTGACGGTTAAACACAAGAAAAAGCATATTCGCAAAAAGCGTTCGTTATTGTGGTAACCGCTGCCATTTCCAATGCGCAGTTGACAAATAATGGTGAAAAACGCGGGGATCTGGGTCATTACCGCCTTCAATGACGTAATGGACATAGTAACCCAAGAGCCAAACAATCGTGTTCGTTTTCGTCTGAGGAAAATAAGAGATGTCCGGATGTAAGAAGATGTCGTCTGGGAATGCGGTTTCAGGCCCTCTAGTAAGAAAAGCTAATTGACGGCGGACCCAGAGCCAATGATCCCGTCCGCAAGCAACTAGCCTGTGAAGTAAGGTGTCAGTTTGATGACATTCCTCACACTGATCAGTCGGACGAAGGCCAATACGAAAAAGACGATCACCAGTAGGTATCAGACGGTAAATGACCTTATAACACGTTGAAACAATCTCCATCGGCAAAATGGGAAGACTAAGATGAGACCAGACCGTTTTCCATGACGTTGACGGGGAAGCAAGTTCAACAGAAGAAGGGAAACATGCTGTACCCCAACGGATTTGTAGCATGTTGGTAGTTATATGCGTCATAGAAAGTATATCAGCACCCAGAATACCGACAAGTACAAAGTATTCACGAATGTGCCGCAATTTAGGATTAATCCGTCCAACATCAACAGGAGGGGTCAGACTGGCCGGCCGGAGGCGGGAAAGTAAACGAGAGGTGACTGAATGCGGAGCCCGCGTACAGGTTAAAACATTGCGGCGGGCAAATAAGATGGACGTCTTCACTTTGATATCTGAAAGACCCAATCCTCCAAGCTTCCGAGGCCTGGCCACAACTTCATACCGGACACGGAAGACATGGCGGCGCCACAGAAATCGACTAGACAGCTGTTTCAGCCTGCGGGCCATCATCGCGGGAAGCGGGAAGACCTGCGCAACGTAGTATATTTTACTGAAGACATAGGTCTCTAAAACCCGTGCCTTGTGAAGGAGGCTAAGGGAACGGCGGTCATGTTCAAGGATCGCCCCGTGAACACGACTCGTAACCTCACGCCAATTTAGTGCCGCCATTTTGATCGGATTACGATCCACTATGATCCCCAAGGTCTTATGGCGATCGACAACCGTCGCCCAAGGAATGACGACATGATCAAAGCCTCTCAACGGTAGGAACGTGCATTTGCGATCATTAATGCGAACACCAGCAAGACCACAAAATGAATCCAAGGTATCCTTAAGCCGCGGTATATCCTCGGCATGTCGTACTAAAACCATGACGTCATCGGCGTATGCACGGACTGTAAAAATTTCCCCCAATATATTCCAGCCACGTAAGTGCATGGTGAGATGGCGAAGTAAGGGCTCTAAGGATAGAACAAAAAGTGACATGGATAAGGGGCTTCCCTGGGGTAACCCCCGTCTGATCGATATCCGGGGGGTAGGGTGACCGTTCACAATCACCGAGACACTGATACCGGTAAAAAGATTAGTTAAGACTTGTCGAGCATCATTATTAAAGCCGACAGCGGTGAGCACTCTCGATAAAAAATCATGGCTGACGCGATCGAACGCTTTTTGGAAATCAAGAAAAAGCAAAGCCCCTGGGATATTAGCGGCAGCCGCCACCGAGATTACATCGCGACATTCGAGAACGGAAGTCAGTATCGTGCGTCCAGGCACACAGCTTTGGTGGGCGGCAATAATGGTATCGAGCAGCTTAGAGAGACGGATATTAATTGCTCGAGCGACAAGTTTATAATCAAAGTTAAGGAGAGTAATAGGACGGAGGGAATCAATTGCAGGTCGACCTGTGGATTTCGGGAGGAGGACCATTCTGCCTTCCTGAAAAGGAGCAGGAAGTGAGACTCCCCGCATCACTTCATTTACCATTGACGTTAAGGTGTCACCAATGAGCGGCCAAAATTGAACATAGAACTCCTTAGGAATACCATCTAATCCAGGCGACTTGCGGGACTGCGATACTGCAACAACATCATATATGTCATCCTTCTGAAAGGGACGCAGAAAGGCGTCGTTTAATTGAGGAGTGACGACGCGAGGCAGCAAGGAGGTAAAGTCGTCAAGAGAGGTTTCCGCCGGGACATGAGTATCGTACAGATCAGTAAAATAGGTGTAAACTAAGTCAGAAATGTCACGGTGAGAGGTGAACACGCGGCCGTCAGCGGTTGTGAGGGAGGCAAGGCATCCACGTTTCCGGCGCGACCGTAAACGGACTAGATGGTAGAGTGACGTCAGTTCCTCTTGTAGAAGGGAACGTGGTTGAAACCTCGTCCGCAGGCCCTCCATTTGAATGCGTTTGAGCTGCAGCAATTTGGCTTTGATGCGCTGTATATCAGTAACCCGGAGGGGAGCATGCGTAGCACTATCGTACAGTTGACGTAAGACAGAATAGTAAAATTCTTGCGTTCGTCGATCTTCTGCCACCTTCGCAGCCCCAAAACGCATGAGAGCCCTACGGATGTGAGGTTTTGCATACAGTGTCCACCATGCCACGATAGACGGGTACCGGTCCATAGTACGAGAACAACGAGTCCAAATGTCCTCCAGGACGATACCAAGGGAGGTATCTTGCAAATACGCGATATTGAGCATCCAAGGAGGACGAAACAATTTTACCGGTTGTCGCTCGTAATTAAACGTAACGGCTACAGCGCAATGATCAGTAAAACAGGCTGGTATCACATCAACAGCCAGAAGTTGCCCACACAAGGAATCGGAAAGGTAAAAGCGATCGAGGCGACTGCTAGACGTGGGAGTAAAGTAGGTATGTCGCACAAGTGTAGGATAGCGAGAAACCCACACGTCACGCAGGTGCAAGGAGCGCACAAGGTCGTCGAGTTCTTTACTGAAATTAAAATTAGGAGACTGATCTACCGGCCGTAGAACACAATTGAAGTCCCCACCTAAAATTATCTTTGTCGGGGATTTACGAAGCAGGTAAATGACTTCTTCTTTATAGAAACTCGAGCGTGCGGTAGTACAACCCGAACCAGAAGGGGCATAAAGAAGGAGTAAACTGAGATCATAAAACGTGCACCCGATCCCCCTTCCACTGTCAAGTACTTCGAAATTCATCAACGGAATGCCTTCTCTATAAAACAAGGCAGTGCCCGTAGAAAGTTCGGATGCGACATTAAAAAACGTCGAGAACCCAGGAATGGAAAACTGGTCGAATAGGACTTCCTGTAAAAAAACAACATCTGCCCCAGACTGATAGATAAACTGTCGCAAAGCGGCGAGCCGAAGCTCAGAACATATTCTGTTAATATTCAGAGTAAGAAATGTATATGCTTGCATGGAACTTCAACCTAGAAAGAAAAACAAAGATCGGTAGAGAGCCGTCAGCTGACGGAGCAGCATACAAGTAATCATACCAGAAACAAGCGCTGAACCACAGAGAGAAAAACTACGAAACAGAACCCTCATCTTCCCACTGCTTTTTCTTCGGCCGTGACGCGGCTCTCCGTGGCTGTTTACGGATTCGACTGCGGCTCCGCGGTGCCGACGCTGCAGCGTTCGGCTGCGTAGGAGCATCATGTAGACATTCCGTGTCAGATTGCGAGAGAGAGGCCTCTACATCCCACTCGTCCGCAGACATGGGTTCACGGTGGGACAGTTGGTGAATAACAACGGGATCCACTGGCTCTGGAGAATCAATCAGTTGTTTGATGGGAGGAGGCTGTGACCCAGAGGGGGCGACAGAAATTCCAGAAGGGGGATGCGAAACAGAGTCAATAGGAGAAGTGTCAGAGAGCACCGGAGAAGACACGTGGCAACCAGAAGTAGGTTCCGTCACGGGCGTCTCCGAAGAGGCTGCCGCGGTAGCACGAACAACGTCAGATAAGGTGTCAGGGAGCTTCTGCAAAGGCGTGATAGCACCTGTGGCTTCCTCATCCACGATTTCCGACTGAGAAAGAGAGTCCTTTACCGGAGGCCCATCGGAAGGGCGAGCCAATAAGGAAGATTCATCAGCGGCATCATCCTGTGTTCGCCGACGCTTGTTGTGAGAAATCAGCGCGGGAACATCGGAATTATGGGCAGCAACATCCCTACTCAAGGACAACGGGGGAAAATCACGGCCGTTGTCGGGCAACGGATCACTGCGTCCCTCAGTAACAGTGAGCGATTCAGTCCGAGATCCTTGCGGGAGAAGATCAGCTAAAGTCAATTTTTTACGCTGTTCGTATGTAGGTTTTAATACCACCACACGCCGCGGACAATTAGTACGGAAATGACCAGTTTCATTACAATAATAACATGTTCCTTCCTGGCCACTGTACGTGATATGGACCCTATAACCACATACCTGTAGGTGAGAAGGAATAGGTTTTTTGACCACCATTTCCACCGACCGAATACCACTATATACCTGTAAGCGGTGCTGAGCAGACCAGCGTTCCTTTCGAATATGGCGTACGTCCCCATAAGGAAGCAAAACGGACTTCAGAAAAGAGTCGTCAACCTCGGGCGGAAGGTTAAATACCCGAACATTCGTATATACCACTTCTGCATTTGCCAAGAGAACCATACTAGTGGAACCATCACGGTGCGTAAAGGGTACCTGAGAACCATGACGAGAAAGTAGCCTATCAACCTGGAGCGGGTCAAGAAACTTAACAAAAAACACATATAATTCGCTGTCGAAATATGCGGTATGCACCTGATCAGTAGTGACCTTAACTGTATCGACTAACCAGTCATGTATCTCCAAAGAACCGGGCTGGACTTGACGCGTGGATTTGTCAAAGGTAAAACTGACTGTACCTGTACGCGGAACTTTCGTGGGAACCATGGTGGACATCACGGCGAGAGACGACGCCGCGACAGGAAGAACCGCACGAACACCAAACACCAGCCGACAACCAGCGATGCGACGCGCACGGAGACCAACACGGCACTAAACTGACAGGAGGAAAACACGCTGCGCTACGGTAGAGGCGGAACTAAGAGCACGACCTAGTCGCCCGACGCGCGAAGCGAGAATAAACCAACTGAGCTACCCAAGCACGACTCACGCCCCGTCCTCACAGCTTTAATTTCCGCAATACCTCGTCTCCTACCTTCCAAACTTCTCAGAAGCTCTCCTGCGAACCTTGCATAAGTAGCACTCCTGGAAGACAGGATATTGCGGAGACATGGCTTAGCCACAACCGGGGGGATGTTTCTAGAATGAAATTTTCACTCTACAGCGGAGTGTGTGCTGATAAGCCATGTCTCCGCAATATCCTTTCTTCCAGGAGTGCTAGTTCTGCAAGGTTCGCAGGAGAGCTTTTGTGAAGTTTGTAAGGTAGGAGAGGAGGTACTGGTGGAATTAAAGCTGTGAGAACGGGACGTAAGTTGTGCTTGGATAGATCAGTTGGTAGAGCACTTGCCCGCGAAAGGCGAAGGTCCCGAGTTCGAATCTCTGTCAGACACGCAGTTTTAATCTGCCAGGAAGCTTCAACAGCTCATTGAGTTTGAACACCGTCTTTTTTCAAGGCTAATAGAAGCCAGATGTTCCTTCTACAATGCTGCAGAAAGGCTTGACAGGAATGCATCCACTGATGGCGGCTTTGGTCACGGGGAGGTGTGGTCGCATAAAGACTGGCACTAGCGAGAGGGAAGCTCTCTTCGTTCGGCATATGACTCTGGCGCACCGTAACTGCAAATACTTCATCATTTCAGCAGTTGGCACCATAGTGACACAACCAACTGTTACACATCAGTTACTTCAAGCCCTGTAGTGTGCATTCCACTTACCCCAACCAACGCTGTTAATGATTCCAGTCATGTGACGCGAGAGTTCATTGGAGAGCGGAGTTGCGTTTTCTAATGAAAGCCAGTTCTGCCCCTGAGCCAGTGACGGCCGTGTGTTGATCAGAAGGGCGCCAGATGAGCTCCTGCAATCAGCCTGCCTGCAGCCTAGGCACAATCGAATTATCTATGGAGTAATGGTCTGGCGTGCGATTCCTTATGACAGCAAGAGCGCTCTCCTTGCTATCCCACGCACACTGACGGCTAAACCATACGTCAGTTTGGTGTTACGCCTTGTTGTTCTGGTAGACATGACCACCAATCGATTGTGTGTTCGTCACCAGGATAACGCCCGTCCACACACCGCAGTTGTGACCCAACATGCTCTACCGAGTGTCGTCATTTTGCATTGGCCTGCTCAGTCATCAGATCTGCCTCCAGTCGAGTATGTACCGAACTTCATCGGACGACAGCTCTAGCATCATCAACGACCTGCATTAACCCTCCCTATATGACCGACCAAGTGCAACAGGCACTGAACTCCATCCCAGAAACTGACATCCGGCACCTGTACGACACAATGTATGCACTTTTGCATGCTTACATCCAACATTCTGGCGATTACAACGGTTATTACTAACCGCCGTCTGCTTCACGTCTGCTGTGCAGCGAGCTACCTTAATTTAAGTATTATCTGTATTTTTCTTACTTGTCACTTCTTCTTCTGCGTGTTTTTGCTTTTAGGAAGCTTTAATAGTAGAGTGCTATTAAGTGTTCCATAGATCTCGTGTTTGTTTTGAATACAGTCAGAGAGAGTCCCTTTAGTCAGCCATAGCGCCAGTAGTGTCAGTGTCGCCCTAACCGCCGTCTGCTTCACGTCTGCTGTGCAGCGAGCTACCTTAATTTAAGTATTATCTGTATTTTTCTTACTTGTCACTTCTTCTTCTGCGTGTTTTTGCTTTTAGGAAGCTTTAATAGTAGAGTGCTATTAAGTGTTCCATAGATCTCGTGTGTGTTTCGAATACAGTCAGAGAGTCCCTTTAGTCAGCCATAGTGCTCGTAGTGCTAGTGTTTGTTTTCAATACCGTCCAGAGACAGGTAGTGCTATTTTCCTTGTTTCTACAAGAAGTGGTTAGCAATCACAGTTTAGTCAATAATCAACCGCCTTTAGTCAATTAGCAGTCTAGTTAAAAGCTGATTAACACTCTATAGTAAATTGATTTCTTAGGATGGCTAGGATGTGTGGCTGCTGTGTACGGACGCAGGAGGAGCTGGCCACTCTTCGCGAACAGCTGAGCGTGTTGATGGCTGCGGTCAGCCGTCTTCAGGCTGCTGCCTCGGAGTGTAGCGGCAGTGGGGAGTCTGGTGCGTCGCATGGTGCACCCCAGGTGTTAGATGCTTCACCCAATGTCCCTGCTGTCGAGACATCTTCGCGGGTACCGGGCGCGGTTGGGCCACCCTCTCCCCAAGGGGAGTGGCGGGTTCAGCGGCGTTCGCGGCGCACGAGGCGGAGGGTCAATGTGGAGGCTGGCCGTGTGGCATCGCCCGCTCTGCCTGTGAGTGGACATGTGGCTGCTCCTTCAGCAAGGTCCGAGCAGGCACACGGGGGGAGGGGTTTATTAGTTATTGGGAGCTCCAACGTTAGGCGGGTGATGGAGCCCCTTAGGAAAATAGCGGAAAGGTCGGGGAAGAAGGCCAGTGTTCACTCTGTCTGCTTGCCGGGGGGTCTCATCCGAGATGTGGAGGAGGCCCTACCGGCAGCGATAGAGAGCACTGGGTGCACCCGACTGCAAATTGTTGCTCATGTCGGCACCAATGACTCTTGCCGTCTGGGTTCAGAGGTCATCCTCAGTTCGTACAGGCGGTTGGCGGAGTTGGTGAAGGTGGAAAGCCTCGCTCGCGGGGTGGAATCAGAGCTAACTATTTGTAGTATCGTTCCGAGAACCGATCGCGGTCCTCTGGTTTGGAGCCGAGTGGAAGGCTTAAACCAGAGGCTCAGACGATTCTGCGGAGAGCTGGGGTGCAAATTTCTCGACCTCCGCTATCGGGTGGAGAAATGTAGGGTCCCCCTGAATAGGTCAGGCGTGCACTACACGCCGGAAGCGGCTACGAGGGTAGCGGAGTACGTGTGGAGTGCACATGGGGTTTTTTTAGGTTAGAGAATTCCCTCCCTAGGCCCGACAAGACGCCTCCTGAGACGCGGCAAGGCAGGAGTAGGCAAAATGCAACAAGGAATAACAATATTAATGTGCTAATAGTAAACTGCAGAAGCGTCTATAGAAAGGTCCCAGAACTGCTCTCATTAATAAACGGTCACAACGCCCATATAGTACTAGGAACAGAAAGTTGGCTGAAACCAGACGTAAACAGTAATGAAATCCTAAACTCTGATTGGAATGTATACCGCAGAGATAGGCTGGACAGTGAAGGGGGAGGCGTGTTTATAGCGATAAGAAGTGCAATAGTATCGAAGGAAATTGACGGAGATTCGAATTGTGAAATGATTTGGGTGAAGGTCACGGTTAAAGCAGGCTCAGACATGGTAATTGGATGTCTCTATAGGCCCCCGGGCTCAGCAGCTGTTGTGGCTCAGCACCTGAAGAATAATTTGGAAAATATTTCGAGTAGATTTCCCCACCATCTTATAGTTCTGGGTGGAGATTTTAATTTGCCGGATATAGACTGGGAGACTCAAACGTTCATAACGGGTGGCAGGGACAAAGAATCCAGTGAAATATTTTTAAGTGCTTTATCTGAAAACTACCTTGAGCAGTTAAACAGAAAACCGACTCGTGGCGATAATATATTAGACCTTCTGGTGACAAACAGACCCGAACTATTTGAATCAGTTAATGCAGAACAGGGAATTAGCGATCATAAAGCGGTTACTGCGTCGATGATTTCAGCCGTAAATAGAAATATTAAAAAAGGTAGGAAGATTTTTCTGTTTAGCAAAAGTGACAAAAAGCAGATTACAGAGTACCTGACGGCTCAACACAAAAGTTTTGTCTCAAGTGCAGATAGTGTTGAGGATCAGTGGACAAAGTTCAAAACCATGGTACAATATGCGTTAGATGAGTATGTGCCAAGCAAGATCGTAAGAGATGGAAAAGAGCCACCGTGGTACAACAACCGAGTTAGAAAACTGCTGCGGAAGCAAAGGGAACTTCACAGCAAACATAAACATAGCCAAAGCCTTGCAGACAAACAAAAATTACGCGAAGCGAAATGTAGTGTGAGGAGGGCTATGCGAGAGGCTTTCAATGAATTCGAAAGTAACGTTCTATGTACTGACTTGGCAGAAAATCCTAAGAAATTTTGGTCCTATGTCAAAGCGGTAGGTGGATCAAAACAAAATGTCCAGACACTCTGTGACCAAAATGGTACTGAAACAGAGGATGACAGACTAAAGGCCGAATTACTAAATGTCTTCTTCCAAAGCTGTTTCACAGAGGAAGACTGCACTGTGCTTCCTTCTCTAGATTGTCGCACAGTTGACAAAATGGTAGATATCGAAGTAGACGACAGAGGGATAGAGAAACAATTAAAATCGCTCAAAAGAGGAAAGGCCGCTGGTCCTGATGGGATACCAGTTCGATTTTACACAGAGTACGCGAAGGAACTTGCCCCCCTTCTTGCAGCGGTGTACCGTAGGTCTCTAGAAGAGCGAAGCGTTCCAAAGGATTGGAAAAGGGCACAGGTCATCCCCGTTCTCAAGAAGGGACGTCGAACAGATGTGCAGAACTATAGACCTATATCTCTAACGTCGATCAGTTGTAGAATTTTGGAACACGTATTATGTTCGAGTATAATGTCTTTTCTGGAGACTAGAAATCTACTCTGTAGGAATCAGCATGGGTTTCGAAAAAGACGATCGTGTGAAACCCAGCTCGCGCTATTCGTCCACGAGACTCAGAGGGCCTTAGACACGGGTTCACAGGTAGATGCCGTGTTTCTTGACTTCCGCAAGGCGTTTGACACAGTTCCCCATAGTCGTTTAATGAACAAAGTAAGAGCATACGGACTATCAGATCAATTGTGTGATTGGATTGAGGAGTTCCTAGATAACAGAACGCAGCACGTCATTCTCAATGGAGAGAAGTCTTCCGAAGTAAGAGTGATTTCAGGTGTGCCGCAGGGGAGTGTCATAGGACCGTTGCTATTCACAATATACATAAATGACCTGGTGGATGACATCGGAAGTTCACTGAGGCTTTTTGCAGATGATGCTGTGGTGTATCGAGAGGTTGCAACAATGGAAAATTGTACTGAAATGCAGGAGGATCTGCAGCGAATTGACGCATGGTGCACGGAATGGCAATTGAATCTCAATGTAGCGAAGTGTAATGTGATGCGAATACATAGAAAGATAGGTCCCTTATCATTTAGCTACAAAATAGCAGGTCAGCAACTGGAAGCAGTTAATTCCATAAATTATCTGGGAGTACGCATTAGGAGTGATTTAAAATGGAATGATCATATAAAGTTGATCGTCGGTAAAGCAGATGCCAGACTGAGATTCATTGGAAGAATCCTAAGGAAATGCAATCCGACAACAAAGGAAGTAGGTTACAGTACGCTTGTTCGCCCAATGCTTGAATACTGCTCAGCAGTGTGGGATCCGCACCAGGTAGGGTTGATAGAAGAGATAGAGAAGATCCAACGGAGAGCAGCGCGCTTCGTTACAGGATCATTTAGTAATTGCGAAAGCGTTACGGAGATGATAGATAAACTCCAGTGGAAGACTCTGCAGGAGAGACGCTCAGTAGCTCGGTACGGGCTTTTGTTGAAGTTTCGAGAACATACCTTCACCGAAGAGTCAAGCAGTATATTGCTCCCTCCTACGTATATCTCGCGAAGAGACCATGAGGATAAAATCAGAGAGATTAGAGCCCACACAGAAGCATACCGACAGTCCTTCTTTCCATGTACAATACGAGACTGGAATAGAAGGGAGAACCGATAGAGGTACTCAGGGTACCCTCCGCCACACACCGTCAGGTGGCTTGCGGAGTACGGATGTAGATGTAGATGTAGATGTACTAGCATTCGAAAGTAGCAATGGCTTATCTCATGCTTACATAATTCAGAGATCTCATAACGTTAATCGCCTAAAAATGTTACCTACACAAATGTATTTCCGAAAATTCACTACTCTACATTAATTATTTTTTGGTGCTGCGACTTATTTTCCTTAGTGTATTTAGGACATTGCTAATTAGTCACACTTTCGCAAGGGAGCAGCGAGCTCTCGTATCATGGGCTACAACCGAACCATTATTTTGTGAAACTGATCATCACGTTAATATTATATTCACCTAAGAGGGAGTGCTCCCAGGGAAAAAGATTCTCCACCGACAAAGGCGTAGCTGGCTCTCTTGATAAGCACCCCTATTCGGCCTGCCGTTTAGACACACGATGTCCACTCTCTCTCTCTCTCTCTCTCTCACTCTCTCTCTCTCTCTCTCTGTATGCTGCCATCGTCGCCCAACCCCCGTCGTTCTGAAATGCTTTGACTTCTTGATACCATATACCGCCATAGAGTAACGTCAAATGAATAATAAACTGCTTAATTTTAAGTCAAAAGCTGCTTCAGTTTACATATGCAATATCATACGGCGAGCTTTGGAACCCTTTTAAAACCGTCATTTCAAAGATTAATCCACAAAAGCTGCGATAAAATATATCATTAAAAGCCCGCAAAGAGCGCAAGGGGTTTAATCAGAGAGCGGAGCCTGAATACGCTCAAATCGATTAAAAGCAGGCGAGCAGGGATACTTTTTTTATATCTTGTTTTTAGAAAAGCTCTGTAAAAGCAGCACAGCAGGAGAAAAACTCACACTTGAGCTTCACGAGCGTGCGGTTGCGACCTGTGACATTCGCTTTTGTAAGTACTATTTAGACCACGCCTGCCCCATAAGAAGAGAATGCGTAAGTCTATATATAAAAGTAGGATTTGCTCACAAAAGGAAATATTCCGCTAACCAGACAAAAGAATTTCTGAATTATGAAACTGAGCGTTCTAAACATCATGTACATTCCACACCTCTAGCAAAAAGTAAAAAAAACACGAAATTGACCACATCAACGGTTAAACCAAGGAAAGCACCAGACACAAAGTCCGTCCCCGGTAGCTGAGTGGTCAGTGTGACAGACTGACAATCATAAGGGACCGGGTTCGACTCACGGATAGGTCGGAGATTTTCTCCACCCAGGGACTGGCTGTTGTCCTAATCATCATCATTTCATCCCCATCGACTCGCAAGTCGCCGAAGTGGCGTCGAATCGAAAGACTTGCACCGGGCGAGCGGTCTACCCGACGGGAGGCCCTCGTCGCACGACATTATTATTATACCAGACACAAAAGTAATTGGCAGCAGCTAGTTTTCTAGCCCAAGAGTCGTTAGGCACATTTTCTCTGGCGTTTCAGCATATATTTGCAATTTAGTTTTTGCACTGTGTAGCTGTAGTCAGCCCAAACAAATCGTGCTCAGCAAGTCTTTCATGCGACACCCAGCGTTCTGAAAGTTTCGGTTTGTTTTCCATTACAAACAAAATGATTTTTAAACCGGAATTCTACATGCCCATTCGTAGACCGGCCTCGAATTTGCTTAGTACGATACATATTTTATCGGTATATATTAATAGTGACAACAAAACACAAAGAATAACCAATACTCGAGCAGCAACAACTCCGCCCTTTCTCGTGCTGACACCTACCGCCAAGCGTGCAGCGCTACTCAGTCTCTGCTGGATTGCTGTTAGTTCTTCGTGTTTTACGGCCATTGTTAGTAGATCGATAAAACGAATATGCAGCGCTCTATGGGAGGGCACGTAAAATTCCCATTTAAAAAAAATTGCGTTTACGATACTAGAGTGCCTGTGTTATTCTGATTACGATGCAAAGATCCTGTGGATATGCATGCACATCCAAAGGAACAGGAACTGCGGCGACTACAGCCGTTATGAAATACATTAAATGTATTCGCAACTGCGAATAAGGATAAACATCACCTGTAAAATGGAGTAACAACAATGAAAATTTGGGACGGACCGAGACTCGAACCCGGATTTCCTGCTTGTCGCGCGCGGTCGCCTTACCAGTTGGCCAGGTGTGCACGATTTACGGCCAGATTCTAACTTCATATGTCGCCACCCACGCGTCCAGGTTACGTACTCAAACACCCATTATGTGTATTCCTGTACAGGTCGGCCGCGACGAGTTGCCACGCGGTTAGAGGCGCCGTGTAACTCCCGCCGGAGGTTCGAGTCCTCCCTCGGGCAGGGCTGTGCGTGTTGTTCATAGCACAATTTACACTATTAGCCATTAAAATTGCTACATCAAGAAGAAATGCAGATGATAAACGGATATTTATTGGACGAATATATTATACTAGAACTGACATGTGATTACATTTTCACGCAATTTGGATGCATACATATGAGAAATCTGCACCGAAACAACCACCTCTGGCCTTGACACGCCTGGGCATTGAGTCAAACAGAGCTTGGATGGAGTGTACAGGTACAGCTGACCATGCAGCTTCAACACGATACCACAGTTCGTCAAGAGTAGTGACTGGCGTATTGTGACGAGCCAGTTGCTCGGCCACCATTGACCAGAGGTTTTCAATTGGTGAGAGGTCTGGAGAATGTGCTGACTAGGGCAGCAGTCGAACATTTTCTGTATCCAGAAAGGCCAGTACAGGACCTGCAACATGCGGTCGTGCATTATCCTGCTGAAATGTAGGGTTTCACAGGGATCGAATGAAGGGTAGAGCCATGGGTCGTAACACATCTAAAATGTAATATCCATTGTTCCAAGTGCCGTCAATGCGAACAAGAGGCGCCGCGCGGGATTAGCCGAGCGGTCTGGGGCGCGGCAGTCGTGGACTGGGCGCTTGGTCCCAGTGGAGTGTCGAGTCCTTCCTCGGGCATCGGTGTGTGTGTTTGTCTTTAGGATAATTTAGGTTAAGTAGTGTGTACGCTTAGGGTATGATGACATTGGGAGTGAAGTCTCATAAGATTTGACACACGTTTGAACGTTTTTTCAACAAGAGGTGACCGAGACGTGTAACCAATGGCACCCCGTACCGTCACGCCGGATGATACGCCAGTATGGCGAAGACGAATATACGCTTGCAACATGCGTTCACAGTGATGCCACCAAACACGGATGTGACCATCACGATGCTGTAAACAGAACCTGGTTTCATCCGAAAAAATGACGTTTTGCCATTCGTGCACCCAGGTCGTTGAGTACCCCATTGCAGGCGCTCCTGTCGGTGATGCAGCATCAAGGGTAACCGCAGCCATGGTCTCCGAGCTGATAGTCCATGCTGCTGCAAACGTCGTCAAACTGTTCGTGCAGATGGTTGTTGTCTTGCAAACGTCCCCATCTGTTGACTCAGGGGTCGAGATGTGGCTGCACGATGCGTTACAGCAATGCGGATAAGATGCCTGTCATCTCGACTGCTAGTGATACGAGGCCGTTGGGATCCAGCACGGCGATACGTATTACCCTCCTGAACCCACCGATTCCATATTCTGCTAACAGTCATTGGATCTCGGCCAACGCGAGCAGCAATGTCGCAATACGATAAACCGCAATTGCGGTACGCTACAATCCGACCTTTATCAAAGTCGGAAACTTGATGGTACGCATTTCTCCTCCTTACACGGGGCATCACAACAACGTTTCACCATGCAACGCTGGTCAACTGCTGTTTGTGTATGAGAAATCGGTTGGAAACTTGCCTCATGTCAGCACGTTGTAGGTGTCGCCACAGGCGCCAACCTTGTGTGAATGCTCTGAAAAGCTTATCATTTGCATACCACAGTATCTTATTCCTGTCGGTTAAATTTCGCGTCTGTAGCACGTCATCTTCATGTTGTAGCAGTTTTAGTGGCCAGTAGTGTATATGTCTAGGTACCGATGACCTCAGTATCTGATACCTTAAGAATTCACACACACATATTTTGTACACGTCGGACGTTGTACTTTAATGTCGCTTGCCCGTTACCGGAAAACATATAGCGCTCGCGATTTTGTGTTTAGCTTTTAACAATTCCACTATTGCCTCAATATGTTATACATGTTTTTATAAAAACGATCTGAAGACGGTCATTATAAACTGAAACCGGTAGTCTGATGACAAACGTTTGTGACTATAGACTTGAACTAGAGGAAATTTATTCTATATTCGGGTCACTGTTCAATTCGCGACCATGAAGCAGATTATGCCACTTCCTTCTACAGCTGATAGTTGCCCTCATTCGCAACTGCGAATGTATTTAATGTATAATTATGTTTGCTGTGGAAAATAAACCGATGCTTTATGCTGACAGTGGGCGTTGCAGGACGAGCAATTATTGTTTCGGCTTACTCCAGCTACACATGGCAGATATTAAATTCCAAATATCTATCGAAACACCAAAGACAATGCGCCAGACGACTCTTGGGAGAGACCCCCTGTGCATGTAGGGTGACCAGAAACATTCTGAAAAGTATGTAAGGGTATTGCTGGGTAGGTTGTGCTGAGAAAAAGTTGTTCAGAAAAAATCGATACGTTATACTGTTTTTGAAGGTAGCCGATCAGACCGTTGCGCGTTCAAGTTCAAGTGA
The DNA here is from genome assembly GCF_023897955.1 of Schistocerca gregaria. Lineage (NCBI taxonomy): Eukaryota > Metazoa > Arthropoda > Insecta > Orthoptera > Acrididae > Schistocerca > Schistocerca gregaria. The sequence continues at coordinate 378,748,929 of NC_064923.1, forward strand.
CCCATCAAATACATTTCATGTCAGTTTCTGGTAAAGCGTATGTGATGGAGCATAATTTGGTGACTACAATGGCAATTAACTCGAAAAAGGCTCAAGGTATCGGCTTTTCTTCGGAACAATTTTTTCTTGGGACAGCCTACCCTGCATCACCCTTACAAGCTTTTCAGATTGTTTCTTACCACCCTGTAAACAGGGCGTGCCACCTAAAACTGCCACCTCATATATTTTAAAAATGATACAAAGCGAGATAAATGCAGTTGGTCTGGGATGCACTTTTGTCAGCGGCTCACACAATAGGCACATTCCCTAAAACTAAACAAATGTTACTTGCATCTCAAAGTTACTTTCTTTTGTGAATGGCACATGTGTGTTATTTTACCGAAATGAAGTTAGAGGTATAACTAGTGATGGGAGATTTGGTTTTCACGGCTCTAAACTTTATACCTTTTGGAATAGTTGACTTTAGATCATGGAAACGGAGCCACAGATTTTGCTTTAATGCCGTAATGCGGGTTGCATGCACTGTCTTGTTTAAAGGTTCAAATGTTTGTGAAATCTTATGGGACTTAACTGAGAAGGCCATCAGTCCCTAAGCTTAAGCACTCCGTAACCTAAATTATCCGAAGGACAAACACACACACCATGCCCGAGGGAGGACTCGAACCTGCGCCGGAACCAGCCGCACAGCCCATGACTGCAGCGCCTTAGACCGCTCGGCTAATCCCGCGCGGCGCACCGTCTTGAAACTTACTGTAGGCAAACCTTGCATTGTGGATTACGACCGAAAGTGTGGCGCCGTTTCCTTCCTTTAAATTCTACGTATTTCAGAACTTGTAAGTTCTAAAACAGTGCAAACTAGTCTGCTGTCACAATTGTTCATATACTTTCCATTTCCGTAGAAAATACACAACTGTGTGTTTAGTAAAAACAATAACTTTTTGTTGCAAATGATGTTTGTTTACATTATTCGATTGGCATCCTTGCCCATTGTTTGAGACCGTGACATGGGTGCGTCTCTGCCAATTGCATTTTTTCACATTTTGTTCCGTTTAGGAAATACATAAAGTGGCAAAGTTAGATGTTACGCCCAGTATATAACGTATGGTTCCATGATGAACTTACTAATTTTCAGGGATGATAGAGAAGGGTAAGTGTATCAATAAAAGCTATATCTTCCCTACTGTGAAAGACATCTCTTCTACTGGAACAAGTGCCCAAAAGTCTTAAGGGATGCATTTTAGAGAGCCCATTTTCTCTTGTTTTGTTTTGTACAAGCTGCTCCTAAAATATACGAGTAGAAACCAAAGAGATGTATTTCACTGCATCGAAGATGAATGAGTGCTCATAACTCTTAATAAATGCGTTTTAGAGCCTATATTTGCTAGACATTGTTTTCTTACTTGTGCCTGTACTCTCACCTCCGAAAGTAGCTTAAGCTTAAATCTTAGCAACAGCAGTGCCGGTACAGAAATTCCATTGTCAAGAGCCTCAGAACGCTTTTTGGTTATAGCTATCTACTCAGCTGTTTTCAGACCAGGGTCCCTTACATCAGACTGATGTATTTACCCTCCCCACCATCGCTGAAGTTTGCAACGTCATCGCGGAATCGCCCTGTATGTACAGTACATATGAAATGCAAGGTGATATACTTGGTTTTCCCATCGTGCACTTAAGTGGTTGTGCTTTAATAGCTGTTAGGTAATGAATATGTTAGTATGCGAAATGGTCGTCATAACATCATGGTGGACATCAGAACACCTTCTATCCCTCTCGCATGGACCTATTTTTCAAGGGGAAAATCGAAGTTGTTCCACAAGTCCTCAATATTTTACGAATTTTCTTGAATGCCGACAAACGTTTTCGAAAGCCTTGAGATACTCTGGAATGTTTAAAATTGAACTTGGAAACAGAACGTACACGGTGACCTGCACTCGGACGAAGTCTTCTTACGCAAGGAGTTGTGCAATGTAGTAGTGACAGTGAAATAACTCATTAAAAAAGTGTATATTATTATATACAGAAGTTACATGCGAAGTCCCTAAATTAGTAGTTCGTTTCGGATATTTCTTCGCAAAAAGATTCGATGCAAAATCATAGAAGCGAAAATATTAACCGGAGAATGAAAAGTCACGTCAGTATTTATATCACATATACCACTCATTTTAACTAACCACGCAGCTTTAAAGGGCTCCCATTTCTGGTAAGGTCAGGGTACAGAATGACTATCAGTAATGCGCGAGGACAAAAATTCTAATTTTTCATAAAGAACTTCGAAGAATCACGTTTCTCGCCCGTACAAAGGTACGTGAGTTTGTGGCGTATTGGACAACCACGAAAGTTATTCATCTTTGCACTCGATACCAAATGTAGTTCATAACATGTTTTGAACAAATTGGATGCTAGGTAATTCACGGAACCTTTTTTAATTCTGAGATAAAATGGAAAGAAAACCGAGAGGAGTGCATCCGTTTCAGTTAATTACTTTATGTTCTTATTATTCCTGTACCCAGTTGGACCTAAAAACAACTCAAAAATCACAATGAGAATTGTTATCTGAGATCGTAAGTTCGTCACTACTTTCAGATAGGCACCCGTCCGTCAGAAGGCTTACGAAAGGACAAGTCAGAGATGTTGGCATATAACGGCAAACTATCGTATAGAGAATGAAATAAAATATTTTTCAGATAATCTGCTTCGAATGTTTGTCGTATTTACTATAGGAAACCAGTGCATCACACGACAGTAACGGAAATAACTGTGAGGACAAAGAATCCAAGTTGGTCGGTCAAAGGCACTGCGAATATTCGTCAGAACACTACACAGAGGTCTGCTAGTGTTGTATAGCCCACATGGTTCTCCACCTTTCAGCAAATAGAAGCCACCAATCTGAGCAGCTCTAGTCTCTGCTGGTGACGGTGGTGAACGAAAAAATAACGGTATCTGCAAACCAATGAGTAGAGCATGGTTACCTGAATAACGCCTTTATTTCAGTGTCAAACAAGAATGTGGCTACGGGGAAGCCCCTGGAGTACGCAGACACGGCGACAGAAGCCAGGAAACACAATGTTTCCTAGGTGCCAAATGCTGGCGTAGCCTCAACAAGAACTGGTCGGCCTTTGACGGAAGAAGGAACTGAACGTTTCTTCGGAAACCTTCAAAAATAAGAAATATTCGAAGCAGTGTTTCAAGATACTTCAGTTTTTGTCTATCATATTCAGCACAAATAGGCTAACAGTCAGGCATTCTACTCTCCCGCGTCATGTACGAGAAATCCTTGCGGACTGTACCGCTTCGATTTTCTTCACACATATATGATTTCAAAATTATTGCCCGGTTCTCTAAGGTCGTACAATGCAGTTCTGAAAAGTAGTAAGAAAGTCGACCTCAATGGAGAAATAACACAGCTAATCGGTTTCAAATAATTGTTTAATCGTAATGTTTGTGTACAGATTTGGCAGAAAATCCTAAGAAATTTTGCTCTTATGCCAAAGCGGTAGGTGGATCAAAACAAAATCAAAATGGTATTGAAACAGACGATGTTAGAGTAAAGGGCGAAATACTAAATGTCTTTTTCCAAAGTTGTTTCTCTAGATTGTCGAGCAGATGACAGAGTGATAGAAAAACAATGAATATCGCTCAAAAGAGATAAGGCCGCTGGACCTGATGGGATACCAGTTCTATTTTACACAGAGTACGCGAAGGAAATTGCCACCCTTCTTGCAGCGCTGTACATTAGGTCTCTAGAAGAGCCTAGCGTTCCAAAGGATTGGAAAAGGGCACAGGCCATCCCCGTTTTCAAGAAGGGACGTCGAACAGATGTGCAGAACTATAGACCTATACCTCTAACGTCGATCAGTTGTAGAACTTTGGAGCACGTATAATGTTCGAGTATAATGACTTTTCTGGAGATTAGAAATATACTCTGTATGAATCAACATGGATTTCGAAAAAGACGATCGTGTGATACCCAGCTCGCGCTATTCGTCCACGAGACCCAGAGAGCCATAGACACGGGTTCCCAGGTGGATGCCTTGATTCTTGAATTGCGCAAGGCGTTTGATACAGTCGTTTAATGAACAAAGTAAGAGCTATGGACTATCAGACCAATTGTGTGATTGAATTGAAGAGTTACTAGATAACAGAACGCAGCATGTCATTCTCAATGGGGGGAAGTCTTCCGAAATAAGAGTGATTTCAGGTGTGCCGCAGGGAAGTGCCGTAGGACCGTCGCTATTCACAATATACGTAACTGACCTTGTGGATAACATCGTAAGTTAACTGAAGCATTTTGTGGATGATGCTGTAGTATATCGAGAGGTTGTTACAACGGAAAATTGTAGTGAAATGCAGGAGGATCTGCAACGAATTGACGCATGGTGCAGAGAATGGCAATTGAATCTCAATCCAGACAAGAGTAATGTGCTGCGAATACATAGAAAGAAAGATCCTTTATCATTTAGCTACAATATAGCAGGTCAGCAACTGGAGGCAGTTAATTTCATAAATTATCTGGAAGTAGGCATTAGGAATGATTTAAAACGGAATAACAATATAAAACTAATCGTCGGTAAAGGAGATGCCAGACTGAGATTCATTGGAAGAATCCTAAGGAAATGCAATCCGAAAACAAAGGAAGTAGGTTACAGTACGCTTGTTCGCCCACTGCTTGAATACTGCTCACCGGTGTGGGATCCGTACCAGACAGGGTTGATAGAAGAGATAGAGAAGATCCATCGGAGAACAGCGCGCTTCGATATAGGATCATTTAGTAATCGCGATAGCGTTACGGAGATGGTAAATAAACTCCAGTGGAAGACTCTGCAATAGAGACGGTCAGTAGCTCGGTACGGGCTTTTGTTGAAGTTTGGAGAACATATCTTCATCTAAGAGTCAAGCAGTATATTGTTCCCTCCTACGTATATATCGCTAGGAGACCATGAGGATAAAATCAGAGAGAGTAGTGCCCACACAGAGGCATACCGACAATCTTCCTTTCCACGAACAATAAAAGACTGGAATAGAAGGGCGAACCGATAGAGGTACTCAAAGTACCCTCCGCCACACACAGTCAGGTGGCTTTCGGAGTATGGATGTAGATGTAGTAGATGTAGATATCTAGGTTTCAGCCCCTAAAAAGGATTTCTTCATCAGAATGAAAATTTTCATTCTGATGACGACGTCCTCAGACGTGTCGAAACCTAGCTAAATTTATTAAATAATTATTTGCAACCGGTTGCCTGTGTTATTTTTCCATTCAAACTTATATACGGTCGCTGAAACACAGCCATATTAAAAACTTTAAAAGAATAGACTTTTAAGATCCGCGTGCTGTTCAGTTTAAAGTGTTTTGAGCGTTATGTAAATAGTGCCCTATTAGCTGGGTCATAGCATTCTAGTGTTGTAATTTCGATGGTGCTAGTTTTATTCGCACTAAACGCGATTTTCATTTTACGTTTATCTTAATTCCATATTTATTTTAAAATTGAAATTTTAACTCACAAATACAGACACAAAATTTTTCAAAAATTTCTCCTATTTTCAGTTATTAATCACACGAAAATGTGAGTATTCCCTATAAATTAAAATTTGGTAGTGCGTGACCAAAAGAGTGACGTACCCAGAAGACATGGTCAGATGTTAGCGTTACTTAGCACAAGGACACACACAAACTACGGACATGTAACTGAGTAGAGTTAGAATTCTACGTGACGGTGCACTAGTGCTGTTCGTGGTTAGTTTTTTTAGCAAACCTGATAGGGAATTTTGTGTGTGTGAACAGCGTCATATGTTGAATGATCACTCTGAAGGACACGAAAATTCCCTGTTCTCTTGTGAGTCAGTATCATCAGCCCATGACAGTGTCGAAAAGGAGTCTCGTAGTTGGTCTCCATTAGGGCAGCTGGTCGAATCGTGAAATATTCAGATCGGTGGGGCATTCGAACTTCACAATGATCTGATACCGGAGGGCACGGGAATTTGAGGGCTGGTATATTCGTCTTCGACATTCTGGTAGACATATCCAACCACCACAACGGAAGATCGTTGTACTGTGCACCATGCACTTTTGTATCCCCGTCACATGTGCGCTTGCCATCCCAAGAACAAGTAATGGGGTCCCTCTACTAGCAGCAGCCTGACTAGGGAAGTACCAATCGGTCCGTAGGCTGCCATTAACACCACAACGGAAACAGCCATGTTTGGAGTGGATCAATGACATGTAATTGTGGACAGCCTATTAATGGCGCCAAATTGTGTTCAACGATGAAGGGGGATTCTGTCCTACCACGGATGTCCATCGTCGACCAGTATGGGAACGATCTAGGAAGACATCTTCTTCTTCCAGTATTCTGGGGACATGCAGGGGTGTTACTCCTGTTATCATGGTGTGCGGAGCCACCGCGTGTAGCTTCAGGTCACGGCTGGCAGCGACTGAGGAAGCTCTGGAGGCACAACAGTACATCACGGACATCCTGAGTCCTCGTGTGTTATCTCACATGCGACGTTATCCTGGTGTCATTTTCAACAAGACAATGCTCGTCCACACATAGCACGTGTCTCTATGAACTGTCTGCGTGCTGCTAAGGTACAACTTATTCCCAAGATCTGTTAAGACAGAACATTATCAGCTCGGATATCAACTCCTTCCCAGTGCCCATATCCAAAATACCAAAGATATAATAGTAGTGGGCCGCCTTGCCTCAGGAGAGGATACATCTATTTTATGACTCCACTCCCAGGAATCAGTGCGTGCATCCGGACCAGAAGGGTGCAACGTCATACTGAGAAGTGGGCTCTTACTGCCAAGTCCTTTGTCAATCTGAATTGTTATTGGAGTCACTACAATAACATCACATATGCTCCCAACCCGTGAAGTTTCGTTTCGCTACATTTTCCCGTCTAGATGTTTCACTTTTGTTGTTAGTGTAAAGGATTGTATAACGAAAATTTAACAAGTAAAAGGGAGCACTTTCGTAGGAATTCACACTTAATAGTTCTCAAAGCTTCAAGTGTTCAAAGTGCTTTTTTTAGCACTTTAGTGTTTTTAGAAACTCACTGTGCTGCTTTAGAAATCTGGGATTCTCAACACCTGTAAGACCAGAGTGCACCTGTGGTCTAGAGGTAGCCAACACGGTAGCTCAGTGCGTTCTTTCAGAGGGTTATCAGCTCTCTGTAATAAAAAAACTGAGTTAATAGAACAACGATGAACTTGAACGGATGTCAAGGGACGTCCGCTCTGAACAAGTGCAACTAACAAAAGTGAACAAAATGAGTTAAAAAAGGGGGGACACCTTCTTTGATTCGTAATCAAAACGTCCTCGTCCCCGGGTTCGAAAGCCTCTACCGTTTACATTTTGATTAATAATCGGCACTGGCGATGAAAGACATCGGCATAACAAGCCACCTTCATTCTGCCAATGGCCTTGTCAGGGAAGGCTAGATATACCACTAGTTGCCTCCCAAGCATCAAAAATTTACGTAACCATCGTACGCTCAGAATATTTGATTGTCTCACCTTCTGATCGTGTTACGAAAGACATCTGATCAGGATTATCAACTGCTGGTAACGTGGAAGCGCTAAACATAAAGTATTTGGTTCCTTCATGTCGCCTCCACACTTGCTCCAGTTATCCTCTTGCCATCATATCTCTGGCATGCATATACAAAAGAGTATTCAACTGAGATCTGTCTGCGCCTGTCGAATATTTAATGTGGTCCTATCTGTGCGCTCGGTGTATTAGGACCAACGGATTAACACAAAACAATAATTACGCCATTAGTTATGGTAGTTTAACCTATGCCAGTTGCTTATGTTGACACAACTTCACTACTTCCAGCGTCATATGGTGGTGGTAATACACGTTCCTTCTGTTGCTTGTATTACTCACAATATTCGTTCCGTAGAAAATACTTTTTCATCGTTTTAAAAGTGTGACACCTGAAATGGAACTGCTCAAGGGAAAATTTATAGCTGTTAAACTAGATATTATCAAATACTTGTATACTTTTCGATAACCTTTTTCTGAATTCGCTTTAAATAATTTAAGTGTCATCGTGTCCTTTATTTTTCTACATTTATGGACGAAACTTAAAATTAATATATCGTGGCAAAAATGACGTATTCAACTTATTAATTGAATTTTTGATTTACTTAACACTTTCACATCGTCACAGTTACTATTTTTTTATTTTTATTACTTTTTTTTTTGAAAAACTGTTTCTTTAAGAGAAGAGAATCAGTGGTCATGCGTAATGCGTTTTAATGATCTTAAGAATTCTCTTCTTATTTAGACAGTGTGTATAAGTTATGATATTGCGTTTTCAAACGTTACGTTATTCACGTACCACTCTTTACCCACAAACAATATGCTCGAGCCACGAAATACGCTATGAAATGTTTCTGATTTAAAAATTCCCGGTATGATAAAATTATATATATTATTTCTTAAATCCGTAACTGATAAAGGAAATTTCAGACTTCTACTGTTATTCCGTACTAGGTTAAAAAGACTTAATTTGCCTAAGTTTTTATTTTCACATGAATATTCTTCAGGATTTTCTACAACTCTTGACAGTCGCACTAGGGGTGAATATTTTAAGAACTTCAAATGAAAGATGGAACCACTTTCGTGTCAGAAACATAGTAATTTTGCGTCTCGATTTGAGAGAAGTGACTGGAAATCAAAGGAACATACAAATAAGTATGCTTCATTTCAACCCCCTCCGCACTCCCACCCAATTTATAAACTGTATGCCTTTATAGATCACGAAATTGCTAGAGTATTTTCTTAAAATTTAGTAGCGTAATCAAACAAATAATAACTTCTTGGAATAATCTTTTCCTTACATTATAATGGAAGGTATTCACCTGCTACAATTGATTAGTCAAAAACAGAGACGGACCAGCAGATTTTGTGATTATCGTGTAGGAGAATAATACTAGAGCAATAAAAAAAGTTAGGGACAGTTGAATACAGCCTACAAAATCATCTGACTTTGGTAACAAGAAATTTCTTACCATCAAAGTCAAACTATGTCATTTCTAAACTCGTTCCCCAGAAGCCGTTTACATAAGTGAAACTCCATAGTTAACCATGGATGGTAATTTCCTGTAGAAAATTGAACGACAGATGTGGAAAATATGTGGCGCCCAGATGCACGACAGTATCAGGATACGCAAAAGTTTAGACCTAACAGGCAGTATGTCTTTCTCTTCGTTTCGGGAAGTTGATTGCAAAACAGCTGTTCCGTCGGCGTCTCGGACGCATTACGCACTGAACACCTTAGGTAACTTCCGAAAGCTGCCAGCATTAGCAGCTACTATGCACAGTCATAGACATATTGGCGTCACTCCACATGTCGTGACGTCAGCGTGAGAGCAACTAACTCGGGATAGCGTCGCTTGGAAGTGTCCGGCCCGTTGTAATTCCAGCCTTGGCAGTTCTGCGTCACCGCACTGGACTCCTTCGCTGCTGCTGCTGCTGCGTTCCTTTTTGGCGAAGCACAATAGCGGCACCTGGTTTAATCTTGCGCTGCTGTTGTCCGCCCATTGTACGTGCTCGGAATTGTGTATTCTAGAACACTCTATTCTTTTCCCTTGTCGTACTGCAATGTCATTTGTAGATTAATTTCGTGCGTGTGTCTCTGTGGTCGTACCACCAGTTTTCTTTTTTAAATATTTAGCGGCGGAAACTTTAGTACACGCCTGACAACTATTGTCTCCGGAATTGTACTGCGCGAGCGCACACATGCCAGTCTCCTGTGGGAACATCCGAAAAAGAGTTGTATTTTCACTGCTATTAATGATACATCTAATATGAGGGTGACATGTTTTGCTGTGCCACTAATTAAAATATTATTCTTGACGTAAAATATGTGTCACTGTATTAGAAAAGTTGTTTCGGTAAGAAGTGTACAAAGTGCGTTTTCTCGCACTTATATACAGTGAATTCTACACGAACGAAGTTAGAAGCTTAGGGAACATTTTAATTTATGCATCGAAACTGAGCAGTCTACGTTGGCGTCAATCGCAGGTTGCTGATTCCAACGACTGCCAGTAACAAGCCCGTTCGTTCCTTTGTACATTACTCTAAAGTGCGACAAATTGGTGATAATATAGCAATAGAAAGCATGTTTCTTTCCCAGTTCCACCTTGTGTGATTCAGTTACAACTGTTCAGGATTATATCCGCAGAAAATACGGCGGTGAACCCCCACAGATCCAGGAACTGGACGATGGCATCAAACAGTTTTAAGACAGTGGTTGTTCGCGCAACCGGAAATCCGTAAGTCTCCCACGTGTTCTACTTCAAGACGTAGAACGCATTCAAACAGAGCTCTACTCGTTGTGACAGCCGAGTTACCAATTTCTTAGCTTATTCTCTGGCTCCCTTTCCGGCGACGTGTGTGTTTCAAGCCGATTCATCTGTTACAGGCCGTTCATAACTGTGATAAGCAATCACGTGTAGAGTTTAGTGATTTCATTCTGGGCATGGAAGTGGAAGAAAATTTCTTTCGGTTCCCAAGTTTCAATTTATGTCGAAAAGTGGACTGAGACGTCGTAAGAATATGGAAAGTATATCAGCCACAGACTCTTTACCAAACATAATATATTTTGCGACGTTTGGCTCGTTCTCTTTATGGTTACAGAAATCACGTACCTGGATATGTTGGAGGTCAGGCTCTTTTCACAACTGCTAGAACATTCTTAAAGTTTCAGTTCTCTACGGGAGAGACTACGATCGTATTTGATATTTTAGAAGAATGAGCGCTGCACCAGTGGACTCCTAGGTTGCTTGATTTCACTGTAGATTTATGAAAGACTGCGTCTGTGTGCTTCTCCTCTCGGCAACTTCGTGTGTAGCATGAATCCGCATAGTGACAGCAGTGAATGCAACTAATCTAGACACAGTTGCGAAGGAATGAGTATAGTCTGGTTGTCGTTTGCCTGGTGGAGGGCACAGTAAGCATTTGTGAAAGGGATATACAAAAGCTTTAATCGTGTAACGAGATTGTTTTTCTACTGGAGTGACACATAGTTTACGTCGAGTATAACGGGTTCTGAGGCCATCGTCAGTTCATACAGGTGGCAGGCAGAGGTCGTGAAGACTGCTAGCCACTGCCTTGCGGGATGCAAGCAAAGCTCGCAATTTTCAGCGTAGTTCCCAGCGCTGATCGGGATCCTTTGGTTTGCAGCCGATTGGAAGGTCTCAGCCTAAGGCTTCATCGATTCAGTGACGGTCTTGGCTGCAGACTTCTAGACATCCGTTATCGTGTGGGGATTTGTGGGACCACCGCTCATAGGTCAGGGTGCACTACACGAGGGAAGCAGCTACTGGGTTAGCAGAGTACTTGTGCACATGTTTTTTAGGCCAGACGACAGGTGCTGTGATGAACACTCACTAGTCGACACGCAGCAAGGGAAGTCTGATGGCGTTCAGAGTAAAGACACTTCGAGTGTCAAAATTTTACCAGTAAACTGTAGAAGTATTCATAATAAATTTTCCGAATTTACTGCCCTCCAGAAAATTTCTCGCGCACAAGTTATTCTTGGGACCGAGAGCTGGCTGAAGCCCTACGTGAAGGTTCTCAAATATTTAGCGAGTCGTGGAACGTATATCGGAAAGACAGATTAGACACCATAGGTGGGCGTGTGTTCATTGCAGTTCACAAAAATACTGTCTCTGTTGACGTCGAAGCCGAGTGTGACAGTGGAGTAATATGGTCGAGTATAACAGATGTACGTGAAACCAAATTAACTGTTGTATATTTTTACCTGGCACCCTACTGAGCTGTGACACTTCTAGAGTCACTCAAATAAAGTCTACGGCCAGTTTCACTGAAATATCCTGATCATGCAGTACTAGCTGGAGATGATTTGAACCTACCGAGTATAGATTGGTAAGTCTATGGATTCATTGCGGGGGATACAAACAGACAGTCACGAGGAATACATTTGAACACGTTTTCTGAAAACTGTCTTTAGCAGCTAGCTCGGCGGCCCACAGGCAATTGAAATATCTTAGATCTTGTAGCTACAAATAGGCCGGAAAGTATTGACAATTTCTGTACGGTAACTCGGATTACCCATCATGATGTCATCATAGCAACTCTGGTTGATGATGATGATGATGAGTCCCATACTCCGTTTACCGAGCGTAGGGGAGCGACGCGGGAGACCCGCGCCGCCATACTAGGCAAGGTCCTAGTGGAGGTGGTTTGCCATTGCCTTCCTCCGACCGTAATGGGGATGATTGATGATGATGATGAAGACGACACAAACACCCAGTCATCACGAGGCAGGTGAAAAATCCCTGACCCCGCCGGGAATCGAACCCGGGACCCCGTGCTCGGGAAGCGAGAACGCTACCGCGAGACCACGAGCTGCGGACGGTTATAAAAATTAATAAATCAGTCAAGAAGGCTACGATTGTATTTCTGATAGACATAGCTAAATTCGGAAGATGTTGAGGGAGCAAATGCTGTTGCACTCCCAGTTCAAAAGAGAACGCACAATGACAGCAAGCAAAGATTAGTAGAGATTCGTGCGTCTGTGGACAGATCTATGTGCGATGCATACAACTGCCACCGTCACACCTTAACAAAAGATCTGGGAAAGAACCTGAGACAATAATGGTCGTATGTAAAATTGTTTAGCGGGTCTAAGCCTTCCATTCAGTCCCTTGTTGACCAGTCTGCTATGACACTTGAAGACAGGAAAACGAAAGCCGAAGTTTTCAAGTTCACGTTCAAGAAATGGTTCCCACAGGAGAAACGTACAAACATACCGCCGTTTGACCATCGGCCAGACTCACTTAAGGACGACATAATAAAAAGCATCGATGGCGTAGAGAAACAGCTGAAATATTTCTAAAAAATCACCAGCTCCGAATGGAATCCCATTTAGGTTTGCCGCACTAGCCTAGCTTGCATCTATCGTGAATCTGCCGTTCAGCACGAAGTCCGAAGCAGCTGGAAAAAAGAGCAAGTGACTCCAGTATATAAGAAGGGTAAAAGAACGGACCCGCAAAATTGCAGACCAATATCCCTAACTTGGGTGTGGTGCAGAATTCTTGAACATATTCTCAGTTCGAATATAATAAACATTATTGAGGCTGCGAAGTTTACGTCCACGAATCAGCATGTTGCAGAAAGCATCGCTCGTATGAAACTCAGCTGGCCCTTTTCCCACATGATACATGAGTGAAGGGCAACAGATAGATATCACATTTCTAAAACTCCTAAAGCATTTGACATAGTGCCCCATTGCAGAAGGGTACGTGCATATGGAATAAGTTCACACATATGAGAAGTGTCTAAGTGCAAATTGTGATAGGAGCGCTTTTAATTTCTATGTACATAAACGGTCTGGCGGACAGGATTGGCTGCATTCTGCGTTCGTTTGCTTATAATTCCATGGTGTATGGGAAGCTGCCAAAAATAAGTGAGTGTCAGATGACACAAATTGATTGTCTTTGGCACAGATGGTGAATGAAGACTTCCTGGATGTAAGATATTTCTCTGACATCTCCATCGACTATGCCAACCCTGGACGTCCACATAAAATCTCTTGTTTTAGAATTAACTTTAAATAACTTTGCTGGAGCCATAATCTCTTCTTTATCTAGTAGGTGTTCCGAGACAATTCACAATGGCTAACAGTGTCATAAGCAGTCGTCAAGTATATAATTTGTGGAACACCTATTTTTTCACTTCTAACCGAGGAGCCAAATACCAGTTTTCATAGATGTAGCTCAAAAATGCTTGCATGACGAAAAACTATCGAAAAGCTTTTCACACCCTTAGAGGCTAAATTTCCAAAACTGCTGAAATAAGTTTTTTGTTATTTCTAACAGAGCAGGGAGATAAAGAATTTCATAGTTTTTAACTTTTAAAATGCTTTCACAAGGAAATATTTCATAAAACATTTCAACCACTGTTTCACTCCCGTAGGGGTTAATTTCCAAAAACTGAACCATAATTTTGTTATTTTCTAACGCAAAAGTCAAAAAATTCTTGTTTCATCATTTTTGAAAATTCAATCAGTAACGGGGTAAAATAGTGAGTGAATTTGTTAGAAATAAATCGTTATTGAAGAGCTACTAAATCATTTACAAAACTACATCTATGAAAACTGTTGTTTGACTACTGAGCTAGGAATAAAAAAACACCCATAGCGGGTGTAAAATAGGGGATAAAAGGTTTTATAAAATTATTAATTCAAGAAAGCATTTCTGAGGCTTGTATTTGGCTTCACTGTTAGAAATAAATAAATAGGTGTTTCACTTTTATTTTCAAATTCAACCCCTAAGAAGGTGAACTAGGGGATGATAAATTTTAAGAAAATATTTCCTCATATGAAAAAAAGTTAAAAACTAAATCTATAAAAATTGATATTTCACTTTGCAGTTAGGTATTATATATATATATATATATATATATATATATATATATATATATATATATATATATATATATATTAGTGGACGAAATTTTCTATGGCAATATCACCATGAAAACGTAAAAGAATTGATTAACAAAAACCTTGGACTCCAGCTACCAGAATCGTCTCTTGGTGAAGTTCATTCGGAATAGATGGTGCTTCTGTTGTCTTAACTAGCGTGAAAATATCAGAAGGTGTTGCAATCTGTGAACAACATGAAAATTCGATTAAAGAAAAACACAAAAATCTGTGTACAATATGCAGCCCATGCGAGTGAAGTAATGGTCACCAAGCTATTGCTATAAGTATTGTGAAGTTTAAATAGCAAATACAATTATATGATAATCACATTACAAGGCACACTAAAGTGGAGCACAATCAACACAGATTTGTTTCTACTATAAAGTTCAAATGGTGAAAAATTATTACGAAAAAGGAATTCACAGGTACGAAGTATGTAGCACATGACAACGACAACATAATGGCAGTGTAAAGATACATGATAATTACTACTGTCTCAGTCACGCAAGGAACGTTAACAGAACAATATCAAGAACTCTATACTAAAATGCACGGAATATATTAACAGTAAATGGATGAGTAATGACGATATGATTGCGTTCCATCAGCCATGTTATAATAGCTTACTTAGCACGTATCTGGATGCAGATTTAAAAATGCACAAGTAAGCGAAATTAATTTTCATTCGGTGCTAGTTCAGATCTTCACTATTATCAGGAACGATATATCTGTCTGTTTCTATATACATTCATTCAAACAATTCAAATTATGAAACTCTCACAGCTTCGAAATCATACTTTCTGCTCGCGGTGACTATATCACAGTATTTTCAGGCAACTCTTCTCAAGGAGAGACGTACGTAAAAGCGACAAAATTATGAAAAGTTTTTAGTAGCTCTTCATTTACCGCATGATACTGAAACGGCAGTTTCTCATTACTATGTTCCAATTCGACACCTAAGTGTAACAAAAATAGTAATTGGCAAAAACATTCTAATTGATAGTGGTAACTGACAAATTTCTATATGTTAAAAGAGCTCAGAACCAATTCACCTTATGTCTACAGCAGCTCTATTTTAAAAAACACCAGCAACACTTATATCAAAGGCATTCTAAATATTACTCAGCAGAATGAGCTAAACACGTTTAGCTTACTTTACAAATAGCATCCAGTCACACGTTAATGCTCTGCGTCGCGCAACAATTAAACAATATCTAGCACTTTTGACATTACTTCTCTTGTTATATCATTGTAAAAGCAGTTAATCGGAGACTGACGTATATAGCTCCATCTTCATCTGAGTAAATTACTGGAGCCTTAAAATGTGATGCTTAATTTTTTCGCAAAAATCTAATGTGGACTGTCTCTTTCTTTAACTATGTCGTCACGTTCGCCCGTGATGACTCATTTATTTTTACAACTTTTGAAACCTAATCCTACTCAGAGCTTTTTTTTCCTTGAGATTCTCGTTGCTAGCGTTGAAGATCGGTTCTGTAAGAAACAAAATTTGAACTTTTCGTATTGCTCACAATATTTCAAAAATTGATGCCTATCAACTCTTTCATCATTAACGTCAAAACGTGTCCTTCCTGTCGTATTTTCCAAACAACCGACATGCTTTCACGCTCCGTCACCTTTATTGTCAGCGCAGTCACTCCTCGCTGCTTCTCTAGATAAATAAATTCCATAACTTTAACAGCAATCTGTCACCTATGTCCGATAAAGATTTCCGCAATAGCTTTCCATACTTTGTCTGCGTGGTAACATTGTGCACTACTTTGAACTGGAATTAGGTGCATCGAGTTACCTCATCAGGCGAGCTCCCTCTACGAACAACTTTGCAGCACAGTTTCTCGAGTAATAAAACTATTTTGGCTGAAAGCCAGGTTCAGATAACAGACAAATAAACTGCAATTTTAAATCCTTTTTCTGGCGAAGAGCCTGTTTCCTTTTGGTATAATAGCACTGTTTCTTGTAATTTCACCGACATGGAATTGCAAGAAGAAAAATAATTTTGCCATAAAATTTTAAATCGTCAAAATGATTTGCCAATGCATGTCGATCACCTGATTGATATGTGTATAGATTGCTTCTGGAATTATAGCTTTACTGTTAAGGCTGATTTTGAAGTAGCTTATTCCGTGTTGTCGATGTATGAATTCTTTATTTTTTAAAGTGTTACTTTTATTTGCATTCAAATACCTGTAGCCGTTCCACGAAGACTATTAAATCAATATGAACTGTGCGTATTCCTCTTGGCTGTAAATTAGCTTGTACAAAAACGGAAAATTAGAAGTGCTTATTACATGCACGAACAAACATCCACACGTATAAATGTTTTTCTTGCCACAGGGATTAAACCGAAAGAAAAAATGTGGTATAACGAGGACAACTTGCTACATAAAATCGTATTTTTTTATTTGAAATAAATTTAGGCTATGACTCAAACACCTTCCAGTCTTCGGGTGTCATTTATGAATGAATGCCTGCAAATAATCACAAGCTCATGAATCACGTAAGTGACTGAAAAATTACATATGCGAAGTAGGAGGAAGTCTTGCAGGTTGGTGCATGAAAAAATGTATCCAATAAATAAAGCTGAATCTGAGTTAGGAGAAGCTGTAAGCAACACGCCACCGTGAACACTCTTCACTTCATCCTTGACTCGTAGTTTAAAGATAATACGAAACGCTTGGTAGTAAATGGAAATCCTGGGGTATCATTTTAATCTGTGAAAACGCAACTATTTGAGAGAAGTCGACAAAATAATCTAATTTCGACAGTAAATTCCTTCCATACTCAATAAAGAATGAACGTAGCAGTTGTGAGCTTCATGGAGTGACCAGCCGTGGCTGTGGCGTCTAGCACTGCGCATTCTCATGCAGCTCGCACGGAAAATACTTCCAAATCAGAGGGAAACCAGGTCACTTTATCCACCGACGTACTAAGTCTTCATCAGCTGCCCAGTGCGGTTCTCTTGTTTCGGGGTCAAAGTTGTTCCCCTTCGACTGTCTGCAGTAATAGTTGCAATGTGAATCATACCACCTGTGTTTGACTTGGTCTTCCCACTCGCTGCGGACAACTGCGCCCCAATAATTTCCGTTGCATATGCACTGAATAGCCAAGGAAACTGATGCACATGCCTAATATCGTATAGGGGCTCGCGAGCAGGCGGAAGTGCCGCAACACGATGTGGCATGGATTCGACTAATATCTCAAGTAGTAATGGAGGGACCGGCCGCGATGGTCTCGCGGTTCTAGGCGCGCAGTCTGGAACCGCGCGACTGCTACGGTCGCAGGTTCGAATCCTGCCTCGGACATGGATGTGTGTGATGTCCTTAGGTTAGTTAGGTTTAACTAGTTCTAAGTTCTAGGGGACTGATGACCTAAGATGTTAAGTCCCATAGTGCTCAGAGCCATTTGAACCATTTGAACAGTGCTGGAGGGAATTGACATCATGAATCCTGCAGAGCTGCCCACAAATAAATAAGAGTACGAAGGGATGCACATCTCTTCTGAATAGTATGTTGCAAGGCATGCCAGATATGCTTACTATTGTTCATATCTGGAGAGTTTGGTGGCCAGTGGAAGTGTTTAAGCTTAGAAGAGTGTTCCTGGAGCCATTTCCTTTTATTAGAAATTTATTAGTGGCAACATGATCAAACATATCATTTCAAGATGGGACTTCACCATTAAAGGATGGAAATTATGGATTTTTGGGGTGTCGCATTGTCCTATTGGAATTGCTCAAGTCAGTCGGAATGCACAAAGGACGTGAATTGATGCAGGTGATTAGACATGATGCTTGCCACCTGACAGAGTCATATACAGACGTATCAGGCGTCCTATATCACTTCAACTACAAACGCCCCGCACCATTTCAGAGCCTCCAGCACCTTGAACAGTCCCCTACTGAGACGAAGGGTCCATGGATTCATGAGGTTGTCCCCAAACCCGTACACGTCCATTCACTCAATACAATTTAAAACTAAACTCTTCCGACCAGGCAATATGTTTCCATTCATCAAGAGTCCAATGTCGGTGTTGGAGGGCCCAACGGAGGCGTAAATTTTTGTGTCGTGCAGTTATTAAGGGTACAGGGGTGAGCTTTCGACTCCAAAAGCCGATATTGATGATGTTTCGCTGAGTGGTTCGCACTCTGACCTTGTTGATGGCACAGCATTGGAAACTGCGGCAACTTGAGGAATGGTTGTACTTCTGTCACGTTGCACGATTATCTTCAATTATCGTTGGTCTCCATCTTGCAGGATCCTTTGCCGGCGGCAGCAATATGGGAGATTTTATTTTTCACCGAATTCCTGATATTCAGGGTACACGGGAAAATCCGCACTTCATCACTAACTCGAAGATGCCGTGTCCCATCTCTCGTACACCGACTGTAACACCAAGCTGAAACTCACTTACATCTTGATAACCTTCCAAT
This sequence comes from Schistocerca gregaria, assembly GCF_023897955.1. NCBI lineage: Eukaryota > Metazoa > Arthropoda > Insecta > Orthoptera > Acrididae > Schistocerca > Schistocerca gregaria. The sequence goes on from NC_064923.1 coordinate 378,767,833, forward strand.
ATAGCAGCAGTAACCAATCTAACAACTGCGCCAGACACATGTTGTCTTGTATAGGCGTTGCTGACCGCAGCGCCGTATTCTGCCTCTTTACATATCTCTGTATTTGAATACGCATATCTATACTAGTTTATTTGGCGCTTCAGTGTATATATAACTCGAGCCGACAGCGGCTCACAGTGATCTCAACAAAAGAGAAACCAATTCAAATGTTGCGTGCACAGTTCGGGAATGCACGTCACTGCTTGCAGAAAGTCGGTGTATTGTCAGTGGCATCCTGAGACACAAAAGTCGCTGTTGTTGAGTAGAAGTATGAGCAGATTGTCGACATACACTATCTGATCGACATTATCCATCAGTGGACATTTATATGGGGGGTGTATCCATCCTTCGCCTTTATAAAGTCTACTGCGGACACTTTCGCAGAAAATTCTCAAGCTGTGTGGAGGAATGGCAGCCCATGGGATATGGTGATACAACGGGCGCAGAGCTGTGAGCCAAGGCCAATCGCCACAGGTGAAATTTGGAACCAGGTTAATTCAGCATGGACGGCTAGACCACAGGACACCATTCGCGCCTTATACGCATAGATGCCATCACGCACGGAACTAGTTATCAGGACCCAGACCGTGCGTTTACTAGGCGACAGGACACAAGCCGAAACGAGGTGACTGAAATGCTTGTCATTTCTGCAGAACATACTAATGTATGTGTGCTTTGAATATGAACATCCTGTCTTTAATCGGTCGAGGTGCTCTTCTTTTTCTGAACATGAGTGTATATGAAACATTTTGTTCCTTAAGCCGGGACAAGTGCTTCAGTATATTTACGACTAGATACTGTCTTATCGCTGACAATAAAGTATTACCATATATTTAACAGCATGGTGGTCTACCTTTGGTATGCAACAAAGCAGCGAGTATAAATGGCAAAAAAATGTTGAAATGTGTGTGAAAACTTATGGGACTTAATTGCTAAGGTCATCAGTGCTTAAGCTTACACACTACTTAACCTATATTATCCTAAGGACAAACACACACACCCATGACCAAGGGAGGACTCGGACCTCCTCCGGGACCAGCCGCACAGTCTGCGCGGCATGGGTTCAACAAGTACTTGGTATGTTTCCTGAGGTGTACGCAATTCCCACAAAATATGGGCTAGCCTTTTGTGGAAGTGGAACTTGCGCCCAACTGCATCCAGATGTGTTCTAAGGTTACCAGTTTATTTTTTGATATCCTATGAAAGAGATTTGAGCGCTAAATTCATCCTATGTATCTACTTCATACTTTAGAGTGATATTTTCCAAAAAAGTTTTCAGTAGTCGATATGTTACGTCACAGAAATTCTGAGTACAAGCAAGTGACCTTCGGTTGTCATTAGCACTGTCGTTGTAGTAGCATTCAGTGAGAAGTAAGTGAGGAAGTTTAGTATTGGTTACGCTACTGAATTGTCTAGAATACAGAGATGCAGAAGTAGAGGACGTTGATTTTTGAAAGAACTGCTTTCGGGAAGAATGGATTGAAAAGTGAGAAGATTTTCAAACAATGGTATCGCTGCATTGCATTCTTATGTGTAATTTATGATGATTTTAGTTTTTTTGTGAGGGGGGAGGGCGTCAGTAAATTTGACAGTAGAAACAAGATCAGGCATAAGTGCTTGTCAATGTGGCTTGCACTCTAAGTAACAGATGTTGTTGTTGTTGTGGTCTTCAGTCCTGAGACTGGTTTGATGCAGCCCTCAATGCTACTCTATCCCGTGCAACCTTCTTCATCTCCCAGGACTAACTGCAACCTACGTCCTTCTGAATCTGCTTAGTGTATTCATCTTTTGGTCTCCCTCTATGATTTTTACACTCCACTGCTAAATTTGTGATCCCTTGATGCCTCAGAACATGTCCTACCAACCGGTTCCTTCTTCTTATCAAGTTGTTCCACATACTCCTCCCCAATTCTATTCAGTACCTCCTCATTAGTTATGTGATCTACCCATCTAACCTTCAGCATTCTTCTGTAGCACCACATTTCGAAAGCTTCTATTCTCTTCTTGTCCAAACTATTTATCATCCATGTTTCACTTCCATACATGGCTACACTCCATACAAATACTTTCAGAAATGACTTCCTGACACTTAATATACTCGATGTTAACAAATTTCTCTTCTTCAGAAACGCTTTTCTTGCCATTGCCAGTCTACATTTTGTATCCTCTCTACTTCGACCATCATCTGTTATGTTGCTCCCCAAATACCAAAACTCCTTTGCTACTATAAGTGTATCCTTTCATAATCTAATTCCCTCAGCATGACCCGTCTTAATTCAACTACATTCCATTATCCTCGTTTTGCTTTTGTTGATGTTCATCTTATATCCTGCTTTCCAAGTCCTTTGCTGTGTCTGACAGAATTACAATGTCATCGGCGGGCATCAAAGTTTTTATTTCTTCTCCATGGATTTTAATACCTACTCCGAATTTTACTTTTGTTTCCTTTACTGCTTACTCAATATACAGATTGAATAACATCGGGGAGAGGCTACAACCCTGTCTCACTCCCTTCCCAACCACTGCTTACCTTTCATGTCCCTCGACTCTTATAACTGCCATCTGGATTGTGTACAAATTGTAAATAGCCTTTCGCTCCCTGTATTTTACCCCTGCCACCTTTAGAATTTGAAAGAGAGTATTCTAATCAACATTGTCAAAAGCATTCTCTAAGTCTACAAATGCTAGAAACGTAGGTTTGCCTTTCCTTAATCTTTCTTCTAAGATAAGTCGTAAGGTCAGTATTGCCTCACGTGTTCCAATATTTCTACGGAATCCAAACGGATCTTCCCCAAGGTTGACTTCTACTAGTTTTTCCATTCGTCTGTAAAGAATTCGCGTTAGTATTTTGCAGCTGTGGCTTATTAAACCGATTGTTCGGTAATTTTCACATCTTTCAATAACTGCTCTCTTTGGGATTGGAATAATTATTTTCTTCTTGAAGTTTGAGGGTATTTCGCCTGTCTCATACATCTAGCTCACCAGATGGTAGAGTTTTGTAAGGACTGGTTCTCCCAAGCCCGCCAGTAGTTCCCTGTCAAACTCTTCACGCAGTATCGTATCTCCCATTTCGTCTTCATCTACATTCTCTTCCATTTCCATAATATTGTCCTGATATACGTCGCCCTTGTATAGACCCTATATATACGCCTTCCACCTTTCTGCTTTCCCTTCTTTGCTTAGAACTGGGTTTCCATCTGAGCTATTGATATTCAAATGAGTGGTTCCCTTTAGTCCAAAGGTCTCTTTAATTTTCCTGTAGGCAGTTTCTATCTTACCCCTAGTGAGATAAGCCTGTACATCCTTCCATTTGTCCTCTAGCCATCCCTGCTTAGCCATTTGGCACTTCTTGTCGGTCTCATTTCTCAGACGTTGGTAATCCTTTTTGCCTGCTTCATTTTCCGCAGTTTTATATTTTCTCCTTTCATCCATTAAATACAATATTTCTTCTGTTACCCAAGGATTTCTACTAGCCCTCGTCTTTTTACCTACTTGATCCTTTGCTGCCTTCACTACTACATCCCTCAGAGCTACCCATTCTTCATCTACTGTATTTCTTACCCCCATTTGTGACAATTATTCCCTTATGCTCTCCCTTAAACCCTGTACAACCTCTGGTTTAATCAGTTTCTTCAGATCCCATCTCCCTAAATTCCCACCATTTTGCAGTGTCTTCAGTTTTAATCTATAGCTCACAACCAATAGATTGTGGTCAGAGTCCACATCTGCCATTGGAAATGTCTTACAGTTTAATACCTGGTTCCTAAATCTTTGTCTTCCCATTATATAATCTATCTGATACCTTCTAGTGTTTGCAGGATTCATCCATGTGTACAACCTTCTTTCATGATTCTTAAACCAAGTGTTAGCTATGATTAAGTTGTGCTCTGTGCAAAATTCTACTAGGCGGCTTCCTCTTTCATTTCTTAGCCCCAATCCATATTCACCTACTATGTTTCCTTCTCTCCCTTTTCCTACACTCGAATTCCAGTCACCCATTACTATTAAATTTTCGTCTCCCTTCACTATCTGAATGATTTCTTTTATTTCATCGTACATTTCATCAATTTCTTCATCATCTACAGAGCTAGTTGGCATATAAACTTGTACTACTGTAGTAGGCGTGAGCTATGTGTCTATCTTGGCCACAACAATGCGTTCACTAAGCTGTTTGTAGTAGCTTACCCGCACTCCTATTTTTTATTCATTATTAAACCTACTCCTGCATTACCCCTATCTGATTTTGTATTTATAACCCTGTATTCACCTGACCAAAAGTCTTGTTCCTCCTGCTACCGAACTTCACTAATTCCCACTATATCTAACTTTAACCTATCCATTTCCCTTTTTAAATTTTCTAACCTACCTGCCCGATTAAGGGATCTGACATTCCACGCTCCGATCCGCAGAACGCCAGTTGTCTTTCTTCTGATAACGACGTCCTCTTGAGTAGTCCCCGCCCGGAGATCCGAATGGGGGACTATTTTACCCCAGGAATATTTTACACAAGAGGACGCCATCATCATTTAACCATACAGTAAAGCTGCATGCCCTCGGAAAAAATTACGGCTGTAGTTTCCCCTTGCTTTCAGCCGTTCGCAGTACCAGCAGAGCAAGGTCGTTTTGGTTACGGTTACAAGGCCCGATCTGTCAATCATGTAGACTGTTGCCCCTGCAACTACTGAAAAGGCAGCTGCCCCTTTTCAGGAACCATACGTTTGTCTGGCCTCTCAACAGATACCCCTCCGTTGTGGTTGCACCTACGGTACGGCTATCTGTACCGCTGAGGCACGCAAGCCTCCACACCAACGGCAAGGTCCATGGTTCATTGGGGTGGGGGGTGGGGGTGGGGGGAGGGGAGTAACAGATACACTATTCTTTACCAACCTATTAACTAACTTCATGACAGAGTAAATTAACATGCAACAGTAACATATGTTTTAAAACAAACGTTCATGTATCCAGTCAATCCAGAAATGCTGAAAAATTGTGTACATGGGGAAACACAGAATACAAACGACAGCTACAGTCGCTTTATACGAATTGTAAGGCGTCCGGATGTTACGGACCTTACATGAGCTTGATCCGTGAGAATAGAATGACACAGTCAGAGACCTTCAGAAAACAATAATTACATTATATCAACAAAAGGCAATTGCAGTTAATCTCATGTACTGAAAACTAACAAAACGATATATATATATCAATGTATGGACAGAAGCATGAATAAACAAGTTAAAGTGAAACGCATTTTGGAGACGAACCGAGCAGGTTGTTAATGCCATTGGAAAATCCCATATAACGGCGAGCATCAGCGCAGAAAGGGATAAGGCCAGAACCATACATTATTCCTTTTAACGTAAATGCTGCCATACTGGACGACACAGACGCGACACAGTGGAGAGATCCCCATTATATAAAAGTATTTTAAGAACTAAAACGGCTAGAGCTCTCTCTTTCATCTCGCGGCACAAGTGTGTTGGAATATGCGAGGGCGTTCAGAGCTGTGCTTCCTGCGAAGTGAGGACGATATGCTTCACGTATCGTAGCGATATATAGCGAAGAGGTAGTTAATTATTCCTGATGGTATTCTTGCGAGTAAAGAAATTGTGCACACCGCTTCAAGCCTTAGCGACTGTACAGTAGCCATTATTTCGACTATGGAAAGATTAACGTTCTGCAGAATGCAGTGAAGTTGAGACTGTGTGAATTCAGTCAAGGTCATAGTAGGGAATTAGTGTATTAGATCCATCATGGAGACAACGCCATTGCAGATCCCGGTTGGTAAAGTGCCATTGCGCATTGGGTTACAGTAAATCTTGAATCTAAAAATGCTCACTGCAACTTGCACACACTTTGACCATTGAATGTCAAAAGCTAGCGTACTAACCTATCCTCACATTGAGTACATGAGAGTTTTTCATTGGTACAGAAAGTATTCTCCACCAACTCAGTACATTGAAGAGGTAAAAGTACATAGATGTAAATGAGTCGATGAAGAATTCTAGTCAGTCTTTCCTGTGATAAAAGAAATTTTTATGTGCAGAGGTAACGATTTTAATAATCATCAATTCATTATGTCCTAGAGTTAAATACTTTGTTACTGAATATCAAAAGTAATTGAGCATGATTGTTGTGTATCTCTTGTCCCCTGAAACCACAGTTGAAAAATTATGTGTAGAAAAAAAAGGGAATAGCTGTGTTGTCTTTCTAGAATAGACCCCAAGCTTTCACCTTTATTAATTCATGCATTCTAGTTGTGTGACAGCAGCATTTCTAAGGATTTTTTTACAATCCACACCTGATATTAGCTGTCTTACATAGACAAGTTCATTTTTATTTAGAATGTCTAACGCCCTGGGTTTGAGAAGACAGTTCAGATGTTTTGTCCATTTGCGCGCTAAGTGGTAAACTAAGTTCAAATGGTTCAAATGGCTCTGAGCACTATGGGACTTAACATCTGAGGTCATCAGTCCCCTAGAACTTAGAACTACTACTTGAACTCAACGAACCTAATGACATCACACACATCCATACCCGAGGCAGGATTCTAACCTGCGACTGTAATGGTCACGCAGTAGCAGATTGAAGCACCTAGAACCGCTCGGCGGCAAACTAGGTCTTCAAACATTGGTACACTCACTCTCCAGACACATGGGTCGGAAGATAACAGCATTTGTTGTCCAAAAACAGTACTTATGTCCCCAGTTGTTGTGAAGATAGCTATCAAGTGTTCAATAGCAGAAATGGAGATAGGATTGCGTGCCTGCAGAGATTAGGCCTCCATCCAGGTATATTCATACTGAATGTAGAAGCAGCAATGAAGTGTGACTGGACAAAGCTCAAGAAGCAGAAGAAAAAAATGCAGAAGTTGAATAGGTAAAGAAGGGAAGGGACGATATTACTCCAGGAAGACGAGAAAGAGAATAAAGATTATCGATATGGACATCATTAATCACTAAATATATAGCAATGTTGTCAAAACTGAAATAAAACTTTAAATGCGAATTTGCGTTTTTTAACCTATAATGTACCTTTCTGCAGGAACTACACTCCTGGAAATTGAAATAAGAGCACCGTGAATTCATTGTCCCAGGAAGGGGAAACTTTATTGACACATTATTGGGGTCAGATACATCACATGATCACACTGACAGAACCACAGGCACATAGACACAGGCAACAGAGCATGAACAATGTCGGCACTAGTACAGTGTATATCCACCTTTCGCAGCAATGCAGGCTGCTATTCTCCGATGCAGACGATCGTAGAGATGCTGGATGTAGTCCTGTGGAACGGCTTGCCATGCCATTTCCACCTGGCGCCTCAGTTGGACCAGCGTTCGTGCTGGACGTGCAGACCGCGTGAGACGACGCTTCATCCAGTCCCAAACATGCTCAACGGGGGACAGATCCGGAGGTCTTGCTGGCCAGGGTAGTTGACTTACACCTTCTAGAGCACGTTGGGTGGCACGGGATACATGCGGACGTGCATTGTCCTGTTGGAACAGCAAGCTCCCTTGCCGGTCTAGGAATGGTAGAACGATGGGTTCGATGACGGTTTGGATGTACCGTGCACTATTCAGTGTTCCCTCGACGATCACCAGAGGTGTACGGCCAGTGTAGGAGATCGCTCCCCACACCATGATGACGGGTGTTGGCCCTGTGTGCCTCGGTCGTATGCAGTCCCGATTGTGGCGCTCACCTGCACGGCGCCAAACACGCATACGACCATCATTGGCACCAAGGCAGAAGCGACTCTCATCGCTGAAGACGACACGTCTCCATTCGTCCCTCCATTCACGCCTGTCGCGACACCACTGGAGGCGGACTGCACGATGTTGGGGCGTGAGCGGAAGACGGCCTAACGGTGTGCGGGACCGTAGCCCAGCTTCATGGAGACGGTTGCGAATGGTCCTCGCCGATAGCCCAGGAGCAACAGCGTCCCTAATTTGCTGGGAAGTGGCGGTGCGGTCCCCTACGGCACTGCGTAGGATCCTACGGGCTTGGCGTGCATCCGTGCGTCGCTGCGCTCCGGTCCCAGGTCGACGGGCACGTGCACCTTCCGCCGACCACTGGCGACAGCATCGATGTACTATGGAGACCTCACGCCCCACGTGTTGAGCAATTCGGCGGTACGTCTACCCGGCGCTCCGCATGCCCACTATACGCCCTCGCTCAAAGTCCGTCAATTGCACATACGGTTCACGTCCACGCTGTCGCGGCATGCTACCAGTGTTAAAGACTGCGATGGAGCTCCGTATGCCACGGCAAACTGGCTGACACTGACGGCGGCGGTGCACAAATGCTGCGCAGCTAGCGCCATTCGACGGCCAACACCGCGGTTCCTGGTGTGTCCGCTGTGCCGTGCGTGTGATCATTGCTTGTACAGCCCTCTCGCAGTGTCCGGAGCAAGTATGGTGGGTCTGACACACCGGTGTCAATGTGTTCTTTTTTCCATTTCCAGGAGTGTATAAAGCAAATATCTTGAAATTTGGCACAGTTCTTAACAATTTCTTACTGAATAATCCTGCATGGAAGTTTTCCTTTATCTTTTCTCTGAGAAAAGTTCTCCTTTAAAATTTGAGAAAAACAGAGTCATCCTGGGTAACACAAAACTGAAAAATTAATTTCAAAGTAACTATGAGCTTAAACAAAAATCTGTTCCCCACGTTATACCTCTTATGCAGAAGTAAACTGTGAATTTCCATATTCCTTGCTTGATTTACGAGAAAAGGTATATTACAGAAACAATGGTAATGAAATATTCAAATTCTTACTAAATGTAGGTCGATCCACATTTTGAAACAAAATCTCCACCGAATATTAAGAATTATGTTGCGCATAATAGTCTCAAGCTTTACTACTTTAGCTGTAATATTTTTGCAGATACGTACGTTTAAGTACAAGATTGCATTTTGTTCTACGTCTGTGCCTAAAGAATATCAGGAATGTATCAGGGATCATCAATGTCTCCCTCAATAGGTAAAGTTTTCCTAACAGTAAAACCATCCAATTCTTTGTACTTTGATACACTTGCATTCGAGCCAATCAGCTCTAAAAGAACGTCAAGTTGAAATTTTAAAAAATTCGATGTACTTTTCTTGCTCTCCGTTCCCTCCATAGCTCAGAAATAATAACAACGTTACGATATATCTTGAGAAGCGCGCGTAAGTACGACAGACTAAGGATGCTACAATAATTTAACCTCCTTGCAACTGGCAGACAGCGATTATCATTATCTTTGCATGTATAATGCGTGCTTTCCTTTGTAACACAGGAGGTAACTCCGTTTAAATTCCCAGTTATCTTAACGCGTTTTGACAGCTGACGCTTTACGCTGGTGCAGCGCAGAGACAACTTGATCGCGATTAAACTTTAACCGTGATGATGAACCGTCAGTTATTTTGATTTTTAATTGACGTTGGCGTAGTCGGCCAGTAATCTATAAAGGCAGAACTGTTTCATGTTTAGTAAAAAACGGATTTTTTGTAGAATCTATGCAATTATAAAAGCAAAACCACAATAAATATACTTCTTTTTAACATAAAATACATTTACATATTACATTACTAGTTTAGTAGTGTTTAATATTCCTATAGAGATTGTTGTTTACTTTTTCATGTCAGATGTTGTATGTTTTCAACACTCAGTTATCGTGCGACGATCACCTAGAAGCCGAAAGCCTTTTTGTGATCAATTAGATATTATGTGACAGAACATCCGGCAAGTATTACCTTTTCGATATTATCATTTTCTGTCAAACATCGACGGAAAAATCAGTTATTGTTAAATGTCGTTTCACCTGTAACTATTGAATATTACGTCGATATTATGACTGCGTAGTGTGTGCTTGTATTCTCCTGCTATGTTGGAATAAAAAAAGAAACATGAGGTTATTTAACAGATAATTAATTTATGAGAGTCCGATACAGGATCTGACATAGAATAAAACAGTATTAACTAGAGAGTTGCATTTAATTTGGACCGCTAACAGTTTGTGGACTAAAGAGGCTATGAGGGAAGTAAAGGGCTACTTCGCAGTGGTAGTTCTTTGTTAGGTACGGATAAATCAGCATTATACGGTTCGCTTGTGACATGGCAGGCGTCACCGAAAATGAAATGAATAATGCGGTGGTTAGCACCTACAAATTGTATATAAAGAATCAGTTGGAAATGGGCGGCGAGAGTTGGAGGTGGGTGATAGATGTTAAACTCGGATAAAACACTCTTGAAGCCGAAGATAAACTTTGCAAACCCAGACAGAAGCGACAGAGAAGAAAGATGACAGAAAGACGTTGTAGGATGGACTGCAAAAGGCAAAACATTTATCTATAAAAGATAGCTACTGCTAACACATAAAAAAATGAGAACCCGAAAATCAGCAAAATATTAATACAAAGCTATATTTCAAGGATAGCGCAGTGAGAGTGCAGAGCACTGCAAAAGAATGAATTGAAACGAATTAAATAATCTGAACTGTGGTGTTCCAAAATATTATTTAAGACTAAATGCCGTCATAGATTAATTATGAAGACATATGGAAAGGAATTAAAAATACCTAATATAGAATGTAATGAATCGAGCGATACAATGGATGGACACATAACACATGAGACGTCAATGAGAACTGTACATGGAAGCACTGCTGAAGGAAAAAATGCAGAGAGAGAGAGAGAGAGAGAGAGAGAGAGAGAGATAGAGATAGAGAGCAAGAGGTAACTGACGCAGATAATTCATGATCTCTCAGTTTTTCTCGGTGTGATTAGTTAATGGTACACTCAACGCTGCACAGTCGCGTTACTATTTCCTTTACGCGTATGCGTAACATTTCGGCGACCACCGAGGTTTTCTTCTTCAGGGGCTTGAAATGCATTGTTAGTGCACTCCCTGCCTGGATTCAAACAAGACCCTGAAATAATATGGGCCTCGCGTCGCTATTAATAACTGATTGTGAATTAGACTCCCGACACCCAGAACATCATTTGATGCTCCTTTGTTTAACACTCCGAGAAATACCATTCCCGGTCCTCGTGGATGGGACGGCCGGCGACATTTTGATAAACCGAGGTTTATTTTAATTCAAACATCCGCCTCTCGTTATTAGGTTACTTGATGCGTTTATTTCGGTGACTCCTTAATCATGCTGTCACAGAAACTTCACGTTAGCATCATGATGGTAGTCTCATTATATTTCATTTCATGGTTACATTCGAGGCACTGTTCGGCGGCAACTGACTTGGTTGGTGTTTGAACTGGGTGAGTTAGTGATGATTCTTGCATCTCTCCTCGAGCACTCTAGTAGTCCGCCCCGAGCAAGACTTTCGTATGGAATGCGCTACATGCCCGCTTTCTGGGGCATCAGTCGTCTTTAACATCACGATGAAAACTTTTTATCTTTGTTGAAGGGAAATAAACAAACTAAATACTATATTTCCACAGTAATTCATGAATATTTTCGGATACTGAACGGAGCACCGAGTTTCTTGGTAATGGACACTGATCGAGGCAGACGTAGAGATTTTTTTCTGAGTTGTCACAAGACAGACGCATTGTCGACGTATCAATAGAAACACGTTGTTTCGAACTTGCCGGACTACAATGCCTTTGCGTCAAAGTTTTCATTGTACAGCTTCGCCCAGACAGGCGATAATGGACTACCCACTGCCATGAAGTAGGTTTGCTCATAACATTTTCCTTTGAGCGCAAATTGAGTTGACATCAGAACGTGCCTAAAGAAATCACTGAAACAAAAGTCTAACTTCTCACGATTATTTCCAAGGATTCAGAATGTGCGACCCTCGTGAAAGTGCTGACCACGTCGAAACTGACTGTAACATTCTTATCCCATGGCATTAACCTACTGAGGTATTGTAAAAAGCGGACAGAGTTGCGAATATTGCGATCCCTCTTCCCCACAAATTTGCCGAGATTGCAAGTCAGGAATTTTGTCGGTTGGCATTTAGGTGCACCAGTTTTATTACGTACGGTTCGCACAGGAATCTCTTCCTTGCGTACCTTAAAAAGAGGATATGGTCGTCGTGGCACTCTGCTCATGTTCTGACCTCTTATGAGATTCCTTGTCAAGCGTCACTCTCTTACAAGAGTAATAATCTTACTCCGGATTTTATTCCTAGAGCTGATACCTATCTGCCTGCAGTCGACATCATCCAAAAGGTCGAACATCTACTTACTGTGCTCTACGCATGCAGTTGCGACCACAGTGTTGCCCTTGTCGGCTTGCAGAATATACAGACCCATTCTCCTCACACTTGTAAAGCAAACAATGACACGGCTGTACACCGAGAAGGGCACCACAGGTCGTTCGGGATGTGCACTGCTTTTGTGTTGGAATGAAGGGTATAAAAGCTACGGCCTGGACACTAAAAACTAAATAAAAGGTATTTATTGTTAGAGAGACACAACAACGAGCTACGTATACTCCGATGCTGGTAATTACGTCACACTGGAACATGTCACGTGTTCAGTAGCTCAGATGGGATGTCTGACGCAATTCCCTTTCCCTATGTTTGGTATATGATACACGGTATGAAATGGGATTAGATCTACCTGTGAAATGCATATCGGGAGATATACCTAGCGACGAACGTGGCCGCTGCCGGACAATGGACGCCATAGGTCATGCTTGTAGATGGTTATCCGGTGGCCTTTGTTCTAGGGCACACTTCTGCTTTATTAGGTGATTTCCATCTTTCACGCTAATGTTCCGGTAAATGTCTCCCCAATACAATAAGTTAAAACGAAGCCTGGCATTACATATTTCTAGTTCTCCATCGTTGTACTGATATGATGCTCACTCATATCTGCAAGTATTGGAGAGCTTCTGGGTAGGCGACAGATTGCTGAAAAATGAGTGTCAGTAGCAAACTACCGAGGTGTTCGCTGTACACGCTCATAATCAGCGTGGAGTAAAGTAGGAACTATTGATGTCAGCCGAGTGCATTTTGGTTGGCTCTACACAACAATTTCACTGACATTAGAAGCAAATTACAGTGCGATTTCTTTCTGTTCCTTCTTGTATTCTAAAAGTTACCTCTTTCTTCAAACTTGAGTCACCCACTTCAGTTGCCATTGATACAAATGCTGTTTTTCTGCCTCCAATCATAATAGACGATGCAAAATATTCATGACCTTATTTGGAGAAGGTTTATTAGAGCTTTTGTCATTCTTTTCGCTGCCCGCATTCTTCTCATTTTTCAAAACATGGATGTTTTCTGTTGAGAACTTGTAAGTCATGGTGACAGTGATGGATGATGTTTCATTAAATAGTGACGTTGTCGTCAAACATGGCTCTGAGGGAGTAATAACACGCCTGAAGTGGACAGAGCATGCACGATAACAAGCGAAAGAAATATCGCACTAGTACAACTGCAATATGTTCGGCTGCTTCTTCAGTCGATTTTATCAGTATGTGTGGGTTTTATGCTACATATGTATTTTATTTTTCAGTCATGTGGAAGAAATTTTTACATATGCGATTTCATCTGTGGGTTTGGGTAGGTCTTACCGAGCTTTATGACATATGGAGAACACATAGTGCCGCACATACTACACAACCAGAATGAAATTTGCTTCTATCATAGCACAAAAAAGATGACTATGTCCTGGACAGAGTTACAGATGTAGAAGAGGGGATCTAATTTTTCGACTTATCTGGCAGCTTGAAAGACATTTAAATCCCAACATCTTACATATTCAATATTTTTACTTATTGTTAGTAACACTGTCAGGAAATATAACACTTGGCGTCAAATAAAGTAACATGGTACACGATGTCAAGTACACCATGAGACAGGACATAATGTCATCCAACACGCCATTTGTGTGTCGTACAGTACGGCACAATCTGTTAAAGTTTAGGATACATGCATCCCTATTCTGGGTTAATTCCCATTAAAAATGCTACTATGCAACAACAGTCTCTCATAGTTCTTATTGTAGATGCAGCCCATTCTCTAGAAGTACATTGGTGACAATTTCTTCTCACAGTCCTCAGCATACATGTAACAAGCTGTGGGTTCCTGTGGAAATGGTCTCCTTGGGAAAAGAAGCAAATTTGTGTCAATCTGTTCTTACACATCACACCATACACGTAACAGGGAGTGGGTATGGGGGAGAAATGGTCCCCTCAGGTGAAAAATCAAACGCCCCAACCAGAAATCGAAAAAATTATTTAAGCGTCCCCCAAGGAACAAATCCTCCCCTGAAATTTTATCTCTCCCCCCCCCCCCCCCCCTCCCCAAGAAAAGCTTTTTTTTAGCTATTATGAGCTATTACATATTTGCTCTTCAGCCGTATGATATTATGAATTGTTTATTATGCCTGGCGAATCTTCTCGATTTTGGGAACAGAAACAGGGATTTTTCCTATAAATTGCAAGATGCAGTTGTGCCAATGTCTTGTAGCCAAGAGAGCTAATTGTGCTGAGGAGGTATGGTTCACTCGTAAAAATGAAAATGTGCGATTATGTCTAAATGTCGTGATTTAAATGCCTTTTAAGATGCTACATTAAGTCGAAAAACTAGTTCTTTTATTTTACATCCTTAACTCTCCCGAGGATATATTCGCCTTTTTGTTGTGCTACGGTAGGAGCATTTTTTATTTCTGGTGACCAACTTGCACTCCAACGTGAAATGTTGCAGAGAACAATCTGAATCAAGTAAAGTTATGATTGGACGAAATAAGCAGAAGAACTACGAAACATTTCATTCCCGTACGAAAATTTTCGATCACGTACTTATTTTGTCCGAATATAAATTTTATGCAACAATACATAGCAGTGTTTGGAATTTTTAGGTGCATTTTATGTGCAACTTTAGACTGCTATATCGTGGCAACAGATAAGGCTTTCACAAAACAACAGGGCGATCTTTGGTTACACGTATTTGCCCATCTTCTCACAAAATTGGAACAGATACGCACAAGTAATAAACACAGAAGGATTATACTTAAAAAACATGTATCTTGCACATAAAATCAGGATGAAAATCGATTTTTGAAAGGAATTTTTATTTGATTCATTTTAAACCGTTTCCGTGCATTCAGTTCAATAACCAATTTTAAGTGTTACATTTAGCTCGATTTCAAACCATTTTATCTCGACTACGGATATAGATTATTGAATAAAAAGATCACTTTTGCCTTTATCGATTTATCTCCCCTCTGCAGAGTTCGAGCTGTTTCTTAAATACAGCTGTAGCGCGCTTTTTTTTTTTTTTTTGAAAAATGTATTTTTTGTGTGTTGTACTCGTAAAATCTGAAGGTGCTCATACAAATGGTGTCATTAGTTGAGCATTAATTTCAGCTGAATTAAAATCTTTGCACTTTTATTAATCGATTCGGACAATTTGACTTGTGCCAGCTCCAGTTCGACGTTCAAAACTTGTTTAATATGTTGTAACATTGCTACACTAAGACAGATATTCGAATGGCTATACAAAAGCCACTGATCTGGGATAAACCAAAAACTTTTTACCCTATATTTCTTGAACAAACAGGAACCGAGCACCAAGACGCAATCCTACTCCTTCCCCTAAACAGACATCCTGCTCGAGGCCTTTTCTGATATATTTGTTGCAGCTCTTAGGTGCTGTTAAGGCTGTTAAATTTTATTCTTAATTTTCCTAAAATTATAGGTTTTGTTTGTTACAGGGTGGCCGTTTCTGAGTACAATGCTGCATGTGGGATGGATTTACCGGTTCCATAGCAGGCATGGAGTTAGGAATACAAGAACAGTTTGTACTTCATTTACTGACCAACGACTCCATTTAGCACAGTTCGGCCCGTGAATTACAGCCAGTGTGTGACATCTATATGGCAGAATGCTGAGGTGGCGCACTAGCAACTGGTGGGGCCGAAGTCCTTGGTGAGCAAATAGTTTGTCAGGTCTGGTTTGTCTTTTTGTTGATCCAAAGTATTTTTCGCCCTTACAATGGCCTTATCAGTAAATCTTTGTTGTTTATCATAACACATCGCAATCGCATAAAAAATATCTTACCAGTTTTGTGGTATTTATTTTTCGATTTAATTTTTAATACTTGTTTATATTAGCCGGACAATGTGCATTCACCTACACCTATTAACAGAAAAATTATTTACATGTGTACAACAGACTGACAAAAAATCGTTGGCAGGTATTTTCGTTTAGACGGGAGAAATATCTTAACTGTAAATTGTACAAAGGGGTACTACAATAAATAGTTAAATCCTACGCAAATTACAGTATCTGTGATGAAGTACGTTTTCCTTAAAATTATGAAAACTGCTGTTTACAAAGATGGTGCGAACATTTGATATGTTGAGTTTTTAACTTGCAGGGAGATAAAGTTTGTCGCATTCAAATCAAACATCACTCTTGTTTTATTGCCAATATGTGTTAACGGTGGCACCACTATACATAGCATAAAATTAATCACCATGTGATGAGCAGATATTTTTTCGTCAATCAGTTATGAGGCAAGTTATTGACACAGCAGAAAAATTCAAATAACCCAAAAAACATGATGTAGCTTCCACTACGTCATAATATTTTTGAGTAGAAAATAACCATATTGGCTGAAAATTTCCAGTATACCGAGACACGATTAGAGGACTAAGAGTCGTGGAGATTATACACATAATTAGAAACTTTTGTCACTACTTTCATAATAAGATTAGTTTAGTGCTTTTAAACAAACATTGTGCTTCAGGATCTCGCTGAAATACTTTGACGAACAATATTACTCACAGACAAAAATGTTTTGCTAAGAATACGATAATTTTAACTTGCCGCTTATGAGCTGTGCATTAGACATTACTTTAATGTTCAGAGAATAAACAGCAACAACTGCAAACAAATTACATTTTATTAAACATTTGTTTTCAAACTTTACAAGAAATCTATAGTCTGATCTGAACTCCATTTCTAGTTTGATCCTTTGCACTAATAGTCGACTACATGTGTCAAGCGTGTCGTTGTTCCGTTTCATGTCGTAAGGTGGGTAACTAAGTCAATTTTAGTGACGGAGTTACAAAAGGGGAGGGAGCGGAAATAACATACAGAACACACGAAAGGTCCACCTCTACGTACCCGAAGTGCTCCTTAGGCGATAGCTGGCTGTGTTCATGCAGCAAACACTGAAATATGCTGGGTCTGTGTCATTCTGAAACCTGAGGTCGCCGCACAAACAATTACGTAAGCGTGGTACGTTGAAATTAAAGGTAAGGCTGCCTCGTGATGACTGGGTGTTGTGTGACGTCCTTAGGTTAGTTAGGTTTAAGTAGTTCTAAGTTCTAGGGGAGTGATGACCATATATGTTAAGTCCCATAGTGCTCAGAGCCATTTTTTTAAAGGTAAGGTACTACTGCTAAGGATGCTAGCAGAATTCGGGAAATGTGTCCAGAATGGACACAGTATATTTTTGCTGGTGATATCTAACGACAATCCCTCCCGTGAGCCTTAGCCTGTAGCGGTAAAATGGTCCAGTGCCCAGTAATCCAGACGTCCGTTACAGGGAACTCTAGTTCGTTCGCTTTCTGAGTGGAAGAGTTGAGTGAGTCCTAAGACTTGCCCAGAATGGTTCGATAACCGTGCTGATGGTAGCTTCTCCAGAGGAAGAACACCTGAAATTGGGTGCCCTGTCTTCCGGGAAAAAAGGTTTGGTTAGAGCACTAACCCCTATCAGTAAAAATATCAGCGACATACAAACTTCAGCATATAAATAGCCAAAAGGATAAACATTATGTGCACCATAATATAAGAAAAACAGGAAAAAAGCATATGGAAGAAGCGGTAGTTTACAGATAGTAAATTAGAATGTCAGAGGGCGTATCAAAAAATAATGATGATTAATTAATGAAATTAAAGAGAAGAAGGTAGATATACTAGCTGCAAAGAAAATACAGAAAAAGGCACAAGAATCAAATGTGATTAAGGATGTGATGATGTTTTACAGTCGAGTACCGCAAGACACCTGAGCTCAAGCAGGAATGGCAATATTGGTGCACAAAACATGGCCATGTAAAGTAGACCCATATACTTTTATTAATAAGCAAATCATAGCTACAGTAGTAAGGTACAACAGAGACTACAGGCAAGAAGGAAGCAAAAACAAGAGAATTTATTCAATTTTGCAAAATGAATTACACAATCAAACCGAAAGTGATTTAGCGATAATACGTGGAGATTTGAACGTAAGAGGGGTGAGCCCACGTATATCGAACGTTATTAGTACAGAAAGGGAAAGTATTTTAAAGAACTATGGGAAAGAGTAAAACTATACATAATATTTACTAGCCACGAAATCACCAGCTCTTTAAAAAAAATTAATGTACATGGTCAGCTAGAGGACATGCACTATGTGATTGAAAGTATCCGGACACCTGGCTGGAAATGACTTACAAGTTCGTGGTAGCCTAAATTGGTAATGGGCAGGGATGTTATTGTTGTATAATCACACCGCCACAAGCCGTGCATAATGAACAGGTACTCGAGCGTGTTGAAAGATTCAATCGCCCTCCCCGAATTGCTCTTCAACAGTGGGAAGCAACGAGGTATTTAAAACATGAATGTAGGCCTGTGCTTTGACAGTGCCACGCAAAACAACAATAAACACGACCGCACCGTGACACCAACGTCTCCAAATTTTACTGTTGGAACTACACATGCTGGCAGATGACGTTCACCGCGGATTCGCCATATCCACACCCTGCCATTTTATGGCACATTGTGTACCGTGATTCGTCACTCCACACAACGTTTTTCCACTGTTCAGTCATCCAATGTTTACGCTCCTTCCACCAAGCGAGGCGTTATTTGGCAATTAAACTGGCATGATGTGTGGCGTAGGAGCAAACGCTGGACCATGAAATCCAAGTTTTCTCACCTCCTGCCTCTCATAGTACTTGCAGTGGATCCAGATGCAGCTTGGAATTTTTGTATGATGGTCTGGGTAGATGTCCACCTTTTACACATGTGAGACAGATACACTTAACTGACACTCATGGACAACAAGTAATTGCCTGTGTAGTAATCGAACGTCTAAACAGACAAGGAAAGCTACGCTAAACATTAACACAAGCAATGAAAAGCAGTGAGAAGAATATTATAAAAAGTTGTGGTATGACCAAAACTTAACGGAGCAAGTTGAAATGTATGACGGTGGGAAAGGGGTAGAAGTATTGACATAAATAGAATCAGAAAAAGCTTTAAAACATTGAAGAATACAATGATTTACCCGCCTCAGTGGCCGAAATCGCTAACGCACGCTTGTGAAGTGGCGCTCGACCCCAGGTGAGCCGATGTGAATCCAGGTAGTGCAAAAAACTTTCCCTGTCAGTATGTTGCCGGCAATGGGAGGAGAGGTTCCTGATCACCATACTTCGCACCAGTGTGTTGGTTTAAATATCAAACCTCTCCACATCGTCACACGAAATGAGGCATGTGACACTATTGGTGATTCGTCCATCGGATAGTGGCGTTAAGCTACGCCACGTCCCATGTGCGGCCACAGCGTTTTACCCTCTCCCTTCTCTCATCATCATCATCATCATGATCGTCATCATACAACACAAACATTTCTCTACATACAAAAACACAAACACATCCACACACACACACACACACACACACACACACACACACACACACACACACTTGCAGTATTACCAATATTGTAATAATTACCAATATTTTAATACAGAATGTTTTAAATTAATAAAAAACAGAATGGCGTGTGGTTTAAACGTTATAAACAGCAAATTATTAAAATATGGCGGAAATTTCTATGAATCACGATGTTTACATTTAGAATACCGGAAACTGGTCAATAGCTGTTTTATGTGTACTCAATTTTTAAGAAAGAAGATCGAAGACTATAATAGTTATAGGAAAATAAGTTTTTTAACGGCTTTGTATAAAGTATATTAAAATTTTTAACTTCATAGGTACAACCAATAGCCGAAACAGTTTTAACGGAGGACCAGTGTGGGTTTAGATTCGGAATAACAACAACGGATAATATGTTCACTTTCAAGACATTGATATTGGAATACGGCAACTAACAATGATGTCCACTACGTAAGTGGAATTAGAAATAAATATTTTTTAAATTAAATAAATTTGGTCAACATTATAATTAAAAATATCCCCAGAAGAGATCAATTAATGATATTCCGAGGGAAACATGAGTGTCATTAAAAATTGTAATAGATAACAAAATAATCTAGCTAATAAATCATTTCAGTTCCCTGGGTTGCTACATTTCTTTTTATCATGATGAATAGAGAAGGAATAATGCAGCAAAATTTAAGGCTGTCTATGGAACAATAAAAAGAACACGAAACAAAAAGACAGCTAAGGAAACGCAACTGAAACTCTGTAAAACACTAACTGTTCTGTTGCTACTTCACAAAATGGTTCAAATGGCTCTGAGCACTATGGGACTTAACATCTAAGGACATCAGTCCCCTAGAACTTAGAACTACTTAAACCTAACTAACCTAAGGACATGACACACATCCCTGCCCGAGGCCGGATTCGAACCTATGACCGTAGCGGTCGCGCGGTTCCAGACTGAAGAGCCTATAACCGCTTGGCCACTCCTGCCGGCTTGCTACTTCACAGAGCCGATATTTGGGTAGCAAACAAGGAAGACATAAATCGAATGCTGACGTCAGATATGAAATTTCTCGTATCAGTTGAATAATACACACTAGAAATGAGTTTCAGATGTTTGTTGTAAGTGAAAAAATCGATAAGTGTAGATAGAAGTGAAAGGAACATCTGAACAGAATGCAACTAGGCAGGTTTCCTAAAAATGTTTTGTAATATTATCCAAAAGGGTTAGCAACGTAGATCGACGCTTGAAAGAATTCAGCTAAGAAGCTGAAGCCGGAAGCGGTGCCTCGAAACTAATCCTTGAATGTAGATGACGAAGTAACAGAAATCACCTGACGGTGCTCGTAATATCAGGTGTGAGTATTTCTGTACTTAACATGACCGACATGTATGAAGTCAGTCACATCTGAGAATAGAATTTTCGTGAGGAAACTGCCACACCAATTGCATATACTATGCGACACTAACTGTCCCAAGTGACTGCACCTTCGTGACTTGGAACACATATAGGTTGTTCTCCTGTAATCCTCAACAAACTGTTACGTGATCAGTTTCCGTAATGTGTGTCACAGAACATGGACTGGTTGCAGACACATTACTGAAGCCGTATATCAGGACATCCACGGTATTCTCTGTTGTCAGTTGAATTCCTTATCTCTCTTCCGGAACAAGCTTTGCCAGAGAACTATTCGATGAAGTACGGCTAAGATAATGTGGCACAGTACTGTAGCATAGGAGGCCTTATAGTTCTACTTCTCTTCCGTTGCCTCGCGTATTTAATGTGATAAAGCCTTAGGCCTGTATTACATTATCATATTTGTTTGTCAAAGTTGATACGTTGAACATTTTTGTCAAAGAAATTTGATAAATTTATAGGGAACCACGTGAAGTCTCTCCTTTTGTCAAAGAAATACCATGAAATCTAGGGCCTCGCCGTAGATTTTGATCGTAAAAGTCGTTCGGCTTCTGTACACTGCAATGCGAAATGTAACTGCTTGGAGCGCTAGCATTGTTAAGTCTATTTGACGTCTATAGTGTATTTGTAAACATGAGTGCGAAGTTCAGTTGGTTTGTTCCCTCGACTCTTTTTAATAACCTTGCTTTGATTCGGGTGAGGGTCGGAGAGGTGAGCTAAGGGCACAACTCACACTATTAATCACTTGCTGATGGCCAGGTGGGATATACCGCACGCGACTTCATAATACAGCTACAGCCATCCACTTCTACATCTGGAAACCTCCAGGCAGCTTTTCGGCTAGTCGGAAGCACTCTAAAATAAAAAAATTCTTAGCTCTCCGTTCTATTTTGCCTATTTTTGAACTCAGGATGCCACAACTTAAAAAGTGTTTCATCTGATTCGTAATTTTTACAAAGTTTTCAGTTCTTGGACCACTAGTTCAGAAATAAAAGTAGTTGTCATTGCCTATATTTTATATCCTAAACGTATTGAATTATTTTGGTTAATGTGCTCTGTGGTATTGGAGTGCCGTATTGTAAGCTACAACAGTTCTCCTTAAGATATCGCTGTGTTATAGTGAGCCTCTCCTGTGCACGTACAGTATTTCTGAACTGAGTATTCTAGTTAATAACATGAGAAGCCACTTTACAGGGCGAAATGAACTCTCATCCACTATATAAGATTTGACATCCTCCACTTCCAGCTGACGTGAAAAATTTTGTTCAGTGCTTTTACTCGTATTTTCTCGACATAAGACTCATTGTTTCACTCAAGCATGTTTCCTTTTCCTTCCGCCACTTCTCTTCCAAATGTACACACAATGCAGTTGTGGTACAAGCAACCCCAGCGCGTCATAATAATTTGTTGTTGGCCGCCATCATAAACTTTAACGAAAAATATAATGACAGTGTAATATCACTTTTCAGCGTCACGTCGTAGATCTTTGACAAAGAAAGATATAAAGAGTAAATGATATCTGAACTGACTAGACAGTTTCATCTACACTCCACACAGCAGTTAATTTTATATTGTGGAAATTAAGTAAATAACTTACTTTTATTGCTTGCGACAATTCCTTTTATCCATTTCACCTTAAGTACGTGATCTCCTATCGATATTATTAGGCTACATTGGTCAAACTGAGACGAGAAAATAAAAATGTGTTAAAATAATTATAAAACATCACTCATCCCTCTAGTAACAACGTACCGAATGGTAACAAAACAACATTCTATAGCTATATTGGCCCAATCTCTTCGATCCTTTTAACATAATTGTTATATGTTATTGCAGAAAAACTTTTCAAATGATGTACGTGACTACCAACTTGTGCACGTTTAGCACAATCCACTCCCTCAACTTTGAATTACATACTCGTTAAATCCAGTGATGGAATCACTACGGATGAAGTATCTTGTACTATACAGAATAATACTTTCACTTTCAGCGGAGTGTGCACTGATATGAAAATTCCTGGCAGATTAGAGCTGTGTGCCGGACCGAGACTCGAACTCGGGACCTCCAACAACTGAGCAAACAAACATGACTGAAGCCCCGTCCTCACAGCTTTACTTCTGCCAGTACCTCGTCGCCTACCAACGAAACTTTACAGAAGCCCTTCTGCAACCTTGCAGAACTAGCACTCCTGAAAGAAAGGATACTGCGGAGACATGGCTTAGCCACAGCCTGGGGAATGTTTCCAGAATGAGACTTACACTCTGCAGCGTAGTGTGCACTGATGTGAAACTTCCTGGCACACAGTTTTAATCTGCCAGGAAGTTTCATGTCAGTGCACACTACACTGCAGAATGAAAAATTGATTAAGGAACATTCAGGTTACATTTGCTGAGTCCTTGTAAAACTTCTGCTAATCTAGAAGAGAGACTGTTTTCCTTGTGGGAATTGTTTTGAATTATCCTTATAAATGGCCAAAGCCACTTTTTTATGGTACTTCGATTTACAAATTGAAACTCCGTCGGCTCCTTAGAATTGAGATAATTTTTTTAACGATATATTTGTTTCTCTTCAGTGGAGTATCTTGGGATATTTAACTTAACTCTTTCTCAAATTCATACTTGGTCACCTTCTTCCCCTCATTTTAGTAACTCTGCTCTACGAGAATCTTTCGTTCTTTTGTGCATAAATCCCTGTTGCATAACATATGATGTGTATTTATTTTCACATATGATGTGGTCGTCCAATTAATCTCTATTCACGTTGCACCTGTTGATATCAGTTAGGTCATTTAACAATGTCTCGTGTATACTATCTGGCCTGGTTTTAAGATCTTGCAAGGTGTCGTAATAGCTCAGTCTGCCTGTGGCGGCTGTGGAGGACGCGCTATGTCTACTTCATAGCTGTTCAGTGGCGGATGGTCGAGGTGAAAACGCCACAGGGTATTATGGCTCCTAAATCCTCCGACGCCGGCCGCGGTGGTCTCGCGGTTCCAGGCGCGCAGTCCGGAACCGTGCGACTGCTACGGCCGCAGGTTCGAATCCTGCCTCGGGCATGGATGTGTGTGATGTCCTTAGGTTAGTTAGGTTTAAGTAGTTCTAAGTTCTAGGGGACTAATGACCACAGCAGTTGAGTCCCATAGTGATCAGAGCGATTTAATTTTTTTCAAATCCTCCGACAGCACCGAGTGTGGAGCATTTAGAGAAAGGTCTATTCAACTTGGAAGATTATAATCACGTTAAACCCCGACACGGTTACAGAATGTCCCTGAAAAACGATATTGATCAATTGCTTGTTTCAAAAAGAGACGTAACCGAAAGGTGGCCTACTTCAGAATGAAGTTGTTGTTAAAATAAAAACAAAAAAAGGTTAAGTCACTGGACTTTCGTTCCGGAAAATTGAGATTCAAATTTCAATCCAGACTTACATGTCCGTAATATCCCTGAAGACCTGAACGTCAGGGATAATTTCTTTTCCCAACATTCCCCAGGCTTGTGATTCGTCCTTTATTATCTCCTCTTAAACGTTGAAGACTACTGATTCATTCTTTTTTCAAGCCCTTTCTATTTCTCTCTCTACTATCTACGCTACTGGCCATTAAAATTGCTACACCACGAAGATGACGTGCCACAGACGCGAAATTTAACCGACAGGAAGAACACGCTGAGTATGCCAATGATTATCTTTTCAGTGCATTCACACGGGGTAGGCACCGGTGGTGACACCTATAGCGTGCTGGCATGAGGCAAGTTTCCAAACGATTTCTCATACACAAACAACAGTTGACCAGCGTTGCCTGATGAATCGTTGTTGTGATGCCTCGTGTAAGGAGGAGAAATGGGTACCATCACGTTTCCGACTTTGATAGAGGTCGGATTGTAGCCAACCGCGATTGCGGTTTATAGTATCGCGACATTGCTGCTGGCGTTGGTCGAGATCCAATGACTGTTAGCAGACTATGGAATCAGTGGGTTCAGGAGGGTAATACGGAACGCCGTGCTGGATCCAAACAACAATCATCTGCACGAACTGTTCGACGAAGTTTGCATCAGCATGGACTATCAGTTCGGAGACCATGGCTGTGGCTACCCTTGACGCTGCATCACAGACCGGTGCGCGTGCTTTGGTGTACTCAACGACGAACCTGGGTGCACGAATGGCAAAACGTCATTTTTTTCTGATGAATCCAGGTTCAGTTTACAGCATCATGATGCTCGCATCCGTGTTTGGCGACATCGCGGTGAACGCACATTCGAAGCGTGTGTTCGTAATCGCCATACTGGCGTATCACCCAGCGTGATGCTACGGGGTGCATTGGTTACACGTCTCGGTCACCTCTTGTTTGCATTGACGGCACTTTGAACAGTGGACGTTACATTTCAGATGTGTTACGACCCGTGGCTCTACCCTTCATTCGATCCCTGCAAAACCCTACATTTCAGCAGGATAAAGCACGACCGCATGTTGCTGGTCCTGCACGGGCCTTTCTGCATACAGAAAATGTTCGACTGCTTCCCTAGCCAGCACATTCTCCAGACCTCTCAATAATTGAAAACGTCTGGTCAATGGTGGCCGAGCAACTGGCTCGTCACAATACGACAGTCACTACTCTTGATGAATTGTGGTATCGTGTTGAAGCTGCATGGGCAGCTGTACCTGTACACGCCAACCAAGCTCTGTTTGACTCAACGCCCAGGCGTATCAAGGGCGTTATTACGACCACAGGTGGTGTTTCTGGGTACTGATTTCTCAGGATCTATGCACCGAAATTGCGTGAAAGTGTAATCACATGTCATTTGTAGTATAATATATTTGTCCAATGAATAACCTTTTATCATCTGTATTTCATTTTGGTATAGCAATTTTAATGGCCAGTAGTGTGAAACATGCGCCATCACGCATCAGGTACATTAAAACCGTTGATATCGGTGTATTCAGTTCCACTCCTAGTTCTGTGGCAACATGGCAAGATGGTAATACCTGCCTTGAAGATCAAAGCACCACAACTGGGAAACAAATTGCTTGTGTCTCAACGCATGCTAAACAAGTATTTTTGTGCTAAATGTAGAATAACGACATAATTTGTTTTCTTGTTGTATCGTCTATTTTTTGAGCTCCATTTCCACGTAGCACTGTGCCGCATTTTTCTCGTGCGAAACTTGCACAACTATAACTCCTGAAAGAAAGGATATTGGGGAGACATGGCTTAGCCACACCCTAGGGGATGTTTCCAGAATGACACTTTCATTCTGGAGCGGAATGTGCGCAGATATGAAACTTCAAGGCAGACTAAAACTGTGTGCTGGACCGAGACTCGAGCTCGGGAGCTTTGCCTTTCGTGGGCAAGTGCTCTACCAACTAAGCTACCCAAGCACGACTCACGCCCCGTCCTCACAGCTTTAATTCCGCCAGATCCCGTACGAGCCTCACGCTTCACGGAGTGGGCCAAGTACAAACACAAGATCACCGTACGTTAAAGACATATAAACGCAAATTACTAGCACTCCGATTGCAAGAGACAAGTAAACATTCTATCACACATACTTGTTTTATCTGTAGAAAAATTTAGGGTTGTGTTTAGACATTATTCCAAGCCAAACAGTCTAGGAAATCAAGAGGTATCAAATAAGGTGGTGTCCTTTAACTTGCGTGTGTAAATAAATTATTTGTAACACAC
Organism: Schistocerca gregaria; assembly: GCF_023897955.1. Taxonomy (NCBI): domain Eukaryota; kingdom Metazoa; phylum Arthropoda; class Insecta; order Orthoptera; family Acrididae; genus Schistocerca; species Schistocerca gregaria. The sequence continues at coordinate 378,794,578 of NC_064923.1, forward strand.
GTGCATCATTCGGTCAAAACTAACTTTGGTCAAGTCGGTCGCATGTGACCACGTAAACAGTTTGATATGAACTGCTACCTTCTCTGCACAACTAGTATTTACAAGGAAGGCGGAAATTAACAAAACAATCGTTGAAATGTTCAAATGTGTGTGAAATCTTATGGGAATTAACTGCTAAGGCCATCACTTCCTAAGCTTACACACTACTTAACCTAAAATATCCTTAGGACAAACACACACACTCATGCCCGAGGGAGGACTCGAGCCTCCCCCGGGATCAGCCGCACAGTCCATGACTGCATCGCCCAAAACAATCGTTGTAACTGGATCTGCCTAAGAGAAGTTTTGTCTTTCTTTTTCCCTTGTGAACACTGGCAGAGGGGCCCCGAACAGTCAGTAGCGTTCCTGTGTCTTCAAACAACATTAATTAACGCTACACCAAATAGCTGCAGTGCGCTTACAAAAAACAAGCTGATTAGGTGTGTGGTTAAACTAAAGTGCACTGACCAGCGAATAATATTAAACGAAAGGTAATATACCCAGGTACCTTGGTTATGTTTTCTACACAGAATTAGTGACGCTGGGTGGACAGCGTTACCAAGAACAGTACAACTTTTAACATAGCCAGACTGCTCTTACGAACAAGTAAGTGTCTTGCTGACAATAACTGGCTTAGACCCGCAACATACATACAGGTATAGCGGGTGTCCCACCTAGCTGCACCAACTCACATACTTCCGAAAAGAGACGAATTATGAGAAAAGCAATTGGCCAGGGAAGCACCTTTGTGAGGGGCTAACGTAATGGTCAAGAGTGCGTAACCTCTAAAGGTCAACGAACACCACTTTCAAACAATGACGGATACATATAGAGGTGCGTCGCCCACTCCCCCTTGTGGGACCACATGCATTGCCACCCGCGCCACCTCCGCCAGTCAGCCCGCACACTGTTCGTTCGTTTCTTTCCTCAGTCGACTCGACTGAATCGAGTTATCGAGTAGTTATACTTTCTTACATAGCATTATCATTTGAAATTCAACACACTCTTGCCCTCACAACTACTGAATCTTGACGGTAACGATCTATCACATAAGGTAATGAATGTTTAACTGAACCACAGTTCTTTGAAGGAGAATCACTCTTTGTGATTAAAAAGAAAATAATGGGAGAGATTCTTCAATATAAGCAAACGAGCATAAACGCCCTTAATGATCGTCTGTTTGTCTGTTTGTCCTAGATCTGACTGTCCTACTTTGCACACGCTGTACAAAATATATGCTAGTCTATCTGCATCTGTTTGTTACAGTAGAAAGAAGTTTTCCAGATTACGACGTACAAAGACATGGCTGAGGTCGACAATGAAGGAGAATCTACTTAACAGCTTAGCTCTGTTGAACACTCAGCCTCACATTGATTGTCGTATTTCTGACGTAACTAACGTAGAATTCATCATTTAAGGAAGAGAACCAGAACTGTAACTTTCTGTATCATAAGATGGCATTGTCTCGTATATATGTATAATCAGTTTAAATAAAACTATCTTAAAATTTGCATGTGACGCGATTATTTTTTTATTACGCTACAAGCAAAGGTAGTTCAAGTTACCTTTAGCGCCCCCTCATTGAGGTTTTTCTCTATCCGCCACTGCTTTGAACACGAAGTTGTTTTTTTTTTATAATGGCACATCCATGTTTTTGTACAGAAATGAAAAGTAGAGGTACCTGTAAACCTTCTGAATATTAGAGTATATAATGGGAATGGAGCTGCGGTTTCTGACGTAATGTGCAGTGGCAGGGTAGCCTTCAGGGTCCTGCAGCCTGCTGTAAACAGACCACTATTAGTAAGCATTTTCTACGCTCCTCAGTCTACTGGCGTCTTCTGTTTGGATCTGCTGTACCGCTGTCTGTGTCAAACGAGAAAATACGTTGTGATGCATTTCATGTACGTTTCGCACAGTGCTTTCACCGTTTTGGTGTGACTTGAGGCATTTGCGAAAGTCTCATCGATGTGCTGGTCTTCAGTAATGCAACAAAACTAGATGTGATAGTAATCTACGGCGAATATCACAGAGGTGAAGCTGTAGCAGTGCTGTAGCAGTGTAGCTGAACGCTACCCAGGTCGACGGCGTCCTTCAAGCCGTACAGTTTCCAACATCTGCACAAGTATCGTGGAAACAGGCAGCCGGGTACCTAAAAAGCGTCAACGTACTAACACAGCAATGGACAATGACAACTAAATTGCTGTTCTTGCAGCTGTAGCGTACAATCCTGAAGTGAGTGTATGAAAATTGCACGCTGGTCTGGAATAATCTGTAGTAGTATGTGTGCATCACTCCCCAAGAACTGCACAGGAACAACTTTGAATCTCGTTTTGCATTTCTGAAATTACATGGCCATTCTGACATTCTACGTGGTGCGTTGTTTACGGATGAAGTTTTGTTCACAAATAGTATTCATGTGAATCTGCAGAATTTGCAGTAAGTGGCTGTGCAAAATCCCCACTGGCTTCGAAGAACGGTTGCTCATTAACGACAGTGGGGTGTCACGTGTTTGGTGCAGCACCATTGGTATCCCCATTCTAGGACCCGATTTCTATCTGTGAATATTAACCAGACGGCGACATGCGTTACTTCTGCTTGACACTTTACTCCTTCTCACACAGGACGTGGGATTGGAACCATGGGTATAAATGTCATTCCAGCATGGTGGATGCCCCGAACACTACGTATGAGTTTCCAGGGAAGTTGTGGATGAATTGTTTCCAAATAAGGGAATAGGACAGAGAGGCCTTATGAGCTGCCGTGTCCCGTATCCCAGACGTAATGCCGTTAGACTTCTTTCTCCGGGATGCAACGGAAGAATATGTGGAACACGAACCCTCAACGACATCAGAGGTTATGCAACATTGTATTACAGCTGCGCGTATGACAATATACGTGGAAACACTACAGTCTGCGGAACGCTCACTTGCTCACTGTCTCCACAAGTGTATTTATGGAAACGATGGGCACTTCGATTATATCTTGAGGTGATGCAGGTTCATCGGGCTTGATGTTACATTTACTTCTGAATGCGTTGTCTGTGCTGGATGTCTAACACAAACTTGAAGTTCCTGGGGGCTATATGCCACTAATTAATTGTGTGTAGGGCACTCATTAGGACCACGACTTATAATTAAACTGCACCTATGGTTGTCATTTCTGTGGAAAAACCCTACATATGCCATTTAAATAAACTTACCAATGTATTGAACGTGATTGATCGTGCATTTCTGTCCACTGCGTGAGCCCCTGATATAGGTCCATCCCTGGCCAATTGCATTTTTCACATTTTGTTTGGTTTCAGAAATATATGATGTTGTAGAGCTTGGTGGGACACCGTGTGTAAACAAAATTAGTAAGCACTTTTTTGCCAAAAATCAAGTTACTAACTATTATAGTGGAGGTCAGCACACAGGAATATACTAAAATAGCAACCGGTCAAATCAGTAATTTGCTCAGAAAAGCAATTACCGTTTTGCACCGCCCCATTGCTCAAACTAAAACATATCAATACATTCAGACCACAGTACATTTAAATCGTAACTGACCAAATCTGCACTTCACACATAACAGCACCTATTCAAATATCACGGTCCACAGAATGACCCCACTGAACACGTATTAATACATCAAAAAGTAAACCTCCTTTGGACATGGACGTGTGTGATGTCCTTAAAACAGTTAGGTTTAGTAGTTCTAAGTCTATGAAACTGATGACCTCAGATGTTAAGTCCAATAGTGCTCAGAGCCATTTCAGCCATCCTCGGCAAGTGCTCTGCTGTCTCATCTATCTAAACGCGACTCATGGTCCTCTCTCACAGCTTAATTTCCAGCAGCACTTAACATTCTATTTTCTCAGCTTCATCTCCTAGTTTTCTGTGTCAGTAGTGGAGTTTCTGTGCCATTTAAATTAACTTTCTTTCTTTATACTTTTATTTCATTGTAATTCTCGTCCTATATAAATGTTAAGTTCTCTTCTCAGCTATGTTCGATGGGCCGTGTGAGGTGGAGGTTACACCATTAAGTTAAGTAGTGGTTTAGACTTTGTACATATGTACTGTTTGTGTTGTCTTTTTTTCGTTTATAAATGTTCAGCTATGGTGGTCTTTTAATCATTGACAAAGGTCTTATTAGGCACTTGTGGGTTTTATTGTTCTGAAGAAGGTGTAGTTATCTACGCCGAAACCCAGGTTAACACTAGGTGCTTTTTACGCAATCGAGGCGGGTTTCTAGTTTCTTAATAGATTACGGTCGAGCAGGGATTCTCAAATTAGTTACATGGTTGTAAGGCGTACGCAGGAGCAGATTTAGACTAAACATCACAATTATTTAGTAGTGATGTAGAGTAGGCTGAATTTTAAGTATAAATGCCCAAGGAAGTGGAATACGGAAGTACTAACAAATGAGAAGACAGGCTTGAAGGCCTCTGAGACTATAGAGACTGCGATAATGAATTGATTGTAGCTAGTTCAGTTGTAGAGCAATGGACACATTTTAAAAGTAGAATAGCGAAGTTGGAAAGAAAAAACATAGGTACAAAGAAGGCAGCTGCGAAGTAACCAAGGGTAGCAGAAACAATACTTCAGTTCATCGATGAAAGAAGGAAGCAAGAACACGTTCAGGGAAATTCTGGAATTCAGAGATCCAAGACAATTAGGAATGAAATAAATAGGAAGTACAAGGATGCAAGGTCGAATGGCTGCATAAAAAATGTGAAGGAATTGGAAAACAATGGTTGTCGGAAGGATCGACTCAGCGCATAGAAAAGTCAAAACACGTTTCGGGTAAACTAAAAGTGTCGTAGCATTAAAAGAGCAATGGGAATTCTGCTTTTAAATGCAGACGAGACAGCGGGTAGATGGAAGGATCACACTGAAGGCCTGTATGACGAGTAAGACATGTTGATGACCTGATGAAGGAAAAGGAGTTGCTAGAGAGGAGACACAGGGTTCCATATTAGAATAAGAGTTTCGAAGAACTTGGAAGACTTAAGACTGAATGAGGCAGAAGGGATAGATAACATTTCATCAGAATTTGTAATATCATTTGGGGAAGTGGTAACGAAACGACGATTCACGTTCGTATGTGGAATGTATGAGTCGGCGGTAGACCGCTTTATTTTCCGAAAAAAAAAAATCATACACAATTCGGAAGACTGAAAGACTCGAGAAGTGTGGGAGTTATCGCCTAATAGATCAAACATCGTTGTTACTGACGACAAGAATGAATGGAAAAGAAAACTGAGGACGTGTTAGATGACGATAAATTTTGCTTCATAAAGGTAAAGGCACCTGAAAGACAACTCTGACGTAGCGGTTGGTAAGCGAAAAAAAAAGTCGAGAGCAGTTCACAGAATTTGTCGACCTGGAAAAAGTGCGACGCAATGTCAAATGGTGTCAGATGTTTGAAATTATCACACAAATAGGGGTAAGCTGTAATGAAAGAAGGGTAGTAAACAATATGTACAAGAGCCATGTGGGAACAATTTTTAGTGGAAGACGAAGAACGAATTCCTTAAATTAAAAAGCATGTAAGAGAAGGATTTACTGTTTCGCCCCTACAGTTTATTCTGTACAACGAAGAAAACATGATGGAAATAAAACAAAGGTTCCAAATCGGAATTAAAAGTCAGGCTCAAGAAATTGCTATCATCAGATAGAGTGAAGAAGAATTACAGGATATGCTAAATGGTCGTCTAATGGGTACAGAATTTGGATCGAGAGTAAATCGAAAAAAGACGGATGTAATGGAAAGTGGCGAAAAATTATCAGGATTGATGATCGCGAAGTAGGTGAAGATAAGAAATTCTGTTACCTGAGCAGCTAAATAACCCATGTTGTACGGCACAGGCTAAAAGGGCATTTCTAGGAGAGAGATCTGTACTAGTATCTAACAAAGACCTTAATTTGATGTAGAAATTTCTGAGAATGTAAGTTTGGAACACAGCATTCGATGGTAGTGCAAAATGGACAGAGGGAAGGGGTAGAACGGAACAAAAGAGAATCGAACTATACTGAAGCGTCAAATAAACTGGTATAGGCATGCGTATTAAAACAAAGAGATACGTAAACGGCTGAATACGGCATTGCGGTTGGCAACGCCTATATAAGACGCAAGTGGCTGGCGCAGTTGTTAGATCGGTTACTGCTGCTGCAATGGCACGTTATCAAGATGTAAGTGAGTCTGAACGTGGTGTTATAGACGGCGCACGAGAGAGGGTTACAGCATCTCCGAGGTAGCGGTAAAGTGGGTATTTTTCCGTACGACCATTTCACGAGCGTACCGTGAATATCAGGAATCCGGTAAAACATCAAATCTCCGACATCGTTGAGGCCGGAAAAATATCCTGCAAGAACGAGACCAACGACTACTAAAGAGAATCGTTCAACGCGACAAAAGTGTAACTCTTCCGCACATGGCTGCAGATTTCAATCCTTGGCCGTCAAGAACTATCAGCGTGCGAACCACTCAACGAAACATCATCAACGTGGGTTTTCGAAGCCGAAGGCCCGCTCATGTATCCTTGGTGACTGCACGACACGAAGCTTTAGTCCTCGCCTGGCTCCGTCAACACCGACATTCGACTGTTGATTGCTCGAATCATGTTGCCTGGTCGAATGAGTGTCGTTTCAAATTGAATCGAGCGGATGGACGTTTACGTGTATGGAGACAACCTCTTGAATCCATGGACCCTGCATGTCAGCAGATGACTGTTGAAGCTGGTGGAGGTTTTGTAATGGTGTGGAGCGTGTGCAGTTGGAGTGATATGGGACTCCTAACACGTCTGTATATGAGTCTGCCTGGTGACAAGTATGTAAGCATCATGTCTAATCACCTGCATTCATTCATGTCCGTTGTACATTCGGATAGACTTGGGCAATTCCAACAGGACAATGCAAATACTTGGGATGCTTTTCAACGGGCTGCTCAGAAGAGATCTCCACCCTCTCGTACTCTAAAGGATTTGTGGACATCCTTGTAGGGTTCATGGTATCAGTTCGCTCCAGCACTACTTCAGACGTTAGTCGAGTCCATGCCACGTGGTGTTGCGGCACTTCTGCGTGGTCGCGAATGCCCTACACGATATTAGGCAGGTGTACGAATTTCCTTTTCTCTTCAGTGTATCTGAGATGTGATGCTACAGAAGAATGTTGAAAATTAGGCGGACTGATAATGTAAGTAATGAAGTTCTTCGCAAAATAGGAGAGGAAAGGAATGTATGGAAAACACTGACAAGGAAAAGAAATTATCTACGAAAAGCTTGAGACTGAAACAAATACTTTCTGCCGCCAAGTCATTACTGTATACAATGTACTGTAAGGCCCTATAACACATGATTTCGCCTTCCCCCTTCCCTGTCCAACCAGCCCTCACTTCGGTACAAAAAGGGTACTATTACTCTGCCTATAGATGTATGTTCCTCCTCGGAAGATAGTTGCCAGCTTTTTGCCTGCAAAAATTTTGGAACGTTTCGAAAATGATTGGAATTCAGAAAACGTTAAATATGAAGGACCCTGCTGCAAGTACTCGTAGATATCGTTTTCACATTACTGTAGTACTGTCAATCAGCTCTATTTGTTAATTTTTATTTTGTGTTTGATAAGAGTGTCGTGCTCTTTTCTAATCTCCGGGAAAGTATCTCTGCTCGAAGGATCAGCGTTAAATCAGAGCCAAGGTTGGACTGAACTAAGTGGCGAAGTTTGTTTAGAACTTGTCAACGTATTAACGCAAATATACTTAACAGTCCCTCTTGTCATCAGTCACTGTGTCAAATAGCACACAGAAGTAACAGCTCCAATTTCGAATAGGTCAATAAGTCCACTGCTTCACCACCACAGTCGACACGGACAACACTGTTTCCTCACTTAACTTGGACTTCTCCTCCGAATGCCAAAATATTTTAATGACTGCCACCTACATAGGGAGAAACGACCGTCGTAACAAGAGAAATCAGAGCTCACTCGGAAAAGATTTCCCCCGTGGTAAGAGAGTGGAACGGTTGAGAAATTGTGTGAAATGGTTGCATGACGCCTCTGCCAACCACTTAAGTGTGAATCGCAGAGTGATCATATAGATCACAGAGCGAGGTGGCGCAGTGGTCGGCACACATGAGTCGCATTCGGGAGGACGACGGTTACTAGCCGGATCCGGCCATCCTGCTTTAGGTTTCCCGTGATTTCCCTAAATGGCGTCAGCCAAATGCCGGGATGGTTCCTTCGAAAGGCCATGGCCGACTTCCTTTCCCATCCTTCCCTAATCCGATGGGGAGGATGACCCCGCTGTTTGACCCCTTCCCGAATCAACATACCATACAACCAACCAACCTTGTAGATCCTAGTTATTTGTTTTATTTTGACCGGTTTCGATCATCAGACGCGAGTTTCCTTAGACTTTTTTGTGTCGAGGATTGTGTCGACCGGTTCTTCCAATCTGTAGTGTGTTCCCACTAGGGCAGTGGTCTTCAAATAGCGACTCGCGACCCACACGCATCCCGAAACAAGTATTCGTTCCACACTTATGTTCTCGGCTGTGTCTCCCCCGAAAGTCTAAAAAGGTACTTACAGGGACAGTAAGATTTTAAAGAAGCGCTTTATGTTAACTGACGGTGGTGAATTCGGCAGTACTCTAAGTGGAGCTCGTCGCTTACATAGGGGGCAGAGGGGAAACTATTGTGGGTGCTAAGAGGATAGCAGATATGAGAAGGGGAATGTTCTGTTCCTTGTCTTCCACTACTGACGACTCAGAGGAATGCTAAACGGAAGTCAGAAGGAACCATTACTGCAACCGTAGCGACCATCATCTTCAAATGCTTTACATTTTTGTAGCAAGGTATGTGAAATTTATATTGTTATAATACAGAGCAAAGACTAGAGGAGAAATTGCATTCAAAACATTTAGTAAATATGTGTGATTGTGTCTCATGTTGCATAATTAATTTAATTATATGTACAATTACTGTAATTAGGCAGTTCATCATTCGCTAACGTAGGTAACACATTTGTCAGGTAACTGCAGTGTCTCGGTTTTGGAGTCGCTGAGGGTGGCAGGAATCTGAAATAGAGAACAGTCGACACAGAGAGGTTCAGGATGCTGCCGACATTCAACGACCAATACTTCGGGACAGGTGGCGACCTTATCGCTCACTTTCTATACTGAGGCACTGAGATAACATAATCCATGTGATAGCAATATGCACATATATAGATGGCGGTAGTATCGCGTATACAAAATACAACAGGACAGTGCATTGGCAGGAGCTAAACTCGGGTGAATGAAGTGAAAAGGCTTCCGACGTGATTATGGCCACATGACGGGAATGAACAGACTTTGAACTCGTAAATCGTTGGGGAACTGATTATCTCGAGAAGTCAAGAGTGTGTCGAGAACACCAAATTTTAGACATTACCTCTCGCCAGGGACAACGCAGTGGCCGCCGGCATCCTCTTAGATACCGAGGTTGGGGGCGTTTACCTAGATTTGTCAGTGCCGGCAGACAACCATCACTGCGTGAAATAACTGCAGGAATTACTGTTGGAGGTATGACGAATATATCCGTTCGGAGAGTGCGATGCAATTCGGCGTTAACTGGCAATGGCAGCTGACGACCGACGCGAGTGCCTCTGCTAACAGCACGACGCTGCTTGCCGCGCCTCTCCTACGCTCGTGACCATATCGGTGAGGCCTGGTGAGATGAGTTCCTGCTTCAGTTGGTATGAACTGATGATGGGGTTCGAGGGTGGCGCAGACACCACAAAGCCATAGACCTCAGTTGCCAAGGCACTGCGGAAGCTGGAGATGGCTGTGTTTCAAAAATGGTTCAAATGGCTTAGAGCTCTACGGGACTTAACTTCTGCGGTCATCAGTCCCCTAGAACTTAGAACTACTTAAACCTAACTAACCTAAGGACATCACACACATACATGCCCGAGGCAGGATTCGAACCTGCAACCGTGGCGGTCGGGGGGTTCCAGACTGTAGCGCCTACAACCGCTCGGCCACCCCGGCCGGAGGTGGCTCTGTTTACACAGAATGAATGGGTACTCTAGGGACTTCACGGACTACGATGGGATTTTTATGAACGACTCTGCGATATGCCACCGACTGAAAAATTTTTGCGACTGGTTTGAAGATCATTCTGGACAATTCGAGCGAATAGTTGGCCACTCAGATCGCCCGACATGAACACCATCGCACATTTGTGGAACATAATCGATAAGTCAGTTCGTGCACAAAAACCTGAACCAACGACTATGGACGGCTGTAGAGGCATAATGGACCATTATTTCCAGGGGTCTTACAACCTGTTGAGTCTGTACCACGTCGAGTTGCTGCAGTACGAAGGGCAAAGATGTTCCAGCACGATATTAGACGTGTTCGGCGACCTTGTCACCGCAGTATGTAACTATTCTATTGGGGGCTCACAACATACCGATTTATATAAGTTACCAATGACTAATAAGAAGATTACATATGTAGCCCGAGGTACCTTATCAAACGTTAGTTTTGGTTCTCGAGCTTGTAAGTCTGACGACCATTTCAGTAACGCAATGAATATCTTGTGTCTTTCAGCATCACAATCAAACTTACTAACAATAAAATTATAATTAGATGAGAAATTAACCACTGTAGCATTACCTATTTGATGTCAGAAAGCAGTGGGGGAGCTAGACAAACTTGCGTCATGAAATGCCTCGGTATTACCGTTGTCTCACGTGCTGTTGTATAGGATACTGTACAGTACTCTTGGGAATAAAACTGTGTAGCCTTACAGAAAATTAAAACTTGGAGAGCCAGGTAGAAGGCAAATAACTGGTGCAAAACTCCCACGCGAATGTGGCCGAACACACGGAATCATTTTTTTTTTTTTTTTATCGATCTAAGCGCGTAATGAGGACCGTTATCCGTAACCGCGCGGCCGGCGCCCATTTGCGGCGCATCGGTAGCCGAACAGAACGGCGCTGATCGCATCCGAGTGGCGTCGAGAGATCGATAGCGCGGCGGCCGGTCGCGCTACCTGCCGCGACCATTGATTCGGCGAGCGCGGCAGCGGCAGCGGCAGCCGGCAGCGGGCTCGGCAGCCCACGCGCACTGCTGCACTGCGCGCTCACAGGTGGGCTGCCGGCGCTAGCACCGCGGAGTAAATATTGATAGCCTCCATCAATCGCGATCGCCGGCCGCAGTTTGCCCGCATCGGGCGGGATCAGCGAACGCCGCACAGTGCCTGCCGGCTGCAGTTCCAGCTCCAGCGGATGGACGCCACTGGAGCAGCTGCGCGGCGTCCCCCAAGTCCGCGAGACCACTGTCCGCGCTGCAGGTTGGGGGCGCGGCCTACCAGTCCGACAGAGCTGCCGAGCTTCGCGGAGCTGCCCACTGGGGTGCATACCACAGCGCGGCCTGTCAGATCAGTGCATTAAACACTCGCGTCGGAGACAGGGAGCTGAGCCGAGCCCTGAAGGAATCCGTAATGTGTACATGGCTCTAGTACACGGGTACACCTGTAGTGTGTACATCGTTTGACGAACACTTACTGGACAAATGTGACGGTACCCTTTTGTCTCAACGATAAGGATATTAATAAACGAAACAAATCTTCTGTTTGAGACCGCGCCATTGTCAATATTTTGAAAAAAAAAGTCTAAAATGTTTAAAATTAGTTCTTTACTGAACACGCTGTTTCGGCTATTGCCCTCACAAGGTATGTACAGTTAAAATTAATAATACATACAAAGCGACAGGCGTTTATTGTAAGACAAAAAGGTATAAAAAATTAAATTCTTTTAAAAATTTTCATGGAGGTTCACTTATCAAGAAGCTTACAACCTCCCAGAAACTTTCATTGTCGGTAGTAAAAACATATACCTAATCGTGGAGTCAAATAACCCAGTGGCTAAAAAATTATACACAGAGATGTAATTTCTAGCCGAAGGTGGCAATATTGTGGTGGCGGCGATGCAAAAGTAACACTATATACTTATTCGCTGTAAAGTTTGGATCAAAATATGAATAAAAAATCATACAAAGTTTGTCCGAAACTGCTTCTAAAAAATGGCTCTGAGCACTATGGGACTTAACTTCTAAGGTCATCAGTCCCCTAGAACTTAGAACTACGTAAACCTAACTAACCTAAGGAAATCACACACATCCATGCCCGAGGCAGGATTCGAACCTGCGACCGTAGCAGTCGCACGGTTCCGGACTGCGCGCCTAGAACCGCGAGACCACCGCGGCCGGCGCCACTGCTTTATTTCAGAGTTATGCGTTAGAGTAGGTATAACAAGTGGAACGCAAACAACTAAAAATTAATTCTTCTCAGAAAACGACAAGAAGGGATACGAAATTCAACTGAACTATGTACTGTAAGTTTACCCCAGGACATGCTCAAAATAATTTCCATGTAGACGAAGACAGTGATGTGGTCGCCTTCTTACTGCTCTCCATACGTTGCAGATTCCGTTCACCTCTTTCTGCACAGGTGCACATCCATTTTCTATTTCCTGTTCTAAATGTGCTACATTCTCAGTTGCAGCACCATACTCGTGTTCTATGAGATGGCTCCAAAGTCGTTAAGATCTGGAGATCAAGTGGGCCAAGCAAATGGTCCTGCACGACCTGTCCACTTATCGGAATAAACAACTTGGATATACTTTCTTGCCTCCCAACTGAAATACGCAGGTGCATTGTTGACAACGCAACGTCAGTGGATACGCAGGCGTACACGGTACGCCGAAAGCCTCTACCGGTCCATGATGTAATGCCCCCCCCCCCCCCCCCCACACACACACACGATATATATTATTAATAATAACTCGAAAATAAAGCAGTTCCCGACAAAATTACTCTTATTTTGATACTTACATAACACCCAAAAAGTGTATACACCTACTTTCGAATTTTAGTGCTAATATAAATAGAAGTGAACAGAATCTTTTTGTAGGAAATATAATGCAGCAAAACTTTTACTGGGATGCATTTTGGCTGGAGGCCACGATTTTCGAACTGTTCAAGAAAGATGCGTCTGAAAGACATTTTCTTGCATAATTCCGAAAACTACGGCCTCGTCGAGTAATCTATCTACAAGGATCCTTCTTGTTTGAAAGCCTATACTGACATTAACATTCTTGCAGCTCTATGCAAAGTATTCACAAAATAAGCAGATAAAGGAAATCAAATTTCGAAATGCCACAGTAATCACTATTTCAGTCACACTAGACAATAAAATTTGTCGCACCCCCCCCCCCCCCCCCCCCCAAGCTAATCCATGGAGCAGCGCGGTTACCCTAGGCAGTGAGCTCAATTCTGAGAGGAAGTAGGTCTACAACTGTGCATCTTCATATTTTCACGGCGCAAAGACTTAGCGATAAATTTAGGGCGTGCAGCCGCATAAACTCGACTTTTTCTTCTAATATGTCGGCTGAATACCGTCCATCCATCTTCAGAGTGAGCCGAGGTGAATGACGCTCCAGCACTAATTCCGTCCTTTCAAACCCGTGCGCATGCGGCCACAGATACACAAGGCGCCTGAGACGTTAATCGGCGGCAGAGAGGTATAGTATTGGCATGGAAATAGATCTATGGCTGCGCAGTCGATCCACACGGTGATATCGATGTATCACTGCTAGCTGCGCCGTAGCGACGTCTGTGTGATTTTGTTACAGATATTGCCGGAGTCCATGATTTGTCCAAGCTGCAGCCGCTATCTCTATTAATTAAATTCGTCGCCACCCGAATTTCAATTGCTTCCTTCACTACTGACAATGGAACCTCCCCATCGCACCCCTCTCAGATTTAGATATAAGTTGGCACAGCGGACAAGCCTTGAAAAACTGAACACAGATCAAACGAGAAAATAGGAAGAAGTTGTGTGCAACTATGAAAAAAAATATGCAAACTGAGTAGTCCATGTGTAAGATAAGCAACATCAAGGAGAGTCTGAGCTCAGGAGCGTCGTGTTCCCGTGGTTAGCGTGAGCAGCTGCGGAACGGTAGGTCTTTGGTTCAAGTCCTCCCACTAGTGAAAGGTTTAATGTTTCATTTTCAGACAATTTTCAAAGTTCAGGCACTCACACATAATCAACTTCGCTCTCCAAAATGCCAGGACATGTTCAGATTTGCTTGGATATATACAGGATTTGACGGTTTACACACGGAAAAATTTGAAAACGTTAAAAACATGTGTTTTAACAGGGCACAGGGAAAACTGTGTGACTGATGAAAACATAAGAGTTTGTCACATAAACTGCAGCAAATGAATGGAACAGTTTCACACTTTTTTGGGAGTGATAATGACATCCACAAGAAAACCTAAATCGGGCAAGGTAGAAGAATGTTTTTACCCATTCGCCAAGTGTACAAATTAGATGGGTCGACAACATATACCTGTCATGTGACGCACATCCCGTCACCAGTGTCGTATAGAATATATCGGACGTGTTTTCCTGTGGAGGAATCGGCTGACACTTGACCTTGCGATCAGATGTTTTCGGTTCCCATTGGAGGGGCACGTCCTTTCGTCTACTAATCGCACGGTTTCGCGGTGCCGTCGCAAAACACAGACACTATACTTATTACAGTGAACAGAGACGTCAATGAACGAAAGGACAGATCATAACTGTGCCTAAATAAAAAAGTAAATTTTTCACTCGAAGGACCACTTGAACCAAAGGACCTCTCGTTCCGCAACTGCTCACTCTGTCCACGGAACCACGGCGCTCCTGAGGTCACATTCTCCTTGATATTTCATATCTTGCACATGGACTACTCAGTTTGTATATTTTGCTTATTTTTTTGATAGTTCCACACAACTTCTTCCTGTTTTCTCGTTTGATCAGTGTTCAGTTTTTCAAGGCCTGTCCACTGTGCCAACGTATAACTAAATCTGAGGGGGGTGCGATGGGGAGGTTCCCTTGTGAGTGCCAAAAAGATGAAGTAGACGCTACAGTTTCGACGTTATCGTAGTCCATATTCTCCAATGTTATTCAATCTGTATATTGAGCAAGCAGTAAACGAAACTAAAGAAAAAATTGGTGTAGGAATTAAAATCCATGGAGAAGAAATAAAAACTTTGAAGTTAGCCGATGACATTTTAATTCAGTCAGGAATGGCAAAGGACCTGTAAGAGCAGTTGAGCGTAATGGACAGTGTCTTGACAGGAGGATGTAGGAAACTGGAAATTTGTGGTAAGGTCTGATGGGACCAAACTGCTGTCGTCATCGGTCCCTAAGCTTACACACTACTTAATCTAACTTAAACTAACATACGCTAAGGACAACACACACCAATGCCCGAGGGAGGACTCGAGCCTCCGATGGGGTGAAGCCGCGCGGACCGTGACAAGGCGCCTCACACTGCTCGGCTACCACGCGCGGCAAAGGAGGATGTAAGATGAACGTCAACAAAAGCAAAACGAGGATAATGGAATGTAGTCGAATGAAATCAGATGATGTTGAGGGAATTATATTAGAAAACGAGACATTGAAAAGTAGTAGATGAGTTTTGCTATTTGGGGAGCAAAATAACTGATGATGGTCGAAGTAGAGAGGATACAAAATGTAGATTGGCAATGGCAAGGAAAGCGTTTCTGAAGAGGGCAAATATGTCAACATCGAATATAGATTTAAGTGAAAGGACGTCTTTTCTGAAAGTATTTGTATGGAAGTAAAACAAGGACGATAAATAGTTTAGACAAGAAGAGAATAAAAGTTTTCCAAATGTGGTGCTACAGAAGAATGTTGAAGGTTAGATGGGTAGATCACGAAACTTATGAGGAGGTATTGAATAGAATTTGTGGCACAACTTGAGTAAAAGAAGGTATCGGTTGGTAGGACACGTTCTGAGGCATCAAGGGATCATCTACTTAGTATTGGAGAGAAGCGTGGAGGATAAAAATCGCAGAGGGAGACGAAGGGATGAATATACTAAGCAGATTCAGAAGGATGTAGGTTGTAGCAGTTACTGAGAGATGAAAAGTTTGCACAGGATAGAGTAGCAAGGAGAGCTGCATCAAACCAGACTCTGGATTGAAGACCACAACAACACTACTCGTCAACAGCAAAAAGTTGTCAGACTCTCATATCATTACATACACGTCAACCGCCTTCATTGATACAACAACTCGGGCAGTTTAATATAAGGTGTTGTCATCGTGGCGTCCTAATGCAATAACTTCTTTCTACCGTTATTTCAAGTGTCTTCTTTGATTCATCTTACTGTGCTGATTTCCTGTTGCCGACTGGCATATACACACCATTTCTTGATCTTGACACGTCAGCCGTGGGCGGTGTGACTTCTTGAAACGCTCTGCACACCGAAACTCAGCCATTGCTCAGTTTATGAAGGTGTACATCTTTTTGGCCCACTAGGGACGATGGACTTTTGTGAAGTATCCTACTCCTCACGTCAACTACATGTAGTTTCCTTCACGTGTTCATGTGGCAACTGTCTGAGATGACAACTAGTTTCCAGTCTGCAGCTCCGACAAGCAAACAGTATGCTAAACAGAGTGACTGCTGTTACATCTAGTGAAGTCATTAAAAGCGAGATGAACTGGCCCCAGAATATTGCCTTGGAGCCCTCTCTCGCATTGGACTGGATCCTCGATGCAGCACATTCATTCTTTGCCTCAAATTTATTTTTCATTTAAATTATGTACTGAGTGATGTGCTCAACATATTCAACAATCGGTTGAAAACTTTTCACAATTTAGGCTAGAACGACTATTTATATTAGGTATTGAAAATTGTTACTTTCCTGGTGAGACCTTAATTTCATTTCTTCTCCACAGTATAATTTGAGCAACATTGGTGGCCAATTACATTCCCGCCTTAAATCGCTTTTAATACAAGCTTTCGTTTCCAAATCTACTATATATATTACTACTTATTCCCACATTTCATCCCAATCCCTTTGAATTTTCTGAATCTTAGTCTTAGATTAACTAAAGTTTTTGTGGGTCCATTGGGGTTTTGCAATATTTTCCACTCCATTCCTAGGTAAAACGTCAACTGACATTGAAGTCAAATTTTTCATGCTATATATTTTGGATAGCACTGAAAACGTTTGAGACAATGTCATATTATCATGCTTTCCGTTTCCTGACATCAAAGGAGTCTTTCTACATAATTTGGTTTCCGGTGAATAACTTTCAGGGAGCATCAGGTTTTAGAGCTTATCATTATTATTATGTCGTGAATTCTTCTACCGTAATATGACAAGTCTTGTCTAAATATTTAATAATTAGTCTTACATAAAATAGACAGAGGCAATTATGATGTTGCGGTTGATAATGGAAGCAAGACTAAAGAAAAATCAACATACGTTCATACGATTTGTCGACTTGGAAAATGCGTCCGACAGCGTAAAGTGGGGCAAGACAATCGAAAATCTAAGAGAAATAGAGGTAAGTCATAGCGAGAGACGGGTGATATAGAATATGTACAACAACCAAGAGTGAATAATAAGAGTGGACGCCAAGAACGAAGTGCTCGGATTACAAAGGGTGTAAGACAGCGTTGTAGTCTTTCGCCCCTGCTGTTAAATCTGTACATTGAAGAAGCAATGATAGAAATAAAAGAAAGGTTCAGGAGTGGAATTAAAATTCAAGGTGAAAGAATATCAATGATACGATTGCTGTCCTGAGTGAGACTGAAGAAGAATTACATGATATGCTGAATGGAACGAACAATCCAATGAGTTCAAGATGGGTCTGAGCACTATGGGACTTAACTTCTCAAGTCATCAGTCCCCTAGAGCTTAGTACATAAACCTAACTAACCTAAGGATATCACACACGTCCATGCCTGAGGCAGGATTATAACCTGCGACGGTAGCGGTCGTGCGGTTCCAGACTGTAGCGCCTAGAACCGCTCCACCACTCCGGCCGGCTATCTAATGAGTACTGAGTATGGATTCAGAGTAAATCGAAGAAAGATGAAAGTAATGGGAAGCAGCACAAGTGTGAACAGTGAGAAACTTAATATCAGGATTGATGGTCACGACGCAGATGAAGTTAAGGAATTCTACTACCTATGCAGAAAAATAACCAACGACTGACGGAGCAAGGAGGACATCAAAAGCAGACTAGCAATGGCAAAAAGGGCATTCCTGGCCAAGAGAACTCTACTAATATCAAATATCGGCCTTAACTTGAGGAAGAAATATCTGAGAATGTACATCTGGAATACAGCATTCTGTGGTAGTGAAACATGGACTGTGGGAAAACCGGAACAGAAGAGAATCGAAGCATTTGATGTGTGGTGCGACAGACAAATGTTGAGAATTAGGTGGACTGATAAGGTAAGGAATGAGGAGGTTCTGCGTAGAATCGGAGAGGAAAGGAATATGTGGAAAACAATGGTAAGGAGAAGGGACAGGATGATAGGACATCTGTTAAGACATGAAGGAATGACTTGCATGGTACTAGAGGGAGCTGTAGAGGCCAAAAACTGTAGAGGAAGACAGAGATTGGAATGCACCCAGCAAATAATTGAGGACGTAGATTGCAAGTGCTACTCTGAGGTGACGGGGTTAGCACAGGAAGGGAATTCGTGGCGGACGGCGTCAAACCAGTCAGAAGACTAAGGACCCAAAAAATAA
This sequence comes from Schistocerca gregaria, assembly GCF_023897955.1. Lineage (NCBI taxonomy): Eukaryota > Metazoa > Arthropoda > Insecta > Orthoptera > Acrididae > Schistocerca > Schistocerca gregaria. The sequence goes on from NC_064923.1 coordinate 378,813,207, forward strand.
AAGAAAAAATAATTTACTGACGCAAAATCACATAACTGCTCGTGGCCTATATGTTTTATTGATTTCACTAACTCCGCAGACATTTAATCAATTTCAGCTTTCTTGTGTTTATTCATACCAGTCAATGCTCTGACAACTACAGTCCACCATACTGGATCTCAACACAAACATAAACATTTTTACTTTATTACACCTTTTAATTTGAATATTTATTTTTGAAACCTTGACCGTTGAAAGCTGGTCGCCGTATACGTTCCATTCATAATGTTTCTGCACGTTAATTCTTAACTTTAATACTGTAATAACGAAGGCAGCTGTTTATACGATGGCTCGAAGTTTAATAGTGGCAACTACTAATTTACAGCTCGTACAAAACAGATACGTGTTTCCAAGTTTTACTGACATTCAAAGTAGTCACCAGCATTGTGTAACCCGTTGCCAGCGATGTGGAAGTTGTAGGACACTCTTAGCAGTGCCATTTGTATTGACAGTTCGAGCAGCGCGGTCTATTGCTCGACAAATTTGTAGTAGTTCTGAAGCGAATGCCGTGAAGTGTTACCTTCAGTTAAGAAATCGAGTTGAAATCATGAGGGCTTAAGTCAGGGGAGTGCAGTAGGTAGTATAGCACTTAGCAGCCCCATCAGTCAGACAAATCAGTAACAGCTTGCACTGCACGTGCTTGAGCATTGTCCAGCAAAATGATGGTTAGGTCCTGCAGACTTATGTCTTCATGCTGTTCATATTTGGAACACAACCTAAGACCAGCTTAGAGGCAGACGCGATGGCACTTTCTGAAGGACCTAACCATCATTTTGCTGGACAATGCCCAAGCACGTACAGAGCAAGCTGTTACTGGTTTGTTTGACTGATGGGACTGCTAAGTGCTATACCACCTACTGCACTCCCCTGAGTTCAGCCCTCGTGAGTTCAGCTCGATTTCTAAACTGAAGGAAACACTTCACGGCATTCGTTTCTGAACTGCTACAAATTCGTCTGGCAATAGGTCACACCGCTAGAACTGTCATCGCAACTGCCACTGCTAAGAGTATCCTACGACTACCACGTCGCTGGCAATGGATTATACACAATTCTGGTGACTACTTTGAAGGTCAGTAAAACTTTGAAACAGGTATATATTTTGTACGAGCTGTAAATAATAGTTGCCACTATTAAAGTTCCTACCCTCGTACAATGTTAGACACAGAATGGAAATAGAAAGATCGTTGTCCGACGCTAGGCACCAAAATGATATAATATGTGAATGGAATGAGATGGTCCTACGTTGGGTGCCAAAATGTTGTGAAGAGAGTTATTAGAATAGAGAGAGAGTAACGTTGTTTACATTTATTGTTATGCTTAAACAAAAACTCAGAATTCTGCTGCTTTTATGTCCGTACCTCTGCGTAAAGTCTGTTTCGCTGGTCACGTTCATAGAGGCTTAACCTTTCTCCTGTTTCTCGCTTGCAGCCTAATCACTCTCCCGGTAAAACTGCTGCCGGCCAGTCGACACAGAGCTGCTCGTATTGTTCTGGCTGAAGTGGTTAGTTGCTGGCCTGCGATGTACTTGCGGTGTCTATTGTTTGCACTAACCAGTCTGTAGAGGTGGCACTGCTTTTGTGTTTGGAGTGGAGATGTTGTTAACACAAACAAATGCTTACACATGTCTATCCCGGACCTACAGGAAGACCGCCCGACATGGAGTGAAATTGAGGATATTACAGATCCGGATGAATAAGTGAATCAGACTAAAAAGCTTATGCCCACAGAATACAAATTCAGAATGTTCTAAGCGAAAAAGCATGTCAGCCACTTAGCATGAGGCAGCATAAAAATGTTAATTCCTTCTGAATCACTTGTGGTTTACAATCTCCATAGACCTGTTTACGCTTCCAGAACGAACTCCGAATTATCCCATGGATACACCTACTGTGTTCCTCCATAGACCTGTTTATAACGCTTCCAGAGCGAACTCCGAATTATCCCATGGATACACCTCCTCTGTTCTTCTTTCGCTCTTTCTTTCGAAGGTACTGATTTTCTCGTCGTGTCATCTTGACACTAGTGGGCTCAAACTGAAATGTTACCCGCTGGAAGATCAGATCTGGATAACTCCAACCTGTCAGGCTTGGTTGCATGTTATCAACATTTTCAACCTCGATTAGAAATATACGTGCCTGTAGGTAAGTCTGGAGCACGTGAAACTAAGCAGTGTTTCGTGTGATCTCGTTTCGGCGCCCACTGTTATCTGTGGGATGTTCCCTAATGTCTTACAAGCCGCAGTTTCTCGTGATCCAGGTGTTTATCTTCATTCACGAGTCGTGAAGAGGACTTCAGTGTGGCAAAAGATCGTTTTATTTGACGCGGGTAGCACTTTAAAACGTACAAATATCTCATCTCTTGCGAACTCGTTGGCGTCACGCAGCTGTCATTATGTAACGGGTCACTCCTTTCAGAGACACAAACATCACTCATAAATCTGCACATGCTTATCTTCTGCGGCTTTTGGAAAAGTCTCCGGATAGGAATCAGGCTGCTAAGAATTACTATATACTTAGCAATAACTGAGTACCAGGAAGTATTACTTAATGAAGAATAAATTGAATGTAAAAATTAATGAATTAAAATTGTGTAAATGATAATTCTCCTTTAGAAGCTGATCTCACATGCCATTCTAAAGACATCATTTGGTTCGTCACCAGCTCAAGGTGTCTGACGTTTTGCGTGCACCGAGTGGGATAATCTCTCCCCTGTTGTGCATATATTGGGTATATTCTGGACACTTGTTTGCCCTTTTCGACTAAAAGGGGGATCTGTAGCCTATGTTGCTGATGCAACCAAATATAACACCACACTACCGGGTAGTAGCTGACCTCAATCCTGAACAGGAAAGCAGATCATTCACTTCATATTGGATGCTGCGTGGGGAACAGTTAGTGGCGAAGTGTTCCTAAAAATAGATATATGTTCCCTTAATCTAAGTTAACATCCAAACCTCTTTGCCGTGCCTCACAGAGAGAAGATACGTGACACATCAACAGTGCCTCTTCCGCAGCCAATCTAACTTTCTTCTCCATGGTTGAAGCAGCAGCTGAAATCCAGAATAAAAGTCTAGAATGATAACTGGAGGAACAATAAAACTCTCAGCGTTATTTTTTGCGGAAATCGGAGTATAGATCCAACTTTACAACTACGAGTTTCTTGCTTAACCAGCATTAATTATTTGGCTAATGTGTAAATAGGATACAGGTAGTATGTGTGACCAGCAGCACGTACAGTGTAGTGTTGTGTATGTGTTGTTCATGTTGACGAAAGACAACAAGGAGGGCTCAGACCCAGTCCGGCACATAATCTACTCCTCTCACCGAAACATCGTTCAGTCTTCTCTCTGCGAGACAACGTAGATTACGGGTATATGTTCAGGAAAACTTCGCCCCCAACTGTCCTCGACGCGGAATTCAATTTGCAGTGGTAAATCTACATTTACTTTGAGGAGTGAGCCCATCTACTAACAGGTCGTGTTTTGTTTGGTGCATTAGCAGCACTGGCTACAGAACACACTTTTAGGCGAAGTGGACAAACAACTATAGATAATATACCTAATATTTCCACAAGAGCAGAGAGAGAATATTTTCCCCATGGGTGCAGGCAAGACGTAAGACACCTTGAGGTAGTCCTTAACCAAGAGAAATCATTAGAAAGCCACGTGAGATCACATTTAATTGCAATTTATCACGTCTACATCAGTAATTCATTAATTCATAATTTCCTTTTCAGGGTTTTCCTAATTAAGGAGTTATGGACGATGGTCTAGTCTGCGCTATTTTAGTGGTGTAAATTATGTGCCGGACTGGATTTGAGCTTTTCTCGTTGTCTTTCATCTACATCAACAACAAATACTCTATACTGTTTGCGCTGGCGTTCACACGTACTATTCAATTTACAAAAGCCAAATCATAAGCACTGCGGAGCAAGAACGTCTTCTTCGTTGTGAATTTGGTACTACACTGAACTTTCTGCTAAAAATTACGATGAGAGTTTTTTTGAGTCCCTCGTCATCATTCGAGACATAGAATCTTCATTTCAACTCTAGCTTCAGATATTGTGACAGAAAGAGGCAGTCACGGGAAGCAATAGCACTGTCAATATGTCAGTCCATTCAGCTGGAGAGTCAAGTGAATCAGGCTGTACTGACTATTGTCTTTTTCTCTTTTCTATTCTGCATTTTACCTCAATGGAGACCTGCGTAAGTGAAGTACCTCCCTGGATACAGTTTCTTCGTTTTTTCTTTCTTATATTAACAGAGTCTTCAGGTCACACCTGTATAACTTCATTTCCATTACATGCATAAACTGAAGATTCGCACTTCTTTCGTCACACCATTAGGACGATAATTACTTGTGCTGATGATCACGAGCTATGAAGGAAATTTTCTTGAGGTAAGTTTTTAACATCAAAACTATGAGTGTTTAGGACACTATTAGTATCACGTCGTTTATTATGATAAATTCAATGATTAAGTTGAGTTACGTTGATGCACATTCTTTCTACGAATACAGGAGAAATTACTGAATTTTGAATTTTTGTATATCGATAATGTCCATTCAGAATAGATTGAATCACTTTCAGAAACATCGTTTTAGAGCATTTGCAGCACTTTTGATACAGAAAAGAATGATCTACCACAACTAAACAGGATTTGCTAGAAGTGATTAATTCCAGCGAGCAACTACAATACCACAAAAGCTTTGGCCCATTGTGAGGATTTGGAGCGTTTATCGAGAACAAAGCGACAGCAACCTTGAGGAAATCCCAATTTATTCTCCAACAAATCTACTCTCGCTGTAATTCACTCCCACCTCTAGGGATTCGACCCTGTCCTGAGAACTTAAAAGCAATAACGAAGTTTTCCCCGCTGTACCGAAAGAAGCGGAAGCAAAGTTTAATAGGGTTAGTGAACTAATATCAGAAACTGCTTCCGAGGGTAGAATTCTCTCAGCCCTTTAGCTATGCTTGTTAAAATAGGATACCACGTAAGTATGGAGGACGATAGCATGCACAATTTGTTTTAGGGATTTTTTTGTAGTGAATCAATTTATATTCAGTTGATAAGAAAGTTTCACATTACGAAAAGGTGACGAAACGTATAAAAAATGTGGAATAGGAAAATTATTGACCACAGGAGACAAGTTTTGGACTAACCAGTCATCATTCACCATTTTTAAATGTATTTGACAAGTATCGAATCACTCGAATATGTGAACCACTATTCCATATTTTGCCAAATGCAAACCGTAGCATTCTCAAATTGTGTACTTCTAGACAGCTCTCTCATTCTCTATCTTTCAAATACAGACCCGCCCTAACTCACTTACTGATAGCATATATTAAAAGTTGTCACTTCGTACATGTGTAAAACTCTCGTAAGAGGTATATTTGTATAGCTTTTCTGGTGAAACACATTAACTCTTTCCGTATATTTCGATGTTTTTCTTAATTTTCTGTGTCAGTATATTACTTCTCTTCCTGTCTTCTTTTACGATTATAAGAAGAATGCTGTGGACAAGTTCTCAGGACTGTTGTTAATGTATACGACAATGTAATTAATGTTTTCAAATAATCCAACTGAGATCGCTACAGTCTTAGGTAAATGGTTGTAATTAGCAACATTACGATTTATACAGAGTGTATCATAATAAATGGCTTAAACGTTCACAGTTGAAAATACACGACACTAGAAGCAAAAAAGCTTCGACAAACATAGTTTCGCAAACGAACCATTTGCGACATAATTGCAACTTTGTTGTTACCAGCCACTACTGACATGATCCTGTGGAAACACTGCATCGGCAGTCCGTCGTGAGGTCACTGCTTACATTTTCGATGCCTGAAGCAGTAAACAGAATGCATACGGCAGTGCAGTACACATTCAAATTGCATTCATGTCAGCTCTTTGCGGAGCATCAGTAGTGGAGAACTAGTGATGGCGATAACATGGAATATTACAGCAAAGAGGATATGGATTTCATGTACGGTAGGGCTAATAGGGCTAACGGCAATGCATAGAAGGCTGCACCATTGTACCAATTAGCATCCTATGCCCATAGGCTCCCCGAGGGACGAACTTTTACAAGGATGCATCAACTCCTCCGAGAAACTGAGAGCTTCGCATATGCTGCGAGAGCGAGTAGACCTAATAAAATTACACCTGTGCTTGGATTATGGTGTTGGAAACAGTCGAACACCCTCGGGAATCTCGAGGAACACACTTGCTACATAAATTCCTGGAATGAGGCACAGCAATGTTTGGAGAATTATGCGTCGCGAATCACCTCTAAATAGTGTAGTGTTTAGTGAGGCGCACTTTAGTCCCAAACTAACGTTCTGTTAGTCGGTGCAACGCCAAGCTGTAAGCAACCGTACGTTTGTCAATAACATTTTATTTACAGGTGATGCAGGGATCACTTGTGATACTGTGTTTAATTACCGCCATTCTCGCGTTATGAGTCATCTATACCCCAACTTACATGAGCAACGTTTCTCGCTGAATGTATTGGTAGGGGTACTAGGTGATCGTCTTATTGGGTGATCGTCTTACAAGGCCGCAAATGCTACCAAATAAACTCAACTGGCGGAGTTACCTTTCGTTTCTGCGGTATCGTCCGGCAGCATTGCCTTATAGCAGCGCAACAGGACGGGGTATGTAAATGGCGCAGAACCTGTACCTTTTTCTGCTATCGTGGGAGACTCGTAATGTGCCGATAAGGACAAAGATGGTTTGCGCGAGGAGAACCTCAACTGTGAACACGAAGATCACTCGATCTGAACCCCACGGATCTCTGTGAGTGGGACCACGTTAAAGTGGAGCGTACGCCACTCCATTTAACGTGGTTTGAAGAACTAGAGCGGAGACTTATCAATGCGTGTCAAAAGTTTGTAAATGATCTCGGTGTGTTTGAAGGATCTGAAACTCACTGCAGCGACGTGTAGCGTCCGGGTACGATAAAGACACATCGAACACCTCATTTAATTAGGAGTACAGTCACGTAACTGTAGCTGTATTCATTCAAAACATCTGCACTTCTACCGAAGTATCTCTAATTTTTTTTAAAAAAAATATTATACAGTATTGTTACCTTTTCCAAACTGGAATGATCGTTTACGCAGAATCAAGTCAGCAGTGGCTGGTAACTACAAAGTCGCACAACTACGTTTACTAGGATTTTTCTGCTTCTAATGTCTCTTATGTTCAACTGTGTGAGTTGACGCCATTAATTATAATACACCCTGTCTATACTTTATTTACAGCTTAGATTTGTAATCTGAATATGTTCTTAAATTTTGTGTTTTATCCTCCAAATAATTTCATAAACGAAAGTATACAGAGTGGTCCACTGATCGTTACCGGGGAAACTATATGAAATAAGCCTCAAACGAAAAACCTACAAAGAACGAAACTTGTCCAGCTTGAGGGGGAAACCAGATGGCGCTATGGTTGGCCCGCTAGATGGCGTTGCCATAGGTCAAACGGATATCAACTGCGTTTTTTTTTTAAATAGGAGCCCCCATTTTTATTACATATTCGTGTAGTACGTAAGGAACTATGAATGTTTTAGTTGACCCATTTTTTTCGCTTTGTGATTGATGGTGCTGTAATAGTCACACACAAATGGCTCGCAATTTTAGACGAAAAGCAGGAAACAGGTAGGTTTCTTAACTTAAAATACAGATCGTAGGTACATTTAAACATTTTGTTTCGTTCTTCCAATGTGATACATGAACCTTTGTGAATTTATCATTTCTGAGAACGCATGCTATGACAGCGTGATTACCTGTGAATACCACATTAGTGTAATAAATGCTCAAAATGATGTCCGTCCACCTCAATGCATTTGGCAAAACGTGTAACGACATTCCTCTCAACAGCGAGTAGTTCGCCTTCCGGAATGTTCGCACGTGCATTGACAATGCGCTAACGCATGTTGTCAGGCGTTGTCGGTGGATCACGATAGCAAATATCCTTCAACTTTCTCCACATAAAAAAATCCGGGGACGACAGATCCGGTGAACGTGGGGGCCTATCCACCTGTCATGAAATATGCTATTCAATACCGCTTCAACCGCACGCGAGCTATGTGCCGGACATCCATCATGTTGTAAGTAAATCGCCATTCTGTCATGCAGTGAAACATCTTGTAGTAACATCGGTAGAACATTACGTAGGAGAACAGCATACATTGCACCATTTAGATTGCCATCGAAAATATCCTTCATCCCATAATGCCACACCATACCGCCAAGGTCGTTGATGTTCCACTTTCCGCAGCCATCGTGGATTTTCCGTTGTCCAATAGTGCATATTATTACGGTTTACGTTACCGCTGTTGGTGAATGACGCTTCGTCGCTAAATAGAATGCGTGCAAAAAATCTGTCATTGTCCTGTAATTTCTCATGTGCCCAGTGGCAGAACCGTACACGACGTTCAAAGTCGTCGCCATGCAATTCCTGGTGTATAGATATATGGTCCGGGTGCTCTATCGGTGTTGATGTAGCATTCTCAACACCGACGTTTTTGAGATTCCCGATTCTCGCGCAATTTGTCTGTTACTGATGTGCGAATTAGCCGCGACAGCAGATAAAACACATACTTGGGCATCAGCATTTGTTGCAGGTCGTGCTTGACATATCACATTCGGCTGAACACTTCCTGTTTCGTTAAATAACGTAACTATCCGGCGAACGGTCCGGACATTTGGATGATGTCGTCCAGGATACCGAGCAGCATACATAGCCCACGCCCGTTGGGCATTTTGACCACAATAGCCGTACATCAACACGATATCGACCTCTTCCGCAATTGCTAAACGGTCCATTTTAACACGGGTAATGTATCACGATACTAATACCGTCCGCACTGGGAGAATGTTACGTGATACTACGTACTTATACGTTAGTGACTATTACAGCACCATCTATCACAAAGCGAAAAAAGTGGTCATACTAAAACATTCATATTTCTTTAGGTACTACACGAATATGTAATAAAAATGAGGGTTCCTATTTAAAAAAAAAAAAAACAGTTGATATCCCTTTGACCTATGGCAGCGCCATCAGCGGGCCAACCATAGCGCCTTCTGGTTTCCTCCTTCAAGCTAGACGAGTTTCGTTCTTTGTAGGTTTTTCGTTTGATGCTTATTTCTTGAGATATTTGACGCGGCCACTATTAATGGTCACCCTGTATAAGAACGTTGCATGACTAAGATATTAATAGCTTTATACTTATGTGCTGCTTACCTGTTCTCTAAAGGAATACCATACCTGATATTGGTAGGGGACAGTGTTCTGAACAGCTAAGTCATAATTCGTCAGTCGTACACCATCTTTTACCATGAAATGGGAGAAGATCTTCCAACATGGCACACGTGATTCTTGCAAAGGAACTGAATTTTTTCAATGTCGTAACAGTTTCCCTTGTCTTTAAAATGGAAATTTGTGTTAGTTGCCAATAGCTTCTATTTTAATTGCTGATTGGTTTGCAGTGAAGTAATGTGAGACATAAACTATTGAATACGGTACAGGCAAGATCTTCTCGATCGCTTAACTTGAATATTCGAAGAGAATAATGGTGCTGATGCACATGATCATGTTGTACCTTGGAACAACTTTACATTTCAAAACAAGAAGAAGAAAGGACTTTAGTTCTCCGGAGTAATGTTTGTAATTTCATGTAAAAACTGCAGCAGTCATAAAATGAATGCTGTAATTTCAAAATGTAATAAGAAAATGTATTAAACTTCTGTTACTGAGATGGGTAGTTGCGGAAGTCGGAAATATGTTCAGAGGTACAAGATTCTGCCATATTCTTTGTTCTCCAGCACTTGGTTGACTTTCAGAGGTGACAGCATGGACCAAACCAAGAAAAAATTACTAGTAAAAATGGGCTAGAGAACACACACCTTAAGAGCCAAGAGCACTTATTCAGTAGAGGAGGTGTGTTTCACCGTCGCCAGTATGAACACCTGATAGTAGTTCACCAGGTACGCGTTTTAGATACCATGTATACTGGATTTTTTTCTCATCTCTGAAAGTTGAGTCCGATACAGTCTCAGCAGCAACAATACCAGAACATTTGCTCCACTGTCAGAGGTATGAGAATGGTTTTCGCTTACAAATTTTGACTCGTTAGTTTCAGATACAGAAGCTCTTTGCTCAAATTGATACATTTATTCTTCTCCATGATTCTAGAAAGTTTCTTAACATCGTCAGGGAATCCCCCTGTATAAACATGTATTTACAGGTGCCGCCGCCTATAACTTTGACTCTCTGTAGCGTCACTGGGCAACGTTTCTGTATATGGTTTCCTACATAAAACCTGATCTATTACGTCCCCTCTACAACCGCTAGAAGTGTCGAACATGAATTGCGAAACACCTTGCATCCGTTATGTTTCAATTGATAGGACAGTAGAGTGAAGTTTGACGATACTGCAATTTTCTTGAATTTTTTAATAAAAGTGTGTAGGTGACAATAATCGGATTTCAAAATAATTTAACTTCGGTTTGCCCCGGAACGGGTTGGGCTCTCCTGGGAAGGTTTCAGTGTCTGCTCCTTCACTTTTCGATGGCAGATACTGGTTTAGCGGGCAAAGCAAACGTTGACGAAACTTCGACTGAACATCTACCCACGCAAAGGCCACATAACTCCAGTCTATGGGCAGCAGTTCGGGAGTCTTGCATGAGTGGTATGTAAAAACGTCAAAATTGCCTTTATGCTGGTTTATTATCTTTAAAACAAGCAGAATAGTTTCCAATTGCGTATTTTATACCCCAACAGCATTTATGCAATGTTACTGTCTCTCTCACAAAATTACACCCAAACGCAGCAAGAAGATATTTAGTCCGATGCGATATTTTGTACGTCCTAAACAGTCACTGACCCACGACTAATTGCGAGTCAACACATTCAGTCATTCACTAGGCTTCATGTGAAGAGAAGAATACTCGATAGTGCAGTCGCCAACCACTTACCTTGCTGGTAAAATCACTCAAAGTTAGAGGAAAAAGTTTTATATTTTATTTTAGCTTTACAGTACATACGAAACACAAACTGACCGTTGTTCATACGACTCAACACTGCGGTTCAGCTAAGCTACAGGCGAATGTCATCATGTCGTGCGTCAGAAATATAGAGATGTACGAGCCATTACCAATTAAAAATGTAGGAGGGTGGGTTAGATGTTAATTGTTAACGGACTGCTCAGCGTTCAGTTATTAGCAACCAAGACTGTGTAACGTATAACTTACATGTAATTCAGGATACATAGAAATATCTGAGTCAAGTAGCCAAACAGTTTGAAACTTCTAATTCAGCTACACATAACGATTTCTGTACTGACGCAAATGTAATCATCTTTCCGAATCTGCTGTGGTTTTTCACAAATTACGTAGGTTAAACGACGAGTACTGACCGACGTTGTTATTGCAAGCTACATCTGGAATTAACAACCATGAAAGTAATTTATGTTTAACCTTATTACTGCGTATTTATAAATTTCACATTAGGCAAGAATAGCATATCCAATAATGATGTCTCATAACATTTTCTGCTCTAAAAAGGCTGATAAATACAAGGAACATCACAATTTCTTGTGCTCGCTTATTGTACTTTTATTGTGTGCAGAGACTTGTGACGACGAAATATTTACTCCGAAATGCTCACATATGTTTTATCAATAACCGCGAGGCGCGCAAATGTTAGCCGAAGTAACCAGTTGAAAGTGACAGTGTGCAGATCGTTGATTCCGTGAGTGGGGATATGTTTCAACACGGTGCCTCTCCAGCAACTTAAAATTGCTAATTTCAAATTAGCACTATGCTACTGTAAATAGATATCTCAAGAAAGACATGAAATACTGCAAACCAATAATAAAAAGGACTTAGTTAACTGTCTGCTGCAGCATTTGCTATATTCTGTATACTCTTGAGTGAACCCTACACCCAGCATCATTCTCTTGAAGAAATTCTCTGTATTCGTCCACTCGCCGGAAACTAGACTGTTATCATCACCACGCTCTCTTAGCGGCCATGTCAGCACAGACTGTTGTTGTGGTCTTCAGTCCTGATACTGGTTTGATGCAGCTCTCCATGCCACTCTATCCTGTGCAAGCTTCTTCATCCCCAGTACCTACTGCAACCTACATCCTTCTGAATCTCCTTAGTGTATTCATCTCTTGGTCTCCCTCTACGATTTATACCCCCCACGCTGCCCTCCAATACTAAATTGGTGATCCCTTGATGCCTCAGTATATGTCCTACCAACCGATCCCTTCTTCTAGTCAAGTTGTGCCACAAACTTCTCTTCTCCCCAGTCATATTCAATACTTCCTCATTAGTTATGTGATATACCCATCTAATCTTCAGCATTCTTCTGTAGCACCACATTTCTAAAGTTTCTATTCTCTTCTTGTCCAAACTATTTTCACTTCCATAGATGGCTACACTCCACACAAATACTTTCAGAAAAAACTTCCTGACACTTAAATCTATACTCGATGTTAACAAATTTCTCGCCTACAGAAACACTTTCCTTGCGACTGCCAGTCTACATTTTATATCCTCTACTTCGACCATCATCAGGTATTTTGCTCCCCAAATAGCAAAACTCCTTTACTAGTTTAAGTTTCTCATTTCCTAATCTAATTCCCTCTGCATCATCCGACTTAATTTGACTACATTCCATTATCCTCGTTTTGTTTTTGCTTATGTTCATCTTATATACTCCTCTCAAGACACTGCCCATTCCATTCAACTGCTCTTCCAAGTCCTTTGCTGTCTCTGACAGAATTAAAATGTCATCGGCGAACCTCAGAGTTTTTATTTCTTCTCCATGTATTTTAATACCTACTCCGAATTTTTCTTTTGTTTCCTTCACTGCTTGCTCAATATACAGATTGAATAACATCGGGGAGAGGCTACAACCCTGCCTTACTCCCTTCCCAACCACTGCTTCCCTTTCATGTCCCTCGTCTCTTATGACTGCCATCTGGTTTCTGTACAAATTGTATATAGCCTTTCGCTCCCTGTATTTTACCCATGCAACTTTCAGAATTTGAAAGAGAGTATTCCAGTCAACATTGTCAAAAGCTTTCTCTAAGTCTACAAATGCTGGAAACGTAGCTTTGCCTTTCCTGAATCTAGCTTCTGAGATAAGTCGGAATCTAAACTGATCTTCCCCGAGGTCGGCTTCTACTAGTTTTTCCATTCGTCTGTAAAGCATTGGTGTTAGTATTTTGCAGCTATGGCTTATTAAACTGATTGTTCGGTAATTTTCACATCTGTCAACACCTGCTTTCTTTGGGATTGGAATTATTATATTCTTCTTGACGTCTGAGGGTATTTCGCCTGTTTCATACATCTTGCTCACCAGATGGTAGAGTTTTGTCAGGACTGGCTCTCCCAAGGCAGTCAGTAGTTCCAATGGAATGTTGTCTTCTCCGGGGGCCTTGTTTCGACTCAGGTCTTTCAGTGCTCTGTCAAATTCTTCACGCAGTATCGTATCTCCCATTTCATCTTCATCTACATCCTCTTCCATTTCCATAATATTGTCCTCAAGTACATCGCCCTTGTATAGGCCCTCTATATACTCCTTCCACCTTTCTGCTTTAACTTCTTTGGTTAGAACTGGTTTTCCATATGAGCTCTTGATGTTCATACAAGTGGTTCTCTTTCCTCCAAAGGTCTCTTTAATTTTCCTGTAGGCAGTATCTATCTTACCCCTAGTGAGATAAGCCTCTACATCGTTACATTTGTCCTCTAGCCATCCCTGCTTAGCCATTTTGCACTTCCTGTCGTTCTCATTTTTGAGACGTTTGTATTCGTTTTTGTGTGCTTCATTTATTTAATTTTTATATTTTCTCCTTTCATCAATTAAATTCAATATTTCGTCTGTTACCCAAGTATTTCTACTAGCCCTCGTCTTTTTACCTACTTGATCCTCTGCTGCCTTCACTACTTCATCTCTCAAAGCTACCCATTCTTCTTCTACTGAATTCTTTCCCCCATTCCTGTCAGTTGTTCCCTTATGCTCTCCCTGAAACTCTGTACAACCTCTGGTTCTTTCAGTTTATCCAGGTCCCATCCCCTTAAATTCCCACCTTTTCGCAGTTTCTTCAGTTTTATTCTACAGGTCATAACAAATAGATTGTGGTCAGAGTCCACATCTGCCCCTGGAAATGTCTTACAATTTAAAACCTGGTTCCTAAATCTCTGTCTTCCCATTATATAATCTATCTGATACCTTTTAGTATCTCCATGGTTCTTCCATGTATACAACCTTCTTTCACAGACTAATCCAAATATCAAGAGTGTGATTTGGAATTTCTTACTACAGGAGACCCGATTCACGCCAGGCACCAGGAACTGTTTGTGTTTAAACGCAAAGAGAAAGTAAAGTCTAGGAAATGCTGCATAAGAGTGCCACAAATCAAATTTAGAAGAAAGTTAAATCATACTACGTTCACAGATGATGCGAAGAAAGTGGGTAACTCTCAATTTCTATCTATATTTCTTATAGTTCAGTAAAAGCTACCCAGAGACTGACCTTCCGTCCATCAGCATCCCCCGTGCACTTACGGACTGTATTCTCCCTTGTTAAAGATATACTGCATTTGGAACCGGTATTAAACTTAACTGATATCCAGAGAAATTCAGGCAATTGTTAGAGGCCACTTATCACAGAAATATATTGCTACTGTTTTCTTAATGCCCTCAAGCCAGATTCCAACCCGTCTTGAGTTTGCATATAGCGTTTGCATTTTGCAGTTATACACTTGGTACAGGATTCCCCAAAGTGATCGTCTTGGTGCGAACCTTTGACCCCACTGATACCATTATTTCACAACTCAAGTCAATGCCAAAATAATTAGACTACGGCACAATTACTAGGAAGTGGCTCGTAAAGGCAGATAAGATAGCAAGGGACAGGTCACAGTGAATGAGAATTTACAGTGAAGCAACTACAGGAAAATTGTTTCGTGTGCTTCAGCGCTGGTTCAGTGATTTTATTTATGCGCTGTGAAAAGATGAGCTTATGATTCCAAAGAAAGTGACATAGTACATCTGACAAGTGGCAGTAGTTATTCAGTCTGATGGAAAAATGTCAAAATACTTTTAATTGAAGATAGGGAATAGTGAGAGAGGTACAAGAGTATAATAACTCACACTGCAACGAAATAAAAGACGTCAAATTCATACACTGTTACAAAGTGTGTACGAATGAGAAGTTTTCCTATTCACCACCGTTTTGGAGACCCATGAATAAGAGAAGAGATTGTGAAGCAAGCACAATAAGTGAGACCACAGCCAAACTCATCGGGTAATGAATATTTGAACCACCATTAAGTTTCATTACTTGCAATTAGAAAGAACTACGAACCCATGTAGTACTGAAAATTTGATCAAGCAACTGCAACTAGAAATAATTACCAACCCACGTAGTAATGAATACTTGATCAAGCCCGAAGTTTCGTCACCTGCGACTAGAAAGAATTTCGAATCCATGTAGAGATGAGAAATTAATCATCCTCAAACTTTTATTACTTGCAACTGGAAAGAATAACGAATCGCTAAAGGAGATTCTTATTATTTATCACTAACGATACAAGCTTCGTTATCAAGCCATGCTACTAACGAGATTTCTTCGATTTTTTATCGTACTTGCTGAAATGTATCCCATTAAAAATGAAATGATGTAATGGAATGCTTGTACTTCATTCTTCCAAAGGCTAATTTTTCAGAAGTGCGATGCATCGTAGTGACTACACCAGAAGTATAACAAGAAATACGTATCATTAAAAATTCAGTTTCCTTTAGTTTGAAGCACCCTATTGGAAACGGTTCTGTTACCCGCTGTTATCGTTTTATCCTTTGTAGTTTGGTGCAGAGTCGTTACTGAGGAGCAGGAAAGCTTGGTGATAGTGGACCTTGATAGTTTGAGGTATAATGCAACAGAACAATGTGCATTACACTGAGAAAAACAGTAAAAAAATGGTTCAAATGGCTCTGAGCACTATGGGACTTAACACCTGATGTCATTAGTCCCCTAGAACTCAGAACTACTTAAACCTAACTAACGTAAGGACAACACACACATCCATGACCGAGGAAGGATTCCAACTTGCGACCGAGGCGGTCTCGTGGTTCGAGACTGAAATGCCTAGAAAAACAGCAATCGAACTTCATGATAAGAAATTCAGATTGCAAAATTTCACATAAGAAAAGTGGAGATGTTCATGCAGTGGTGCGTGGATGGCACGCGTGTGACATGTCACCAAACTAATCGCTTCTCAATGTTATTAAGAAAAATGAACATCAAAAGAGGCTTTCCATATTATTAGTAAAGGGATTTCCTAATCTATAAAAAAGTAAGTCACGTTAATTACTTCTATAATTAAGGTCAAAATTACAGAGAGAAAAGAAATGGCGTCTTCCATTCTGCAAGACGTAAGACAAGAGACTGACAAGAAGGAGGCTTTACTCCTTACAGTGTGTGAAGACAGATGATAATCTGAAATCAGTCACAGATACATTCAGTACAACGATATGAGTTAAACAGAACCTCAGAATGATTCGATTGCTGATCTTACCATATACGTTATTTATTTATAAAGCCCCCTTGAGTGACAAAGACTGTAACAGATTTTCTCTCAGCGAGTCATGAGGGCATTATAAGAAATTAGTGTGTATAATTTTGAGCTCCTACGTAGCTCATATCGTTGTACTGAATGTATCTGTTGAACGTTGCAATGTAAATTTCTTGTCACGAAGTCCGATTACTGTTTTGCTATTCTGTGATGCATATTTTTCTGTTGCATTATGTATCATGTTATCATGGTCCGCCTTCACCTAGCTTTTCTGTTCCGCAATAATGACTCCGCAGTAGACTACAAAGAAAAGACTAATACCAGTTGGTAAAAGAGGCATTTTGGCCAAGTAGGAGGTTTAATTCCATTGCAAACGGGAGCTCTAATTATATATATTTCTTCGCTATACTCCTGCTGTGGTCACTAATATGTACCAGCTTCCATGTAGTTAGCCTAAAGAAGAATTAGGTACAAGTATATCATTTCATCCACTAATTTTTGGTGGGATACATTACACTGGCGAAACCATGACATGACTGCATATGATAGGTGAACAATTCTATCGTCATATTGTTCTTCCCTTTTATTTGTTTCATAAACAACATAGCTG
Source organism: Schistocerca gregaria (assembly GCF_023897955.1). Lineage (NCBI taxonomy): Eukaryota > Metazoa > Arthropoda > Insecta > Orthoptera > Acrididae > Schistocerca > Schistocerca gregaria. The sequence goes on from NC_064923.1 coordinate 378,830,454, forward strand.
ATAAACACCTAGAAACCATCAGTGGGAGTATAAAAGATATCAGAGTGAACCAACAACTAAAAGGAAACCACTGGATAATTAGATAATTTTCTTTAAATTATGGGAATTTTTCTGTCAACACAACACTGCAAAAGAAAGGTAAGGATTACAATGTGTATTTCCCTTACTTGGGAATAAATTGAATTCATGCCTGAGATGTACTTATTCACAAACAATATTGCTTAGTACATTAAATGTGCCAAATTTTACGATAATAGTTAACTGTAACAATAGAGAGTATCTTGTCTGTACACTATGGCTGACTTCATATCAAGAGCATGCATAATGGCACAGCGATGTTTCGTTGTTATGTCTTATTGCACAGCATCCTTGTTCAGGAACATTAATCATTTGTGTGCTAATATTAATATGGATACAGCGATTTCATATATGTGATTTTATTCATTTTACACGTTATGGCAAAGATCAGGAAATTGTATAAAATGGAATCCTAAGAGCTTCATGAAATAGAATTTAATGATGATGGGAACGACTTCACTGACACAGCTATAAATAATGTAGACGCTTTGGTTCGTGGACCTGAACTGTGTGCTGAAAGTGAAGTAATTAGTCCTGTGGTTAGTCCAACCACCAGCCATATATCCAACACAAATACTACACTGCATCAGTTTAGCAGATGTTAAGAAGATGCCAGATCAGTTGTAACTAAACCTGCCATCAGAATATTATCTAAGTTGTCGTCTGAAATATCAAATATGCATAGTGAAATACCAACGAAACAAGACGAATTGCATAAATAATTGTCCACTAAAAATGGCGAATTTCGTAAGGAAATTTACTCGCAAATAACATTAGCAATCACTGTATCAAATTTAACATTACAACACAGTGAAATGTTAACAAAAGTACAGTAACTACCGAAAGCACTCCACTGAAAGCTTCATACATAGAGAAAGTTTTGACAAAGACTATTCCAAGTGGATTTCAAAAAAGGAAACCCATATTAACGAAAGACGGAATTTCAAACAAGTGTGTGTTTTTCAACATACAGTTAACATGGTATTATCACAGGGAGGCAAATCAGGATAAACAATTAACATAGTTACCAAATTAAAACAGTGCTAAGCCAAGACTTACCGAAGTGGCAAGAAAATTTCACTTGACAAATTGTAAGTATTCAACAGGAACTAGTATCGCTCGGACAGACAGTAACTGACATACCATCCACTGTTGTTAGAATACGAGGTAATGTCGTAGTCCTGTGGAGTATGAGGGAAGATGTTGGATCGATTTAAATAACAGAGGAGTGTCACCTGTCTTTTATAGGATGGAGCAGCACCTCAATTGCGATATATCTCGTTGGACAAAAGTCTGCTAAAACACAGATAGTTCGAAGTACTCGCATTAGATAAAAATATATTCATCCAGTTCTTTTCTTTAAGTCATTTGAGGATGCAATACAGAGGTCCTGGACCGACCATCAAAGAATCCATTTTCTGCAGGATTCATACAGAGTGAGGCTGCAACTGAGATTATGTGATATGAAACATTTTTAGCCAAGTATTTGTTTTCTTGTGCCCAGGGAAGACTCTAAAAGGTGGTCTTCAATCTGAAACCCTTCAGTAGCAAACAGGGTAATCTTTAATAACATTTCAAACAAGATACGGTAAGGAACCTGTATCTAATGAAGAGATTCTTGGGCTATTAAGGGCTGAACTGCCGCTGGATATCAGAGACAAATTGTCCCATGTATGTGAAATCGACCTTGAACACTTAATGTCTGTGTTGTGTTCACATGACGTCCAACAAGAGGAGCTAAACTGTGTAATCATAATAATGACAGTGCAGCAAAGTCACTCCACCGTATGACCAGTAGTACAACCATGGTCGAATAAAACGGAATTCAATTAATTATGTGATGCAGACAGGTCAGTCTCCCATGTGCGATGGAGAACACGATTCCAATGAAAGGAAAATAAGTTATAACTACTGTTATGCAGTATACTATGGTGATGTAATGGGTACTGGCTAAGCCATAGTAGTACCCACAACTACAAAAGGTGAAAGTCTCAGATAGGAAATCACAACCAAGCACCCATGGATATGATATGCTTGACGATATTGGACGTCACTGGTGGACACAGAACCGCACTGTGAACACCATTGAAGTGGTGCAAAAGCCATAACACACTAATAGGGGTCAAAAAACCAAGTCCAGCCACTGTTACTCCAAGGGTTGGCCATGACACCCTGTGTCCATTTTAGATGCTGCGTTCGTAATGAAAAGATAGTTCAAGACACAATACAGGGTGATTATAATTAAAGTTGAACTTTCAAAACGCTGCAGAAATAACAACACTGGTCAGAATGACGTCAAGCTCAACGGAATCGCAGAAGGGGGGAAACGAATGGCATACGAAAAAAAAGTGAAATTGATCAATAGATGGCGCTGCATGTGTCGGAATACGCAAATGAAAACACCTATCATGCGCACGGCCTATTGAAGTTGGTATAAACACGCCGGGTACACGGATTCTCCTCCTTTCGAGTCTGCGACGTTCGCCGTGACTGTCTAAATGCAGGATGGCGCTTTGCTTGTAAACCTGTATTAATGCTAGAATGATGATTGTGCACACGTCGCTCTGCAAAAGTCTCGAACATTGAAGGGTTTGAAAAAAGCCTTTGGTCCGATGACTGTAGTGGGTCTGGAGGAAATGATTCGGAAAGTCGAAAAAGACAGGTTCTTTTGGTGAGCAACCGTGTAGAGGGAGGAAACGAACTGATTCGACGTCAGTGGAAGCAGTGGCCACAGCAGTGCAGGAGGAGACGAATGGCGGTGTGCAAACGCTTAGCGCACCGAGAATTGGCCGAACACTGGACATACCCGTGAGCACGGTGCGTAAAGTCCTACGAAACATCCTTCTTTGCTATCCATTCAAAAATAACCATGTGTTGCATCCTGTTGACCTGCATGCAAGAGAGACCTTTGATTTTGAATTTCTTGCCCACATGGAAGTGGACAATGATTGGCCGTGTAAGATTTTGTGGACAGACGAAGCCCACTTCCATCTGAAAGGATATGTCAGTACACAGAATTGTTGGATATGGGCAACAGAAAATCCACATTCAAATGGACCAGTACCACTTCATCCTCAAAAGGTCACTGTGTGGTGCCGGTTTACGGCATCATTTATCACTGGGCCATATTTTTTCGAAGAGACAGGTGCTTCCGGTCCTTCTACCGTCACTGGTAAGCGCCATGAGTGTCTTTTGTGCAACCACATCATTCCAGCTCTCCAGCAGCGTGGATGTGTCGGTGGGAACATTTTTATGGAAGATGGCGCACCTCTGCACGATGCAAATCCTGTTAAGCAGCTGCTGAAGCGCCATTTCGGAAATGCTCGCATTATCAGCAGCCATTTCCCTAGAGCTTGGCCGTCCCGATGGCCTGATCATAATCCGTGTAACCTGGCTGTGGGGCTTTTGAAATATGTTGTGTTCAGTGTTCCGATTGCTAACTTAATGGCATTGAAGGCAAGCATTGCGCAACGCCTTCTGAAAGTGACCCCAGAAAAACTTCGATCAGTTGTAGAACATGCTGTTCCTCGACAGCTTGTTACGGAACACGGTGGACAGCATATTGAACATGTTTTGCGCCAGTCACACGGAAATTAATAATCATATTTGATTTTGATTTATGCCTTTTATGCGGTTTTTGGCCTCAGGAAAATTAAAAACCGATGTGAGTGACGCTTTTGATGCGGTTTTTGGCCTATGGACAAAATCCCATTTTTCCCATCCGATGTGATATGGCCCCGCCGTGGTGGATGGTCTTACGTAACTTACAGTAAAGTACCTATACACCCACGCACACTCAGTGGTACTGTTTGTTTAACGTCAAACGTACACCTTAGGCATTATTGTATGATTCATTTATCATAGTCGACCACTATTAAATTATGAAGCTTACAGCGTCATTTGTTGCTACATTTTGTAACTATATATTTTTTTCTGCCATACGCTTTCCCCCTTCTCCGACAATATTCCGTTACAAATTGATGTCATTCTCATCAGTGATGTTATTTCTACAGCGGTTTCAAAGTTTAACTTTATTATAACCACCCTGTTCATGCAGTAGTGGGAACGATAGCGACTACGGCTGTAATAGACGCAAGTGGGATGGTGTGCGTTATATCGTCCACTTTATTCAATAAGATTCATGAGGTCAGAAAAGAATCCACATATCCCGTACAAAACTGTTAAATCATGGGAGGTATTGGTGTTATATCACGTAATGTCAAGATGCAAAATCAAGTAGGGGTTAAAATAGAAAATGGAGTGGCAATATGCAAGTTTCTACTGATGAATGGATTGGTAGTATAATGCATTCTTGTCATTGATTTCTTATAAGAGAAAGATGCAATTATTGATATCCTTTCTGATAATTATTTTTTGTAACAAATGTAATAGAGGTAAAATTGGAGCATTGTAAATACTACCAGGGCTTAAGACGAAAATTGCTTAAGACAAGGAAAATACACACCAGTAGCACACACTTATACGATAGTGGGGTTGAAAATACTGAAAATCTCATAAACATAACTGAATACAACATGGCCAGGGCTGAACGCAATGGCCGGTGAGCACTACTCAGTGACATAGTCGTGGTTCTTCCTGCTGGCAAGCGCAGTGCAGCTGTAATTGTGGAATATGCAGACTATGATACGAAGATCTGCTTGCTACTGGAAACTCTCACATGACGCAATATCGACAATAATAAGGAAGTCATCGGAAGTTCTCAAGCACTCTTCAGTGGAAGACGTGTAGCCAAGAATCTTGTTCTACAGGCACCTAGATGACCTACTGGCTATACTTTACCGTAGATCCAAAGGGATGCCACGCCACTCTGCCTGAAAGTATCCACTCCTGCGTCACGTACATACAAGCTGTTTGCCTCACTCATGCGGGACACTATGAAAATCATATTAAAAACTCAGCTGATTGTATAAGTTGAATTAACCAACTTCTGGTTATTGAGGGTGACATTATGATTGATGTGGTGCGACTGTTTACAGTGTGCCTTTCAGAGAGTCTGTGGACTCAGTACTCCAGTTCTTTGTAAGTGATGTGGTAAAGCTAATTAGGCATACTTTCGCACTTATTTTCTATACAATGGTCAGTATTAACACCAGAAAGATGGTACGCAATGGGTTGCCTGTTAACTCCAGCTGTTGCAAATCTCTTAATGGGGAATTTCGAGGATATTGCCTTAGACACAGGAGCCATTAAAGCCTAGTTGTTTCTTTTGATACGTTAACAAGGTGTTAATCGTTTGATCCCAATTTACGTGAAGAAATTGATGAGTTTGTAAAACACTTCAAAAGAATTAACATTAACATCCAGCTCACTGTGGAGGTAGCAAAAAGCAATACTTTAACCTTTCTCGGTGTCCACGTCCACAGCAAATGAAGTGGATACTTTGGCCACAGTGTCTACAGGAAACCAACTCTTACCGATCTGTACTTACATGTCATCACCCAACATCACCCCGCACAAAAGGGCACTGTGTTACAAACATTGCTTGCTGCGCCATGATAGAATGAAATCAGACCTTGATTACCTGCCTCATGAGCTGAGCCACCGGCGATCGGTCGTTAGGAACAACAGCTATAAATTTCATCAAATAATAAAGTGATTTCAAGCAAGAATCTCAGGAGCAGGAAAAGAAATTCGTTTTCTAAACATTCTGTTATTTCGCGCGGGGCAAGGTCATCTGCCTGCGAAAATGCAGAAGATCGAAGCGAAAGTCAGGGTTCCGAAAAAAATCCGTCAGTTACTGATGACTTTTAAGGACACAGCAGGTCTCAGGACTTCTGTGGGCTATAAGATATTTTGACAGTGTAGCAAGTCTTACGCTGGAAAAACAGTACGGACTGTGGAACAATACAGGAAGGAGCATGAAAGGTTTCGACGTCTATGCTACCGCGAGAGCTTGGTTTAGAAAACGGTCACCCAATAAAATTTGGTGAAACATCTATTGTGGCTCACCCTAATGTCTTCTTGGACTGTGTAATTAAATAATCCATTTGAAATAAAAATCACCAGTAACACCCTAAATAGAGGCGGTGGTCTGTAGCTCACCGTGGCATAGCAACCAGTAATCGCATGACTGAAGCAGGCACATTGACCACCGAGTCATTTACCCATGTATGGCGATGCCAGGAACACAAGTGACATCACAACCAGCAGCTACTGCATATAAGGACGTACCAGCATGAAAACGACAGTTGTCCACTTGACAATGGCCTAGGAGTGATTGACCAAAAGTTCGTGTAATTTTAATCATTTGGTGTGGAACATTTTATTCAGCGTCAGCGGATTAGGACTCTACATTCTTACATTACAGAAGAGGACATTGTGACACCATTTCCTAGTGACATGGAAGATGAATATTAAACTTAAGAAGCTATGGAGAACAGCCAAGTATACTACGTATTATGATAAAAACAGATAAAAAGAGACAGAGACTAACCGAAAGTACGAGTCAAAAACTGAAGAGACAAGGTTGACTAGGAAGAATTGGTTATCAAATATGAGGGATCTGGAGTTAGAAGACAGGTATATCAGAATGAGAAAAGAAATGGCAACTATACTGAGGCAGGAAAAATGGAAGCATTTCAGGGAGCTAATAAAAAGGGCAGAAGAGGACTGTATTCATCACAGGTGAAGAAAAATATTCTAACATGCGAAGAAAGTAACACAGAGATATAGCAAAAAAGAGAAATTCATAGTACACACACGGGAAGCTCCTCATGCAAGACTCACTAATAGAAAGGCGATCGGCAGAGTACATCGCAGAATTCCTAAACTCTGACTGTCCACCAAATGAATCTCTTCCATATGAGATAAGAGGCAACGTAGACACCAGAGGACGATGGCGTGATGAAAAGTAATGTCCCTCAATTTTTATTCTGAAACGTATATACGTCTATAGCTTTTTTTAATAAAACCACCTTTATTAAAATTCTACAAGTTCATTCATCATGTCTACATATGAATTTCTCAACATAATCACCCTAGCAACGAACACATTCCTCTCAATCAAGACTAGTTTGTTTACGCTGTGACTATCGAACGTCTGACATTGTTGACGGAGCACTAACGTCATCCCTGTTTGCACTGCTTCATCACTATCAAAATGAAGGCCTCGAGAACGTTCTGTAAATTTTGGGAAAAGATGAAAATTTGATCAGGCCATGTCGCGATTGTGTGGAGGATAACCGACGACAGTGAACCCAAGGTATCGGATTGTTGCAGATGTCTCAGCACTCGTATGTGGTTTGGCATTATCATGCTGAAGGAGAGGGTGCTCCCTGAATGAACGAAATCTTCGAATTCGAAACTCGATCACAGGACGCAGTTCCTCATGCACCGATAGCGTTGCGTTACGCACCGCCATGTTACACGCTACAATTCGGAGACCTCTTGCGACAGATGGCTGTAAAATATGTGGACGTGAAGAAAAAAACATGCGGAATATTAGAAACGAAAACTTTTCATAAGATAGATTCCGAGGGATTATATTTCAACACGCCCTCCTAAATACGCACAATGAAGAAGAAATGCGGTAAATAACCGAAAATCTTAAAAACAACATGGCTTTCGGTGAAGGTCAATTTTCAAGAGAGCTAATAAAGAATGAAGGATAGGTACTGGTTAAAATAATTAAGACCCTGCTAAAAACGTTTGGGAATATGGGAGACTGTCTGACGACTGGAAAAATGGCCATAATCCGCCCTATACTAAGGAAGATTGACCACCCGGTAGCTGGTAATTATAAAGAGACTGCACTCCTTAATGTAAGCTACAAAATTCTACCTCATTGTCTACAGAAAAAAACAATTCCAATTGTAGAAGGGATTTAAAGAGGAATATCAATATTATTTCAGGAAGACACATCAACTGAAATTTGTTTAGGATCATAGAAGTATGCGAGAAAGTTTGGGAACGTAACGTCGACATTCACATAGTTTTCGTTGACTTCAGTTAACATTATGACAGCCTGTGTAGGGCCATTATTACCAACGTTTTGAAACAGTTCCAGTCTACACCAAAGTTCATGCGTTTAGTACAGGTTTGTTTAGAGGAAATGTGTTACAGGGTAAGGATCATTACAGGAATGTCAGACTATTTTGATGTCACAACTGATCTTAGACAAGGAAACTCATTGCGTCCAATATTTTATTCATTTAATTTTAAAAAGTTAGAGAATACAAAAAATTAAAACCAGTCTGGAATAAAACTGGGTAAAAGCACAATAAATCTGCTTCCATTCTAATAAGCGGCAGCAAAGAGGTTCTTATAGAAAAATTGCATGGAAAGCAGGTTTAGGAATTAATGAGAAGGAAATTTAGAACGTCATAGTGAGCATAGATGATAAAGTCACTTTTAGAAGAATAGCCGTATTTAAAAATTATGGAGGCACTTTTGGCGAGCAGAGTACAACAGAAATTGGGACTAGTACAATGATCGCAACGGCAAATATAGCATCTACATTTAAATCTACATCTACATGAATATTCTACAAATCACACTGAAATGCCTAACAGAGGTTCATCGAACCACCTTCGCAATAATTCTCTGTTATTTCAATCTCGAATGTCGTGAGGAAAAAACGAACACATACATTATTCCGAGCGAGCTCTGATTCCCCTTATTTTATTATGCTGCTCGTTCCTCCCTATGTAGGTCGGCGTCTACAAAATAGTTTCACATTCGTAGGAAAAAACTTCTGATTGAAATTTCGTGAGAAGATTCTGACGCTACGAAAAACGCCTTTATTTTAATTATGTCCGAGCCAAATCCTATATCATTTCAGTGACACTCTCTCCCACATTCCGCGATAATACAAAGCGTGCTGCCCTTCTTTGAACTTTTTCGATGTACTCCGTCAATCGTATCTGGTAAGGATCCCTCACCGCGCAGCACTACTCTAAAAGAGGACGGACAAGCGAAGTGTAGGCAGTCTCGTTAGTGGATCTGTTACATTTTCTAAATGTAATGCCAATAATGGATAGGTTAAAGTTAGATATAGTGGGAATTAGTGAAGTTCGGTGGCAGGAGGAGCCGGCCGCGGTGGTCTCGCGGTTCTAGGCGCGCAGTCCGGAACCGTACGACTGCTACGGTCGCAGGTTCGAATCCTGCCTCGGGCATGGATGTGTGTGATGTCCTTAGGTTAGTTAGGTTTAAGTAGTTCTAAGTTCTAGGGGACTGATGACCACAGCAGTTGAGTCCCATACTGCTCAGAGCAATTTTTTGGCAGGAGGAACAAGACTTCTGGTCAGGTGACTGCAGGGTTATAACACAAATTCAAATAGGGGTAATACAGGAGTAGGTTTAATAATGAATAGGAAAATAGGAATGCGGGTAAGCTACTGCAAACAGCATAGTGAACACATTATTGTGGCCAAGATAGATACGAAGCCCACACCTACTACAGTAGTACAAGTTTATATGCCAACTAGCTCTGCAGATGACGAAAAAATTGAAGAAATGTATGATGAAATAAAAGAAATTATTCAGATAGTGAAGGGAGATGAAAATTTAATAGCCATGGGTGACTGGAATTCGGTAGTAGGAAAAGGGAGAGAAGTAAACCTAGTAAGTGGATATGGATTGGAGATAAGAAATTAAAGAGGAACCGTCTGGTTGAGTTTTGCACAGAGTACAACTTCATCATAGCTAACACTTAGTTCAAGAATCATAAAAGAAGGTTGTACACATGGAAGAATCCTGGAAATAGTAGGAGGTATCAGATAGATTATATAATGGTAAACAGAGATTTAGGAACCAGATTTAAATTGTAAGACATTTCCAGGGGAAGATGTGGACTCTGACCACAATCTATTGGTTATGACCTGTAGATTAAAATTGAAGAAATTGCAAAATGGTGGGAATATAAGGAGATGGGACCTGGATAAACTGAAAGAACCAGAGGTTGTACAGAGTTTCAGGGAGAGCATTAGGGAACAATTGACAAGAATGGAGGAATGAAATACACTAGAAGAAGAATGGGTAGCTCTGAGGGATGAAGTGGTGAAGACAGCAGAGGATCAAGTAGGTAAAAAGACGAGGGCTAGTAGAAATCATTGGGTAACAAACGAAATATTGAATTTAATTGATGAAAGGAGAAAATATAGAAATGAAATAAATGAAGCAGGCAAAAACGAATACAAACGTCTCAAAAATGAGATCGACAGGAAGTGCAAAATGGCTAAGCAGGGATGGCTAGAGAACAAATGTAACGATGTAGAGGCTTATCTCACTAGGGGTAAGAAAGGTACTGCCTACAGGAAAATTAAAGAGGCTTTTGGAGATAAGAGAACCACTTGTATCAACATCAAGGGCTGAGATGGAAACCCAGTTCTAAGCAAAGAAGGGAAAGCAGAAAGGTGGAAGGAGTATATAGAGGGCCTATACAAGGGCGATGTACTTGAGGACAATACTATGGAAATGGAAGAGGATGTAGATGAAGATGAAATGGGACATACGATACTGCGTGAAAAGTTTGACAGAGCACTGAAAGACCTGAGTCGAAACAAGGCCCCGGAATGGACAACATTCCATTAGAGCTACTTACGGCCTTGGGAGAACCAGTCGTGACAAAACTCTACCATCTGGTGAGCAAGATGTATGAAACAGGAGAAATACCCTCAGACTTCAAGAAGAATATAATAATTCCAATCCCAAAGAAAGCAGGTGTTGACAGATGTGAAAATTTCCGAACAATCAGTTTAATTAGCCATAGCTGCAAAATACTAACAAGAATTCTTTACAGACGAATGGAAAAACTAGTAGAAGCCGACCTCGGGGAAGGTCAGTTTCGATTCCGTAGAAATACTGGAACACGTGAGGCAATACTGACCTTACGACTTAACTTAGAAGAAAGATTAAGAAAAGGCAAACTAGCGTTTCTAGCATTTGTAGACTTAGAGAAAGCTTTTGACAATGTTGATTGGAATACTCTCTTTCAAATTCTGAAAGTTGCAGCGGTAAAATACAGAGAGCGAAAGGCTGTATACAATTTTTACAGAAACCAGATGGCAGTCATAGGAGACGATGGGCCATGAAAGGGAAGCAGTGGTTGGGAAGGGAGTAAGGCATGGTTGTTGCCTCTCCCCGATGTAATTCAATCTGTATATTGAGCAAGCAGTGAAGGAAACAAAAGAAAAAATTGGAGTAGGTATTAAAATACATGGAGAAGAAATAAAAACTCTGAGGTTCGACGATGACATTTTAATTCTGTCAGAGACAGCAAAGGACTTGGAAGAGCAGTTGAATGGAATGGGCAGTGTCTTGAGAGGAGTATAAAAGATAAACATCAACAAAAGCAAAACGAAGATAATGGAATGCAGTCGAATTAAGTCGTGTGATGCTGAGGGAAACAGATTAGGAAATGAGACACTTAAAGTAATAAAGGAGTTTTGCTATTTGGGGAGCAAAATAACTGATGATGGTCGAAGTAGAGAGGATATAAAATGTAGACTGGCAATGGCAAGGAAAGCGATTCTGAAGAAAAGAAATTTGTTAACATCGAGTATAGATTTAAGTGTCAGGATGTCATTTCTGAAAGTATTTGTATGAAGTGTAGCCATGTATGGAAGTGAAACTTGGACGATAAATAGTTTGGACAAGACGAGAATAGAAGCTTTCGAAATGTGGTGCTACAGAAGAATGCTGAAGATTAGATGGGTATATCACGTAACTAATGAGGAAGTATTGAATATGATTGGGGAGAAGAGAAGTTTGTGGCACAACTTGACCAGAAGAAGGGATCGGTTGGTAGGACATGTTCTGAGGCATCAAGGGATCACCAATTTAGTATTGGAGGGCAGCGTGGAGGGTAAAAATCGAAGAGGGAGACCAAGAGATGAATACACTAAGCAGATTCAGAAGGATGTGGGTTGCAGTAGGTACTGGGAGATGAAGAAGCTTTCACAGGATAGAGTATCATGGAGAGCTGCATCAAACCAGTCTCAGGATCGAAGACAACAACAACAACAAAAACAATGCCAATGAAAGGCAGTCTTTGGTTATCTTTACCCACAACATTTTCGATGTGTTCTTACCAATTTAAGTTGTTCGTAATTGTAATTCCTAGGTATTTAGTTGAATTTACTGCCTTTGGATTAGACTGACTTGTCGTATAACCGTAGTTTTACGGATTCCTTTTAGCACTCGTGTGGATGACCTCACACTTTTCATTACTTAGGGTCGTCTGCCAATTTTCGCACCATACAGATACCTTTACTGAATCGTGATGGGATTTGTTTTGATCTTCTGATGACTTTACTAGACGATAATGGACAGCATCATCTGAAATCACCCTGAGACGGCTGCTAAGTTTGTCTCCTAAATAATTTATATAGGCCTAGACAAGGAACAACACAGAGCCAATAACACTACGTTGGGGAACGCCAGAGATCACCTCTGTTTTACTCGATTACTTTCTGTCAATTTTTACGAACTGTGACCTCTCTGGCGGCAAATCACGGGTCCGGTCACGTAACTGAGAAGATATTCCTTAAACACGTAATTTCACTGCAAATCGCTTCTGTGGTACAGTAGCAAGAGCCTTCTGGAAGTCACATGGTGCTCAGAGTCATTTGAACCATTTGAACCTTCTGGAAATCTATAAACACATAATCAATTTGAAATCCCTTGTCAGTTGCACTCAACACTTCATGTGTGTAAAGAGCTAGTTGTGTTTCACAAGAGCGATCTTTTATAAATCCTTGTTGTCTGTGTGTAATAGACCGTTCTCTTCGAGATAATTCATAATGTTTGAACACAATATATGCTCCAAAATCCTGCCGCTCCAAAATAGAGATAATGATACGGGCAAGTCATTTAGTGAATTACTCCTACATCCCTTCTTGAATATTGGTGTGAGCTCTGCAACTTTCCAGTCTTTGACTACGGATCTTTCGTCGAGCGAGCGGTTATATCTGATTGTTAAGTATGGAGCTATAGCATCAGCAACTTTGAAACTAATCTAATTGGTATAAAGTGACTGTTTGGCTTTAGAGACGTGCTTTAAAATCAGATTATAACAGAGTGTACAGTAATTCTCCCAGTAGATCTACATACCTCTCAAACGTTTGATCTAAGGAATATAAGTAAACGAAAACTGCTAGTCTTCGAAAGAAAGGTATTAATGAAAATATTTTGTCCACAGTCACAGGAATTTAGGATATTAAAAATCCAGGAACTGGCAGACCTACATTAATGTAATATCCACGACTATATTTTATTCACAGAAATATTCACGACACCATTGTGTGTGGAATTTGAGCGAACATTCTAGTGATATTAATAAAAAAGGACTTCATCGATATTAAATAATAATAAAGAATTATTGTCAGTGACATAATTCAATTTTCTCTGAAAATCATATCTCGGACAATACTCATGGAAAAAGATAATGGAAATCTTAGTCTTCTATTATCTGTGATTCTTCTATAATAATTCTTCTTATTGTCTGAACTGTTGCAGTGATCAGACGTGGTTGATGTCTTGTAATACTGATGTCTGTAAAAAGCTGTGTTTGGTTGATGTCTTGTAATACTGAGGTTTGTAAAAAGCTGTGTTATGTTGTTAATTAATATTTGAAATATAGAGTTTCTGTGTCACTAAAATGAATTTTCTTTGTTTAAACTTTTATTTCATTGTAATTATCGTCCTGTATAAATGTTTTCTGCTCAGCTACAAAACGAGCGCAGCCATTAGAGCTATTGATCTACAGCGCCGTTTACTGGTAAATGCTGAATAATAAGGAATCAACATTGAGAAATATTTTCAAAGGTTAAAGCATATAGTGTAGGTACAAAATTTTTTAATATATATTATTTGTTAGTAGTAAAACAGGGCCTGAAGTCGAATCGATAAGTGACTGTCTTATGTTAGCCGCCATCTTAGTTAAATATTGCAGCGGCAGTTTTATACCGATTTTCTATACGAACATAAATGTTGTTGGTCATAATTGCCATAATAATTGTGTATTGGTGGCCCTGAACCCACTTTGACAAAGTAAATTCGACTTAGATTGTGAATAAACTTTAAATATACTGTAGATAGCATCTTACATTATATGAATCCTTATCTGATAATGTATCAAGCCTGGTTATATCGTACCAACTTTTAAGAAATACTTTGGAAGGAAAAATACATTAGTGTTGTGTGCGTGTAGTATTGTGTGACAAAACATCATTTTCCTTAAAGAAATGTGCTGCCACCTCAAACAATAGTAGCGATAAATTCGATAAACGACTTGCAACTTAGTACAATTTACACTGTTCGACAGACATATTGCTACACGTTCTCAGGTGGAGGTTTCTTTAAGAAAGTAACGATCACCAGCCGGGAAAAGTAGTGTTTAAATAAAACCTCATATTACATTGATAATAAGTAACTAGTCTTAATGTAATCTTTCTGAATTGTACAACACGCAACCAAACCACAATAATCGCACGCCACACCAACAAGCTGATATTGTCCGAAGTACGAAGAAAAGAAGACTGATGAGGGCAGGACATCTAATCAGGATGGAAGAGGAAACATTATCACAAGTAGTATTCTCAGAATTCGTGGAAAGGAGGAAGGTATCGAGGAACGCCACGGAGAAGATGGATGATATCAACAGGGATACCGAGGCGTTGGGCCTGAGAAAAGGATAATGGGCGATGGGAGGTAGGAACGTAAATGATTGGTGGAGGAACGAATAGAACGCATATGACATCCCCGGCCAAAGCAACAATTAAGACCTAAATACCTGGAGTACGATTTGTTTAACATTGAAGCGTGGCTCTTTGACAATTGTGCAAAACCATGAAGGTTGAACAATAAACACATAAATTGTGGAACGACAGAGAGAGCAAAAATGAACAGGATAAACAAAATAAGATATTCAAGAATTCAAAGTGGGGTACGCTGCGATATATATGAAAAAACCAGAAGTTGAAAAATTTAAGTCCAGCAAGTGTCTCTCCACTCATAAACAATGATATTGATGATGGAAGGAAAAATTTAACGCCGGACAAACTTCAAAGTTTATTAACTTGATTATCGAAAACTTAGGGTATAGTACATAAACAGGCTTGAAAAGAGAAGTACATCTAGTAGCTACAAAAAGCGACAACTTGAAAGACACCGTAATTGTTTCATTGCTTTGCACTTCCTCTTATTGTGTGTGATTTCTGTTCCATCAAGTGTATCCCTAAGTTTCGGGCATATTATGTTATACGTTTGGATTCTTAACTCTTTGGGGTGAATGGGAAGAACGAAAGGAAAGTAAAACCCCGTAAGTCTTCGGGTATGACAAATGGACAGACGTAGATTTCACCTTACAGTATGGTTTACTTAAATTTTTATAAAATTAAATTCAGTATATTAATATAAAATCAAATGATGAAGAACCTTTTACGTATTATTCTCCAGAAATTCAAATTCCCGGACGTAAAATTTTATTGGCATCTGAAGAACAATACGTCGTGGCACGCCCCTTCCATTTCGATATAATAATGTTTAACTTAGTTGAAATAAGACCATTCGATGAAATATTAATCTGTTAGTGTCAATCTTGTTCCTATGAATAGAGCACATTTTATGTACTTTTGCTTGTTGTACATCGATAGTAAAACACAGCGTACATATCCAGTTAAATATAAACGGCGGGAATATTGAGTGACGTTAATATTTATAACACAAACGTAGTGTTCAGCGTCGTATCTATTGAAATACCAGAAAAATATCTTGTGAGACTTTGTGTTCAGAGAAGTTACGATGCACTGTTTTGTGATCTTGTACTTGGTAAAGTTGTGCATGCAATCAGTTAAATTTCAAAATTTTAGCAACGTGAGCCTACTTCGAAGAACTGGACTACTGATTCTTTTAACTTTCGTTTAGCGAAACTCTCGAGGTGTTAGCGCACAACTCATGCGCTATGCCACATGGAAGTTTCGTTTCAGATATAATCAATATATTATCATGGAAATTAACGTTTTAGCGCCGTTTGCCGTTTCATTGCAGCAAAATCTTTCCGTCATAGCAGCAGGCGTCTGCGTTGTGTTCACACTAGCGTACACCTTGTCGACTATAATACTATCGATCAACTCCACAGACTAGCGACACTGTTTCAGAGTGGACCCCCAGAGAGTATAAAACTGTTATTAATTCAAAAACAGATTCCATTATTGCCTCTTAGAAGGGAATTTTATATAAACATATAGTCAACCCTAACAGCTGGTGTAGCTACCAGCTCTAGCAGTAACATATCAACTCAAAACACGGTGCAGATCCTGTATTACGTTAGACTCTCTACCTTCAGATCGAGTAACCCAAAATCATGTTCTTATCAGCCTCATTCACGCACGTGCATATGCGGAATATATTCAAGTTGACTGATTTTATGCTGGTATCTACAGATAAAACTACGATTAAAAAGTATCGTACACATCTCGCTGCAGTACGAAATTATGAAATGTCTGCGAACTCACTTGCACCTTTAGCACCAGTGAACAGATCCTCACCGCGCGGGATTAGCCGAGCAGTCTGGGGCGCTGCAGTCATGGACTGTGCGGAGGTTCGAGTCCTTCCTCGGGCATGGGTGTGTGTGTGTTTGTCCTTAGGATAATTTAGGTTAAGTAGTGTGTAAACTTAGGGACTGATAACCTTTGCAGTTAAGTCCCATAAGATTTCACACGCATTTGAACAAGTTACCTATGAAAGTGAAAGTATTCTTAATGAAGGTAAATTCCATCCTCGAATAAATGTTGTAGTGTTTAAACTGTTATTTCCTTTACTTGAAAGATAGTACAGTGGGAGACCGCATTAACCAAGATAACTTACACTTGCACTGAAAAGTTAAGGTGAAAACGCACCACTGTCTGTCGGGGATTGTAACTAAAAAGGAGCTCGGTAGTTTAAGTTTTACAACCGAAGTAACCTAGGACTGTGAAAAATTTTCATTCGTAACGTATAGCTTCCAACGCGTTGCATTCTGAAAGCAGAAACCTGCTCACCTCAGGTGACGAGATTGTTCCGTGCGTAATCAGGGCAGAATCGTGAGCTCATGCGTTCCACGATCAGCTCTCGTGCGGAAGACGGATCGGATGGCTACGCTATGCTCCAATGAGTTCGAAATTTAAAAAGTGAGGACGGAATAAATATATAAAAAGAGAGAAACAGAATTAGAAAGTGGGGAGCAGGGAAAATACGGTGGGAGGGTGGTAGGGGAGGCGAAGTAGAAAGACAGAGAGACTTGAAATTCAAACAGTGATATGAAATTGCATAAGTTCTCCTGAACTCAGTCGGTCGCGTGGAGTGGCCGCGTGGTTTCAAAGGCTACATCACGGACTGAGCGGCAACTCCCGCCGGAGGTTCGAGTCCTCCCTCCGGCATGGGTATGTGTGTTGTTCTTAGCATAAGTTAGTTTAAGTAGTGTTCCAGTCTATGGGCCGATGACCTCAGCAGTTTGGTCCCTTAGTAATTCAAACACACACGCACACACATACACATACAGGCGCGCGCGCACACACACACACACACACACACACACACACACACACACACACACACACACACACAGACCTAAACTCTTTCAAGAATACGATGTTGTGATCCATTTGCGCTATACTTGTCGCTTCACGAGCTATAGTTACTTTAAGTCACTACAACTCTTCAAAATGAGCGTCAAACATCTCGAGTAGAAGGGCTAGAGGAATATTTATCAGCATGATCGTATCCTGTCGCCTCATCATATACTCCCTCTTTCCAACAGAAATAAAATATACGTCACCCAACTCATAAGTTTCTCAAGTACTAACGCCTGGTTTCATTGGAATATACGTAGTCGAGCAAAAAGGCAACCATTCTGCAAGTACAGCGCTGACTGAACAACGTGAGACGCTGTGAATTTGTGAACTTTGGGAATCAGCCGCGCACGCTCCTGAAGAACAGAAGGAAAGTCCATGCTCCCCTCAAAGTTGAATGATAACGCTAGGTAACGCCTCCATTTTCTTTGTATTGCTCTTACCCTATACTTTAAATCAGGCGTACCATACAAATTGGTTCCGCATTAGTTTGCAGAAAAATGGATCTTAAGTGTGGGACGATATGTTTCATTCTCCATTTTTATTAAGAAAAATGGTTGTTTTATGTTAAAGCGCTATGTAATGTGCGCCGTGTAACAATATTGTAGGGGTTCTCTTTGTAGAGCGGGCATCAGCCTCATCATGGAACAGTTCGTAAAATGTAGATAGACTTTCCGGTAAAAGATAAATCTGTTAATTTCTAATATAAATTGGAATGTTAGGATGTCTGTTACGTTAGTCAGGAGTGTAGTCCTGTGCGAAAGTTAAACAAAAGAGCAGAAGCTTTGAAACGTGGTGCTATCAAAGAATGCTGAGAATTAGATGTGTGGAGCGAATCTTTAATGAGAAGGTACTGAATAGTACTGAAGAGAAAAGGGAGTTATCGCACAAGGTGACTTGAGGAAGAGATCGGTTGCTACAGCAGATTCCGGGACGTGAAGGTATAGTCAATCTGATATACGAAGGAAGTATGTGGGGATTGATGGTCATAAATTGTAAGCATACACCACGGGATGAATACAGCAACCATGTTCAAATGGAGATAAATTTCGGTAGTTATTTAGAGATAAAGAAGAGGTATAACAAACCAGTCTTCGGAATGAGTTGTACAACAGTAACGACTTGATTTTGTTTCACTGAACATTCTGGTTAAACCAAGTTGCTCTGTTCTGGCCTCTGCTGCACCTGCCACAGACATGTCAGTCATTGAACAGTCTGGCGTAGCAGATGAAGATAGCAAAACAAAAGCCAAAGTTTTAAATTTGACGTTTAAGGAACCTTTCACGCAGGAGAATTGTACAAACATATCGTCGTTTGACCACCGAACAGACCAGAATGTTGACATACTAACAACAATCCCCTGGCGTAGACAAACATTTGAAGGAGTTGAAAACAAATAAGTCGCCAGGTCTGGATGGGATCCCAGTTCGGTTTTATAGATAGTACTCAACGCACTCTGCCTCCTTATTTAGCTTGCATTCATCGCGAATCTCTCATCCAGGACAAAGTCTCAAGGCGACTAGAAAAAGTTGCAGATGACTCCTGTATATGAGAAGGGTTAAAGAACTGATCCACATATCTGCAGACCATAAAACAGCTTTGCTGCAGAATTATTCAACACATCCTGAGTTCCAAAAAATAAATTTTCTACAGAACCAGAAACATACGTCCACGAATCAGCACGGTTTTAGAAAGCATATCTTGTGCGAAACTCACCTTGTCATTTTCTTCCCGTTATATAATATGAACTATAAACGAATAGTAACAGGTAGATTCAATATTTCTATATTTCAGAAAAGCGTTTGGCATGGTGGGCCACAGCAGACTGTTAACGAAGGTGTGAGCATACGTAATAGGTTCCCAGGTATTCGAGTGGGTCGAATACTTCTAAAGTGATAGAACCCAGTATGTTGTCCTCGGCGGCGAGTGTTCATCAGAAACACGTGTATCGTCTTAGGAAATGTCTTAGGACAGCTGTTGTTTTCTATATACATAAATGATCTTCCAGGCAGGATAGACAGCAATATGCACTTGTTTGCTGATAATGCTGTAGTGTACTGGAAAATGTCGAAGTTGAGGGACTTAGACCAATTTTAAGCCACAGTGATGAACTTAAGCTAAGTCTAAATTTAGAAAAATGTAAGTTAATGCTGATAAATAGGAAAAACAAACCTGTAGCGTTCGGATACAGCATTAGTAGTGTCCAGCCTGAAATACTCCTGTCGTTCAAATATCTGCGCTTATTGTTGCCAAGAGATATGAAATGGAACGAGCGTGTGATGACTGTGGTAGTTATAGCTAATGATCGACTTTGGTTTATAGGGAGAATTTTGGGGAAGTGTGGTTCATGCATAAAAGAGGTCGCATGAAGGACGCTGGTGCGACCTGTTCTTAAGTACTGCTGGAGCGCATGGGATTCACAATAAGTCGGATTGAAGGATGAAATTGAAGCAGTTCTGAGGCGGGCTTCCAGTTTTGTTACCGGTATTTTCGAACGACACGCAAGTATTGCGGAGAAGCTTCGGGAACTAAAACGGGAATCCCTGGAGGGGAGGTGACGTGCTTTACGAGGAGCACTACTGAGAAAATTTAGAGAACCAGAATTTAAAGCTTATTGCAGAAATAGTCTACTGTCGCCGACGTACGTTTCGCGCAAAGATACGAGAAATTAGGGTTCATACTTAGACTTATAGGCGCCCCACGCACTTCCAGCACGGTGGCCTGTAGAGTATGGTTGTAGATGTTATGAACTATTTCACTTGTTGCAGTGTGACTGTTAGTTCAATGTGATGTTAACTCCACAATATTTACTATGTTCAGTGTGGAATGCTTAAAGTCTGGGCGGCGTAGAAAGAAAGAAGTATTCAGTATTAAATGTATCCTCTCTAAATCGACTATTAAATATCCAGTAGCCCAGCTTGTGAATTTTTCGGAACAGTGATTTCTCCTGACGACTTCGTATCCGCTCTGGTACGATGTAGTTCTACTGCCGCGCTCATGATATTGTAAAAGGTTCCGCAAAATGGGGAAGGAGGAAAGAAGTGATGCAGAGCGAGACAGGTGCCTTACAGATGTTTATTGAAGCAATCGTTAGATTTATTGGCAAATTCGGAGCACTCGTAGACGTCGTTACCTGTATATTACAAAAATATTCACCGATTTCGCTACACGTATCTCTTTGTGCACAGAAGTCTCGTTTGGCAACTTTTTCAACAAGCGAATCGTATATCGCAAAAATGTACAGTCTTGCAGAACCGTCCTCATAGAAAGTTTGGGGTTACACAGGTAGTTTGACAGTAGACGTTGGAGGAATGCGAAACTCACTGCTCGTGTGGATTTCCACCGCGGCGGCAGCTCTGGTCAACGCCTCCTTGCGCATCTTAGGGTACTTTCGAACGACAACGGCGCCTCGCAGCTCTTCAGCTTGGACGCGGCGGAGGCGTGAACTTCGCAGTAAATCAGCTTAGCTCCAACGAGGCAGCAAGGCGGAGTACCGATTTACATGGTAATCAGAAGACAATAAGGTTAGCTATAACCTAGAAGGTGCCCTCGCCACACTCCTTGTGCACGTGTGTGCGTGTGTCCCGAGGGCAGTGCTGAAGATGCCAGGCCCGCTCGCTCCGAACCGTCCTCACTAACTCGCGGCCCAGCCGAAGTGTAAATGATTTTTGTCGCTCGCGTTGTCTCTCTGAATTATTTATGTGCTACGGTCTTGATGGCGACGCGATGTTGAGGTTATAAAAGGACGGCGCTCTCTGATTTCCTTTTAAATTAAATGTCGGTTACGGTTATCTGACGGGAGGGGCTTTTCGTAAATTAAGGGGTCGTATAAAGTTAAATAGAGCACACTTTACGGTGATAAATAATGATCCACGCTCGCTTCGAAGTCCCCAATCTTCTCGATCAAAGGGAGGTCTCTAGCGCTCCTCCGTACACGTGCGTCTGAGGATGTAAATGGATCTAATCACGGACAAGAAACTTATCTGAATAATGCATTCATAAATCCGACGTTAACTTACTACCCGAGACGCCGAATATTAAGCGTATACACGTCTTTGTAGGGGTCATGTTTTTATTTAGATTTAATGCCTGGGGTTGCGACGAGCTGTTAACACCTCAACAGCCAATAGTTACCGAAAGTCGACACATGGATATGTGCGTCCGAAAATTGTTGACCTGATAAATGGTAGCGCAGGAGGCATAAAAGGTTCACACAATTATGGGATTTGAAGCTGGTAGTGCTTACATTTTTCAAACGGAACTTCCCGCCTAACATAGGTGGAAGGTAACGTAAGATCGATATAGGTAATCTCTGAGATACAAGCAGGGTCTTGCAATTCGAACTTAGTGCACGATGTTGATATACGCTAGTGTACGGTTGTAAATAATCAGGGTACGCTGGAGGTAACGTGAACATCAGTTACATAAGGAAACAGGTTTAAGAGTAGGTGAAGCGAATGTGGAACAGCGTATTGAGTAACGAGCTTAGAAAATAAACAGCGCTGGAAGTGGTCCCAAAACTGCACACTCTATTGTAATCTAAAGAATAAGACTTCAGCGTTTTCTGTAGTGAGAAATGTTGAAATACACGAAACTCATGTGAAGTGATTAGTTGGTTAGTTAGAAAGACACGCTTATCATGTTACCGTAGATTATCTACGTGAACTTTTTTCTCTGTTCAAAACGTATCCAACCTAGAAGACCTACTAAGGTAACACTTCGGTTAAATCCAGTTCCCTGTTCTTTCTGCCTCTAAGTTTAATTTATTTTCATTTCCTTCTTCTGCTATTCCTCAATAAAGAGACCACAACTGATGATTATTTTATCTCCGTAGGCTCGGCGCTTGGATCTGTGGGAGCTCTCTGTCATTCCATGACGTCATCCAGACATTGGACAAGAACCATGTGCTCGCCTGTCTGAGAACCATGTAAGCCACATTATGTGCATTTTCAAGTTTTAATTGTAATCTCTTAAACGCGCATAGAAATACGTGTAAAACAAGACTAAACCTGACCAGCGTCTCTAACCACTCTTGCTCCACCGTGAACTGAGAAATTATTATATCGAAACTTTAATATCCAGGTGCTATTTTTAGATCTGGAAAAAAGCCTATGACACTTAACCTCTGAACAAATTCAGTCTTGAATAAACTGCAACTAAACCCATTATGTGTCACAGCACATAATCAATACAGATAAACACACGGAAACGTTAACAACAACAACACACTAAGGCCGTTTGAAATTAACAACGGTTTGAGACAAGTATTTGATTTGTGGCCCACATTGTTTAAAACTTGCGAACAAGACACACTTATTAGTTTCTTTAATTTACGTCTATGATCATAATCTTTTTTGTTTAACAAATTACCGGTTTCGGTCTTTAATGACCATCATCATATCTGCAACAAAAATGGGCTAAAATATAAATACACTCGCTACCTATATACTGCTTAAGAACAATACATAGAGCGCATTGAGAAGTAGTACTGACAAAATTTACATTTGTGTGCTTTAAATATGAAGATGATATCATAAACACAAAGTCCTAATGTACTGCAGCCTTAGTGGCATCGTCAAATGTTAAATGCGGAATCAGCACCAGCATCGACAAACACACATAAATCACATCATATGCACGAGTCATGTTGTCATTAAAACTACTGTTTAAAACAAGCTGCCTTAAAGTAGCCACAAGATGTTTGTGTTGCAAGTTGACCAGATGTCACTAACGTCGGCATACACTAGTTTTCAATAATTAATTGAAACGGCGAAAATTAAAGTAGGATACAATAGTTGAAGTCTGTAATAAGCTTATAAAGTATAAAAGGTGTTACAGTAATAAAAAGCAATAAAAAGAAGAACACGACAAAAGTAATGCCTAAACTGTCAATACCGCTGTTCGAACGCGTCCACATTGTTACTTTGTGCAAGGGAGGGCACTCAAAAATGGAAGTGTCTAGGCGTCTCGTAGTGAACCAAAGCGATGATATTCGGACTACTGCAGTGGGTGACCGCTGCCTAAGGAATATGGCACGGTGGAACCCCGACAGCAACGCCACCATGTTGAATAATACTTTTCGTGCAGCCACAGGACGTCGTGTTTCGACTCAAACTGTGCGTAATAGGCTGCATGATGCGCAACTTCACTCCTGACATTCATGGCCAGATCCATCTTCGCAACCACGACACCATGCGGCGTGGTACAGAAGGGCCCAACAACATGCCGAATGGACCGCTCAGGATTGGCATCATGTTCTTGTCACCGATGAGTGTCGCATATGCCTTCAACCAAACAATCGTCAGAGACGTGTTTGGAGGCAACACGGTCAGGCTGAACGCCTTAGACACACTTTCCATCGAGTGCAGCAAAGGGGATGTTCCCTGTGGTCTTGGGGTGGCATTATGTAGAACCAAATGTGTGCCGCAGGTGGTCATGGATGGCGCCATAACGAGTGCTCGACACGTGAATGCTATCCTCCGACCGATAGAGCAACTATATCGGCGGCATATTGGCGAGGAATTCGTCTTCATGGACGACAATTCGCGCCCCCATCGTGCACATCTTGTGAATGACTTCCTTCAGTATAACGACATCACTCGACTAGAATGGTCAGGAAGTTCTCCAGACAAGAACCCTATCAAACGTACCTGAGATAGATTGGAAAGGGCTGTTTATGGACGATGTGGCAAACCACCCACTCTGAGGAATCTACAGAGAATCGCCGTTGTGGAAAGGGACAATTGGATCAACAGTGCCTTGATGAACTCATGGATAGTATGCTACGACGAATATAGTCATGCATCAATGAAAGAGGACTTGCTACTGGGTATTAGAGGTACCGGTGTGTACAGCAATCTTTATCACCACCTCTGAAGCTCTCTCTGTATAGTGATACAACATGCAATGTGTGGCTTTGATGAGCAGTAAGATAGGCGGAAATGATGTTTATAAGTTGATCTCTATTCCAATTTTCTGTACAGGTTCTGGAACTCTCGGAAACGAGGTGATGCCAAACTTTTTTTTGATGTGTGTAGATCCCAGTGGCTTTTGGGGTAACGTTTTGATTTCTCTTCCCCGACACAAGCAAGTCGACAAACCCACAGACCCAACCATGAATGCATCGCACACATACAGGGGAAGAGGTCGGGACAGACCAACTCAGGAACAGTGGTCGGCCGGCTCGCCCCCTTTGTATGGGGGCCTTTATAACCACCTCTTCCTGCTGTTCGGAGAACTACTTGGCCGCAAACAAGGTGGTATGAGCTTTAGAAGCTAGGTCCCACGTACACAGTTGGACCAGTTGGTGAAACCCCCCCGCTGAGCGGGTCTGCCCCAACCCACTCGGCTGTCTGTGGGCAGTGAGTTCACAGTTTGGTCCATGGTCCATAAGGGTGGTCTGACTGCTGAATCTCTACCAGCTAGTCCCGACTGGTATGTGCCAGCCCACATTCCGTCAGTGGAGGCAGGTAGTGTCCACCAAGCAGTCGCCATTGACCAAATATTGCTAGACGGCTCAGTGAGTGGATTTTCAAGTAATTCAGCGCACTGGTGTGGCTGTAAATGAGCAGCTTTAGAGTGTAGTGACCGGGGATCCCCTGAGTAATGCAATCATGACTAACCTGCACATCCTGCAGAGGCTGATGTTAACAAGTGGCACTGTCATTTTGCCATATATAGTGCGGAAAAATTTCAGAATCTTACGTTCTAGATGTCGTCGGCCTATCAGATTTTCCATCGGCACAGGTGCTATGGCATGAATGTGTGAACCAATGATTGATATCACAGCAAATATATTGTAGCAACGTCTGGTACGTTAACGTACACCAGAAATATGCCAGGCTTCCCATGCATTTTAGCACATTCAGATGAACTCTTGCTTTGGCGGCAGGAAGGGCATCCGCCACCCCTTCCAATTAACCATGTCAAATCCGTACGTAACCCTGCAGACCCCGCGCAATGCAGGATGCAACCAGTAGCAAAAAAATAAAGAAAGATAAACTCTTGCTCATCACACTGGCTAAAGCTGTGAATCCTCCCCTCCAAGCCACGGGTTTGTAGGAGTGGTGGAGAACGTAGGAAAGGCAGACGTACGATTATGAGGTCATACCGAGATACAGGTGCCTGGGTGCACCCTATCGCGATTTCACTGAGTCTTTTGATCAAATGTCGCTTTTGAGAGCTAACACTACCTTTGCTCTGGGCAAACTCAAAATTTGAGAGGTATTTTCCAAAACTTGTGTTGCTTATTCAGTAACTTACTTATTTGGATCTTGCATTGGCGAGCTGCACAGATTTCGGAAGCCAGTTGCGGTTCTTCATCAATTTTCCACGCCGTGTGAGATGTCAACGATGGGTTGGGTTGGGGTGTTTGGGGGAAGAGACCAAACTGCGAGGTCATCGGTCTCATCGGATTAGGGAAATACGGGGAAGGAAGTCGGCCGTGTTATTTCAAAGGAACCATCCCGGTATTTGCGTGGGGCGATTTAGGGAAATCACGGAAAACCTAAATCAGGATGGCCGGACGCGGGATTGAACCGTCGTCCTCACGCATGTGAGTCCAGCTCGGTGATGTCAACGATGTTTTAAGAGTATATTGTGCAACTGAATGAGCTTGAATTAAGCAACCATTTATTGTACTTCTGCGCATATCAATGTGCATTCCGTTGTGGACTTTAATTTGTTAAACTGGATTTATTTTTGACAGCACATAATTTTGCTCATGCTTCGAATAAGCAATAATTGAGATACAAGTAGGTGAATATTCAATTTTTGTACAAAGAGTTAATTGCACATTATTCAACTGTGATACTACTAATTGAGAAAATAAACTAACGTTAAAGCTTAGGGCTGTATTTCTGCTTTTTCCTACAACAGTTTAGGTCAGGTGACCCTCATTAAAACACAGATATGGCCAATTTCTTTTGCATAACTGAATCGAGCTCTGATTGTGACGGCGTTCCATTTTTAAACAGGCGACCCTGCTTGGAACACGCAGAAGAAAATTTAATTCATTTGCATCCCTACTGATTAATGAGACTTCTTCTCATTTCTATCTATCACAGCACTGTGATCAATTACTGTAACTATAAATTTTTTGGCTTCACGTTATTCAAGACGTACACTAGTTTCTATAATATTTCTGTGTTGAGTACGTTAAGTGTGGTAGGCAGTTCGCACACTCCAGGGTCGAGCACCAGAACGTCAAGCGCCCACACACACACACACACACACACACACACACACACACACACACAGCAACAGGAGGTAAACACTACAATATGCAACATTTACAAGCAACACGGCGAAATGATTCTGAGGGTACAGTTCTATCGATGGACTGTCCTGCTGGATAGTGCGGTAGTGAATATCCTACAGTTTTATTATTCTCGAATGAGACCAGTTAGAGCAGTGAAGGTGTCTTCAACAACCACAATTCTCAAGCATGGAGTAATGTGATTCTACTGTATAGGATTCACTCATCACAAATCACTAGCTCTCTTTATCAGATTGTGGGCTGAAATTCTGCAACGTCATTACGTGAAGGCAAGGTATCTCTTCTTACTGCATAGCACCACGTAGTTCTGTTACTTCGCTTCGTGCTTCCCAAACACTATCTTTTACTTACTGCAACCATTTTGTCATTATTACTTCCCTGTCTAAGACTTCCACTTCGATTTGAAGTTCCATGATATTCTGATTAACTGCCTCTTCTGCAGCTCTGGCATCCAGCATTACTTCTCCAGTCAGTTGTAGTAGGCGTGTGTTATTCAACAAATCCTTCTCTAAATCTCACCTATAGGCAGGAACACCTATTACTTTCCTCCCCTTTACAATAAATGTATACCTAGCTTGAAAAAACCTTGAATGACTATCTCCAAGGCCTTATTCCGTACGGTTTCCTCATTGCTGTTTCATTCTCAACCTCCTGCTTATCTTCCTATGCCTTCTTTCTCACTCTCACTTTCTGTTCTCTATCTCCCATCCCTGGAATAGCTTCCAGACTCCCTTAAAAAGGTTTAAATCGCTCTACATGCACAATTATCGTTCTCATTGGTTACTGAATCTTCAAATTTACAGGTGAAGTAGCCTCTACCACTTGGTACGGCCCCTGATACTTTGCGTATACGAAGTTGATAGCGTCATCTCCTGACCAAGCCATATAGCCCATCGCTTCTCTTTGTTTCTCTAGTGCCCTTGTATTTGTCCTCCACACTCTGTCCCAAATTTCCTAAGCACTCTGGCAATTTCCTTAACAGATTCTCCAGTCTTCTCTTTCTTCGCTTTCAACAAGTCGAATGGTGACGGCATTTAACACCATATACTACATCATATGGTGATATCCTGCAAGCATAAGCTTCTTCGACTTGTAGGAGGAGACGACGTACTTCAAATAGATATACCAGTTGGTGCGATGGGAGTCAATGTAGTATCCAGGCTTCTTCCCGATTGTCCAATGCACTCTTTCAGATCTTCCATTGGCTTTGGATGCAGGAGACGTGTACTTAACTTTTTCACATTCAATAACTTACACAATTCCTAGATCAGATCTCACAAGAAGTCCGTTTTCTGATCTATTTTTATTGTTTGAGGTACTCCAAACTTCAATTGTTCACAAGTTCTTGTGCCCCCTTTGCTTCCTGCTGGTTTGCCATTGCGACAGTTTCTACGTGTCATGGAAAGTGATATATGATTTTATGTACTTATTCCCCGTAGGTGTTTCATTGAATGTGTGGGGCGGCGAAGAAGTTGTCGAATGAGTTGTTTGAATGTTCATTTCACGTAACAGACTATTGCCGATGCAACATATGTGGGACGGCGAAGAAGTCGTTGTTTAATGTTGAATGAAAGTTGAACATTGCCACCTTAAATCACGCGAGCCTGGCAACTAATTTGGTGGCCAGTCAGAAAGCGAAGGGAAACTTACTGACCTTAGTTCCCAGTCTGCACGGCCACATTCCTGTACAGCCCAGCTAAACGAAAAATATCCATAGTTCTTCACGGGATTAGGGCTGCTTCAATAAAATTTAAAGTTCCAAACAAGATTTTATTATCTTAAAGGCTCACACAAATTACTCGAAACTTCTGAAAATGCTAAAGACATTAAATATTGTTAATTCAGCCAATCGTTTAATAGTTCAGAGGCGACTTCTACAGCAAGTTCCTCCCGAATAGTTCATTACTCTAACTAACGGTGCTCTATTAATAGTTCGCAATAATGTTAAAAAAAAAGATTAATGCTCGCCTTAAAAGTGGAGTTAGTCACCACTTGCCACGCGGAATTATACTTCACACGGACGGCACAATAACAGTTTGTTACCGAAGTCTAAACGATCCAGGACGGTGTACAGTCCTCGCGATTTTCAATGTCCGTTTACATTGCTAAGTACGCGCATGTCACAGCCCGCTATGACGTCACCCGAGGCGAGGCGCGATCGGACGTTAAGCTCGTGTGGACTAGGCGTTGGTCTAATGCGGAGTGAGCTTACTACTGCCTCTGCCGCTCTTTTTATATAGCTCCGGCGCGTACCGCCAAGAGAGCATCTGTTCTTTCCGTTCCTATGCAGATGCCTGCAGTCTCCAAATGATCGCTATCTCAGGCACATAATCTTAAATATCACATTTAATAATAGTTTTACAAACTTCTCAATTTTTGTATACATACATCTGAGCAGTACAGAAGCACGTAGAAAATCTCAGCCCGCTAAAATTAAAACTTTACTCTCTAGAATTTTTACAATGGAACTAACGGTAGATTGTTACCTCTGAACCATAGCTTTATCAAGACTTGTATCAGCTGTTAATTATGCTACAAGACTAAAACTTGGTGTAGCTTTGTTAATTGTCCTATCTGATCATTGGTCTTAAAGAATTTGTTTTATCATTAAAATTTAAAGTACTTAATCTATAATGCTTATGTACATTTTACTCACAAAAGTAGTTTTTACTAAATTACTAAAAAAACTAGAAGAGGTAACTGATTGTGGTATTTCCATTATTATTATTAGGGTGAACTGAAGCATCCTACCAATTTTCAATATTGTAGCTCTATTATTTCGCGCCTCTGATTTTTCCGAAAAACGCAGATTCTGGAGTCAATTTTAGTTTTATGGTTTTGGAAACCAGCACCACTCATTAATGACTTCTTACTGCACCTTCTCACCAAATTTTGGCTTCCTAGCGTCATTATTTAGCGCCTCCTATTTTTCTTTCAAAACGTGAATTTTACGTAAACTACTAATTTTATAACATTAAGATTTGTTACCTGAAACATTATTACATAGAACTATACTTTAACAAAGTTTTACACACAAATCTTAATTTTTACTTTTATGTTAAATGTGGTGCAATACTATATGCAGGCGCGTTACGATGACGTGACGCTACTAGCAGTGAACTAGGGTAAGTCCCGTGCACTCGCTCGCCTCTGTATCTTATACATGATACAGCGCTTGCTTTGCTTCATCACCCCCTTTTTAATTTTCGTGAAAATCTTTTTTTGAACAAAATTAAATTTCTAAAAGAACAAACAAGCGATGGATTACTTTAGTATACCTCTTTCAACTTAAGTTGCTTCTTCTTAGGAAATTCCTTATTACTACATACACAAAATAACCATACTCATATACACATAGAAAACCTAGTACAGAAGACATTCACAAATTATTTACATACATTTACATGGAAATATAAATTTTTCAATGGTTACAAAATAGTTATTTTTTTTCTTTAAAATCAGTCTCTTCCTGAAAAAGAAAATACACACGACTTTTATCACTGCAACGCACTCACGTTTTTCTTTTACTATAATACTCGGCACTGTGGTGGGTGTCCTATTGTAACACTCATTTAATTTCACTGATTGACAAAATTGTGGGAGGAAATTGTATTCACTGTGGTTTGCGTCTCTACTTCCAATCTCCCTACCGCTTGTTGTCAGTCATTCATGCAGCCTGCATGTCCCTGAGAAACAGACAATACAGTCTAAGTTTCTGTTTTCAACTTATATCTAGGTAGGACAAAGTACATTTTATAGTTTATATTCTGGCACTATTTTACTAATTGTGAAGTTGTCAGAAAGACATTTAGCACTAAGTCGTATCTGATACAATAGCTCCTACTTTCTTCTTTCATAAATAATCTTTTAGGTTCCTAAATAGTGAAAATTCTTTTAGCAAATTAATATATTAAGATCTTGCTTCAACTTAGAAAATTGAGTAACCTTTTAGTTTTAATGTACTCTGGCTTAATTATCGTATGGATTAGTTCATCAAAGAAGTCATTTGCTGACCAGCACTTTGCTTTATTGTATGAATTACTAAAGAAATTAGTTATTTTCAGTATACCGATTCCAAATTTCTGCATTTTCCAATATTTGTGTGTTTCTGTTGTCTGTTTAACTATTTATTTGCCTCAAGCAAGATTTAGCGTTTTTCACCATTTCACGAGACGTGAGGGAATTATTCTTTAATCCTACATCATTTACTTCAATTTACTTACTTCACTTCTTCACCTTATTCATTTTCTCCCTTTTCTTCCAGATTCAAAATACTTCATTTCTCCACTTCTTTCTCCCTTTTCCTTTTGTCAGCCTATTGACGTCCTGTTTCTATATATTTGGTGCGATCCTCACACCACTTCCACACATCTCCATTTATTTAATTCTAAAACGCCATCGCTTGCCTCTATGAGCATTACCTTCTTACGCTGTTTTCCTTCAGACAACCTTATTTCTAGCAACATACTACCTTCTGCATAATCTCATGGAGTATTCATATTCATACCGTACTTCGTATACTGCAAAGTGTCTCTCTTAGTTGTAGTTTCTAACCCTTTACAATTACATGAAATATTTTAATTTATTTATTTTAGCCATGTTTGCCTCTTATTGGTACTCAGACTTTTGTTTTGCCATTCACTAGGTAGATCCTTACTAAGAATACTTAAAACCTAATAGCATATATACAACTTGAAGACATATGTGATTCTTACCTGTTATGATAGGCCAGAAGAAGGGAATGAAACTTGAAAAGGAAATAAAGTTTCACCCAGCTGGGACTGCACGGTACGCCAAACCGTGTATCCGCCAAAGAGTGGCAGACTCCCTACAGTAATTAATTACTGTTAATTTTAAATTCCTTTAGGATGTGTCTCTCTTCAACCTTAGCACTTTCCTCATTCTCACTGAAAACCAAATTTTCCTGCAAGTATCCTTTATTCTTTATTACTCTAATAGGCAGTTCCCAAGTTTCATTACTACCGCCTATATGACTTCCTATAAAAGACTCTCTTATCACTTTAGAGTCAGGTAAAGTTAAAATTAAGTTGTTCTGATCAAAATTGATCTTTCCCTGGTACTTTGATAAGAAATCAGTACCAATCAACATATCAACACTTAAGCCTAGCACAATCAAACAAGCATGATCTATTACTACGTCATTTATACCAATTGGTATCAAAGCTTCGTGTTGAACTGGTCTAGAGACTTTTCCAGTAGCACCTATAATCTTTAAGCCACTTACTTTCATAACTGTTAACTTCTCTTTATTGGGTATGGTGTCAAAAAATGTTTGTGATAAAGCACTTGCTTCACTGCCACTGTCAAGCAGACAACGCACAGTGACTCCTGATATGTTTACTTTGATAACAGGGTGAGTTATTTTACATTGAACAGGTTGCTCACACACCTCGTCTAATAAATCTCGTTCTATGTTCTTCCAGCTAAAGTAATTCTGATCAGTTGCAATTACATTTACATTTACATCCTGGGGCTCATCATGCTCTATAATCTTAGCTGCTTTCTCTAATCTGTCCACTAACTTTAAATCGAAGCATCTGACGACTTTTTCTACTTTTGTTTGCTGCACATCAGCCAAACTATCCTCTACCTCTGAGCAACTGCGTCCCTGCGCAATATTGCTGTTCATAAGAATGTCGTCACCTTCAACCATTTGTGGCACGTTTACACAGCTACTAGATTCTTTCACCTCGTTACTATTTCTACCCCCTTCATTCATCATTTCCTCCTCTCTAAAGTTTTGCAGTACTGATTCTACTTCTGCTACTTCTACTTCAGCTTTTAGATTGCCATTTTCATCGAAGATGTAAGCTTTTACTTCATCATTATTCCCATCAGACTCAAACCCATTATCTATTTCTTCCTCATTATCTACCTTGAGTTCCTGTTCTTCCTTGACCCATTTTTCTAGTGTATCCAAAATACTATCCACTATTTTGTGAGAGTGGCTTAACACATCACTGGTATTATCTGTATTTATTTCGTCATCCATGTTGTCTGTCTGTGTATGTTGGCTGATTGTCTGTGTTTCCGTTACTGGCTGTGTTACTGTTACCGCCTGGTGAGCGCCAGTTTCCTCATAGACGGGATTCAGTTTCCCACACGCGGCCTGTTGTGTTCATCTGTGACACCACTAGATATAGTAGCATCATGACTCCCTTCTTGTCTTAATGGCATAGTATTTACTTCTCCACTTTCGTCATAGTAGTTGTTACGAAAGCGTGGTGAGTATCTACCCCCTCTTCCTCTGCCACGGCTTTGGTTTCGATAGTTTGTTTTGGTGTGCCTAACTTCCATATTTCTAACGTTCACGTTTCCATTATTTTGTACGTGATTGTTAGAAGATTTGTTATTCTGCTGCACCTGCTCCTCAGCAGCAGCTACTCTTTCCACTCTTTCCAGATATTCAATAAATTTGTCTATATTATCTCTAGGGGCGGAAATGATCCTCTTCTGCCAGTACCACGGCAGCTTACCTTCTAAACCCATAATGATCATATCTGGCTTCATCTTTTCTGTCAAATGTGACAGTCTTGAAACCCACTTCCTAGCGAAATCCTTTACTGATTCACGCCCTGGGAAAAACTTCTTACCACTCCATAATTCCCTTAACACATCATTTTGTTTGTTATGTGACCAGTATTCGTTGAGAAATGCAGACTTAAATTCAGATAAAGTTTTACATTTGATCATTACATCCGCTGACCATCGCAAAGCATCACCTGACAAATGACTTCTTATAAATGAAATTTTTTCTCTTTCTGACCAAGTGTTGGGGAGAACATCCTCAAAGTCATTCCAAAATTCAAGAGGGTGAATGTACTTATCAGGATCAAAGCGCAAAAACTGTCGACACCCTATAAAAGCGGCGTCAACTGAAGTCACATGCTGTACAGTAGAATGACTAGAATTAACAGAGGTTACTCTATTTTCTAGGTTAGCAATGTTAGTATTTAATTCCTCTACTTGTGACTCTACTGCTTCTATCCTGGCAGAACATCTTTGTTCCACTGCACCACGAATTTCGGTACAGGTTTCTTTTACTTTCTCAATGTTTTTCTGACAAGTATCTACTTTAATTTGTACCTCTTTAACTTTGTCAGACCAAGTTTGGACTCGTTGCTCAATCTTTCGGACAACCTCACTTCCAAAAGTTCATCTGCCTCTTGATAATTTTTTTGAATTTGATCTATTTCACATTTGAAAGTACTATGCATTTTAGTTAACTGTTGCCCTACTTTTACTTGAATGTCATGATGAATAGCATCTATCTTATAATTCAAACTATTCCATTTTGATTGCAGTTCTTCTTTTAGTTCTTTATTACTATTTTCAATTTTAGCCTCAATTTTATTTTGGTTCGATTCGAGTTTGGCAAACAGTATTTGCATCCAATCCGGAGCTTCTACCTTGATACTTTGTATCTCTTGACTTGACTGAGCTGGAGATATATTGAGCTCAGTTTCACTACCTGACAAAGTTAGCAACTCTACTGGCTCCCTTTTGACTTCTATTTCACTTATTGATTGCATCCCTGCACTCTCATTTAAATTAAAGTCATAATTTACTGGTGACAAATTACGTTCTAGTTCAATATTTGAGGGATTAATGGAACCATCCTCATTAAACTCAATTCCTGATCCTGAGGATTCTTGGTCAGAGACCGGTTCCCTTCTGAAATGTACACTACTTTCCATATCTTTTAGTTTGTTAGCAGCAGTTAATAAATATTTTAAAAGTCTTTGACTTAACTTAAATGCTTGATTTCGACGAATGATGTCGTCGCGGTGTACCAGCAATCGTGATGCGACGCGTCGCGACGTATTGAAGGCAGCAGCAGCAGCTGTAGCGTCGAGTACCGCCACAGGAATCGCCTACTGCAATAGCTCCAGGGGGGGGGGGGGGGGGGCAGCAAGGCACCGTTGACCGCTCGGCGCAGCCGGCAGCTGTCTCGCAGATCAGCGCAGCTCCGCGATGACGCACCGTCTTCCTTTAGTCTCAGCGCCGTCGGCAGCCGCGATCCAGCATCGTCGCCTTCCTCACCATCGTCACTAACCAACGTACAGCGGTAGACACTTATTGTTTATACACTACACCCGCCTTTACTGGTAACACTGTTCCCACACTAGTTCAATTCAGTGTCCTGTTATTGCCTACCGAGTTCGTTAATTTATACCAATCGCTTTCACACATCGAGCACTTTTATTTGCTTTTAATTCAGTTTTCCCGGCCGATGCACCATATGTGGGGCGGCGAAGAAGTTGTCGAATGAGTTGTTTGAATGTTCATTTCACGTAACAGACTATTGCCGATGCAACATATGTGGGACGGCGAAGAAGTCGTTGTTTAATGTTGAATGAAAGTTGAACATTGCCACCTTAAATCACGCGAGCCTGGCAACTAATTTGGTGGCCAGTCAGAAAGCGAAGGGAAACTTACTGACCTTAGTTCCCAGTCTGCACGGCCACATTCCTGTACAGCCCAGCTAAACGAAAAATATCCATAGTTCTTCACGGGATTAGGGCTGCTTCAATAAAATTTAAAGTTCCAAACAAGATTTTATTATCTTAAAGGCTCACACAAATTACTCGAAACTTCTGAAAATGCTAAAGACATTAAATATTGTTAATTCAGCCAATCGTTTAATAGTTCAGAGGCGACTTCTACAGCAAGTTCCTCCCGAATAGTTCATTACTCTAACTAACGGTGCTCTATTAATAGTTCGCAATAATGTTAAAAAAAAAGATTAATGCTCGCCTTAAAAGTGGAGTTAGTCACCACTTGCCACGCGGAATTATACTTCACACGGACGGCACAATAACAGTTTGTTACCGAAGTCTAAACGATCCAGGACGGTGTACAGTCCTCGCGATTTTCAATGTCCGTTTACATTGCTAAGTACGCGCATGTCACAGCCCGCTATGACGTCACCCGAGGCGAGGCGCGATCGGACGTTAAGCTCGCGTGGACTAGGCGTTGGTCTAATGCGGAGTGAGCTTACTACTGCCTCTGCCGCTCTTTTTATATAGCTCCGGCGCGTACCGCCAAGAGAGCATCTGTTCTTTCCGTTCCTATGCAGATGCCTGCAGCCTCCAAATGATCGCTATCTCAGGCACATAATCTTAAATATCACATTTAATAACAGCTTTACAAACTTCTCAATTTTTGTATACATACATCTGAGCAGTACACAAGCACGTAGAAAATCTCAGCCCGCTAAAATTAAAACTTTACTCTCTAGAATTTTTACAATGGAACTAACGGTAGATTGTTACCTCTGAACCATAGCTTTATCAAGACTTGTATCAGCTGTTAATTATGCTACAAGACTAAAACTTGGTGTAGCTTTGTTAATTGTCCTATCTGATCATTGGTCTTAAAGAATTTGTTTTATCATTAAAATTTAAAGTACTTAATCTATAATGCTTATGTACATTTTACTCACAAAAGTAGTTTTTACTAAATTATTAAAAAACTAGAAGAGGTAACTGATTGTGGTATTTCCATTATTATTATTAGGGTGAACTGAAGCATCCTACCAATTTTCAATATTGTAGCTCTATTATTTCGCGCCTCTGATTTTTCCGAAAAACGCAGATTCTGGAGTCAATTTTAGTTTTATGGTTTTGGAAACGAGCACCACTCATTAATGACTTCTTACTGCACCTTCTCACCAAATTTTGGCTTCCTAGCGTCATTATTTAGCGCCTCCTATTTTTCTTTCAAAACGTGAATTTTACGTAAACTACTAATTTTATAACATTAAGATTTGTTACCTGAAACATTATTACATAGAACTATACTTTAACAAAGTTTTACACACAAATCTTAATTTTTACTTTTATGTTAAATGTGGTGCAATACTATATGCAGGCGCGTTACGATGACGTGACGCTACTAGCAGTGAACTAGGGTAAGTCCCGTGCACTCGCTCGCCTCTGTATCTTATACATGATACAGCGCTTGCTTTGCTTCAAATGGACCTAACGCATCAATCCCCAGATATTCATATGGAGCTAACCCCTGCAATGGTACTCTTGTTCGACACAGATCCTACCTCTGAGCGTGCTGTATGCAATTTCTCACGTACTGGTTTACGTCTGTCTGCCTATTCCGCCATCATCACCCTTCCGTTACTCTGCTATTGATAGATCTGCAACCTCTATACCGACTAATATGTGATCATGAGCTCCTGGTAGCACTCCGTTTCTTAGCTTTGCTGGTACCACGACCTATGGACCCTACTTGTTTTCTCTGCATAGAACCCATCCTGCAAATGAAACTGTGACAGCTTAAAATACTGCTTATATTCGTCTTCCCCTCTTACCCCCAATATGTAATACTGCTACTTTTCAGGTTGAGTCATCCACGTTTCCATGCCTTCTCCCACTTTTATGCGTAACTTCGAAAGTCAACTTCGCTTACTGCCCCTCGTGTCAACCTACCGGAAGGATCCCTTAACCCTAACAACCATTTTAATGCTTCGTGATCTGTTATTAATCTAAATTTCTTAGCGTACAGTTAACTTTGGAATAAATGATTCCATAAATAAGACTTAACATCTCCTTCCCTGTTGTGGAATAATTTCTTTCTGCAGAATTCAGTTACCTTGATGCGTGAGCTGCCAGATGTTCTAAACATTCCACCTCTTGTGACAACACACAGCCAACTGCATGGTTTGAAGTATCGCGTGATAGAATAAATCTTCTATTAAAATCCGCAAACACCAATATTTGACTAGATGTTAAAGCTTCTTTTAGCTCCTCAAAAGCATGTTGGCATTGTTCTGATCATAAAAATTTAGTACCCTTTTTTAACAATTGTGCCAACGATCTGGTAATATTCGCAAATCCTTTTACGAACCGGTGGTAATAGTTCGTGTGTCCCAAGAGCGATTGCAGCACCTTTACAGATTCTGGTACAGGTGATTCACGTACAACTCAATTTAATCTTGGGTCTGTCCTAACCTCATCTTTATTTATGATATGACCTCTGTGTGGTATCTCTTCCATAACGAAATTACACTTTCTGGTAATC
Organism: Schistocerca gregaria; assembly: GCF_023897955.1. NCBI lineage: Eukaryota > Metazoa > Arthropoda > Insecta > Orthoptera > Acrididae > Schistocerca > Schistocerca gregaria. The sequence continues at coordinate 378,868,437 of NC_064923.1, forward strand.
TGTGATAACTTCACTGGTTTCAACTTTAGAAATACTTCCCTTAATCGCTCCATATGCTGTTCCATATCACTTGCACAGACGCTTAGGTCATGGAGATACACTCAGCGTTGCTGTGGTTTCAAGTCTCTGAGTACTCATCCAACAACCTCTGAAACGTTGTAGATGCATTTTACATCCGAATGGCATTCTTGTGGATTAGTAGTGTCCCAGGATGCAGAAAACGCTGTTTTGTGTCGATCCTGCAGTGCAAACTCTGTCGGGTGGTAACCACTCTTCAGATCCATTATTGAACAATATTTCCATTGCCATAAATGTTTGGCTAGGGGTAGGCGTCCGTTATAGTTTCCGCATTCAGGTGTTTGTAATAGCAGCAAAATCTATATTTTCGTCTTCTGTCCATTGAGTTTTGGCACGACGGCTATTGATGCCCCCATGGACCATTACTTTCTTCAGTTACTCCATGTTTCAGCTGGTGATCGATAAATTCCTCCAAAATTGGCTGCGAGTACCTAAGTATTCTGTATGACTTGCAGTAGACGTGATTCATTTCCCGTTGGTATGCGGTGCTGTGTAGTATACGTAGCTGCTAATGACCCTTTTGGAAATCATAAATCCTTAAGTTCCAAAAGTAATTTTTCCATTCGGTCCCTACTTCTTCCCTGTATGTGCTTCACTTTTTCTCGCATTGCAATTTCAATAGCATCCGGCGATTGTCGGTAGCTGACACCGCTCTCCTTCCTTCAGGACATCCCTACTAGCGATTAACAGCCCTTTTGTTAATACTATGTCCTCTGCATTAAAATTATCTATGGAAACAGTTATCTTTCTTTCGCGAGTTTTTTATTCTATGCGTACAATACCTCTTTTAACTAAGCAACCGGCCTGATCTAACACTTTATTCTCTTTTAATGGTTCCACCACACACAAAATTCCTACCGGCGAGCTAGACTCAACACTGACTCAGAGTGTGATTATTTGATTTAATTGGTTCATCTTGTACGACTGACTCTCTTGACAACATCGCTACTCTGGAAATGGATTTACCTAACTAAAACATTTTTCCCACGTTCCACCTTACGTTACCGAAGGTCGGTTATGGAATAATGCTGTTATAAGAAATCTAATCGTGGAATCATGTTGTTACCCTCCCTCACGTGCGGAATGGTCACTGTACATTGTTCACACCGAAGCGTATCCAAAAGTCTATGTCCCTCGATCCTATTGGTGTGCCATCCTTATCCCCCATTCCACGCAATCCGTGCTGTGATGGGTCCCATTACTTACATTTCACCAGATCACTACTGGCAATTGACACCGGCGCCCCTGTGTCCAATAACATCCTGCAACCCTTTTTTACTAGTATTCCTCCTATTACACGAGCCCCTCTGCATACAATTTCGCAGCATCCAATCTTACTGGGAATCACCATAAGTTGACATGGTGTCCTCGTTGTCGTTTAACACCTTGTGAGTATCCGGTACTCTACTTCTAGAACTATTATATTTCCTACTTCATTCATATCACCCAAAGACTGACGACAATGCCTCCTTGCGTGCCCCATTCGTCCACACATGAAACATGTTATATCAGCTGCACACACTGTCCGTTTACCCTGCATTCCAATCAAAAAATCGATCACCTCACATAGTTTACCGCACCTCTGTGCATAAATCCGTCGGACCTCCTGCCCACAGACATCTTGAAATTTTCGCATGCAACTCTCTTAAAAAAGCATCAAGCACACTCTACTCAGCATCTAGCAAAATAATTTCATGAACTGCAGCATCCTGCCCTAATTCATTGGTACATCCATTCATTTTCCTTGTAATGTCTGCAAAGTGTTTCATAGTTACCGTATTTTTCTTAGTTATTACTCATAATTGCTCCCTATAGTGCCTGACACTGTTTCGTTTCGTGTATCTCTGAATTAACCCTTGTTTTAATTCTTCAAATGTTGTGGCTCCCTAAGAGCTTCTGTATATCCTACACAACTTTACAACTTTAAGTCTCAATTTTCCAACACTCAGTGATTCCTTATCAGACCAATCTTCCATCAGAGCCAGATTTTCAGAGTCTCCCACAAAGGCCTGCACATCTCCAGTTGCATTATCAGAAAAAAGCAGCAATTAAATGCGCGACTGAGAAATCTACACACCGCTTGTGACGATCGCTATTGTATTAACGCACGCAGTTCTGTATTATCCGCTGTTAATTGTGCTACCCTTCCTAACAATATGCTTACTGCTTCCGGTTCTGATACACTTTGGATCTCTGGTTCTGTTGAAGCTTTGTCCTTGACAAACCCATATTTTGAGAACGTTCGTAAGACAAGAAAACAAAATACATTAACGTAATTATTACGTCTAAACGTGAGCCATCTCAACTCTCCGCAATGCATAGCCACATGCCTCCAACGATTACTTGTATAAGATTTTCCTGGAAATGATTTCATACACGGCGCTGATTAATCCTCAGCGTTACGCTGTGCATTACACTGTTTGCATCTGTCAGGCGCAAACTAATCATGACTGCCATTACTTCTACAACTAGACAAATACACTGGTTTTCTACTTGCAATAAAATGCACGACCGTTAAAATTCTTCTCCATGACCAAAACCCAATTTTTTTATTTTTTTTTATTTTTTTTATTTTATTTTATTTTATTTTATTTTATTTATTTTTTGACCCACCGTACCTATAGGTTCCGACTTTGCTCTAAGAAGGCCACGTCAGTGCTCTGACATCCGTCTTAAACGACCTTAGATTGTCACACGTGGAAAGTGAAATGAGACATCAGGGCGACATTAGGCTTGTTCAGGTGATTTCTTTATTCTGTCTCTCTTCGGTAGTACTTCAAGAACAGCTTGGTTGAGGCGTCCAGTTACCTCACATGGCAAACAATAGACGTCTGACATTGCTGACAGCACAAAGAACGGGGCCGAGAATAGAGTCACTCGAAACCCTCTGCAGTGACATCTCTGGCAACTAACGATGGCCCTGAACTTCCTTCGCGAGCGGGCGGCTCCCTCTTGTCTCCGCGCAGGCTGCCCTGTCTCGCGGTCGAACAGTGGACACCATACTGCAGTCCTGGAGGTCGCTTTGGGTGTCAGAGGCTCGTGGTTTAGACTATGATATTGAGACGAGAATGATTTAGTACACAAATGTCTGAGTACTTACACACTTCATACCATTTTCATTTAGGGCTTAAGGCACATACTCCAAGCACTTCCTTGACAGCAAATGAGTCTGTCTCCTGCTAATGCATTGCAGCGTCGGCTGTTGTTATACTGCACCCAGCTGGCTCTGCTTTGCAATGCCAGCCAGCCGTGTTTTGCTTTGCAGCGCATAACCCATTCGCCCGCCTGTGGCTGACTCTGTTTCAGGTTTCTTCAATTCTGGCGTGTTTTTTGACCTAATAAGGTCGATACGCTACATTACAATGAGGAAAAATACGAGTATATTTGAAGTATTAGCTTACGGAAAAGTTACAATTTTGCAACATAGGGCTTCCCCGGATCTGTCCCAGATTTTTATACAACTGTCTGAGGTAAACACAGACCTTTCTTCGTGTCTGGGGATATTCGATTGATCGGAAATAAATAGATCGTAATAAATCTTAATTATAATTCACTGAAGGGGGCCCATCCTGTAGGTAGTTTCTTCACTGTTCTTAATTTTAGTCCATTAAAAACCCAACGGCAAGAAAGCGTAAACGTTCTGTCGTACATATTCAGGATTTTCAAAGCGATCCTTATAACTTTGATCACGTATATGTCAGAAATGGAAATATGTAGAAAGGTATCGTTTGTAGCATAATGTTAACACACACTAAACCACATTCGGATCACCGGGAGGGGACTGTGAAGGGAGAGGCGACCATGAGAAAAAGATTGAATAATCAACGAAAGGATAACGTTCTACGAGTCGAGGAGTGGAATGCCAGACGCCTGAACATGGTGGGGAAGACAGAAAACCAGAGAAGGGAAATGCTAAGTCTCAGTCTAGACATAATTGGGCCAGTGAAGTGTAATGAAAAGAAGACAAGGATTTCTGGTCAGATGAGTATAGGGTAATTTCAACAGCAGTAGAAAATGGTGTACAAGAGAGTAGGATTCGTTATGAACAGGAAGGTAGGGCAGAGACTATGTTACTATGAATAGTTCACTAATAGAGTTAGTTGTTCTCATCAGAATCGACAGAAAACTAACAACAACAACAATAGTTCAGGTACACATGCCGACTTCGCAAAATGACGAAGAAGACAAAGAAAAGTATATGATGATACTGAACGTGTAATTCAATACGTAAGGGGAGATGAAAATCTAATAGTCAGGGGGACAGGAATGCGGTTGCAGGTGCAGGAGTATAAGAAATGTTATGACAATATGTAGACTCGGTACTAGGAATGAGAGAGGAGGAAGACTAAATGAGTTTTACAATACATTTTATGTACTAATAGCAGATACTCTCTATCCAAGAATCACTAGAGGAGGATATACTTGGAAAAGGCCGTGAGGTACGGGAATGTTTAAATGAGATTACATCATGATTAGACAGATACTGGAGTGAAAGGCGCAACTAGCGGCAGATATAGACATAGATCACAATGTAGTTGTGATGAAGAGTAGGTTGAAGTTAAGAGACTAGTCAGGAAGAATAAATGCGCAAAGAACTTGTATACTGAAGTGCTAAGGAATGAAGAGAAACGAATGAAGTTCTCTGGTGCGACAGATCCTGCGATATTGAATAACTCAGTATGCAATTCAGTTGAAGAGGAATGGACATCCATAAAAAGGGCAGTCACAGAAACTGTAGAGAAAAACGTATGTACAAAGAAGGTAATTACGAAGAAACCATGGTTAAACGAAGACATACTTCTACTGATCAATGAAAAAAGGAAGTACAAAAATATTCAGGGAAATTCAGGAACAGAGATATACAGTTCAATTAGGAATGAAATAAACAGCGCATGGAAGCTAGGCGAAACGACACCATGATAGATGTGAAAATCGAAAAAGAAATGATTGTCGGAAGGACTGACACAGCCTATAGGAAAGTCAAAACAGCCTTCGATTAAATTAAAAACAAGGGTGGTAGCATTAAGAGTTCAACGGGAATTCCACTGTTAAATGCAGAGGAGAGAACGGATAGGTGGATACAGTGCGTTGAAGGCCCCTGTGAGGGGAAGATTTGTATGATGTGATAGAAGAAGACACATGTGTAGATTTAGAAGAGGTAGGGGATCCAGTACTAGAATCAGATTTAAAAGAGCTATGGAAGACTTAACATCAAATAAGGCAGAAGGGATAGATGGCGTTCCAGCACAATTTCTAAAATCATTTGGGGAGGAGGCAACAAAACGACGTATCTTGTTGGTGTGCAGAGTCTGGCGATATACCACCTAACATTCGAAAAACATCATTTTCCAATTACCAAGACTGCAAGAGCTGACAAGTGCGACAATTATTGCACAATCTGCTTAACAGCTCATGCATGCAAGTTGCTGACACGAACAATATACAGAAGAATGGGAGAGAAAATTGAGGATGCGTTAGGTGACAATCAGCTTCGTTTGGGAAAGGTAAAGGCACCAGAGAGGTAGTTCTGACGTTGCGGTTGACAATGGAAGCATGACTAATGAAAAATCAAGATGCAATCACCGGATCTGTCGACCACGAAAACACGTTAGACAGTGTCAAACAAATACAAGACCCAAGTGCTGTTATTAAAAAGCGTGTAAGACAGGGATGTAGTGTTTAGCCCGTAATGTTCCATCTTTACTCTGAAGAAGCAATTAAGGAAATAAAAGAAAGGTTCAGGAGTGGAATTAAAATTCAAGGTGAAAGGATATCAATGATATTATTCGCAGACGACATTGCTGCCCTCAGTGTAAGTGAAGAAAAACTACGTGATCTGCTGAATGGAATGAACAGTCCACAGAATATGGATTAAACGCAAATGAGAAAAGCAGATACTCAACATCAGGACTGATAGTCACAAAGTAGATGAATTTAAGTGATTCTGCTACCTAGGAAACGAAACAACCAATGGCGGACCGACCAAGGAGGACATGAAAAGTAGACTAGCATTGACAAAAAGGAAACTCCTGGCTTAAAGAAGTCTACTATTATCAAACATGAGGCTTAATCTGAGGAATAAATTTCTGCAGATGTACATTTTGAGCACAAAAGTAAATGGTAGTGTAAAATAGACTATGGGAAAGCCGGCACAGAAGAAAATCTAAGCATTCGAGATGTGGTGCTGCAAACGAACGTTGAGAATTAAATGGAGTGATAAGGTAAGGAATGAGGAAATCCAGTGTAGAACCGCTGAGGAAAGGAATATGTGGAAAACACTGCCAAGAAGAAGGAACAGAATGATAGGACATCTGTTAAGACATCACCGAATAACTTCCGTGGTACGAGAGGGAACTGTAGAGGATAGAAACTGTAGAGAAAGACAGAAACTGGAACACAATCAGCAAATAATTGAGAACGTAAGCTGCAAGTGCCACACTGATGTGAAGAGGTTCGCAGAGGAAAGGAAGTTTGTGGAGGGCCATATCAAATCAATCAGAGACAGAAACAAAAACAGAGTAAGAAGAATGCACAGAAATGTCATAACGGCATACATTTTGTTTGCTCAGCTTAACGCCCCGACCACCCTGCTTCATAGCTCTTCATTAACATTTATTCACTGCTTGATTTAAACACTTCCTTCCACATTTCAAACATCATTCTACTCTGCGAGTTTTCCTAACACACTTTATCAATTGCAATGCCTTTTCCAATGTCTTCTACTAACACTTTGACGCCTACGACGACAAATGTCAATCATTGTGTGACGATGGTCTAAAACTGTTAACGAGATGAATAAATGTCTCAGAGTTTTGACAGTTCTTGTGTTCCTCGATAGATTTAAGATTAATACTGTTCCAACCAATCCATTAACGTTGCCTATTTTTTCTATTAGTGTGACAGCTGATTTTTAAAACAAAACAAATCTATATCGTAATGTAAACTCTTAATTTCAACAGTAAAATTTTCTGCCACTGTTCATCATTTGTGAAATCTGTGATTCTTACTAAAATTTAAGGATTGTCGGTGGAGAATGCAGCCAGCAGCTGTTACATTATGTTCTTTAAGAACTTGATTTAATTGCTGAGATCCGTTTCGGACTACCGTGCACCCCCCCCCCCCCTTCAGGTTACTTTACTTGTTTTATTGTAGTATTAGATTCGTCGGCAGCAAGTCGTCCACTCCTCGTTTTAACTCATTGTCCTCCTTGTGTATTTCTAAGATGTATTTCACAAACAACTACTGCACGTTATTTTTCATGTCATTTTCAGCTTTCGTCGTGTGCTTTACACATAAAATTTCCTCCTTATGTGTTTGTGAGGGGTTGCACACGCATTCACAGGTAATTATAGCACATAAACATGTCACAATACTCTTCATGTTGAAAGCTGTAACTGCCATTTACATTTTTTTTTAATATGTAGTAGGTTATCTATCATTTCTTGCTTCAAACATCGATTCTCTGCAAGTCTTCCCTCATTACGTGTTCAGCTGACGTCAGCGATATTGGTCTGTAGTTGTGTTCATCTGTTTGACGACCCTTTTTGAAAACAGGAATGTCCTGCACATTTTTCCAGTCACTAGGAACACTTCGTCGCTGCAGCAACCTACTGCATACTGTCGCTAGAAGCTGAGCAATTCTTTAAAGAATTGAACTCCCATGGATAAAACAGCTCCGGCGTCTGATTACTCTATAAACATCTTGAATTGGAAAGAATACGTAGATGACGTTGCGGGGAAGACGAACGTAAGCCTGCGATTTATTGGCAGAACACGTAGAAGATGCAACAGATCTACTAAAGAGACTTCCTACACTACGACTATCCGTCCCTTTTTAGAGCACTGCTCGGCATTGTAGGATCCTTGTCAGGAAGGATTAACGGAGTACACCGAGAAAATTGAAAGAAGAGCAGCACGTTTTGTATTATCGAGAAATAGGGGAGAAAGTGTCATGGACGTAGTACAGAATTTGGACTGATCATCGTTAAAACAAAGGCGTTTCTCTATGCGAAGGAATTTCTCACGAACTTTCACTTACTGACTTTTATCTTCTAATGTGAAAATGTTTTGTTGATGCCGACATACATAGAAAGAACCAATCATCACAATAGAATAAAATCAGAATTCCCACGGAAAGATACTGGTGTCCGTTTTTTTTCGCGCGGTGTTCGAGAGTAGAATAATAGAGAATTATTGTGAAGGTGGTTCTATGAACCTTCTGCCAGGCACTTGAGTGTAATTTGCAAAGCATCCATTAAGATTTAAGTGTAGAAATGAGCTAACGTGTTATATATTTGCCGTTAAGCACGTATGTGAAGGAAAGTTTGGATAGATTTGAAATTATTCTTAAAGTTGGATGAATGTCGCTAAGTACTCTCATTGTGAAGCACTAGGTGAATATAATCTGTGAGTTTACGCTCCATTTTACACGAAAGATAGTTTTTCACCCATCTCTACGTTTACGACGTGATCTCCGGGATTGTTAATATCATTACAGCCTGCTGTCTGAGAAGTTAAAATAAGCTTTACAGTCCACGTTTTCGTCAATAATAGTAAATGCATATATTAATTTTTTACTTCTTGTACTTAGTAATAAAAACTGCTAGAACAAAAAGGCTACTGCTCAAATACTTCTATTCCGCCAAACTACAATAAAACTGTGATTCTTGAGTTTCTCCCGGCGTATTTGACAATCAAAATATCCACGGGTGTACTGCCGGTCTATAGTGTCCAACGGGCACAATATTTCGGCGATCAAACATGTCGCCATCATCAGGTGAACTGACGGACTGAGCTCCTGTGAACGTGCCGGCACGGAGATCCGTACGCTATGGCTGCTCAGGGGGAACTGGGTTCGGTCGCGGCGGCGGCCGATTTAAATACCCTCCGCCCGCGGCGCGCTCCCTCCGCCGTCCGCGCCCCGCGCCACGGTCTCGCGGTGGAACAGATTGCGACGGCGTCTGAGATGACGTCGGTGTGATGGCTCTGTCCGCCGTGGTCGTCACAACTATGCGTTTGCTCGATTTACTCTTGATTAACCCAATCTCTGGTTCCCAAGCCTTGCTAAGATTATAGCCACAGTCACGGTTTATGAGGTCGTCATTGGTGCGAATTTCAATGGCCTCTCTTACAACGCTGTCCCAGTATCTCGACGTCTGTACCAGAATCCTCGTGCGGTCATACTCCATAGCGTGATTTTCCGACAAACAATGTTCAGCGACCGCCGACTTGCTCGGATACATTAGTCGAGTGTGCCTCTGGTGTTCACGGCATCGATCCTCGACAGTACGCATCGTCTGACCAATATACGACTTGCCACATTGACACGGAATCTGGTACACGCCAGCCTTCCTCAAACCGAGGTCATCTTTGGCGCTCCCCACCAGTGCACGAGTTTTATTCGGAGGACAAAACACAGTTCTGACACGGTGTTTCTTCAGAATGCGGGAGATTTTCCCCGAGAGTGCGCCTGTGTATGGAATAAATGCAGTGCCTACCTCCTCCCTCGTGACTTCATCCATATCAACAGGTTGTGCTGCAGTGGTTGGGCGGAGAGCACGTTGGATCTGCCACTCTGAGTACCCATTTTTTCGAAACACAGTTCTCAGATGTTCCAATTCCTGGGGTAGACTCTCTGTGTCAGAGATAGTGCGCGCCCTATGTACTAGAGTTTTAAGTACCCCATTCCTCTGTGAGGGGTGGTGGCAGCTGTCTGCGTGCAAATACAGATCAGTGTGTGTTGTCTTTCGATACACCCCATGACCTAGGGTGCCGTCAGCCCTTCTCCTGACCAAGACGTCAAGGAAAGGTAATTTACCCTCCTTTTCAGTCTCCATAGTGAATTTGATGTTGGGGTGTATGGAGTTTAGATGTGTAAGGAAGTCAAGGAGTTTATCCATACCATGTGGCCAGATGATGAACGTGTCGTCCACGTAACGGAAAAAGCAAGTAGGTTTCCATTCGGATGACGACAGGGCTTCCTCCTCGAAGTTCTCCATGTACAAATTCGCCACCACCGGTGAGAGTGGGCTACCCATGGCGACTCCCTCCGTTTGTTCGAAGTATTCTCCATTAAAAAGAAAATACGTGGAAGTCAAGACATGCCTAAAAAGTTCAGTGGTATTCTCGTCAAACCTCTGACCAATCAACTCTAGCGACTCTCGCAGGGGTACCCTCGTAAACAAGGAAACGACGTCAAAACTCACCATGATATCTGACTCATCCAACCTGAAGCTATCAAGGCGTTTAACAAAATCCACGGAATTACGGATGTGATGAGGGCATTTACCCACATAAGGACTTAATATTCCCGTCAGGTATTTGGCCAACAAATATGTAGGTGCCCTGATGTTGCTGACAATGGGGCGTAATGGTACCCCCTCTTTGTGAAATTGTTACCCCAAGGTCCGGTACCGCCTAGACTATATGGACTCCCGAAGGTTCACAAAGAGGGGGTTTATTAAGCATCTACAGGCAGTGGATCCCCACAAATACAAAATTTTTGACTTGTTGTGTTACACTTTTTACGTAAGATTGTTCCTTTTAATGAGTAGATAATGACAACATTTAAATTTTTTGATTCGATCAGTAATTATGAAATGATTCAAATGGCTCTGAGCACTATGGGACTTACCATCTGAGGTCATGAGTCTCCAAGAACTTACAAACTACAAAACCTAACTAAGCTAAGGACATAACACACATCCATGCCCGAGGCAGGATTTGAACCTACGACCGTAGTGGTCGCGCGGTTCCAAACTGAAGCGCCTAGAAACGCTCGGCCACAGCTGCCGGCCAGTAATTACGCGGAATACTGAAAATTTAGTTTACGTTGTCTCTACGTTGAAACTGGAACCGAGTTCCGTGTTAGCATCTCGGTTATATAAATCTGTCATTTGGACGTTGGTGCATGATATTCAACAGTGAAATAATTCCGAAGAACGGAATTTAGCATTTCAAATCCAGGATGGTCTCTGACAGTTTTGAGAGATCCGTTTACTGATTCAACATGAACAAATAGCTGCCACTACTTTGTGCCACATCGGTAGGTAGAATTTTACTGTCGATTTCGTTTAACTCTTCGCATCCACAACCTTTCGTCTTGCCCTCTCCTCCCCCCCCCCCCCCCCTATAGAGGACACCTTAGGAGGACGTTCCAGCGAACCCGAAGACGGCGCGGACGCGGTGCTACGCGCTGACATCCTCCCATCCTCCTGTTGGTGCAGCGGACGCCCCGCTATCAGAGCAGACGGTGTTTGCCACGGGGAGCGCTGGCCCCCTCACAGCGCCGCCCAGTGTGTGCGCACTGTATGCGAATCTGTTTGCCGGCGCAGCTTGCTTGGATATTGCGTCGGGTCGACCGGAGCAGGATGCGTCCAAAGAGGAATGCTAACATTTGTAGGAGACCCGCTGCGGCTTACGGTCGAGCAGACAACCCGGGGTCGAGCACGGGGCAGCTGCCGAGGGGCCGAGTCGCTTTGTCCTCCCACCGTCTCTACCGGCGACGGGCCGTGCATCAGGACCCCGGAAACCGACGCGCGTTACGCAGTAATTGCTGCAGAGGTTACACACGTGCGATCGCTGCGCGACACAAGACGCGATGAATTACGGAAGCGCTCGGTAATCAAAGGCTGGGTCTCTTCACACGGCGCGCCTGTTGACGTTGTCACGGCAAACGTGATCTGACAGTCATCCGTTTGAATGATAGTGTCACCGCAGTGCTAACAACACAAATCATGCGCGGCGCGTGACTTGTACTAGCCCGTCACCCACGCCTGTTTCTTTTATTGTTCCATATAAAATACCGCTAAGCATAATGAATGACCATTACAAAAACATAAACTATCTTTAGCAGTAATATCTCTATTGACAACTGATTGTCTTTAACATAAAAAATCATTATTAATCAGTCACGGATAATCACCATAATAAGGAAATACGAAGGAGGAATAAACCAAATTACTAATTGCTACAGTTTAGATACAGCACAAGTAGGAACCCACCTCAGCACATCACTACGTATAAACACGTCAGGCAGTATATGCAGTTACGTCTTCAGTGGTAGATCAACGTACTTCGGTAAGTAAATTATTTAGAAACTAGTCATCACCTCCAGATGGCGTTGATTGAAGGCTAAAATATTTATGTTAAAATATTTGTTTCGCCATTATTCAGAAACATCTGTTGTGAAAAATCGAAATACTGCAAGTCGGCTGCAGAATGCAGCGTCAAAATTTGCAAAATTAAAAATCTGCTAAAGAGGTGAAGATGGGTGGGTCAGGTATGCCTAACCAGTTCTACTCTGGACATGCACTGTATGTGTTAATTCAGTGTGCAGACGACAATTGGAATCAAGTTATTATCATGTAATGATACGAAAAACGTTAATTTTGTAATTTTTTCGACGGCATTACATACTGTTAGTGAATGTTGCTTAAGAGGTGAAAAATACTTTTATGTAATGTGGCTTTTCGTTGCAAAACATCTATTTCTTCGTTAGAGGAATCGTTTCGTACACACCAAAGTAATATGTTATGGGCCTCTGGTTAGGTGATAAACCTTACCATTTATTTATTGAAATAGAAGATTGTAATTCACCTAAATGGAACAATATCATCTACTTAGAATATGACACAATTAAATCCGGCTAGTCACACAGGGTTAGTAAGACGTCTGCTTACAAAATCAAGTTCACACATTTTAGCACTGCACCAATACGGTCAATTTAGGAACTTGCTTTTCCACTGATTATGATAACGGAAGACATCAAAATTAATTCGAAGCCTTCGAAACGAAGGAGAAAATATCCTGTATTTACTGTTAGGATACTTTTATGCAGGACATAACTTTTACAGAGTGCACCTATGACAGGATTTCCAATGGTATGTTAATGTATAATATTGAGTTTGCAATGATGAGACTGAAATATTACAACTGAACATTTGCTTCAAATGAAAATGAAATTTTTAGTTCTTAGATTACAATAGTAGCAACAATTTTCATCATATTAATACACTGAGAAAACAGTCATGTACGAGTCTTAACAGCGTATCAGAGCTATCACTTAACGGTGCAACAACCCACTTGATTTAAGAGATGAAACAAAATTGGAAATTATGCTAGTTACACTATTAATCAACTATTTTTCGTTGCTGTCGAATATTGAGTTCCATCCTTATGTTGTAATACGTTTCTTAGAAACCACGGCCGCAATTTCTCAGATTACTTACGTCTAATACTTTAGTTATACGTACATCTAAAGATGTTGCTCCTAGTGCCATGAAACTAGTAGTGGTATAGAAACACGTAAAGGATTAAATACCCATGGCGATTATTCGTAGCTATTGTTGCCCTGTCTGCAAGGATGTCACGTGTAACGTTTAGCAGGAGGCTAGGTCTAAGACGAGTTCTTGACTGTCCGCAGCTCATGGTCGTGCGATGGTTTTCTCGTTTCCCACGCCCGGGTTCCCGTGTTCGATTCCCCGAGGGGTCAAGGATTTTCTCTGCATCGTGATTACTGGGTGTGTGTGATGTCCTTAGGTTAGTTAGGTTTAAGTAGTTCTAAGGTCTAGGGGACTGATGACCATAGATGTTAAGTCAAATAGTGCTCAGAGCCAGAGTTCTTGGCTGATGATCTGTAGCGCATTAACGAGTCACAACAAAGAATTAGTTGCCCGAACTCTTACGGGAATCGTTACCTTAGAGTGCGCGAGTAATGAGTGGATGGGCAAATATCTATTAGGAGCATTACGTATGTAGAATGTGGACAGTTGGGAATGTGGGTTTGACGGGACGCGTGCAAGAGATAAGTCCCTGCAGTCGCGTTATTCATCTGTGTCCTCGGTGGCTCGGATGGATAGAGCGTCTGCCATGTAAGCAAGAGATCTCGGGTTCGAGTCCCAGTCGGTGCACACATTTTCAGCTATCTCCATCGATATATATCAACAACATCTGTCGGAACCTGAGGGTTTCAATTAATTATCTTTTAAAGAATTAGTTGCTCAGAAAGTAAAGAAACTGGTGCACCATGTGTGAGGGGTTGTGAATTCGTGGGAAGACGCCTTGAGTTGCCTTCACTGTGACACCAGAGATTTCACTTAGCTTCCCATCCTTCAGTCTTCATCTACCATTTAGGGGCATCAACGGTGCACAACGGCTCGTACCAAAGGAAGCTGTAAAGTTAAAGACTTTAACACATGGTAAGACTAATCCTGAGTGAAAGTGAAGAAGAATTACATAATTTGCTGAATTGAATGGACAGTCTAATGAGTAAACTATATGGATTGAGAGTAAATCGAAGGAAGACAAAAGTAATGAGAAGTAGCAGAAATGAGAACAACGAGAAACTTACCATCACGAGTGATGGTCATGATGTAGAAGAAGTTAAGGAATTTTGTTACCTAGGCATTAAAAGAACGAGTGACGGACGGAGCAAGGAAGACATCAGAAGCAGAATATCACTGGCAAAAATGGCATTCCTGGCCAAGATAAGTCTAGTAGTATCAAATGTATGCTTTCATTTGAGGAAGAAATTTCTGAGAATGTACGTTAGGAGCACAGCAGAGTAGTGAAACATGGACTGTGGGAAAACCGGAACAGAAGAGAATCGAAGTATTTGAAATGAAGTGCTACAGACGAATGTTGAAAATTAGGTGACTGGTAAGGTAAGGATCGAGGAGATTCTGCAAAGAATCGGAGAGGAAATTAATCTGTGGAAAATATTAAAAAGAAGAATGGATAGGATGATAGGTCATCTATTAAGACATCGGTACTGACTAACATGGCACTAGATGGAGCTGTAGAGGGCAAGAAATGTAGAGCAAGACAGATATTGGAATACATCCAGTAGGTTACAAGTGCTACTCTGAGATGAAGACGTTGGCACAGGTGACAAATTCGTGGCGGGCTGCATGAAATCGCTGCTGTAAGAAAATTAGGTACGTTCATAAAATAAATTAGTAAAAGGAGATGATAAATGAACTTGACGTTTGATCTTCGGAGATCATAGGGTCCACTACAGTCGACAGCGGATAATGGTTGTTCCTCTATTTCAAATCAGTCCTGTGGACGGAAATGCACACAGTCCACGGCACTGAGCACTCTCTGCAGGTATTGTTCACTGTTTTTGCAGGCTAATGAGTGACGGAAAACGCCAGAGAAATGATCGTTAAAAGTTGTCCACTGCTGAGAAAATTATGAACCACATGTTAAATGAACTTAATTAACCCGACACTGTGGTCGACAATTTGCAACTGAACACCACGCAATATGATACAACTTATATTCAATATATTATTCTAAACTTTTGTGCTAATGCTGCACTACTTTCAAGAGACTAACCAAACCTCTATCTCTCCCTGCACGGTCCACCTCATACCATGCGTTTCGTTAGCGACAGAAATCACCTCTAGCAGCTCCAGTGAAGCAAGTATACTTGTCACTTCGGCGCGTCACTAAGTGCTTGACTTACGCCTCGTCTGTATATTGTGTAAAAGTGGTACCAATAGGGCCATCATCGCCAATGATTGAGCTCAGTTTCTGGGGTTGTTTGAATTTCGAGAATGGTACCTTATGATTCGTGCAGAAGTAGGTTCAGCCGAGCTGAGTCACATTACTTGAAACTACCAGAGCCTACAAAAAGAGCCAGGTGCCTAACTGGTCTCGGGGTGTAGCAGGAGGTGTTCGATTCCAGCAGGACTGGCCCATTACGCCTGACCGGTTGAAAACGGCAGTGCTCACATCTGCACTGTGGCGCAATTTGTCTTCATCCGTAAATTTTCTTGCCGTCAGATATTTTCAAGCTCAAAGCTAATTGGCCTCTACTAATTAGCCTAAGCCATTTCCGCACTACATCTCTCTACCAATTCTAGATGTCCCTTCCACGTTTTTAGGTGCTAATTAAACAAGTTATATATTCCATTTCCTTTCCGCGGTAGTAATAACGGTTCCCTTCACATCACCAAAGTTAAGTGCTGTTGGGCTGGCTGGCCATGCGGTCTGCCGAGCGCTGCTGGCAAGCGGGGTGCACTCAGCCCTTGTGAGGCAAACTGAGGAGCTACTTGATTGAGAAGTAGCGGCTCCGGTCTCGGAAACTGAAAAAAAAATGTTTAAATGTGTGTGAAACCTTATGGGACTTAACTGCTAAGGTCATCAGTACCTAAGCTTACACACTACTTATCCTAAATTATCCTAAGGACGAACACACACACCCATGCCCGAGGGAGGATTCGAGCCTCCGCCGGGACCAGCCGCACCGTCGGAAACTGACATACGGACGGGAGGGCGGTATGCTGACCACATACCCATTCATACCCGCATCCAGTGACACCTGTGGGCTGAGGATGACACGGCGGTCTGTCGGTGGCTTTGGGCCTTCACGGCCTGTTCGGGAGGAGTATATTCCCTTTCGCCGCCACTGCTAAGTGAACACGCAATGTGTTCTCTCTCGCTTTTGGGGGAAATCTGTGTCACAAATGAAGATGGAAGGAGAGTGATAGCGGAATAAAGCCCAATTAAAAACCGTTGGTCCTGCAGGCCCGTCTGGTAATATCGTGTATAAGTCTATTGCCAGAGTTACAGTGAGTACTGCAACACATTCTCAGCCGTAAGCGACCGCCATCGCGGCGTACAGTTCTCACAGAGGCGGAACCTTCCCTACTCCCCCCCGCCCCCCCCCCCCCACCCCTTTACCCACTAGTACGGGTGCCTCTAGATATAACATTTTGCAGAAATCCTGAGATTGGCACGGCACTTTTCAAGCTACTTGCAGTTTGACTGCTCACTTCAACGGTTGCAGTATTGCGATTTGGAATACATTGGAAAAACACTACACTACCTTTCCCTAAGTTGTTCAGTCTGTACACGAGTAAAGAAAACCAACGAGAATTTTGTACAGGGAATTAAACTTAAACGTGAGGAAATAAAAAATTTACTGCTCACAGATGACGATTTCAATGATATCGTAGGACCTGCGAAACCAGTTGATTTGTAGGGGTAGAGTCTTGGAAAGTCGTCAGAAAATGAATACCAACAGAAGTAAAACCAGAGCAATGCAATGTCCTGGAATTAGATTATGTTGATGGAAATAGATTAAGTACTGAGATATTAAAATTACGCGATGAGTTTTCCTAGCTGAGCAGCAAAATAACTGACGATGCTTGAAGTGGAAAGGTTATAAACTTCATACTGGCAATAACGAGTCAAGATCTTGATGGTATTTTTGTTCCGTCGTTGCAACTACAAAAATGCGTGCTATTTTTCACCAGACGCATTTCGCTTTATTGAGCTAAAACATCATCATTGGTCTGTAATAAAGCTTTTTACATTTCGATTTGCTTTAAAATCGAAACAGTTCGTTAAAAATGTATTGGTTTGTACTTACTGTGATTTTCGCTTGATTTCTCGCTTACATCGGGAAATGCTGCTGTTAGTACATCTTTCATGTTTTTTCTGCGTTAAACACTGATAGTTGTGGTCTAATTTTTAGTTGTTTTACTGCACTATGTATTTCTTATTTTTTTCTCGCCACACTTTTTCGCTGTTTTCTGTTTGTTTTTATACTTCTAAGTATGCGTTGTGGTTTGTGTTTTGTAGTGTTGCTAACATAACCTTACCACTAGTTTTTATTTGTTAGGTTAGTGTATGTGTGTAATTATATTCCTGTCTATTGTAAAGTAACTACGGGAAATACGGCCACACAAAAGAAAAATTTAACGCGGAAAGAGTTTCCGAACAAGAGAAATTTTACAATAAGGTTTCCTGAGTATCGTATCACGTCCTACTGTACAAATTATACTGGAGAAACCAAAACCACGGTTACAGTGGCCAAAATGTTGGTTTCTCCAGTATAGTTTCTACATTATGACGCGGTACTGTGCTCAGAAAACTTTTCTGTCAACTGATGCAGGCCGTGGAAGCCTACGAAATTGTAAGGGAAATTCATTACATCTTTTCTGATGGTGTTAATATGGTGTGTAGTCATTTATGGAAGTGTTGCGTGGACGATAAGCACTTCAGGAGCTAAGCGAATGGAGGCTATCCAAATGTAGTGCTACAGAAGGATGTTAAAACTTATGTGCGTAGATCGGATAACTAATGAAGATGTACTGAAGCGAATTTGAGAAAAAAGAAAATTTTAGGTGCTAATGACTAAAAGAACGATAACGAATCCTGAGAAGTCAATGAATCGTCAAACTGGTAATGGAAGGAAGTTTTGTAGGGGGAGGGGGGGGGGGAATGTAAAGATTATAGAGGCAGACTGTGGCTTGAATACGGTAAACAGGTTTAAATGGATGTATATTCCAATAGTTATGCTGATAAGATGAGGCCTGCCCAGGACCGTCTAACATGAAGAGCAACATCAAACCAGTCTTCGGACTCAAGACAACTACAAAGCGAAGTACATAAAACTGTCCGTTTGTTTCTGGGTAAATTTTCTGTGATCAGAGTGGCCCTCCATTCGGATCTCCGAGCAGTAACTGTTCGGGAGAAGTCATCTTATACGAAAAGAACACTAATTGGGGTTGACAGGAGGGAAGTTAGGAAGCTAACACACTGTTGGCAACTATGGAAAACTAAATGCTGAAATGGGAATTATACAGATAGATAAATGAGGAACCAGTGGGAAACGAAGCCTAGAAGAGGGATTTATGGAGTGGAGAGGGGATTATTATTCATAGGTGGTCAGAGCAGGAGTAAGAATAACAATGATTATCAAATATGATAATACAGTAAAGGTTTATCTGCAGCAAGCAAAAGGAACATTCACGGCGAAACCGAATGGATTTCCTACAGATGAGAGGCACTAGCCCTCTCACTGCTCTCTGATAATCCTTGTTTGCTTATAAAACCGGTGCTGAGCCATTTAGTTGCTGGAAGAAACGAAATAATTACTGTGCCACTTAACCTGTGCTGCTCTCGGTTTACTTGTTAGGAATTATCAAGCACCGTCAGAGGATCACGGCAACGTTCGCTTCGAAGAATTTGTAGCCACCGCAAAATAAGAGAAATAACAGCTTAGGTACAAAATGAACATTCATATTCATGATATCGTTAAATAATTATTCCACAAATGAACAATTATTACAAGGAGCTTTCTTTCTTCAGGTATAGCAAGCTAATGGAAAGTGACTTATGGGCCGTCATGTACTGGTACATTAATTAATGAGGTGACAGCTCACAACACGGTGTTTAGAAAAGAGAAAATTCCTCTTATTTAGTAGCTGCCACATAGCTGTAGTTAATTTCATCAGAAAATTGAAAACGTTGGAAGCGCAGGTTTGGTTAGAGTGGACCGACTTATGCAGGCAGCTCTGGGCCATTCTACGCCATCAAGAAGTCACGGAAACCACGATCTGCTCATGTATCTCCATCTATACTACACAAATCAACTTTTGGCATGGGGCAGAGGGTACTTTGTGTATCACTATCAGCTCCCTCTCTCCTGATTCAGTTGCGAATGGCGAGCGAGAAGTACGATTGTTGACCAGACTCAGTGCGAAGTCGAAACACTCCAAGTTTGTGTGTATGACATTCTTGTGAAGTATACGTAGGTGGAAACACTATACTGACTGACACGTTATAAACGAACGCTCTCGGAATCTTGAGAGTAAATCTCATCGCGAGGCACGATACCCTCTTGCAATATCTGAAAATGGAGCTGGGCACAAGTCTTCGTGACGCTTCTCCGCGTACTAAACGAACCTCTTTTCCATCTTCTGCATTTTTTCTATCAGTCCTGTTTGATGACGTTCCCAAAATGACGAATAATACTCTACTATAGTAGGATCGGGGATTTTGTAAGATACCTGTTTCGCTGATAAGAGTCTTCCACCAAATCAAAGTCTTGGATCTTCGTTTCCTATGGCTGCCTTTAGGTGCTGGTTCCACTTTGAATCACATCATACGAATACTTTATTATTCAATATTTAATGGATTTGACGTCATCCAATAATTTTTGTAAATCGCGTAATCATACGGTAACGGTACTTCGCTCTCATTTATTCGCAGTTTGTTACATTTGTTTACGATGAGGGTCAGCTAGTAATATTTCCACCATACGCCGATTCTCTGCGGGGCATACTGTGTAAGTAGGCTGTTTAGGTTTTTATGTTGGTAACGTCACGTAGCGCTTTGTACGAAAATCACTGGCTGTGCTGTGAGCAGTCTGTGTCTGGTTTGCATTGTTGGAATATTTGCTATTGTAGTGTTGGGCAGATGGATGTGAACAGCGCGTAGCGTTGCGCAGTTGGAGGTGAGCCGCGAGCAGTGGTTGATATGGGAAGAGAAATGGCAGAGTTTTGAGAGCGGACGATCTGGGCGTGTGTCCGTCAGAAAAACGAAATTTGTAAGACTGGATCTCAAGAAACTGATTTATTATTGCTTTTGAACACTATTAACGTAAATACATTGTTTGTTCTATATCAAAATCTTTCACTGGCTAAGTATGCCTATCAGTAGTTAGTACCTTCAGTAGTTAGAATATTTTATTTAGCTGGCAGTATTGGCACTCGCTGTATTGCAGTAGTTCGAGTAACGAAGATTTTTGTGAGGTAAGTGATTCATGAAGGGTATAGGTTATTGTTAGTCATGGGCATTATGTTGAATGGATTATTGAAAGTCAGACTGCGTTGCACTAACAATATTGTGTGTCAGTTTAGTGATGATCAGAATAGGTAAAGAGCGAAACGTCTGAGTACGTTCAGTTTTGCTCAGCTGTTTGAAAATCGAATAACGTAAGAGGTTTACCAGCAAAGTAATTCATAATATTTTCTAATGGGGGGTTTCAGAACTGCATTTCGCTTCAAACAACAGCCGACTTCCCGCTATACAAGAACGTCATCTGCGAAAAGTTACATTGAGGTCTTGGCGTACATTCATCCGCTCATTTATACACTCTATGAATAGTAATGATCCTATGACACTCCCTTTGTGTGCGCCCAAAGTTACTTTGCGTCTGAAGACTTCTCTGTGTTAAGGGTTATTGGCGGAGAGGAATCTTCAGACACAAACGTTACTTCCGACGTAAACCAAAGGAGTGTTATAGGACCATCACATTCTGTATTCTGTTTGCTAGGTGCCCTTCAACCACAATGTTATCTCATATTCCGTACGCTCGTACTTTATACGTCAGACTACAGTGCAGAACTGTATCGAGCACCGTCCAAATCTCAAGGAATACGGTATCAGACCGTCTTTTAAGTGCCGTGGACAAAGAGAGTGACCTGCGTTTTAGACGATCGTCGTTTGCGGAATCCATGCTGATTCCTGAAGGGGAGATTTGCGATTTTGCGAGAGTACTATTCGAGTATCAAGCTTATTCGAAAGTTCTGCAACAGATTGACGTTGTGTGCGTCTGAAAACCCTTGTTGAGAACGAGATTTACCGTCGCCTTTTTACAATCGCCTTTCTCCAGAACCGTCGGTTGACGGTTGCTAAAAGCGGTGCAAGCTCTATCGCATCCTCTATGTAGGATTTAGGTACATTGTTATGGAAAACGAACGCCAAACCTGTTTCTTGCACTTTAGAAGACAAATTCGTTGCTGGGAGAGTTTTATGTCTGCTGTGCAACATTTGTCCGCAGTCGGTGGAACGCTATATAGAATCCCGCTAGTGCATTGTACAGGTAGAAGTAAGGCTGTGAGGACGGGGCGTGAGGCGTGCTTGGGTAGCTCATTTGGTAGAGCACTTGCCCGTGAAAGGGAAAGATCCCGAGTCTCGGTCCAGCACACCGTTAAAATCTGCCAGGAAGTTTCACCAGTCATATTATTTCATACATATTACATTTTAAAGGTAATACGATGAAAAGACCAGTACATTGGCATGAATTTTTGTTATTCGAATATTATTTCCTTGTTCTCTAATGTTTATTATTATAACAAAAGTTATATTTTTAACTGTCGACAAGTAGACGCCGAAACGTATAAAGTATACCTGAAAATATGCCTGTTCTGATTTCCGAAATCCTTTATACCTGGCATCGTGTATGTACCAAGAACTGCTTTCCATCTGGACCCTTCGACCTGCAGACGCAGTTTTCAGGAAAGGTAGACAGGCTCGGAAAGCTCTACATCGATAGATATGGGTGTAAATAACTGTATCCAATAATAAAATGAGTTATAATATGCCATAATGTAAGGCTAATCTACACAATCATCGAGTGCGATTTAGACATCACAAGTTGCAGGATGATATTTCATGCAGACGTGGAAAATATAAATTAAAACATCGTCTACTACATAGGGTGAATGCAATTTCTTCGCACCCATAAGGAATCTTCACAGTCTCTATGGAAATGTAAAGTTCGTTAACATTTTGAAAAATTTCTCTTTCTTCCTGCAATTTAAATTCAAACCAGATGTAGTTCAACATTTTCGTAAATATCGATGCCGATAACAGGGGATGTACGATTAAATGTATTTTAATAGCGCCTTCACGAGAAGCAATATTTCGTTCGTTCCAAAACAAGTCTGAAGGCAGTTGCTGCGGTATCTAACTTGCCTGTAGAAAAATGAAACTAGCGTAACAATAAAAATTAGTAAACAGAGAAATAAGACTGGAAATTCAATAATATCTTGCAAAACATGCGTCTTTTCATCATGTTCTCTTAAAAATGTAGTACGTACGAAACAATATGAGTATTACTGAAAAAATATTAATTTTAAAAAAAGAGCGGTATTTGATCCACTAATTGCGGAGCTTAAATGCTAAACTAATAACCACCGCCCACACGAGCGCACGATTGCAACGCTCTGGTACATCACTGACGCGTAAAACTACTCCAGTGATTTTCTCGAAATCGCATAACTAGGACGCCTTACCGCTTGCACATTATGTTATGCTAATGCACTTTAGAAAGTGTACAAAGTCTGAGGTAAATCCGTGATCCGAATGTCGTGTCCTACCTTGCGAGACACAAGAGTAGCTACTTACACCGACCGCCATCTTTGTCCTCCCTTCTGTCGGTCTGGGAGTGGGCTTACATAGCCTCCCTGGTCCGTAGTTACGTCCAAATTCTTTTCGGTTTTGGATCTGCGGTCAGTCTTCTACTAGTGGAGGCGATCATTTGCCACCAAATTAATACGTCATTTTCATGATTATCATACCTTAGCATCAGGATAGTGTGCTGGTTAATTAAATGTTGAATTCTGACGAGAAGAACTTCACGAATTTATCTAGGAAGTCGTTGCTGAAAAGAGAAGCTGGAGGAGTGGCGAAATGAAAGAATCGCAGGGGCAGACTTAGATAAGTGTGTATTATGCAGGTCGTTGCAGGAGCGAGTCCTTGTCTTCGGTACTAAATGACTCGCAGTTGGTCATTAAACAAATCTAATTTTCCTTTAGAGACCCTTTTATGTAATAAAATATTCATATCACTTCACCACAGCAGCATTGTGAAAACTGTTTTATATACATTTTTCAGTCAACGTGGGTAATTCGTTTCAACTGTTGAGGTATACAGATAAAAGGACCTTTTTAAAATAGCCTTAAAAAATCACCAGCTTCAAGTCTATTCCAAAAATCTTCTACTATTAACTACAAATTGCAGCCACGCCAAGACCGTCCCCATTGGGAGCATTTCGAATGCAATTACCAGTTCCCCGGCATTTGCCTTGTAACAAAGGCATATTTCCTGTAAACCATGGCCAGAATCGGGGTATGACCACTATTTTTAACTTAATTTCTGGAAACTTTGTTCCAGCTATCAATGAAAGTCTAGGGAGCGTGAAGATGTATTGGTCTATGGGTACACAGAGAACAATCGATGACTTAGTCTATACTTCCAGCGTACCATTGTGCAGACAAACAGAATAAACGATTAGTATATGAGAACCAGCTAATGGGCTATTATTGGCTGACGGGCGATAGATGGTGAAAACATATCTATATTCACATGATATAGGAACGGAAGTCCTAAAATTAGAGGTCTTCGGTACCTCTCATAGATAGTGTCAACAGGATACTCACATTTTTTATAGCCGATGGTGACGACAGCTGACAGAGATTTAGGTACGGAAAGAACGAAACTGCGTCAAAATTATGAACACGTAAATATATCGTTAAGTTTGGTGGTAAGTTCCTATGGGACCAAACTGATATCATCGGTCCCTACGCTTACACACTACTTATTCTATCTTAGCTAACTTACGCTAAGGGCAACACACATACACATGCTCGAGGGAGGACTCGAACCTCCGACGGGGGGAGCCGCGCAAACCGTGGCAAGGCGCCTCGGCCCACGCGGCTATATCGTTAATTTTACTATTGCATTAGTGTCCGCCTCGATAGCTGAGCGGTTGCCGGCACGGTAGCTCAGCGTGTTGGGTCGGAGGGTTAGCTGCTCTCTGTAACAAAAATAACTGAGTTGAAGGATGAACGACGAACTCGAACAAGCATCATGGGACGCCCGCCCTCAACAAATACAACGAACACTAGCGAACAAAATGATATCAACACAAAAAAAAAGTGGTCAGAGCGACGGAATGTCACACAAAGGGGCCGGGTTCGATTTCCCGATGGTTCGGAGATTTTCTCTGCTAATGGACTGGGTGTTGTGTTGTCGTCATCATCATCATCATCATCATCATCATCTCATCCCAATCGACGCGCAAGTCGCCGAAGACTTGCACCATGCCACCGGTCAACCCGATGGGAGGCCGTAGCCACACCACATTTCCGTTCAGTTCATTTCATTGGATTAGTTGGTGTAGTTTATGCAAGTTACTTCAGTTTAGCAAGAAAATGTTCGTGCTGAGGCTGCGAATAAATGGTAAACAGTAGAACAGAATGGACTGTATCGTGGTTTAGCGGTAAGGCTTCTAAAAATGGTTCAAATGGCTCTGAGCACTATGGGACTGAATATCTGAGGTCATGAGTCCCCTAGAACTTAGAACTACTTAAACCTGACTAGCCTAAGGACATCACACACATCCATACCCGAGGCAGGATTCGAACCAGTGACCGTAGCGGCCGCGCCGTTCCAGACTGAAGCGCCTAGAACCGCTCGGCCTCAACGGCCGGCAGTGGTAAGGCGTTTGAGTATATATCCTGAAGTCCTCGGACACTAGTCCGGCCGTAGCCACATTTCAGATTATAAATAAAATCCATCACTGTGGCGGTTTCAGTCTGTAAATGTCTTTGTAAGAAGATGGAACATTCTCCTTTCGTTCGGCTGTGAAACTGCCCCTAAAGGTGGAAGAATCGGCAATGGTCCAAGACATAACAAAGCAGAAGGTTGTGAAAACCAGGGAATTCGAGGCACATAGTGAGAACCCGCAGGAAGTGTACCCTTTGTCTGAAAAGTTTGATGATGATCCCTCCATTGGCATTTCACAGTGAACTGCCATTACGAACTCTCCCAAGGGAGTGGAGGCCAAGGGGAAGAAGAGTGAAAAACCAAGATAAACATTCTACGAGTCAGGGCGTTCAATGTCAAAAGTCTGAACGTGGTATGTAGACTACAAAATCTGAGAAGAAAATGCAAAGGTTCAGTCTAGGTATGGTCGGACACAGTGACATGAAATTTCTAGCCAGAAGAATGTACAATAATATCAACAGCAGCAGAAAGTAGTGTAACGGGAGTAGAGATCATCACGAATAGGTGGGTAAGGTTATGGGTAAGCTACTGCAAACCATTCATTCATTTGATAATCGCTAGCAAACCAGTGAGAAAAAGACTATAATTTGCGATGGTATCTAACATTTACTGCTTGTGTGATTGCTTTTCCTAACAACATCCCATATGAGCAAACCAGTTGTGTCTTTACCTGTGGTTACTCGTACTTCAGGTATGTGGGCTACGCACAGCTCTCTTTAAAAAGTATAGCTCTATGTAGTCATAGGGCCGAGCCGTGCACAGGTAATGCGCTGCTAATAGTAACCTGCGGCCTTGATCCTGCAATCAAATAGTCTCTGCGTAGGCTATAATTGCGACATAATAAAACACAAAAAATAAGAAATAAAAGTTAAATTAATAATTGTAATTGTCCCCCCTCCCTTTGAACCGAGGGCCTGCCCTTAGGTGAGGAAACTTGCGTGCCTCAGCGATATAGACAGCCGCACCGTAGGTGCAACCACAATGGAGGGGTACCTGTTGAGAGTCCAGACAGGGTGTGGTTCCTGAAGAGGGGCAGCAGCCTTTTCAGTAGTTGCAGGGACAACAGTCTGGGTAATTGACTGATCTGGCTTTGTAACATTAATTAAAACGGCCTTGCTGTGCTGGTACTGCGAAAGGCTGAAAGCAAGGAGGAACTACTTCCGCAATTTTTTCTCCAGGGCACACAGTTTTACTGTATTGAGAGCTGCATCAAACCAATCTCCGGACTGAAGACAACAACAACAATAACAATGGTTCTATTCTAACGTCGGTAACAGATGTAGACGACAGAGAACTATGTTGAATAACGTTCAACACACAACTTCTTCAATAAACGGGACGTGGTGTTACGACATTCATTTAATACAGACAGAAAATACCCTAAACAAATGCAGTAAATTTCTGTTGAGAAAGTTACGGTAATGGTAGCAAAATCCCCGAACTAAACAGTCATCACAATAAAGGAAAAACAGCTAAAAACAATTCACGGTTCTATATGATGGTTCACAAACTGACAAATATGATCCAAGAATAGTAACTTTTTTCGGCCTGTTCTAAGCTCTGTAAATCTGGCGGCGAAAGTTAGAAGTCTACGGTAGAGCACACTCAGACCTCTCGAAATATAAAGTCCCTTCAGGTTGTAGCGACTTTTCATTGCCCAGATTATCTCACCCACTTCTTCAAAAACCACACGATAACACAAGCCGGTCTGTCTTCTTCCGGAAAGAATATCCAAGTGTGCCGTTCAAGATCTGGCCAAAAAGAAACCTCCAAAGTTATAATCTCACAGTACCGGATTCCCACCCAGAATCTGTCACCTATAAATCTAAAACATAAACATTTTATTATATATTTATATATACACTGTTTCCTTCTGCATTCTCTGTAGCATGTTCTATATTCTCTTTAATAAAAAATTAATAAATTAATTAACAAAATTAATAAAAAATAATAATAATTTTACTGTTGAGAAAGGTCCCCTCTCCCGCCCATATCTTACATTGGGTATGTGGAATTAAAAGTGTGATAACGTTCTACTCTCTATGTTCAAAAGGAATACAGGTTACCGTTATAACGTATTTTAATGTAGGATACTGTGTTAGGTTGCCTTTTTTGTTATTCACACTGTACATGAAATTTCACGATGTATAATTTCGTAAGCTGATGGTTACTTGCTAGTATAGGCTATTTTGGTTTTTATCAGCTAACATAGTAACATCCTAGTCCACTAATGTGTTCTAGAGGACACATTTCTCGGAAATTATGATTTTTTTAATATACAAAATTTTGCCTGTGTGGCTTTGCCTGATACCCTGATGTCAATAAATCGTTTTATCATGGTGCAAGCCGATTTATCTTAGGCAGTAGCAATGAATTTTAGATTACAAACGTTGCCAGTGGTGCATTTCTTGGTGTGTATATATATGGAACCAAAGATTATAATGTACCTCTTAGTAAATCGATACTACTATTGCTTTCACGTACTACAGTTTTTGTCTCTGACATGGCACTATCTTTGACTGTACCCTTGATTGTACGGCCTAATTACATCAGTTAGTGTGTTACTAGCTCTCGATGTGGACTTTGCTCCTTGACGAAAACTATTGTATACAGTTATCATTGTGAATAATTTTTACGTACTATTGTGGGCTCAAAGAACAACTTACTTTTCTTCAAATTACGCATAACTTTCCTGCCGCTTACGTCAGTAGGTGACATACTATTTAAACTTCTATTTCTCTGTAAACTGTGTAATCTCTAATGATATGATTTATTCGTTTTAGGCTAAGTTTGATAATAGTCATTTGACCGAAACTAGTAGCGAATTGTGCAAACTAAAGGACAGCTGAAGGTTTCACCATGAATTTTAACAACTATTTGGCGGCTAAATACCCCCACCCGCTGTTTTTACATGCTACAGATATTATTTGATTCAACATGGCCACTTCCCGGACGAAACTAACGTGTTAGAAGAATACTTAAATAAGGAAATGTTAAAAATGTTTGTTCACACCCCGAACATTCACATAGGTTACAAATAAAGGTTTGTACATAAATAAATGAACAAGAACGCTCATGTTGAATGACCACTGACGTTAAATATTATTTACAGAATCATTTATGCCTTCTTGGGGGAAGTGTCCTTTGATTCTCTCTTGAGCAATGGTGTCCGCTAACACATGCAACTGACCACTTTTAAATTAGCACAGTTTTTTAAGGGCATTTGGAATCAACATTTGAATAAAGTTACTGGCTAAATAGTAAACTGTTCATTAAACAAACAGACATGTATGAAAAAATATGAGGTACTGATGCAATGTTCATCTGCCGCATAAATGAGGAGAACACAATATTCTGAGAAACATTTGCATTATGAAAGAGATACAAAATATGTGGAAAATAAAAAGAAAACAGATAGAGACACGTAACTTGAAGGGATGAGCTACAGTGCAATACTGTCACCTGATACACTGTTTGTTGAAATCGCATGAATTGATTAAACGTTGTTAATAAAGAGGTTCATTGTGAAAATGTTCATTCTCTGTGAAACATTAATTTGTGTATTTTTAAATATAGGAAATATTGTTGTCATTGGATGTGCTTCGTTTTTGTGGTATCGCCAATGTATTCACATTTCCATTAAAAATTCGCTAAATTATTACAGACTCTCAAAGATCTGTAACTTGGCCATCTTTCAGCTTGTCTGACACGAAGTCATTTTCTGGAGAATTCTTTTTGTCCTCTTAAGCGTCAAAATTCCCTGTATCAGTATTTTCCCGTTTCTGACCACGTGCTCCCTGTCTTTACACCTGGACTCGCTTGGATTAGTAAGTAGCCTAAATGACTCGCCGTGGCGTCCCCTGAGCCCTTGGGCCCAGGAGCGTTCAACTATACATCAGTTCACCTTACCTCGTTATAATTCAAGGCGGCCGATTAGCTCGCCTTGATATTTGTAACGTTACGCTGAAATTACAAGCAGAAGACAAAGAAATAGATGTAATGTTGGAGAGGATTGACAGATAATGTGAAGCGAATGGGCAGGATTGTTAGGATGAACCGGGAGATAATCTAGTAATTGTAGAACGAACTGGAAGGAGAAGGAAAAGAGGGCGAATGATTAGACAACACTGACTATAAAGCAGGTATCTCAGCAATAAATTTCAGCTAGTAAGAACAGTTACACCGTGCAAAAACCACAACATGAAGAGGTGGACCTGGGAAACGCCTATAGATACAAGGTAGACCAAAGATTCCGAAATCGGATGTTGTACCGTAAGTCGTACTATGGAGCAGATATAGACCGAGATCACAATGTACTAATGCACAGTGGACAAGTTTCAGAAAATCGTAGTGAAGGACGAATGCACAATGAAGTAGGACAGTGAAGTACTGAGCGAAAGCAATGTGCATTCCAATTTTTTCACGTTTCTAGATGCTGCAGAAATAAATACCACAGTTGACATTTCATTAGAGAAGAAATGGAGATGCCTAAAAAGGTCATCGCAGATGCTAGGTAGACATACACGATCGCAGAACGTAACACTGAAGAAAATTTAGTGTGCATAAGAGACAGTTTAATAGTTCGACGAAAGAAGGAAACACAAACATGTCGAGAAAAAGAAAGATATCCGGCAATATAAGTTATGTAGAAAGTCGAGCACTCGGGCGAAGTGGCTGTGAGGAAGTCGGAAAGGAAAAGGTCATTTGTGTC
Organism: Schistocerca gregaria; assembly: GCF_023897955.1. Classification (NCBI taxonomy): domain Eukaryota; kingdom Metazoa; phylum Arthropoda; class Insecta; order Orthoptera; family Acrididae; genus Schistocerca; species Schistocerca gregaria. The sequence continues at coordinate 378,898,318 of NC_064923.1, forward strand.
AGACAGAGGTTTAGAAGATTTCCAATCAAATAAGGCAGAAGAGATAAATAATAACTCTATGGAATTCCTTTAATCGATGGAGAAAGTAAAACCAGATTATAATACAAGTTATCATGTTAAATCAGTCACATTAGAGACACTCCATTGGACTTTTGGAAGAATTTCATTCACAGCATTATCCAAGATAAGAGACGCAGACAATTGCAAGGTCTATCGCTCAGTCACTTAGTCAGCTGATGCGTCCAAGCTGCTAACTACAACAGCGTACAGGGGAAAGGAGAGGGAAGCTGAGAATTTGACAAACATTACTGTTTGTCTTTAGGACAGATAGGGGTACGAAAAGAGCAGTTCTCATTGCACATAATGAAACGAAGTTTCGAGGTCAAGATTCATTGACACGTATCTGACCTGTGTGTAAATGTGGAGAAATCAAAGGATCCGTAGAATAGAAGGGGCATAGCATACGGGCTGACAGTAAACCAAAGAATAACGTAATTAGGAGTACCAGAAGTTAGATTAGTTACATATGAGACTTGTGAACGACATAGCAGTCGAACTGAAGAAAGTCTGTCTTCTTCGAAACAAAATAACGCATGACGGATGAAGCATGGAGGGTATAAGAAATTGTCTAACACGTACTTCGGTAAAAAGTTTTTACTGTTATGAAACGTCTTAACATGAGAAAGCAATTTCTGAGAATGTACGACTGGTGCTCTGCATTGACCGAAACCGAATCACAGACTGTGTAAAACCAGAAAATCACGTGGACCGATAAAGGGTTCAGTACACACTTAATTATGTATGTAGAAAGTTCATCCATCCCAGGAATCGAGAATCTTCCATTTTTCTTGTTATCAACATTGATACCGGCAAGATAAATCAATATCGAAATCTTTCGTAACCGTCTATAGTAACAATTATAATGTTTTAAACATGGCTGCTTGTTTAAGTGGTCGTTTGTAAATTAAAATTGAAACAAAGAGCCTTCGGTCACAATTTTTAGTCTTATTACCAGGTTTCAACACTTCTTAGAGTGACTTCAACAGAATTTAAACGTTTAAGGTGGCGTATAACATAATTACAAATTCATGCGAAAATAAATTTTTTATATAATAGTGTAAGTACAGCACCGCATCGCTTAGTTTGCGTATGACACTGTTCTGCCAGAGACGTCCGAAAACCTTTTAGATGTCCAGGAACACTGCCTGTGTGGCTTTGTTAGTGTGTAGCCGCGTGTTATATGTTCAACTGCGCGGAGGAGTTGTGTTGTTGAGTTGTGATTCCTAAAGCCGAACTACTCCGACCTCAGAGCGTCGTTGGCGATGCAGTGTCTAGTGATGTGTTTTAGTATTACCTTGAACGAGCACAGCAAACTCATGGGTCGGTAATTTAGTGGGAGGGTGTTGTCTTTCGCTGGCTTCCTGAGCATCAGGACTTTCGCCACCTTCCAAAAGTCAAGGAAGTGTTGGTAATGTAAGATGGCATTCGTTACGTGTGTAATGTATGCTATGGCTCTATCAACAAACTCCTGGAGGACATGGTTTTTGGCGCAATCGGGACCAGAGACTTTTCGAGCACTGGAAAGCTGGACAGTCCATGTGATTTCATTTGTGCTCGTATGTCTGATCTCGTTGCGCGTGGGCTAGGCTACAACTCGTGTAACCTCCTGGTCAGTTCCAGTTGTGAATACTGCGCCTGATGGGGCCAGGTTCGGCATGAAGGACGCTGCAAGTTATGGCCAAAAGCTCTCCTTCTCCTTCACGGAGTATCCAAGGCTGTCTGGGCCTTGTAGAGTAGGAATCTAGTGTTCCTCCTGGTGAATTGTCTTGCAAGTTGCCACCCGCCAGGACGTGTGACATCTAGGACAGCGAGTTTTTCCCCCTGCTACTCGTTTCCAAGTGTTTTTATTTTCTTCCACATTATTCCCTGGAGTCTCTTAATGTGCAGTTTACAGAATGGGCGCCTGGTACGCTGCCAGTATCTTCTGAGGCTGTTCCAAAGGCCCAGGATTTCCTGGGGAGAGGCCACTGAGTGTTGTTGAGATGTTGTTATGAAACTGTCTAAGACACTGAGTTTTAGACAGCAGTCTTATTGCGTGTTAATTTCGTGGGTGTCCGGAATACGACTATCAAGCGGTTCCTCGAACAGAGTCCAATCCGTGCTCTTGTAGTTCAGTATACTGCGTGGTATCGTGCCCATCAGCGTTTCTTCCGTGTGCAGCAATAGAGGTATATAGCCTGAGTCCAGATCGCTATCAAGTGTAATGTTGAGTGTGCATGTGGTGCCCTTGATGAGGGCTATGTCTGACACATTTGCCATGAGTCGGGCCTTGTGCGGACACATACATGGAGACGCCTGGTCCTAGCATAAGGTAGCTACGGCCTAGTGCATGTTCGTATAGTTTCTTGCCGTTGGGGATACGTATTCACGAATTCCAGTCGGAGTGTTTTCGTTTAAATCTCCTGCGGCTATTACTAGGGGTGCTATGTTAAGAACTGTGCCGACGTCGTGTGTTGATATGTTCTTAGGTTGGTATAGCAGTGCAATGTTAGCTCTGTTGATCTCGCCCTCTGTGTTGGCTCTGTTGAATTTGAGCCTGACGGCCATAGTAGTCTTTCAGGTCCAGGAATCTCAATGTTCGTGTATTCTTTGTCTTTGTGAATGGTGATAGCTGTGCCCCGCCCCCTCTTCATGCATCGGCTCGATCGCTACAATAGACGCAGTAACTTTGGATGTTCAACTATTTGTGAGACGTAAGCAGTGTCCCGTTCACAAGAGCGATTCGGATGCCCTTGCGCTCCATGGATGCAACCAATTCTGCTCCTTTGGGTAGGATCCCGTTGCCATCCCAAAACACGACCTGTGTGATAGCGTTTGCGTCATGGGGCTGGTGTAGTGTGGTTGTGGTTTCCATGAATTGGTGTAAACAATGGTGTCAGAACAGTTTGTATGTCAGTTCAGTTCTGCGAGCCCAACATGAACTGCGTTAAGAGCTGTGTGACACACCCAGTAATCTTCATGATTATTTCGGTGGCCGTGAGTCTGGGGAATAATGCCTCCATTATTCTTCGCAAAGTAGTGCTGATCTTCGACGTGTCAGCCTGTGGGTTATCGGTTGTGTTAGCGGCCACTGGTGCTTGTGTTGGCGTCGAGGTAAGTATGGCTTATGGACCGGCTGTTTGTGAAGAAGTTGTTGTGGGCGCCTGTGTGGTTTCTGTGGTGAGTTGGTACTGCGAGTCATAGGTTGCTGTCTGCCTGCATATTGGTGTCTTCTTGTCTGTATTCTTATTGTGGTGCAATTGTGTTCCCTTTGTTACAGTTGTTTCTCTTCCTTAAATGTGATTGTCATTGTGCCTGCTTAGGGGCGTTTGTGGCTTATAGTGGGCTGCAATCAGTGATCTTGAGGGGTAGGGTTGTGTTGTCATTTGTGCCTTGTGGTGTTGTCTGAGTTGGCAGTGTGTCTGTTACAGTTCCTGTGTAGATGAGCAATTGTGAGGTTCCTCTGCCCGCCTCGTATTGATGCGGATGCTAGCTATCACTGCAGGAAAGAATATACCGCTCATAACCGAGAGCGCGTGCGGGAGGGGGTGGTGGGGTGGGGGGTGGGGGGGGGGGGAGGGATTCAGACCTGTGCTGATAGCTTTAGCGTGTTTCGTTGTTTTACGCCTCAAAGGGTCCTTGTAGGCAATGCGATCCCTGTAGTTGGCATGTTGGGCCACACCACAGACCAGCGCATGTGCGGCAATGGAGAGGGAAACTGCATCGAATATCGACGTGCACAAAATGCTGGTGGTTATGACACTGCTGTGGGATGCACGGTATGTTGTATAGCTCCACATTCACGACCAAATAAAGAAATACGTCATCATCAACAGACCCCGTGATTTGGTCATGTCGGCCAGCTGTGCCATGTGAATGTCTAACTGTTCCAAACTAACTCATTCGATTTACGCCAATGCATTCCCAGCCTAAGGCAATGAGTTAATTGAGTACTTTGTCGGTGGGAGTTTGAGTATCCACCCCGTTGAGCAGGGATTGCGTTCAATTTTGTTTTCAAATATGGTTCTGTATTTGAAGTGTTCTACATCCATATCTTTCAGAAAGTTTAGTTGATTCGTGTTGTATGTTTCGTTCGCCACGTATAGTGTGGCATGGTCGCAGCAAGCTTTGAGCAAGATGTTGTGGGGCTGTGCTTAATGTTAAAATCTTTGTTTAGGAGACTAAGGTCTCCTTTGTTGTGTACACTGACAGGTGGTAATCAAGCCGATGCTACGTTTGGGTTCTGGGAAGCACGGTGTGTGTTTGAGTGTGATGCAGTCGCAGGGTTGTTTGTGTTGCTCCGTGCGTTGTTGGTGTAGATACTTGATGTTGAAGGAGTTGACAACAGCACTTGGCGGTTGCCCAGTGAGTTTGTGGGCTCACTTGTCGGTGCGCCGTCTGTTCGGTGTCTGTGGCGTGGACCGACCTACTGCCACGACCCGTCTTCCGTTACGTGTGTGTCCTCTGTCGGCTCCCTCTCCGGGTTTTCCGGAGCGGGAGTCGCCGGAGCTGATAGACAGGGCATGTGCAGTGAAGATGCGGCACGCGCTTGTGTGTCTGGTGTGCGATTCCGTGTGTGCGTGATGTCTACCTCCACAAGCAGCTCGATTAGTTCATGCTGGTCGGCGATTTGCCGATCCCTCAAGGCCACTGCAGCCTGAGATGAACCCGGGATCAGTCGGTACATGAGCCGCTTAAGCTGCAACCATGTGTTACCTCAGGCGCGATATTATAGTCTGAAGATCTTTACTTAAGCGACACGGATCACCAAGATTAGATAACAAGTGACATCTACTGTCACAAGGACAGTTTACGATAAACGGTCGGCGCAATTCTTGAAACGTTTAGCATGAAAATATTTCCATTTTTGACCAACATGATTTTAATAATATGATACAAGACCATATGTCATTATGCATAACAATTTCTTTCTGACTGAATGTAAGCACATAAGGGTATTTTTGTGTTCCGAACATCTCAGTAGTAGCTACTCTTATAGTAGGTCTCAACGACAAAGAGACTTTTTTAAATTTAAGTGCAAGCATAAGTTGCGATTAATAAAATGTTATAACCAGTTGTTGGAAAAAAAATCATTAACATGACATTCCACACATTTGAAATCTTCCGTTTTATTGGCACCTCGGTACCTTACTTCTCCTACGCCTTTATTTAACTTAATTTTTAAATTACTTCTGTTGTATCTGTATTACCCGAGGTTTAACGCAGATAAGCTAATTATCAGAAAGTTAGTCATACACGACACATGAGCTTCCAATTGCAACGCACTAGCGTGGTTCTTAAGAACCATTGACCTTGCCGTTGGTGGAGAGGCTTGGGTGCCTCAGCGATACAGATAGCCGTACCGTAGGTGCAACCACAACGGAGGGGTATCTGTTGAGCGGCCAGACAAACGTGTGGTTCCTGAAGAGGGGCAGCAGCCTTTTCAGTAGTTGCAGGGGCAGCAGTCTGGATGATGGACTGAACTTGCCATGTAACACTAACCAAAGCGGCCTTGCTGTGCTGGTACTGCGAACGGCTGAAAGCAAGGGGAAACTACAGCCGTAATTTTTCCCAAGGGCATGCAGCTTTACTGTATGGTTAAATGATGATGGCGTCCTCTTGGGTAAAATATTCCGGAGGTAAAATAGTCCCCCATTCGGATCTCCGGGCGGGGACTACTCAGGAGGACATCGTTATCAGGAGAAAGAAAACTGGCGTTCTACGGATCGGAGCGTGGAATGTCAGATCCCTTAATCGAACAGGTAGGTTAGAAAATTTAAAAAGGAAAATGCGCAGGTAAAAGTTAGATATCGCGGGAATCAGTGAAGTTCGGTGGCAGGAAGAACAAGACTTCTAGTCAGGTGACTACAGGGTTATAAACGCAAAATCAAATAGGATAATGCAGGAGTATGTTTAATAATGAATAGAAAAATAGGAATGCGGGTAATCTACTACAAACAGCATAGTAAACGCATTATTGTGACCAACATAGATACGAAGCGCACGCCTACTATAGTAGTTCAAGTTTATATGCCAACTAGCTCTGCTGATGACGAAGAAATTGAAGAAATGTATGATAAAATAATAGAAATTATTCAGATAGTGAAAGGAGACGAAAATTTAATAGTCATGGGTGACTGCAATTCGGTAGGAGGAAAAGGGAGAGAAGGAAACATAGTAGGTCAATATGGATTGGGGCAAAGAAATGAAAGAGGAAGCCGCCTGATAGAAGTTTGCACAGAGCACAACTTAATCATAGCTAACACGGGGCTCAAGAATCATAAAAGAGGGTTGTATACATGGAAGAAGCCTGGAGATACTAAAAGGTATCAGATAGATTACCTAATGGTAAGACAGAGATTTAGAAACCAGGTTTCAAATTGTAAAACGTTTCCAGGGGCAGATGTGGACTCTGACCACAATCTATTGGTTATGAACTGTAGATTAAAACTCAAGAAACTGCAAAAAGGTGGGAATTTAAGGAGATGGGACCTGGATAAACTGACAGTTCCAGAGGTTGCACAGAGTTTCAGGGAGAGCTTAAGGGAACAATTGACAGGAATGGGGGATAGAAATGCAGTAGAAGAAGAATGGATAGCTTTGAGAGACAAAGTAGTGAAGGCAGCAGAGGATCAAGTAGGTAAAAAGACGAGGGCTAGTAGAAACCCTTGGGTAACAGAAGAAATATTAAATTTAATTGATGAAAGGAGGAAATATAAAAATGCAGTAAATAAAGTAGGCAGAAAGGAATACGAACGTCTCAAAAATGAGATCGACAGGAAGTGCAAAATGGCTAAGCAGGGATGGCTAGAGGACAAATGTAAGGATGTAGAGAATTATCTCACTAGAGGTAAGATAGATACTGCCTACAGGAAAATTAAAGAGACCTTTGGAGAAAAGAGAGCCATTTGTATGAATCTCAAGAGCTCTTTTGGAAACCCAGTTCTAAGCAAAGAAGGGAAAGCAAAATGTGGAAGGAGTATATAGACGGTCTATAAAAGGGCGATGTTCTTCAGGACAATATTATGGAAATGGAAGAGGATGTAGATGAAGATGAAACGGGAGATACGATACTGCATGAAGAGTTTGACAGAGCAGTGAAATATCTGCGCCGAAACAAGGCCCCGGGAGTAGACAACATTCCATTAGAACTACTGACAGCCTTAGGAGAGCCAGTCCTGAAAAACCTCTACCATTTGGTGAGCAAGATGTATGAGACCGGCGAAATACCCTCAGACTTCAAGAAGAATATAATAATTCCAATCCCAAAGAAAGCAGGTGCTGGCAGACGTGAAAATTACCGATCAGTTTAATAAGTCACGGATGCAAAATACTAACGCGAATTCTTTACAGATGAATGGAAAAACTGGTAGAAGCCGACCTCGGGGAAGATCATTTTGGATTCCGTAGAAATATTGGAACACGTGAGGCAGTACTGACCCTACGACTTATCTCAGAAGGTAGATTCAGGAAAGGCAAACCTACGTTTCCAGCATTTGTAGACTTAGAGAAAGCTTTTGACAATGTTGAATGGAATACTCTCTTTCAAATTCTTAATCTATAGAAAGGGGTGAAATACAGAGAGCGAAAGGCTATTTACAATTTGTACAGAAACCAGGTGGTAGTTATAAGAGTCGAGGGGCATGAAAGGGAAGCAGTGGTTGAGAAGGGAGTGAGACAGGGTTGTAGCCTATCCCCGATGATATTCAATCTGTATATTGAGCAAGCAGTGAAGGAAAGAAAAGAAAAATTCGGAGTAGGTATTAAAATCCATGGAGAAGAAATAAAGACTTTGAGGTTCGCCGATGACATTGTAATTCTGCCAGATACAGCAAAGGACTTGGAAGAGCAGTTGGACGGAATGGACTGTGTCATGAGAGGAGGGTATAAGACGAACATCAACAAAAGCAAAACGAGGATAATGGAATGTAGTCGAATTAATTCGGGTGATGCTGAGGGAATTAGATTAGGAAATGAGACACTCAAAGTAGTAAAGGAGTTTTGCCATTTGAGAAGCAAAATAAATGATGACGGTGGGTAAAAATCGTAGAGGGACACCAAGAGATGAATACACTAAACAGATACAGAAAGATGTAGGTTGCACTAGGTACTGGGAGATGAAGAAGCTTGCACAGGATAGAGTAGCATGGAGAGCTGCATCAAACCAGTCTCAGGACTGAAGACCACAACAACAACGGTGTGGTTCTCAGAGTGGTGTTAGTATGGTAAGAAGTAATCTATCAGATAACATACGCGACCGCGCTCTTCTCCAGAGGCATTTGTGATCAACATAAGCTTCGTGCACTACACAGAATTCAAGAAATAGACACTTGTTTAATAGGTGCGTAAAATTTATAAGTATATGTCGAAGACAGCTGATAAAATCGGTTCACAGCTTTTCACACGCTGTCACCCATAAATTACATTGCTTACACACACCAGAGAAACAGATTCGAGACTTCTGTCTGTTTTTTGTTCATTTACATCCTTACTCGTCATGCCCACCTCAAAAAAAAACTTTGTCTATGGCACGGGAAACGTTATTTTGTACAGCCGTGGTTAACGTTCCATAGAAGGTTCAGAAATTATGACATACATGACTCCGCTGTGTACTCTCGAATATACTTCTTTACCAGGAATTTCACGTTACATCACGATAATCGTTGCCTGTGTGAACAGCTTTGACAAAATTGTATTTCTTCCGTTTTAAAGAAGTTTAGTTCTTACTGTGCTGTCATCATTTGTAGCGATATATATTAACATTTTCTCCTTAAGAAATGTTCAATATAACTGTCATTAACTCTAGTAATTTAAACATTTCTGACACGTAGATGAATACAAATTTCAATCGTTTTGTGCTCGAATCTCTTTCCTTATCCGCGTTTGCTTCCTAGTATGTAATAAGGAACTGTGTTACGGCCTTGGCCAAAGATAATTTTTCTTGTTACTACCCATACATGTTCCGTAGGAGTTTCTCGATCTTCAGTGGGCTTCATTTATTGAAGATTATAAAAGTAATTTGTGCGTTATGTTGTTCAGCAGTTTCTGTGCTTGTAGTATTTACTTTACTGTCAGAATTGAAAGCAATATTAATATGAAGAAGACATTTATAACTTATTATTACATATTGGTGTTCACAAGTCTGTCCGGTATTCACAGCACAGATATAATTATTGTCTTGCAGTATATCATCTGCAATAATTATACCTGTGCCGCAAATACCAAGCAAGAACACCAATATGTAGTAATAAGGTGTATATTTAAAACCGGTAAATAACATAATGCATTAATTTTTGGTATGTTGTTCAACAGGTAGAAAATAAAACCAAATGAAGATGGAGAAACTTCTCCGAAACATGTATCGGTTGTAAAACATCAAAAATTGTGTTTTCTCGGGCCAGAACCATATTCCCTTATAATATACAAGTTACAATTTTGCTTCTATAAAGGTACAGTATATCGGTATGAATAGAAGATCAAATACAGCCAGTCATGAAGTTATTACTTGCATTTAAACCCACAGGTCATCTGATTTTCTAATCGTGTACAACATACCACATGTATATTTTGTTTATACCAGTGTTACGTCCACTAATAGGCGATTGTCCTTTTTATGTGCACAAATTATTAAAACGATAAAGCTGCTTGCAACTGATAAGCTACACAGTTTTCAAAACAAATTAATTTTGTTAGTAATTTCGTACTCTAATTGCTCTGTTAAAAGAGAAGTACACAGGAAATACTAGTAAATACAGTAACAATGAGAACTGAACTGACTGTGAAAGGGTGGGAGTTATTTACAGTGTATCGTGATAAATATAGGCAAAGGGAAGGCTAATTGTGTACTGGTTTCACTAATAATGTGACATGAAACAGTACGAATACTGTAATTGCCGCTTTACTCTGGCATTATGGCACAAAGTACTGCATAGTTAAAATAAAGAATGTACTCTTTAATTTATGCAAATTACAAGAACTTTTGACTTAAACAATACGGATTATGCATCTGCACCTACCAGTGCCGTTTTAGCAACCCCCAATTTTATATCTGGCCTTAAAAATACCACGCGCTAGATTTTCATATTCTCTCGCACGCTAGCCACAAACAAGATCTTTTTGTAGGAAATTTTGTTTCGGGATACGTTTTTGCCGGAGGCCACGGTTTTCGTGTTACTCTAGCTAGGGAAACGTATAAAGGTAACCTTCACACGCACCTTCACCTCCTCTCTCATACATTTTAAGTCAGAATTTGTTGTTCGTGACACTCCCTCCTACCACGATACAAAAATTTCCGACTACATCAACTATTCCCAAAATTTGACACTTTTTTATCCATACTGATAAGACCATTACGCTACTAGCACTGTCGGCTATTTCGTTAACATCATTAATTTAAACGAGCTCGTGAGGGTAATGAAAGCAAAAAGGACTTTTGCAAACGTTATATTGAAGCTAATTATATAGTCAGTGCGATCCTCACTTAATCCTTACAAGGAAAGTATTTCCGTTATCACAAAACATGCGTATTACAGAGATGCAATTGTTTATTTTACGCTGTTAAAATTCACATAATTATTAGTTAAACTTTTCTCGAACGTTATTTTTAAAATTTTTGAGTGTTTGACTTGGTCAGTGGCGTAACAATCTACGTCAAAGAAGACCAAAGAAGGACGAATGTGGGAAGTAATAGGAACAGTGTGTAATATCCACGCCTGTATTTTATTGAGAATAATGTTCACGACAGCACTGTGTGTGGAATGTGAATGAACATTAATCGTATTGTCGTGATATTAATAAAATGGACTTAATCGTTAGTAAAATAATAAACAATTATTATCAGCGACGTAATTTAATATTTTGTAAAAAATTATATCTCAGAAATACCCATGTTGTACTGATAGAATGTATTCTTGTCTCGCAACACAGAGGTCTGTGTAAACCTGTAGTATGTTGCTAATTTAATATTTGGAGAATAGAGTTTATGTGTCCTTGAAATGAATCTTCTTTGTTTGGAGGTTTATGTCATTGTAAATCTCGTCGTATATAAATGTCAAACTTTTCTGCTCAGAGCACAGCCATTAGCGCTATTGATCTACAGCGCGGTTTACTGGTAAATGCTGAATAATTAGCGAGCAACATTGAGAAAAACTTTGAAATGTTAATGCATATAATGAAGGTACAAAAAGATTTAATATGTATTATCTGTTAGTAGTAAAACAGGGGTTGAAGTAGAATTGAGAGGTGATTGTCTTACGTTACCCTCCATCTTAGTGAAATATGGGAGCGGCAGTATCGAATTGTTTTTCTATACAGACATATATGTTGTGGGTCATAATTGCGGTAATAATTGTGTATTGGTGCCCCATAACCCATTATGAGGTAAGAAATTCAAGTTAGGCGGTGAATATAGTAAACTTCTATGAATGCAAACAGCATCTTACGTGATATAAATTCTTATCTGCTGATGTATGAAACCTGGCTATTTAGTAACAAATTTTAAGAAATATTTTGACAGGAAAAAATACATTAGTGTTGCGTGTGTGTGCTACTGTGTGACGAAACTGGCCATTATGCTTAAAGAAAAGTGTTGCCACCTCGAATAACAGTAGCGTTAAATTCTATAACAATCTGCAAATAGTAAAGAGATTATCATACAACAGCACTGAAAATTATTAAAAATCATTACTCTTGATTAATTCATATTTCTTATAACACCAGCTTATTTGCTGGTTATATAAGGTTTATTTTGTGCATAAAAAAAGTCATAACAAAAATGTCATGTTACATTAATAAAAAGTAAGTTGTTTTATTGTAATCTTGCTGAAATAATACAACTTGCAATCGAACTATACACGCCACAAGTCGTACATTTTTGTAGAGCTGTAGGATGGAATGCCATAAAAAACATATTAGAAATCCTGATAAGCGGAAGCTGAATGTGAGAGTAAGGATGCGTTTGGAGGATACTTTTGTACGTTGTTCTTGAATAGCCCGAAAACTACATGCGCTAGTAAAAACGTATCCCAGTACAAAATTTAACTACGTCACATAAAATGTCCTGTTCTTTTCTTTCTGTAGGGCTAATAATTACCTATTAGCGAGCGATAGAATATGAAAATTTAGCGCTTGGTTTTTGAAGTCCTGGATATAACATTTCGGATTGCATAAAAAGACATCGCCAAGGGTAGCTCAATTTTATATAATGTAGCAGGAGCAATATTAAAAATATAAATTGAAGATTATAAACAATTCGTTCCCTCTGGGAACCAAACTCAGCGCGAATGGCGAACCGACGGAGCTATTATACTTACTCTGTGCAAATATATGGAGGTTAACATCAGAAAATTTGTTAGAAGCACTTCTTGAAATGGTGACGTTGTAGGTTTCTGGGCATTGACATTGAGGCTACACTCTTCAGTGATTCCAGTCGTTATTAACAGGAAATCGAGACATTGTGCATTATATGTCGTTGGTTTCATTCTCAAAATTCCCATTTTTCTGTGGGTATCTGTTTGACGCTATCCTGTAACCTACACCGATAAGTTAAGACCCTAGCAACGCATTTCTGACATTTTATACTAAATAAACGGGAAGACAGAAGATGGAAACTACTTTCTTTGGTAGCTTGTACTCCATATGAGAAAAACATGTTAAAACTGTTCATTAGTCAGTGCCGTGGTTATTAAATCAGCCTAGCATACACTTGAACCTAGTTTGAGTAGCAATGGAAACTTTGCATATGTTGGAAATTAGAAAGTTTTATTGGAGCAATAATGGAACGGAATAAGTACTATTGAAACAGGTCTATTGGGAATTCGTTATTTACATTTCTGGAATTTCTACATACTTTTAATGTCTCAGATACTAAGCGACAATTTTGAATCGCTCATAACTCGCGCGCAGTCTTTGGTAAGAGTAGCTGTGTCACTGGCAGGTGTGCTTATTTTTGTCATCGCTGCTTGGCAGTTCTGTCGTTAGAGCAGTAATGAGACAGACGCCGACCAGAGGGCTCATGGCAATGTAAACTTATAGTTAAGTACATGTGCGCTTAAGTAAAATGATTTGAATATTGTGAAACAGAGGACACAAATTTGATTAGTGATATAGAAGGAAATGAGACATAATGACATTAGAAAAGAGTATGAAGGTAATCCTTTTTATTTAGTGGTACTGCAATCGCGCGTAGTGTAGAATATTCTTTGAACGAGACATATATCTCCAGGAATTTTTGATTTTTCATTAAGGACTGAGTAACTTTAAATGTAAGGTATTTTTCGTGTTTATTAATAATTTGACTAACCTTTATATGAGTAAGAGTCTGATGTAGGTGTTGCTCTTTGTCACTTTTAATGATTGTTTGGACATGAACTGCACACAAGTAATAATACAGGGTGATTATAATTAAAGTTAAACTTTCAGAACGGTGTAGAAATAACATCAGTGATCAGGATGACGTCAATTTGCAATGGAATATTATCGGAGAAGGGGGAAAACGTATGGCAGAAGAAAAACAAATCGTTACAAATTGTAGCAATATATGTCACTGTAAGATTCGTAATTTAATAATGTTAAACTACAAATAACAAATTCATCCTTCAACAATGCCTAAGGCAGAAGAAAAAAAATTGATTAATAGATGGCGCTGTATGTGTCAAAATAGCTAAACGAAAACACCAGTTATCCGCACGACCCACTGAAGTTTGTATAAACACGCCGGGTAGATTGCTTTTCCTCCTTTCGTGTCTGCCACGTTCGCCATGACTGTCTCAACGTAGCATCGCGCTCTACTTGTGAAGCCGTATTACAAGAATGATGACTGTGTACGCGTCGCTCTGCAAAAGTTCCGGACACTGAACGGGTTTAAAAAGGTCACTGGTCCGATGACTGTCGTGGGTCTGGAGAAAATGATTCTGAAACTGGAAAAGACGGGTACTTTTGAAGTGCAACCTGTCAGAGGTAGGAAGCGAATTGATTCGACGTTAGTGAAAGCAGCGGCCACAGCAGCGCAGGAGGAGACGAGTGGTGGTGTGCAAACGTGTAGTGCACGAGAATTGCCCGCACATTGGATATACCCGTGAGCGCGGTGCGAAAAATCCTACGAAACACTCTTGTTTGCTATCCATTCAAAATCTGCCATGTGCTGGAGCTGCTTCCTGTTGACCTGCCAGCAAGAGACGAATTTTGCTTTAGAATTTCTTGCTCGCATGGAAGTGGACAATGACTGGCCGTGGAAGATTTTGTGGACAGACGAAGCCCTCTTCCATCTGACAGGATATGTTAATAGCCAGAACTGTCGAATACGGGCAACAGAAAAACCTCATTCAAATCAACCAATACCACTTCATCCTGAAAAGGTCAATTTGTGGTGCGCGTTTACGGCATCATTTATCGTAGGGCCAAATCTGTTCAAAGAGGCAGGTGCTTCCGGTCTTGTTACCTGTGCCATCACAGTTGAGCCCTACGAGTGTCTTTTGTGCAACCGTGTCATTCCAGCTCCAACAGGGTGCATGTGTGGATGAGATCAATTGTATGGCGCACCTCCGCACATTGAAAACCCAGTTAAGTAGCTGCTGAAGCGCCATTTCGGTAATGGTAGAATTATCAGCCGCCATTTCCCTACAGCCTGGCCGTCCCGGTCACCTGATCTTAATCCGTGTGACTTCTGGTTGTGGGGCTACCTGAAAGATGTTGTGTTCAGTGTTCAGATTGCAAATTTAGCTGCATTGGAGACACACATCGCGCAACATATTCTGAACGTGACCCCGGGAACACTTCGGTCAGTTGTCGGATATGCTGTTTCTCGATGTCAACTTTTTTGCCGAAAACGGTGGACAGCATACTGAACATGTTTTGCGCCAGTCACATGAAAATTAATAATCCAATTTGATTTTTATTGATGCTTTTTATGATGTTTTTGGGTTTAGGACAATTAAAAAAAGATGTGAGTGATGCTTTTCATGTTGTTTTTGGCCTTGGGACAAATAAAAACGGATTTTTCCCATCCGATATGATATGACCTATCCATGGTTGATGGGCTTCCGTAACTAACAGTATCACACCTGTACACCTAGGAATACTGAGTCGTACAGTTTGTCTAACTTTAGGCATTGTTCCATGATTCATTTGTTATTTATAGTCGACCACTATTAAATTATGACGCTTACAGTGCCATCTATTGCTTACTTATGCCATGCGTTTTCCCCCTTCTCCGATAATATTCTCTTGCAATTTGACGTTATTCTGACCAGTTGTGTTATTTCTACAGCTGTTTGAAAGTTAATTTTCATTAAAATCAACCTGTATTTCAGTTAATCTAAAAACAATTTGTTAAATAAATATTTCACCTACGATCATTGTCCACATCATCGATCCTAGTCATTTTTATTTAAAAACTGTCTCGCTCAATGATGGGTATAAAATAGTTTACTTGTTGTCTGGATCAATCTACTAAGCTCTCAGCAACTGTAGTAAAAATTTGCAGCTGGCGCACAGAGAGCAGCAACCACCGAGTTTCCAAGCAATTACATTACGAGGTAATTTCAGGATCAGCTTGCTACGAAAATTATCAACGGATAGGGACCATTTCATAAACAGCATTATTAGGCAGATAATCAATGCACAGAGACCACGTCTTTTAATTTTAACAGATTAATTGTGAAGTTCAGGATTTAAATGGTTTCCATACTTTTTTAGAAAGATTATACAGCAGAGCCAAATTCGTGTTGTATTCTCGCAGGCAGATATATTTGGTTTCTCTCGCTGCTGGTAATGTACAAAGTCACACAAAGCTAAACAACAAGAAAGTTACAACCAACCAATCAAGCCAGCAGAGTTCAAAACCGAATCAAATATAAAGAATTTACAACGAAAATCTTCACTATATATTACGAACTAAGTTGAACAGTACGAGCTCATAATCAAATCAAACGAAAATAAATTCATAAAGAAAACTTTCACTACATACTAGGACTAAATTGAGCAATACGAGCTGGTGGAAATGAAAGCAATGGTGCAAGAAGAAAGAAGTATAATGTTCATTATGCCACATGTTCGTTCATTAGAAAACTAGAATAGGACCAATACTAAAAGGCGAACAGGAGTCCATACATCGATTTCGATTATATTACTATTTGTTCAGGTTTCTGTCACAGTCTGTCATTCACTGAAGGACACCTGACCTTTAGCATAACCTAGTATCTTGAATGTACCTCTTTTGTATTATGGTAATGCCACAGTTACCATGCGGATCTATTTTATGCAGATGTCTTGTGAGCGTATCAGTGGAATTAGGCTCTAACAAACAATTTACATGCAGACAATGGTTAGAGAATGAGAACGTTCAAAATTAGTCACCAGCAAGAAATGGTATGTAACTGTGGCAGATACCTGAAAAAATAATAATCAAATTTTAGTAGGCAGTTCTTTCACCAAGAAAATGTTGGAACTAAACAAATTTTCGATTTTATAGGAAAAAGTCAATGAGTGTTCTACAGTGGCCTGAGAGAAGACACGTGTTTGCACTCCTTGCAGTAACAACGGAAGTCGATTTCTTGCAATCTTTGTGTACGGTTACTGTCAATCGACGAAGGAAATGAGTTCCATATATGAGTCTGCGATTATTGTGCAATCTTTATCCCAACTTCCGTATCGATGGTAATTTCAGTTTATTTATGTCCAATGACAAATATTACATCGGCATACAGCTATCAACAGCTACAAATTAGGTAGAGGGTTCGGCGCATAGTCTCCAATTACATTGTACCACCCATTCCACAAAAGAGCTACAACTTGTTCCCGTCACTCATGGTAACTTCTTGAGATTACGCAGTGAGCACAGACTGTAATTTCTGTCTGATGATAGCTGTGTGCCCGAAATTGTTTTTTACCGGGATCACAAGAATTAAAGGGCAGTCTAGATGGAAATTAGAATTTACGTTATAGAGAACGGAAAGGAGAATGAAATTATAAACTATAGGAGTCTGAAAACATTTAGTTGCATAACTGGAATTACAGAATGCATCAAAAAGTACATTATTCTGAACGCATTTATTTCTTAAACTGCAAGACATACAATTATGAAACTAGGGACAAATATTTACGAATCTTTCAAGTTTATATCATAGATGTTCACTACGTCCTACACCAGCGAAGCGAATAATATCACATTGATATTCGAATTCCTCCCATATTCAGGTGAAAATAACCGTCGTCACTGATGCTCTGGCAGTACGAATTCAGTCCTTCAAAGCTTTCGGTTTCTGGGGTAGTACTGGTGTATAAACGTTGTCCTTAATGAAACCAAAAGGAAGAAGCCATGGGACGTCAAATCCGTTGGCCGTGGAGGCCAGCTGAGGAACGCTAAGTCGCTGGCTGTGTGACGACCAGCCTAAAGACTCGGTAGTTTCAATTACATAATCACATACTTGGTGATTCCAGTGAGGGGTACCCCTTCTTGTTGAAAACTGAAGTTGTCCTCGCTCAGCCTCGGGAAAAAACAGTTTTTAATGTAGCAAGGTACTGCTGACCGTTAGCTGTGTTTCCATCAAACAAGAATGGACGGTAAAAGTGTCCGAGCGGTTTTAGGCGCTACAGTCTGGAACTGCGCCACCGCTAAGGTCGCAGATTCGAATCCTGCATCTGTCATGGATGTGTGTGATGTCCTTAGGTTATTTAGGTTTAAGTAGTTCTAAGTTATTTTTTTTTTTTTTTTACCGTGAAGAGACGAATAGCGTAGCGCACAAAACAAATTGACTCTGGATGAATCTCGTTCATGTTCAGTGTGTGTATTGTTTTTGTTTACTTTCCCACTATGGTGGAAAGTCGCTTCTTCACTTAACTATCGTTGTCAATAGCAGCCTGAAGTTAGTCTGAAAATACCACATTTCTGCGTCTGTAATCATGAAGTAGACCCTGTAACAGGTGTAACTTGTACGGTTTCATAACCAACCGTAGTTTCAAAACACGCCAAACTGTTTTTGTAGGCAGTCGTAGCTCCCGACCGGCACAGGACGAGTCTGATTAATCAGGACTAGCTTTGAATGCGGTTCGAATTCGTGCGACATTTTCGTCAGAAACGCGAGGGGGGCCACGACTCTTACCCTTGTATGTATTGTATTTTATGTTAACCGAGGACCTAGAAACGACGGAGAGGCTCCGCCCCCTACGCAACCGCAGTGGTCCACAACGCCACGACGACTACCGCAGTCCACTTCACCCCTCCGCCGCCCCACACCGAACCCAGGGTTATTGTGCGGTTCGGCCCCCAGTGGGCCCCCGTGGGAACGTCTCACACTAGACGAGTGTAACCCCTATGTTTGCATGGTAGAGTAATGGTGGTGTACGTGTACGTGGAGAATTTGTTAGCGCAGCAATCGCCGACATAGTGTAACTGAGGTGGAATAAGGTGAACCAGCCCGCATTCGCCGAGCAAGATGGAAAACCACCTAAAAATCATCCACAGACTGGCCCGTTCTCAGGACCTCGACAGGAATCCGCCGGGCGGATTCGTGCCGGGGACCAAGCGCTCCTGCCCGGCCGGAAAGCATTGCGTTAGACCGCACGGAAAACCGGGCGGGCTCTCTTACCCTTATATACACATCCTGTGACTGTAAACTTTCGGTAGCATCAAGGAACATTTCATCCATTCAGAGGATCAAGATGGTACATGGAGCTGAAACTTCCTTACACTTTAATCACAGAATTACAGTTCCAAAATTCGAGAATACAAAATATCTACCGTGGAGTAGCTGTTTTGCAACATAAGATGGTAAATGTGCTGACAGAAGACAACCGAAATCTAGCGGAAGTGAATATAAACCAGACATAACCGAGCCGTGGCGCAGTGATCTGTAGTTTTGACAATATAATACTTTGTTCATAATGATTCAAATTGCTCTGATCACTATGGGACTTAACTTCTGAGGCCGTCAGTCCCCAGGAACTCAGAACTACTTAAACCTAACTAACCAAAGGACATCACACAAATCGATGCCCGAGGTAGGATTCGAAACTGCGACCGTTGCGATAGCGCGGTTCCAGACTGTAGCGCCAAGAACCGCTCGGCCACTAATACATTGTAATACGTATCTTGATCTTCAAGCACCGTGTAATTACAGTAAATACTGAGTGCAGAAGGGACAGAAGGGAAGTTAGAGAGGTAGCGAAGGGTTACGAATCGAGCGGGGCAATCACCCGAAGTCTGCTGCGACGTCGCCTGGTGACGCTGGAACTGGCGACCGCGGAAATTCGATTGAATGGTATTGCTCAAGAACAATACGGGCCGCATACTTGATAGGCTTCCCTCACTCTCGCCCCCTGCCAGTTCGCGTTCGCTCCTGTTACTGCAGAAAAGCAGAACGTCCGAGAAAGGTAACTTCTGCGGAGCTCATCCGACCTCAAGGCCTCGACTAACAGAAATTCCGCAACAAGAAGCCGCAGCGAGGGCATTCTGTAGATGGAATTCCTTTTTTCTGCCAGCTCACTTTCCTGTGCTCTCCCTCCCCCCATTTTCCGTCGGCCGAGTACATCTCTCTCTCTCTCTCTCTCTCTCTCTCTCTCTCTCTCTCTCTCTTTCTCACTCTTTCTCCTTCCCCGTTCCGGACGCAAAAAGCAAAGCAGATTCTGGTGGGTGTACAGCCCACTCATATCTCAGCTGTATGCTTCCTTCCCCTTCTTGTTGCACGAGATGCAAGCTATGCAAGACACCCTGGGGCGAGTTGTACTGGCGCTGCAGACCGCTCCGCCGCGCTTTTCTGCGGAAGGAGGCACTGGCTGCAGTGACGGCGGAGGCGTGGCGCGGGAGAGAGTGTGCTGGAATTTAATTACAGAAGACGGACGTGGAGAGTTGTTCCTTCATTGCCTTCTTGACTTTTTTTAATGTGACTTTCTCGCACGCAATTTTGTTTCTCTTTCCTTCTCATTTTCTTCTTCCGTGTCCGTGCTCGCAGTCCATCCAGCCGTCTCGTGAATGGCTCGTTAATTGTTTGGAATTCCTTTTTAACAGCCAATGTGCAGGCCACAGTTAAACGCCACGGAAGATTGACGGTCCTCAGGGACGGGACGGTGGTAGAATGGATGTCTTGCTCCCGTCTACAGCGTGAGGTCTCTGAGCAAAAATTACACGCTACTGCTACACTACTGCGGTAACAAAAATTTTGATTAAGAATTCCATAGCATTCCACACAAAAAGTAAACAAAAAATTACAAAAAAATTTCTATGCCGGTTTCGTATACCTCAATTAATATTCATTAATTGAAGTACAAGTCACTTTTCTCTGCGAAATTAATTACTGTATCGTAATTACTTAAGGTTCCGTCTATTTCCAGTGCAGTTTTCTATACATATTGCATCAAATATTTAGCATTATTCAGTTGTCTTGCAGCTTACGGAAACATTCTAAAATCATTACGTGTCTCTATATGCAAACAAACAGCATTTCCATTGGAATTTATTCATTAGAAAATGGAAATAATACAACACATCGGTTTTCTAAATTAAAATATGATCTGTACTTCCATATAAAGAGAAGACGTTGTTCAATGTTCTTTCTAAAAATCTTGAAAAGTTCTTGACCACTGTAATTCAAACTTTAACACAAGGCTCTGCTAAATATTCTGATGGACACATGATATATCATTCAATACCCATAAAATACAACTATTTCTATAATACATAAAGAGGAAATATTATTTCCAAAAGTCTCGGAAAGTCCTTGACCAATTTAATTCAGATTTGTACAAGTTCCTCTGATAAACATTCGGACGGCCTTATGATATTTGCAAACAGGAAACTTTGTTCCCACTAATCTCGAAAAGTTCCTCATCGATTTTCTTCAAATTTATACACGACGCTCCAATAAACATTCGTACAGGCATGGGATCGACTTTGTTAGCAAAACCTAGAAGAGTTGTTGACTGATTTACTTCAAATTATTAGACGATGCTCCAATGAACATTCTTATGGACACATGGTAGATATTTTTAAATGTACAGGCTATTTCAAAACTCGAAGGAAAAACTTCAGGAATGTACTCTGCATTTAACGAGAAGAAAGAAGTCTAGTAAACATAGGCTCTTTATGCATACTTTAAGAGCTATGAGCACGTGTTCATATTCGCTTCTATGAAACAGTTCTTTTCTACGGCAAGCTCTTTGCTTTCAATAATTTAGGAGGAGGTAGTAAGGACCCAAAGAAAATAACGTAGAGTAAAAATACAAGTACAATCTAAAATGCATGGCTTAAGATCTTTGAGCACTTTCTCAACGATACAGACGTGTTTCATACTGGCGATGATGAAAACGTGCTCATGGAACCTAAGATTTGCATTTACGAGTGCTTGCTTACTACATATTTTTTTCTTGTTTCGGTCCATACTACCTCCTCCCAAAATAAGGAATGCAAAGAACCTGTAGTTGAAGAGGTGTGTTTCCCAGTATAGAAAGTAACAAGGGCTCGTAGCTCTTCAGGTACACATTTTAGAAGCCATGTTTATCGGACTTTTTTCTCGTTTTGATGGGAAATATTCGACTCGTTTTAGCACCGTTTGAAAAGGGGACAAGACGTTAGCGCTCTTGACATATTTACTTTAAATTTTACACTTTATTCTACTAACTATTCCCTTTCATAAGCAGTACTGCCTCGAAAACATTCAAGTGGTAAAGATTGAAAGGAATGCCTAGATGAGTGCACGCCCGGTCGCCACCATTGACGACATATTTGTCTGTGTACGATAATGCTCATACGTATACTTAAACACTGAAGAGCATATGCTCCGAAAACCACAGCACCGTGCAAGGTGGAGAGAACTCTGTATCAATAACAGTAGCACACTAGCGGCAAGATACAATCAATGCTTTCTCTGCGTGATAGCAATGGAGGTACTATCGAAGACAGTGCTGCCAAATCAGAATTACTAAACACAGCCTTCCGAAATGCCTGTCCCAAAAGAAGACGAAGTAAATATTCCAGAATTCGAATCAGGAACAACTGCCAACGTGAGTAACGTAGAAGTAAATATCCTCAGAGTAGTGAAACAACTTAAAACACTTAATAACAGTAAATGTTCTGATCTGGTTGCTATACCAGTCAGGTTCCTTTCAGGGTATGCTGACGCAATAGCTCCATACTTAACAATCATATACAACCATTCGGTCGACGAAAGATCCGTATCGAAAGACTGGTAAGTTGCACAGGCCACACCAATAGTAGAAATAATCCAAAAAATTACAGTCCCATATCATTAACGTCGACATGCAGCAGGATTTTGGAACATATTGTGTTCGAACGTTATGAATTATCTGTAAGAAAACGGTTTATTGACACACAGATAATATCGTTCTAATGAAACACAAGTCAATGGCGTAAATATGATGACTTTTAAACACAACTAGTTCTTTACTCGCATGAAGTGTTGAGTACTATTGACAAGGGATTTCAGATTGATTCCGCATATCTGGATTTCCGGAAGGCTTTCGACACAGTACCACAGAACCTGCTTGTAGCGAAATTGCATGATTATGTGACTGTATCCGTGATTTCCTGTAAGATAGGTCACAGTTCGTAGTAACTGACGGAAAGTCATCGAGTAAAACAGAAGTGATTTCTGGCGTCCCCCTAGGTACAGTTATAGGCCCTTTTGCTGCTCCTTATATATAAAGACAACTTAGGAGGCAATCTGAGCAGCCGTCTTAGGTTGTTTTCAGAAGACGCTGTCGTTTATTGGCTAATAAAGTGATCAGAAGATCGAAATAAATTGAAAAACGATTTAGAAAAGATATCTATATTGTGCAAAAATTGGCAACTGACCATAAGTAACTAACAGTGTGAAGTCATCCACATGAGTGCCAAAAGGAATCCGTTAAACTTCGGTTACTCGATAAATCAGTCAAATCTAAAGGCTGTAAATTCAACTAAATAGCTAATAATTACAATTGCGAACAACTTAAATTGGAAGGAACACGTAGAAAATGTTGTGGGGAAAGCTAACCAAATATTGCGTTTTATTGGCAGGCCACTTAGAAAATGTTACTGATCTACAAAGGGGACTGCCTATACAACGCTTGTTCGTCCTTTTTTAGAATACTGCTGCGCGGTGTGGGATCCGTACCATATAGGACTGACAGAGTACACCGAAAAGTTCAAAGAAGGGCAGCACGTCTTGTGTTATAGCGAAATAGGGGAGAGAATGTCACTGAAATGATACAGGATTTGGGGTGGACATCATTAAAAAAAAGGTGATTTTCGTTGAGGCGGAATTTTCTGACGAAATTCCGATCACCAACGTTCTCCTCCGAATGCGAAAATATTTTGTTGACGCCGACCTACATAGAGAGAAACGATCACTATGATAAAATAAGAGAAATCATAGCTCGTACGGAAAGGTATAGGTGTTCGTTCTTTCCGCGCGCTATTCGTTTCATTTCACACTTCTTCGAATTATTTCTAGTAGCTATTTCAACGTTTTGACAGAATCCAGCCCTCTACTTTTAATCCTGTAACCAGATGCTTTGTTATGGGCATCACCATTAATTCACACTTACAGAGAACGGCTATTCAATGAACCAAAAGGAAACACTACGACGATGCTTCCCGATAGACAACAGCTCCGTCAGCTATCAGTCTGAGAGCTGTATTGACTCTATTTGATAAATCGTTTATCTGTATTAAGAACGTGAGCGCTTCTCAATTTTCTGTTTGGTAATATCATCATATTTACTGTTAATGTCTCATACAAGAAGCCGCCTCATGTGACTGGAAGTAATAGTTGGTCATTTCCGTTTATATATGGGTAAGAGAACGAATGCACCAATTTATAGACCAAAATCGAATACCCCCTCTCTTGTTGGCTTCTGGACCAAACTCTGTACTATATTACGCTGGTTAACAGACGACACCGCGATAAACTACTGAACGCCTTTCGGAATTGTACCTGTGCAAGCACATCTATAGTTCACAAGATATATCATGGGAAAAAAGGAATGATGATTCACACCAGTCATTTGTCATCAGTCTGTGCTTGGCCACTGATAGCAGCTTGTTTTCTCTCCAAGAAGGCTTACGGTTTTGTCAGTATCCTACAAGTGACGGAGGTAATCAATTTTGGTCTGTAAATCGGTGGATCCGTTCTCTTACCGATTTATAAACAGGGATGTTCGAGTATCATTTCTAGTTAGATGAGACAGCACGCTGTGTCAGAGTTTGCCGATAAGTATTACCTGCGAAAAAGATTAATGCCTATTACATATGTAAAAGCATGGAAGTGCATCTCAGTTCACAACCGTAGCAGGGCTGCCGCCGCCACCACCAGCAGCTGCAGACGATGAACCGTTGACGCAGAAGCCCTTTGTTGCTGCACACCAGCAGCTGCGGACGGTGAACCAATCACCCAGAAGCCCTTTGTTGCTGCATGTGTTTTGCATCGACCTCCTTCTGAGTGACGGCACCTGCTCCTAGAACAATGACCCCTTTCGAAATGTTTCGACATGACATACAAAAAAATGGCTTCTGCTGCAATAGCCAGTATCGGACAGTGGTATTTAACCCCTCCTCCAGTTTAGCCTGTATTCACTGAACATACGATCAGTTGTATGAAGTCCGGTCACTACCAATGCCTTTAGGACACGAATTACCGACCGTTCATTGACCACCTGACCTATTGGAAGCCAGCTCTCCGCCGCAGCCACGTGGTCCGAGACAAACAGTCGGAAACAGCCAAAGGCGCCTGTGGTCTACACGCGGGACAATCACACTTGTTTTAGCAACAAATTGGCTGTCTACATCGTACGTGATTTCACCCACCCCGGCGGGAGTCACTCGCCCACTGTTTCCCATCTACATCCACTACAAATGTATAATATAGTAAGAGTTTCGTCACGGCATTGAACACTAGGAGTAGTTGCAATTATTTTTCAGCTAACAGTATGCTTTTTCCAATTCCTCTAAAAAAACATTTAGTCGGCAGAGGAGGTATTGTATAGAATTGGAGAGAAGAGAAATTTGTGGCACTACTTTACTAGAAGAAGGAATCGGTTGGTAGGGTATATTCTGAGGCATCAAGAGATCAATTTAGCATTGGAGGGGAGCGTGGAGGGTAAAAATCGTAGATGGAGACAGAGATGAATACACTAAACAGATTCAGAAGGATGTAGGTTGCAGTAGGTACTGGGGGATGAAGAAGCTTCCACAAGATAGAGTAGCGTGGAGAGCTGCATCAAACCAGGCCCTGGACTGAAGACCACAACAACAACATGCTGGTGTCCTCACCCGTAGATTAATTTTTAAATGTCATAAACATATGAAATGGGCATTGTACGTTTTACATGCAGATTTAACCATGGGTTCCTTCTGACCAAAGTGGTAGCCGCATTTCTTGAATGGTGACCTGAAGCTAATATGAAATTCAGTTTCTCAACAATATTTATGCCTCTTTAAAAACAATCCATCCAATATTGTGCTCTCATACGGTGTTCTGGATTAAACGTTGGTAAATCACTTCAACGTAGAAAATACACCGTAAACGGTACAGAGAACGGAGGTAGGTGGCTCAGTATAACAAAGGTTAGGTCTACTTCATGTGGCAGAAAGCATATTGCTACTGATTTATACATTTCCAAACGAATTTTTCATTTTGACTACCTTGAAAAGGGTAAAATATGAACATCGAAAGTCATCTAGACATATAAGATGGAATATCACGCAAGATGAGGCTTGATTTTCTTCAAAGAGAGTCAACAGAAAAACCCGAAGTTAGTTTGACTGCGGAAGAACTGCGAGATCTCAAACACAGACTGTTCAGATATTCACTTCAGTACAGATTTAGGAACCTCTGACTCACATGTAGCCCCGCAACAAAGGAAGTTTAGGCTGGATACAGTTATGAGTCCAGCGAGGCTGTTATAGCAGCCGTAGATGGTTATTGTACATACCTGCCTGAATCGCTCTATATGGATTGGTTTAACTCTGAAAAACTGTAGGTCCATGCGTAACAGCCTAACGGGGCTGCTATACAAAAAAATGTGCAGTTGTCACTTATTTTTGTATACTGATGGAGGCATAGAAGAGAAGGTGGGGAGGGCAGAGTGGGTAGGGGGTTGTAACCCGAGGCCTGGCCACAGCGTCGCCCTCGCCCGGCAAGGTATTTACTGATTTTTCATTTTTTTATATACTTCTTTTAATATAGTCGTGATTTATATTCACTTTATACCACAACTCCGTGTTCGGTTTAAACAAAACAATATCTCGGTACTTTTGTACACCGAGGTAATGTATATGGGTAAAAAAAAGTGCTTCGTACACGATGCAGAAGGGTGTCGCTACTCTCCATAGGCTTCGTCATCCAGGTACGTCTTCACGTATCTCGTATGTTATACCACCGATAGTTGGACGTAGTGTTGTCAGCTCAGTCAATGGGCATCTTCTTGTATCTGTTGATGATCCAATTGCGTGCAGAATCGTAGGGCACTCCGTAAGTAATTACAAAAATATTGTCCGTATTTTGGGTTCCGTACGATCTTGCAATGACGTTCTTGTAGGTAGTTCCGAAAGTCTAATACTTCTTGAGGTCCATTGTGAAATAAGTATTGTACCGCATGCCCACGGATCCACGTGACTGCGTTGGTTTTGGTGCGCCGGGAAACACTATTCATCCGGAAATAGTAGAAGCCGAGGTGTGATGTGTTACCGAGTCACTCGTAGAAAGTACGACAAAATTTGTCGCACCAAGCGCCATATGTCTTCTGCGGCGCCACATGTGAGACGGTGCTCGTCCGTGTCCGGTATTCCGCAAACGACACATAGAGGCGATTCCGCCATATTTATCTTGTGGGGGCGTGATCGGGTGATCTGTTTACCGTTGACTGTGATGTACCATGTCGATCGGACGTCTATATCCAGTTTAACCGCGTGTATCTTTCACCATCTCGTTAAAAGTAAGCGTCTGCACCTTACTCACGTAAAGTCTGACACTAGGTTTTCTCTGGATTAGATTTAAATGTAAATATATTCTGCAATTTATTTAAAAAGTCACCAATCAAGGCTGTAACTCACATACGTCAATAGTCACTGCTATGTACACCCAATGAATGGAAAGAAGCTTCTGTTACCGCAACTATGGACCACTATACGGGCTATTACAGTAACAACGAAACCACCTTGGCAGTTGGTCTAACAAACACTTTCCACACTTCGATTGTTTCTATGTGACATGGATTAACTAATGAGACACTACTGCCCTGGAGGTACTAAGTGGAGGTTCCTGTAGCGCCTAATCAGTTCGAGACCAGATGCTGAACAAGCCGATTTCAGAAGGGATAAATCATGCACAAGACAAATAGGTAATCATATCCAACATACAGATAATGGATAGTTGCAGAAAAAAGTATCAGGTGTGACATTCGTTGATTTAACTTCACGGTACGAAGTCGGCAGGGCCCTTAACAACAAAGAAGATTCATTAATGAAAACGAAATACCTTTTTTTACTGCAATTATATTCTAAGGAGCGCGGTGTCACTGCTGGTAATATCAAATATGTAATTTTACTCTGTGGGCTATCACAGAAAAAAAAATAATACCATACTTACTAAAATAGTAGACTATCAATTTTACTAGGCAAAGGAAAATTCTCTATCGACTTTCAGAACAACAGAGCAGCCTACTTTACTCCAAAGTATTGTACACAATAACGAGCAACCACCCTCCGATTTCAGCTGTTCTTTTCCGTATCATATCACCTTCTCAGCAATCAGGTATTAGGATACCAGGCTAGCGGAGTACGTGTGGGGTGCATATAGCTTTTTCTTAGGTTACTGGAAGCCCGCCCCCTCCTCCTCCACATTGATCACAAACGAATTGCCTGTCAAAATCCAAGATACATCAGCCACTCAGAGAATGGTCCACCTGACAGAAACTGAAGGGGCATTCAAGGAAAGGTCGCATAGGTTGTATCACTTGTTGAAGGTTGTAATGCCCGGATACTATAAGGAAAAGAAAGTCGCTCCAAACCGGGAGTGAATATCAACGGCAACTTGAGTTCAGATTTGAATATTTATTCTTAAAGGATAGGCTAGTTGCCAATGGTGGCGGCGTATTCATTGCAGAAAGAATTTTACAAATTGCAGTGAAGATTCGAAAGTTATCACGGATTCCGAATATGAATGAAGCTAGGTGAAGTTAACCATCTGAGGTCGGTAAAAATGGTAAATGGGTGATTTTACAGACAGCCCGGGTCAGGTACTGGTAGAGCACTTCAGAAGAAACCTGTGACACATCATCAGTAACTTTCCTGATCTTGGCGTTGTAATAGGGGTTGACTTCAGGTTGCCTGTTATAAGTCGGGAAACTCATGCGATCAAACCTGCTGCCAGTGACAAGGACTCGTGCGGCATTACTGTGAAAGTCTCTCCCGAGAATTACTTCGAGCAGACAATTAGAGAACCAACTGGTGAAGATAACGTCTGAGACCGCCTAGCCACAGACCTGAACTTACTGAATCACTGAAAGTAGAGGAAGGTACCAGTGATAATAAGGCAGTGACAGCAACTATGTCTACGGGCATTAAAAGGAAAATTAAAAAAGGTAGGAAAATAATTTAGATCAGCAGTAGTGAGAGGATAAAAGCTGAAGATTATCTGAGTATTCAGCATCAAACATTCAGTACTGAGCTCGAAAATGTGGAACACAAAAGGAAAAAATTGAAACCCATCGTCCAGATGCCTTAGACAAGTACGTGGGAAAGACCCGACGTGGTTTAATACCCGTGCTATAAAACTCTACATTAAGAGAGTCCTGCAATACATGTTCAAAAGAAGTGAAAACCTTGCTGACAAACGAAAGCTGAACGAAGCGAAAATGAGCGTAAAGAGAGCAACGAGAAGAGCGTTCAGTGATTTAGACAGAAAACTTTTGTCTGTCAGTCTGACTAGAAAGCCTAAAAGGTTTTGGCCTTAACTAAACACAGTAATCAGTTTGAAATCATCTGTTTAGTCACTCAGTGACCATACAGTAAGGAAACGGAATATAACAGATTGTTTCACCGTAGGAGGTCGTAATACGGCCCCTTCTTTCAATCATTGTACGTTCATCGAAATGACAGATATTGGGATAAGCAGTCGCAGGATAGAAAAGCAACTACAATCGCATCAGCTAAATGGCTTAGTAATGGAAGAAAAAATGAAATGATCGTGTGGCGTTGACGGCCGGGAAGCCTTATTCGGGGCCGGCCGTGGTGGCCGAGCGGTTCTAGGTGCTTCAGTCCAGAACTGCGCGACTGCTACGGTCGGAGGTTCGAATACTGCCTCGGGCATAGATGTGTGTGATGTCCTTAGGTTAGTTAGGTTTAAGTAGCTCTAATGACCTCAGATGTTAGGTCCCATAGCGCTCAGAGCCATTTGAACCTTATTCGGGGAAATTCGGCCTCTGGGTGAAAGTCTTATTTCAAGTGACGCCCAGCTAGGCGACTTGCCCTTCGACGAGGATGAATTGATGATAAAAACGGCACATCACACGTTACACGGGCGGAGAAAATTCTCCAACCCGGCCAGGAATTGAACCTGTGCCCGCTGTACGATAGGCAAACATGTTACTACTCGGCTAACGAGGAGGACGCGTGGTAGTGGACAGCAGCAGACCAGATGAGATTCCGGTAGAATTCTACGGAGGTTATGTCAAAGGACTTGCTTTTTTTTATCAACCCTTTATTGCAATTCGCTGGAGCAATGAAAGGTAAGATCACTCCCGTTTTCGACGAGGTTTTTAAAACACATGCAGATAATTAAAGCTCTATATCGTTGATGTCAGTCTGTTGCAGAATTGCGGAATATGTTTTATGCTCAAGAATTATGGCGATTTTGAAGTACGAAAACTCCCCGGTAAAAACCAACGAGGATTCCGCAAACAGAAATCTCAGCTCGTTCCGTTCCTCCGTGACACCCTTTGCGCTATAGTCAACGGCGCTCAGGTTGAAGAAAAAAAGAAAAAGACGGGCAACGAAGGTGTTACGTGGAATGATTACAAATTGACATTCATACAGATATCGACGGAAAATGTAAAATTCTAGACATTGGCGGCCGATGGATGAATGTCTAATGCTGTAGCACCATTTCATCTCGCTGCCGGCAAGGATAGTATGGTAAACGTGGACCATGTCGATACCAGGAAATAACGTCTTTGCAAATTTCATTCTGTATACTCAGATGGACAGCAACCGTGCCTCACAGATGCACGCGTGAACAATGTACACAGATGTCGGCATTTGAGAGAGGACGTGTAGTTGAGCTCAAAGAAGTCTGTTGGGATAACTGGAGTATCGGTCGACATCAGAATAGGAGCGATACTACTTTTCGATAATGTAGGCAGGAATGGTTGAACAATGGCCGAACACTGGGTCAAGATGCAAGCGTTGGACATAGAGAGACAACAGAACGTGACGACCTAGCTATCGTTAGAGAGGCAGTCAGAGGCCCGAACTCATCATTGTCATCGATTAGACGTGCAGTTGGTGCTTCAGTGATCACAAAGATAGGCGGTTTATAGAAAGGGGGCTGAGCTCACGGTGCTTCTTGCACCGACTATCATTGACCGCTGTCGGGCAGATTCGACCTGGAATCCCAGTCACTGGAGTTGAGCTGTTTTCAGCGATGAGTCCCACTCGGAGCTGAACCCGGTGACCAGCGAAACGTGTTTGGAGAAGCCACAGACAATGATGGGCTACCACCCAGACAGTCTCCCATCGTACGGCCTGACAACCAGGAGTGATGATATGTGTTGCCATTGAATTTCATAGCATGACCCCTTTGGTTGGTATCCCAGGCGTCCTTAAAGCAGAGCGGTACGTTGACGATGCGGTAAGCTCCATTTTGTTGTCCTTTATGGCGAGCCATCCTCGACTTACACTTCGGTAAGGTAATGCTGCTCCCACGTTGCGAGTAATTCTACTGCTTGTCCTCGTGCCTTTCCCCCCTTGGCCAGCAAGGTAGCCGGATATCTCTATTGAGAACGTGTGGAACATTATGGGCAGGTCCCTTCAACCGTCTCTGGATTATGACGATCTAACGCGGCAGCTGGCCAGAATTTGGCACAATATCCCTTAGGAGGATGTCCAACAACTCTGTCAATAAAGCCAATAATTGATTGCAGAGGAGGATAAACGGGTTATTGATTTGCTCAATCTGTGAAGCTCGTTCTCTTGAATATATTATACAATTTTTCTGAAATTATAATCATTTGTTTGTCTGTTCATGACAACCACATCTACCAATTGCCATCTCATTCGGATAATTTCTTCGTGGTGCGTCGTTTCTATTTTATTATTCTTTTTTATTTATTTATTTTGTCTTAGATTGTGCATCAGTAATCTATTAGAAAGCTTCGGAAACTCTTTAAGACTGTTCGCAGGTGATGTAGTTGTCCATAGAAAAATATCAACGCTAGAAGACAATACTGATTTTCAGAATAACCTATCAGAGGACGATTAATGAATGATGCAGGCTGTGGCAGTTGATCAAAAGGTAAATAAATGTAACGTATTGCGCACACACAGGAAAAGAACTCCATTGCTGTGAATTTACACTACTGCTAAGAAATTGCTGGGAATGATATCTATCGTAAAATATCTAGCAGTAACGCTCCAGATCAGCCGTAATGGAATGACTACCTAAAAAAACAGTATGAAAAGAGGCTGACAGATTGAGAATCGTAAGGAAATTTAACTCGTCCACAAAACAAGTGGCTGACAAGACGCTTGTTGGATCGATTCTAGAGTATTGGTAATCAATGTGGGAACCTTACCAGGTAGAACTGTCAGAAAAGAGAAAGAAGGGCCAACGACAGTTCACGGGACAGTTCACTTCGCCGTTGGGTGGCTTGCGGAGTATTGGAGTAGATGGAGATTACTGTTTTAAATCTATCTTTGTATAGTGAGGACACTACAGAATGTCACTAAGAATCTATTCTCCACGAGCAGTGGGGAGCGTTGCACCTTCGCATATTTATCCGACGTTCGCCTCTAGTAAGCCGTACAACAGAAGTTTGATATATCTTTATTCATTTTTAAACTACGGCATTCACTTTTCATGTGCTGCATTACCTTTCTGAAATGACAAAAATTATTCTGTAAAATTTATATTTTTCCCACACTTCAAAACATGTTCCAAGGTACGTGTCATACACCTAAAGACAAATGTTTCATTAAAATTTAAAAGCGTTGCAGTCGAGATCTTGTCAGTATATTATTTAATAGTCGATCTCTTACATTATTACTCTACTACACAACAAATTCCAGTTCCAAAGTTAGAACACACTGACAAGAGTCAACATTGTCTAATCATCAGTTTAACAAGACATGGTTGCATAACACTAACGCGAATTACAGAAGAACGGAAAAACTGGTAGAAGTCAACCTCGGGAATAATCTGTTTGGATTCCGTAGAACTACAGAAACATCTGAGACAAATCTGTCCTAAAACTTATCTTAAAAGATATCTTAAGGATATGCAAATCTTCGTCTCTAGCTTTTGTAGATTAGGATAAAACTTTCGGCAGTGTCGACTGGAATACAGTCTTTGAAACACTCAAGGTAGTAGCGGTAAAATACAGAGAACGAAAGGCTTCTTACAACTCCTACAGAAGCCAGACGACATTTATTTAAGACGAGGGGCATCAAAGGGAAGCACTGGTTGCATATGGAATGAGACAGAGCTGTAGCATATCGCTAGTGTTATTCAATCTGCATACGAGCAAGCTAGAATGGAAACGAAAAACTAGTTTGGAGAAGGAATTAAAGTTCATCCAGAAGAAATAAAAACTATAAGGTGTGTCGATGATATTGTAATTCTGTCATGAAGAGCAAAGGATTTGGAAGAGCAGTTGAATGGGAAGTACACAATGTTCAACGAAGGATGAAACATGAACATCAACAAAAGCAAAGTAATGGTAATGGAATGTAGTCGATGCCAGCGGAATCAGATTAGGAAGCGAGACACTAGAAATAGTAGGTGTGTTTCACTGTTTGGACAGTAAATCAATAGATGATGGGTGTAGCAGAGAGGATTTAAATTGTAGAGTGGCAACGGCAGGCTAAACTTTTCTGACGAAGAGAAATCTGTTAATATCTAACACAGATTTACGTGCCACGAACTGTTTTCTGATGGTATTTGTCAGGAGTATCTTTGTAATGAAGTGAAACGTGGACGACAAACAGTTAACCGCGAAAGAGAATGGAAATTACGACGTTTTGTGCTACAGAAAAATGCTGAAGATTAAGGGGGAAGATCATGTAACCAATGAGGAGGGGCTGAATAGAAATGGGGAGAAAAGAAATTTGTGGTACACCTTGGATAAGAGAAGTGTTCAGTTCACAGAACATATTAGGAGAGAAAATGAAGATGTTTGCACAGGACAAAATAGCTTGGAGAGTTACATTAAAAAAAATGGTTCAAATGGCTCTCAGCACTATCGGACTTAACATCTGAGGTCATCAGTTCTCTAGAACTTACAACTTCTGAAATCTAACATACCTAAGGACATCACACACATCCATGCCCGAGGCAGGATTCGAACCTGCGACCGTAGCGGTCACGCGGTTCCAAACTGAAGCGCCTAGAACCGCACGGTCATTCTGGCAGGCAGAGTTACATAAGAAAATAGTCTTCGGATTAATACCACAGCTGCATCAACAGCACACCCTTAATCATTAAGTGAAATAAAATTAAGCCCAAGTAAACAAGTTGCACATTGAATGCATTTTGAAAAAGAATATATTGAAAACAAACGTCAATTTCCTTTAAAAAAACAGGTAAAATTGTTAATACATGAAAGAAACTCAACTCATTTACAAGTATCACAAATTCCGTGCTAAATATTCTGTTTCGGGGTAAAAGAAGGTGCACGCCCGACGATGTTTGGCTTAACTGTTTATATTTTATACAAACCTTTCCAAAAATATATGACGTATTACTCACCGTAAAATTCTGTAAATGAAGGATTAACGACGCATTTCAAATAACTTTAATACATTGTACAGCATTAAACGTTAAAAAGCAAAGTATCTACATCTACATCTACATCCATACTCCACAAGCCACCTGACGGTGTGTGGCGGAGGGTACCCTGAGTACCTCTATCGGTTCTCCCTTCTATTCCAGTCTCGTATTGTACGTGGAAAGTAGGATTGTCGGTATGCTTCTGTGTGGGCTCTAATCTCTCTGATTTTATCCTCATGGTCTCTTCGCGAGATATACGTAGGAGGGAGCAATATACTGCTTGACTCTTCGGTGAAGGTATGTTCTCGAAACTGTAACAAAAGCCCGTACCGAGCTACTGAGCGTCTCTCCTGCAGAGTCTTCCACTGCAGTTTATCTATCATCTCCGTAACGCTTTCGCGATTACTAAATGATCCTGTAACGAAGCGCGCTGCTCTCCGTTGGATCTTCTCTATCTCTTCTATCAACCCTATCTGGTGCGGATCCCACACTGCTGAGCATTATTCAAGCAGTGGGCAAACAAGCCTACTGTAACCTACTTCCTTTGTTGTCGGATTGCATTTCCTTAGGATTCTTCCAATGAATCTTATATGACCATTCCATTTTAAATCACTCCTAATGCGTACTCCCAGATAATTTATGGAATTAACTGCTTCCAGTTGCTGACCTGCTATTGTGTAGATAAATGATAAGGGACCTATCTTTATATGTATTCGCATCACATTACACTTGTCTACATTGAGATTCAATTGCCATTCCGTGCACCATGCGTCAATTCGCTGCAGATCCTCCTGCATTTCAGTACAATTTTCCATTGTTGCAACCTCTCGATACACCACAGCATCATCTGCAAAAAGCCTCAGTGAACTTCCGATGTCATCCACCAGGTCATTTATGTATATTGTGAATAGCAACGGTCCTATGACACTCCCTTGCGGCACACCTGAAATCACTCTTACTTCGGAAGACTTCTCTCCATTGAGAATGACATGCTGCGTTCTGTTATCTAGGAACTCCTCAATCCATTCACACAATTGGTCTGATAGTCCGTATGCTCTTACTTTGTTCATTAAACGACTGTGGGGAACTGTGTCAAACGGCTTTCGGAAGTCAAGAAACACGGCATCTACCTGTGAATCCGTGTCTAAGGCCCTCTGAGTCGCGTGGACGAATAGCGCGAGCTGGGTTTCACACGACCGTCTTTTTCGAAACCCATGCTGATTCCTACAGAGTAGATTTCTAGTCTCCAGATAAGACATTATACTCGAACATAATACGTGTTCCAAAATTCTACAACTGATCGACGTTAGAGATATAGGTCTATAGTCCTGCACATCTGTTCGACGTCCCTTCTTGAAAACGGGGACGACCTGTGCCCTTGTCCAATCCTTTGGAACGCTTCGCTCTTCTAGAGACCTACGGTACACCGCTGCAAGAAGGGGGACAAGTTCCTTCGCGTACTCTGTGTGAAATCGAACTGGTATCCCATCAGGACCAGCGGCCTTTCCTCTTTTGAGCGATTTTAATTGTTTCTCTATCCCTCTGCCGTCTATTTCGATATCTACCATTTTGTCAACTGTGCGACAATCTAGAGAAGGGAGCACAGTGCAGTTTTCCTCTGTGAAACAGCTTTCGAAGAAGACATTTAGTATTTCGGCCTTTAGTCTGTCATCCTCTGTTTCAGTACCATTTTGGCCACAGAGTGTCTGGACATTTTGTTTTGATCCACCTACCGCTTTGACATAGGACCAGAATTTCTTAGGATTTTCTGCCAAGTCAGTACATAGAACTTGACTTTCGAATTCATTGAATGCCTCTCGCATAGCCCTCCTCACACTACATTTCGCTTCGCGTAATTTTTGTTTGTCTGCAAGGCTTTGGCTATGTTTATGTTTGCTGTGAAGTTCCCTTCGCTTCCGCAGCAGTTTTCTAACTCGGTTGTTGTACCACGGTGGCTCTTTTCCATCTCTTACGATCTTGCTTGGCACATACTCATCTAACGCATATTGTACAGTGGTTTTGAACTTTGTCCACTGAGCCTCAACACTATCTGTACTTGGGACCAAACTTTTGTTTTGAGCCGTCAAGTACTCTGTAATCTGCTTTTTGTCACTTTTGCTAAACAGAAAAATCTTCCTACCTTTTTTAATATTTAATTTACGGCTGAAATCATCGCTGCAGTAACCGCTTTATGATCGCTGATTCCCTGTTCTGCATTAGCTGATTCAAATAGTTCGGGTCTGTTTGTCACCAGAAGGTCTAATATGTTATCGCCACGAGTCGGTTCTCTGTTTAACTGCTCAAGGTAGTTTTCAGATAAAGCACTTAAAAATATTTCACTGGATTCTTTGTCCCTGCCACCCGTTATGAACGTTTGAGTCTCCCAGTCTATATCCGGCAAATTAAAATCTCCACCCAGAACTATAACATGGTGGGGAAATCTACTCGAAATATTTTCCAAATTATTCTTCATGTGCTGTGCCACAACAGCTGCTGAGCCCGGGGGCCTATAGATACATCCAATTACCAGTCTGAGCCTGCTTTAACCGTGACCTTCACCCAAATCATTTCACAATTCGAATCTCCGTCCATTTCCTTTTATACTATTGCACTTCTTATCGCTATAAACACGCCTCCCCCTTCACTGTCCAGCCTGTCTCTGCGGTATACATTCCAATCTGAGTTTAGGATTTCATTACTGTTTACATGTGGTTTCAGCCAACTTTCTGTCCCTAATTTTATATGGGCGTTGTGACCGTTTATTAATGAGAGCAGTTCTGGGACCTTTCTATAGACGCTCCTGTTTACAAATGACGCACAAAACACAACCTACAGTCTCACAACAACAAAAACTGTAGAAGTTAGAGGAAACAGCTTATCGCAGTCTCTACAGCGCATTCCTACACTTGATACTAAAATCTGTCAGTAGAATGAAGTACCTAGACACCTAGGTTCATCATCCTCTAGGTACAACACCTCCCTGTAGTAGGATGATAATGTCTTCAACACATAAAATCCTAGCAAAACGTCAATTCAGCTGAGGAATAATGAAGCTGGAAAGAAACTAAATATCATCTGAAATCTATGAGCAATACGAAATATACATTTACCAAATTACTTAAGTATCATAGTTCATGCACTACGCTATGAAACACAGAGAGTACTTGAGAAGATACTTCAGCTGTTGCTCTGTGTTACTCTGCAACTGAGTATATTTGCCCCTTGTGTACCTTGACCATGTATCACAGAACACATTTACTAAGTTACGAGCTTTTATGAATAAATAGAATGAACCAAGAAAATGCATCTGTGAGCGAAATGCCAAAGTGGATGCCGGCCGGAGTGGCTGAGCGGTTCTAGGCGCTACAGTCTGGAACCGCGCGACCGCTACGATCGCAGGTTCGAATCTTGCCTCGGGCGTGGATGTGTGTGATGTCCTTAGGTTAGTTAGGTTTAAGTAGTTCTAAGTTCTAGGGGACTGATGACCTCAAAATTTAAGACCCATAGAGCTCAGAGCCATTTGAAACTTTTTTTAACAAAGTGGATGAATCCTGTTGCAGACATTGGTACTGGTTTCCAGTACGCCTTGGCTGCCTGGGGAATGTTTAGCAAATTGAAAATAGAAGTGAGCAGCTCCAAAGACAGTTTAGTTAAATGAGGTAAGTAATTAAATGGAGAGGATCTCCTCATTCAATACGGAAAAAAGTAATCAATATCGTTTTTAACGAGTTCTCAAAGTCCGATGCAGTGATACACGGAAAACGTACTGCTTACATCGCACAAGGCAGTACCGCTATCAAAATATCACTGAAAAATGAAGCCCTTGGTACAAAAAATTATGTTTGTGTGTCTAAAGGTTGATGTCCAATCGAAATGATCACAGTTGTGTTTTGGAATTAACGAAGTGTATTGCTTGCGGTACCATACTAATTAATAAAACACCAAAATTCGTTATGCAAACCTGTAGGTCTTATACTTCATTAGTGACAATTTCTGTTCACATATACATCGGATATCGCAAGTTACAATCCCTCACATTATTGCACGATTAACTCACTCCTACTATGAGGGAAACTCCGAAACTAATTTCTATTCCGATTTTTAGTTTGACGAATCTCTTGAGTGTTATTGTTGGGAGTTAGCATCTGTAGAATCTTCTAATATTTCAGTTATTACTTTCACCTGGAGACTGATGTGAATCGGTAGGAGTCAGGGTTGAATGATTGTGTTCGCCTCGAGGGAGCCATGTACTGCTTGACTGTGACTTCTTCATAACTAGCAAACACATATTTTCTAAATATCAATCGTATTTCACACACAAAGTGATACATTTTCATTTTATTCTCTGTGAATTCAGCTGAAAAATCCAGTTTCCTTCCTTGAAGCGACAACCTCATTTGTGAAGGTCGTTTCAGTCTGTTTCTACGAAATATCAAAGGGATTTGCTGGCGTATAATCGCTACGTAGAAGCAATGAAAGGGTAATGCCCACAATATTATGTTTCAAGCATACGAAGCCCTGCATTTGCAATGAAATGTAATTAAAATTACGATGAAAGTACAGGCGTATTATTCGTTATAATGATGCGATAACAGCTTTGAATGCGAAACGCTTCTGTTTAAAATGTAATTCCAAGGCTTCATTTGCTGCGCAGAAATTGTTAAATTGTGAAGCGAGACCGCATCACGAATTGAAACGCTGAAGGCATTCTATTCAGTACACACAATGGTGAATTGTACTATATGAATATAAAGCGACATTTTGAGAGCCACTTTTTCAGGAGGCAATAAAAATGTATGTCAGTCACACATATTTTCTGATTGCGTTGATAATTGGAAAGCATCCATTACTTTTTAAATGAAGCAACTCAAAATGTAAAATCTGATATTTTTCCACGTTGTATGGAATTAGCCGTTCGCGGTGCAGCATGGTTCGTTAGCAATCCGACACTGAAGAAAGTAGGTAAAAGGGAAGGAACACGCATTTTCTTTTATTGGTTGTAAAGAGCTTCATATCAGTGCAGTTAATATTGAACAAACAGACTGAATATGCGACATAAGAGATAACTCGGATTTCTTTTTGAGTCGTCAGTCGTCCGAATGGTTTGATGCGGCCCGCCACGAGTTCCTCTCTTGCGCCGGTCTCTTGATCACAGAGCAGTGCTTGCTCTCTACGTCCTCAATTACTTGCTGAATGTATTCCAATCACTGTCTTCCTCTACGGTTTTCATCCTCTATCGTCCCCTACAGTATGGTGGAAGGTATTCAGTGATGTCTTAACAAATGTCCTATCATGCTGTCCCTTCTTCTTGTCCCTGATTTCGATACATTCCTTTTCTCTTCAGTTGTGTGCAGAAACTCCTCATTGTTTACCACATCTCTGTCTTACATCCTTTTTAATCCGAGCACTTCGTTCTTCGTCTTGCACTCTTATTAGTTCCTCTTGGCTTTTGTAAATGCAGTTTATTAAACCCCTCTCCCTGTAGCTTACCCCTATTTTCCTCAGAATTTCGAATATCTTGCACCATTTGACATTGGCGAACACTTTTTCGAGGTCGACAAATACTATGAGGGGACTGAGATGTTAAGTCCCATAGTGCTCAGAGCCATTTGAACCATTTGAAAAGGCCTTCATTTTTCTTTAGCCTTGTTTCCATTATCAACCGCAACGTCAGAACTGTCTCTCTGGTCCCTTTACCTTTCCTAAATCCAGATTCTCAACTCTCTATTCCATTCTTATGTATATAATTCTTCTAGAATCTTGGATGCATGAGCTGTTAAGCTGATTGTGTGATAATTCTCGCACTTGTAATCTCGTGCAGTCTACGGAATTGTATGGTATATCGCCAGATTCAAACATTGTACACACCAATGTGAATCGTCGTTTCCCCCTTCTCCCCAATGCTTTTAGAAATTCTGATGGAATGTTATAAGTACCTTCCGCCTTATTTGATCTTAAGTTTTCCCAAGCTCTTTTAAATTCTAATACTGGATCCCCTATCTCTTCTCTATCGACTCCTGTTTCTTCTTCTATCACATCAGACCAGTCATCCGCCTCATTGGGTCCTTCACTGTAGTCTTCTCTCTCCTCTGCATTTAACATTGGAATTCCCCATTGCACTTTATAATTTACCACATTTGCTATAAATGTTACCGAAGGCTGTTTTGACTTGGCAGTATGCTGAATCCGTCCTTCCGACAATTATTTCTTTTGCGATTTCTTCACAGCAACTTCGCCTTAGCTTCCCTCGCTGCCTATATATTTCATTCCTAAGCGATCTGTATTTGTGTATTGCCCTGAATATTTTCACACTTCTTTCATCCATCGATCAACTGAAGTATTTATTTTGTTACCCATGGTTCTTCCGCATTTCCTTGTACCTATGTTTCTTTCCAACTTCCCTTTTCAGCGATGTTCATTCCTCTTCAAATGAATTGCCTACTGAATAATTTCTTATCGCAGTATCTATAGCCTTAGAGAACTTCCAGCGTATGTCTTCATTCATTAGTACTTCCGTATCCCACTTCTTTGCGTTTTGATACTTCCTGACTAGTCTCTTGAACTTCGGTCTATTCTTCACCACCATTACATTGTGATCTGAGTCTGTAGCTGTCCCTGGATACGCCTTACAATCCAGTATGCGATTTCGGAATCACTACCTGAACGTGCTCCAATCTAACTAAATACTTCCCGTATCTCCCGGACTTTTCCTAGTATTCCTCTTATGATTCTTGAATAGAGTATTAGCTGTAAGTAACTGAAATTTGTGCAGAGCTCAATTAGTCTTTCTCCTCTTTCAGTCCTGGTACCACGCCCATATTCTACTGTAACCCTTTATTTTACCCATCCCGCTACAACAGCATTCCAATCCCCCAAATCTAATAAGATTTTCATCTGCAAAATGGTTGAAATGGCTCTGAACACTATGAGAATCAACATCTGAGGTCATCAGTCCCCTAGAACTTAGAACTACTTAAAACTAATTAACCTAAGGACATCACACGTAGCGGTCGCGCGGTTCCAGACTGCAGCGTCTAGAACCGCTCGGTCATAGGGGCCGGCTTTTCATCTCCCTTTATATACTGTACCCGTTAAGTATTTTCATATACTTTCTATACCTACTGATCTGCTTGCGATGTCGGCATTTACACAGAACTATCGTTGTCGGTGTTGGTTTGCTGTCGATTCTGATGAGAACAAACCTATCACTGGACTGTTCACAGTAACACACTATCTGCCCTACCTTCCTATTCAAAAAGGAGTAAACCTGTTATATTTCCTACTGCTGTTGATGTTATCCTATCCTTATATGGTCAGGAATCTTTGTTTTCTTTCCATGTACTTCACTTACCCCCACTATATGTAGCTTGAGCCTTTGGCTATCACTTTTCAAATTTTCTAGCTTACCTACCACGTTCAAACTTCTGACATTCCACGTCTTTACTCGTAGAATGTTATCCATTCCTTGATTATTCAAAAATTTTTCATGGAAACCTCTCCCAGATATCCGAACTGGGGACTACTGCGGAATCTTCTACAAATTGAGAGATCATCATGACATTTCTTCAGTTACAGGCCACATGTCTTGTGGATAGACGTTACGTGTCCTTAGTTCAGTGTTTTCCATTGCCTTCTGCATCCTCATGCCGTTGATCACTTCCGTTTCTTCCGCCTTGTAGGGGCCGTTTCCCACCCCTTGGACAAGAGAGCGCCCTGCTCGTCTGTCCGTCCTCTCCCCTCTTTGACAAGGCCACTGCCAGAATGAAGGTAACTGATGTTTCAGCACAGCATGGACTTCAACTTTTACACGACACAAGTTCAGCACAATAGTCTGTGGGATGGTAGAACTGGACAAAGTGACACATCAGACAATCACCATCGACAGTTGCACTGAACATGTATTTGTCACATTTAAACAAGACAAATAACAAATAAAACCATCAACACACTTTTAACATTACCATTTAGGTGAGGGCAAGTTACTTCAAAATTTAAACATTCATAAACCACGGCACTTATGGCCTATTACACATTTAGTGAAATGAGTTAAAAATAATTTACTCAAAACTATGATCAACCTGAAGAACAATTTACTGAAATTTAACGAGGAAATGTAGTCTTTCGTTACTACAGTGATTGGTATTAACAAAGTAACTCAGAGTACAGGCAACAACAAATCAGATACGTTGGCACACAAAATACCCAGGGAAAATTTTATCCAGGGCACCCATAGCAATTGGCTGGCCTAACTCCATCATGTGATATAAATACAATAACCAGACGGCACTTAAACAACGACCAGCCAAACTGTTTTCAATGGCGGTTAACACTGACAGTAGCAATCTATAAACAGAATGTAACAGCGCTCCAGGCCCTAGTAAATGTTAATCATCACATCACATACAGCTCTCACTAGAACCCTGCGTACTAAGCAAGTTGAAATTAACAAATTCGAGGACACACTTGGTAGGAGTAGCAACGGCTGGCCAAGAAAACGAAGTCAACAGCACTGAACCCAGTAGTTGATTCCGGCCACAATTTACAGCACAAGCAAGGCCCTTACCCTCTTGCTTGTTCGACAAAGCCAGCCGCCGCAGACCCCGGTGCCAGGAGACATGAAGGAAACGAAATACACCAACGGCTTCCCAGTAACGCGACTGCTTCCACGCCGGCGATATTTGCCACGGCGCCGTCACCCGGGTAAACAGCGCCTTTTAGAGGTGCTCTTCCTGCTGCCTCGCACGGCACCTGTACTGTCTGCCAGACCTCCCAAACGACGTGAGTGCTAGGCATACCAAAGCAAAAATCCTCGCTACTTGCTAGAGCTTACCCCTCGCTCCCCGATCTGCGCACACCACCGTAAAGATATGCAAACCGGCGGCGGGAATATCGCTGATCGAGCCGCACGCCTCAGTGAATTTTTATGCCGGAAGTCTTCAGTCACCAATGCCGATTATTAATCAAAATTTAAGCAAAACTGAAACAAAATTGTTTGTGTGTATTGTGAGGTAACGGGTGAGTTGTAGCGCCATGGAAATATTCTAAGTTCACAGTTGTCGTGGCCGCGTGGGGGCCTCTCGGCAATATGTAACATGGAAAAGCACACAATGTACTACCTGCTTTATAATAGCAGGCAGTTGGGTCTTTACTTGAGATATAAATAAATGAATAGAAGTCCACAAGGCTGAGGAGCTAGAGAATTG
Source organism: Schistocerca gregaria (assembly GCF_023897955.1). Taxonomy (NCBI): domain Eukaryota; kingdom Metazoa; phylum Arthropoda; class Insecta; order Orthoptera; family Acrididae; genus Schistocerca; species Schistocerca gregaria. Next base: position 378,941,534 of record NC_064923.1, read on the forward strand.
CCGGTAGCGCCACGCACTGGAAATGAGGGGGTAATAGGTCTGTGGGCGCCTGGGTGCAGTTGAAGTCGCCTCCCATGGCCAATACACATCGCCGACCCAGGAGAAGAGGAGCCACTGCAAAGAGAAGGGAGCAGAACATTCACAGTTGTGATACGGACCGGATGGCGCACAGGCGTTGATGACGCTGGCATTACTAAACGTGAGAGCCATACCTTTGGCATCAGTGAGGTAAGCAACTCCATCAACGAGGATACCGTCAAATAGCTGGATTGCCACCCAAGCCATTGGGGGGGGGGGGGGGGGGGCGGTCAGGCGGGGTGCACAAAACGCTGCAACATACGCCTGCTAAAGGTGAGCAGCGTAATTGTTCACAGCGTACAGCATCTTCTGGAGTAAAATTAACATCACCATGGCTTGGCGGTAGGAAAACGCCACGGTTGTCGATGAAGTCGGACTCCAAGAAAAATCGATATGCGAAAGTAAACAAATGCGTGCTCGCTCGCAAGCAGCACAACATGTGAGACGCAAACCAGGCGTGCTCGCCTAATCACTGTCGAATGCAGACTGACCCGTAGGCCATAGTGGTCTCTGTAATTATAACACTTTATTGGCTATGCATTTCTGATAAACCCGAAATTACACGATTCAGTCACATCTATGTGACCACCACCTATTTTCGACGTCAACGTGTAATAACCATTGATAGACGGTAGGTGTCAGTACAAGCGCTGGAGGGTGTGTAAAGCGTGTCGGAGGGAAGCGAAAAACAAGGTAGTCATTGTTGTGATCCGGAAACGGAGCAATTAATCTGACAACCAAAAGGGCATGATCACTGGCCTTCCGACCAAGGGTGGTAGCTTTTCAAAACTGTTCACGGGCATCCATGTTAACGTATACCATGAGTGGTCAAACAGCGCTAGCTAAAACCAGCAGTGAGGCAACTGCAGTGCACCACAAGCCATAGAGGACATGGGTGAACAACGGCTGCGGTGATGTGTGCGGGCGAATATACGTACAGCTGTTGAGCAACTGACCGCCCGGATGAACTGAGGGAATGTTTAGCGAACGTTGCTGCATATGAGCCTCCGCAGCAGGCCAAGTGTCCATGCATCCACGCGGACTGCTGTTCATCAGCGACGATTGCTGGAATTTGCAGTCCAGTAACGGAATTGGTGCCCGCCCAGTTAACCGTGCGGTCTAATGCACGGCAATTCGGATTGGGGAGGAACGCCTGGTCCCCGGCACGGATCCGCCCGGCGGACTTGAGTCGAGGTTCAGTGAGCCGGCCAGCCAATGGATGGTTTTTAGGCGGTTTTCCATCTGTCTCGGCGAATGCGGTCTGGTTCTTCTTACTCCGCCTCCGATACACTATGTCGGCGATTGCTGCGATAACAAGCTCTCCACGTACGCGTACACCACCATTACTGTACCACGCAAACATAGGGGTTACACTCGTCTGGTGTGAGACGTTCCCTGGACGAGGGGGGGGGGGGGGGGGGGGGGGGGGGAGTGTCCACCAGTTAACCGTGCGGTCTAATGCACGGCAATTCGGATTGGGGAAGAACGCCTGGTCCCTGGCAGGAATCCGCCCGGCGGACTTGTGTCGAGGTCCAGTGAGCCGGCCAGTCAATGAATGGTTTTTAGGCGGTTTTCCATCTGTCTCGGCGAATGCGGTCTGGTTCCCCTTACTCCGCCTCTGATACACTATGTCGGCGATTGCTGCGCTGACAGGCTCTCCACGTACGCGTACACCACCATTACTGTACCACGCAAACGTAGGGGTTACACTCGTCTGGTGTGAGATGTTCCCTGGGCGGGAGGGGGGAGTGTCCACCGGGGGCCTAACCGCATGATAACCCTGAAACAGAGGTTCGCTGTCGAGCGGCGGAGGGGTGAAGTGGACTGCCGTAGTCGTCGTGGAGTTGTGGACCACTGCGGCTGCGGCTGGTTGGAGCCTCTCCGTTGTTTCTAGTCCCCCAGTTAACAGGCACTACAATACAATACAATCGCAATTTGTCGTCCACTTAGTGACAACATGTAGGCTTTTCAGATGAATCAGTTTTATGCATCACGAGAAAAGTGGCCGTTGGCATGTACGGCGTGAAACGTCTGAAAGCCAGCACAATGCGTACATTATGGAGTGAGAAATGTTTTCTTGGCATTCCGTATGTGATCCCGTTTTTGTTCAAGGCATAATGGATCAACACAATAAGTATGCACCTATCTTGGGACCACGTTCACGCCAACATGAAGTTTGTTTTCCTCGGCACGATGGCATCTACCAGCAGGATAATGCAAAGTTTCACACAACTCGTGGTGTACGTGCGTGGTTCGAGGAGCAACAGGGTGAGTTTATTGTACTCCCCTGGCCATCGCTCTCCCCGGATTTAAACCCAATCGAGAATTGGTGGGTCCACTCCAAATTAACGGCTAATTTTCGGGAATCATATCTCATACTGAAATGTGTACATGAAACGAAGTTATTTATTTTTGCTGCAGAAAGTTTCTTAAAACATTATTAGCTTTTTAATTTCTGCATCTTTAGTGTTTACACTAGAGATAATTATATGTGCTCCAAACTGCTGTGTCAGCTGCATGAGGTGGTGTATAACACTAAAGACGTACAGGAAATGAATTAAACATAACATTTATTTACGCTAATCACAGGGTACAGACTTAAATACACATATTTTGATCGCTAGGTTCTCTGTTCCCGCAATGCGTCTCATTCACACGTTTGCTAGCTGTTACAGTAACGCACAATAGTGAAACAACTCACAACGAAAGAATTAGAATGATAAGGTAGTCGGTAGCTGTGATGTAGATGTACAGACACACAAATTATTACAATTTCAGAAATATTCAACGATTTGTTAAGAAAGAAGTTCACAAAATCAGAATGTCGACTACACAGTGGTTCACCTCTGGCTCTTACGCAAGCTGTTATTCGGCTTGACACTGATTGATAGAGTCCTCCTGAGGCATATCGTGTCCAATTCTGTCCAATTGGAGCGCTTTGTCATCAAAATCTTGAGATGCTTCAAGGGCCCTACCCCTAATACTCCAATCGTTGTCAATTGAAGGAGAGATCCGGCAACCTTGCTGGCCAAAGTAGGGTCCAGCAAGCACGAAGACAAGCTTTAGAAACTGCCGCATCGAGCGGACGGCCATTATCTTGCTGAAATGTAAGCCAAGGATGGCTTTCCATAAAGGGCAACAGAATGGGGCGTCAACATAGTCGACGTAGTACTGTGCTGTAAGCGTGTCGAGGATGACAGCCAAATGAAATGGCACTGCAGATCATCACTCCAGGTTGTCGGGTCGTATGGCGGGCAACAGTTAGGTTAGTAATCCACTGCTGTCCGGGACGTTGCTAGACACATCTTCGCTGCTCACTGGGACTCACTTCGAAGCGGGATCATCACCGAAGACAATTCTACTTCAATCAATGAGATTCCAGACCGAATTTGCCCGACACCACTGCAAAAGTGTTTGTTGGTGCACGGAGGTCAATGGCAGTCGGCTCAATGGGCGCCCTGAGCTCATTATATTTAATTTTAAACAAAAAAGCCAATACACAGCAATATACTGTTTTTTTTTCATTCCTCGCTGTCGGGTTTACAGCAATTAGAAGGTTTGTTTATGTCTTATGGATTCATGTTTAGAATACCATTGCTTAGAATTGTCCAAAACTTCGTAATTCCAACCATTCGCAGATGAAAACTACGCAAAAAAATGTCGCTGAAGCTACCATCTTCACAGCTGCAGCACCTGGAGAGCTCTCTCTCATACCTCGCATACCAGTGATACCACCCGATTTACCTGTTTATAAAGCATTGTGATTTTATTTGAAATAACAATAAAAAAAATCTCAAGGTCAGCGGAGGATGGTTCAAATGGCTCTAAGCGCTATGGGACTTAACATCTGAGGTCATCAGTCCCCTAGACTTAATACTACTTAAACCTAACTAACCTAAGGACATCATCCACATCCATGCGCTAGGCAGGATTCGAACCTGCGACCGTAGCAGCAGCGCGCAGCGTGGTTCTGGACTGAAGCACCTAGAACCGCTCGGCCACATGGGCTGGCTCAAGAGAGGGTGAAAGAGGACATGGGGAGAGAGAGATGTGGAGGAAATGAAGGTAGAGAGGCGGGGGCAGGGAGATGGACACATTTAGGGGGGGAGGGGGAAGTGGAGAGGGAGAAGAGGCGTGGAAAGTATACAGAGGTAGTGGAGGAGATGGACAGAAAGGAATGCAGGATTTTCTATGTAAATCAAATATCCACATGTATTTCGCAGTTGTGTAGGACTTCTGGGTTAAAAAGTTGGTTCAAATGGCTGTGAGCACTATGGGACTTAATATCTGTCATCAGTCCCATAGACTTAGAACTACTTAAACCTAACTAACGGCATCACACACATCCATGCCCGAGGGAGGATTCGAACCTGTGACCATAGTAGCAGCGCGGTTCCGGACTGAAGCGCCTAGAACCGCTCAGCCACAACGGCCGGCACTGCCCGGTTCGCAAATTTGCATACTGGTATATAGACAAGGGCAACGCTGCTTTTTTTTATATTTTTATTATTCGGACCAATATTGATGTATAAACTCAACTTCAGCGTTCGCGTATTTAATATTTGTGCCTTCATAGAATTCTTTCCTTATGTTTATCGACATATTTTATCGTCGTATTGTTACAATGGCGAGCTGGAAATCAAATAAACTTAACATAATATCTCCATAAGTATTGGTAAAAATCTGTTACGGGAACATGTCGCAGCCCTATGGAGCGTATCGCGACCGAAATTTCCTCTCTTGTACAGTTTGGAACTATTGTGGACCGTTTAAAACCAGGTAAAATTAACAGAACAACACCATAAACTTCTGTGAAACATTGTATAAAGGTATGAAACGTCCCCTTAGAAAAGTTAATAAATTACTGTGTTGGTAAACCTCTTACGTTATTTGATTTCCAGACAGCTGAGCAGAACTGAAGGTACTCAGACATTTCTCTCTTCACTTAATATGTTCAACACTAAACTGACACACAATATTTTTAGCGCAACGCAATCTGACTTTCAATAATCCCTAAAAAAGATTGGCCATGACTAACAATAACCTATACCCTTCATGAATCACTTACCTCACGAAAATCTTCGTTACTCGAACTACTGCAATACAGCGAGCGCCAATACTGCCAGCTAAATAGAAGATTCAAACTACTGAAGGCACTAATGTATTTACCTTAATAATGTTCAAAAGTCATCATATCAGTTCATGATATCCAGTATTACAAATTTACGCTTTCTGATGGACGCACGTCCAGATCCTCCGCTCTCAAAATTCTGCCAACGCTCTCCCCACATCCAACACTGCTGGCGGCTCACCTCCAACTGCGCAACGCTACGCGCTGTTCACATCCAAGTGCCCAACACTAAAATAACAAATATTCCAACAATGCCAACCAGCCACAGATTGTACGCGGCACAGCCAGTGATTTTCATACTGAGCGCTACGCGACGTTGCCAACATAAAAACCTAAACAGCCTACTTGCAAAGGTACAAATATGAAATAACATGACCTATGACGCTGGGATTAAAGCTCGATAGCAGTCTTAAGAGTAAGATTATAGAAAAACAAGCAACCTTGTTCTTTCCTGTATAGACAGAAATTGTCTACATGAAGGCTGCAAGACATCGTCAATCCATAATCGGAATAATATACTGGATGAATAAATACTTTTTGTTGACAGCGAGTTTCAACTACCGTAGTCATCTTAAGGTCCAAAACAGATAATCGGCTAACATATTTAACACAGGCAGTACTATGACGTCAATGACGTAATAAGAAACGCTCTTCTAGGGTTGTACTAAATGACGTACAAACATAGCAAGATCTGTTTCGCTTTAAGTGGTAGAAGATCATTCATCATTTCATCTTCTTTGGTCTCTTACAACGTCTGTTTGGCATGTCGTGAAAGTGTGTGTAGTCCGTTGTAATTTCCAACCCATTTCGAAGCCCTTGTCCTTCGAATACAGTGGCTCATGAGGTAGCTTACCTGAGCGAGTGTTTGCAACGACGTTAGTGTTTGCGAGCGTGCGTCTGTGTGTGTGTGTTGGAGTGAGGCCGTGGTGTGGTGTGGCGGCGCGGCCACACCGCTCCATTGCCAGCCTACACCCCCGTTCCCGGCGCCTTGCAGCCCCCGTAATGACTGCGGAGCATGCACGGCCCGCACTCGCTCGGCATTTCGATAATTAAGTCGGAACGCTTGGTCAAGGAAATTGCGCTCGACACCGGTCCAGCTAATTGCATTTCGATGTATATAGCGGCGGCCGCGGCCGCTAACGGCCTCCTGGGCCCGCTCTCGCCCGGCCCGGCCCGGACCCCAGATTACTCGTCTTGGCCCGCACTGCGGTCTGCCGGTCTGCGCTACCCTACAGCAGGCTCTCCTCCCAGGAGCCTCTTTGAGACCGCCGCCGGCCTCCCAGCGTCTCTTGTGCGCTGCCAGATTTCACACGGCGTGGCACCCTATCGAGAGCTACGCCTCACTGAAACAGTTCGTGTTTCTTAACAGCGACGAGTACCGTTCCATTTCATTCGGCTCGTTTACATGCATCCACAAGTAAAGGACTGCTTTTCCGAAACTCGTTAGTTTTCTCCTGCCGTGACACAGATGTTTGGAACTGGGTTCGAAAGTACTTACAATCTTTCTATGCAGTGGTGCAAAAGCGTGACGCCCTTCACGGTCCCTACAAGGCTTCAACATACTAAGCATCGCCACCTCAAAAAAAAAAAAAAAAAAAAGGGAGCTCACGGGTTCACGATATCAACTTTCACTACAGCTCTGCCAAGCGTCACCGTGGACGTTCCACGTGATGGAAAGGACGTCACAGCCGGTATTTCCCACAATTGGTCTCTTCTCTTGACGCCTCGGCAATGAAGAGCAGACCCACGACGCTCAGCTTTGAAATCAAGTGAATTTATTATGAGTGATGGAGGAAAACATTTCAGACACGCCACCACTCATAATCGACATGGAAAGGCCTCAGGGGGTGGCATAAAGTGCATCAATGAAGCCACCGCTTTTCTTTGGGGGTTGATTCCCATACTCTTAGCGATCGAAAACAACAGTTCTCAGTGCGATGAACAACAGGACGACGTACTTGACGGCCCGGGACACTGCTAACTCCGCCGTGGGTGTGCCAACCCTTTTCTAATGACTCCCCTTTGGAGTGAATCGCGACTGCAATTTTCGCTCTTGTGTACAGGTTTGCATCACTAGGCACCCTTAAAAAGCAGCAAATGGCGCTTATACATTTTTCAGCCCTCCTGTGATTTGATCGTGAGGGGATGTGATACTGACAATGGTTAAAATGGCTCTGAGCACTATGGGACTTAACGTCTGTGGTCATCACTCCCCTAGAACGTAGAACTACTTAAACCTAACTAACCTAAGGACATCACACACATCCATGCTCGAGGCAGGATTCGAACCTGCGATCGTAGCGGTCGCGTGGTTCCAGACTGAAGCGCCTAGAACCGCTCGGCCACACCGGCCGGCACCTAAACGGTGAGATTTGTGTCCTTTGCTAGTGTGGCACTTACAGCCCGTGCCATTCACCATCTGAATTGTCAGAGGTACTGCTTCTGGCATTACGCACACAGGTGATGCGTGGATATACTTATTTGTATTGAGTCGGCCATCTAAACATCTGACATACTCCGTCACGCATAGTCGTAGCACAGAGTCAAAATGGTTTGGCAGACCAGCAAACTGGTCCACCTGCACACTAAAATCCACTGGGGTTTCAGAGGCTCATAGGGAAGTACCTGCTTTCTGAATTAGCCGAACTCGAGACCGCGCACTTGCTGTTTTTTGGGCGCGCGCCAGTAATACCAGATTGCTGCCGTCCATGACTCCAGTCGCCGAGCGCATCGTGATATGCCCCCCTGACCAGCAGGAGGGTAAAGTATTCGCTGCTATGATATACGGCTCCAATATATGCTTCTGAGCGCCCTGTTCTTTGGAACCTAATTTTTCTTTGTGGAAATGCTTGATAGTGGGGTAGTAATTGGGCCATACCACCGATTCACACGTATGAAGTGAGGTAAAGCGACTAGTTCTGGTTCGTGTCATGTGATGATCCCCAGCTGATCACTTTGTTCACCATAGACCGCATATTAGTGAAAGCGTTTGGCAAACATAAATGTTTGTGTGACGTTTCTTTAGACTTTTGCCTTGTGATGTTAGGAACGAATAAATCTATTATTATTAAGACCACAACTCCTCCCAATGTTCTGATTAGCATTGTCTTTGCCATTTTCACTTAAAGTCCTGATTACAGTTGAAAGTAGGAAACCTGCACTCATTAAATACAGATGCAGCCTCACAATGTCTTTAGATAAGATCTGAAACGTCTGAGAGGGAGAGATGTCAGCACCGTCAAAGATTGTCAAGAATTTCGTTATGTTGCTCACTGCACTAGGAAGTGGCGATTTCGACCACGAAATGTGTGAAAATCAACGCCCCAAGGAACGTGGTGGTTTCATTCACACCCTTTATATCACCCTAAGAGGCCTTCTCACGTCCATACAGAGCGGATATGTGACTGAAATATATTCTCTGGCCACCCATCACAAAACTGCATAAGCGTCGTGCTTCTGCCCTCCATCGCGGAGGCGTCAAAAGAATGTGTGAAATGTGGGTATGAAGGGGTTTGACGACTTTCCGGTCGTGTTATGCTTCCACGATGACGCTGGGCAACATTGAGGTGAAATTTGGTACCAATGAGACACCATTAAACCGCCTCGTACGTCGTATGAACTTCTGAGCTCTGGCGTTCTTTTCGCTTGTGTCGACACCTTCGTCGTCGATCCCCCGGATGACGTCGCAGCACGCCACACTTTTGCAGCTTGACGGCCAAACGTTATAGGCTCCTCCGAGCAAAATTTAAAAGTTTTACGTCGAAATGGCACATAATTTTGACGTTTATATAAACTGATTATTTCACTGTGTAGCGCGGAACTCCTAAAGACAAGAATAGATTTTTTCATATCTGGTAACAACATCAATGCAGCTTCGTCTATTCTTTTTTTGAAGGGGTGTGAAGGTACAAGTCTTAAGTCTTCTGGTCAATGTAAGGCAGATCCTCATGACTCCCCAGTGCCTACCTCTTCCTTTTACACTAAGAATTACACTTAATTTTAATTTTTTGTTATTTATTTGAGAGTCATCAGCATACTGAGTGGTTTGACTGTTCTCTGGCGCGAACTTCTTCATCTCAGAGTAGTAATTGCAAGTACTTGCTGCATATATTCCAACCTCTGTCTTCCTCTATCGTTTTCACGCATACACACCTTCCTCCGGTATCATCTTGATGTTTTAACAGATGTCCTGTCCCCCTGTCCCTCTTGTCATTGATTTCAATATATTCGGTTCTTTGCCAGTGCTGCAAATAACTAACTCATTCTTTACCATAACTGTCAACCTAATTTTCAACACTCTTCTGTAGCACAACATTTAGACGCCAAAGGCCTTACCACGTTGGTAACCCCGGTCCTCGCCAGATAGCAAAAGTTAAGCAACGTTGGGCGCGCTAATACTTGGGCTCTCTGCTGAAAACTCTGCTGAAAACCTTTTATCGTTGCTTGCAAGGATACGTAAGTCGCCGAAGTGGCGTCCAGTTGAAATTCTCGCATCAGGACGTGCTGCCACACGACATTTATTTTTAACGCCTCGATTCCCTTTTAACTGGTTTCCTCCACATGTCATAATTCACCAGCAAGCAATGCGTTGCTCCAAATGTACATTCTCAGAAATTGCTCCTTCATACTAATTCAGATGTTTGATACTAGCAGACTTCATTGGCCAGGAATGCCCTCTTCACAGCAGCATGCCCAGCTTGTCGCTGCCCTACTTGCCTCGTTCGTCATGTGCTATTTGGATTCCAATGAAGAAGTATTACTTCACTCCCTCTACTTCGTGTTCCCCTATTTTAATGTTAAGTTTATTCCTAATCTCATTTCTCCTCCCCCTCATCACTTTCTTACTCTATTATAGTTTACTCTCAGTCGACATTTTTTTACTGAGTAGACCATTTTTCCATTAAGTCCTGTCATTCTTACTAGCTTCCACTGGAGATAGTACGGTCATCTGCGAATCTTATCGTTGATATCGTTCACCCTGAATTTTAATTCCACCGCCAAACATCTCATTAATATTTCCATCACTGCTTCTTTGATGTATATACCGAGCAATAGGGAAGAATAGCTGTATCCTTTTATTATATCGTTCTTAATTCGAACACTTCTTTCTTGGTTTTCCAGTCTTACTATTCCTTCCTCGTTTCTATTCTTATTCTATCTTACCCGTCTTTCCCTGTAGCTAACTCTTATTTTTCTCAGAATCTGAAACTTTTTGCACCATTTTCCGTTGCTGGACAATTCTTTTTCGACCAACAAAGCCTGTTAACGAATCCTGATTTATCTTGAGTCTTACATCCATTATCAATCGAAAGGTGTAACTAAACCTCCGCTGCTAAAGCCATAGCGGTTGGAGGAATCAGATGTGCCAGCTATTTTCCAGAATGAGGAGAAGGGATTGGTGGGGAGAGATGAGAGGCGAAGTGGAGAAAAATAAGTGAGGGGGGGGGGGGGGGAGGGGAGGAAGGATGACGACTGCAAACCACATAGTTCGAGACGGAAAATGGACCTCGCGGAAGTATATACAAAATTTTCGGCTCTACATTTAGACTGACTAGGAAAAGGCCAGGTGTTATGCGAAGATTTTAGTTACATTACATCATGGGCAGACAGAGATTCCGAAATCAGTTACTGGATTGTAAGTCGTACCCAGGAGCGGATATAGACAGAGATTACAATGTAGTTGTGATGGAGAGTAGGCTGACGCTTAAGAGATTAATCTGGAGGAATCAATACGCAAAGAAGTGGGATACAGAAGTACTAACGGATAACCAGATACGCTTGAAGTTCTCTAAGGCTGTAGATACATCTATAAGAAATAGCTCAGTAGCGAGTACAGTTGAAGAGGAATGGACATCTCTGAAAAGGGCCAACACAGAAGTTCGAAAGGAAAACATAAGTACAAACAAGATAACCGTGAAGAAACCAAGAGAAAAAAGGGTCCAAATCGCTCTGAGCACGATGGGACTTAACATCTCAGGTCATCAGGCCCCTAGAATTTAGAACTACTTAACCCTACCTAACCTCAGGACATCACACACATCCATGCCCGAGGCTAGATTCGAACCTGCGTCCGTATCAGTCGCGCGGTTCCAGACTGAAGCGCCTAGAACCGCTCTGCCACATCTGCCGGCCAAACCAAGGGTAACAAATGAAATAATTCAGCTGATCGATGGAAGGAGGAAACACAAAAATGATCAGGGAAATTCAGGAATACAGAAATACAAGTCGCCGAGGAATGAAATAAATAGGAAGTGCAGGGAAGCTAAGACGGAATGGCTGCATGAAAAATATGAAAGAATCGAGAAAGAAACGATTGTCGGAAGAACTGATTCATCATATAGGAAAGTCAAAACAACATTCGTTGGCATAAAAATCAAGGTCTGTAACATGAAGAGTGCTACGGGAATTCTATTGTTAAATGCAGAGGAGAGAGCGGATAGGTGGAAAGAGTACTCTGAAGACCTCTGTGAGGGGCAAGATTGTCTGGTGTGGAAGTAGAAGGAACGGCAGTCGATTTCGAGAAGATAGGGGATCCAGTATTAGAATCAGAATTTAAGAGAGCTTTAGAGGACTTAAGAACAAATAAGGCAGAGAAGATAGATTACGTTCTATCAGAATTTCTAAAATCATTGGGGGAAGTGCCAACAAAATGACTATTCACGTTGGTGTGTAGAATGTATGAGTTTAGCGACATTCCACCTGCCTTTCGGAAAAATATCATCCACACAATGCCGAAGACTACAAGAGCTGACAGGTGCGAGGATTATCGCACTATCAGCTCAACAGCTCATGCGTCCAAGTCGTTGACAACACAAGAAAAGTGAGGAATTGTTATATGATAATCAGTTTGGCTTTGGGATAGGTAAAAACACCAGACAAGTAATTATAACTTTGCGGTTGATAACAGAAGCAAGACTAAAAAAAAAATCAAGACACGTTAATGTGATTTATCGACCAGGTGAAGCATTATACAATGTAAAGTGATGCAAGATGTTCGAAATTCTGAGAAAAATACGGGTAAGCTATAGGGAGACACGGGTAATGTATAATGTGCATAACAGCCAAGAGGGAATAATATGATTTGAAACCAAGAACGAACCTAATGGGATACCAGTTCGATTTTACACAAAGAACGCGAAGGAACTTGCCCCCCCCCCTCCCCCTTCTTGCAGCGGTGTACCGTAGGTCTCTAGAAGAGCGTAGCTTTCCAAAGGATTGTAAAAGGGCACAGGTCATCCCCGTTTTCAAGAAGGGGCGTCGAAAAGATGTGCAGAACTATAGACCTATATCTCTAACGTCAATCAGTTGTAGAATTTTGGAACACGTATTATGTTAGAAATCTATTTTATAAGAATCAGCATGGGTTTCGAAAAAGACGGTCGTGTGAAACCCAGCTCACGCTATTCGTCCACGAGACTCACAGAGCCATAGACACGGATTCACAGGTAGATGCGGTGCTTCTTGACTTCCGCAAGGCGTTCCATACAGTTCCCAACAGTCGTTTAATGAAAAAAATAAGAGCATATGGACTATCAGACCAATTGTGTGACTGGATTGAAGAGTTCCTAGATAACAGAACGCAGCATGCCATTCTCAATGGAGAAGTAAGAGTGATTTCAGGTGTGCCGCAGGGGAGTGTCATAGGAGCGCTGCTATTCACAATACACATAAATGACCTTGTGGATGATATCGGAAGTTCACTGAGGCTTTTTGCAGATGATGCTGTGGGGTATCGAGAGGTTGTAACAGCGGAAAATTGTACTGAAATGCAGGAGGATAAGCAGGGAATTGACACATGGTGCAGGGAATGGCAATTGAACCTCAATGTAGACAAGTTGTAAGAGGTCCATAATTAGAGACCTTGTTGCTAGCGCACTCGAGCTGATGTGATTTCGATGTATTGCTCACGCGCTGCCTGCGATATGTAAGCTAGAAGAGAATCTGAGACCAAAGAGCAGTATTGACTGCAGTAGGAACTGTGTAGCAGTAGGAGTAAGTTGTTGCTAGCGAGCAGTCTGGTCTGGTGTATCGTGTTGGGTGGGCCGGTCGTGTGCACCGATGGTGGAGCCTGAGCGTTGTAGGATAAGGTAAAAGCAGCCTCGCGCATATATAGTGTTGTTACATCAAGTCCCATGTAAATGTTTTTTAAAAAAATCTGTTAATAATAATCTTTCTCATAAAAGTAACTTTTGACATTTATCTCAATTTAAAGATTCACTAATTTCTCCAATCCTTGGCAATCCCGATTATTGAAAAGAAAAGTCAGTTCTTTCCTTTTTTATAAGACAAATCTATCGGCCAGCATTGCACTTAGCTGCGCCAGGAAAATTTCTTATAGGAGCAGATATATACGCGTTATCCGGTGATCTAATTAAGGTAAGATTTTTCAGTTTATTCAGAATGGTGTATCAGGGCCAAGACGCAGCATTGCTGACGTCCAAAATTTACCAGGGTAAATTGACTGTCAATTATTGAAAGGTTATAGGTTTGTCACATTGTATATTTTCACTGTTGGATAGTTACGCCAAATGAGAGTATTATTCATAATATTTTATTTTGTGGGGAGGTTACACTTGGCGACAACCGGCCAGGTTCGTATTTTTGTGAATATCTGAGAAGTGGTCAGCTATATATCTGCTCCTTTTTACTTAATATTAAAAGTAGTTTGCATCTGGCGCAACGCATTTACTAATTTGTCACTTTTTCTTTCACAGATCATCGGCAATTTATTGCTCTTTGTTTTAACTGTATTTGTTCCATTTTTGCTTTGTCTTTGTTTAATTTTGTGCTTAACTTTGAGTTGTGAAAATGCCGCGAAAAACTGCTAACAGTACATCGCGAGTCGTAATGAGTAAAAAAGCCGACTTTAATAATTTGACTGATAATACTAGCGACACTCAGTGTCTTGATGATAATCCTCCAGATGCAGACAATCAGTGCGTACCGATCACTAGTAATGATTTTAATGCTAATGAGGAGCAAAGAAATTCAATTGTGTCCTCTGTTAATTTAACGACAATTGATGACGCGACACTTTCCGTTACAATGAACGCTGCCCAGTTTAACACACCTGATTTGCAAAATTTGCACAGTGAACAGATAAATTTTTCTCACGAAGATGAACAATGTAGTCAAAATACGTCAGATTTATTTGATTCCGAGTTAGTGACCCACAGTGCACGTCCAATTAGCAAACCTTTTCGTGAATCAGACAATGACCAAATGGTTTCACAAAACGTGACAAATTCAGACACACCATCACACAGTACTGAGAATAGAGTCGGTAATTTTGGCTTGGATCAAGTTGTATCATTACTGCTACAATTCAATGAAAAACAAGACAATAATTACAAACAATTTAATGAAAAACTAGACAACAATTCCAAACAGTCGAAGAAAGAACAAGACGACAATTTCAAACAACTTAATGAAAGTTTGAAACAGTCGAATGAAAAACACGACGAGAACTTTAAACAGATTAATGAACAGATTGCAGCCGTTGCCGTGCAATGTCATGATACTAAAGAACAATTACGTGAGGAAATTAAGGCTTGTGCTAGGAATAGTAGTGAAGAAATTAGATCCGTTGCACAAGAATTAAGTAATACACATGCAGCCACAACTAAATTACTTAGAGATGAAATTAGTGCAGTCGCTGAACAATGTTCTGCAAACGTAACACAGTTACGCAACGAGTTTAAATTAATGTCAGCAGAACTTTCACACACGCTGGACGCGAAAGTCGACAAGAAATTTGAACAACAAAACAGCCTAATTGATGAACGTTTTAATCACCACCTACAAAACAGTGAGACGCTTTACCGTAAATTCATACAGGAACAGAACAAAGTAAAGAAACAAGTCATGGAAACAATTACTGCACAGAGACAGGAAGATAAGCGTAAATTATTTACGAAAGCAAAAACATACGTAGACAATAACATTGCTACAGTATCAGACGAAATCAATACTATTAAACAGTTGAACACCGAATTGCATGATGAAAATCCGATCTTAAAACAAAAACAGACACACACACAGTAGATTTTCAGACAGTGACCAACAGACTTGAACAATTAGAATTAATACAGGATCCCGATGCCATTAAAGCAGACATTAAGAAATTGAACAAAACTACCCGTAAAATCCAAAAACAAATTAATGCTTGTGACACTAAAAATGATGATCAGGTAAAAGCGCTGACTGAAAAATTAGATGAATTGGCCTGCCGTATTGACGTTATCGAAAATAATAATGATACCAAATCAGACGATACGTCACCAGTTTCGTTCAATCAAACACCTGAATTCCAAAACATACAGCAAACAATCAGCGAGATAGATTCGTCCAATAATATGTTACGAAGAAAATTGTCATGTTTACAGCAAGAAGTGACAGAGATCAAAAATGTTACAGCCTCTAACACGACACAGCATACGCCACATTCCGAACATTTGCCACACTCACACAGCCAGAATAATTTACGTAATTTACAGAGAGTACGTGATTTGGATTCCGGGCAGACACTGACAAACGGATTATCATACAATACTGAACCAGTTCAAACATTCAGAGCCAATAACGTTGATTATAAGCAATTTTTATCCGTAAACAAATCTAAGGTATTTAAAAATGACAGAACACAAATACATTCTTTGGACTGGATACGACAATTTGTTTTTTGTATTTCCATCAGATTGGCCTATAATGCAGAAACTAGAATTGGACTGGATACAACAATTTGCTTTTGAATTCTCACCGACATTGCCTGTAATACAAAAACTAATATTTATTTGCAGCGCGTAAGTGACCTCAGGGGATTCATTACACTTCGATGAATATGTGCCGTAGCGTGCACAGGGCCGCGAGCTGTAGTAGTGCTATCTTTATAGTTTTCTGCACTGCTGCCTTCCCTTCTACTATCCTTTATATCTATCAAAACAGCTCTTCAACTATCGATCTATCTAGGATTAAGAATGAGGAAAGACAACCTGATACGATGAGTTTTACCGGAAAGTGACAGTCATCATTATACGCTCCAGAAATGACAACCACGAGAACTTTAATACCAGAGAAAAGTTTAATCATCAGTATGTACAAAATTTTCAGCTATCGCAAACACATTTTTGGGAACAATAGAGGGTTTTCACCGCAACAGCATCAAAAGCAGCCGGTTAGCATACCTAACCAACAATGCAGTCTGCAAGGTCAACCAAGCTTTAATGTTTCGCCGCCTACACGTATAGCGTCGGCTCCACCAAATAGTAACGCACAGCAACAAGGAAATCACTACGTACACAAAACACACCATTTCAACTCATATCGCAATGCGCCGTATAGCAACGATTATTATGACAGACGTAAAAGTAATGAGCACAGTTTTCAGCGTAACAGTCGGTCTTACTAGCAGCAGAATCATCGGCAACCACAGATTATCATGAATGAACCAGACAGTAGATATCATCCCGAACGTAATACGTCAGGGAGAAATAACAGAACAGTACAAATAGTGGAAATGCCACAGCATCCTCCCCCAAATAACAGCACGTCAGATAGAATTTGACTAGATACAGCACAGATTGAACCTTCCAGCGATGTAAGCAATACTTTTGATACACAGACTCTTGTTCACGAAAATGTTATTACTTTTGACGACATCAAAGACACTCTTTTGCATGAAAAACCAGTTATTCAAAAAACCATTTCCCAACCTGTCACTGAAGTAAAGATTGGATCATCCACATTTTCAGCAGTAATCGACTCTGGATCACCTATGTCAGTTATAAATAAGGAAACTTTCAACGAATGTAACGAAGAGAATACTTATCCTACGTTACCATTAGGTAAAACTAAAGTAAAAGGAGCAGTATCTGGTAAAGGAGTAGATGTAAAATTACAGACACACTTATCATTTTGTATTGCAGGTCATACGTTCCACTCAAATTTTTGGATTGTTCCCTTATTGACAACAGACGTTATTTTAGGTACGAATGTTTTGGTACAACACGACGCAATTATTGACTTTCAAAATTCCTATTTAATGTTAAAGGATGAAAATGTACAAATGGCATTAGAATTTCAGCATTCTTTATCTGCAGAAGAACAAACAATTAATCGGACAGAGGTCATTTCTGCATCACGTAACATAAACTGTCATTCCACATCGATCACAGATACGTATGTTCACAACTACAATACACCAGACGAAGCCGACTATGACGTTATGCAAATGATTACTGATAAAGTAAAACAAAGCAGCGCAAATACAGACGACGAACGTACGCAACTACGCAAAATTCTTTTACAGCAAGCTCCAGTTTTTGACAACATCCCTGGTACTATGCCCGGTTTCATGTATGAATTTCAAGTTAAACAGCACGACACGTTTAAAGCCAAACATTATCCCATTCCATATGTTCACAAAGAACAAGTTAAGAAAGAATTGCAAGCTTTGCTGGACCAAAGTATTATTGAACCAGCAATTAGTGCGTACATAAACCCGCTCCATATTGTTAAGAAAAAGGATGGCTCTCTTCGCCTCGTACTTGATTCGGGTCACATCAATGACATTATTATTAATGAAACAGATCGCCCACAAACATTAGAAGAACTTCTACAGAAATTTCATGGTACTGCTATTTATTCCACATTAGATTTGAGATCGGGATTTTGGCAAATTCAGCTCCATCCGAACTGCAAAAAGTACACAGCATTTCTCTGTTTTGGTGACTGTTATCAATTTTGCAAATTACCGTTCGGTTTAACAATTTCTTCAGCAGCATTTATTCGCGGTTTGAATACTGTACTTCCGACAGAACTTAAAGACAGAATCACAACGTATGTAGACGATATTCTTATTGCAGAAGCTAACTAGTCTGAACACAATTTGATTCTGGAACAACTGCTGCAAACTTTTCGTGCACAAGGACTCACAGTTAATCTTAACAAATCGCACTTTGGCAGAACTTCCATAAAATCTCTTGGACATGTAATTTCAGCAGAAGGCATTGCGCCTGACCCGGAAAAACTTCAAGCTTTACGTGACATTACTGTTCCAACGACGAAGCAGCTTTCTGGGATTACTTAACTTTTTCCGTAAATTTATTCATTACTCTGCTTTAGACACTCCTAGATTATGCCAACGGACGGGTAAAGACACTATCTGGTCCTGGGATAGCCAAGCGCAGTCTGAATTTGTCAGTCTCAAACAAGCTTTGTTGAATGCACCACTTTTATCACACGCAGATCTCACTAAAAAAATTTCCATTGCCACCGACAGTTCTAACACAGCTTTAAACGTACACATTTTTCAGGAAATTGAAGAAGACGGTCATACAGTATTTAAAAACATCGCTTTTGCAAGTCGCGTTCTGTCACCTGCTGAACGCAATTATTCTGTTACAGAACTTGAAATATTATGTGTTGTATGGGCATTTACCCGATTTAGGCATTTTCTTTATGGAAGACATACTACCGTTTACACAGACCATAGAGCTATCCAGTTTTTACTTTCCGCTAAATTTACACATGACAGATTAAGCAGATGGAAACTTTATTTACGGGAATTTAATTTTACAATTGTTCACATTCCCGTTACACAAAATATTGTAGCAGACGCACTATCCCGTTCTCTCTGCAACAATCAGCAAGACATCGCAACCAACTTCTGCCAAGCAAATTTTAGCCTCATGTATATTCAACAGGTCGCATTTGAAAATTTCATTTCATCGTCATTACGAGACATAGCTCAAGAGCAGAGTAAAGACAACGTATGGAAAGAAATTAAACACCTTTGGCAAGATAAGAATAACGTTACTATTAGAAACCATTACACGGTACGCAATAACATTCTGTTTCGCCGCTCTCACCCTGACGGCAACAACTGGTTATTATGCATTCCTGACGAACTTGTTAACAAATTAATTTGGTATACTCATTTAAGTTACGCACATTATGGAGCCAGAAAATGTTTTCTTATACTGAGACAGAACTGTTATTTTGCCAACGTGGAGAAACGTATTCGACGAGTTTTAGCGTCATGTAAAATCCGCCAGAAAGCTAAATCAGACACGACTTCACATATTCCTCCGTTACATCCCATTGTACCTGTTAAATTGAGACACATGGCCGCTGTGGACATTTTTGGACCGATTCCCAGAACTAATAGAGGGTTTTGCTACAACTTTGTCGCTGTTGAACTCACTTCGAAATTGGTACCTTCACTCCATTGCGCAAAGCTACTGCTAAATCTATTTCGAATGCATTTGTAAACCATTTTTTATTTCATGTAGGGCATGTATTGAAAGTAATTTCCGACAATGGACCACAATTTCGATCTGCGATATGGACACGTATGTTACGAGCTAGAAACATTTCTCCGATCTATATATCCAAGTATCACGCTTCTTCGAACCCTTGTGAACGACTGATGAAAGAAATTGGTAAACTGTGTAGAATGTACTGCCATAAAAGACATATTGATTGGGATACACACATACTCTCATTCCAGGATGTAATTAATTCCATACCAAATGAATCTCCGATTTTTATATTGCAAAATGTTGAACCACCTAACAAAATTAAAGAATTAGTGTCCTTTCCTACATGTCATCGACTACGCCATCATGAAATAATTGAGATTGCGCTCAACAACATCAAACGTGCTGCAGAGAGCCGGAGAAAACAACAAAAACAGGTTTGTACACGCCGTGACTTTCACATTGGACAGAAGATATTAGTACGCACACACTATTTATCCAACAGAGGAAAGAGTAGATACAGTAAATTTGAACTTCTATACGCAGGTCCATACAGAATTCGCAGCATTAGTCATCCCAATGTGGTACATGTTGAAACTTTGAGAACCAGAAAAAGCAAAGGCAATCACCATATTTCCAATATTAAACCCTTTATTGAATGAACATACTTTACGATCTATCACACTGTACCGCCATTTCCTGATATTTGTATGACCACTCACGCAATTATATTTATGTGACTATTTACTGATGATTATCATATTTTTTCCTGGCAAGTTCCCGGCAAGGTAAGGTTAGCAGGTCGCTTTTCTGGTCGCTATATATCAGACCGTGCACACTTTGGATTTTGTGTATGTATGATTGTTTTCCTATCGAAAGTAGAATTTTTGTCTGTATGCACTATCAAATATTGAAGATGTAACAAACACCAGTTGAGTTTGAAATTTTTCGTTATGATATCTCAATATCTTGACTATTCTACATTTTTTTGCTACTACATTATGATACTGTGTGTACATTTTTGGCGCTTGGCAACTGACTATGTTTTTGACCTAATACGTTTTCTGTCATGCTATGCTGTATGCTTAATTATATTACTAGAAACAAGTTTTTATTTAATGGGTATATGAATTAAATGCGAGATATGAATCCATATTCATCATTTTTCAGAAAGCAATACCGTGTAAAAGAAATGAATTAAACAACCACAGTGGTTTACTATGAAATGGAAATTTTACCATCAGAATGAACGACAGAAAATGCAATACTATGTCATGAAGAGTAAATGGATCAGAATTAACAAGCATTAACCAGAATATACTATACACATCGTATGATAGCAGTCTTGACTAATTATTTTTCTTTCAGAATACAAGGCGATTTGATGCAGACTGTCAGACAGAACTACAGATGTTAATTTTAGTGATGAAATATGCTAGAAGTAAGAAACTCTATACTATATGAAGTAATGAATGATAATGAATAATTGTATGAAGTAAATGGTAATATGAATATGTATAATGAAGTGTCTATTTTTTGCAGATGATAATAAATGATGATGAATAGTTATATGAAGAATATGCTAATATGAATAATGAAGTTTCTCTTTGCACATGATGATAATGATGAAGTTTATATATTTACTGTTAGTTAAGAAATGCTATGTAGTTAATTAAGTATTTGTTGCAGTTCCTTTTGACAGTATGTCTTATGTCGCATAGTATAATGACTGAATGTTTTGGAAAAGACAGCCAGAGTACATACATATTAAGGACACGTTTCATTACCTGTTAATTCGAAGTTCACTAGTTCACTTTGTATTTTTTCCAGGAGAAGATTTTCATCATACTTACTAAACCTGTTACTTATTAAACCTTTTCTAGTACTTGCATTGTTTTACCCAGTTGTGTCTATCATTTATGAATGTGATCACATATACTGTACTTGTTTCATAACCTTGCTACAGCTGACTCATGACAAATGACGTTAATAATCCTTATTTCCAGCAATAAGTCAAAAGCAAATATTTTCATGCCCCAGCAATTAATTATCGATCCCAGTGCAATGCATTGCTAGCAAAAAAATATATATATATTATTACGTGTCCCAACTATTACCAGTATACAACTAAATAATGCTACCAGTTTAAGATATATTTTTAGTCCTAAAGATAATGCAAATTTTCGGTGTATTGATTCCATTATGTCTATGTATTATTGGACTACCGACCTTGAGTAATAGTTCCAATGTCTTAAATTTTAAATATGTCTTATGTCACTTACATGATATCGTATATAAACACCAGTAACTTGATGCTACACTGAATAACTCCTGTTTTAAATGATGTCTTGTGAATAACACTGAATAATGTTTTGTAACACTATATGAATACTTTGTAACTGGAAAATGAATGCCACTGATTGACTTGTGAATAACACTGAATAATGTTTTGTAACACTATATAAATACTTTGTAACTGGCCAATGAATGCCACTGATTGACTTCTGAATAACACTGAATAATGTTTTGTAACACTATATGAATACTTTGTAACTGGCCAATGAATGCCACTGATTTAGTCAGATGAGTTATGAATAGTGTTTCGTAATACTCAATATTGTTCATATCGGTTGATACACTAGTGTAATTCTATGATGACTAGCATAAGACTTAATGTGTCCTGCACCTTCTGACCTAATTACTGCAATATCCGTTTATCCTGTCCATCCTCATGATCATGGAACACTATATTCGTTTTGCACTAATTCTACGTTGCTGTAAGAGTATGAATTCTACAAGAATATGGTGTTGACATATCAAGCTGTCCACAACCTTGAACGATGGAGATGTTATTATGGTCCCACTGTTTGGTGTACCTAATGTACTACCAAAATGATAACATTGAATATTAATACAACATTTCAGTGTCTTGGCTACACTGATAAATACTTCAGGGAGGAGAACTTCAGATTGTCTCACTTGGTGTTGTAGTTCTGTAGAAAGATATGGACTTTCAGTGCAGCTAAGCGCAACCTGCTGTGCTACAACCATGATGCAATCCTTCCCATTCCTTTCCTAGTTCCTGTGAAGCAGTAAAAGCTTATACAGTGCATTTAAATTCTTGTAAAATTATAAAAACTTTTATCGTGCGTGTGCACTCTATTTTGTTAATATATTTTGTACTCATTGCGTATATACTTTGTCATTTCTGAATATGTTTTGTACTCAGTGCATGTGCACTCTATTTAATTTCTTAATATGTTCTGTACTTATCAATGATGTATATGCTCTGTGATTGTAGCCTTGCTAAACTAAATAGATTATAGACAAATTTATTGCTCATGGCAAGTCCAATTGACTCATCATCGCTGCCAAATTTTTGCCCCCCAGTGGAGGGTTATGTAAGAGGTCCATAATTAGAGAACTTGTTGCTAGCGCACTCGAGATGATGTAATTTCGATGCATTGCTCACGCGCTGCCTGCGATATGTAAGCTAGAAGAGAATCTGAGACCAAAGAGCAGTATTGACTGCAGTAGGAACTGTGTAGCAGTAGGAGTAAGTTGTTGCTAGCGAGCAGTCTGGTCTGGTGTATCGTGTTGGGTGGGCCGGTCGTGTGCACCGATGGTAGAGCCTGAGCGTTGTAGGATAAGGTAAAAGCAGCAGTATTGTTACATCAAGTCCCATGTAACTGTTTCTAAAAAAATCTGTTAATAATAATCTTTCTCATAAAAAGTAACTTTTGACATTTATCTCAATTTAAAGAATTCACTAATTTCTCCAATCCTTGGCAATCCCGATTATTGAAAAGAAAAGTCAGTTCTTTCCTTTTTTATAAGACAAATCTATCGGCCAGCATTGCACTTAGCTGCGCCAGGAAAATTTCTTATAGGAGCAGATATATACGCGTTATCCGGCGATCTAATTAAGGTAAGATTTTTCAGTTTATTCAGAATGATGTATCAGGGCCAAGACGCAGCATTGCTGACGTCCAAAATTTACCAGGGTAAATTGACTGTCAATTATTAAAAGGTTATAGGTTTGTCACATTGTATATTTTCACTGTTGGGTAGTTACGCTAAATGAGAGTATTATTCATAATATATTATTTTGTGGGGAGGTTACAAAGTGTAATTTGCTGTGAATACATAGAAAGATAGTTCCCTCATCATTTACCTACAAAATAGCAGGTCATCAACTGGAAGCAGTTAATTCCATAAATTATCTGGGAGTACGCATTAGGAGTGATTTAAAATGGAATGATCATATAAAGTTGATCATCGGTAAAGCAGATGCCAGACTGTGATTCATTGAAAGAATCCTAAGGAAATGCAATCCGAAAACAAAGGAAGTAGGTTACAGTAGGCTTGTTTGCCCACTGCTTGAATACTGCTCAACAGTGTAGGGTCCGTACCAGATAGGGTTGATAGAAGAGATGGAGAGGATCCAACGGAGAGCGGCGCGCTTCGATACGGGATCGTTTGGTAATCGCGAGAGCGTTACGCGGATGATAGATAAACTCCAGTGGAAGACACTGCAGCAGAGACACTCAGTAGCTCGGTACGGGCTTTTGTTAAAGTTTCGAGAACATACTTTCACCGAAGAGTCAAGCAGTATATTTCTCCCTCCTACTTATATCGCGAAGAGTCCATGAGGATAAAATCAGAGAGATTATAGTCCACACAGAAGCATACCGACAATCCTTCTTTCCACGAACAATACGAGACTGGAATTGAAGGGAGAACCGATAGAGGTACTCAGGGTACCCTCCGCCACACACCGTCAGGTGGCTTGCGGAGTATGGATGTCGATGTAGATGTAGAAGAGCTCGGATTAAAAATCGTGTGAGACGGGGACGTAGTCTTTCGCCGCTACATTTTAATCTGTACGTCGAAAAAGCAATGGAGAAAATAAAAGAAAGGTTCATGAGTTGAATTGAAATTCAATGTGAAAGGATATCAATAAAGCCACTCACTGATGGCATTACTATCCTGAATGAAAGTGAAGAAGAATTATACGATCTGCTCAATGGAGTGAACAGTCTAATGAGTACTAAATATGGGCTGAGAGTATATCGAGGAAAGGTGAAGGTAATGAGAAGTAGAAGAATTGACAGCAGTGACAAACTTAACACCAGGACTGATGGTTACGAAGTAGATGAAGTTAAGGAACTCTGCTACCTAGGCATCAAAACGACTAGCACTGGCAACTGGCCAAAAGAAGTCCACTTGTATCAAACATAGGCCTTAATTTCAGGAAGAAATTTCTGAGAGTGTACGTTTAGAGCAGAGCACTGTGTGGTAATGAAACATGGAACAGAAAATAATTGAAACATCTAAGACGTGGTGCTACAGATGAATGTTGGAGATTAGGTGGACTGATAGGGTAAGGAATGAATAGGTTCTGCACATAATCGGTGAGGAAAGGGATGTGTGGAAAACAATGACAATGACAAGGAGAAGGGACAACATTATAGGGCATATGTTGAGACATCAAGGAAATAATCTAGGACGCAGATTGCAAGCGCTACTCTGAGATGAAGAGTTTGGCACAGGAGGTGAATTCGTGGCGCGTCGCATCGAACGAGTTAGAATACTGATGATTAAAAAAAAAATGGCATTAACACTGCAAGATGTTGCAATTCTGCGGTTCTACCTCGGAGCAGGCAGACACATAAATCATTTACTAAGCCTAATTCCTGTTCTTCGACAAGTTAATTTAGCAGATCACACCTTCAGACATGACTTTCATACTGCAAATGACATTATTGTATTATTACACTAAATTTATTTTAGTAGCAATTAACACGTTTTTCTATGTGTCAGTGTAATTATTGTTTCGAACAAAGTATCCAAAACAATTTTTTTTGTTTTATTTTCTTCAGTGTGATTTGTTTTCAGGTATTCGTTTTTGATATTCTTGATTCCCAACATTGTACGACAGACAAAATCGTAATATGCCTGGTGAAAGTGAGTCATTCTCTAACGGCACTATTAACAGAATATTGGGAGGATTATCTACATCTTGGATGCCTTTGATTTTCGGTACACTCTGAACATGGAATTGTTGGTTATTTTCATAATACCTTTAAGTTTTCTGGACTAGTTATGAACGAGTTACACAGCTTAAAAGGCGTTATCTGACTGTTGTCATCATTTAGATTTGTTAGGTTTCTCCCCTGGGCAATTTCTATAAGTCTGGCCGGTATATGTTCCAGCAAAAGCTACACCTCCTCGCGTTACTGGTCTACTGGCAGACATGCAGGACGAACTGATAACGACATTACGGCCGAGGAAGTTAGTCATTCATCATCTAGAGGAATAACGATTACAGCTGTTACTCTACGAGTTTGTAGCAGCAGAATACGATTACCAAACTTTTATTCAAAGCACACAGGTTTCAGCCTTTGGAGTTGTGTCGATGGGTGTTCGGCTTAAATAATCTGACTAATGATGTTCGGGGGTGATTTAAGGTGGAATGATTACATAGATCTATTCGTCGGGAAACCGGATGCCAGATTAAGATTTTTTCCAAGAATAGTCTGGAAGTTTAATTTGTGCCTCAGGAGATCACTTACAAAACCCTCCTTTGAGAATTTATTGAGTACTGTTCATCGGTCTAGGATTCTAGCAAGTTCGTTTAGCGGGAGAAGTAGAAAATATTTAAAGAAGAACGCCATGGCTGGTCCCTGGTTTCTTTCGAGCCAGTGTCAAAGAGATACTTCACAAAATGCAATTGAATGTATTAGAAAAAATCGTTTGTGCTTCCCGCAGAGTCATGTTCACACTAATCAGAGAACCCATGTCACAAAACTAAGTTCTCCAATAAAAATTCTGCGTCATGTTAGAATCGGAAAATTTCAGTCTGGTTGAGACAGGTACTGACAGAATATTTTTGGTTTAAATGAACGTGAAGACAGTTTCTCTGGTGAGGTGAGTGGGCATCTGGACAGTCTATAAGGAAACAACAGAGTCAGAGAAATGCTAGACTTCATTAAGTATTCTGTCGACATCCGCAAAATGTGTGGCGCTTATGAAGTCAGCTGGGAGCGCAGAGCCATATACTCTGGTGAGACGGGGTTACCCGGGGTTATGGTTGGGGTCACACACAGATGGCCTGCGGACTGTGAACTGTGACGCCGCCGCGAGTCCTCTCAACGGGCCGCATTGCTCTGAAGCTGACTGGCACACGGCGCACGTATGTTTAACTCATACGCACGTAGGAAATTCATCGAGATTTGCGACATCTTAATGTATTATTATTGGTGTCATTATAATTATTACGCCTTATAACAGACTACGTTTTTCTATGATCATTGAACCGCAATCTACAGTTTCCGAAGGACGTCAATCTTTTCCACAATCTCGGAGGGTTCTGCTTTCCTGTCTGGGAAAGAGATTCACACAGGCTGAGACCACATAGACTTGCAGTACCGACAACCCCCTATAATGTCATTTTAAACTATAACTTTATTAAAAGGTTTCATTGTTATATTCTGGAAGGTTCGGTTACAACGTTGCCATTTTCCTGTTCCTGTCTTTAGTTCACTCTCAGTTTCGTTAATGTCTTTTTTTTCTTTGGTGATAGCTGCCATTGTGATAAAAATGCGTGTCACGAAACGCATTACAGCTAAGTCCTCCATTCCTAGCTGTTTCTTATTTATAATGTCCTTTAAGCTTACAAAAACCTTTGGGTTATAATCAATGAATTGCCGTGAGATTGTTGAAATTCTCTTTCCTTTTTCGAAGTAAATTCCATAAAAATCTTTCAGTGTGTTTCATCGGAGATCGACATGACATTATTTGAAAGCAGTTTTTTCCTGAAACATTTACGTTAACAGTTAGTTTACGATACAAATGCGCTAATTCGAGGTGTTTGCGCTTAACTCGATAAGCAACATATCCTGCAATCATCTATAACAACTCAACATTTTCCATCAACTCTGGAATCTCTTCTCTTTCGTATACGATGCAGCTCTAAAAAATTTCTTCCATGTCTGAAACAGTCTCTTCGGCTTCACTTAACTGGGCACAACAAAAGGCGTCAGTAAATAGGATAGAATGCTCCAAACTCTTGGGCGTACATATTGATGAAAAACATGAACTGGAAAAAGCATGTTACTGAGCTTCTCCAAAAGTTAAGCTTCCGTGTAATTGCTAATCTTGAAAACAAACGTTTCAACCTCCTGACATATTTTGCGTATTTCCATTCAGTATTATCGTATGTAAAAATTTACTTGTGTAACTCATCTCCTAGAGAGAAAGTACTGATTCTCCAAAAGCGAGCACTGAAAGTAATATGTGGTGTTCACCCACGAGCTACGTTTAGATACCTCTCCAAGGACCTACGCATTTTAATTGAGCCGTCACAATAAATTTTTTTGCTAATGAAATTCGTCATAAGCAGTCTATCACAATTCGAAATTAACAGTGATTTACATAACTACTACCGTAGAGGGAAAAACGACATTTCTTAGCCATTGTTAAAGCTGCCAGCGTCTCAGTGAAGAGTTCAATATGCAGCAGCAAAATTGTTTTATCATTTGCCTAGGAACATAAAATGTCTGACGGGTTGCGAAACAAATGCAATTGAAAATTTTAAAAATTATTCTGCTAGACAACTCCTTCTATTCCATTCACGAATATATGCTTAAAAGAAAAGTTATTTATAAGTGTAGCTGCATGAATAGGAATAAAATGATACTGTGTTCATTAATGTTCACAATAATCATGTTTTCATGTCCTGTAAACAGACTCGTTCCACATCATCTCCTTAAAAGAATCCTCCAAATGATCTAAGAAACGTCTAACTAACTTAGGAAGCGAGAGAGAATAAGGATCTCCTTTCTCACAAGATAATGGTCCTACAATTAGTAGCACAAATTAAGGTGCTAAATTCTTTCTCATGCTTGCATGTACTACCTTATAGGCTTTCTCTCGCATTACGGCTCAAAATCAAAGAAGTAAATATTTCGAGAAAGGCTGTCATCAACGTGAAGTCGCAACCTTTTCAATATCTTCGGTTGCCCATTTAGTTGGGTTGGGTTGTTTGGGGAAGGAGACAAGACTGCGAGGTCATCGGTCTTATCGGATTAGGGAAGGAAGTCGGCCGTGCCCTTTCAAAGGAACCATCCCAGCATTTGCCTGGAGCGATTTAGGGAAATCACGGAAAACCTAAATCAGGATGGCCGGAGTATACCGTCCTTTAGTAACCACTTGTTGACACTCATAAAGAAAAGCCCTGAATCACTTTTTGAACATGTTTTCATTTCAGTAACTCACCGCTATATCGAGAAACGATCTTGTAAATCTGCATTCTTTCGCCTAAGGTCATTTGTTTCTGCTCTCCATAATTTCTAGTAACTGATTTAAGTTCGTATTGCCACATTTGCAGCAGAGTTTGTTTTCCTTGTTAATGTTTTATCTAGTTGTAATTTCTTCATTAGTTGGCAATATATTTACCTGTAAAATATCTTCTTCTTTATAGTGGTTTCGCTTTTGTGCCTGAATATTTCTCTCACTGTTAAGTTCATTACTAGGTCCTACATCAGCACCGGAAGATGCTAAATTTAAACTTGGAACAGTATCTGCCTTCAGCTTGCGTTCCCAGGAAATATTTAGCACTTCACTCTTAAAATCCCTTTCATAATGCGAATCAGTATTGAGCAGACACGAGCATTTTCGGCAGAAAGCAAATCTGCGTGTTTATAAACATTTGCCCGTTTTAGTTTCGTCTTATTATTTGTAGGAAATATATTAAACTTAATTTCTAGTTATTTACTCGTCTTGCTGTGGTTAGTACAATTGGAGAAAGCGCAGCAAACCATATTTTTCACTTAAAAACTTACTCTAAGAATCCCTCAGTATACTGATAATGACGGCGTAACTCTGTATCCGACGGCTAATTACAAATAAAAGTCCACGCGGCCGTAAACAACCTCGTTTTCACTCGTTAACGCGATTACAGCACAATATGTTATGGCATTTGCGTGCTACTGAATGCTGCTTCGGTTCACTGTGACGTCAGCACCACGTCTTGCTACTGCTCAGACACTTCGTTACCCCTAATGTGTATTGTAGTATCTGTGGGGCAGCCTATTAGCTCATGCGCAAAGCAACACCAGAGGTATATAGGGCTTGGAAAGCACGAGGAGTTAACGGAGGTATTACATCTCAATGAGTGCGCCAAAACTACGAGGATTATCGATACATTAAGCTCGGACTGACTATTAAAAGGAGACATGCGACGGAAGCTTCATGGCGCTTCAGCTGCTGTAAAAAAGAGAAACTGAACATCACGTTGCGTCTGTCAGCTTTCTGTTGACGTTCGTCGTTGTGCAAGCAGCAAGCGATTGAAATGGACGGTGTCACTACGTCTTCCGCCAGTAGTGAGGTGTGTTCTGCCATTCGCTTCCTGTAAGCGGAGAACGTCAAAGTTGCTAAGATTCGTCATCGTGTATGGGGATAGGGATTATAAGTGATGGTGTCTTGGTGGGTAACGCAGAGAACTGAAAGCTGGTCACATGGAAGTGCACGATGAAAGTGACTGACGAAGATATTCGCATCTTTCTGATGAAGTTGCGCAACAAGTCGATTAACAATTTCGGAACTTTTTGAATGTATGCCTCAGATTTCAAAAACAGCCCTCTTCAACACTGTCGAAAAGAAGTTTGTGTATTATAAGTTTTGTCTTTGGTATGTACCGAAACTTTTAACCAGGGTTCACAAAGAGGCCAGTGGTTCGGCTTTGACATTCCTTCAGCGCTATAGTGAAGAGAGCGAGGAATTTCTGATTAGAATCGGGATTGGGGTAACATAGGTGGAATAAGTGATCTCTGAAAGTAAGGAACAGTCCAAACAATGGGTACACGCTCATTCTCTCCCTATGAGCCAGAAAAATTTTAGTAGACACTGTTAAATCTCGAACTGCAAAGGAATTTTGACGACAGATTTTATGAGAGTATTGCTTGAGAATACTCTGACATTACGGGTTTATTCCCAGAGTCTACGCAATTCATCAAGGTCAGTTTCAAACAAAAGTTATGGGACGGTCCTCCGGAAGAATAATTTTTCTGCTCAACAATGTGTGACCTCACATTGTGAATGCTAAAAAGTAAAATTTCGGAGGTTTGCCTGGGAGTTCACTCAGTATCCTCTCTGTAATACGGACTTAGCACCAAATGGCTCATCCCTTACCTAAGAAGACTCCCCGGCTGCCTATTCAGCACTGCACGATCGATAATGCGTTTAAGATTACTGCTAACAACTGGATGAAGCATCAAGCGGTATCATTATTTGAATTAGGGATAAATAAGCTTGTGTCACGATACGACAAATGTTCGAATTTGTATGGCGACTATGTGGCGATGTTATGTCGATATGTAAGTACAGAATTTTTTCTTTTCTTTTTATTCATAGCCAGTCGGTAGTTAATTTATGAACTGCCCTCATAGATCTGGAGAGCTCACACACCAATAATTCTGTGTCTCAAGTGCAAGAGGAAGACAGTACAGGTGGCTGTGTGATGGTCCATCCGACGATGGAATTACAGAAATGGAAAATCGAGTTCCTCCTGAGAAACGTCATGGGATAGACTATGCGGAAAACACAAAAATGGTTCAAATGGCTCTGAGCACTATGGGACTTAACTGCAGCGGTCATCAGTCCCCTAGAGTTTAGAACTACTTAAACCTAACTAACCTAAGGACGTCACACACATCTATGCCCGAGGCAGGATTCGAACCTGCGACCGTAGCGGTCGCGCGGTTCCAGACTGTAGCGCCTAGAACCGCTCGGCCACCCCGGCCGGCAGGAAAACACAACTATTAGGGATAGGTTAATGGGACACGTATTAAGACATGATACTAGAGGGAGGTTCAGAGCGCAAACTCCCCTCTCTCAGTCCCTTTTAACAACATTGCAGATGTGGTAGGGAACCCAGAGAAATGCAGAAGGTTAGACATTAACGATGGAATATGACTGTGAGGCTTTTCATCTTTTTTTTTAATCATCGGCTTTGAGGAAGTGCCCATCGAGCCACCTCAACACTGTAATGTCAATTATGATGATACGAACGTAGGAACAACCAAACGCAACACAGAGTCCCTGAACGGAAAAAATCTCTGACCTGCCTATGGACCAAATCCGGGTCCCTTAGCAATCTGCTACACTGACAGCGTAGATACCAAGGCGGACGTGTGAAGTATTTCATTTAGCCTCTATAATCCTTGAGCCAATGGCCTTACCGTGGTAGATAAACTGGTCCCCGTCAGATCATCGAAGTTAAGCATCATCACGTTTGGCTGACACTCTGTTGCCCAGAGGGGTACCCTCAGTCCTTGTGAGACCAGTTGAGAAGCTATTTGTTTGAGAAGTAGGGGCTCCAGGTCAAGAATGATGACAACCGGTGAGAGACCGGTTTACTGACGTGACGTCCCTGCATATCGGCATCCGATGACGCATTTGGGCTGAGGATGACACGGAAGTCGGTCGTTACCGTTGAGCCTTTGGAGACGAGTTCGGATAGAGTCTCGTCTGAAGGTCAAGAAACCCGAGAACGACCTGGAAAGCGGAGTGCTGCCCACATGCCCCTCCACACCGCATCCGATGACGCCACTGGCGAAGCCCGACACGGAAGTCGGTTGGGCCCAATTTGCTCTTCTAGGGTCACACTGTGGACCTTTTTCTAACTACCTAGAATATTAGAATGAGGTGGCAGATGCGAACATTCGATTTCCACTCAACTTACCTATCTGACTACTCTTTCCTCATAAACGGAAAGGAGTCTGTTGCCAATATAACCGACACAGAGGTCAGAATCCAGTGCCAATTAAGAATGGTCAATAGTTCTACTATAAGAATAACAGCGTTCCAGAGGAGATGGTGCATGACGGAGCTCCCTGGCGGGATGAGATCTGGAGTTCTTTCCCCCCACTCCCCCTCACAGCCTCCCGCCCTTCTCCACGTCGTGATTACTCGTTCCTCGGGACTCAAGTATAGTCCCACGAGCGAGAGCTGCCATCGCAGCACCGGCACACCCCTTCGCGATCGGCGCGCTAATGGAAGGAGGGGGCGGGGATTATTGGGGGCGCCCGGGGCGTCCGGCTCGATCGGCGTGCCGCGATAAATGCGGCCCAGCGCCGGCGGCCCCGCCACGGACGTGTAAATAGTATTACCTCGCCGGGGGCGCCGCGCCGGGGAAACACAATATTCCACGGCCGTAAATCAGCTGCGTTACACGCCGAGAGGTTATCAATAACCCGACATTAGAGGCCGGCCCGGGGCTCGAGAACGCGGCGCCCAGCGCCCGAATCGAAGAAATGAGGGGGGCGCCACCGAATTACAGATCGGCGAGCGCCATTTGTAAGGCTGCCGTTCCGGCGGGGTTACGTCGTTGTGGGCTTACGGAGGATGGAATGCGGTAGCAGTCGGCGCGTATCAGAGTAGCAAGAGTTACGCCAGTTAGATATAAATGGCATACCACCCCTGCAAATGGCTTTTATTCAGAAAGTCAGTTCCACGAGCCAAAGCTGATGAAGAGACGATATGTATATGATTTACTGATTTATTTACCCTCCATTAGGAAGTTCACCTCTGCAGCCTGGGCACCCATCAAGTCACACACTGATAGGCGGAGCTGGTACGGGCTACGTGCCAAGTGGCCCTTTGCGCGTCACGCGTCCTGCGCTTGCGTTGGCCGCAAGGGCAACCTTGGCCCCGGGCACTCGACCAGCGAACTACCGTCGCGTATACTACGGCGCAGCTGCGTGATGACCGACTAAAAGCTGTTTGCCCACCCCAGCCCACTTGTGTTACCAACACTCGCAGACGGGCTCTTGGAGTTGGAACAACCTTCGTTAGATTATAAACTAAAAAATGGCTCTGAGCACTATGAGACTCAACATCTGAGGTCATCAGTCCTCTAGAACTTAGAACTACTTAAACCTAACTAACCTAAGGACATCACACACATCCATTCCCGAGGAATTCGAACCTGCGATCGTTGTAGTCACGCAGTTCCGGACTGAAGTGCCTAGAACCGCACGGCCACCGCGGCTGGCCATTATAAACTGTCACATAACATACCATTTTCATCGAAACGCTGCAGAATCAACTGAAAATGCTATATTCTCTTTTCTCTGTGAGGTTTTGGACGGATTAAATAAAAGGTGGCGAACGCTAGGTGTTTTCTTTGATTTAGCGTAGCCTTTTGACTGTGTTGATCACAAAATATTACTGCAGAAGTTGGACCATTATGGAGTAAGGCTTACAATTGGTTCGCCTCTTACTTTAAGAACAGAAAGCAGAAGGAAATTCTCTGCAATATTGAGATTGGTAGCGAAGTCCTGTCCCAATGGGGCACTGTTAAGTGGGGCGTTCCTCAAGGGTCGGTGCTGGGGCCACTGCTGTTTCTTATTTATATGGATGATATGCCTTTTAGTATTACAGGTGATTCAAAAATATTTCTGTCTGCTGGTGACGCCAGCTTGGTAGTGAAGGATCTTGTGTGTAATATTGAAACACTATCAAATAACGTAGTTCATGAAATAAGTTCATGGCTTGTGGAAAATAATTTGATGCTAAATCATAGTAAGACTCAGTTTTTACAGTTTCTAACTCACAATTCAACAAGAACTGATATTTTGATCAGACAGAATGGGCATATTATAAGCGAGACGGAACAGTTCAAGTTCCTAGGCGTTCGTATAGATAGTAAGCTGTTGTGGAAAGCCCGTGTTCAGGATCTTGTTCAGAAACTAAATGCTGCTTTATTTACCATTAGAACAGTATCTGAAATAAGTGACAGTTCAACACGATAAGTAGTCTACTTCACAAATTTTAAAACGCTTTTGTCGTATGGTATTGTTTTTTGGGGTAATTCTTCTGATTCAAAAAGAGTATTTTTGGCTCAAAAACGGGCCGTCCGAGCTCTATGTGCTGTAAGTTCGAGAACCTCTTGTCGACCCCTATTCAATAGTCTGGGAATTCTGACATTGCCCTCACAGTATATATTTTCGTTAATGTCGTTTGTTCTTAGCAATATTAGCTTATTCCCAAGAATTAGCAGCTATCACTCAGTTAATACTAGGCAGAAATTAAATCTGCATGTGGAATGCACTTCCTTGAC
The DNA here is from genome assembly GCF_023897955.1 of Schistocerca gregaria. Lineage (NCBI taxonomy): Eukaryota > Metazoa > Arthropoda > Insecta > Orthoptera > Acrididae > Schistocerca > Schistocerca gregaria. The sequence goes on from NC_064923.1 coordinate 378,976,125, forward strand.
TCTTGTGCAGAAAGTAGTGCAGTATTCTGCTGCATCCATTTTCAATAAGCTACCACAAGAACTCAAAAATCATAGCAGTAGCCCAAACACTTTTAAATCTAAACTGAAGAGTTTCCCCATGGTTCACTCCTTCTATTCTGTCGATGAGTTCCAGGAAGAGCTAAAAAATTAAGAAAACTCCTGTGCTACATTGTTGATTTTCTTTATTTAAACTTACGACTTGTCGCCTGAATATGTTTCTTATATTTCAGTTTATCTGTGTTATAATTTCATTTATTGACTCATTCCATGAACATGGAGTCTATCGAGCCTTGGAAGAACTGTAACACAACTAAAAATGCAACGCTTGAGAAAAATAGGCTTTTACATTGAAATAGTATAATTCAGTCCGAACAGGCTTTGTAAAGCTTAACGGCAAAGACCGATCACCGCGTCTTCGTCTGCCGATAAGGCGTTACTGGATGCGGATATGGAGAGGCATGAGGTCAGCACACTGCCGTTGACAGTTTTCGAAACCAGAGCCGCTACTTCTCAATCAAGTAGTTCCTCAATTTGCTTCACACGGGCGTAGTGCACTATGCTGTCAACAGCGCTTGGCAGAGCCGGACGCTGACGCATCCATGTACTAGCCAAGCCCAACAGCACTTAACTTTGGAGATCTGGCGGGAACCGTTACTACTCCAGCAAGGCCGTTCGCGAAGTAATATAAGCTTCCTTTACATTTCAAGTAAGTATCACTGACAGTAAATTGTCTAATTTTTTGCGCACGTTGGGGAACTTCACATGTATTTTTCAGTGAAGAACTAAAGATTGGTGTTTTACGGCTTGTGTCACTATTAGCCAGGATGTGACATGCCGGCGTAGTGAGCAGAACCAGTCAGCCCTTATCTAATAGGCCAGGTCTGTAAGTCACGTAGTCACGTTTAACTCCATCTCCATAAGCTCCATAAGCACGCCAGACTGCGGACAGGAAGGACAACACATTTAAAGGAAAAGCACGGCAAATACCAAACCGTAACAGAGAATCAACAAACCTACTCAGTACCGACTAGGCACTTCTAGAAATCAATAAAACAAACGGAGTCACATAACGTCCAGAAATACGAATTAGCAGTCTGAATACCTGCGACTCGCGGTATTTTCATTCAAACTGTAAGTAGGCTGTTTATGTTTTTATCTTGGTAACGCCATCTAGCGCTCTGTATGAAAATCACTGGCTATGCTGTGTGCAAACTGTGGCTGGTGGGCATTGTTGAAATAGTCGCTATTGTAGCGTTGGGCAGTTGACTGTTCACAGCGCGTATCGTTGCGCAGTTGGAGGTGAGCCGCCAGCAGTGGTGGATGTGGGGAGAGAGATGGCGAAGTTTTGAGAGCGGATGATCTGGACGTGTGTTCATCAGAGACAGTAATCAAAGTTCCTAATGCACTGCAGCCTATATGGCTGCAGTACAGTGCATTAGGTCTTTGATTTTATGACGCTGATCTGATGATGGTCGTTGAAGACCGAAACCGGTAATCTGTTAAACAGAAAAGAGAAGTACCTAATGCATTGCAGCCACTATGGCTGCAGTACAGTGCATTAGGACTTTGATTTTATGAGACAGATCTGATGATGGTCATTGAAGACCGAAACCGGTAATCTGTTAAACAGAAAAGATTGTGACCATAGACGTAAATTAAAGGAAACTTATTACATATGTGGGTCACTGTGTTTTTTCGCGACGATGTCGCAGCTTGTGAAACTAATATCATCCGAACAGGCCTCGGGAGGCCCAACGGTGCCGAGGACTGCTGTGTCGTTCTCAGCCGATCGGCGTCACATGATGCGGGTGTGGAGGATCAAGTGCTCGCCACCCCGCTTTCGCATTCATTGTCAGCTTTTGTGACCAGTGTCGCTACTTCTCGATCAAGTAGCTCCTCAATGGCCCCACAAGGGCTGAATGCACGTTGCGTGCCAACATCGCTCGGAAGACCTATCCGGTCACACATCCAACTGGTAGCCAAGATCGACAGTGCTTATCATCGGTGATCTGACGGGAACCGGTTTTACCACGGCAGCAAGGCCTTTGGCTGTTGATGGAAACATAAAATGAAAAGAACTGTATTGTACACCTGCTGGAACGTTTAATTATTGTTCTTATAAAAATAATGATATACTTTGAGCCCAGAGAATTAGTAAATTAAGGATTTTTTAGTTAGGATTAAATTCCCGTCAAATACTGGCTCCGAGGCATGGCACATTCATTTTATTTAATTTTGCGTCCAGGTGCCCTTTGTCAGGCCCTGATCATCACGTACCTGAAGACGAACACACACGGACGAGAAACATTCGTGGACGAGGAGATAGTCGAGTTTTGTGACTTCACAGCGCGGAATTTCACATTCTACTGCATTGCGAAAAGCTATAGGAAGAATCTGCCTAGCCAGATTTTTGCTTCACAGAGAGGAACGTGGCCAATGAGATGGAACACTGCGTTTACGTCAGAAGAGGAACTTCTGACAGGAGATATTGGATAAAGCGGGGCCGAACACCATATTTGGTGGTGTTTTTGTTGTAACGTACATGCTATGAGTGTAAGCAGTTTCAAACCGTCGGCACATTGATGATCTCTCGAAAATCCGTCTTTTTTGGTATGATTTATGATTATGAAACGACGGGAAACTACATATCAGTAAACGACGTGCTTCCGGCAGAAAACCCGGAAGCACACCATTAATCAATCGCACTGGAAAATCTCGTAGATTACATTTCGGAAGTTTAAGGCGTCACGTATTTGATGCTTTTTGTATTATAACTTATGTGCTGCCTCAGTGCTACGGGACATTGATGATCCATAAAAATCACATTGTCTGAGGTACGATATGCTGTAGTTCAATATTAAATGATAACATTAGTGTTTAGAAGTTATAATAATTGTATGACATACAACGCAATGCTGTTACCACGTTATAACCACGGGCAACTAACAGGGCTGTGCACTACAGACGGGAAACACAGCAGGTTCGTGTCACCTATATATAATTTTTTTTCACCTTGTGTTGTCTAAAAGATTCCAAAAATTCCTTATTAATTTATTAGAAGAATGATCTGCATTGCTCAATGTTATTTAATCTAAATACCATGCTCTTATTTGTTCAAATAAGGACGCTCCTCACCAAGGAGAGTGTTTGTTATACTTTGTCAACGTCGCAAGGAAAACCGACCAACGTACGGCCAGATTGCTTTCTATACCACTTCCTGAGTCGATCGCACACACGCAGACGTACACACACACACTTACATGAAGTACAGAAAATGAAACAGTAATATTGCTGTAAATAAATATATTTTTGCTGCTGTACATGAAGAGAGGTTGCGGTACTTGCAGCAGGATATTATGAACCTTTTCGGATGTTTCGTACATTATTTGACACATTCTGAAATCTCTTGCTACTGAATAGTAGCAGTCATCTACTGAGAACAACCTTAGGATTTTACTAAAAGGTGAGAATGATGAAATTATTTTTATCTCATTTTGAACGCTGTAGTAAATTTTTAACTCAATATTTTTGATGGAACTTTTATAAGCATACTTTTGTACTGACTGCCCATGGAACATTCCTCTTTGTCTTATAACACGTTCATGGATGTTGAAGTTTTGTTTATGTATACTACAGACAGAACAAGAGAGCAAATGTGTGTTTTAAAAGAGCTAACGTACGAATTCCACGACCGTCCATTTTCGTAAACAATTTGCGAGCCAGATACAGCCGACAACTGCCTCTTCAGAGCGTTGCAGACGCATATCATAAGGAGGAGCACGATCAATGACGCAGTAGCTCTTTCGTAAGCATGCACCAACCACGGTGTAAACACCGTCTGCATGCTTCAAGATAGGAAACAAGTCCCGTGTGAAGACAGCTTAAGGTTGGCAATCCATCGCAATGATTCTATTTGGATCTAGCTCTTCTTTCTGTCTCTCAAGCTAGCGTGCGCACCGTTACGTTAGACGAATAGGTCAATAAATTAACATAATTTCATGTTTTAACGTAGTTGTGATATGGTACAATGTTCTGGCTGACGAAGCAAAGGAACATAATTAGATTTAAGCGTGAGATTTACAGATATACATCCGTTACACAACTAAGCCAATAGCAACATTAACTACAGTTCCACAGCAAATTTATCCACCTAGTCCATTTGCTTTTGAGAGTAATGGATATGTTTCCGTTAATAATATGAGTGAAAGACTGCACTTCCTATTTGTAACAGAAATGAGTGGAATATGTATGTGCTCAACGAGGGGACATCACATTAGCAAATAAGTAACTGAATTTCAGTTTACAATATTTTGGCTCCCAACGTGGGGCGATGTTATTTGGACAACAGTTCTGTAATCACCTTTGAGCCGTGGTAAAAAATTGCTGTTCTGAAGAGCGCGCCGCAGCGCGTTGTGTGAAGCAGTCGCCCTCCGTTTCTGGCGCTGGCGCCGCTGTGGTAATCGCAGTTTTAGTGCCTCCCTCTGGTGGGAAAGCGGAAAGGTTGCCTATTCACGTGCAGTTACGGGGCGCTATCAGCTCGTCTGGGGGTCAGTAGGAGGGAGGCTACGTCAGTCTCGCGTCACCGGTTGCTGGTCTGTCCCGTTTGAATTTGTGCGGGAGTTAGTGCCTGTCTGTCGTTGAACTGCTAGTATGTCTGCCGTTTGGATCAGACCTTAAAGCCAGAAAATGAGAGTGTTGCCACTCCACCAGTAACAGAACTCAGCTAGAGGTCGCCCGGTCGCGGCTGAGTTCCTGCATCTGACTCTGCGCGTTAGGCCGCCAGTCTGCTCGACTTGCTGGGGCAACGGTCATTGGCGGTTGGATTGGTCAGTTGGTTGGTCGCTCACTGAGACACTAGATGACTTGTCCGCTTTGAGCGTTGGCGCATGTGAGGTCCCCACGTGATTCCAGTGGGCAGCGCCGTATAGAAAGGGGTAATGGCTTTGCGGTTCACAAGAGAATAACAGGAGCGAAACCACGACATCGGGCGGCTGGCAGCGGACGGTTCGGGAGAGCGTTGGGGGTGCTGCGCCAGGTCTTCGCCAGAAATCGCAGTTTATTAAAAGTTAAGTGATTGGAGATATGTTGTTTCATTTACGTGTTAAATTCTACTTGTTTTCTTGGTGAGGTCACTAGCCGCTTTGTTTTGGGGTCGTCCCACCATTCCGGTCCGTTTGCCCAACCGTGGGAAGGTGGTTACTGTGAATTAGGTGGTCCGTTTTTACCTTGAGGAATTGGGGAGGTTTACAGCAATCTGCGGTTCGGGTTGTTTAGTAACCCCCCTCCCCCTTCACCCTGTCAATCTGCCATACGTTAATAGCTACCTCTGTCATGTTTGTCGGTGTTGACGAATTTATTGCTTAAAGGCCGAATTCTTGAAATTTGTTTCTATCTTGCTTATCAACCTGCGAGGTGGTATATGTGTAATGTAGAGCATGTTGTACATTTTATGTATGTCTGCATTTTATGAGTTTTATTTAAATAGTCATTTTAGGTTTTAAGCTTGCCACCCTTCCACCGTAAGAGTCCTTTTAAAAAAAATTGCACTTTCGGTGGTAAATAATTTGAGGGTTGTAACATTTCCATTCCTCTTACAGGGCCATAGTTTACATGTTTGTGTGAGTTGTTAAAAATTTTTTGTTTAAAGTAATCTGGTGTGTTGCAAATTTGCACCAGTGTACTCTTTCGTAGGTTGTTGTGAGCGGTCATGACTACTGCCGTGTTGAAAGGGAGCAGGCAAGCTTCTCATCCCGAAGGCTCCTACTGCTAATATTGTTCTTTGCCTCTAAATAAAACTGTAACTTGATATTTCGAGGGTGCATTTCTGCTTCTAATTTTCAATGTTTTGAAAAGGCTTTTAGGAATAAAATTCACATTTGTTAAATTGTGGCTTGATAATTCGAGTGTGCTTTGATGTTTATAATTCTAAATCTGTTTTGAAAAATCTTTTAGGAATAAATTAACATTTGTTAAAAGTAATTTTCCATCAGTTACTTCCTGGCAACTACTTCCACGCTCACCTAGTGTGATTATATGTGTCAATGTCCTTGATGAATCGCCAGTAAATAAAGTAAATTCTTTAAAAAAAGTTTTTGAAAGTGAATTCACAGTTCAACCTTATTCCATTATTTTATTTCATTTTGGCGCCAAGTGTGATTGTTGAGACTTTAACTCATCACTTACACAAGTAAAGAAATGAATAATAAGTATTTTAATATTGGCATTAAGCAATTGAGCCTTCTATTTGCAATAGATGGCTTTATCAGGCATAGTGAACGTAGCTATGATTCATCACTAGACAATACATTTCTGCATTCAGAAGACTATTCTACACTTCATCTACTCAGAATTATGTAGACAATATCATTTCTAATACCTCAGGTTTTGTATATCCAACGCTTCTTTCAGATAACATACTAATTAATACTTTTCGTGCAATATTTGAATAAACTGATACTTACATAAACATTCTCCAAAATTGGTAAATCCGAATGTCACATTTGTATTCTGTCCCTGAGAACCCTGAAACTTCCAGTTGTTGCCAGTCAGCCTTGCTGTAGTATTTTATTTGAATAATACTGTAACTCTGTCAGAGGCAGCAAGGAACCTGGAAGAGCAGCTGAACGAAATGGAGGAGATAAGATGAACATCAACAAAAACGAAACGATGATAAAGCAATGTAATCAAATTAAATCAGGTGATGCTTAGGGTATTAGATAAGGAAATGAGACACTTAGAGTAGGAAATGAGTTTTGCTATTTGGGGAGCAAAATAAATGATGATGGTCGTAGTAGAGAGGATATGAGATGTAGACTGGCTAAGGCAATGAAATGTTTTCTGAAGAAGAGAAATTTCTTGACGTCGAGTATAGATTTATCAGGAAGCCTTCCCTGCAAGTATTTGTATGGAGTGTAGCCATGCATAGAAGTGAAACATGGAGGATAAACAGTTTAGACAGGATGAGAATAGAAGCCTTCGAAATGTGGTGCTGGAGAATAATGTTGAAGATTGGACGACCAGATCACGTAACTAATGAAGTGGTACGGAATAGAATTCGGGAGAAGAGGATTTTGTGGCACAACGTGACTAGAAGGGATCAGTTGATAGAATACGTTCTGAGGCATCAAGGGATTACCAATTTAGTGCTGGAGGGAAGTGTGGAAAGTGAAAATCGTAGAGTGGGACCAAGAGATGAATAGGCTAAGCATATTCAGATGGTTGTAGGTTGCAGCAGTTACTTGGAAATGAAGATGCTTGCACAGGATAGAGAATCGCGGAGAGCTGCCTCAAACCAGTCTCTGGACTGAAGAGCGCACAACAACACATTGTCGTCTCTTGTGTATATTATTGCAGTTGCGTTTTGTAACTGCTGAGGAAGCAATACACTTGAATATTGTTGTTTCACTTTAATGGGAGATTTTGAAATGAAACTGTAATGTGATTTGAAGAAAAATATCACACTCACCTCAACCTAGTGCTTCAATTCGCTTATTAGGTAACAAATATTTACAGTGCTATTTTTCGATACTCGTGCGGAGATACAAAAATTAACGAGCCATGTGCCAACCAAAAGTGCCATCGTCTTAACTGCTTATGACGACCATGAATAATCTGCTTGGTTCTGGAAGAATATTAGTGGTTTTCTCGGAATAGATAGCTTGTCAGGGACTCAATTGTTAGCTAATAATAAGACTGATTTTATTTGTTGGAAATAAGGCACAAACTGTAACCTGCTGTGCTGGTTGAGAAGGACCAGTTGTTCTGATAGCTAGGCCTGAGAAGTGTGGTACGAGTGGCACAAAGGCACGGCTGGTCAGAGGGTGGGTAGATGTTAAATAATTTTAAGTAAGTTTAGTCTATACATGGTACTTTGATAAAAGGTTGTCGTTTCTGTTATTGTAACATTCTATTGTGTGCAGTTATATAGTACTCTGCAATTTTTCTTGTTTCGAGGACTGTGGGTATTGGTACAGTGTAGTAATTATACCAGAAATAATGAAGAGTGCACAGGTTAATATGTTGGCAACTGCTCTTTGTAATCTGAATTTTATAACTTGCATTGCCTTTGGTTAACTGACTGCAAATGATGGGGTGACAATTTAAGCTGATCATTTTCTGAGTGAGCTTTGGTTAAATTAAATGTTATCAAGCAGTCCTGTAAATGCCTTTAGTCGACTGTTTTAACTCGTGGAAATTTAATGGCAAGTGACCCATGGAATTACAAGTTTATAGGTTATTGTAAAATAACTGTCTTCATTAAAGTAGCCGACGCGCAACAACTTGGGAGAATAATATTTATGTGAGCTGTTTCTTAATAGTTAAAAGTGGTTAAGTCTGATCTGAACACTGAGTTGTTTCCTTTTGGTATAGTCTGCGCCTTTTTTTTTCAATTTCAACTTCAGAGACTGAAATGCATGTTTGTTCAGTGGAGGGTGTTTTAGAAAATTCTTTTAATATTGCTGTTTACATTTTTTTTGGAGGGGGGGGGGGGGTTATTGTCTTTGCATAACCTCTTGTAAGTGAATGTTAGGAAACAAAACAAGAGGATTTCAGTGTAAGATGAAACTGATGAACTAATGGTTGTTGGATTTTAAATAAAGGGAGAGACAAACCCTTGCCTATAACGAAATAAATGATAGTTCTGTTAATGTATAAAAAGGTTGTTGGGCTAATGAAAAGTAATAAATTTTTGTGATAAGGATTGTTCGACTGTCAGTATACAACCAGTCCGCTCCACTTCCCCACTAAATCCGTGTCTCAATTCTATCAGTGGTGTCAGGAATGGAACCTATGTCGTTGGCTTCCTCGTGTGATTGCACGGGAGATAACGTGCGGATCAGCTGCAACAGCAGCGAGTACATTAATTGCCTCCTCTTCTGTCGTCATTTGTTTCCTTCTGCTACTCTATCTAGGTGTTATACTGCGACTTTTACGCAGCTGATTGAAGAAGTTGATACATAATTTCGGAGATGATTGACGTCTTTTGGGACATCGTGCCGCGTACACCCTACAAGAACGAACTGCATTCTTCCTACACGCTCCATATACCTTAAGCACGTTGGCTTTTTCTGCATTGCTCAATCGTATCATCCAATCACGACCGACTGTTTGGACTATCACAGACTGACTAGTAAGTTGCAGTGCACTCACGCAACACACAAGCACACTGTAAGCGAACACAACAACATCGTACCTAGAAACTATGCACGATGAATGGCACAGTATGTCTCGTAAATGGCACGCATTAGAATCCTACAATCAACACCACTGACATAATTTACCCCACTTTCAGCTTATTAATATCAATTGGCATTTTTCTATTTAAAAAGTGTATTTCTGCACACAAAAATACGCGTTATAAGTATTATTGTTAGATCACCTGACTGTACGAGACCTTGACTAACAATCCATTCTGTTAAAACAACACATCAATAGCACTTCCCATTCCGCAATATTTGCGATTCAAGTTTTAGCTGACCCATCCTGTACGGCCAAAGTATGGAAAACGACGCTGCTGTGACCTAACAAGGTTCTCATCCGCATAACACATGTGCCACTCGAGTGGTATTTTTCCAGAAATATGGCAATGGGAAAATTCAGCTTCAGCCACAGCGGTGAATGAGGATGACTGTACCCATGTCTGTAAGAAAACACGTGTCTTAACATATTATTCTTACTAGTCAGGTCACAAGACAATGTGGGTTCAAACGTCCTCTTAGAAAAATTAATGAATTACTGTGCTGATAAACCTCTTACATTATTCGCTCTTCAAACAGCTGTGCAAACTGAACGTACTCATACATTACTCTCTTTAATTATTCTGATCAACACTAAACTGACACACAATATTCTTAGCGCAACGCAATCTGACTTTCAATAATCTCTACAAAAGAATGGCCCTGACTAACAATAACCTATAACTTTCATGAATCACTTCCCTCACAAAAATCTTCGTTACTCGAACTACTGCAATACAGTGAGCGCCACTACTGCCAGCTAAATGAAAGATTCTAACTACTGAAGTCACTAACTACTGATAGGCATAGTTGGCAAATGAAAGATTTCGATAGAGAACAAACAATGTATTTACCTTAATAGTGTCGATACTCCTGGAAATTGACATAAGAACACCGTGAATTCATTGTCCCAGGAAGGGGAAACTTTATTGACACATTCCTGGGGTCAGATAGATCACATGATCACACTGACAGAACCACAGGCACATAGACACAGGCAACAGAGCATGCACAATGTCGGCACTAGTACAGTGTATATCCACCTTTCGCAGCAATGCAGGCTGCTATTCTCCCATGGAGACGATCGTAGAGATGCTGGATGTAGTCCTGTGGAACGGCTTGCCATGCCATTTCCACCTGGCGCCTCAGTTGGACCAGCGTTCGTGCTGGACGTGCAGACCGCGTGAGACGACGCTTCATCCAGTCCCAAACATGCTCAATGGGGGACAGATCCGGAGATCTTGCTGGCCAGGATAGTTGACTTACACCTTCTAGAGCAAGTTGGGTGGCACGGGATACATGCGGACGTGCATTGTCCTGTTGGAACAGCAAGTTCCCTTGCCGGTCTAGGAATGGTAGAACGATGGGTTCGATGACGGTTTGGATGTACCGTGCACTATTCAGTGTCCCCTCGACGATCACCAGAGGTGTACAGCCAGTGTAGGAGATCGCTCCCCACACCATGATGCCGGGTGTTGGCCCTGTGTGCCTCGGTCGTATGCAGTCCTCATTGTGGCGCTCACTTGCACGGCGCCAAACACGCATACGACCATCATTGGCACCAAGGCAGAAGCGACTCTCATCGCTGAAGACGACACGTCTCCATTCGTCCCTCCATTCATGCCTGTCGCGATACCACTGGAGGCGGGCTGCACGATGTTGGGGCGTGAGCGGAAGACGGCCTAACGGTGTGCGGGACCGTAGCCCAGCTTCATGGAGACGGTTGCGAATGGTCCTCGCCGATACCCCAGGAGCAACAGTGTCCCTAATTTGCTGGGAAGTGGCGGTGCGGTCCCCTACGGCACTGCGTAGGATCCTACGGTCTTGGCGTGCATCCGTGCGTCGTTGCGGTCCGGTCCCAGGTCGACGGGCACGTGCACCTTCCGCCGACCACTGGCGACAACATCGATGTACTGTGGAGACCTCACGCCCCACGTGTTGAGCAATTCGGCGGTACGTCCATCCGGCCTCCGGCATGCCCACTATACGCCCTCGCTCAAAGTCCGTCAACTGCACTTACGGTTCACGTCCACGCTGTCGCGGCATGCTGCCAGTGTTAAAGACTGCAATGGAGCTCCGTATGCCACGGCAAACTGGCTGACACTGACGGCGGCGGTGCACAAATGCTGCGCAGCTAGCGCCATTCGACGGCCAACACCGCGGTTCCTGGTGTGTCCGCTGTGCCGTGCGTGTGATCATTGCTTGTACAGCCCTCTCGCAGTGTCCGGAGCAAGTATGGTGGGCCTGACACACCGGTGTCAATGTGTTCTTTTTTCCATTTCCAGGAGTATTTCATGACAACCAGTCTTACAAATTTACTCTGTCTGATGGACACACGTCCACATTATCCGCTCTCAAAACTCCGCCATATCTCTCCCCACATCCGCCACTGCTTGCGGCTCACCTCCAACTGCGCAACGCTACTCGCTGTTCACATATAACTGCCCCCTACAATAGAGAATTTTTCAACAATGCAAACCAGACACATACTGCACACAACACAGCCAGTGATTTTCATACAGAGCGCTGCTTGGCGTTACCAGTATAAAAACCTAATCAGCCTACTTACATGGTTTTGTAAAAATACAACTCTAAATTCGTATCGCAAATGTAACTTGTATACGCTTGACGAATGTTTCGCAGCGTTTCACGTACAATTATACTACGTTTTATGATTTCTTAATTTAATTGATAAATTGTAATAGTAAAGTCTCATTAATGAATTTCTATTAATAAACTATGACGAGCGTTAAATATGTTTTATTTTGGTAATTTTTGGTGTACGTCATTATGTTCCATTGAGTCATTGTTGGCCGACTGCGAAAATCTGGTCTCAGAACTGACAACTACAAAACTTTCACAAGCTGCGACATTGTCGCGAAAAAACAGCGACCCGTATATGTAATAAGTTTCCTTTAATTTAATTGCTGCTCTTTTAACTTATGGATTAAACAACACTCACAGCCACGAAAGAAAACGGCTTTGGGAGAGCATTTATCTGATACTGGTCATTCCATAGGGAGCATTGAGAATTGTATGCGCACTCTTCACAGAGTGGGAAAAGGCCGTGGTCTTAATTTGATAGAGAAGCTCGAAATTTATGAAGCAAAAAATAAAGAACCAACTAAACTGCTTAACTGGCCAAATTACTTTGTGCCCAATGCCTACATTGCTCTACTTGACAATGTTTTACTCTAATCACTGCACGCCTTTTATATAATGTGTGTTGATAATTTCACCTAGTATTTTGTGCCTCAGATATTTACTTAGTTTCCATACGTTTTACGCATGACTATTATGTTCTTGTTCCTTCTCTATTCATTTCATAGACTGCATTAATCAGACAATGTGGGTCATCCACTGTTATGGAATTTTATCATTCTTTTCTTACAACGGAGTGCCGCAGGGTACGAGGATCCTTCTTTTGGTAACGTTCCTCCAACCACTTCCCGCCTTGGCGGAATTCTGCGATTAGCGCTAACAGAGAGTACTGATTATGTGCAGCACCATGTTTTCTCTTATTTGTGGCTCCTTTAGCGATTTGTTTTAAGGTTGATTAATATTGCCCGGCGCACTATCAACAGTGTTTAATATTTATGTCATTATTTAGAATATTGGCACTAGAGCACTGTTTCTTAACTCTTCCTCTTTTTAACAATAGCCGGCCGAGGTGGCCGAGCGGTTCTAGGAGCTACAGTCAGGAACCGCGAGAGCGCTAGGGTCGCAGGTTCGAATCCTACCTCGGGCATGGATGTGTGTGACGTCCTTAGGTTAGTTAGGTTTACGTAGTTCTAAGTTCTAGGGGACTAATGACCACAGCAGTTGAGTCCCATAGTGCTCAGAGCCATTTGAACCATTTTTATAACAATCTTGCCTTTATTGTGTTTTTCTTTTTATCGCTTTTTATTACTGTAATACCTTTCATATGTTATAAGCTTATTAGAGACTTCAACTATTGCATCCTCCATTATTTTCGCGATTTCAATTAATTATTGAAACGGCATCTTGTTTTAAACAGTAGTGCTACTGACAACATGACTCGTGCATGTGATGTTATTTATATGTATTTGACGATGCTGGTGCTGATTCCGCATGTAACATTTGATGGTGCCGCACTGCTGTACATTAGGACTTTGTTTTTGTGGAACAGGTATGCCTATTCATATTTAAAGCGCACAGATGTAAATTTTGTCAGTACTACTTTTCATTATGGTCTATATATTGTTCTTAAGCTGTTGACAGTTTGCGAGTGTATTTATGTTTTAGTTATTTTTGCTGCAGATATGATGATGGTCATTAAAGACCGAAACCGGTAACCTTTTAACAAAAAGTTTGTGAACATAGACGTAAATTAAAAGAAACCTAACTACAAAACTGTTACGGTTCTTATCTGTGGTTACTAATAAATGATATATAGGAAAAACATACAACGCGATGACAAAAAGTGTCCTGAGCATACATGGGTTTAATTTCACATTTTCAATTTCGCAAAGGTATTTTTCGTACACATTTTCAATTTGGCAAAGGTGGTTTTCGTAAATGTTCCATTACGAAGATTGACAAGAATTACGAAATGATTCCAAGTGCCATAAAAAGTAGCTAGTACTCCCGTTTGTCATGCAGAAGGTGAACATGTAAATAATTTGATAAAATGGATAAATGTTGAGTTTATTTGGATGTTTACCATAATAGTGAATGAAGATAGCTTTATGGCTCGTATTGCTGCTCTGTGACACAACATACCGTTCATATTAATCCGTGCCTAGCATAACGTAACGCGTTAAATGGCACGTGTCTCTATCACGAGAACCATTTTCTTACTTTTGTGCTATCGCGACGGTGTTAACGGTAGCTCATTTAAAGCCGTCTGGCCGGAGTTCACCAGAGTGCCTGCCGATGAGTTACGGTCCTATCCGTAAGCGCTTCGCTCGCTAACCCTCTCCATGGCGGCGGCGGCGGCGGCGTCTCCCGCTCGGTAATCCAGCGCCGCAACCACGGAACTTCACGGGCAGCCAGGGCGGGATCCGAAACAAATGGCTCTAATAGCTTATCGCGCGTTACACTTCATTGTTCAGCGGGCAGCGGGTAGCGCGCCGTCCCTATCTCGAGGCAGCAGTGTCGGCGGCGGCGGCGTGAGGCCAGAACACGCCCAGGCAGGGCCCACTGCCGCTCCCTGTTTAGAATTATCCGGAAGGAGGGCAGGCGCGCCCTAATATACTGCTGAATGTTTCAGCCAGATAATGAGAAAAATTAATGATAGGTAAAGATTAAGCCCGCCCGCCCGCACCGAAGCGGAGCTGAGCGGGTGGGCGGTCTAGCGCCACAGGGCAGTGGAGAAGGGGATCATGGGGTGGAGAAGGGGTGGACGGGGAGGGGGCGAGCCTTTTGAGAGGTAGGCGCGGGTTTGCGGTGAGAGAATGGCGCCGAAATTGGTAGCGGCGCGCCGCTCAAGACCCGCGCTGTTAGCGGCGGCGAAAGTGCGCCGCTTTTAAGTTAATAAATAAGCAGGAAACCGCCGCGCTCAGCAGATGGGTACTGCGCTGGCGGGAAGTCGCTCCAGAAATGTAATTATCAGATGGTTACCTATGCAGTACCTCGCGATGTGGGTGCCGCGAGCGAGCGATTCCGAGTAACGCGGGTTCAGCGGAATACGGAACGCTGAGCTGATGCTTCGCCCACCGTACTAGAGGAGGCAGACTTACTTCCTGCTGTGTTCTTCTTTTTTGTTCTTACTTCCTTTTTCATATGTACCGGAGGACACAGGGTATTATCTTATCAACTATACTTTTCATGGCTGTAATTTTCGGCACGTTTAGTATTTTTTCTTCAGGATGAAATTCAGTCATCAGTTGCAAATAAATTTTATTAGACCATACTTTACGTGTTTCGACAAATCAATTTGTCATCTTCAGGATCCGACTAAATTAGGGTTATTATAAATCTTCAGACCTAGGCTATACGCTTATGGAAGCATGCGAATTATCGAACAGAAACTTATTTAGTATTGTAATAAGTTGAAACACCTACAACGGTCTTACGATGTTATTTATTATATGGTACCAGTTTCGGTGCATCAGTACACTTTCTTCAGGCCTTAACTGACGCCGGCCGGAGTGGCCGAGCGGTTCTAGGCACTACAGTCTGGAACCATGCGATCACTACAGTCGCAGGTTCGAATCCTGTCTCGGGCATGGGTGTGTGTGATGGTTTGATTTAAGTAGTTCTAAGTCCTAGGGGAATGATGACCTCAGCAGCTAAGTCTCATAGTGCTCAGAGTAATATATGAACCTTAACTGACGTTGAGGTGTTAACTCCAATTGTATACACGGTTCCATCAGTGGCTAATATCTGCTAATTGGTTTTCGCAGACTACCTGTCACAATTATGTTGTGTCTCCAACCAACAACTACCAACTGAGAAGTTTCAACATTCCTGGCAGACAAGGTAAACAATAGCCACAGCTGACTGGAAGATTAGTGTAATAGTAACCGGTGCGCTTCAGAACTTAAGAAACACCATAATAATTTGTAGTTTCCAGTCCACATTATATAACTCCATGATGTCAACAAGGTGTGATGGTAACACTACCAACTGACTTTTGTGGGTTTATTTGTATTATACCTGTACATACTTGCTGTTACAGTGAACCATGTCCACGCCCCTGGACACTGAAAACACATTCACCGTACTCTGTAGAATACATCATAATGTCTAAAAGTGCATGTAAGGAAATGATCATAAGAGTAAATTGACTACATTAGTTTCAAGCGATTTACGTTGGATATGCACTTGTGACCACCATAAAATAGTAAAAACTTTAACAATAGGTAACAGTTGTAGATAGTGTCTACACTGTATCATATTTGTAATTACTGAGAAAAAATCATATAGCTTACAATATAGATACATTACTAGAAACCTGCATTAAATACATACAAGTGTTAGGATGTGTTGAAGGTTTTTCAGTAGCGCTCTAATATGCATTCTGTAAGACATGCGTTTCATTGACGATTCAAACCAAATATTGGGAACACGAAATTTTACGATTTATAAGTAGCTGGCTTTGTTAATTACTCTGCGACCGTGAGTTTTAAATCTCTTATATCCGCCGACCTTAATCACACTGGCTTACATAATTTAGCAAACGGACCCAACAATTAGTAGGTATCTCTGTAAGATAGCCATAATGGTGGATATTCAGATCGCGCCAAAGCCAGTTAAATCCGATCATGAAAGGAAACTCATAGACACTTCCAAGGGATGAGCTGTTAATAATACATAGACTGAGGTGACTAAAGTCACGGGACACCTACTGATATCGTGTCGGACCTCCTTTTGCTCGGGGAAGGGCAGCAGCACGATGTGGTATGCACTCAATAAAGCGTTGAAAGTCCCCTGCAGAAATGCTGAGCCATGCTGCCTCTGCAGCTGTCCATAACTGCGTTAAGTGTTACCGGTGCAGGATTTGATGAACGAACGGAGCTCCAGATATTAGATGGGATTCGTGTGAGGCCGTCTGGGTGACCAAAGTATTTACTCGAATTATCCAGAATGTCTATCAAACCTATTGTGAATAGCTGTGACCCGGTGACATAGCACATTGTCATCCATAAAAATTTTATCGTTGTTAGGGAACATAAAGTTCATTAATGGCGGCAAATAATCTCCAAGTGGCCAAAAATAACCGTTTCCAGTCAATGATCAGTTCAGTTGGTCCAGAGGATCCAGTCGATTCCATGTAAACACAGTGCACACCGTAATGGAGCCACCAACAGCCTGCACAGTTAACAATTTGGATTCGTGGCATCATGTGGTCTGCGCCACGCTCAAACCCTATCTTCATCTATTACCAACTGAACTCGGTTCTCATCCGATTAGGTCACAGTTTTGGAGTCGTTTAGGATCCAACCCATATGGCAACGAGGCCAGGAGAGCAGCTGCCGACGATTTCATGTTGTAGGCAAAGGCACTCGTGTTGGTCGCGTGCTGCCACAGCCATTTAACGCCAAATTTTGCCGCTCTGTCCTAACGGATACATTGCTTGTCTGTTATCACTCACAAATCTACCAAAACACCGCTGCTCACGCTCGGTAAATGAAGACCGTCGGCTGCTGCTTTGTCCATGGTGAGAGGTAATCCCTGAAATTTGATATTCTCGGCCCTCTATTGATACTGTGGATCTCGGAATATTGAATTTTTTTAGGATTTCCGAAATGGACTGTCTCGTGTGTCCACCTGCAACTACCACTCCGAGTTCAAAGACTGTTAATTCCCGTCATGCGGAAGAGTCTGTAAAGTATGACAGTGGCACGAGACACTCAGTATCTTCACTGACTTGAAACTTATTGGCAGGTTAAAACTGTGTACTGGACCGAGAATCTAGCCTGGGTTCGAGTCACGGTCTTTCTGAAATACCTTCAGTGCATAATGTAAATGGTAATGATACCGACAACATCATCCCTAAAGAGGCGTTACTAGTTTCTCATAATTATTTCACCAACGAAGATACAGTACATATTCCAGAATTAGAATTAAAAACAGTTGTCAACGTGAATAATTTTGGAGCAGATGCCCTTGGTGTAGTGAATCAGCTTGACACAGTATAAAGGAAAATTTTCTAGTCCAGGCTTATTTGCGGTTAGCTACCTTTCAGAGTACACTCAGGAAACTGCTCAGTTTTTAGCGATAACCTACAACCGCTCGCTGGACGAAAGGTCCGTACCTGAAGACTGGAAAGCAGCGTAGGTCATATCAATACACAACCGTAAATAATACTTCAAAACTAAATGTTCAGAATGTGGAGAGCTTAAAACGCAGCATAACAACGCATGGAGGAAGTTGATACTGTGAGATACCTTGGATTAAACGTGGACAGGAATGATGGTTCTCTGGGGACATTCAAGACGCGTGTCGCAGATACTGAAGCTGCAGGAGAAAATTGTCAGTTAAATGTGTAGTGCCTAGCAAAAAGAACCATGTCCTCCATTATTGCGGAATCTACAAATCCTATCCCTTACCTTTGCATTTAGGATATAATAATCTTCTTACAAGGTATACAGTTTAAGAGAATAATTTTAGGCGCGCTTCTAACTCGAGACACCACGAAAATTTTATATGCCCATCAACTGAAATTATAACCAGTCTCCAATATACATGGGGATAAATGTATATAACACCTCAGTAGGAAAAAAAAGTACTTAATATGTAGCCAGATCATGTAAAATGAGGCTGCAAAAGTTTTTGTGGGAGAAATGTAGTTGTTCGGAAGAAGAATGTATCGAAAATAAACTGATGATCTGAGCTTGGTGTAAAATAAATTAGGTCATTTTTCGTACCACAAAGTATGATTATTAGGATGTTATTATTAGTATCAATTACCTTTCTGATGAAATTTTATTACAAATTATTGATTTGTCTGCTGCACCTAAATCGAATGATTTGGATAATGTATGTAATGAGATAAATAAACCACAATTCATAATTCACAAAGAATTAATCCACAGAATTTTGTACTCATATCATTGACATCGACTTGTAGCCGGCTTTGGACCAAGTACTGTCTTCGAATATTATGAAATACATCGAAGAAAATAATGTTTCGTTACATATACAACCCCGATTAAAAAAATATCGTTTTTGTGAAACACAAATGGCTTTTTACTGCACAAAGTACAGCGTGCTATCTCAAGGTAATTCAATATATGTAGATTTCCTGAGGTCTTTCGACCCTTTCCACACGAGCCATTTCAAAGTAAATTGCATGCCTTTGGGATACCGTCTGAGTTGTGCGAGTGGATACGCGATTTCCTGTCCTACAGTAGCTGACTGAAAATCATATAATGAAATCGAAGCTATCGATATTGATTCCCAAAGAAGCGTTCTAAACCCTCTGCTGTTCATAATCTTGTGTGATGACGAGTGGCGCTAACGCACACTGCTTAATGTACTAGAAGCAAAAATGTTTATTGACGACAGGGTCTAAAGCGGACGCCAAATGCTATGAACTCTTCTTCATCTTCGCTGATGTGAAATACAACTCCTCCACATCGACATATACATCAATAATCAGCAATCTGACTGACGGTGTGCGGCGGAGGGTACTTCTGGTACCAATAACTGATCCCCCTTCCCTGTTCCACTCGTGGATGGAGATGATTGTCGGTAAACCTCTGTATTAGCTCTAATTTTCTCAACGTGGTGATTTCGCAACATGTATGTGAGACGAAGAATTGTGTTGTCTGAGTTTTCCCGGAAAGTATTCTCTCGTAATCTCAATTGGAAACCTGTCTGCGATGCACAACACATTTCCCTTTCTACTGAAGAGGTGCTCTTAGCTATTAAAGCATGTGCTTTAGTCTCTACGTTTACCAGACATTTTTCTCTTGTTTTAGTCCATACTACTGCGCTCCAAAACATGGAAAACAAAGAACTTGCCGTAGAAGACATGTGTTGCACAGTATCGGAAGTATACAAGAGCTCATAGCTCTTAAGGTATGTATTTTAGAACCCAAGTTTACTGGGACGTTTTTGCTTCTAGAGCCGTGTACTTTCATCTGTATGTGTTAACGCCATTAATTATGATACATCCTGTACATACGTTTTAGAAGACTAACCGAGCAATCTTCTCACACTGTGTGCAAGTAATACCGTTGTATACTGGTTAATACAGTCACTGGAGAAAAAACTAATCACAGATTGATTTAGACAAGATATCTACAAGGTTTGAAATGTGTGAGTCGATCATGAACAATAATGTGTAGAAAAGTTAGCAGCTCGTGGTGTAGTGGCTAGCGTCGCTGCCTCAGGATCACATCTACATCCACGTGATTATTCTGCTATTCACAATAAAGTGCCTGGCAGAGGGTTCAATGAACCACCTTCAAGCTGTCTCTCTACCGTTCCACTCTCGAACGGCACACGGGAAAAACGAGCACTTAAAGTATCTGTGTGAGCCCTGATTTCTGTTATTTTGTCGTGATGATCATCTGTCCTTATGTAGGTGTGTGACAATAGCATGTTTTCGCAATCTGAGGAGAAAACTGGTGATTGGAATATCATGAGAAGATCCCATTGCAACAAAAAACGCCTTTTTTCTAATGATTGCCACTCCAATTCACGTATAATGTCTGTGACACTATCTCCCCTATTTCGCGATAATACAAAACGAGCTGCCCTTCTATGTAGTTTATTGATGTCATCCGTCAGTCCCACCTGATGCGAATCCCACACCGTACAGCAAAACTCCAGAATAGGGAGGACAAGCGTTGTATAATCAGTCTCTTTAGTAGACCTGTTGCACCTTCTAAGTGCTCTGCCAATGAATCGCAGTCTTTGGTTTGCTGTACCCACAGTATTGTCTATGTGATCCTTCTTTGTAATTGTAATCCCTAGGTATTTAGTTGGATTTACAGCCCTCAGATTTGTATGACTTATCGCGTAATCGAAATTTAGCTGATGTCTTTTAGTAGTCATGTGAGTAACTTCACACTTTTCCTTATTCAGGGTCAGTTGCCACTTTTAGCACCATACAGATATCTTTTCTAAATCATTTTGCAAGTCGTTTTGATCATCTGATGACTTTACAGACGGTAAATGACGGCATCATCTGCCAGCAATCTAAGACGGCTACTCAGATTGTCGCCTATGTCATTAATATAGATCAGGAGCAGTAGAGGGCCTACAACACTTGTTAGGGGAGTCCCGGGTTCGATTCCCAGCCGGGTCGGGAATTTTCTCCGCTCGGGGACTGTGTCTTTGTGTTGTCCGCATCATTTCATCATCATTCGTGAAAGTGGCGAGTCTGGCTTGTGTAAAGATTGGGAATTTGTACGGGCGCTGATAACTGGGCAGTCGAGCGCCCCACAATCCAAACATCATCATCATCATCATCAACAACAGGTATAAAGTCCTCCACAAGGGTAGTAAAGGAAATCCTTTGACATTCCATTAGAATATAAAACACATGCATTTGAAGTTTGTAGGTTACAGTTAGTAGCTAGGGAACACATTGCGAAAAACTTAAGCTGGACCCAAAAAATATGGTGGAGGTAATACAAGCCAAAACCTGAGTTTTATTGCCAGAACAGTCAGATGATGCCACACTAAGCTTGTTTGTCCTCTTCTGGAGTACTGATACGCAGTATGAGTTTATTGGAAGATACAATTGACGGAGGTTCCTGAAAAAGTTCAAAGAAGAATGTAATATCACAAAGTAGAGAAGTGAATCTCACCGATATGATGAGCGAGTTGGATTGCCAGTCACTAAAGAATTGCGTTTTTCGTTGAGACTAGATGGTTATTACCTCGGGAAGCATAGCATCTGTAATTTCCCTTTGCTTTCATTTCTACATAGTACACAGAAACACCCTTCTCTCTACGTTTCCACTACTTCTGTACAGCTTTATTTACCGTTGAGATCCGCAGGCCCTCTCGCTGTTGTATGTTGCATGTTTCGTGAGGGGTACGCATGATTTCACTTCGAAAATAGAATACTAAATACAAACAAGGTTACAAAATAACAAGCACTAATTACAGTATATTTTAAAACATAATATAAAATTGTTTCAAATGTTTTGTGAATGGGCTGACGTTTCACTTAATTTAATTACGGACTGTAATTAGTTCAAATAAGGACTTTACTAGAATGGATAATGCGTTGCTGATTTCTTCATTAACCCTGAAATTAATTTATTATAGTTCCTTGTTAGTGCGAACTGCCAGCCATTCACGTTTATAGCTCCAATGAAAATAAACTGTGTGTTTCACAGAAACGCAAAAGCACTTAATTACGCAAAAAATACGCGTATTTCTCTTAAAAGCATGTGCATAATAACTTACTTACATTGCTCTCTAAGGTTGTCACGTTTGTGGCGTACCACGCTATTTAGCTGTCTTACTGAAGCAAACAGTTTTTTATGTTGTTGGAAAGGTATATAAATGTTAGTCCGCACACAGTGTAAGTGTTAAAGCTAATTAACATTTCACTCGAAATCATTTTCTCTTGGGTTTTAGTACTCCCTTAGTTACATTTAATTTTTGTTACTACTCTCGAGGCTGACTCAGTGTTGTCTTACATTTCATTCCTTGCGAGCCTTCGCGTATTTACTGAAACCAGTTTGAGGGCATTAGATCCGCTCCTGTTCAACTGCGTGTAACTCTACATACATCTATATCACTACTCTGTAAGCCACGTGGCGGCGTCTGGCGGAAGGTAGTTCTTCTACCAGTAAATAATCTCCCCCCCCCCCCCCCCCCCCCACTCCCTTTACCTCTTCCACTCGCGAATGGCACTTGGAAACAATGATTGCCGGTAAGCCTCTGATTAGCTCTAGTTTCTCTAATTTTCTCATCATGGTCATTCCTTGGATGTATGCGGGAGGAAGCAATATTTTGTCGGATTCTTCCAGCGACCAAACGAACCCGTGACGAAACGCAGCGCTCTTCGTTGTATCTAGTTTCTCTTTTATGTCCTACTTGGTAAGGTTCCCACACTGATAAATAACATTCAACAACAGGTACAACAAGCGCCTTGTAAGCCACCTCTTTCATGGATGTTACATTTCTTTAAGATTCTTCCTATGAATATGTCTGGCATCTGATTCTCCCACAATTTGTTTTATGTGGTCATTCCATTCAATGTCGCTCTGGAGAGTTACTCTTATATATTTTACGCTAGATATTGTTTCCAGAAATTTCCCATCAGCACTGTAGTTGTAGATTAGTGGATTTCCTTTCATATATATGCGTAGTATGTCCAATTTACGGATGAACCAGGTTCAATTGCCTGAGGTGGCACCATTCATCAATTCTATATAGGTCATTCCGAAAATTGATACTGTCTTTTAGCGTTGCTACTTTCTTATAGGTACGCGCGTCATCTGCGAAAAGCCTTAAAGAGATTCCTTCGCTTCCTGCTTGATCATTTATGTACTCTGTAAACACTATCAGTCCTATTACACTACATTGGGGTACACATGAAATTGCCTTTGCATGTATTGATTTTGTTCCGTTAAGATCGACCTGACTGTTCTGTGCAAAGAAGTCTGGAATCCAGTCGCAGATCAGTTCACTAAACGGCAATGTGGGACGGTGTCAAATGTCTTCCTGCAGTCAAAGAAAAAGGCATCAACCTGAGCGCCATTTTCTCCAGCGCTGTGAATCTTATGGAGGAACAGAACGATCTGAGTTTCGCAGGATCTCCATTTGTGGAATACATGTAGATTTTTACCGAAGAAAATTTTGTTCTCGTAAAACATAGTAATTCCTGAGCATAAAATATGCTCAGTAGTCCTACAGCAAACTAACATCAACGATATAAGCCTACAATTATGTGCCTCTGTCCTTCTTGGAAACGGAAATGACCTGTCCATTAATACACTTTATAGCTGCCCTTAGTTGATCCAGCGAAATACTATGAACTGCTCCTAGGAGGTAATCAAATTCATTCGCATTGTCTTTGTAGAATCTGACGTGTATCTCATCTGGTGCTGATGCCTTTCCACTACCAGCCAGTTCTAGTTACTTTTCTATTCTGCGATCGGTTAGCTTAGTATCTGTCATTTCGACGGTCGTATGCCGATTGAAATGAGGGACAATGTTATGGACTTCCACCGTGAAACGATTTCGGAAGAGCGAATTCTTTATTTCGGTCTCCTTTTTGTCATCTTCCATTTCGGTGCTAGTGTGGCTACTGAGTGACTGAAAAAAATCATTTCGACACGCACACTGATTTTACGTACGACCAAAAGCTTCTTAGGTTTTTAAGTCAGATCAGCTGACAAAATTTTACTTTCTGAGTCATTGAACGCTTATCGCATTGCTCTGTTTACGTCCCTTACCGCACCGTGCAGATTTCATGTGTCAGCGAGATTCTGACTTCTCTTCAGTCTCTGATGAAGCTCCCTTTGTTTACGTAGTTGTTTTCCGTGTATTGAGCCACGGTGGGTCTTTCCCAACCCTTAAGACCTTGCTTGCAATACACTTGTCAGAAGCACGACACGGAGGGAACATAGTGCGCAAGTGTTACTTTAGCATCACACTCCCTTTCCACGTGAGAAAAAAAATATTCGGTATCCCTGTGTATTATAAGAGGTGTATGTTGGAGCAGGTTGTAACAGCGAGTTTCTAACGTGTCCCACAGCTGTTTGTTGAGAATATCTCTGATATTCTCTAGCTGAATAGACAAATGAATGTCGAATAGTGCTATTCTCCTTTAAATTAAATCCAACTCTTCAAAGTAAGTTATCATGGTAAAGGTTCCAGGATAACGAAGAATAAAGAATTGATGAAAAGAAAGTTGTGGAAGCGACACCTGTCATGTGTAAGTTATATCCCTGATACCGGCATTGCAAGTTGTTAAATTTCTATAGTCTTCCCACCTCAAATCTCTCGACGTACTCCTAATTACTTG
This sequence comes from Schistocerca gregaria, assembly GCF_023897955.1. Taxonomy (NCBI): domain Eukaryota; kingdom Metazoa; phylum Arthropoda; class Insecta; order Orthoptera; family Acrididae; genus Schistocerca; species Schistocerca gregaria. The sequence continues at coordinate 379,000,791 of NC_064923.1, forward strand.
ATGGGTGTGACGTACTAGTGGCTGATTTATATATATATATATAACCGAATTCGCAGTAGTGTCACCTGTTAACTAGGGCAGGCTCGTAGTTCACATTACGAAACATAATATTATTAGAGTTATTACGTGAAATAATATTGGACTAGCCCTATGTCCAGTCGTCTTGCAATTTGTGTGTCAAAACAATATACGGTGCAGTGACACTCTTTAACGTCTGTCCTAGCGCCCACCAATCCTACAGCTTCTAGTAATTGCGAGTAGGATTAACCAAGCTGCAGGCAATATCACGTAGCCAAATCAATATATATGTAAATTTAGACTCCATAAAAGTAATGCCAAAATTACTTGTGACACCACGAATAAAACGTTCGTGGGTGTGGATGAACAATATACATAATTTAAATGTGAACGTCGGTCACACCACTGCATAGCCTCACTTTTATTTGAGTACCAATTCCAAGATGTAGAACTGACGTCAATAATGGAGCAGGACTCATTCACTGACGCATCAGTATCAGCACAGTTACAAGTCATTCGCGGTCACGGACACATACAAATTAAAAAGTATCGTAAGAGTAATACCACGACGTGGGTCGTTATGACTGAAGTGCAGCTACACACACAGGTCCAGTGTGGCAGTGAATCGTATGGCAGCGAAATTTGGTAGATATCTAATGCATTAATATGGAGTCGATTTTCGTTGAAAAAAAATTGTTTTAAGTGTTAGTTACCAGGTGCAAATCTTTGCCTGCAAGAAAGACGTATAGAAATGTTTTTATATGTTATGGATCAGGAAAAGGGGGTGAGCGGAAAAGCTCAGATAAGTGAGAGAGGCATAATTTTGATTTTATTGATAACCGCCGCTTACACATATAGTTCACAGTGATCACTGGAGACGTCGAGGAGGTATGTATGGCGTCAGCTTTGCAACTGATGGCCAAAACTAGAACATTTTTTTCCAGTGTAATTTGGTTCCGCATTAGCGCATTAGGATATTTGCCAAGTTTCTTCACCACAGGATTATTACGGCTCACAATGGACCCACGTGCGTAGCTGTAATTTTGTTGTAATCTCCCGGTACTTAAATAATGAACTGCGACAGTTTGTTACTGTAGTTATACAAACTGTATTTTTGATTACTCAATGCAATACAGCGCAAAATGTCTTCAGCAGTTACACAACTTTTACTGATGTATCTGATGTAGTTTTGTAGCAAATTTTAATGCTAAAATGGCTCATCACGGCATATGAATTGCCTGATGTTAGACGTATATCACGGCACTCGACATTTGTTTTATAAACTGAGAAAGTTTACTTTTAGACTTTATAAGTGAATGTTTACTATGGAAATCTAGCCATCGTCCTGAAGAAATTACACAGGCGGCCGCGATGAAGCTATAGTTCGTAGTTAGCCATTCGAAAGCAGCCGTACTGACAGTCATTTCTATCTGCTAGATCCTCTCCTCACAAGAATAAGAAGTTAAATGTACTCACTGCAGCTTCTGTCTGTTCCAAATTACAGGACAGCCTACGGAAAGCGAGACTACAACAGATTTTTCATCCGAAAACACCCGAATTTTTCAAAAGACATTATTTGACCACTACTAATGATATTGATCACACAGAGTTCTCTAAGCTCAGAGAACTCAAATTTAAAAGAGCAATATTCACACTTAAACATTTGTAATGAACTATTTAATTACAAATCGAGCGATGTTTCACTAAACAAAAACAGAAAGTATGGGATATATCGTACGCTACCTGATCAAAAGTTTCTGGACACCTATTGTGGCATTAATATACGATGCGTCCACTCTTCACCTCTATGACAGGTTGACCTCTGCTGGCGACACTTTTAATATTGTGTCTTGTCCACCCTTCACCTTTAACAGGTTGAATTATGCTGGGGACCCTTTGAAAGCGATTTCTGAGTGTCAGTGGAGGCATGGCAGCCCTTTCTCCCCCAAGAGCCAAAACCAAAGAAAGTGATGTTGGTCGCTGGGGTCTGGTACAAAGTCGACTTTCCAATCACCACAAAGATGTTCCACTAGGTTCAGGACTGGAGTCTGGACAGGGAAGCCCACTTAACGAATGTTATTGTCCACGAAACACTGCTGCTGTATGACAGACTGCACTCTCATGCTGATATGAACTAGCATCGCCATGTTCTTCAACTGTGCGCAGAACAAAATTCTGTAAAATGTGTTAATATCCTTTCGTAGTTAGCGGTTTCTTAAGCGACATAAGGGGACCGCACCCTAACCACGTATAACACCCTGACGTTGTATCACAACTTCCTCCTCATTTCACTGCTGGCACTACTAAAGAATTCGATCTTTCGAGAACATTTCACGGTGGAGGACCGTAACATTGCCCTCATTTCAATCGTCATACGACCGTCGAAATGACAAGATACTGAGCTAACGTCCTCGAGGCATTCACCAAACCCAGACCCCTCCATCGAATTGCCACAGGGTATAGCGTGGTTTATCAGTCCAAATCACTCGTTTGCAATCATTCACTGACCACTGACGTCGCTTTTTACACCACCTCAAGCGTGGCACAGCATCGACTTATAAGGAGCTGCTCAACCATCGCATTCCATTTTGTTCAACTCCCTACGCTCTGTCGCTGTGCTATCTGGACTGCTGGTAGCACTCGGGAACTGAAGAGTGATTCCTTCCGCTGATTTATTGTGCTTTTTTTCAACGACCCTACGCAGTGCTTGACGTTCACTCTCCGTCAGAATATGCGGTAAGCCTATTTTTGGTTTAGCCATGCTTGTTGCTTCGTGTTTACACGAAGAGGTGACTTGGGAAACTTTACATGGGTTTAAATGTTCGTGATGCATTTGTTACTCAGGTGACATCCAGTGACTAGCCCACCTCCGAAGTCATTGAGCTCTTCCGACCGATCTATTTTGCCGTTACTTCTTCTCTCCTGATAACACAGAACTCGCCGCCTCCTATTAAACTAGGGGGCCCGCTTCTCGTGCCTTCTGGAATCGATTCAACATCACATGCGCGTGACGGTACGCTTTTGATTAGATAATGTACATTGGTCTTACATGAGAAATTTAGAACACTATACCAATTACAGGATTAACAAAAGATATTTATATCTGTAGTCGTTATGTTAGAAAATGATATGCTATTTTCGCTTATTTACGGCCATTTCTGTGGCGAGTCATCTGCAAATTTTTGAGCGAGTCCCTGAACATCCGCAATTAAAAACACTTTTCTGATGGAGTCACCCTGCAAGCAACTATATTACACACACATAGCGTCAAATCTCTGGTAGTGCTTTGCAGTCTTCATAGCACCGTTGGGTACCGAGCACTAATTGTGCAGCCGGCCGGTGTGGCCTAGCGGTTCTAGGCGGTACAGTCTGGAACCGCGCGACCGCTACGGTCACAGGTTGGAATCCTGAATCAGGCATGGATGTGTGCGATTCCCTTAGGTTAGTTAGGTTGAAATAGTTCTAAGTTCTAGGCGACTGATGACCTCAGAAGTTGAGTCCCATAGTGCTCAGAGCCATTTGAACCAACCACTAATCGTACAGAGAATATTGTGTCGATAAGAACGTGTGCAGGGATTCGTGTGTGGACTGGGCCGAGCTATCGAGCTAAATAATACGCATCCTTCTAAAATATTTTGATGAATAAAATAATGTCAAAATTATAGCCACTACAGACTCGATGAAGTTAGAGTGACATAAATATATTAAATCGTCTCATCTCTTTTGCGAACTGTAAATAGTTTCGTGTGGGTAATACTCGGGAGCAAGTCACTCTTATCACCACATCAACGACTTGTCGGTCCCTAATCATACTATATTTTAATGTGTAATCCAAACCACATGTCGTTCCTGGTGGCTCCTCAGATTGCGGATGGAAAGATGACGGTTATATGAAGAGAAGACTGAAAATTTCCGTGATCGGACAGGGAATCGATTCAGCGGCCTTTTAGTTTCCACACACGCACTTCGCCAGTAGACCAGCAATTCTGCCATCGTGCCGTTAATTCCGGAATAATATCGGTCCAATCATTCACTTGCGCTCTTCTGGTATCTGTACATGCAAGACAAACAGTATATTAATACATGGTTGGTTTCAGAATGAGATTTTCACTCTGCAGCGGAGTGTGCGCTGATATGAAACTTAACCTGGCATATTAAAACTGTGTGCCCGACCGAGACTCGAACTCGGGACCTTTGCCTTTCGCGGGCAAGTGCTCTACCATAAGGCAAAGGTCCCGAGTTCGAGTCTCGGTCGGACACACAGTTTTAACCTGCCAGGTAAGTTTAATATCAGCACACACTCCGCTGCAGAGTGAAAATCTCATTCTGGAAACATCCCCCAGGCTGTGGCTAAGCCATGTCTCCGAAGTATCGTTTCTTGCAGGAGTGCTAGTTCTGCAAGGTTCGCAGGAGAGCTTCTGTAAAGTTTGGAAAGTAGGAGACGAGATACTGGCAGAAGTAAAGCTGTGAGGACCGGGCGTGAGTCGTGCTTCGGTGGCTCAGATGGTAGAGCACTTTCCCGGGAAAGGCAAAGGTCCCGAGTTCGGGTCTCGGTCGGGCATACAGTTTTAATCTGCCAGTAAGTTTTAATTGGTTGGTTTCTTGGTTGATTTGGGGGAGGGGACCAAACAGGGAAGTCATCGGTCGCGTCAGATTGGGAAAGGATGGGGAAGGAAGTCGGCTATGCCCTTTCAAAAGTACCATGCCGGCTGATGTGTGAAACGATTTAGGGAAACCACCCAAAACCTATATCAGCATGGCCGGACGTGGGTTCGAACCGTCGTCCTCCCGAATGAGAGTCCAGTGCGCTAACCATTGCGCCACCTACGCTCGGTATATTAATACTTCTACTGTTTGTTAATATTTCTGTTGTGTATGCTACTACTAGTGAAAAACACTCAAACGAAAAAAAACGACGCATCATGAAGGTGTTATGCTAATTGGTCACAAATTAAATTCACACAGTTATCCACAGAAAATGTAAAATTGTAAATTGTGGCGTCCGATGGGGGAATGTGTGAGGCTGCAGTGATAATTCACAGCGCAGATGGTAGGGATAGTTAACAGGGAAAATGTCGACACCAGGCCATAAAGTCTTTGCGAAATTTTATTCGGTATACCCAGTTGGACAGCAACCACACCCCACAGACAGGCGCGTGAACAATGCATGCATATGTCAGTATCTGAAAGATGACTTGTAGCTGGGCTCAAAGGAGCCGGCTAGAGTAATCACCGAATCCGTCAACATTTGAATAAGTCATGCCCAATTCGACGATGTTGGAACATGTCAGAACGATGTTCGAACATTGTGTCAGGAAGGAAGCAGTCGACCCAGAGAGACGACAGTACCTGAGACCGAGCAATCGTGAGAGAAGCACCCAGAGGGCCCGAAATCGTCATTACCATCGATCTGACGTGCAAAGTGTGCTTCAGTAACAACAAAGACCATTAATGGGCGGCTCTCAGAAAGGGGGACGAACTCAGGGCGCCCTTGACCTCTACCCACCAACAAGCCCGTTTGCAGTGGCGTCGGTCACATTCGACCTGGAACATCATTGAATAGTGTAGCATTGTCTTCAGTGATGAGTCCAGCTTCGAAGACGTGGCTGGAGACGCCTCGGACAAGGGTGGGGTACCAACCTCACTGTCGCCTTCCATACAGCCTGCCAACTAGGAGTGATGGACAAAGTGCAATTTCTGTTCCTAGCAGGACTCCTTTGTTTGTCACCTGCGGTACCCTTACAGCATAGCGGTACGTAGACGATAATCTACTGCCCCTTTTGTTGCCTTTCATGACAAGCCCTCCTGGACTTCCATTTCAGCAAGATAATGCCCATCCGCACACTGCGGGAGTTTCTGCTTCTTATCTTCGTGCTTGCCAAACCCTATTTTGGCCAGTAAGGTTATCTGATCTTTCCTCAATGGAGAATGTTGGGAGCAGCATGGTCAAGGCCTTCCAGCCAGCTCGGGATTTTGACGGTCTGATGCGACAATTCGACAGATTTTGGACGATATCCTTCAGGAGGACATCCAGCAATTCTGTCCACGAATTTCAAGCCCAACAGCTTGCAGAAGGGCGATAGGTGGACTAAGTGTTAGTAACTTTTCCGTGTGTTAATCTGATTCCTGAAATTGTAATGATTTGTTTGTGTGTAAGTGTACATCGCATCTACCTATTTCCGTCTCATTCGGATAATGCCTTCATATTCCGTCCTTTTTTTTTTAATTCGGACATCCCACTAAATAGAGCGTGGACAGCTGTAGCGGGAATGACAGCCACGGAAGGAACTGTTGGATTGTGTGTGTGTGTGTGTGTGTGTGTGTGTGTGTGTGTGACTGGCCCCCTGTACAGAGACTGTGACACACTGTATGAGATGGATCTTACCTAATGACGTAGATGACACTTAACTCCTAGAGGTAATCAGCGGGGACGGGGGAAAGAGAGAGGAGAAAGGCGTGATGTCTGTGCCACAGACGTCGCAACTGCATGAGGTATCAGGTTTCCGCCCCCCCCCCCCCCCCCCCCCCCCCCCCCTCTGCTCGCAGGCAGGCTAACTCCCGGATGCGAAACGTAAACGGCGTAGCTTTACGGCGCAAGTCTCGCCAAGTGCGCCCGCTCGTCTTCCATCCCCTCTCCTCTACTACCCAGGCTCATCAGTAATTAACGAATTCCCGCCGTTGTCTAAGCCGCAGCGCAGCTCCGTGCGGGGGGCGCAAACCGCGCTCGCAAGAAACTCCGCCGTGTTCGGCCCCCGTGGGATGCATCAATCTTGCCAGCAGACTTCCTGCCCCTCGACCGCCTATAAAATTACTCAAAATTCTTCTTGCTGGGTGAACTCCGTCCTTCAGCATAGAGGGCATCTATAGTTGTGAACGGCGGTGAGTCGCTTCTTGGTGCTGCGGCGTTGTAATCGGCTTGTTAGCCTGTTTTGCCTGAACTGGAGCGTAATTATTGATTAGTGGCAATCTTCCCAGGCTTCGCATAAGAAGTTACGGCAGCACCCTCCAGAATTTAGACAAGGTCATAAAGAGGATAATACCTTCTAACTGAATGGTTTCTCAGACCTATCGTACAAACAATTATGTTCACGAAAGCAGCGCGTTCCAAACCCGATTGATATAATTGAGTTTGGAGACGTTCCGCGCCTCAAGAAGAACTAAATGTGACTATAAGTCATCATTATCACAAGTCATTGTGCTCAATGCTGAGCGTCGTGATCCCGTGAACCAAGTCTCTACATCCTGGACGTTTTCCAGCTTTTCTTAGAACCTACTGGATAGTCAGACCAGTGGTTTTCTTGGTTTGACCTATCCATCTGCTCAGTGCTCATATCCTTCGTCTCCTGCTTGCTTTTCTGCACTGGTACCAACTCAAATACATCAGTACGCCGCTTGTCTCTAGGGGCAATGTTTCGTAACCACAGAAGAAAACGGGAAACACAAGTGTTTTACGAAGTGATGATGTTCGTTTTTCTCTGTTCTGCCAGATATTGGTGAGCTTCTTCATAGCCCCTTGCCCTAGCATGATCCGTCTTCTTATCTTCAGAATTTCTAGTGTCGCAGATGGTTGACCCAAGATAGATGAGAGAATGCATGACTTCCAGTTCCTTTAATCGACCTGTGAGCTGAACTTGTGCTTTTCGGTCAGTTACCATGTATTCTGAACTGACGCGGTTGAGGTATAATACATGTGACACACTAACGTCCTTTACTTTTGTCGGTGGCTCAGCAAGTTCATCTTCCCTACCGGCTAAAAGCACCCTGTCATTAGTAAATAGGAGGTTGCTAATAGTTCTTCCACCAGCCGTTAGTCCAAGTATCAAGAGCTTTCGCAGTGACATGTTGTGCATCGATACTGTACAATTGGGTAGATGGAACAGAACCCTGTCCTACATCTTTTGATACAATGAAGAAATCGAATAAGCTTGCATTTGTCTCCACAGCCACGCGTTGGTTTTTGTATACATTACTGATCAGTGCTGTCAAATGTAGTAGAAAACAACTCTTCAACCACAGACCACAACTTTTCCCATTCAACGCAGTCAAAGGCTTTCCCATCGTCAAGGAAGCAGATGGAGGCAGGAACACAAAACTCTCGCGATTGTCGAAAGTTGAGAATCTGTTCACGTGTTCCTTTTCCTTCAACAAAATCTGCTTGTTCTGCGGATATGCGAGGGTGAGTGTATGGTTTCAGACTCTGGTTCAAAATGTAAAGCAATTTTTTTTAAGTTCATTGCACTTAATGGATCTCAAATGATTGATAGTTATCAGCATAGTGTTTCCAAGGTTGCTTCTTTTGATACCGAAACAATTAGCACGTTTCAGCAGCTTATACAAAGTACGGCACATTTGTTTAAGTTATTAATAGCAATATGGATGCCACCTCTTTCATTCAGCTGTATGAAATTATTTCGAAATATTATTAATCTAACGAATTATGAAACAGCCCGAAAATACTCACAGAAAAATTTGTTCGTATTCTTCTAAGGTTGAAACTAAAGAATAAAAACACTGAAATTGGCAAAAGATGTCGGAATGATTGAGAAAATCTTACTTGTTGGCAACAAAATTAACCAATGAAGATTGTCACATTAATACTGTCCAAGGTGAAGAAACGAGGAATAAGCCTTAAGAAGTCTTATTCGTAACTGGTGCCACTTACAACACGTTGTGTGCTTACAGAAATTAACATTTGTGGATTTCTTGCAATAATTTCAACTTTTATTTTATAACTAGCCGACAAAACCGGAATTGCCGGGTATTCATTTTGTCCGTTTTTTATTAGAAATATACAGTTTCTGGAGGCTTCGTGTCTTCTACCACCCTATGTTTTAAGCATCTCTATGGAAACGCCTCTTCGTAGCTCTATTGACGGTTATTGTTTTCCCTAGAGCCGTTTGCGCTTGGCAGTTGAAAGGTGTCAAAAGCGCTGACACATGTCAGGGATTTCCTTCAGTTGACTCGTAATAGTAAAGAATAAATTTTTTTTTTAAGTTCATGGGTATTGCTTTATTTTCTCACTCATCTCAGATTTTCTCCTACTTGGCGGGAGACATTGTTGTTCTAGACACATTCACTCGTTCACAGTGTGCTCACAACTGAAAAGACCGTCTTCATGCGATCGACGGTCATACTAGAGACACAGCCCAACACATCTGTGCAAAGCTTCATCGGGTTTTCATTGTGGCGTCCATATCACGACCGATCGGAACTTACTTTCTGGACAACCCTTGTATTTTAACAGATGCTGGACAAATAGGAAAATTCAAAATGACTGGTTATTAACTAAAATAAACCGATTTACAAGAAAGACGGCATCTCTCTGTTAAACACGGGCTATAAAATCGTTCCAAAATAGTAAGAGAGAGGCTAGCAGTAACTGGTGGAAAGAATTTGCTGGAACTTCGAGCGATATTTAGGAAAGGAGATGGTGTGCAGACAATATGTTCGCTATTAGATAACTCATTGAGAAACACAGAGATATCAGAAGAGGGACACATTTACTGTTCGTAGTCTATGTGAAAGCTTTCAATAAAGTAAATAGAGAAAAGCTATGAGAGATAATGAAGAAAGAGAAAAACAATTGCACATAATAAAGACAGCAGAACGATGTACCCATGGATCAGAAATCGCCGTTGCAGGTTATGAAAAATCTAAAATCAGGGCAAATTTAGGGGTAAGACAAGGATGGAGTTCGCCTTCAATTTTCTTTAATATTCACGTTTTTAACGTGGTGAGGCAATGGATAAATAAAGTATGTGTTTACACTCATGACTTAAACGAAATTAATTATTGCCTGACGTTACTCTTTGCTTATGATCAAACTGCGATTGCTGACAGCGAGAGCAACCACCAAACTGCTATTCATATTTTATCCGCAACAGCTGAGTTATTTAATCCCAGAGTATTTTCAAAGAAAATAAAATTTATGGCTTTGAGGGGCAGTGAGCTAATTCCCAACAAAATAATAATAAATGATCAGAAAAAATAAATGATCAGAAAAAATATAGATAAACGTCTTAAGTTTCTTAAGAAACACCATCTCATTCGTACCAAAAACTGACATACTGAGTTAAATTGCATTAGCGGCATGATGTATAGAACCATCAGAACTAAAGTAAGTAAGAAAACTGTACTTAACCATTGCAGAACTACGTCAGTATCAGCCTTGAGATAAGGCTGGTCGATGTTAAGTCAACAACATTGAAGTGAGCGCGAGCAGCAGGGCCGCAGCTATTAGTGGAAAGGTAAATTATTGATCCAAGTAGACTCGTAGACACGTAGGTCAGCAGGTCATCAGGGGTCGCGCATCAGGGCAGGTTGGTTACAGACTGCAATCCCTCTGCCTAGATATAAGAAATACAGGGTATACATAAACAAACCTCCAGTTTCAAAACGCTGTAGGAAGAGGACCACTACTCACAATAACGTCAGATTTGAAAAGCTTATTACACAGGCCAACTATGGAAAAACTTAATTGCTGAAAATACCTTTATTTTATGTTTTAGAGAGGGAAATCCCAAAATGATTCTTAAAAAACTGTATCATCCACCATTACCTCACATTTTAAAGTTAAATTTATTAAATTAATCGATTTTTTAAAGAATTTAACAGGTTTTATGTAGTTAAAAATTTTGAACATGAGGTGTAATGAATGTAGATGTAGTTGGTAGCACTGCTGAAAAACATTTGCTGGCAAAAAAGGTCGATTCAATTTTTGTGTTAACACATGGCTTTTTGTTTATTGTCAGCCTAACCTCACTTTCTTGTCTCCTGTACATGTGATGAGTACAATGTCTAATCGTGGTTGTAGAAACTCTGCTGACAGTTTTTGTTATATTTGTGGTGAATTTGTGATTAAAAAACACCAAAGAAACATTAATGACTTTGTAAAAAAGTTTGTCTATCATACTTTGGATCTAAACTTGGTGATCAGGATAAATCCTGGGTACCGCATTAGGTATGTTATGTGTGTGTTGATGATGTGAGAAAATGGTCCAAAAACGGGAAAAAGCCTTTAGATTTGCTGTTCCTACGATATGGAGGGAGCCAAGAAATCATTCCAATGATCGCTACATTTGCAGTGTTGGTATTACTGGTCATAATTCGAGAAACGAGAAGGTTATAAGCTGCCCTATCCTTCCGTCCGCCATCCGAACAGTAGGCCAGGTTGTAGATTTGCCGGTTCCTGAACCACCAGATGATTTAAATTCTATTTCAGCAGAAGTATTTTCTGATGTACAGTATGATTTAGATGAACCAGATGATAATGAATTCCATTGTAATACAGGAAGTCTAGAGCCCTAATTGTTTAGTCAGACCGAGCTTAAAAATTTGGTTAGGGGTCTGGGCTTAACGAAAGAAAAAGAGGAACTGCTTGGCTCTAGATTAAAAGAAACGAACGTATTGGCAGTTGGAACCAGCATATACATGTATAGAAAGAGAGAGCAGTCATTTTACAAGTTTTTTCAACAAGAAGGTGATTTAGTGTACTGCTTAAACATTCTCGATCTGATGGATGAGTTTGGTATTGAACACAAAAAGGAAGACTGGAGGCAGCTTATTGATTCATCCAAAACTAGTTTAAAGGCTGTTTTATTACAAAATGGTAACCTGTATGCATCTATACCTGTTGGATATTCTGTAGATATGAAAAAACCTATGAAAACCTAGAAAAAGTGCTAAATAAAATACCCTATTCTGCTCATTGTAGGATGATACGTGGTGATCTAAAAGCAATATGCATGCTTCTTGGTCAGCAAGGTGGCTTTACCAAATTTCCATGTTTCTCGTATGAATGGGACAGTAGGGCTGCAACAATGATGCACAAAGAACTGGCCTGTGAGGGAGTCTTTAAAACCTAGTAAGAAGAATATTCTGAGAAAAAATGTTGTAGATAAAAAAACGTACTCCTACCACATCTACATATAAATTTATGCCTAATGAAACAGTTTGTAAAGAACCATTTTTTCAGTATCTCTGCCGAAAGTTTCCACACCTTTCAGAAGCTAAAGTAAAAGAAGGCGTCTTTGTCTGACCTGACATTAGAAAATTGACGTTCCCTGTTAATTTTGAATCCACAATGACCTTAAATGAGAAACAAGCCTGGGTATCATTCAAGCAAGTCGTTACAAAGTTCTTAGGACACGAAAAATACCCAGGATATGTTTCTATTACAGCTACAATGTTAAAGAAGTATACAACCTTAGGATGTTTAATGAGCCTAAAAGTTCACTTTTTGAACAGTCACCTTGATAACTTCCGTACAATATGGGAGATGTTAGTGAGGAGCAAGGGCAGCGTTTTCACCAGGACATTAAAGTGATGGAAAAACGCTACCAAGGCCGTTGGAACACTAACATGATGGGAGACTACTGTTGGTCACTTCACCGAGGAGTTCAGGAAGCGACTCATCGTAGAAAATACTGGGCAAGAACCTTCAAAGAAAAAAAGAGAAAGAAAATGCAATCAAATTGCAGCTGATAAGTGAAACCTCTATTAACACATATTATTGTTTTAAGTAGCCTACTCAAATTCAAAGCATGCTTATGATGTAACAAAGCCTCTCATTAATTTCCCTGTTTACCGCGTAGCATAGGATTTTTATATTATATAATAAAAAGCATATTTCTCGAATACTTTGAGTGACAAAAAAACTAAGGCTAGATTTGGATTCAGCTCATAAAAATCTATAAAGATCAGATATCAAACTAAAAAAAAGTTTTTAAGAAAAAAATTACGTTGGCCTGTGTTATTGACGCAGGGGAACAAAATCAACTTTAACGAAAATTTTACCAACAGACCGTACTGTAAGCGTCAAAATGCGCGCGCCAACAGACGCGAGGCGCATAGCTGTTCCTCAGTTTGCGTATGAAACGCCCCTGTCTCTGTGAAAGATCACGCGCTGCTGGTATAGGTCTTTTAAGAAACGGTGACTATGAATTTTTTTTAAAACATTGGTCTTCTGACTGGTTTGATGCGACTCGCCACGAATTCCTTTCCTGTGTCAACCTGTTCATCTCGGAGTAGCATTTGCAATCTACATCCTCAATTACTTGCTAGGCGTATTCTAATCTCTGTCTTTTCCTGCGGTTTTCCTCTCTACAGCTCCCTCTAGTACCGTGGAAGTTATTCCCTGACGTCTTTACAAATGTCGTACCGTCCTGTCTCTTCTTCGATAAGCCTTTTCAATATATTCCTTTCCCCGGTGATTCCGCGCAAAACCTTACCTACTCATCTAATTATCAACGTTCTTCAGTAGCACCACATTCCAAACGCTTCAAATCTCTTCTGTTCCAGTTTTCCCACCGATCATGTCTCACTACGATACTAAACAATGCTTAGCTCCAAACGTACATTTACATAAATTTCGTCCTCAAATTAAGGCCTGTATGTGATACTAGTAGTTTTCCCTCGACCAGGAGTGCCCTGTTTCCGGTGCTAGTCTGATTTTATGTCCTCCTTGTTCCTTCCGTCACGGGTTATTTCGCTGCCTAGGTAGCAGATTTCCTTAACTTCATCTACTTAGTGAGTACCAATCCTAATGTTCATTTTCTCGCTTTTCTCATCTCTGCTACTTTTCATTACTCTCGTCTTTCTTCGATATACTCTCATTCCATATTCTGTACTCATTAGCCTGTTCATTTTATTCAGCAGATCTGTAATTCTTCATCATTCACTAACGACGGCAATGTCACCAGCAACTCTTATTACTAATAGTCTTTCACCTTGAAACTTTCTTTTAGTTACGTCAATGCTTCATCGATGTATGGATTAAGTAGTGGAGCCGAAAGATTACATCCCTGTCTTAAATTCGTTTCTATCCGAGCACGTCATTCTTGGTCTTCCACTCTTTTTGTTCCCTCTTAGCTGTGGTACATATTGTGTATTACCCGTCTTTTCCTATAGCTTACTCCTATTTTTCTCAGAATTTCGAACGTGCTGCACCATTTGACTTAGTCGAACTTCAAGACCGACAAATCTTATGAACGTGTCTTGATTTTCATTAATCTTGCTCCATTATCAACCGCAACGTTAGAACAGCCTATGTGGTGCCTTTACCCCTCCTAAAGCCAAAATGATCGTCCTCTGACACATCTTCAGTTTTCTTTTCCATTCGTCTGTGTATTACTCTTGTTATCAACTCGAACTTGTCGGCCCTTGCTACCTTTTGAACGGTGTGGATGATTTTTTTCACAACGTCAGATGGTATATATCGTCAGACTCATACATTCCACACACAAACGTGAATAGTCGTTGTATTGTCACGTCCTCCAGTGATATTGGAATTTCTGATAGAATTTTATCAATTCCTTCTACCCTATTTGCTTTTAAGTGTTCCAAAGCTGTTTTAAATTCTAGTACTGGAACCTTAGCTCTTCTATACTGACTCCTGTTTCTTCTTCTTTCACATTGTCAGACAAGTCCCCCCCCTCATAGCGACCTTAAAGGTACTTTTTCCATCCACCTTCTCTCTTTGCATTTAACACTGGAATTCCTATTCGACTCTTAACATTACCGTCATTGCCTTCAGTTTCGCCGGAAGTTATTACCACTATTCTACATGCTGAGTTAGTTATTCCGACCACCTTTTTTTTCGATTTCGTCAATTTCTCATGCAGAAATTTCGCCTTAGCTTCTCTACACTTTCTAGTTATTTCATTCCAAAGTGACTTATATTTATGATTTCCTGAATTCCCCTGAACATTATTGTACTTCCTCTTTCTCTTTCTTCTCAATTACCTTCTTTGTGCCTACGGTTTTCTTTAAAAACTCCGTGATTGCTCTTTTTAGAGATTTCAATTCATCTTCAACTGAACTGCCTTCTGAGCTACTCCTTATCGCGGTATCTATGGGTTCAGGGAACTTCAAGCGTACCTCTTCACTACTTGGTACTTTTGTATCCCACTTCTTTGTGCGTTGATTCTTTCTGATAATCTCTTAAAAATTAGCCTAGTCTTTATCATCACTAAATTATGACCTGAGTCTAATCTGCTCCTGGGAACGCCTTACAGTCTAATTCTACATCTATTTCTGGCTACTCCTTACGATCTAGCATCTGACGTTGGAATCTGCCTGACCACGACTTACTCTAGCTTCCCGCATCCCCCAGCCTTTTGCAAGAATACCTCCTCCTCGGCGTTTGAGGTTCCTCTTTCCCTCCTTCCTCCCTGTGCGCTCCTAAAGGCCGGCCCACGGGTCTGACGCGTAACAGGTAACTGGGTATCGCGTAATTTCCAGCCCCAGGTCGAAATTTAGGCTTCGCACTTTCCCCCTAATAAAGGTCAGGCTCTGGAAGGGGTGATTGCCTGAGCTACTACCTTCCCAAATTGTCGATTGGTCTTCCTGTTAGGTATTTGGGAGGTGTGACCAGAGGTGTGAATAATCACCTAAAGTGGGTGCGCCCCCTTCTGAAGGGGGCCCCAAATTTGGAGGAGCGCACCATCGGAGACACTGGAAATTATTGGTGATTTTCTCGCAATAAGCCAATCATCTCCACAGTCAACGGCTACGAAACGTAAACGGAATGAGGCTAACAATTTGAAGACCCTCGCAACTATACCGTAGTTCTTCTTGGTTTCACATACTGACGACAGTCAGTCCTTTGCTTCGGTAAATCCGTTTATTATTCAGAAATGTGTGGCTGCAATTGCTAGCCATGTCAAATCCTGCTCTCGTTTACGCAATGGCATTTTGCATCTGGAGACTACTTCTGATTCTCAAGCACAAGAATTCCTTACAGCTTCGCTCCCCCTTGGCTGTCCTGGTCGTGTCGAAGCACATCGGACGTTGAATTCTTCCCATGGTGTTATTTACACTCGGCTGCTCGATAGTCTGACCGCGGCAGAAATCCAAACGTACCTCTATGATTAGGCTGTCACAGCAGTCCATCGACTGATGAATAAAGTAGATGCCTTCTTAGTGCCCACATGCACTCCCTTTCTCACTTTTGATAGAATGCTTCTTCCGTCGAAGGATCAAAGCAGGTTATGGAGTTATCAAAGCCAGACCTATATTCCGCAGCCGATGCACTGCTGCCGGTGTCGTATTTACAGTCACACTCGAGAGTCCGGTCGACAACCAGCCAAATGTGTAACATGTGGTAGAGATGCTCTCGAGGGCGATTGGCCGCCTCCTTCTCCCCGCAGCATCAACTGCAATGGCGACCATGCCGCCTCTTCCCACTTCCGTGATTTTCCCGTGTATCTCGATGAGCGGGTTGTCCAGGAAATCCGGGTGAAGGAAAAAGTGCCCTACCCGATCGCTCGCAAATTGTTGGGTAGTTGGAAACCTTGCGTTCTACCATCTGGCATCTACAGTACTGCTCTTGATACATCTCGCTCCACGAAGAACATTGCCATGCTGGCATGCGACCACAACTTTAGCACCGCGGTTGTGATACCGCCCATTACCACGGTATCGAAGCCATCTTCTCCTCCATCTGTGCAACACGCCATCAAACTTTCTCCTCGGCAAAGTGACCAGTTCCACAATCGGCAGGTTGGAAAGGACAGAAAGAATACTCATGTGAAGACTTCCTACGTCCCTTCAGCCACCAGAAACCTAAGTCTTCCTCTGCCAACCGGAAAGGCTCCATTAAGTCAAACAAAGGCAAATGGTCTTCTTCTCCGCCGACTCTGAGATCCTCTTCGATGTTGTCGCCACGTGTTACCCTCGCCTAGCCGACCTTCTTGTCGCCGGTGTGCAGCGCAAATCGTTTTTCTGCCCTGGACTCCGCTGTCCGACCGACGGAGATTGCTGACACTTCTGTAGACTTCAAGCAGCAGGGTTCCTCTGTCTCTGGGCCTTGTAGCAGAGAGACTTCGAAGACTGACGATCGACAGCCACCGAGGTGACACCTCTTCATATTTTCCTCATCATGACTCTCCTCCAGTGTAATGTTTGCGGACTTTGATCCAGCAAAGAGAATTTACAGCTGTTCTTAGACTCGCAGCGTCCATTTGTTCTCCGCCTACAGGAAACGTATTGCGTCCTCACGACCGCTTTGACCTCTCGCAATTGTTCCTGGTCCGCTTTGAACTTTCGCCTGAGGTTGGCATTCAATCTAACGGGGCAGTCATGCTGTTCATACGGGATGACGTTTGTAGTCAACCCATCTCCCCGACTACCCTCCTTCAAGCTTCTGCAGTTCGCATTTCCCTTCCTTGCCTGACCTTTTTCCTTTGTACCGTTTACATCCCTCCATCATACGATATCACCAGGGCAGACTTGCCCCCCCCCCCCCCTTTCTGCTTCTGCTGCTCAGTGACTTTAATACACACCATCCCCTTTGGGGTTCTCCCAGAACATGTCCGAGTGGTGTCCCATTGGATGACCTTCTCAATCAACTTAACCTCTTCTGCCTTATCCGAGGAGCACCCACGTCCCTTTCAGACTCCCATTTGGACCTATCCTTCTGCACTGCCCAGCTGGCCCGTCGTCTCTAGTGATCCGTTCCCTCTGACACACACCGGAGCGACCATTTCCCGTGTGCTGTCCGTTTGCTGACTCCTACCCCACCTACATGCACACGCTAATGGCAACTTACTAACGACGTTCGACAAAACAACATTTCCCCAGTTGTAACGACCAGTTAGAATATCATACAAACGTTATCCTTAACGTCGCAGAACTTTCCATTCCGCACCCTTCCTCTTTACCACGCCACGTCCCGGTCTCCCGGTGGACTGAGGCGTGCCTCGACGCAATTATCGCGCGGAGACGTGCTCTTCGTGTTTTTCACTCGCATCCTACGATGGTAAACTACATTTATTATAAGCAGTTGTGTACACTGTGTCGTCGCGTTCTTCAAGATAGCAAAAAACCTAGCTGAATTTCATTCATTAGTTCTTTTAACAGTTCCACTCCCTCTTCTGTCGTGTGGACCAACCACCGACGGCTCTCTGGCACCAAGATCCATTCCCCAATTTTCGGCCTGACGGTAGCAGACGATGTCATTGGAGACCCTACTGCTATCTCGAACATCTTCGGCCGTCATGTTGTGGAAATTTAGAGCTCCTTCTACTATCATCCTGCCTTCCTCCATCGGAAACGAGCGGAGGAGGCTCTGGCGATACCCTTCTCAGAATCGTAAATGCTACAATGCCACCTATACTATGAGGGATCTACATCATGCTCTCACTTCATCCCACTCCTCCACCCCAGGGCCAGACGATTTTCACATTCTGATGTCGCAGCACCTTTCTCTTGCGGGTAAGTACCTTCTGCTTCATATGTACAACCGCATCTGGGCAGAGGACACGTTTCCCACACGCTGGCTTGAAGCCCTTGTCATACTCATACCTAAGCCCGGTAAGGGCAAAAACTTTCCTTCTAGTTACTGCCCCATTTCTCTCACTAGCTGTGTTTGCAAGAACATATGATTTATGCCCAGCTGATATGGTTGCTCGAGATCTTCAGTTTACTGACCACTGCACAGCGTGAATTTTGAGCACGCCGTTCTGCAGTTGACAATCTCGTCACTTTGTTCACCAGTCTCATGAATGGCTTTCTAAGAAAATCCCGGACTGTGGTCGTGTTTTTCGATTTGGAGAAAGCCTACGACACCTGCTGGAAGCCTGGTATCCTCCGTACTCTCTGCACATGTGGCTTCCATGGCCGCCTGCCCCGTTTCCTTAAGGAATCAGGAATTTTTAAAAGACCTAGTTTTAGAGTTATGTATAGGTTCTGACTTGTAGGACGCCTTTCCCTAGGTAAAAGGAGTGTTTTAAGACTCCGTTCTGATCGTCGTCCTCTTTGCTATCGCCATTAACCCTATAACAGCCTGCCGCCGCAGGGCAAATCCGGCTCCCTTTTCGTTGATGATTTTGCCGTATATTGCAGTTCTCCACGGACCTGTATCACTGAGCGGCGTGTTCAGCGATATCTCAGTCGTCTTTACTCATGGATCATCGACAATGGCTTTCGATTTTCCAGTGACAAAACCTTCCAATGACAAAGTCGTGTGCAAGTATTTCTGGCGCCGCAATTGGTTTCCTCCACCATCTTTACATCTCGGGCCTGTTCCTCTTCCGTTCGTTGAAACTACGGAATTCCTGGGGCTCATTCTCGATTGGAAAGTTCCTTCGTTCTCCTACATGTTCTACGTGACAGCGTGCTGTATGAGGTCCCTCAAAGTCCTACGTATCCTCAATGACACTTCCTAGGGAGCAGATCGAACGACCCTCCTCCGTTTGTACCGATCCCTTCCATTCGAAACTGCATTGTGAATGTTTCGTTTACGGATATGCACGTCCGTCCCACTTACGCCGTCACATAACTATGCACCATCGTGGCATCCATTTGGCCACTGGTACCTTTTACACTGACCCAGTTGAGAGTCTGTATGCAACCCTTCACCTCCTCGGCTTCATGCGACAGCCCATGTTCACCTTGGCCTTCATTCGTTCCTAAGGAAACTACTTCAGCCTCGCGCTATCGCTTTCAGTTTCACAACTTCGCGATAATGCCTTTGTGTATACTAATGGCTCTCAGACTGAGCGTGGTGTCTGCTGCGCCTTTATTATTGGCGCCGGCGTTTTTCGGTATCGGGTGGCGGAGCACTGCTCAGTTTTTGCAGAGCTCTTCACCCTATATCTCGCTATGCAGTACATCCGGCGAGACAGGCTTTTCAATTGCGTCATCTGATCAGACTTCCCCTGTGCCCTTCAAAGCCTCTGTGTGCTGTGCACCGTCCGTCCCTTAGTGCAACGGCTCCAGGAAAGCTGTCACCTGCTCAGTCTTGATGCAGCCACTGTGAAGTTCAAGCAACTTCCTGGTCACGTCGATCTGACAGGGAACGAGGCCGTTGAAGCTGCTGCCAAGGCTGCAGTCCTCGAACCTCAGCCTGTCCCTTCTTATATACCCTCTGATGATCTCTGTGTTGTCATCTGTCAGCAGGTAGTGTCGCTTCGGTATCACCATAGGTCCTCCCTTCATGGGAGCAAGCTTCGGGTTATTAAACCTCTCCCAACGGCTTGGACGACCTCTTCGAGGCTCTTTCGCCGCGAGCAAATTATTTTAACTAGGTTGCGTATTGGGCACTGTCTTTTTAGCCGTCGTCATTTGTTAAGTGGTGCTCCCCCAGCACTCTGCGCACATTACACTCAACTTTTTGACGGTCCGCCATTTACTGACGGAATGCCTTTTTTTTTAACAATTTACGTTCCAATTTATGTTTATCATCTGAGTTATCGGCAGTCTTAGCGAACGACGTGGGGGCTGTCGACTACGTTTTACATTTTATTCGTCGTGGAAATATGGCAAAGGCCATTTAATTTTTAGTTCTGGACCTCCGTTTCTCTATGGCGTATTTTGTAGAACTCTCTCCAGATCCCGGTTTTTAGCTGTCTTCCGTCCATTGGGATTGACGCATAGTCGTTTTTAATTCGTCTTTGTATACGTGTTCTACAGTTTTCACACGGGCGCGTATGACCCTAATTGCCTTTGAGCCCTAAAAAAACAAACAACAGCAGTCGAATGGCGATACATCTGTCATACGTAGTCGACATCATTTGCGCT